>NC_138829.1:25493514-26916014 GCF_965183815.1 Platalea leucorodia | reverse complement strand
AGCAGGTGGGCAGGGCTCAGCAGAGCTGCCAGAAAACCTTCCCCCAGGAGCCTGAAGGATCGAACGGTCCATCGAGGCCTGGCAGGCAGAGGAGGTGCCAACCTACCGATGCAGCGGCGACGGCTGGGGTTCAACGTATAGCCAGGGTGGCACAAGCAGCGGTATCCCTCCACGGTGAGCACGCAAGCACCGGCTCCGCAGGACAGGGGTGAAGAGGCACAGCTGCCGACCCCTGGGAGGAGAGAGCACAGGGTTGGGGACAGCACCAAAAGGGTGCAGAGAGTCTAGCGTCTGCCTTGTGTCCCCAGCACCATGCCGGGGAGGCTGCTTTTTCCCTTCTTGGAGAGCAATGCTGAGCCTGCTCCTCTACATTTTCAGGCAGTCTGCACCCACAGGGCTGCAAGGAGTACACAGCAGACCCTGCCACCTCCTCCAGCCTGAGCCCAGCTGGGATGCCCCGGTCCCCTGCACTGTTCACCTGCGTGCTGGCCCCAGAAAAGGATGGTGAGGAAGCCTGCCAGCCCCATGCCTCGGAGCAGGGCTGGCAGCAGAGCCTGGCACCTGTGAGGTGGCTCCTCTTGGGGTGACAGCAGGGCTCCCCCCGCCCACCACCCTGCATAACGGGGTGCAGGCAGCAGTAGGGGAGCAGCGGGGCACCGCACACCCCTCAGCACTGAGCTGGCTGGGGGGGCCAGCCCAACCCTAAACAAAAGGCTATTGAGGAAGACGCATTCCTCAGCAAGGTGCCTCGGCCAGGCCTGCTCCCCAAGGTGCTCCAGCCCCCGGCGGAGGGCAGGGGCCGCGCTCCCAGACACTTGAGCAGCCCTGGAACAAGAGCGCCCTTGTTTCTGGCGCAGTAAACAAGCCGCCCCGGGAGCCACATGCCTCCCCTTGCGCTCCCCCTTCCCGATGAGTCAGCTCACGCCACGGGGGGGGGAACGGGGCCAAAGCCACCGGAGCGGGCGCGTGATCCCCCTCGCCCGGCAGCCTCTGCTGCACTGAGCAAGTGAGCTGCAGGTGGGGAAGGACCCTGAAAGCCAAACACTTTGCTCCCCTTACGGCATCGCTCTCATGCCTCCCCACGGCCAGCCGGCTTTCCCTGGCTGGCAGCAGCCGGGACCAGGCTGGGACAACACCCCAGGGTGGTAGGGCAGGGACTTTTCTTTGGGAAGTCAAAGGGGACGTGTGGGAAGACAAGCAGGCTGGGGAAGGGAGAGAGCCCCTGGGCAGAGCTCAGGGCATAATTTCCCCATAGTCCCAGGCAGAAAGAGGAGGGAAGTCCCCGAAAGTGGTAGACACGGACCTGAGCCCTGCGCTGGCATCTGTGTTGGAGCAGCAGCATCCCAGGTGGTGGTGGGGCCAGGCTGGGGAGAACCACGCCAGGATTCCTCTTCCTCTGTTGAGGACAAAGAAGAGAGGTGAGGTCCAGTGCCTGATCCCAAGCAGAGGTGCCCGCCCACACACCACACCTGTGCTGGGTGTCCCTGCATCTACAGCCCTGAGAGAGCACATGGGAAGGGGCCGCAGGGTGGCTGCAGCAACTTCATCATTTTGTTATTTAACACAGCCTCCTCCACCTCGCTGCAGATCCACCACCTCCCCACATCCCTACAGCCCCACATCAGCCAACCCAGCATGGCAGGGGTCCCCCGTGCCGCCCTGCAGCCAGCCCAGCCAGGAGCCTGTCCTGCCAAGCACCAGGGGGCTGACGTGCAGAGGAGGCAGCTCCCAGCCTCCCTGCTCTCCTCCCTCCTCACTGCCCCATCCTCTTCAACCATCCCCACAACCACCCTGGCACTCACCTCTGCGCGGGGCAGGCTCTGCGGTGGCATCAGCAGCGCCCTGAGGGACAGAAACATAGGACTGCCGCTATCCACGTGCATGTAGCTGGGATGCAGCATCCCTGAGACACATTGCCACCCACCTCCTGGCTCCTCTTGCTCCCCAAGACACTGTCCTGGGAGGAGAAGCTGCCACGGCTGGGTGCAGCTGGCAGGGGCGCTCTGTCCTGAGCACATTGTCCTGAGTAAAACACAGCTCCTGGCTGTGCCCGGGGGGCTGCCCACAGAGAGGCCATGCCAGCACGCTGTGCAGGTGAGACCCAGGGCACTGCTACCGGGCAGGCACCTCTGCAAGGTGGCCGGGAAGGGCATCCGGGCACGGTAAATGCTGCTACTGTCACTGGTGGCTCTGGAGGGCTGAGGACAGCCACTGCTTTGACCTGCCTCAAGAGTGCTACCTACTAGAAGGGTGCTTGGTGCTAGACGCTCTTTCTCAGCATCCCCTCCTGGCAAACCCATGGCTGCCAAAGGAGATGTTGGAGCACAACCTGGGTCTCTGCTCTGAGGATCTTTCCGCAACGGATGAAGAAAATAGGCGTCTGAGCAACATAAGTTCCAGACTAGCTCTGCTTCAAGTTTGGAAGCTTTGGTTCAAATTTCTGCCATCTTGAGATTTCTCACATGTCCTTGGGCAAGCCACTTCATGTCTATGAAGCAGGGACGATGGCAGTGCTGTCCCCTCTCTCAGAGGGGCTGCAAGTACGTTCTGAGGGCTGCGCTGCTATAGCAAGGGGGCACAGAGATGCTCAGGAGAGATATGGCCCAACCTCTACTGACAGCAGGGATCAAGAGATGCACATTTTTCAAGTGAGACTCATAATAAAGAAACCCAGACCTGGGAAAGCCTGGCAGAGAATCGGTCCCCAGGCTGCTCCTGTCAGACAGGGTGAATTCACACAGCCAGTGTGGGAGACCCCTGCCCCAACTGCTCCAGTGGGGTTTCTGCTGCACCCACACATGCATGGGGAGACCTGTCTGTGAGCTGGGCTTGAACACAACACTGGGCTCTGTGAGAGGAGCACTCCCCAAGCTGACTGCAGCAGTCCCCCTTCCCCTGCTGCCCATCAGCCCTACCACCAGGCCAGGCTGATAGCAGGGAGTGAGCGCCCACACCTCAGCCAGCTCTGGCCTCAGACTGGGCTGCTACCCCAGCCCCAGCAAATGGCCAGCTGGAGTCAGCGCTGACCATGAACTAGTGCAGCAGAGCCCTCAGCTCCCATTGGTTTGAGCTAATGGCCTTTTAACAAGGGCTCAGCAGGCACGTGGCACAGTGCCTTCAGCCACGGCAACTCAGCCAGGGTGACAGGGTTTGCAGTTCATACACTGTTCCCTCCGGCAGCAGCTACATGCTCTCTTTAGTGCTCTCTCTGACCACATTTCACACCTCCCTGCCACCTATTTGTATGACATCCCCCTTCCTGCCCATCAAGCTACCATGGATGCACCCAGATGTAGCAAGACAAAACTTACCTGCACAGCAGGAGAAACTTCACCTAGAAAGTGAAATAGTGCATGGTGAGTAGAGACAAGGCAGGCAGGCATCCTCCCCAAACCCTGGCTGCCCTAACTTCACTCCATCTCTAAGACACGGCCGCTCTGTCCTTCACGCTCCTCCACAAGAGCTTGTTCCCAAAGCCAACACACCCGGACTCCTCTCCTGGCACCGCGCAGACCCCAGGAGCTCTGCTCCAGCAGGTGCTGGCACAAGCCATTGGTCACACTTCCCTCCAGCTAGGCTGGACAAAAGCCCAAGGACTGCAGTGCCAGGGCTGCCACCCAGACCTGAGGTCCTGGTGGAAGCAGCCTGGCCAGCCAGCACCAACTGCAAAGATGAAGTCACAGGAACCTGAAACACTCAACCTTCTCTCCAAAGGCTTAAAGACGTGGTGTCTCATGCCCCAGGAACACTAGTAGGGCTGAAGAACATCTTGCATATTCATACAGATGTAGAAAGCCCATATCAGCTAGAAGTCCACCCATGAGGGCATGGCAGGACCTGGGCATTTGCCCACCCTTGCTAGGATGGAGCAGCTTTAAGCAATAGACCCCACACTACCCTCTCCTGCTGAGGTGCCAGGGTGGGGGAATGCCTCCAGGACGCTCCCACGCAGGCTGTCCTGCAGTTGCTGTCTCCTTGCTGCCCAGTCCAACGTCCAGTTGCTGCTCTCCCCTTGCTCTTCCAAGCTGAGAGGCAGCTCTTCTGCCTCTGCCTTCCTCATCGACAGGCGGATATCAGAGCTGGAGTAGGTGTAGCCGTGTCCTGCTGGGCAAATCTCCTTGAAGGCTTCTGCAAGGGAAAATCAAATCAAAGCTTTAGAGGACAGAGGTTGGAAGGAAGAGGGTGGTGCAGGGATCACCTCGCTTACCGCACCCAGACATGATGGTGGGACAAGCGGAAGAAAGGAATGAAGATTGACAGGCAGGGATGTGAATGCAGGTACCAGTTTCTCCCATCCTATCATTTTCTGGAGATTTCTAAGGGTTAAATCCTTATAGAAACACATCTGGGCTGCTGTGGGTGGACGCTTCGAGCAGAAGGATTCTGCTCACAGGGCAGGGTGGGTTTCTAACAGGCACTGGCTGGTACTCCCAGACACCAAAAACTAAATCCCTCCCTTGGGTCAGTACTGCTAGGAAGGGATCATGCCACAGCAAGTTCCATGCTGAGCAAGGGAGCAGATAAAAGCAAACCCCAGGTATTTCGGCACTGAGTGCTTTGCACATCACTCAAGATGCTCTGCACAAACCACCTGAAAATTTTTCCCATCCCTGAGGATTTCAGTGCTTTCCCCTCCACCCTATCCCATGCTGAGATATGCCAAACTCATCCTCACCTGGCTTTCATCCAGCAGAAGATGTACGAGAGACAAAAGGGCTGTTGAGGAAACCCAGGCACAGACATGGCTGTGCTCACCCTCTGGTACAGAGTGGTTTCCCATCAGGGATTTCTCTGTCTTCCCGTATTATCCAGGTCTGCTTCCTGGGCTGCTGCACCCATCTCACAGGCCAGCATTTGCACTGCTCAGCTCTGGGGACTGCAGCCATCTGCGTGGCAGCAAGTTCAGGCAAGCCCAAACCCCAGCCTAACCAGAGCAGGCAAAGCTGAAGTGGGAACGTCTCACCTGAGCCGGGCACGGGGCACTCCTCGCAGTTCTTCCCCCAGCCCTTGCCGACGCGGCTGCAGCAGCAGATCTGCTGGGTGATGCGATGGGAGAGGGGGAAGGAGCACACACCTCCGGCTGCCGAGCGGTAACACAGCCCCTGCTCCATCGACACTGCTTTGTCCGCTGAAACACAACGGCAGGGTCAGTGCCAGAGGTCAAGCTCTGTGCTCTCCAAAGAGAGAATGGGGGACACTTGGTCTCTCCCCCTCGGGCCCTTCTCTGCCTGCGCCTCCCAGCCCGAGGGCTGCCCCATCCTCTCCCCAGAACACTCCCTGGCCTTCAGCCATCGGGCCATCCCCCCAGCAGCGCCAGCCCCAGGCAAATCCAGCTCCTGTGGGAGCTCTCTCAGCCCAGGAGGCTGTGTCCTCTCCTGCCACACCACAGGCACATCCCCTCCAGGCTCTACAGGGGCCATGAGATGTCCATGGAGAAGAACAATGCATTAAGGGGGCCCATCCTGCACACAAGTGCAGGACAGTGTAACTCAACCGCACTCGCAAGAGACGCAAAGCACGCTGCAGCCTCCACTCAGCCGTGGGGTCCTGCTCAGGCCCCTTCCCAGGCGGAGGGGTTCCTTGGAGCACTTACAGATGCAATGGCTACGGGACGGGTCCAGCATGGTGCCAGGCTTGCAGGTGCAGCGGAAGCTGCCGCGGGTGTTCATACACTCGGCATCTTTGCACAGGCCCTGCATCAAGCACTCATTGATATCTGTGGACAGGAGAGAGCCTGGTGAGATATGAGGAAGCTGAGAGTGAATTGAACGCCCTACCCAGTGCCTCCCATTCAGGTGCCACAGACTGAGGGGGTCTCAGCCTGGCTGGTGCGCGGTGGGGACCTCCATGGGACAGCAGTCCCACATCTGCAGCACGGAGCTCGCTCACTGCAGCTGCAGGGATGGCTTTGCTTCACGGTCCTTGTGGAAAACAGATGTGGCCCCCACAGTGAGCCACCCTGGCAGGGTCACTCTTACGGGCATCGCAGTTGTCGTTTGCAAGCCTGGACTGGTGAGTCCTGTCCTTTCACCCGATCCCTGGTCTTGCTTGTATGGAGCCGTCATCCACAGATGATCCTTGCTGAGAAACTCAGTGCCAAACGCACAGAGGGCAGTGACCGATCCCCTCCGGAGGCGGAGGGATGGTGGGCCAGGCTGTGGCTCACCGCTGTAGTGTCTTCTTCTAGGAACAGGTTGAGCAAGCGGGAGGTCGCCAAGCTCAAGCCCTGCCTCTGCCCCTGACTCAGCACGGATCAGATGCAGCCTTCGGGAGGGGAGCTGGGCTTATCCCAGGTAAACACCATCATGCTCACCCATCTCGGCTGCAGTAAAGCCTTTCCTACGTAGCACCACGTAGCAATGTATAAGCTAAGTGGGAGAAGACAGGGATTGGTAAAAAGATGCATAAGGGGGAGCTGAGGGCAGCTTTCATGGTGGAGAGAGAGGAGGAAGCCCTCCTCATGGTTGACGTAGCTTTATATCTTCACTAAAGAGCTTG
Organism: Platalea leucorodia; assembly: GCF_965183815.1. Taxonomy (NCBI): domain Eukaryota; kingdom Metazoa; phylum Chordata; class Aves; order Pelecaniformes; family Threskiornithidae; genus Platalea; species Platalea leucorodia. Next base: position 26,909,516 of record NC_138829.1, on the reverse strand, counting down.
GCCCAGAAAAGTCAGTGTGCTGATGAAATGTGCTGTGTCAGGAGGCACAAACAGTGCAGGAAGAGCTGGATGGGAGCACAGAGCGGCAGTAGTGGGATGAACGCCAGCACCACCCCAGGACAAATCACAGGAACACATACTACAAGCTAAGAGGTGGGAGGAGGCAGCGAGAGGGACCTAGGCACACTCGCTGCTCACAGGACAGCTGCGAGCTGCCAAGACCAAGAAATGCCAACGTGATGCTAGGCAGCATCATGCCAAACACTTCCGAAAGACACGGGGCAGTCCGAGTGCCAGTGTACAAGGCCCTGGTGAGACCCCAGGTGCCCTGAGAGCCCCCAGCGGTGCTCTAGAGACTGTCTCAAGGTGCAAGGGGTGCAGAGGCGGGCTGCTGGGATGCTTGGAGGAATGGAGATAGTGGAGGAGCCTGACTGAGAGCAGCTAGGCTCAGGAACGGCTTTCCCAGAAGTACCTTATTCCTCAGAGCTGAAGCATCATTGCTTGGTGGGAGTGAGGGTGTCACGCAGCCAGCTGTAACAGCTGGAGTTCAGACTTAATCACCTGAGATGTCTTCTCCAGCCCTGTGCTCTTAAATTCCCCCATTTGCCCCACTGGCTGCCCCATACGTGGTTGAGACACACAGGGGCCATCAAGACCAGGCCATGATGTTCAGTCAATTGGAAGTACCAATGCTACAGGGATGCGCAGCAGGCCAGGGAGGAGTAGGGTTTGGCTGCATAATGTAATGGTTTCCTGCTCCGAACCAAGCACAGGACAGAGTTCATGAGAACAACCAGTGGCCAGACCCCAAATGTGCTGGGAACCCAACTCAGAGAAGAGGCTTGGGCTCTCCAGAGGAGCCTTGGGGCTCATCCCTGTCACTCCCCGGCATGGTCGGAGCGCCGTGTCATTCCAGCACACCAAGTGGACGAAGTGTTTGGCCTCCACATAAGCAAAGGGATTGAAGGGATTAGAGTAATGAGAGCACAAAACAAACAAGCACCAAGGGCTGGACTTTATGAGCTTAATTTAAAACAGGGCCACGTCCCGGCTTCAGTCCAACCCCCTCTAGTCCACTGGCAGCAGAGGACCCACCCGCAGTGGAAATCCCCACAGGGAACAGAAGCAGGCAGGTGGACTCGGGGGCCATGCGCTCCTACCCCTGCAGCATGCCAGTGACGGGGCTAGCCCACAAGAAGAGGCCTCAGGGACCAAAAACCAAGATCTGTATGCTGTCTCAGCTGCTCCTTCCAACCCCACACAAGCCTGCTGGTGCTTCAGAAACGGACATGCTGGGTCAGGCAGCCTGTGGTGGAAAGGTGCAAGTTGGTTTACCATGGTGCTTGGTGAGCAGAAAAGACCTGAGTCAGCAACAGACACCAAGGATACACGGACACCAAGGTGCCAGTGTGTGTCCTGTGCAGTGACCCCTGTGCATGCAGACCTTCCTACCGCTGTCTCCAGGCTCCCCAGCCTGCAGCCTCCAAGACAATCTTTGCCTCATGTCTAGCAACCACCTTATCCCTTCCAGTGCTATCCTTCTTGCTCATCCCAACAGCACTGGGAGGTTTCCTGAATGGGTCTGCCAGGCACTCTCAACTCAGAATCATTGCAGCCTTGTTCCTGGTCAACAAGACGCAGGAAAGGCAGGGAGATCTTGCAGAGATAAGCCATTTGTTCCTCTGATGGAAGGCACCAGAGACAACCCTTTCTGTCCATACAGGACAGAGGAAAGTGGGCTCTTGCCAGGGCCCCCCTCCAGTCACTCATCTGTGCTTTGACAACAGCCTGCAAAGCCAGAGCTCAGTTTCTTCCCAGCTCAGCTCCTCTCCTACAGCCAATGACCTCAGGAACCATCAGCTGCTGTCCAGCCCCTTGGCTCCCCTCCTACCTGGGCTGGCAAGAGAAGGCCCCGTGTAGCCTCTCCCACAGTCTATCAGCCAAATTGCTCACTCTGGACCCTAAGTGAGGTGCTGGGCTTCCTGACACACATCCTGCTGCAACAGCAGAGATGGGAAAAGCGCCTCAAGGCAGCAGACCATCTGCAGAACAGTACTTCTCCAGCCCGGCTCACGGAGCACAGAGAAGCACAAATCTCTGGTCCACGGTTCATGTGCAAAAACATCTTCCTAGCCAACTCCACATTGCCATCTCCCTTTACTCCTCAGAACGCTGAGCCTCTCCCTGCTCCAGAGGGGTCACAAATCCAGAGCAGGCACCGCAGGTCTCTGCTCACGGACATGAGTCCCTCAGCTGCTCTGCTCCTCTGACTCCGGTTTGATGTCTCAGGGTAGCTCCTTATACCCACAGCGCTGTCTGTGGCCGCATAAGGGATGAGATCTGAGCACCAAGGAGAACAGAAGTTGTTGCGTTGTTGAAAGTTCTCCCCCAGGACAACGGGGGGTGGTTGAATCATTAATTAAGTAAGCATGGTGGAAAGTCCCGGCTAAAAGAGATGAATCATTGGATTGCCAGCCCTGGGTTTGCATGGCCGGGGCCCAGGCTCCCTGCTGCATCTTCGAGATGTCACCTCTCAGCTTATCATGAATCACGAGAAGGGAACCACAAAATTCCACTTCAGTCAGAGCACGGAAAAACACAAGCCCTACGGGTCAAGACATGCCAAATAAACATGAACCGGAGAGAAAAGCGGAGAGATGGTGCCTTCCTCATACAGAGCTGAGGGACTGCAGGAGTGAGAAATGGACAGACCCCAGCAGCGTGGGGCAGGCAGGGCAGCCTGTCAGCACGGGCAAGCAGCACGCTTGGAACAGAAGGACTCACTTTTATGGCACTTTCCCACTTGAAAATGAACAACGGAACAAGCCGACAACCTTCCCAAATGTTTTCAGGCAACAGAATTTCTGTTGCTTCAGATGACGGGAGAAGTGTTTTTACACTCACACATAGCAGAGCAGCAACATATGTCCTTACTGTGTCAGTAGGACTTAGTAGGTGAGTTTTCTTATGCTGGCCCAACTATGCGCTGACTGTGCTTATCAGCTGAGTCAGGTAGTCCAGCGTTACCTGTTTTTTTTCATGCTTGATGAAAGCACAGGGATTTTTATGTCACGTTCTTTGTAGATCTGTATCAGGGAGTTAGATAACTGTATTTTACTTATGAAGATAATTACAGCTCTGACAGTGGATGTGGGAAGGAGAGAGAGATATGAAAGCAGCATCCTTACCTTGGCAGTGGCTCCGGTTCAGCCTCTTGTATCCTTGGGGACACTCCACCTGCCCGTTCTCGATCACAGGGTGTGCTGGGAGGAAAGCAAACAGTGTGGGACACTGGCAGTAGAGCCAGCCACCAGCATCCTACCTTCTCTCTGCCCTCCTTGCGGAGGGGAAAGGGTCCCTAGGTCTGCCTTGGATGGGCCTCTAGTGACTCCCAGGGCAGAGGGAAAGGTGGAAGCAGCCACATTTCCCAAGCGGTGTTTTCTGCTGCTTGGTAGGTGCCAAAATGGTGACCCAGAGGTGCTGCCTGTGCTTTATATCTATCACTGTGTCGCCTCAGCTGCTCCCAGGCCTGCTTGGATAGCCTGGTGGCACATGACAAGGGGGATCAGAGTGAAAGGAATGACAGGTCCTTGACAAGATGCTGAAATAGCAGCCCAGGGCCCGTTTATTACATTTTCCCACTTTTTTATAGCATATGATTTCCTGCCCTGATCACTCTCATCAAAGAAAATTTCAAACTGCTGCTTAAAATAGTTTTGTGGGCTTCAAAAGGGCCTATAACCTGCATAACTAAATCTCTTCAAATTTTATAAAGGCAAGTAAAATGTGGCCCATAAATTCCAAGGAGGTCAAATTTAGGCACCATATTTTGGAGCAAGGGAAAGGGAATTCGAGAGGTGATGGGTTGGGAGTGAGTAAGCACAGGGTGGGGTAGGAAGAAGGGTGCTTTGCCTAAGGATGGGATTTTCCCAGGGTGGGGTTTCTTTTTAATTTTCTGGACCATACTCTTGGAAACAAGAAGTGCATGTAACAGCTAAGTGCCTGTCCAGCCGTATTCCCACCACTCGAATTCCTCCTGCCTGGCATCAGTAGCTCACACCCTGGTGTCATATGTGGAAAGCCCTCCATGGCAATAGCCGTATCAAGGATCTGGCAGATTCCTAACGCACTGCAGCTTTCAAGAACCAGGGACAAATTGAGACCATCCTTGTGGCAGGAGATGGTCGGAAAGAGCCTGCAAAGGTTAGGAATACAAACAATGCGCTGGGGGCAGAGAACAGGCGTGTCCATAACTCTTTGTCCTGGACACTTTGACCCTATAATGCAGTTTAAAGCCATTCTAGGACACTTCTTGAAAGGCAAAAGTTAGGGACCAGCCTCCTAGGATAAAGGCACTTGGGAAATAAAAGATGGGAGAACAACAAGCCATTCACCAGACTGTACCAGGAAGGAGAATAGAAAGCCTGGTTTCCCCAGGTGTATTAAATGAAGCTACAAGGTCTTCTGGGTGCAGAGAGATCCTTCGTGGCTGGATGAATGAATGACTAAGACGAAAAATCTATTCACCCCCTTCAACAGTTCAGTCATGAACTGTAAGTAGGAGGTACTTACAAATATCTAGATGTTAGGGGCGAGGGGCTTGCTGGTGATACTGGGAATAACTGGGTACATTTCCAACCTTCTGGGAAGAGAAAAACGACCTCTGGCTCATGGGCTCCAGGCTCTGCGTCCCGATGGGATTCCAGGTCCTCCCACACCGCAGACTGTGGGCTCGGGGCTGCCGACAGGCATTAACTGTGCTTGGAAGCATCTGTCAGCCTCAGCACGATGTGATAACAGACGCTCAAATGAAGCAGTATCGTTATGTGCGAGCTCTCCAACAGGGAGCCAAGCATGCTGGAGATCAAACAGCGATGACATGTGTCAGAGCCCTGCTCCCTCTCTGAAAAGCCCTTGCGGAGAAACAGATCCTGCAGCATCCCTCCGCCAGATGCTGCTGGGGAGAGGGCAAGAAAATACCAGTGATGGGGGGTAAGCATGTAGGTCTCGTGCCACCTCAGCACTCGTATGACTCCAGTCTGCAGAAACCTGCGGCTTGTTACTGCAGCAAATCACTCGTGAGGCTGCAGACAAATGTCTTAATTTTGCAAAGAAACTCGCGTTCCCTGGGAAGAATAACTGTAATGTAATGTGAGCAGATCTCTGTACCAAGGGGAACCAAGACAGCTTCTGAAGTACTGGATGGAGGCTGCTCTCTTTCTGCCAGGACCTGGCTGCAAAGGAAGACAGCGTGTGGCTGCAGGAGGATGTAAGCTATTAACTCTCAGCTTTGTACTTGGTTACTCGAGCAGAGGACTATTTCCTTCCATGAGCTCTGATGTTGCCGAACTATAGCAGAGACGGCCAAAAACCCCTGAAAAACCAGCCTAGGACACCTGAGTTTCCTGCAAAGGGGATCAGCAGCCACCCCTCTCCCATGCAGCTGGTAGGAGTGGGAGAACATTCCTCTAGAATCCAGCAACAGGGCAGCATCTGGGAAAAAGCCGATCTGATGATCAGAGGGCAGAAATTTGTCAGCACCCACAGCCAGAGGGGTCCCAGCCTCCTGTGTCTGTCTGTCTGTCTACACTCTCTCCAGGAAGGGGTGCTCTTGGAGCCTGAGGCTGGGGACGGAGCAGCTGAGCTGCATCTGTCAGGCAGAGGGATTTCAGGCTTGCTGCGGGTGTGATTTTGGAGCCTCACGTCCTGGGCACTTCAGCCCCGTGGGTGCTGCACCGAAGCGATGTGCTCACCAGGTACCTGCACACCAGAACTCCCCCTTGGCTCTCCTCATTGCTCCCTCCAGCTCTGCTTCATCCCATCGCCCGGTGCTGCTTTCTGCAAGCTCTGCAGGCACCGGGCATCCCTGGCGGGGCCAGGCTCTCACAGGGGATCATGCATGCAATAAGCTCACAGATCCAGAAAGGAGGAGGTGAGCACGAAGCGGCCACAGCCCAGGACTCTCACCAGCACCTTTGTCCCTAGCTATAACAATACTTGAGCACAGCAGAATGAGAAGGGAAATGAATGCACAGAAATCAGGCAGAGAGGTTTTGCAGCCTAGCAGGACAATCTTTAAGCAGCCAGGCACACTTCAGAAGTTGTCCACCACTTCCCAGGAGAAGAGGCTTTACCCAAGTGCCCTGGCTCCCCGAACGCTGTCTGAAGATGGGATGAAGAAGCTCAGGCTGATGGTGAAGTGGAAAGAAACCACTTCCAGTGGTGGTAGCCACAAGGGCTTGAGCAAGGCAAGGTTTGTACGGTGAGATAATACATTGCCTTAGGCCAGCCAATATCACACTGTTCAAAGGGGAAGAGGAAGCCTGCGGTCAGATGAGAAGTGAGGAAATGCTTGGCTGCTGAAAGCTAGCCCATTTCTTTCAACTCTTTCCATTTATCATACAAAAGGCATTATCTCTCTGAGAAACCAGCCCTTCTTTACTGTCTCAGACAGGCTCCCTGTGGCACATGGTGTAGCAGTGGCAGAACCAGCCCTCTCCATAGCCTCCTTCCCACATTTCCAGGGTTTTTTTTCCCTGTATCCTCCCTGATCTGATCACACGAGCAGACCAGGGGGTTGATTTGCAAGGGGCTTCCTGTGGCTGTTTCAATGCCTGCCGGCACAGCGCAGTGGAGCTTGTGGCTCGTGGAGCCGCTCGACGGCTCCACGGGTGAGCTGCCACCCCTCTCACGGTGGGAGGTCTGTTTGGGGAGTGCTGCGGATGCCAAACCAGACATTACAAGATCCAACTTTCCAGTGAAATTCAGACTTTTCTCCAGGACAAAAAACTTGAAAAAACACAGGGAGCGTGAATAAAAACAAAACAATAGCCTTCAAAGACTTGTTTCTTAATGCAGTTAAAACCCATGGGCAGGAGGAGAGAAAGCAGCCCAGGAAGATCTGCAGTGAGTGCAACCGGTGGGTGCACAGCCCAGCCCACGCTCAGGCTGACCGCAGCCTGAAATAAGGGACAGCGGGCAGTGAAAAACCAGGACCTGGAAGATGCAGGTTTACTGCTGCAGCCAGAAAGTCCCCCAAACCCCCGCAGAAAGGTGAGACTTGTAGCTCCTGCACGGTAGAGGAGAGGGTGTCCATCATAGCTATGGGCTTCTCCTGGAGCGCTGCTGGTCGCAGAGCTGTGTGGTCTCAGGGACAGGGAGGAGTTGGAAGAGGAGGGCTGTGATCCCCCTCTGGGCAGATCACCTCACCTTGCCTTCAGAAAAAACTCTCCACTAGCAGTTTCCTTTATCCCCATATGTCTGAGGAGGGCCAAGGCTTCAGGGAAACCAGTGTTCAAATCCACACCCTCCCTGGGGTCTGCGTCAACCTGCAGCTTGGGTCTTGTTGGTTTTAGTTTCCACGGATCATCTCTTGACCTTGTTCCAGCATGTTCTTCTCTACAGACCGCTGTATACCCCAAAATAGTGTATGGTCTGGCAGGTAAGCAGGAGTAGCTCTGCCCAGCAGTGTGCCTGCTACTATCCCTGCATCCTGAGCTTGCCAGGCAACAGGACATTGCTTCAGTGCAGCTTCCTCACCAGCACCGCTCAAATACCCTGCTGGTCCTGGGGCTTCCTCCCAGCCATGTCCAAGTGTCTCTACGTCAGCTGCTTCCTCACCCTCTGATTCCCTTTTCCCTCTATCAGTCTTCAAGTTTTACCTGCCAGCTCCCGTATCCTCCTGCCTCTCCATTCTAGCTTTTCAGTGTGTGCTCCAGCACCTCCTCTGAGTACTAAAAGACCCAGAGGGGTCATTGGATGTCTCTATCTGATTTATCCTACCTTGCAGTGCAGCACATTTCATCCAGCTGTCTCCAGCCAGAGCTGAAGGACTGCAGCTGCACGACAGCGTGCAGGTGTCCTGCCACTCTCCATGTCCCTGCCTCTGGCTCATGTCTTTCTTTCACGGGTTGGGTGACAGCCTTTGCCCCAACAGCTCACAGAGCAAGGTCTCAGCTCTCCCCTTTCTCCCAGGGTTGTCCCTGGGGATGCCATCTTCAACTCTCACTTACATGAGCAACAGCAAACTCCCAGTGACTTTTACTATAGCCTGCTTGAATACCCATCTCTGTGCCCACTTCTCTGAAGGGGACTAACAATATATACCCTCCCAGCAGCAAATCAGACAGCCAAAAGCCTGAGCAGAGCCTAAGGAAACCTCTGAGACTCATGTAACACCCACTACAGAGAGTCCTGGCCAGGTCAACCCCACCTCTACCTTAATTATGAACTCAGCCTTTAACATAGTCTCCTTAGGATGCAGACAAAGCATTCAAGTGCCTTAGCTTTTCTGATGATGGGCAAAACACAAAAAATAGCGGGGATTGGTCACGGCAGGTTCGCTCAGACAGATGCCTGCCTCCAATTCTTCTTCTTCTCTGATGTCTTTCCGCACACAAACACGTACCAAACATGAAAGCTGCAGTCGACAGAGACATCCGGACGTATCCAGACTCTACTAACAATCAGTGTCTCGGGCAGACAGTCAATCCAAACAAGTTCTCCATTTGTCTAGCTCTTGCCTGGCTGCACTTCTGTACATTTGTAAGTGTTTACACTGAACTAGCTTCTGCCATTTCTGTCTCTGGTTGCTGGAATTAAATTCCCAGTGCTGTCAAGTCTGCTCTGGTGCACGCCTCCCCAGGACACACGAGCGCAAAGAGAAGTTCTCTCCGAAGACCACAGTGCCAAGAAGAAAGCTGGAAACATCCACTGGACATGTTATCTCTGTGCACGAGACAGCAGGTCACTGAACTACAGCCCAGTGACTTTGAGTGAGCACAACACAGGCAAGCAAGACCAGGAGACAGAAGGGATGTGAGTGTAGGATGTGGTCTACAGGCAGGAACGATGCAGAGCGATGCCTGCACACTGGACAGGCATGGACCTGGGAGCCCTGGCAGAGGAGGTGTGGGGCAATGAGAGGTCACAGTGCTCAGTAGCTCCGTTACAGCAGTAAGATCATGGAGAAAGGACTGTTTCCCTGGCTCCACTCTGGGGTGAGATCTCTTGTCTGCGAAGACAGCACACCAGAGAAAAGCATGCCAGCCACCTGGGCTTCTCACTTCACAAGAGCTGGGCTCTCTTAGGCTGCCTCCGTTGAGGGTCTGCCTTACAGCTCCCTTCACTTGCACTGTGTGGTCTCCTGCATGTGGGGCTGGTTACTGGGCAGTCAACCAGAGGTAGCCGAAGGAGGAAGATACTTGCACACAATTAAAGAGGATGAAAACGGCCCCTTCAACTAGCCTGAATTCCTGCCAAAATCAACAAGAGCCATTTGGTCTCCAAGGGGGAACTTTATCACCCAAAGCCAGAGGGACTGAGAATGGGATTTTCTTGTGGCACAGGAAGACGGAAGACCCACAGGGATACATTTTTTCATATCCCCATGGAATTAATCTGAAAAAAAGCCAGACAAGCATCTGTCCACTCAATGAAGACCAGCAGCAGCAACCTCCCTTGAGTTTCAGCTGCTGCTGGGACACAAGGCATGTGCTGAGCTGTGGAAGCAGGACCTGCTGGCAGCTAGGAGGCATTTCTTAAGTGCATTTGCTCTATTGGCTGGCTGACTGTAAGGAGCACATGGGGGTATTTCATGCCTGTTTTCATGTCTTGGAAGCCTGTGATCAGAGACACGTTTTGAAGCCTGAAGACCTAAGTCCAGCAGAGCAATCACTGCTACAGCTCTGGCTGCTGAGTGATACCTAGCATCCTGGCACAGAGAAAGAGAAAGGAGGTGCAGAGATTTTGCAGCCATCTGTAGCCTAACCAAAGTGTTAAGTGCCCCCCCTGCTTCCTAATGGGGAGATCACAGAGAGACAGGGCAAGAAACAGGGAGACTGCTGTGAGATGGGGAGGAGAAAGCCGTGACTGAGGATGCAAAAGTTGGAGACAAAGAGGAGGGGGCTGAGGCCCACGTGGGGCATTTCCTTGTTTGTGCTGAACCTGGAGACCCTGTGGTCACCCACATACCGCATGTAGCCAAGGCTCCCTTGGGGCTGGCACATGGACGAGGGCAGGCAAGCAGCAGCGTGGCCCAGGGCCACAGGAGAGCCGTGCAGAGCAGGAAGATGACAGCAATCAGAGCTCCCCAGATCTGCGCTGGGTTCCAGGATGCTGACAACCTCGTCTGTGATTGCGAGGAATTTGGCTCCAGACGGCCCTACCCCTGGCTGTGGAGGAACTGAATTGAGGGAGGACAACGAGATGCAAACAGCTCTTGGGAGCGTTCGTGCAAGCGAGCGGGACAGCCTCTGGGCAGAGCTAGAAGGCACCAACACCACACTTGCTTGCACAAAACCTGTCGCCTTGAACACCTCCGCTCTCCTCACGAGTCAAAGTCTCCTGGACCATGGGGTCTGTTTATTTTAGTTCTCCGATCCAGTGAAGGCGTGTGAACAAGCAGTGATGAAAGGGGGCAGGCAGGCAGGCAGGGGAGAGGTGAGCAGCTCCCTGCCCGTGTTGCCTTGGATAAGTGCACCTTGCCCTGCAGTGGACCTGCTCAGCACCAGCTGCCTGGGGGGCTGCCTCCCTCCAGCCAGGAGTCCTTCATCACAGCCTCTCCACTGCAATGCAGGAGGGGGGCTGTGGCGCAAGGGGCCATGCCTGTCACGGAGCACCCTGAATGAAGCGGCTGAGGAATCCCCGTCTCCCACTGGATCAGCCCGTCCGGCTCACGAGCGCAGCAGAAACAGGGCTGGACGCCCGTGCCCCTGGAACGGACCCCGGGTGTGCTCCTGCCAATTGTTTGATGTAGTGTTATTTCCAGAGCCCCTGCCAAGCCCGTGTCGGGCCCAGAGCAAGCCCGTAACTCTATAGGGCCGAGTCTGCAGCCTCCTCCACCGATCTAGGACTGCACCTCCTAAAACCACGGCCGCTCTTTTCCTGTTTCTCCCTCCGAGCGGGGCTGGCATGGCAGCAACCACCGCCCGCACCAGGGTTTCACAGGGGCAGTCTGGGGAGAAAGCGCTGAGCCTGGGGCCAGCACCCAAACCAGAGCACTCCTTGGGGCAGCAGCGGAGCAGGCATGGCCCCACATGCCGCCCTGGACACAGTGCCCGTCCCCAAGGGCCTTGGGCAAAGGAGAGCCACACGGCAGGGGACCTGTGGCTCTGCTCCATGCCTCCTCGGCCACGCAAGGCAGCCTGACCATTTTTGCTTGCCGAGGGTGCGGGCCGTACCTTGCACCGTCCCCAGCAGCGGCAGCACTCACCTGGCCGAGGCGGGCAGGCCAGGCACCGGTCCACACCCCAGAAGAGCCCCACGCTGCCGCAGCAGTCTTCCAGCTTGGTCAGCCCAGGCAGAGGGTTGGTGCACTGCAGAGAGAGGACCAGAGGATCAGGCTTCTGCGGGACAGGGGGAGGACACGTGCCCGTCCGCTGCGGCCGGCTGGCAGGCGGCGGCAGAGCCGGCACAGGGGATGATGGTTTGTGGTCAGAGGCTGGCACAGCCCTCCTGGCACAGCTCCTCACCAGGGCACTGTGGGACCGGGGATGTGGTTTAAGACAGTAAACAGTTGTGCAGACAGAAAAACACGAGGCTCCCTCGACTGCACCCCTCAGAGGAGAAGGGGACATCAAACAGAGGAGGAGATGAACCAGAGGTGATATCACCGGGCAAAGCCCTCGGATCAGCCCCATGCCTCGCTGATTAGCCAGCGACATGGGTGCACTACTCCAGCCCGGCAGGGAGCTTGCGGTCAGGCACTTTGCTCTGCTTAATGAGTCTCTCTTTCCCACCCCCCTCGCCCCCCCGGCAAGGCCCTCTGGATTACAGGCTTCCCCATTAGAGCGGAGCCGCCGGCCCACAGGCCGGAGCTGGCCCCTGTCCAGGCGTGCGTGGCCGCCTGCCCAGCACTCGCATACCGATCGGCTCGGCTGCGGCTGAGTGGGGAGAGGCAAGTGCTCCCCGCCGGGCTCCTCACCCTCTCCCGGGCACGGCATCACCCCAGCTGGGTGAGGTGTGAGCACAGCAAGGGTACCCCCTGCCGCCCTCCTCGCTCCCCCCAGAGCGTCTCCTGCAGCCTCTCTGGGCATCCACAAGCATCTCTGTGCATCATTATTTGCTCCCAGGCACAGAGAGACGCTGTCTCCCCACAGAGGAGCGGGTCTTTTCCAGCCCCAGGGTTTGATCTCATTTATTTTTGCACTAGGGAATGGCTGAGAATGCATCCTGCTCTGATGGGAGCAACTGAAGGACGGATGGGAACCGGGAACGGCACCCCAGAAAGGGCTGGGGAGCAGTGGGGAGGGGGCTGAGTCCCAGGCTGCCCAGCCGGGGGGGGTCTCACTGAGCGTGAGCTGCTCCGGGGCAGCTCACAGGTGCTCCTGTGGGTGCCAAAAACCTCCGATGCTTTTCCAGTGACGCAAGAGAAACATATGGGGAAAGACAAAATAAGAAATTACGACGACTGCGGGACAGGGGTGAGAAAGCCCTTCACGTGCATTTGCTTCCCAACCCTGACTGAGCTGCCCGGGCAGGCGTCGTTCCATGGAAATCAGACTTTCATTTATCGTCTGAGAGGGAAAGGAATTTTCCTATGTTTTATACGTTTCCTACAATAATCACAGAGCGTGGCTCTAAATGTTGCTATAAATAGGGCACCCTTTTTAAACGAGACTGTGTGTGAAAGCCATCAAGTCTGGGCTGTGCTGCCCCAGGGCACAGCCTGGTCAGGGCAAGGCAGCAAGGTCTCCCTGTTGGGCCAAACCAAGGGATTTTCTTCCCAAGTACTAACACATTGCTGCCCGTGCCCGTGGCACCTGGGTGATGCCCATGCTGACGCTGAAGAGCTTCACGCAATGAAAGGCCACCCTCCCTGACCCATAAGCCAACGCACCCGTACCCCAGAACAAGAAACGTGTATCCACACACACGATCCAACACTTGACGGCTGACCTCTTACCTGCCCATGGAGAGCCTCCCGAAAGCACCTCCCCAGCAGCCCTGGGGCTCTCAGCTGCTGCTGCTGGCCGCTCTCTGTGGCAATGGTGTTGCCGTTCCCATGGGTGTAGGTGTACCAGGGCACAGCAGCCAGCTGAGGCACCAGGACCGCCTCCACGCTGTTCTCCTCCGACACCTCTGTGTCACCCCGCACCCTGGCCACCTGGTGAATCTGCACGGTGGCTTCTGGAGGGTGGTTGATGTGGACGTTCACCAGGGAAGGGTTTAGGGAAGCTGGAAGATGAGTTTATACCACAATTGTGACAATCTGGCAACAATTTGGCACCCGAAGAGCATCTTGTCATCAACAAAGTCACAAGGGAGGAGAGGTAGATTGACCCCACCAGGAAATCTAGAAGAAGACTGCATCTAAGAGAAACTACTTCTCTGGCCCCAAAACAGGACAAACCTACCAAAAACTTTCCCCGTCAACCTGAGCCCTTCAAAAACTAAGGGAACCACTTTTCTAACAACCTGGCCTGAAAAGGCAAGCATAAGGAGGTAGTGGCCTCCTCGGGCCTGTTAATGAAGATCTGAGGAGCACTCAAGTAGGAGGACTCAGAAGTATGAGGGAAATGCGGGGTCTGGAGCCCCCGACCACGCTCACCCAGCTGGTTGGACAAGGGCAGGGTGTAGGTGGAATGCTTCATGGAGCCACTGGCCGGGGTCTTTGGGGCTCTCCCTCCTTGCTTCTTTTCCAGAGAGGGAGCTGGCAGGTGGCAAAACTTCCCCGTGGAGTTGGAGGGGCACCAGCACTCATCCCGGCCCACGCAGCGCCCTCCATTCAGGCAGGGGATCTGGCAAAAGTCTGCAAGGCAAAGAGAGGTCTGCTTAGCAGGGAAACTGAGCCACTGCCTCTAGCCAAGGGGCGGCTGGGGGAGGTCAGGCAGCTGGATCTGGGCCAGCACTAGCCCTGTGGTGCCCAAGGAGCAGACCCAGCACCGGGCTGGGTTCAGCACTTGCAGCCTGAAGGCAGCCCAGAGTCCCTGTTGTGCACCACCATCCAGCCGGGAGCAGGTGGAGAAGCCAGGGTCCTCCCTGAGCTCTGCTCAGGGTTGGAGTCATGGGTGGAAGATGATGAGCCCTCCCTTGGGCTCTGAGGCCATGGCCAGCCTGGGGCACCCATGCCCTGTGGGGCAATCCCCCCAGGGCCAAGGTGGTGTTGCTGGCACAGCAGGATCCCTCAGTGGGGCAGGAGCTACAGCAGCCACATACGGCGGAGTCAGCACAATTCCTTCTCTTCTGCATCGCCCCCTCCCCACTTGGCAGGGTTTTTACTCCCAGCCCAGTAGGGAGCTCAGTGGGGACGGGAGAGGCAGGAGAGAATGGGCAGAGAGCCACGTCCTCAGAGCCTGTCTCCTAGCCAGCCCTGGCCCTGCCAGCTGCTCAAGTGGGAGAAGCTTGGAGTGGGACAAAAGAATCGGGAGCAATTTGTCTGCACAGACTCGGAAAAAGCATCCACAGATGAAACCTAAGTCATGTCTTTTCTGGCCTCATCAGATGCTTGGAGCAACCCAGAGCGTCTCTCAGTGTGAGCAATGCTCAGGCAAGGCACGGGATTTCCTGACAGATCATCCTGACTCATTTCAGCATGAGATGAGATGCTGCTGCTGCACATCACAGGATGGCTTCTTAGGTTCATTCCAGGGGATGAGCTCCCACCCTGCTTCGAGTTCATTTGCTCAACCCCAGCAACCAGTTTTGGGGGGAGGAGACACATCTTTGGACTGGGATCTAAGCAGAAATTCCCATGAACCCTGTATCAGTTAGTGTCCACAACAGCCAGACTTTGCACTCTCTCAGTGTTAGAGGAACTTGAGAGTTACAGAGGCTTTCAGAGGACGAGTCCCACCAGGCCCTGCGGGTTGCTCCCACCAACTGGCTCCAAGAGGATGTGCCCAACCCACAGCTGGGCATCCCAGTGAACTGATGAGCAATCCCAGCAGCGCTGAAAGGCGAGCAGAGGTTTCAGCAGCCCTGTTTATAAGAACAGCTTGCAACCTGCAGCCAGCTCTCCTGGCTGCCACGTGAGTGAAAGGAGAGAACAGGAGGAAATTAGGTGATGAAAGTCAGTCCCAAGACTGGATGCCAACGAAAGCAGTGAGCTGGCTCTGAGAAGGAGGGGGTGGTGAGGCTTGGCTGCAGGCCTGACTCAAACACACGCGTCCCCCCTACCTGGGGTGGGATGGAAACAGAAGTTGCTTGCCCAGGAAAGAGAGCAATGAGGCATGGTCTGTCTTCCTCCCCCAGAGACAGAGATAGAGTAAGCCCCAAAGACCCCAGGAGACATCTTCCAAGGCACTGGGAGAGGCCATCTCCTTCAATCCCTATAGCAGCCCAAGCCCTCAGTCTGTAGAAGCAAGAAAGGTAGAAGGAGGAGAGTGGGGGAGCAGGCAAGAAGATGGCCTGGGGGCCTCGGGGTGCTCACAGATGCGGAAGCCGGACTTGGGATCGTGGTCATGCCCCCCTTGGCTATAGAGAGTGGTGGTGTCTCCTTTCTCACAGCTGTTGTAGCAGCGCCCGCTCCGGCATGTCTGTTTGCAGATGGTGGGTGTGAAGACGATTTTTATCTTCCTAATCTTCTCTGTCAGGTTTGCCCCTATGAAAGAAAAGGACAGTGCTAAGTGGAAACAGCATCTCCAGGCCAGGGGGCTGATGATCTGCAGTTCAAGCTCCAAAGCATTCCCAGAGCAAGGAGGGGTCTGTGCCTCTCCTTGGGGCAGTGCCTCTCTTTGCCCCTCACTCACTCCAGCCTGTCCTCTGCTCCAGCATCAGTAAGGATTTGTCAACACATGAAAAACGGCCAGCAGCATGTTCTGCCTGCCCAGTTGTAGTGGCATAACTCTCTGTGAAGGGACACACATGCACTAACTCCAGTATAAAGAGTGGTTTTCTGCTTTAGACAATATTCCTTCTCAAGCCATGTCAGTAGCCAGGAGACTGGCTGCCCTTAAACCACTGGAGGACTTCCCACACGAACAGCCACACTGGTATCCATCAAAAAGAGCATCAGGGCTTGAGAAAACCAATGTCTCCCTGTAAGTGTCCCCCAACATCCTGCGATCCCCTCCTGGTCCCTCACCATCCTCACATTAGATACGGGGGGAAGTGGCACTCAGAGCTCTTGGGGGCTTGGGGAGAATGGACAACAGGCAGCACTATTGTGTGACCATGAACCAGCTGGCTTGATGCCATAGCCCTCCATCCCTGCCCAGCGAGACAGCTGTTTCTGCGGGTGCCCCCCTTGGTGTGCTCACCCCCGACTCCCCCCATTTCAATTCCCACTTTCAGATTACAGCTTCAGTCAGGCTCACAGCCCTACTCATAAGGGCTGAGATGCCACATGGTGCCTCCCTGGGGAAGCACGGCTTCAGGGGAAGCCAAGCTGCAGAAGACAACTTGCATCTGTCCCAGCTGGGGAGCTCCTGAGGCTCTGCCTCAGCAACTGCACGTCCCGGCAGCCTGGCCTGATCCCTGCTCATGTCAGAAGGCACCAAGGGGGCAGCCAAAGGGAAGAACTAGACGCTGGTTGCACAATCTGACCTCAAGGGCTGCTGAGACTGAGGAGGAAGTTGGGAGACACCGTTCCTACAGACTGAGGCAATCCCCCTTCAGGGCAGCAGTGCTGGGGCGATGTTCAACACCTCTGAGAGGCATCTCTCACATCTCACTGGCTCCTCTCCCCTGCCATCAGCATTTTGCTCCCCTGATCTGTCCTCCTTCGGTAGGGTCTCTTTCTTCAC
This sequence comes from Platalea leucorodia, assembly GCF_965183815.1. NCBI lineage: Eukaryota > Metazoa > Chordata > Aves > Pelecaniformes > Threskiornithidae > Platalea > Platalea leucorodia. The sequence goes on along the minus strand of NC_138829.1, from coordinate 26,892,831 downwards.
CAAGCCCAGCAACGCCTGTGCTGACCTTCTCTTTCCATCCCACCCAGCAGTACAGTCCTGGGAGTCCAGGGTTTCTTGGCGATCCCCAGTCACACCATTGCCCTTCACCAGGACACCCCAACAAGAAGTCCCAAAAGAGTGACAGCCCTGGAGGCCTTACCCCTTGCAGACAAGGTGTGCTCCTGGGAAACCACGTGTGGCCCAGAGCTGCTCTGCTCATGTCCATTCCCGTTGGGGAGTGCATTAGAGGTGAGTTGGCCATTGCTGGCTGGGTAGCGCCGGACAGTCCGTGATGGCCCTGTGTGCTGGGGGGAGACAGGAGAGCCTATTCTGCTCCGAGTCCTGTGGAAGAGAAAAAATGAACCGATGATACTCCTCACAGGTAACTGCATCAACCCACAGTGCCTGTCCACCAGGATGCCCTGTGGCAACCTTCACCGCCGAGCCGCCTGAGCCACCACCTGGACACAGAGCTCTGCCTGCCTGAGCAGGGTCCCACTCCTCACCTGCTTTCAGTAATCACGATGGCACCATTTCAGTCTAGGGACTGCGCCCCATGCCCTGAGCCTCGCAGGCCATAGTGCTCACCAAGATACTCTCCCTGTACCGTCACATCAGGCTGCCCCACCACAGGGACACCCCAGCTGCCTTGCAGCACCTCTGTCTGCCCATCACGCTCGAGGGCTGCTCCTTGCCCCATCCCTCCCCCAGCAAACACAAGCAGCTCCAAATCAGTTCGGTTTTATGGTGGGAGCTTTCTCAGGACCTGCCTTCCCAGCCCCAAACGAGCAGTGAAAAACCAGAGAGGCAGTCAGGAAAGAAGCCAGGCCAAGCAAATAAACAAAACTTGGCCCACGAGAGTCACAAACAAGAGACAATGACCAAGAACTCACTCCTGTAAGTGCAGTTACAACTTTCTGCAGTAATTGCATTTATGGCTTTTGGTGTTTTCTGGGGACTAAACATGGAGCAGCCATCCAGCTCACAAGGTCACACTTCTCACACTCTGTGATAAAGCCATGTAGACCACTAGGCAGAGCTCTTTGCATTAAACTGACAGAACAGCACATCTTGCTCTACTGCACTGGCTCCCATTCCTTTTTACTGACTGGCAGCACCAAGCCTCCAAGAGGGTGTCCTGTGCTTACCAGCAAATGTCTCCCTCCCTCTCGCCTGCACCACCTGCAAGGAAAAAGGCTTTAGTACACCAGGGGCCAAAATAGGTTGGCTGTCCATAAGTCCCTTGAATTTTTTTGAAAGTCCATGCCTTGGATTCCTCTGCAACTGAACTTAAGCACCGACAGATCTTCTGCATACCCTGTCCAATACCTCCGTCTCTGACCGAATGGCTGGGGCAAACTAGCTGTCCCACCAAAGCGCCCAGAGAGGTCCATCCCACTTTATGGTTGTCACCATTTTCCCTGTCACAGTCGGCACAGGAGAGGTGTTTCTAAACCCAACAGGACTGGATGATCCAACAAGAGTTGGCTGACAGCAGCTCTGGCTCACTGACATCTCTGGCTTGGATAGCTTGGAATAACGCTAAGATCTGGGGAGATGGAAAGGGAGCTAATGCTGTGCTGGTATCCAAACAGGTCAAGCGCAATACACAAGGTAACTGTCAGCCAGTGAGCCCAAAATCAGCCCTGAACAACAGGATGGAAAAGACGACAAACAGGTCAATTAATTGGGAACTAAAGGAAAGGAATATAGAAGTGAGGTCAAGTCAACGGGGTGTATGGAGAACCACTCTTGTCTAAGGAGTCCGTTTTCATCATTCGCTAGAATTACATACATGCACACCGACAGGCTATTCCAGTAAAAAAATAAACAGGGCAGTTCAATGTCAATCAGGCACATGTGAAATGAATAACAAACTGGCTGCGTGACAGAACACAAGAAGCAGTTGTCGCTGGGGAGGGAATTAGATGGGTTCCAGGGTGACCAGTACGAGGCCTGGCACGATTCAAGGATTTCATCTGGAAATAAATATTTTTATTTCGAAATAAACATACGATCGACATTGATAATGTGTGCTGCTGACACAAAAATTTGCAATGTGGTGTATTGTGATGAGAACAGAGCAATCACACAGAGCAGTTTGGATCACTGTGGAGGGCAAATCCATCCAAGCAATATGGGATTTTAACAGAGCCAAATGCAGAATCACACTTCTAGGAAGAAGGAATGCAGGCAGCAGCTGCAGATAGAAGGAGATGATCCTGGAAACCAGCAATTCTGAAAAGATTTCGGGGGTAATGACAAGCAATTAAATATGAACTGTCAGTTCAATGCCCTGACATCAGGGCAGTGAAACAGTGCAGGAACAGGGAGGTATTTTTTCCTCCCTACACATCCTCATCACAGCAGGGAGTATGTATGTTAAAATATCACATCTAGTTCTGATGTGAAATATGTCACATCATCTAAGACATGTTGAAAAACTGGAGAGGATACAAGAAGAAACATGACAAAAGTAATTTGAGGGCTGGTAAAAATGCCTTTCTGTAAGAAACCTAAAGTATTCAATAGCTCTTCAATTTAGCAAAAAGAAGATGAAGAGGTGCTCTGATTACAGGGCACAGGTTTCTCCACAAGAAAAAAACACCAGGTGTAAATAGCCTTGTAATCTAACCAAGAAAGGCAAACCACGAAACATCTGCAAACCAAAGCCAAATGATTCCCTACTAGAAATCACACCCACACACAGCAGTATAGCTGTTTTCCTTCTGCAAAAAACACCCCAGTAGTAGATTCCCCAACTCTCGATACCATTGCTTCAGGAGAGGAAAGTGTGCTGCTGGGAAATGAGATATCACTGGAACAGTGCAAATATAACTAAATAAAGATGCATAATCTGTGCTGTCCTGGAGTCAATTTTAGATTATCTATTGATCTATTGATAGTTTCTGGCCTTGAGCTATAGGAATCCAAGAATGAACGGTTTTATGCCAGAGACAGAAATCCCCTGTCCGGATATTGATTACCTAATTGTTTCTAACACAGGAAAACCTTGAAAATGAGCGGCTGAGCTGCTGGGAGGAGGCATGAACGGGAGTCCGGAGAAGAAGCAGCGCAGGTAACCCATGCATACGCTGTTTGGAGCAGAGTCTGGCCAGAGGTCATTCAGGGATGGAGACAGAGCAAGTGGGATTTGTCAAAGAGCACAGACGGATAATGAAATTATTACCTGTTGATAAAAATATTTGTTGTCTTGTTAAAATCAAGATCTAAACTGAGATGAGGACAGCAAACAGTGCTTGTTTTTCAATAATGAGCAAGGCCAACCAGAATAACTGCAGAGAAGCAAGCTTTGTTTCCATCCTACCTCAGTCCCTATCAGCCTCTTTCAGAGGCTCTCCCGAGATTCTGCAGAGAACCACCCACCTCTGATGGCCATGGGGGCCAGGCATGACCTGCCCACACATTTCTGAGCTACTAATCCAGCCCTGCTGCCAGCAAAGGAACCTGTTACCTACTGCTTCATTACCTGGTGTGCTCCTGCTGGTTTCGTTAGTGACAAAGAAAAAGCTGTATGGAGCTCTAGGGAGGCCAGGTGAGAGCTACCAAGCCCTGGAAGTTCAGGCACATTTGTTCTCTGATCTCTGGCGAGAGACGCCAAGCATAGTCCTACGGGTGAACGTGGCTGGGGTTCCAAGGTCTTTTACTGCATAGATGGAAGCACCCCAAGGAAAAGAGGTGAGAGTTCCCCAGCCCAGCAACACTTACTGTCCTAATGCTGGTCACTGGAGTGCAACTTCAGCCCTGAGTTTTGAAGAGTCGCTGGGTGAAGGTGACTGGTGGCACAAGACAGGGAAATACCAGCTCTTGTGCTTGAAAATACATCATGCCTACCCTTGAGGAAGGGGGCATGCTATGTGCAAGTAGCAGGGCTTGGCTTGGTGCTACCCATTGCCTGCCTGCAGGAATTCCACCCCTTGGCTTTACGGACAACTCCTGTCATTGCCAGGATCATTAGATTTTGTAAAGGAAAAAAAAAGAAAAAAAAAGAACATATAAATAAAATAAAATAATCATTAGCTTTAAATAAAATAATCATTAGCATTTCAGTTACAAAGAAAAGTGGATTACATGTGCTTACTGCGAGGGGCAGTGCCAACTTCACAAAGGAAAAACGGAGGAGGAACATTACACCATGGCTTGCAACACTTGAGGAAAAGCCATCCTACTGGGATCCTGTTGGCAAAGCATTCCAGCGTGTGTCACAGTGGGAGAGGCAGATTTGCTTTGAATTAATTTGTTTATTTGGTTCTATTCTAGGCAGATGAGCTCTGGGACTTGTAGACTGAGTTGAGTAACACCATCCTACCCTGGGCCACAGAAATCAATGGCAAAGGGCGTCTTTCCATCTCAGTTTGTCAGTCCCAATCCAGCCCCAAGTCACGCCAAGTGGCTGGCTCATGGTCAGGGAATACAAAACAGAGCTTCTCCCCTCCAAACTTTCAGAGACAGATCACACTGGACAGATGGGCACTGGCTTGCTTGAAGGGCCTCAGGGAAAGGACCTGAGCTCACCACATCAGTACAGACCTGGCCAGAAGGCACTAGCAAGCCCTAACCATCTGGTGGATCTTAATATATATGGCTGGAGTTTGTCCACTTCCCAGGGATCTGCATTGCCGTAAGTTCTCTCCCTGGTGCGGCTGTCCTAAGGGCAAGGGCAAGGATGGAAAACAGATGGGGCAGCTCCAGATCAGCAGAGTGGGCAGCTTGTGCTACCACTTTCCGTGCCTCCACCTGCTCAGGGAAGAGGCACTGAAGAGGCAGAGGAGGTTGAGACCTCAAGGACTACGTTCTGGAACATTTAAAGTCGCAGGGCTTCACATTCATTCAGTTGTACAGCCTGCCTCCGTTGCGGCATTACTCACTTCCACTCTTCCAGCCAGGCACATGGCCAGCACAGATCTCTGCAAAGAGGCAGTGGTCTCTTCCCTTACAGGCAACCGCCTGCCAAGCAGCTGGTTTCCCTGCTCTTCATTCGTCAGAGCTGCTGACAGCTTTCTCCGTGTCAGGCACAGCCTGTGGGGCAGAAACAGCAGGCAGACTCCTAGGACAGCTCTCCCTCTGGGATGTCCTGGGGCACCCACCTCTGCGGTGTCCGGCTAACAGCAGCCACCAGGTTTCCAGGGGAAACACAGGTCAAGGAGGGAAGGTAGAGGGAGCAGCGTTCTCCTTCCAGAGGCATGGATGTTTGTGCTCCTGCTGATCTCTACCAGGCTGACGGCTGAAAGGTCACTGGCTGAGAGACCTCAGTCACCAAGCACATGAAAAGTTTCACTCCTGTAGGTATTAGGTGCTAATCAAAAGTAAAAGAGATTTGGGATGGGAGGGAGCTGGCAGACAGAGTGACCTGCATCTATAACAGTTCAAAACTGCCCAACAAGTACTTGTAGATGCCCTCTTCTGAGCTGCAGGTCAAGGGCCTGGACTCCCCATAAGCCCCTGAGGACACATGCCAGAAGTCAGGAGAACCGAGGGAGACCTGGTCCCTTACCTTCTAGTGCTACACATCCCTGCAGGATGCAAATGACACCTGTATGACATTCAGCAAGGGAACTGCACACCTACCGCTGCACCTTTGTCTGTGTATAAATGCTTTATTTTAAACAGGTTTTGTTACCGGTTATACTCTGCTCTATATTTACTTTAGAGATAGCAGGCTAGCGAAGGTACGAAAATGTTGTATTCCCCAGATATGATGGCTCTCCTGCTCAGTCCCAGATGAACCGGCAAGGTGCCTGTTCCCTGCCCAGAGGAGGTGAGTGGTATCTCTCACCCCACTGAGGACAGCGAGCAGAAGACTGAGCTGGCAGGCTCCCAGCAACCACACAGACGAGCATGAGGACCGCTGTTTTCTGAGTCAACCACAGTTTTTTTTTAAAGGCCTGCAATTTCAAGACTAGGTACACAGGATCACAATAACCAAATCTAAATCACTGAGATCATGGGGTTCAGAAAACAATACTGTCTTTCTAACCCACTGTATATAGAAAGGATTTTTTAAATCTCTGATCACTTTTGATGATCATGGTTCTCTGGGTAAGCAAAAGCCACAGGGAATCCAGGTGGGTATACAGCTGTGGCTTCTCATAGTGACCTAAGGCCAGGCATCCTCCTTGGGCTGGAGGCAAAGGTGGCAAACTCTTCAAAGCACTTCCCTCTCCCCAGCAGCAACACCTCAGTCTTTCCTGGATTTAGCTTCTATCGGCCGCTCTTCATCCAACTGTTGACTTTGGCCAGATGGCTAGCGAGCTGGGAAATGGTGTTTTTTGTGTTTGCGTAAAGGAAATGCAGAGCCAAGTGCCACAGAGTATTACTGTCTTTTCATCCAGCCTGCCTCACCCTCTCCCCAGCCAAAGCCTGACTGACCATAGCAGGGCGGATGGCCCAAGGCACTTTGGAGAGAGTGAATCCTGGACAGTGTGGTCAGCAGGGAGGGGTGCTAACCCCAGACAAGGCAAGGGCTGGCCAGCTGAGGATTGGAAAGTCACTCTTACAGCTGGAAGCAAATCTGCATCCTGCTGAGCATCAGGGAGAGATGATAGAGACTGTAGAGACCTAAGGAGCAATTCCCAGGAGGGCAACAACAGAGTGGGACGGCACTGGCCAAAACAAAATTGAAGATAAGAGACCCTCAGAGAAGCAACCATCTTCCCAGAGTCCAGGAACCCCCATCCCAGGGTCCTAGCTCAACAAGCTCCATCTTGCCAACTACAACCAGCCTGCTGCCTGGGACGCGACTGCTGCCTCCAGCCACCCAGAGAGGCCCACGGGGCTGGGAGCCGGGTCCCACGGCGCGGAGCCGCTGCAGCACTGGTAAGCCCACCCCAGCTCCTCCAGCCCGCAGCCTGCGCGCACGGCTCCAAGGCGAGAAGGCTCACCCAGGATGGAGGCCGAGTCACGCTCAGCCCCTGATAACCTGCCAGGATAACAGGCGGGTTCTCCCCTGGTTTTTAAACACCGAACAATATACTCGGTGTCTGTCTTGTCCGTCCGCCTGTCCCTTTGGCTAGGTGCCCTCCCTGCTTGGGGCCACGGGGACCAAAATCAGTGATTCACTTCCCCCTTTGTAATGCTCAGCAGTTGCTGATTTTCCACTAAAGCATCGCAGAAGAATGGGCAGCCTCAACACCAGCGTCTGTGTCTACAGGGGGAGAGAGAAGCAGCCAGCCTTGGAAAGCAGCAAATTGACCGCAGACCAGAAACTTCCCCTTTCTTGGACTCCAAACAGGTTCCTCAGCAGGCAGACGGGATTCATGGCTCAGGCTCTGGGCCCTGGAGCACAGGGGAGGCATCGCTTCGACAGCACTCAAGTTTATTATCAATTAGCTCACAAACATGCTGACAAGGAAGACAGCTCTGTTAGGACTCGGGGAGGAGGGGGGGAAACCACACCATACAAGGCACCTGACTTCAAGCCCACCCACATTATGTCCATAAATCCTGGCTCAGTTTATTATCCCCATGAGCAGCAGAGATACCGCTGAAACCTGCCCACTTCAGGCTTCCCACTGTCCCTCCTGTGGCTGCCTTCAGCCCTGGTACCCCCATGCAAGTGAGAGAGACACTGAAGCCCAAAGGCCCCTGATCCCTAGGGTCTGGTGGAAGGCAAGAGAAGTTCTCCTGGCCAGGAGAAGCAGCCACCAGCCTCCCCCAGGCAGGAGACCTTCCCAGCTGAGCCAAGCAGGACCTGTGTACCACGAAGGCCACAGGAACGACCATCTGGGTGCCCTCGTGCCTGATTCACAGTCACCTGCAGCCAGATCTCATGCCAGATGGCACATCAGACACAGGCACCTGGACCGTCACAGGGACATCAAGGCGAGTGGCAACCCTAGTGCCTACCTCAGCTACCAGGGTTTCCCCTTGCATGTTCACCTGCCACCTCAGTGGCCAAGAACTGTGGCAGAGGTGCCACTGACAACACCCTTTGCCTTGGGCTCAAAGAGCACTGCCAAAGCGGGGCTGCACAGGCAGGAATGAGGGTCAGGCTCCCTGCCACACACGCGCCCAGTGCTGCTGGCACATGCCCAGGAGTCCTGTCAGTCCAGGACCCAGGTGCCACCACCATCCCTCACCACGGCTAGCAAGGGGCTTCACAGAGCCCACGTGGCTCTTGTTTTGGGCTCTCTCCTGTGCCATCTTGCATTGGTAACTCCAGATCCCTGCTCTGCTTGACATAATGCACCAGCAGCTGGCCGAGATTTCTCTGGATCCCTCACTACAAACCACAGCAACGCATGTGCAAGTCCATGGGACAGCAAAGGCACCAGGTGTCTGCCCCACGCCACCAAGCTCAGTCCCTCCACCACCACCACCCTGGCATCTTTCTTCCTCTGGCCCCCAAAGCAGTGTCGGTGCTGTAGGGCCACCCGAGCTGGCTCCCAGCCTGCTGTGTAGTGCATGAGAACAAAGAGGACAAAGGAGATGGGCTGTGAATGCTATTTTTATCTGCTCAGGAGTTGCCAGACACCACATAAGTGAACCTCTATAAGAACATAGACAGTGAACAGGTTCTCTTTAACCAGTCTCTGGGGGTCTAATTTGCTCCTTAGCCAAAGTGACTGCCCACACGTCTCCGCACAGCTCTCCGCTGACATTAAATGCCCTTCCCTTGCCACACGTGCCACCTGCCACTCTGCGAGTGCTCTTCTTTGCTCTCGTGTATTAGGGAGTGAGCAACTGACTCCCTGGAAGCAGTCCAGCTCTCCAAGCATGGGAACAGCACCTGCCTGGCCCAGCGAGGCTGCAGAAAAACATGCCCTGTGCAAGAGCACGACACCAGGCTGTCACCGGGAGTAGCAGATCATGCTCCTGGTCTCATCAGACCTTAGTGCTGACCCAGAAAGTGGCCAGAACCGTGATTTCCAAATGCCAAGCATGATGAAGAGCTGTCTGCAATCTGCCTGTCTCCAGAGTTGAAGTGCAGGCCAATGCCTCCCAGAAAAATCAAAATGCAGCCTGCAACTGCTCTGAGCTTCAAGTGAAGCCAGCAGAGGAACCAGGCCAGGCTACTCGATTACAAATGCCACATCTGGGCCAAACCTTGCGCACTCCATAGACTAAAACAGGGATTTAGAGGGAGAGGGAAGCCAGGCGAGCTACCACCCCTCTGGCAGAGCCGCCCTGGCTGGCCTGTGGCGTGTGCAGTGAGTGGCAGGCGAGATGGGCGGCTGGGCAGCCCTCCTCTCACCAGCTCAGCCGCATGCTCCTTTGGGCTGAAGCGGTGAGAAAGCTGCTCCAGTTGGCTCCCCTGCCTGCATGCAGGGCTGGTGTTCAGCAGCACCACCAACAGGCACGGCACTGCGGCCAGACACAGTCATGCAGCTGCTCTCACGCCTTGGTGAGAAGAGACCCATCCAGAAGTGTCCTACCAGCTGCCATCACATGAAGGTCTCCATCAGTGCCACCATCTTACTGCAGACATCACCCCACGGCCACAGTTTTTGCACCATTACAAAACTGGGCATAAGATGCTGGCACAGTTGGAGAGCTGGGTTGTCCGCCATGCAACATGACCACCCCGCAGAGGGTTCAGCCACCACCACCAGCCATGGCAGTGCTTCCACTGCCCCTCTCCTCCTCTCTGTGCCCCTCAGTACAGTGAGCAGCCGGGTCCTGCCTGGCAGGGGAAGGACCTGTATTTAGGGCAGAGGCACGCAAGAGGAGAGGACAACATATCAACCTGCCCTTGTGCCCACAAGCACACCAAGATCTCCAGCCCAAAGGGCCCTCTGTCTCCACAAGACACAACAGCTGTGAGTTGAGGACCCGGCCCCTGTCTAATGAAACATGCTGCAGAGGCGTTCGCCAGAGAAAAGCTCACTGCCAGCCACAGGGAGGTCACTCGTCTCCCCCGTATAGCAGGGAGAAAACAAGCACTCTTGAGTTTCATTTCCATCTTGTTGACTAGCAGCACTCACCCCCTCCACCAGGCTGCCAACTTCAAAGCCCTGAAAAAACACTTTAGCCTATTCATCCTCGCGCCCACACGCACCCTGGGGAGTGGGGGGAGCCAGCTGCCTGCCCCCCACTTTACATGGGACACGGAGAGGGCAGGCAAAGCCTCTCTCATCCTAGGTATGTGAGTGGGGTGAAGAGCTTGTGGTTAAACACACACAGAGGGCATGGGAGCAACAGTGTGGAGAGGAGATGTGTGTAGTCCTCTCATCTGGAGAAGAGGAGGCTCTTCATCTACAGCAGGAGGTGCTAGGAAGTCTCCCACTCATCCTGGGAACACTATGGATCTAAGACATATTTTAATCTAAAATAATGGTTGAACAACCAGCAGGGTGCCTGGCCTTTGGATCTATTAGCTCGATGTAGTTAAGTCTCCTCACATCTCTCCACCCCCTGCCACACACAGGATTCCCTCACCTGCAGCACTCCAGCCATGAGAGCTGTGTTGGGATGTGACATTTTGCTGCTCACTCTCGAAGTCTCGGCCCTGCAAGGGATCGGGGTACGAGCGTCCTGGTGATTTTGATCTGTACCGTTCTGCACTGGCTCCATCCCTCCAGCTGCTCAGTAGCCAGAAGACTAGAGCCTGGCTGGGGACCAGGAGTACTCCTGGCCACGTATGCATGATGCCTGGTGGCAAAGCCAGTGCTTCCAGGGGTACCATGACCACAAATCTTCTCTCACACCTCTCCCACATGGCCTTCGATATCCACACCAAGGACCAGCAGGGAGGAGCAAGTCTCATGGCATCCCTGGTGGGAAGGGCCCCGGAGCAGGCAGAAAGGCTGCGCCTGCCTTGGCAGTGCCTGAGCTCCAGCTCCTCAGCAGAGCAGCTCCAAAGCGATGGAGAAGGCAGAGCTCCAGTGTCGTTATCAACCTGTCATTATATCCCTGGAAGAGTTTGGCACTTTGCTGTTGTAGAAAGCCTCATAGCTGAAAAATTAGCACGGCCACCCTGCCAAGGCTACAGGCAACCTAATACACCCTGTCTGCCCCCTCCAGATAGCCTCAGCCTCAGAGTATGCTCCCCATCCTCCAAGGCCAGCATTTGGCTCAGTTTTGCAGATGTGGGTCTGTTAACCATTCCCCTTGGCTCCCTCCCTCCCTCCTTTTGTAGTCCTCAGAATTCCTTCCAATTTGTCAAGATCTTTTCTGGCAATAAAGAATACCTTGACTCAGTGCAGGACCCCAGGCTGCGCAGGAAAAAAGTCCATGCGACTTGGGTCTTTTGCCTCCAAAGTCCTAAGCGCCGCCAGTCTCTCATACGCGGCCACACTGCATTACTCTCTGCTGCCTAATTTGCTGTTCACTCCTACTCTGCAAAATCTCAGCCTCTCCTTCTTCCAGATTTCTTCCTCCCATGGAGGATTTTTTTCCTTCAGCTGTAACAGATAATATTTTTCCAGCCTGAATCTCTTCTTAGTTCCTGCCTGTATGTTTAGTTTCTGCAGGTCCCTGAAGAGAGCCTCCACACAAGTAAGACAAAAATGGGTTGGTGCAGAGAGCTGGGTACCAATCCCATCCAGCACCAGGCACTCAGGGCAGCACTTCTCAAGGTGCTTCTGAAGAAAGGAGAGAACGAGCATATTTTATATGGAGACCTCTACATCTCTGTTTCAACCACTCCTTGTACCAAATCAGCTTCAATTCATCCCTTGTGTCCTGCCAGCAGTTGGTGATTTATGGAAAACACTCAAAACCAAAGAGAACAGCTTTGATTTTCCTTAAGTACCAGCTTAAACCAAATAAGGCAGCAGATGATCAGGTATGAGAAACTGCAGTGTAGTCCATATGTACAAGGGAGCTGAAAGCAAACTGGATGACAATCCTAATTCAGGCATTAGGGAAAAGCTCTCCGGCATTTGATCATGTGGTCTTAGCACTCTTCTAACATTTTTCTTTTTTATACAACTGCTATATAAATTGTATTGTCATAAATGTCCCAAATGATATATATATAGTATATAAAATAGCCTATAAACCGGATTTTCTGTACTACCTCACCTACCACATGTACAATGCATTTGCCCTGCACCCTGCTCTCTTGCATGTAGTCTCAGACTAAGCTGACAGTAGCAGCATTTTTCTTTCAGTTAGAAGGAAAAGTGCATTTGAACGTTTTCTCCCAAAGCCTAGAGGCTGAATTAAGCTATAGGAATGGCTCCTAAGGAGGTGTAGAAGAACCAGGCCTAATGTAAAGACCATATTTGGAATTTAAAAGGAGCCTGAAAAGCAAGCTATCCTCCTGCTGCTCTGAAGCATATGCAACCCCCTAGAAAGTAAATACATAAAACACATAAACCAGAATGGTGCTGACAGCTTTAAAACACTAGAAAGTAGAGCAACGGTATCTGGTGCCAGGCTAGAGAAGGTATATCATGTAATTTAAAAATAGAAGTATTTTTATATAAGAAAAATTACATTTACGCTCCTCTTGGGTAGCTTGAGTTTTTCCTTTAGGCTTCCCAGCCAGCTTGCCAAAGGCTTTCAACTATGTCAAAGCAGGAGAGGGGCCGAGATCTGGAGCTTATGGAGATCACATTGCCCTGAGTGGAATCTCTTTTAACATATTCTCACATGGACTGGCACTGGCTTTTCAGTTTCAATTTTTTAACAAGGTCTCAGATATCTATTAAAGATGGCTCTGGATCAAGGAACCTAAATGCTGGGCCACTTTGAGAAAACTACATTGCCAAAGGGAAGCACCTTAGAAAGATTCAATTAGGGCTTATCTGCACTAGGAAAATATGCATAAACACGCTGCAGTGGCAGAAGGCAAGGTTGGCACCAGTGTTTTACGCCAGGAATTCAGAGTCACACACTATGGATCTCCTGGGCTGGTCCCATCCCAAGCAAAGTAGGAAACCTGCCACAGCCCATGCCATGGGAATGCACTTACACAGAGGGGCTTCTCAGCCAGGGTGAGCTTCTATTTTCTCTGTTGTTTGGGTATTAATAAATTGTAACCCTTGTAAATGCAAAGTGAGTGACAGTCATAAGTGAGCAGAAGAGCAGGAGGTGTGATCAGTAGGTGCGTGGCTAGTACAGACCTCCTCCTAGCACTACACGTATCGTGGGCAAACAGTCCTGGACACTCAGCAGCAACCCAAGTAAGGCAGTAAGAAAGCTCCCCTTTTCCTCATAAACGTGGAAAGTTTAAAGCTGGCAAGACAGGAGGCTCCAGATCCTGCTTTAACAATTAAGACAAATCTGTCTCTGTTTGGAGCAGCATCTTTAAAAAGCAAGTGATCTTGAAATGAACTTTCGTTTTATCTGCCAGTCCTCAATGACAACAAGCTAATCAAGCTGATTTTGCCAAGCCACAGTTCTCAATGTCATGTTTTGAGTGGCCACCCCAGGGTGAAGGGCTTTACGTCCACCCATGGGTCCTGCTCTCCTCTGCAAAGGACCATGCTAGACATTTGACTGCCACCAGAACAGGAGCTGGTTTCATCCAATTTTCAAAAGGGGGGAAATACACTTTCTCCATCCAGCAACCTCTGCCGCACACCCAAGATCCTGCCTTCTGCTTGCTCCCGGCTGTTCTCATCCTTCACTTCCAGGAGAGAGAATAGAGATTTTGGAGAGCCTCCCTGCTGGCATCAGGTTCCCACTGTCCCCAGGCCAGGAGTGCTTGCCACAACTCCTCAAGGGCTGCATATAGCCCTTCCTCTCGTCAGGAAGGGAGGAGATGTCTCCTCCAGGGTGCTGGAGAGGAGGCTCTGAGATCAGGAGTCAGTGGGGCGGGCATGTCACAACTAAGCCTCCTTCCTTTTCCATCCTGAAAACACCAGGCAACTCCCAGCAACTGCCTTGCCTAAACAGAGTCCTCTCAGAGGAAGCTCCCTGCCCTCAAGAGCTTAGCCGCATTAAGCTGTCTGCACAGTGTCTCAGCACCTTATACCACAGCTATGTCCTTTTCCCTTGCCGGGGTTGCTGGGAAAATGCTTTGCAGGTCCCAGGCATCTCTGCTTTTCTGTGAAGAGGAAGGATGTCTTGCTTCCCAGGCAGCCGTTGTCCAGCACACACATCCCATCTGGGCAGCACGGCTCCCTTGCGTAGATGGTGGTTACAGATTTATGCCCGGCATTCCTGCAGGAGGGACCTTCTTGGGTGGCAGTGGCAGGACCCTCCTCGCACACTGCCCGGAGCCAGAGGCAGCTGGCTGCCCATCCCGATGGTGAGGGGCAGGGGCGCAACCCCTTTCCACTCCCTGCTAAATTAATTCTGCTGATACTCCAGCCTTAGGAAAACAAAGCTGTTTCCATTTAGCTCGGCTTTTGGGCTGAGGTGCAGCTCCACCCGCACAATCATCCATCGGGGCTTTGCTTCTCCGGGCAGAGATTCAGGCTGAGATCAAGAGGAGGGAGGATTTGCAGCTAGTCCATGACGGCAGGGCCTCTAACACCCCCAGGATTTTACTCTCCAGAGCACTCCCTGTTCCAAGCAGCACAGCGCCGGGGCCTCCCAGCTTCTGCAGCAGCTAACAAGCCCCCGCAGGCCCGGCTCTAAACCTCCGCTGAGCCATGGCCTGCTGAAGGGACTTGGGAAGTGGTACTCATTGCTCAGCCTGTATTTTAAGGGATGAAAGCTTGAGCATCACCAGCTCTGGTGTCAGCAAAGTAAACCCAGAGCTGCCCTTATCCTAGCCATGTCTTCCCCTGGGCAAGGGCTGAGCTCAGATAAGGCTGGCTATGTCTTCTTCTTTAGTCCCAGGAAGAAGAGATAACATGCACCATATGGGCACACCAAGGATGCAGTGATTCTTCCCTGGTACCCCTCCAAACAGAGGCACCGATGGCTATGTGTAACATGGCAGCACTGACACCTGTGCTCAGCACAATGCTCAGGCTGACGTCCACATCCCCATCTTCCCAGGACTGCCAGCATGCCCAGAAATGGATCTATGACAGCTACACTGGAATGCCCACAGATCCATTTGCTAACCTTCACACCTGCCAGGTGCAAATACAAACCTACCAGTACAACCAGTTGCGTATGACCCGTACAACCCTGTTGGTCAAGGAGCTGCTACTTCTCACCAGGGCTGAGGGCAGAAGACTGACGGTAACTTATCTCCTGCTGTCACAGTCGTGCTTCCTGGGCTCTCCTGGCAGGGAAGCCGCAGAAGGCATCACTGCTTCTGCTTCCAGGCATGAACTCTGGAGAGCCTGAGCACATTTGTCTGAAACAGGGCCATAAAAACAGGCAGCTGCCTCATCATACTTTTCACCAAGGCTTTACAGGCTCCTCCAGACTCCCAAAGAGTTTCTACCTCCAGAGCAGGCCACTCTCCACAGCGAAGTGGCAGTCATCATAAGCAGCAAGTCCAAATAGCTGAGGATAAGAAATCAGTTCCTCAATAACCTAGGAGGCTGCTCTCCTAACTCTCTCTGAAGATTCACTTCAGAACACGCTGAAATCAAAATCAACCCCATCTCTGCTTAGCGAGCAGGTCTCTGGGGAGGATTCACGGGTTTTGTTCCATGCTTATACATCTAATACAGCATTGTTCTAGTGCATGACTTCAGAGCTTCTGATTGCTACCTCCGTACAAACAAACACAAATAAAGCCAATATACACACCAATAAACTAAAGGAGAAAGCAAATTCACTCATGTGAGGATTGATGTCCTGTCTTGGCACAGCAAGATGAGGCTTAGAGGTCTATAAGTTCCCACTCTTGCGCAACTTCTCCTTGTTAGCAATGCGAATGTCCAGGGAGGTTGGGGACTGGTCATTTGTCCTGGATCTCACAGTCTTCTCACAACCACTGACCTGGAACCACCAGTGTCCTCTGAGAAACCCAAGAGCTTCTTCTACCTCTTCCTTATCAACAAATCAGACAAGCAGGCCAGCTGCTGTGGGAGCATGGCAGGCTCACTAGAAAAAGTCAGTGTCCCACCAGCACAACCCATCCTTATCCAAGAGGACACCATGAAAAACCCAAGCTGTTCCTCTCAAACTTGACAGTGAACTGAACTCCAGTGAAGGTGACCCCAAGTTTGCAGTGCCTAAGAATCAATCCTCGTACTTGCAAATATGAGCAAGATCTACCTACTTCTGCGAAGGCCAATATGTTCCTTGCTTTTGCTGCTACAGCCCAACTGTATGGAGAAAGCCTGATGCAGAAGCACAGAAATTACTTTAGTGGTAGCACAGAAATAGATGATGTTGAAACTGCAAGAAGCAGGCTCCGAGTTCAAACAAGTCTGAGAGCAAGGTTTCATGAGACAAATGACCAACCTAATAA
This sequence comes from Platalea leucorodia, assembly GCF_965183815.1. NCBI lineage: Eukaryota > Metazoa > Chordata > Aves > Pelecaniformes > Threskiornithidae > Platalea > Platalea leucorodia. Next base: position 26,876,597 of record NC_138829.1, on the reverse strand, counting down.
ATGGCTTCCACCAAAATGGGAGTCCACCCCTTTCCTCCCCCTGCAATGCTAGCCTTACAATTCTGTCCAATTCTTCTGGTCCTCATGTTATCTTTCAATTTAGTTCACTGAAGTGGCAGAAAATTATCCTTAATTTTGCTGTGTTATTTTTTTGTTGAGCCAACTTGCCCAGGGGCCTGATGAGCACCAACACCAGTGCAAGGGAAGCAGTGGGAGGGCACGGCCGGGTGCAACAGCAGCAGGAGCGAGCCTTCGGCTGCAGACATTCATTCTTACAGGCTCCACAGCTAGCCCAGAAGTTGGCAGGCTGAAGGCAACACTCAAAAATATTTGGGAAACAACCCATTTAACAGCAGTAAGGCTTTTAGGTCATGCCGGTTGTATGCCATATGTTATATGGTCCATGGACAAAACCAAAGCAACTGAATTGTACGGGAAAACGCCCAGGGGCTGAAGTGTGGCGTTTCGATGCAGACCAATGCCAGGGTGCAGGCAGCCCCACACCTGCCTGCACAGCACCGCTACACATCGCTCAGGCAGGAAAGGCACAGCACAGGACCACTCCAGAAGGCAGACAGTGGTGGCCGTGTCCCGGGGTCCTACCTGTGGCCATCACAAAGGACAAATGTCAAATACTCTTGCCGAATCTTGTGGGATAAGGCGATGTCCTATGGTCTCCATGGGGAGGGAAGGTGGAAAGGCACAGCACAGTCCTTAATGGAGTCCTATTTCCTTGGGACAGCGCCAGAGGATTTAAGGTACGGCAGGCAGCCGAGCATTCAGCAATCCCAGCTCAGCGATCGCTAGACACTCTGTCTGACTGCCTGGACAGGAATGCTCTGCCAGTGCCTGCACAGCCCCCCGTCCTCTGCACAGAGCCTGAGGTCATGTTCCTTACTGGGAAAGCCTTCAACAGGTGCTGTATCTCCAAGGGCACTGCTCTCCCTCCCCTCCAGTCCTTGCACACACAGCAGTGGCACGGAGGGGTAGGAGGAGGTCATCACTGGGGGGAAACTTGTCAGCAATGACTAGGATTGCAGGCACGTGCGAGGGCTGCATGCTCGCTCGGGCACCAAGCCTCTCTCGGGGCAGCGATGACAGGGGCTTGGCCACCTCTCCCTGCCAGCATCACCTCTGTCTTGCCTGAATTTGGTTCCCATCAGATACTCTTTCAGTTGGGCACCAAGACATGCTGGCTTCAGTGAACTACTTCATGTCAGTCAATTCCTCGTCAGTCATTTGAGCCCCTCCAAAACTGTAGACGGCCAAGAGTAAGTGTCTAGAAATGTCTCCAGCCCATGCATTGCCTCTGCTTCAGAAGAGACAGAAAGGCAACAGCTACTTTAAGTGCAACAGACACTTTAAATACAACCTGCAGAAATACAGAAAAACAAAGGCCGATCTGCTCTCTCCTCAGACAGCTCTAAGTGATGCTGACAAAGTCAAAACAGCTCAGAGAAGAAAAGGAGAAACTGAAGTTACATCCTTGTTAGGCATCTGTAATTTGTTGTAATGTCTTCTTGACTATGACTGAGGGACTTCTGCTGGAAGCCACGTGCAAATTCTCTGCTGTGGTGGCTACCAACAGAACCAGTCTTTCTGGCCCAGCAACTGGGTGAGTAGCAGCAAGAACATCGGCCTTTAGGGGTGGTGCAGTCTAACACTTTGCTCCTGTATCAATGGACTCTTACAGAAAAGTGGAGGTGATTTTTTAAAAAAACAAACGCGTGGGTTGTTGTATAGCAAGCAGGCACCATTCCCACCTCTCCATCCCCACTGAGCTGCCAGCACCACAGAAGTGCTTGTCAGGGAAAGGCACCTTTCCCGCCTTTACCGCCTCCTTCAACAGAAAACCCACAGCTCCAGAGGGACTTCACAAAACACAAAGTGTGGAGGAGTTGCAGCTCGGGTACAGGAGCACCTCAGCACTGGCCTGAGGCAGGTGGGCAGAAGCCATAAGCTCTTCCTCACCCAAAAGGACCGCACAATGCCACAGTTGTCATTCCAAGCTAAATGTGCTCCTCACAGAGCCTCTCCTGCACGGACCTCTGTGAGCTCCAACAGCTGCATCTTTGCTTCCATACCCAATATAGAGGTGCCTGCCTGGGTACAAAAATGACCCACACCACAGCAGGGTGACACAGAAATATGGAACAAATGGCTCAATAATGGCTAGAGTCTGCCAGGAGACATCTCCGAGTATCATCACTTTGCTCATACCGGCATTTAATAGCACACCTCGTATCTAGGTACCCTCCTGTGGATACTACCTGGACATATTGCTCTAAGCACATCCTCTTGGGAAAGAGATTTAAACCCCACTCCTCTATCCACCCTGCTGCTACCACTAACACTGCTCATCAACTGGACAAGGGCAAACTGCTGAGCTTCACGGTCCTCCTTCCCCATGGGACTGCCACTAGCCTGTCCCATTCCTTCGTGTGCCTGGGGACCGTGACACAGTGCTGGGGCCAAACCGAGTCCTTTGGAGGGACAGCAGGGCCCAACCCCCTTCCGTCAGCTCCCACAGCCTGGCCAGGAGCCTCCACTGGGAGCCGAGCTGCCTGCTCTCGCAAAGCAGAGGCTGTGGCCTGACCGAGCGTGGCGTTAGCTGCCTGTGGGTTTGGGGGAGCATCCTGCCGGGAACTGGGTTTGACTTACACAGCTGGGATGTGCCGTGGGACGGGCGCCTGAGCCCCTCGCAGGGAGGCGTCCCGCCCTGCCGTGCTGGTCCTCCTCCGGAGGGAGCTTGCGGGGGGCTGGAAGGCGGCGGCACCGGGCGGGTGGTACTCCTGCTCGGGAACGACTTCTTCGCACCGGGAGCCCTGGAAGCCTGAGCGACAGGTACAGACCTGGGGACGGCTGCAGGAGCCCTTGTTCTGGCACGGTGGGTCGCAGACAGCTGGGGAGACACAGAAAGGTGGTCAGTGGACAGGGGGCTCCCGGCAGCGTGCTCAGCCCCACGGTGGTGGCACCCGGCTCGGGCAGCACAACCAGGGTGGCCCCACCTCTTCTCTGCAGGCAGGTGGCCTTCAAAGTTTCAGTGTTACTGCTGCCGTGGGCCCCTAACACAAGGTCACTGCCACCAGAGACTTGTTTCTGTTCCCACTTCTCCCCGCTGGTCTCTGCAGGGCTCTTCTCCAGCAATACTCACTTCAGAAAGCTCAAAAACGAGCAGCATGGTCTGCAGAGAGCATACAGCCTCCAGCACTGCCCACAGCTCTCCGAGCAGGAGTAGGACCTCAATCCTAGAGCAAGGGGAGGCAACGACTGCCAGACGAGAAGACAGAGGACCATGCACTATCACCGTCTCTTGAGAGTAGTTTGCATGTTACCTTCCTGCTTTAGTCCGCTTTGGGGTCTGATTTGCATGGTCCCCCTGTGTTTCCTCTCCAGAGCTTTCCAGCTCTCCCTCCACAGCTGATTTTGGAGTTACTGCGCTCAAATTCCTCCGCAGCTATGGGGACTTACAGTTCATTAACTTCATGCCCAAATCACCCTCTGAGCCTGTGTGTGTTCCTAATTGCAGCACATCAGCTTCAGTTTGCACCCCGTGAGGAAAGTGCTATTAATTAATAGCCAGACCCTAACACTTCCCAAATTAACTGAGGCCAAATTGGGTTTATAGCCCAGCCAGCGAGAGCCAGGAAACCACAGCTCGCTCAGGTAGGATCAGGCTCATTGTTCTGAGCAAGAGTAATTGAAAAGGCACTGGAAAACAGTGTCCTCCCTCAAAGAAGGAAAGGGCCAGTTAGCTGAAGGGTAATGAAACCTTGTCGGACAACACAGGGTGGACATTAACCTCCAGCCATGTGGGAACCCTGTGGATGGGTTGAAACATGCAGCCACTGCTTCTGCTGAGGGCCCCTTCCCCAGGACTGCCCCAGGGAGGCTGCAGGAGCATCTGACATCCCACCACCTTTGCACGCAGCTGCTGGGGTTTCATAAGCACATCCCTCCCTCTCTGGCTGTGCTCTCCATCCCCGTGAGATCCAAGCAGGCCTGTGAGAAGCACTGCTTCTGGGCAACAAACACAGAGAGCTCTAGCCTCGTGTGCCGTCCACACGTCATCCCGTTGTTGCCAAGTGAGGAAAGTCCTTATACAGGCTCTGAGGTCCTTTCACAGCAGTATAGGCCCCACAACCCTTCCCTCACCCCAAAACTGGACTGCCATCAGCTTTTCCTAACTAGATCAGGGATATGTTGGCTGGAATGCTTCATTTGACCTTTATTACCATGTTAATACTCAGGAAGAGAGGGAGATCTCAAGGAAAGGGAGAACCCAAGTCACGTAGGGCTGTATAGGTTAAAGCCAGAAGCCTTGATGAAATCCCCCAGTAAATAAATCAGCCACCACTGCAGACTCTGGAACAGAGACAGGGTCCTAGTCAGGCAGGAATTAACCGTCTCTGGGAAGTCTGGCACTCCAAAAGTTGATGTAATTTATAATATAAAACTCAGCTGTGATTTAAATAGGCTGCCAGTCCCTACCGTTATCTCCCAATAAATGCCTGTTTTAACAAACGCCACCAGACCAAGAAGCCTGCCATTGAAAACAACAGCTTCACGCGCTGAAATACTGCAGAGCCACGATGCCGGGACCTGGGATCACAGTGGTTCTCACAACCTCTCCCACTAACAATGTTCATAGTCACATTAGACTGTGCCCTTCAGCAGGAAAGCAGTGATAAGTGACCAGGCACTCTAAAAAGCCCCTAAGGCAGCTGATATAGAGAAGAGGAAGAAGGGAATGGTATTAGTCGTCTGGTCCCTTCACGCAGGATGGCGGGGGGGTGCTGCCCTAGCTGAAATACTCCAGCTCTAGGATTAGTCCCCTTCCCAGTTGCTTTTGCAGACTCAGGAAGAACTTGAAAGAGCTTTAAAAAGTCACTGGTTTTCACTCAGTCCAGCTATGCAATATAAGGAGAGCAGATCATTCCGCAGAAGTACTGCCAATGCTGAGTGTGTGAAATCATGAGTCAGGCCCCCAAAACCATAACACTGACAGATGAAACAAGATGGTTAAATATATATATATATATATATATATATTTGGAATCTTTCTCTTTGCTTTCTGGTTTCTGAGCACAGGGGTTACTCTGAGATGTCTCCTCTCAGCTGTGGGGGCTATAAACAGTTTCTGTTAAGATGACAGCCACTCATTTCTTCTCACTATAGTCTCATGTAATCGCCTGCTCCATGAGCTGCGGCTTTAGGGAAAGCAAAAAGAGTCATCTCAAAACTCTTAATAAAAGGATAAGGTTTGGAGCACTGCTGAAGTATCATTAGTAGCAATGCTAGTTTGTTCAAGAGCATCCAGCAGTGCCCTCACAGATCAAGTCTGGTGCTGTCTGGTCTTCAGTGCATGAGGTAAGTCCCCCCTGCAAGGTCACACTGCAGGGATGACTGCGGCGTGACTCTGACCACCCACTAGGCCAGGCAGGCAGGACCATCAGAAGGAAAGGTCACCAAGTCCAACCTCCCGTCACTTTGCAGGCACACCCGGCCCAGGATTGAGCAATGACATTGCAAGGTGACATCCGATTACTGTGTCCCTGCTGCTCTGCACGAGCTCTGGGTCTAGGGGAGTGGTGTAGATCTTCACTGTAAGCAGCTCCTACTCAGTCCTATTTAAATGTGGGGGAACCTGTCCATCCAGCTAGGCATCCACAGGAAAACTGGGAAGATGCTGAAGGACTTGTACCACTGGAGTGATATAGTCCACTTTCTCATGGAAAAGTTTGCTTATTGATGCAGAGCAATATGTCATCTCAGTTCTAACTTAAGGCTCTGACTGTGTTAGCAAAGCCAGAAGGGATGGATAATTTAATACAAGTGAGAGATCTGTGCAGGCTGACAGGTAGGGAGATCAACAGCAATGCAGAAATAACAGAGAGGGAAAACAGAACTTCGATGAAAAACGGTCTGGGCTCAAAAAACCCTACAGTCACTGTATAGAAGAGAGAGAGAGAGCATGCGAATGTCATCTCCATTTTGCAGATGTGGAAAAGCCCCAGGTGCTAATGCGACTGTCTGAAGACACACTGTGAGACCACAGCAGAGCCAGCAACTCGTCCTGGAATCCCTGCGCCTTCATCCAGTATCTTAACCACAAGACCATCTGTATGAGATTAGGAAGTGCCTGAATTTATTTAGTCCTTCCCAACATGCTGATTAAAAATGTTTCTTTTAAGCTTTAAAATATCCATCTCAAAAAAAAAAGCTCACCCTGCATTATGAGCCCAACCCAGGCTGCTATCTTGGGAAGCAGCAGAGAACCATAGTAAATAATACTGATGAAAGTGGAGGTTGATGAACTGACATTGGGAGGCTGAGCAAGAGGATTTCCCTGCTCTGAAGCAGAGAGGAAGGATGATGAGCTAATAGGCAGCCACTAAATTATCAACAAGTGCACACTGCAGCCCCTGAAATATGGGCAGTGCAAGGGGCCAGCTTGTGTGTACGGGTTTCTTCTCCACTGAACTCAGGACATAAAGGCCCGAGTCTCACCCCAGGATGAAGTTGAATAAGCAGGAGGTTGGATGAACTCCTCGGGCCCAAGTTCAGATGTAGCTTATTATCCCTAATGTCCCCTCCTGCGGGAAGACCTCCAGAGCCCCACAGGATGCCCTGTATGCAGTTCAGTGTGCTGGAACCACACTACCAATGGGCAGAAACCACACCCATTGCGAGCAGGCGAGATCTTCCTCCTAAACTCCCTTAGCTCACTTCCACTTTCCCGGGAAACTTCGGTGTCCCACGGAGAGAGCTTTCTCTCTCTTTTTCACCTTCCCAGTCATTGACTCTGAAAACTCCCGCAGTCTTCACTGCGCTTTGGTCCTCGAAGCTGGAACAAACCAAAAGGCTAAGAAAACCTGTCCATGGCTTGAGTTCAGTCATATGCAGAGATGTTGCAAGCGGAAAGTGTCTGGAAAAGCATGGGTGGAGAATGAAGAAATCACCATGCTTGGTAGGTGATAGGGAGTAGATGAAGGCAACAATTTGGCCTACCCTCTCTCCTGCACCCAGGCTCAGACACATCAAAACCAAGGTCCTGCCCAAGACCCAAATGCCAACTTCTTCCCTGCTTCATCGCGCTAAGAGGTTCCCTCTGGCTGCATTTCTACCCTGCTAACTTCCCTGATATGCCCCATATCAAAGACCATGGGATGAGACGTTAAACAGTATTACAGTAGAGAAATCAACTGGGACGGGCTGTCCAGCTTGCCTTGGCAGCCTTAAAAGCAGTTGAATGTCCCCAGCAGCTTGAACTCCAGCAGAAAAGCCCGGCAAGGGAGGTAGCTGGGAACAAAATGATGTTTACACATCACTGGTCTCCACCTAAGACCTGGCCGAGATTTACCATCCCCAGCTGGGGGGACGCTGTCAGGCCCGACCATGTTGACAGTGTCCTTTTAATGAATCCTTGGGAACCAGGGCCCAGCACCTGAGCAATCGCTAGACAGCCTGCGTGGCTGCGAGCCCAGATCTACTGCTCCTACGAAAATCCCTAATGAGAGAAAGATGCTGCCATCGCTGGCCCCGCGCTCTGTTTACAGACACTGTCTGGCAGCACAGCACGGTCTCTACCGTTTGGCTTCTGTTGGCGGGGGGAGAGGGAGGAGGGAGGTGAGTCAGCCCTTGGCCCCTTGCTCCTGAACAGCGATCGCTAATGCAATTATCCCAGCGCGGCCGAAGCGCCGTGAGATCCCGCAGCAAACAAAGCTGAGCCTCTTTCCCCACTAAACATCTGGGCAGCTGCTGCCACTCGAGTGAAGGCAGATGCTCTCTGCTATTCTGGGCAGGGCGTTCCCATCCAGAAAGCCTGCCCGGTGCCTGTGTGCTCCCTGCCCTCCGAGCTGCCCAGGCACTACGGGCAGCCCCTCGCCTCCCCGGGACCGGGCAGGTGCACGGGGCAGGCAGTCCCCTGGCCCATGGGTGGGCTGGGTGGTGTAACCCCATTGTTTAGGGACCAGGATCTTGGCAGGGGCTGGGCTGTGGTTGCGGAGCTATTGGGGATGGAGACAACGGTGCAGCTGCCTCTGGTGTGCATCGCACTGGTGCTTGCCCAAACCCCTTCCTTTGCAGCGCTGTGTAGGGGAGTCCAAAATGACCTCAGCCCCCAGGGCTGTGGCAGGGCCATCCAGAGGAGCAGAGCCCTTACTAACCCCTCCGGGTGCAGGCAGCAGGGCCCAGGCCGGGCAGTTTCCGCACTGCAGGAGCACCCTGCAGCCCCCCTGCCGTTCTACACACCCCACGTGCCGCACCAAGCTCCAGCACCACCCGTCCCAGCCACTGTGCCAACTCCATTAATTGCTTTCCTTAACAGCACTCAGATAATTTGCAGCCCTGATTTCCCCCTCCGCCTGAGCAACGCTTGCCCACGTGAGCACAGCCCCACTCTGCTGGTTCCCATCTGCTGGGACTTTCACAGACCTGCCTTTTGCTCTAAGCAGGACGATGAGAGCCCAGGGCTTGAAACTCGCCCATAAATGTGGCGTTGCAATGCCCTGCCCCAACAAGACCCTGCTCGGAATGGACACTGATAACAATAATGAAGTAAAGCCATAATTACTCAGCATGTTCAGACTTTGCCAGCCGGTGGGGAGAGCTGACCTACAGCCCAGCAGCCCCATGGGGAGGCTGCAGCACTGCCTCTGGGGACCCCACGGTCCATCTCCTGCCCTGGCACAGCGCAGGGGATGTGTGCGGGGTCACAGCAGTACTTGAGCACTTTTTAGGGGTGCATTGTGAGACCTGCCCCAGCCGAGACTGTCATACTCACGTTTGATGCAGCGGTTTGTGCCGGGAGCCGTGGTCCATCCTGGGCAGCACTGTCTGCCGCAGACATTTGGCCTAAGCAGAGAGACAAAGCAGCATGGTTAGGAGAAGGGAAGCTGAGGTCTCTCTGCAGCCAGCACCTCTGAGTCACCCGTAAAATTATTTCCTGCAGCATCTGATATTTCCTTCCAGATGGACCAGCAGCTGAGATCAAAACCAATGGGACAAGGGCTGAGTTGTTTAAGTGCTTGGAAAAGAAACCCCCAAGGACTATGTGAATGCTGCAGTGTGAGCGATCCCTCGGGGAGTATCTCTCTTTTGAACTGGCATTATGCTGGGTTCCTGGCACAGCACTCAGAGGAACCATTTTCCTCCTGAGAGCAATTGGAGGCCAGTGCCCTGCGATCATTAAAGATCTCACGGCACTTCATGGTATTGGGGTGTAAATCGGGCCTGACTCCAACTTTGGTCATAGCATCTCGCCTCCGCAAGTGTCCCGAGCTGCTTCGGCTGAAGACAACGCTTCATTCTCCGCCTAACTGCTGCCGCCTGTTGCTGTTCATTGCTCAACCCCACCCCGGGAGGGACGGCACGCCAGCAGCCGCATTGGCCACTTGCTCTCCCTTCGCAAGCACCCCAGTCCCGCATTTGTTATCTGTCTCTGGTGCAGCAACCCCAGGGACTGGGGACTCTCCGATGCTATGGAATTTGTGCCTGCTTGACATGCACGGTGCCACACTAACTCCAGGATGCTCATATCATTCCCATGGTGGTTAATACCAGCACTTTGCTGCAACAACTTTTTGGCTGCCTTTGCATAAACAACGTCCTCCCCACCTCTCCCTTATGATGTGTTTTCAGGTAGTGATCACTGCCAACATACAGCTATCAATCAGAGACAGTGCTGTGCCTCCAAGAGGTGCTCTGCAATGCCCAAGCAGGCAGCTAATCCCACTCCCTCTGGTCATATCTCATATTTACACATCTATAATGAGAAGGAATAACAAGTTGCAGGTTGCTCTCCAAGCATATTTACTTATCATGGAGGGAAGGTTTTAGGAACATGTAACTTTTGCATGTCTAGGTAGATGAGAGAGTACAGTCACCCAAAGATAAAATGTTAGAAATAGGCAGCCTGAAAGCTCTGGAAAGCCTCTGGAAATGAAGTGGGGAGCGTGGTTTATTTCTAACGCGGGACAAGGCAGTTGGAGCTGCTGACAGAATTTACAGGAACCATGGAAACATGCACATTTGTCTTCTGGATTGACTTTCACATGAACACAGCAGGGTCAGAAGATGATCCTGCTCTGAACCGGCATCCCCGTGACTCCTGCATCCACATGGCATGAGATGAGACTCCAGAAGTGCCAGAGCTCAAGCTGTGGGGTTCACGTTTTAGGAGAGCCAAAGACGGTGGGTAGCAGGCATGCCAAGGATTGTTCTGGTGTTCATGAATGAAGCTGCCTGTAGAGATACAAGTGCTCCACGTGGGAAGGGGAAGTGGCCTGAGAAGCCACGTCATTTGTAAAGTGTTATCCAGCCCTTAAGGATCAACATTTTATTAACCTGGGTAGATTTTTACAGGGAGAAAGCACTTAAATTCCCTTGGTGTGACTTCCTGCAAACAGAACAAGCCAAAGTAATCCTTGCATCCACTCACATCTGCTCTGGCTGGGCTAGAGCACTGATTTCCAGCTTTTCTCTGTCAACTCAAAGAGATCTGTGGTTCTTTAAGACATCCCCAGAAAGTACCCAAGGAAAGCCAACTTTCCTTTACTTACTGCATAAGAGCCCATGAAAGGCCTTAAACTTTTAAAAGATGTCCAGATCGGTAAAGAGAGAAAACCACTGAGCTGGAGCAGGTCTTTAGGCAATTACGGTCTGCTGAGGGACTCCACTCCAAGCAGCAGCATAAGCATCTTCCCTTAGACTGTCACAGCTCCCATTCTCCCCTTGGCATGGCTGAAATACACCTTGCAAGTCACACTCAGCCGGTCTGTTCAAAGAGCAAAGCCCTTCCCCTTTCCTACCTCAACTTACTGACATAATCAGAGCCTGTTTCTTGTAGGCAAAATAACTACCTTCTCCAGAGAAGCTGTTTTGGCCTTGAATCACACTATTAGTTCTTCATGGGATTAAAGTTCAAGTTTTATCTACATCTCTTACACACATGCTGGAGGGAGCATGCCGCTAGCTGCTCTCAATGCAAACAGCGAGCCAGAGGTTGTAGGAAGAAAGGTATGAGACTAAAACAGACAGGGGCCCCAGCCCGAGCAGACAAGATCACTCCTGAAAGCATGAAACCCCTGTTGGGTTCGGCACAAAGCTCTCATTAACAGAGTCACTCTGTGTCACTGCCAACTCCAGACGTGAGCTGCCAACCCCAGGTGAAGGGAGATGCTAGCACAAGGGAGGTGCTAGCACCAGGGCGATGCTCCTCGAGGGAAGACAGCCCAGAATGCGCAGAGGAGAGCAACCTGGCAGGGACGCCCTCGGAGGCAGGAGCAGAGAGTGGACAGGAATGTCCCTTCCTTCCATAATCTCCTGGATGAGCAGATGGGCAGAGATGGAGGCAGGGAGGACCTCCAGGACTGGCAGTGAGCACTTAGGAGGAGCAACGTGTAGGTAGTACTGGAGGGCAGAGAAGGACCACAACTATTTCCCAATGAAAGCCCAGTGAGCAGGACCTCACATAGCATGGGGCGTCAGGTGAGCAAGGGCATCAGCAATGGCAAAACAACTATGGGGGCTTTGCCACATGGGACCCAGTCCTGAGCACGTCTGGTTCAACTTAAAAGCCTTTAGTTGACATTTGCATGGCTTGAACGCCATGCGGTTTTCACTGCCTTACAAAGAATTTAGAATGAATCCTGGGAGGTTTAAGGAGCATGGCATGTTTACAGCCTGGAGGGACTGTGCTTGGGAGAGTGGTGACCCCCAGCTGCGTTCGTCCTGCTGCAGGTGCCATCACCATCACTTTGGGCAAAGATGCAGTTCAAGCATGAGCCACCTGAGGGGCACATCCAGTCCTGGGCCTCTCCATCCAGTCCTGCTTCTGGAGAACAAAACAAGTGGCAGGGTCCCTCCAGGTCTGGTGTCACTGTCCCGGGGTGGCTGCTGGGAAGCTACCTGTACGCACTGAGCAGCCCCCGTCACCCCCCATCGCACAGGGAACAGGGGCTTCCAAGGCAGCAGGCAGAGCTGCCCAGCAAGGGGACCCGCTGGGTGCCATGATGCACCAAGCCCCCAGCAGACTTAACAATGACGTGAGACAAAGCCACACTCATAACTTTGAAGCGCTCGGCTGCCGCACAAGGTTGAGCAGCCAGGCTGCCTCCTGCTTACCCACCCCTTGAAACTGGAAGCACGGCAGCAGGGAGAGGGGAGCAGGACTCTCGCCGTCATCCTGGGGTGCAGAGGGACCAGAGGATGGGTGGGCATGTGCAGGGGTCAGCAGGTCTCCCAGGTGGAAAGAAGCTCAACACAGCCCCAGAGCAGAGCAGAGCAGAAGACGTGTCCTCACACAGGTCTCCCAAGCTGAAGTCCAATTGAACACTCACACTAGGTCATGCTGCACAGGGATGCCCTATTCCCAGCCCTGTCGCTAATGCCAAAACAAGCCTTGGGCAAACCATCTGTCTTCCCTATCTCTGGCTCCTTACCAGTGGAATAGGTTAATTAACGTATTTACTGTCCCAAGGGCCAGAAATGAAACATTGTTGGGGACATTCCCAGGCACTGGGACTTGATTGCCTGTAACACTGGACTGCTAGAGGGCTCATGGGCCACTTAGCACCTTCCAAAATAGTTCCCAGCCCAGCTCAGACCGGAGCAGACAGACACCATTTTCAATAGCCAGTTTCCCCTTTTTGGAGAGAAAGGGGGTTGAATAGCTCAGACAGCTGAATAGCCACAGTGCCCGAGAAAGCGCTAAGGAATAGCTCACTAGTGCAGATGTGGGCCTTCGGGTTTGCCTTTCTGTCAAAATGCAGGGTGAGGCACTGGATCCACATCTCAGCCCCTTCCTCGAGTGCCAGGTATGCCCTGAGGTCTCCAAACAGCACAGGCAGCAGTAAGCAACTGCAAACCAAGCTTGCTCCTCACTCCGCAGCTAGCATGCACCATCCGTGCCCTGGTGTAGTCCCAGGCATGTTGTGAGAGCTTGATGCACAGGAGGTGTCAGGTACTACTCACTGGCCTGCTCCTTTTCTGGGACAGGCATCTCCCTGACACCCCTCACAGAGCTGAAGCCAGTGCCATGAAGCCTCCCTACATCCAGAAGTACCATTCACAGCCCTGACTGGGCCATAGCACCAGCAGAACCTGCAACTTGGGCAAAGGAGCTGCAGCAAGCCAGCCCTTCATCACCTGCTTTGCTGCAGCAGCCAGAGGCCACCGTCAGGATCAGGCCCCCGCTGTGCAAAGTGGTACCCTGGGTGATACAAGCCTGCAAGATCTTGCAGTGTTCTCTGAAACCAGAGCCAAGCAACTGTAACAAGCATTAGGGGGAAGGAAAAGAAGAAAACAGTAGTAAGATGATGGCTCTGCATAGTTTCAGCATGTGCACAGCCTCAGCGATGATCACATACTCTTTCTGAAGCGTTCAGTAGAACCATTTTTTTCACCATTTATTTTAACAGCAATCTATGCATCATCTTTCAACTTCATGCAGCACTCTGTGCTGCCAGATATGCTGACTCCATTCAGGTCATTTACAGCATCCTTGCAGAAGGCCGGGGGGACCATTAGATCATCAGGTCTGCCTTTCTACTGCAGGACAGTGAACTTCATCCAACTACATATGAAATATTTGCAGTCAGACCCAATGAAGAACATTAGCAAAAGGCTGCTGGCATCGATGAGCCACTGAAAATCCTCTGCCAAGTCCACATCAGCATTAACTGCCTCCGCTCCTGAGCAGTCCTATACATACACTGCAGCGAGAACCTATATCCCACAAAGCCTGGGTAAACCACGACTATACAGCCACAGACAGTGTCTACAACAATTAACAGCAATTAAACAAGAACTGGGTTACAGAACACACAAAAAGAAAGTGGGAGGGAGAAGGAGAGATTGTGGGACTCCCAGCCTGTTACCTGGGGAGCCTCACATGCCCCTGAAAATTGTCCAGGCAGGTACCAGAAGTGGAGGCTTATCGAGACTATTCTCCCATTACCCACCCTCCTCTGATTTTGTGCACATCACCTGAGGATCATCACTGGGACCCACCCTCCCAGGCCCGGGGCAGAGGAACGAGGTGGGTCACATCATAGGGGACACGAATTAGGGATGCATCCAGCACACGACTACAGCCATAGGTGTCGCGTGTCAGCGCTTGGGAGCTCCCTACCCCACCACACTCAGGAGGAAAATTTTTCCATGGGCCAGAAGCTGCATCGATGAACCTATAAACACTTTAAACATCAGACTGAACGCACTGGACTGGGAAGGCACCTGCTCCATGGCAGTGGGGACTGGTGTGTGTCTGCAAACCAGTCGGGGGGGCTGGGGAAACAGGCAGGTTAAGCAGAGCACAGCAAAGCAGAGATGCTTTGGGGGCTGGACTGTTTTCCTCGCTCAGCATTAGGAGACAGTAATTTTCTGCAATATTTGCTGTAGTGTCAAAAGTCACCTCACAATGAGCCACCAGGAGAAAATACTAAAACCCAGCCCTTGCAAGACTTGCGGTTGGACACATTCATGGAGGGGTGGGAGCAGGTCCCACCTGCAACAAGGTCAGTCATGAGCAGGGTGGCAGACACATCCAAACGGTCCCCAAGAAAAAAACTCAACTTTGGGTACGCGACTATCAAACAAAGAAAGAAAATAATTATCCAGAAAAGGATATAGCGCCAATAAACGGGTTTTTCAAGAACAGGACTGTGCAAGGCCCCTGGAGGTACCAGCAGAGAACTCTGACTGGGGAATCAGGAAAGGCAACCCACGCAGGAGTTGAGATTTTAAGCCAAAGTAACAGTATAAATAAATAGCGCCGGGGTTGAATGCAGCCTGCAAAGCTACCTGAGTAAGGGAAAATGAAGGCTGTCATACTAGAGAGTAGTAGGAGTTCAGTGTAAATAGAAGAACAGAAAATATCCCACCTGGCAAAAAAATGAAACATCATGAAATGAAGTTTTTTAGGGGCCCTGAGTTTCCTGGATGGAAATGTGTCCGGTGCAGCAAGGGACGTAAGAAGATGGATGAGGTGGAAGGACGGAGTCTCACCAAATGGCTGGAGGCAGCCGCAGCTAGCTTTCCATGAGGAGTAACGCCATGTGGTTACTCACGGACAATTATTTCAGCTAGGCTTTCTCATAAGCTCCGAAGACAGTAGATCATAGAGAAGTTTAAAATGTGCTGATTTGGACTCCAGAAGAAATGGAAAGCTCCTGATGACAAGCCATTATATGCATGTTCCAGAGTTCAGGTTCTTGGGGATCAGAGCAAGCCCCATATCCCCAGCCCTTACCTTCCAGGGCAGCGCGGAGGCAGAGAGCGCAGCACAGCCCGCACGGGGAACACAGCACCAAGGCACAGCTCTTCCTTCTGCTAAGCTTGCGGGCAACGGCGCTCTCCGATACCCCGGGAAGCCAAATCTAGCTGATAACAGGTCAACAGAGCCTAAGTGCTGGATCAACCATCCCCTTTCACATCCTTGATTAAGGGATGAAAGAAAGCTACTGGCAAAGAGGTTCAGCACTCTTCTGAACATAGGGTGAACCTTGGGGCTGCCCACCCGCTCCTGATAGTGGTGCGGGCCAGCTGTTGTCACCGGAGGCAGCTGCAGCCTTAAAACCTGGTAGAGAGTATTCAGGGTGGTCAGTGAAAAGAAACGGGCTACATCTCAGATGCCGCCAATCCAACTGAACTGCCACATGATCCCGAAGCAACGCTGACAACACTCTGACTGGAGAAAGGGTAAAATCCTCCTGAGGCCAAAAAACCCCAAACCTGCCTGAGGAAGACTGGATCTTCCCAAGACTCTCCCTCTGGGCAGCTGGCAAACCAAGGCTAATGGACCGGGTAAGCCAAAATCTGCTAAAGACCTACCTGCCGTTGAGTAGCTGCTAGTGATAAATACTTTGCATAACAAACATAATGGGAAGAAGAACAAGTTTGGGTTTACTGCTTCTGCGGATTTGTTGTAGGAAAATACACAGAGGGGACATCTCTGTCTAAATTTTGCAGGGAGGCAAGTATGGGAGAGAGAAACCTCAGGGATTAAGCTGCCTTCTGTATTCTAGTGAAGCTCCCCACCTGATGTTAGCAGAGAAAGTTTCTGCCCGTGCCAGAGGGCAGTAAGCCCAGAGCCTGCCTTCTGTGTCCCCCCGGCACGGAGAGCGGGCACGCGCTGCCGCACGGGTCGGTCAAACTGCCTGCACGACAGCTTCAGTAGCCCGTCCCCGCTGGCAGAGGAGCTCATCACGAGGGGCATCAGCCACGGGGCAGCAGAGAGGGAAGGGCAGAGGAGGGGGCCCGGGGCCGAAGGGTACATCAGCACCGCGCCAGACGTCCCGCTCGCAGGCTCCCCTCGCAGCGGAGCAGCTGGCCTTGCCATATGATCTCCCCTCCACCTCCACAGGGCTGTAGCCAGAGACTGGAGCTGGAAGCGGCCCTGCCAGGCAAGTCATAGGAAGCCTCCCCCGGCTGAGCCAGCTGAAGCCATGGGAAGCTGCGGCGCGGAGTGCTTACAAGGGGCCCATTATGGGAGGAAGGAGCCAAGAGGCCAGGTACCTGTAGCAAGAGCGCCAGCAGCCAGACTCCGTCCTCCGGAGCCAAGCGAGCCCCTCCAGCCTCTCCCGCCACCCACGTACCGTGGCCACGCCGCCTCTCCCCCCGTGGCAGCCCCCCAGCCCGCACGCTTTCTGGGACGGCCGCAGGCAGCCGCGGAGAGCGGCGGGCTGACACCCGCCGCGCCGCGCCGCGGTCGGAGCTGCCGGAGCCCTGGTGCGTCGGTGGAAGGGCATCGCGCCCCGCACGCTCGTGAGCCACGCACCCCCACGCGACAGGCAGCCGGCAAGACGGCGCCCCGCCCGCCCGGCACCCGCACACGCGTGCGTGCACAGGGATGCACGCGCACGCCGACGGATCGCGAGGGCAGCGCGATCGCCCGCGGCACGTGCGGGACAGATGCGCGGCACGAGAGCGAGCACCGGGCGGGCCCCCGCTCTGCTGCGGGCCCCCGCTCTGCTGCGGGCCCGGGCCCGCTGCCAGAGGCGGCCGGGGGCCGCCCGGCCCGAGCCCCCCGCACGGCAGCCCCGGGACCGCCCCGGGCGCAGGGGACAGGGCAGGGGACGCGGGGCGGCGCCCGCGGGGGCGCAGCACGGGGCTCAGGACGGGACCCGGCCCCTCCGCCCGGGGCTCCCCGGCGCCGGGAGCGCCGGGGCTGGCGCTACGCGCCCCCAGCAAGGCTCCCCCCGGCCGCAGCACTTACCCCGCCATCCTCCCTCTGCCGCTCGGCTCCTGCGCCCGGGGCACGACCCGGGCTTTCAGCCCGCCGCCCTGCCGCTGGCGGGCGGGGTCCAGCCTGGTCCTCTGCCCCGGGCCGGCCCCGAGCCCGCCATCGCCCGCAGGCAGCCCGCGGTCGGGACGCTGCCTCCGGCCGTCGCCGCCGCTCGGGCTCCCGGCGGCGGCCGCGGAGCCCCGGTCCACGTGGAGGGCGGCGGGGAGGGGCCGTGCCGGCGGGGGGGGTCCGGGCGCCGGGGACAGGCTGCGCGCCGTGCCCGCCGCCCCCAGGGCAGCCCCCCGGCCCCGCGGCCGCGCCGCCCCCCCGCTCCCCGGCTCCAGCCTGGCCGCGGAGTCGGGGCGGCAGCCGGCGAAGCCCAGGAGGACGGCGAAGGCGAGCGGCAGGAGGCGGGCGGCGGCGCCCCGCATGGTGTCAGCCGGCGGCGGGGGCAGACGGGCGGCGCGGGGCGCTCAGCGGCCGGCGGGCATCCTCCGGCGGCGCGGGGCAGCGGGGACCGCCGGCTCTCCGCCCCCCGCTCACCGCCCCATCCCGCTCCGGGGCTCCGCCGGGACCTGCCGCCCACCGGGGCCGGGGGCGCAGGCAGCAGGGCCGAGGCAGGGGCGCGGGCAGCCGAGCGGCTCCCGCAGGAGGAGGGAGAGGAGGAGGAAGGCGGCCGGCCCCGCTCGCCGGGCTGCCAGCGAGCTCCCGCGCTCCGCAGGCAGCTCCGAGCACCTTCGCGCCTGCCTCTGGCACTGGCAGCGCCTGGAGGGGATGGAGGGTTTTATTTTTGGAAACCTCCCCCTTTTGTGTCTTTTTGATGCTGACATCCCCCCTCTCCAGAGGACACGGCTCGGCCCCCCTCTTAGGAGAGGAGACATTCCAGCAACACCCACTTTGGCAAAGGGAAACAAACTACAACAGAGAAGCCTTAACCCCTGCCTGGCCGGGGAGACCCGTCCGCCGCCTGCCCGGGAGCCGGCGTGCGGCCCCGGCGCCCTCCCTGCCGCCCGGCCCGCCCCGAGCCGCCGGCTCCCGCCGCGGCTGGGAGCGCCCGGGGAAGGCGGAGCAGCCCGGGCGCGGGGCGCCCGGAGCAGGAGGCACGGATGCCGGAGGAATACACCGCCGCCCCCAGCAGCTGGGGACTTGTGGAGCTGCCTCGGCAGCATCAGCCCTCTTGCTGCTATTGATCGCATCTCCCGGGAGAAAGGCACGGCAATGGGAAGAGCCTTATTTGCCATCCCACCCGGGCTACAGAGCTCGCAGACCCCCTCAAGCCCAACTCAGGGCTTTATACTCTTGCTTGTATAGGCCCAGGCTAGAAAAGGACCCACCTAAAAGCTCCAAGTCTTTCAGCTAAGAGAGCTCTTCCAGGAGACATCCACCAGCTTAGAGTAGATGTCCATCCCTCTCACCATCTCTCTCTGCATGGGCACCTGGAGGTCGAGGGATGACTTGAAATGCGTGCTTTATATGCACTGAGAAAGACTGAGGGGAGAGTAGGAGGAGGGAGAAGGGGGGGCAGAAATCCCCTTTCAGCCACACACATCAGCTTGGCCTTGTCCTCTGCCACATCTCTGCTGCTCTCTGCTGCCCTTGGCCATCTCAGGCAGGGAGCAAATCCTTCCAGGGGAGGGCAGGCTCACTCCCAGCCCAGCAATACAGTATATTTGGGGTGGTCTCATTCTGGCCCAGAGTGGTGGCTCTGAACTTGGTGGGTGGCTCAAGACCTCTCACTGCATCTCTGTGCGCAAGGAGGCAGAGGGCACCACAGGTGCTCACGGGAAGGAGATGCTCACCGGCGTGTGTCTTGCAGTGGGTCCTGTGGCCAGTAACACTTATCAACCCAGTTTCATCATGCCAAGCTCAGGCAGATGAAAGGCGTACCTCACTCGGCATCCTGACCCAAGCACAGCGGCTGGACGCCCACGAGAGAACAGGAGGTACTCTGCGTGTGCAGAGAGTGATCCTTTGGGTGTACCCTCACACCTTCCAGCAGACCGCGGAGTAGGGGCTCCTTCAGTCAGATGCTGCAGCTTGGCCACTGGATTTAAAAGGCAAATTGTCATATCAGCCCGTGAATTTATCTAATCTCTTTTGTCCCTTTTGATGTGTAGGGTGGCTGCCACATAGAACACAGGCTCTCCTCCCATGCCCGCCGCTCCCCCAGCTCCTTAAGGACCCCATCCCATGGACACTCCTCTCCTACCAGCCTCTCCCACTGCAGGTGCCGCCTCCCCTGACCCTCACCAAGCCATCTGCTTCCCAAACACCTCGTGGCAGAGGGGTCCAGCACCCCCAGTGCCTTCTCTCTGGCCTCCAGCAGTTGCACTCCTAACATCTCTCCCATTTGAAACCAGTGGCTCCAGCTCCCTTCTTCCCACTGCCCCCTGCCTTTTAGGCCCACTTGGACCACAGACATGCCCTCTCTGGGATGGGAGTGCTGCTGCCTGCCCTCTGGGGTGCGGAGGAGCCAGGAAAGGAGCAGAAGAACAGGGAATGAATCCCCCCAAAACCACACAGGGTGTGGAGCAGAACAGGACCCTGGTGCATCCCCTCCAGCCGGGGCCCTGCAAGTGAGGGAGAGGGGAGGTAATTTGGCAGGTGAGCAAGTGCGAGGGGAGCAATGGGGCTGAGTGGGTTTGAGCTTTGACCTTGGTGCTGGCAGCTGGCTTACAGGGCAGCGGTGTCGGAGGAAGTACCAGCGAGTGCTTTGGCACTCCCTGGGATGCCATCAGCTCGCCTGCCCGCCCCAACGGGGCAGAGCCACCGCTTGGGCAGGAGCTTGCATGGCCCTGGATGCCGTGAGCAGTGCCCAATAACAGCCGTGGCTTGTTTCTTTGTTCTGAGGAAGAGGAATGTCCTTTCCATCCTCACCTAATTACTTTCTTATGCAGCAGTGGAAAGAATGCTTGTGCCTAAACCTGACACGAGAAAATTATCAACGCCATAAACAAAGCCATAAACAAAGCAGCCGAGAGCCTGGGCAGTGCTCGAAGCTAGAGCAGGCTTAGTCGGGGTGCAAGTGGATTCCTCCTCCCTGGAGGCACTGCATCAACCCTGGGAAGAAGGAAACTTGCGGCATTCCTAGGGGACTGCATCTCCGCAGAAGCCTGCACTCGGGGCCCTGATGGCAGCGGGGCTGCCGAAGCCTATGCCTCCCCAACAGGGCCAGGGAATGAGATGTGCAAACCCAAGGAAGCCATCGACGGCCCTCCAGTAACTCTCGCAGCTGCGCCTAACTGCAGCGGAGCCCAGCCTGGGGAGCTGGCATCCCTGCTCAAATCAGCTTCACTCCGTGTTTACGCTAACCCCCCTGGAGCTGGACACTGAGCTCCTTCCAGCCTCACACATGCAAACACTCGTTTGCTTTTGCAGGGACATGCCGGTGCTGTTAGATCCCACGCAAGTGCTGCGGCAGAGCAGGGGCCAGCCAAGGGCTTTGAGCCCTGGCCCCACCACCCCAGGGCTGCCCGGCACAGGGGATGCAGGCACAGGCTCAGACACCTGGGGAGGGGAGCGATTGCATCCCCGGTGCAGGTGGGTGATGCGCAGGTGCTCAGGCACGGGCTCGCTGCCTCCCAGCCCCATGGGTCATTTCATACTCAGCCATCCCTGAAAACAAACCCACTAAAAATGGAGAAGCACAGGGGAGTTGTAGTGTGGGCTGGGCATCAGCGTGCCGCTCGGTGGGGGCTCAGCAGGCAAACATGAAATACCTCCTTCCTCAGGAACTCATGCAGGCGGAGTTCAGACAGTCGGCCTGCTCGCCGCTGAGATCAAACCCGCGCCCAGGGAGAGAGATCAGCAGTGGAGAGAGGATGGGGCAGCAAGCCAGTGAGCAGGGTTTGATAGCCCAGCCCCTGGCAGCAGGGAGTGCAGGGCTCCTCTGGGGGAGCGAGTGAGCTGCAGGTGGGCAGCTCAAAGTGCTCTTTGGTGCTTTCACTTCCCCTTAATACACCGCACAAGCTTCTAGGCAGCAGAGATTGCACCGGAGGAGAGGCCGAGGGCAGACACAGCTGCAGCACCTCTCCAAGTCCATGCTTTCCAGGGCCAGGGCACCGAGGTGAATGAGGCAGACCTGGAAGCCAGCACAGAAAGCAAGGGGCTCATCAGACCCTGCAGAGGCAAGGAGCAAGGGTGGACTGTGCTGACAGCATGGCCCTTCTCGCCTGCTGCCGCTATGGCAGAGGAGGAGTAGTGCTTGGGCAGCTGAGGATCAAAGCTGTGGGGTCAGAGGCGGAGGGGTCAAGGTGGGCTGTGCCCTGGAGAGATGAGCATGAGTCAGGTCTCCTTGAGCCCTCTTGAAGGACAGGGAGAAGGGGCTCTGCAGGACTGCGCTGATGGGGGTCCCTCTGCGCCAGGACCCCTCATTCCCCTACCCGTTGTGTCCGCACCACCTCTGCACTAACCCCTTGGGGGGTAGCACCTGGGGGCCATGCTTCCAGGGCCAGTTGGCCCCCAGATGTGGCTCCTGGCACCATATCCTTTAGATGAATTAGCCCCTTTTCTTCCTCTTCAGAAGGGTTCACAACCCACATGTGCTTCTTCCTCCGCTGTGAGCAGACCCCTAACGCGCTGCAGATGGGACACATTCCACGGATTCAGGAGCTGCCTGCAGCTCCCGCAGAGGAAGAAGGAGCACTCCCCCACTCAGGGCTGAAGGGCAGGGGAAGGCTGACCAGCCCCACCGGCTTAAAAATCAGGGTGCAGAGCACAAGTCACAGTTTATCTGAAAAGAGCCATCTCACACTATGAGGGAGGACACAGCAGCCCAGGAGGCTGGATGCAGAAACAACTTCGAGGCAGCAGCGCAGAAACACCTCTGGAGAGGACCTCTGTAACCATGGGCATCAGAGAGGCACGAAAAGCAGCTTCTGAATTTGCAAGCACAGCCAGAAAATCCTCCACAGACACCATTCCCACCCCTCGCCTTTGCCATGAGATACACACAGCTTGGCATATTCATGCTTACGGCACCCAGAGAAGGAAACGTTCCCACCGGACAGACAAGCCGCTCCAGCCAGACACACAGCCTGGCCCTCCAGCCACCTCCAGCCACTCTTGGTGCATCCCTCAGAGCCTTGGGATACATCCCGGCCTCTCCCTGTGAGGAGGACGCCAGCAGGCAGCTGAGAGCCGTGTAAACGACAGTTTGTTGTCAGAAAACAGAAGAGAAACTGTCCAGCAGCTCCTAGTCAAAAGCCAAGGTCTGCTGATTTTATTGTTCCTTCTGCTTTCATTTAACCAGGACCATCTCTGAGATGGAGGAGGGAGCCACAGACCAGCCAAGTGGGTGTCCCACAACTGGACTCCTTGGTCGTGCTGTTGTCTAAACATATGTCTGTGCATTACCAAGCGCTGAGACCACACGCTGGAAAAGAGGTTACAACAGGCGACGAAAACATGCCGCTAGGAAGAAGAAACCTGGAGAGCGGGACCAGATGGCAGAGCCCAAGGGATGGGAGTGCAGAGTGAGGCAGAGAGGAGGTTGCTGTGGGCTGCTGCTGCGGAAAGGCTCTGGTGGGGCTGGGTGCAGAGCACAGCTGGTTCCTTATTTATCCATCACACTATTTCAAGCAACTCTTCAGGAGGCAAAAAAAAACCCAACCCTCAGCTAGAATGTGACTCATGCAGAGCTACAGCAGCTCAGGGGAACCTGTCCATTTATAATTAATGAAGTCCTGTTTGCAATGATCCGACTGCAATCTCCCCTCTCCCCAGGAGGTGGGTCTGGCCTCTCTGCTTCTTCGATACCTGCGGCTGGAACCGCAACATGGCGGGGAGAGGGGCCTGGAAACCAGGAAAGGCTGAGCGTCCCCGAGGAGCACAGAGGCTGCCCTGACCAGGAAACCCATTCCATCACGCGTTCCCTGCAGGAGCAAGCCTGCTCAGGACATCAACCTGACAGGGGACTTCAACCGGAGCGCTCATTAGTCAGCTGTCCTCACTAAGGGAGGAAAGGAAAGAAGGAAGCAGAACCTCGTGCCATTTTTAAGGGCCGTGACCCACAAAGAGGGAGTGCTCCCCACGTGGTCGAGGCACTGTTCAGAGGAGTGTGGAAAGGGCTCTGTAAATTGCCATAACCTTCTCCTCCCATTTTCACTGGGGTCTTAACGCCAGGAGGCTTTTCCTGAGGCAGCCATCAAACATCAGCTTGTCACAGGCTGGAAGGGAAAAGGGAAGCGGGAGCAGCAGCTTGAGAATATGTAGGGAGTGTGGGGTGCTCTCGTCAGTGGAAAGTCTCCCTTCCTGGTGTCTGGTACCACTTCACAGGCAGCACTTCCCAATTTGGCCACAACCTGCAGAAGAGAAAAGATAGAGATCCAAGCAAGATGACCCAACAGCAAGGACAGAAGAAACCAGGCAATCCCCAGACCTTGCTGAAGAAGCTCTTCCTGAGAAATTCCTCCCACACTGAACGTCTCTCAAAAGCACCACATTTCCTTTGCATTATCTTAAACAAAAAAAAGACCAGAAAAAACAAACCTGAATCAAACTTTGAATTCTACTGAGTGTTTGGGATTAAAGTCATTTCATTCCTGCTTCTGATTCCAAAGCAATCTTCCTAAAAAGGAACAACTCTCATTTCCTTCAAGTTGCTGTTCCTTCCTTAAGACCCTCACCCTGGCTGCCCAAGGCATGGGGAACTTGGACTGGAAGTCCTTCAGCCCATCAGCTTTGCACATCAGAGGAAAACTGATGATGGCCACACAGATCCTGAAGTGGGAATGATCGATGAGGCTAATGTTGTATCTGTATTTTAGTTTGGTTACTCTGCCATCCTGAAATTGCAGGCCTACTCCCCATCACAGGATTTTAGGTGCTTTCCTACCAATTTGGGCACTGGAATGGCTGCGTGAGCAGTGATCTCAGCTCATTACAATGCAGTGATTTCAAGTGGATGTTTAATAGCTTATTAATAAGTGAATCTTAGGGAACTGCAACAAATGGCAATTATTAGGTGGCTTGTGTTAGAGCTAAAGTAGTCAGTCATCAAGCAATAGACTAGTTCATTGGCACTTTACAGCCCCACTGGGTAATTTTTGGGATTAGGCTGAGTACCCAATTTCCCAGCTATGACTTCATAGGCTGGGAATCCAGCTCTCCAGTGACATCACAGCTCCAGAAGTCTCCCTCACCAGTTGCCATGCTGACTCTGCTCTCACCCACTCTACACATAGGTGTGGCGCACCCAGAACCTTAACTAAGAATAACAAGGAATGAGAGTTTAACAAGGAAATAAATGCAGGGCAACGGCAGAGAAGATGAGCAAAGCCCCTTTCCATGCCGCACCACATCAGGTCGTCATCTTCTGAGAAGAGCAAGGGGCTTGAGATGGGGAAGCATCCACTTCCCACCCAGACAGAGGCCACGCCAGGCGCAGAACAAAAATCCATGACAGGGTTACAGACATGGCTCTCATGATTTTCCTGTCTCCCAGAACTGTTTTTGGAGCTCAGGGCAGAAGCAGAGATGATATAAGCCTGCTCTCTCTACCGATGATTACCTCTGCCTCCGTGCCGAGCTCTGGCACGCGCTTTCAGGCCATGCCTCTGCCTTCCCTCCCTCTCCTCTTCCTTTCTTTCATCTGGGCTGAGCAGGCAAGGCAGCCTCACACAGCTCAAGCACGCAGCAGTGCCAAGAGCCCGGGTGGCCACCTGCGCTCCCTTGAGGCTGGCAAGCCCCAACGGCAGGGGTGGTGGCCAAGAAGGCAGCTGGCACCGCAGATGCGGGAGAGACCTTCTCTTTCCTCCCTCCCAGAGCCTGGCCCTGTGCATCCCTGAGCCAAGGGGAGCATGTTCTGGAGGGTGGCATGGCTGAAGGAGGCGGGGAGCTGCCGATGCCCCTGTGGAACATCGCCACAGCAGCATCAGAACCGCCTGCTCAAGGCTGCGCGAGCTAGGCTGATATACAGGCAACTGCTGCTGCAGATGAGCAGGAAGAAGGCAGGCAGGGGTGCGGAGCAGGACAGGTACTTGCACAAGCCAGAAGTGCAATCTGTGAGCAGATGAAAATGAAGGAACAGCACCAGCTTGCCTTATGCCCGCCAGAAGGGACAAGGGGATGCTGAAGGCTCCTGGCTGGGCACAGAGCACGGCCAGGGCCACCCCAGGTGCAGGAGAAAGCGCTGTCTGTGGGGGCCCCTCTCAATGCCACTTTGGTCTCTTGTTCTATAAGGGGATGGGACTGATGCAGCCCTTGGCTTTCCTCAGCACTGCCCCTGGCCTGAGTTACCCTTGTCTTGCTGCCCACTTTCATGAAAGGCAGCTGCCCCTATGGCATGTGCTGCCTACCTTGCTGCTCTCAGTCAGGCTCTGCTTTCCTGCAAGCTTTGGTCATCTCTGCAGGGGCTCTGGAGGGTATGAACATCACTGACAAAGCCTTTAGGCTATACAAATCACTCAGCAGTACCAGTGGAGCTAAAATCCTATGTGAGAGCAGGTTTGGGGGTGGGGAGGGATAGGCCAGCAGTGTGGCTCTCACCTCTGAGCCTGCAGGTACCATGAGCAGCTAAGGCGGTGTGGTATCAGCACCTCACGCCCGCCTCGTCCCTGCCATCCACAGGCTTCCTGCCAGCCTGCACCCAGGGCTGGTGCTGTCTCTGGCAACCCACTGCTGCTGCCCATCCTCCCACTGGGACTGCACTTCTCCCCAGCACAGCTTTCGGGAGCCAGATCCAGGCCCAGCAGCAGGACACCTTCCCCAGCCCAGGGGGGATGCCCGCTTTTCAGGCCAAAGGCGCACATGAGCTTTGGCCCAAGAAAGCAGCTGCCCCATTTCAGCTCCCCTGGCAATGCCGGTGGGGAGCTGCTGTGACCTGCAGTGCCTCCCAGACCACAAAGTGGCTGGAGAGGTTGAGGCAAACCACAGAAGATACCACAGAGGCTGGTGGCCAGCTCTAGCCCTGTGCTCATTCACCAGGACAGATCCAACCAAGGCTGATGCACTCACAGATGCATCCAGGTTGCCCATACAACCAGGGCAACCTCTCCTGAGATGGTTCCAGTGCTGCTAAGCACAGGCTGGGGGCTGAAGGATATTCTGGCATGCCCCTTTCTTCCCTCACAGTCTGACTCTGAGTTGCCATGAACTAAGGCTGACCTACAGCTCTCTGCCTCACCTGTCCCTGCCCCGGTATCCATATCCTATATGGCACCAGCCCCTTGGCCCCTGCTCAGCTCAAGCCTCCAGCTGGCTTTGAGGCCACTGCTAGAAACATTATAGCACACCTGTTCTTCAGATGAGGGTTTACAGCCAAGGCTAGCACATCTGGATTGTAAAATAGACATTTGGAAGTTTATCAACATGTTTCCAAACAGTCTGGGTATGGCAGAGGCTCTGTCTCAGTGCTTTAGTGGAGGAAGCAGCTGGGCTGAAAGGATGGTTCGGTGCCCTTCTCACGCCCCGTGCAGGCCGGGCCAAGCCCCACACACCCACCCCAGAAACCGAACTGCCTCTTCCTGACACCGGTGGTCCAGGAAGCCGTGTCAGCAAGGCTCTAGGAGGGAAATGGGGAAGTGAAATCCAGTGCCCTTCCCACCCCAGAACCCGCTGACGCAGCTGCACCGAGCCTAGACTTCAGCCAAACACCTCCTAGAAACACCGCCTGCTCAGAAAATTGGTGGGGAATCTGCACCATATGCACTAGGATGGGGGAAAACTGAGTCCATCAGCTCAGTCCTGTGCAAAAGCTCAGCTGCCAACAGCCTCCAGGGCTTTCACTCTCAGCAAAGTCCTGATCAGCAGCAGCATCAAGCTGCCACTAATGGGTTTGTCAGCACCAAGCAGATCTAAAGGAGTAACGTGGCCCGCTGCCCTGAGTTGTTTCACGTGCACAGCCCCTTTCATCGTATTAGTTTCTCAGATGTGCAGCTCTCACGCCCGTGCTAACAACAGACCTCCCACGCAAGCATTCAGTAACATACTCTGATTTTGGTCTCTTCCCAGCCATCCCTCGCCAACAGAAACACAGCTGATACTTCAAGGGTGTGAGTGACACAGAGACAAGAGATGCAGAAGACCTGTAAAGCTGATGGAGCAGGAGGTAGCTCTGCCCCC
This sequence comes from Platalea leucorodia, assembly GCF_965183815.1. Classification (NCBI taxonomy): domain Eukaryota; kingdom Metazoa; phylum Chordata; class Aves; order Pelecaniformes; family Threskiornithidae; genus Platalea; species Platalea leucorodia. The sequence goes on along the minus strand of NC_138829.1, from coordinate 26,849,308 downwards.
ACAGTGCAGGAAAGCTTTGGTAATGTGGTAGTGGTTGCTTCCCACAAGATCTTCAGATGGCCTAGGTCTAAGTTCACAGCAGCTGATTAACAATCCTTCTCCTGATAGTAAAGCAAAGCAAAGCGATACTAGATATACACGTGCTCTCCAAAACAGCTCCTCCCCTCATTCTCACCCAGCAATAGCCTAGCTGGCAGGACCTCCTCTCATCTCCTTCCATTTTGCTGGTCCACCTGCAGGTGAAGGCAACGTTCCTGTCCTGCAGTACTGACTGCCATGCTACGCCCTCATCACCCCTGAAGGACAGACCACTCTGCTAACCCAGTGGCTGAGCACTGCACAAATGTCTACAGGAACTGGCAAAGGTGGCACAAAAGGAGACACTTCTTTCAAGCTGGATCAGTCTCTCCACCTCTCTGCAATGCAGTAGACTATAAATGTATTTATACCTATTTTACAGCCCTTTGGAGGCTTGGGCAGACCTGGATTCTTTCATCATCTCCACCTGAGTGAATCTCTTCCCTCTCTAACCCACGTGCTGTCAGTAATATTGAGCTACCTCTTTAGAGGCACTAATTCAAAGTGATTCCAACCTCAGAGCACTCAGTGGAGGAGGCTGGGGAGAGACAAGGGTGTGAAGGTCAGGGGTAACACTGAACCTTCAAACGCTGTACCTGCAGCGATGGAGATGCAAATGCATTTCTATAGCACTTTGTACTCAGCCAGGTTCTTCATCCTTATGTATCTGCTTCAAAAGCCTGGTGCTGGGGCTGTAGAGCTGCCAAAAAATCCTGGAAATAAGAGCAACCTGACTTAGGTAAACGCATGGAAGAGCATCAGCATAGAGAGACCTGACAACTTCTCAACAGAGCCCATGACAACGGGGCCTGCGTTCAGCCCTGGCTCTGATGCAGGCTTCTTCTGTGATCTCAGATGAACCATCCAGCTTCAGCCCTCAGGTACAAAGTGGAAAAGAGACCACCCCACACACCCACTCTGTGTTTGCCCATATCCTTGCTGGACCCTCTGGCACCAGGGTGAGCCACGTTACGTGGAACAAAGGGCATACTGTCGCAGAAAATGTCTGAATTCATGCGAGAGCTGTATGCACACCACTGCTTAAAGAAAACAAGCAGGTTTAGCTGCACCTACCATTGAGCACGTATAATGCTGTAATAAGTCCGTGCTAGGGCCACATTTGTTCCCGAGTACTTCTGCCATGGTTGGGCAGGAGGCCAACTACCTCCTCCCAGAAAAAAAAAAAAAAAGTTGCAGAAACGACGAGCATCAGAAATAGTGGGGATGGAGAAAAACAGTAACGAAATGAGAAGGAGGAGATGGAGCTGGATCGGTCGTGTCCTGAGGGGGAAACCGACGGAAGACTGCGCTGTGGCCCTTGACTCCAGAGCACGCAGCCGCGGACCGAAGTGGAAGAACGATGTTCGCGCCTTGTGTGCCTCCTGGCACTGAGAGAATTCAGATTCAGATCAGATCAGATCAGACTTCTGCCATAGGACCTGGAGAACCTGCAAAGGTGCTAGCAGCGATTCAGGACAAGAGGCACTGCAAGACGCAACAGAGGAGAACGGGCTGGAAAATAAGGAGAGAAAGGGGATTCAAAACATCATTTGGATCTTACCAAGTGAATTCCCCACTCGCATCTAGATGTGCCAGTGGGCCCATCTGCCCAGACAATCCCAGACTGTATTTTTACCGACAGAGGAGGCAACACAGCTTTGTGTTTCTCAGTAAATTGAGCTGGTCACCTCTAAGCTTCTAGGTCCGTGGGTCTGCTGTCTCTTCCTCCCCCCTGGAGCACAAATCTGACCCCCACCCCAGGCCCTCCCTCCCCGAGGCAGCCAGGTCGTGCTCATGACAGCCAGCGCTTTGTTCAGCGGCTAAGCCAACACTTCCTCCCGAGGGAGAGCGTGACTCCGCAGCGGCAAAGGTCAAGTGTGCTCTTCCCAAAGCCAAGGATTTGCCTTTGCCCCTTAATCCAGGCTGCGATCTCACAGCCGGCATAGAGCTTCTCCCGAGGCCGGGAATGCAGCCTTTGTGGGCAGAGGAAGGAGCACGCCTGGAGCACAGGTACAAGGGGAGAGACCGAACATCTGCCCTTCACCACAAGCCTTCGGGGCACCAACGAGGAGGCAGCTAGAAAAACAAACCCCCACCAGATACTTCATCAGTATTTTGTGAAATAAGGATGCTCAGGGCCACGTCTGGGTGGGTTTTTGAACCCCTTCGAGGCTCCACAGCCTCCCTGGGCAGCCTGCTCCAGCATCGTTCACTCTGATCTGACCTCTAACACAGGTAGCCATCAGCCACCTTTGCTGTGATGGGTTTGATCACCATCAGAGGAGCTGGGAGTGCCTCTCCTGGGGACGTGATGCCCGTGGACCCGCACAATGCTCTTGGCTGCACCTCCTGGCTCCAGTCCCCAAGGGACTCCCTCAACCCCCAGGTTACAAGGCTGTGTTCAAGAGGCTAAGCCCGAAGCAAAAGGGGGGTGTCCCCCTCGCTGGCACTGACCACACAAACACAGTGATAGCAGATCCAGTCCTTGCCATTTCCCTCCATTTCTTGCTTTCTGTTCAAGGCGGGGGGGGGGGGGGGGGGGGGGCGGGGACACGGACAGGGGGACATCATTTGGCAGGAAGACTTTCTTCTTTCAGAGTCAATTGCCTCCGAGATTGAGGAGGATTAACCCTACAGTCCCTCCATAAACACCAGACTCCCCCACGGCCATCCCCCCCACCAGCCCCACAGTCAGCACGCATCCATGAGGATCCCGGGCCCACAAGCCTGTTTTCACGGATCTGTGCCATTTTACCTCCCGGTGCTTTTCTGGTTCTCATTATCTCTGCAGAGCTGATGACATTTAGACATTTCATCTCCCTGGAGGCTTTTTCTGGCACTTTAAGCTTGATTTATGCAATGCAGCCGTGGCCGTCATGATCACCCACACTCACCTCTGGCTTGTTAACACCCTGGCTGGCCAAGGACCCTTCCCCTCCCACCGGCAGATCCGAACCAGGCTGAACCTCTGCGCCCACCAGAGTTAAAGCCTTGGCAGCTTTCTCCTCCTATCCCTTTCCCTCTCATTCATCGCTGGTCATCAATCACAGCAGCCTCTTTCCACGGGGGACCTGCCTCCACAGACCCAGACCTGCCCCTGCAGCTGCCAGGCGAAATCCCAGGGGCAGGCGCTGAACAAGGGCAAACCCAATTAGCAGTTGTTGGGTAACGCTACCAATAACCTTAGCCTGGTCATTAACCCCAGCTGCTCGGAGGGCATCACCAGCTTGGGATCCCTCCTCAGCCCAGCGGGATGCTTCTGGTGGGGGAAGCAGCCTCCTCCCCAGCCTCGCGTCTTCTGCTCTTGCTAGAAACCAGTTCAGGAACACAACAGTTCGGGATCTAAACAGCTCTTAACACTTATCACTGCCTGTCCCCAGAGGCAAATCCAAATCCAAAGTACGGCTACAACACATGTGTATCTGTTTGCAACACCTCATTGGAGGAATTAGAGAGTGACAACGATACTGTACTTGGGACACGATGACAACATCAAGCCAAACAAGACTGAGGCCAAGGCTGGTCCAGCCTACCAAATGGTGCTAGAGCTTCAGGCTGGGCATGGTACCAAACATTACAGTGGAGCCCCTCTACGTGGCCCCCAGACATCCTTGCATTTGCAGGCCTGGCGACCTTTCCAAGCTTCTCTCCACCATCCTACTATTCCTTTTCAGGCTGTTTCTTTCTCCTTGTCCACACTGCCTCCACAAGCTATTTTGCAGGAGGAAAGGTTGTCTCTCATGAGCTGTCTGCATCATACCTAATGCAAGGTGGGGTGAACTGCCTCTGCAAGGCAAACCGTGCACCTCTGTGTTGTGCTTGGATGCATGTCTCACTTGTGTTATCGGAAGGGCCTGTCCTCTGTCCAAGTCAACAATCACTGTCACCCGGAGAGGAAGGGGGACAGCACTGAACACCATAACCTGGGTACCCCGCACATTCCCTCCGAGACCTTTGCAGTGCTTGCATCCAGCCAGGCTCACTGGGGAAGAGGATCAAACAAGGGCAGCTGGACAGGAGCCCTGCAAGCCAGCCAGACCTCCACATACCGGCTACAGAATTTGCATCTGAAGCCGCTAACAAATGAGGTGAAGGAAAAGTCTGGAACAGGGACCAAGTCTGGTCATGGTTTGAGTCCTGACTCCAGAGCAGCTGGTGCAGCCTGGTGGGTGATAAACAACTCAGCTGTCCCAAACACACTTGCTTAGCTGAAACTTCCTCCAGCATGGGCCAAGCACACCCTTCCACCTCCTTGAATTCCTGCAGTCTGGTAAAATTACAGGTAAGGAAAGGACCCGCTGCCCCGCTCCCAAAGCAGACTTTATGCATCCAGGGTGCAAGGGGGGTGGGGAGGTGGGGTGGAGTCAAGAGAGCAGCTGCCCAAAGTGGTTTGCAGTGATTCACTACAACTGAATACCCCCCACCTCCAAACTCATATGCTCCAAGACTCCATCAACACGTCATTTAGAGCACAAGCGTTCCTCAGCTTTTGCCATGCTGTGAGCTCTTCTCGTAATGCGGTGCCCCTACCTACTCTGCTTGCACAGCTGGGGCAGGCTCTCTTCCAGCTGGATGCCATCCAGAGCCTCCACCGAGGTCCAGAGAAGGGAGCAGGAGGTGCTCAGAGGGGTGGGAGAAGGAACACGGAGGCCAAGGCTCAGAGGTTAGGTGGCACTGCAAGAACCCAACACCTGTGGGTGTTGGGGTGAGAGGTACCCTGGGGTCAGACCTTTCTATTGCTACAGCTTTGGAGATTTCCCTCTTTCCATCTGCCTTCCCACCATCTGCTGAGGCGACTGCAGGGGAGAGGAGGTTTGCAAGGGTCACTCTTGGGCCAAAGCAGATGGAAAGGACCTGCTGCGAGCATTTTACTGGAGATGGGCCAGACAGCTGCAACATGCCCCCCGGCTCCCCAGCCCTGCCGACGGCTCACTGGATCATCCAGTGCATGGAGAGTACCAGGGCCATAGGAGCTGGCTCACAACTGCACACACCGCCCTGGAGGCTCGCACAATGACAAAGGGTCTGCAGCTGGACAAAGGAGTGAATTAACAAGCTGTTTAAATCCTTCATCAGGGGCCTGAACAAACAGATGCTGCCAGGACCTGGTCTCTCCCCCTCTGGGGGAACATCCTTCTGGTCAGAGATGGTTTTCCACAGCGCTCCCCGAGGGGGAGAACCAGCAGCACCTTTGTTTGCTACACAGAGCTCCAGGGCCTTCTCCTCCCCCCACCCCGTGCCTTTGAACCTGCTCCAGACGTCTCAGCCCTGCAGACCTCCAAACCTGGCCTGCTGCGGACCTAATTAACTACCTTGTTCATTTATGGTCTTTTGTCACTAAAGTGAGTAATTGGTGAACAGAGACATCAGATCCTTGTGTGTGCTCATGTGGACTTGACTGCTCTCTTTGGTTTGCTGGGGAAGCCCTCTCCTGCTCGCCAAAGGTGCCCACAGTCTCTCTCTGCGGCCAGCCGCTTCAGGATCGGCTAAGGAAAGCACGCTGCCTCCCTGTTTCCAGCAAGCTCCCTCAGTACCTTTGCAGCCATCAGAAAACACCAGAGTCTTCTCAGGGCATGACATCTTTGAATTCAAGCAAGAAAGTTTGCTCAGACTGTGGACCGCACCCTAACCCCGTCTTCCTTGCCAGCACCCCTCGGGGTTTCTCGTCGCTCCCTTGTGTTTGCGTGTTTGCTCAGGCACACACGCACACTCAGAAGCCTCCAGCTCCGGCAGCAGGCGCAGTCACCAGGCCTGGCGGTGATGCTGCCACACTAGTTTCTCCCCCCCTTGGTACCCACTCAGGTTTGCACACAGCCGGATGGATTTAAGAGGAACATGACCCCACTGCTCTTTTACCCACCACCTCCCCATGTTCCCTCTTACCCTTGGCACCACTAGGATGGGGAGCGGCAGGGCCCTTTCACAGGGGGATGCCTAGGCAGGATTATCTCAGGGCTCCTGGACCAAACAGGCAGCTCCTCAGCCTTTGGAAACCTCCCTTGCCTTTGTTCCTTGGCCTTCTAGGCTTGGGGGAAGGGATCCCAATGAACATGTTTGTGCTGTTCTTCTTAACAGGGTGTTGTGTAACACAGAGGGAAGTGACTACACCGGGGACCCCAGCTGAGAACAGAGACTTTAATCCTGCTGCTCAGGGAAAACTTGGAAAAAATACCTACATCTGTTCTATTGCATTAGGCTCATGGCTCAGAGGCTGACAGCTGACCCTGGCTGCTCATGATGCCAAGGTACGGCCCCTGCCAAACAGTGCCAGGGTAAATTACCATGACTGATCAGAAAGGCAAAAGGCAGCCAGAGAAAACTGGAGAGGGAGCTCTCCCTGTGCAGGTTTCTGGAGAAGGGAGAAGATCAAGCCAGAGTGCATCAGGGCACCTTGTCTTCTCCACCACCTCGCTGGCAAACAGAGCGGAGAAGGAGCGATAGTGGAAGAGAACAGGGGAGGGGATGAGATGCAGGGAGAGGGATGAAGGTGAGGAGGCAGAGAAGAAACCACAGCTGCATCCACCTCTCCATGGGGCTCACCAAGGATGTGCTTCAGGAGACAACCCTCCTCCTCCTCATCGAACCTGTGCTAGGCTGAGGCCGTGGAGGGGAAAAGGTGCTCTGGTATCTACAAGCAGGGTTTATGGCTTGTGAAGGGTACAGGGCAGATGTTGGCCTCGCAGAGCAGTTGTGTACACTCCCTGCCGTGAGTCTGCCAGCTTTAGGACGTGTAAGAACACAGGTGTGGGGCTCCCTGACCAGCACCACAACACAGCTCTCTTCCAGGCTCAGGCTTTGTCATCACCTCACATCCATCCAACAGCTCAGAGAGAAGTATAAAGGAAATTAGCTATCCAGGGAACAGAACTGAACACTACTGAAATTTGGCAAATAGCAGACACCTAGATGCTCTGGAAACATATCAAAGACTTCTCACCATTTTTGGCACAGCTGTACATTGATGCACCCACTGGGAACGTGGTAGGTGCTGCGCCAGGACCACAGGGCCCGAGGGAGAGCCCCTTCTCTGTGCAGCCCCTCTTACAGGCACAGCAGGGTGCTGAGGGTGGCCCTCCCCCAGATGGGAGAGGGTTTCTGGAAAGCCGTTAACAACCAGTTCTGTGAAGGATCTGCCTGTTCCTTAATTCAAGTATTAAATTGGCTCAACCCTAATCTATGACAGGATTAAAGCAGATTCTGCCTTCCTCTTCCTGCCCAGGGCCACCAGCTGCCAAACACTCCTCCAGGTCAGCATCCTGCCCAGGACAGCGGCTAGCTTCAAGAGAAGCAGAAAGCAAGCTCCTTTCTAACTCCTGTCTGTCAGAGGCAGGCTTTGGCCCTGAAGCAGGAAGGTTTGTTTGCTTTAAATCTTATTTAACCATAGATGTTTTCATTATCCACATCCATGTCACGCTCTTTTATCCACCCTTAGGAGGACAGGGAGGAAAGTTCTTGCTTTCCTCAGCCCATCTGCGGAGCAGACAGCTTTGGTTAGCCACGTGCTTGTTGCCTTTCAATCCCTGCTGGCTGTCGCTTTGACCTTGTTCGACAACACAAAGGGATCAGGAGGAGCTGTGTGTTTCCTCTGCGCCATTCAGCCTTTTATAAACTTCTGCTTCAACACCACAACCTTGTGTTGGACTCCGGTCCTCTATCTGTCTCCACAGACTACCTCTTCACGCAATCCTAAACCTCCAGCGCTGAACTAAGCACCTGAGGAGCAGGGAATCCTGCTGAGAAATGCAGCCAGAGAGATGCCTTCTGATCCGTAAGCATTTCTGCACTAGAACCTAAAGATGCCTCTTGGATCGAACACCACCAGTCCCATGACTCTTTACCTTCCTCCCTCCGCTGTCGCTGCTTGACCTGGTGCCTTTCCCTCTGCTCCTTACACTGCCTGGGAGCAGATCCGTCAAGGTCAGAGCCTCAGGCCTGAGCCAGCACGGCAGCACCAAGGGCATTACACCTCACTAATGTGTTTGGTATGCGGCTCCTCTGAAACCCTGCCACTTTGCACTTAAATTGCAGCTCAGCCCTGCTCAGGAGGAGGAACCGGAGGGGCCGAGGCACAGCAGAGCCAACTCCTAGAAAGACGTTGCCAGAGCACCTTCCAAAGCCGCTTCCAGCAGGCCACTGACACCGCTAACTGCAAAGCGCGAGGTCAGCTGGGCCAAGCCAGCTCTCCTCAAAAACAACCCGGTGCAGAGAGTGTCCAAGGCAGGCACTGCCTGTGCAGGGACCACTTCAGGATAGTCGCCCCCCAAGGGTGGTAACAGGGTCCTTTGTCCCTCCTGTCCCTAGAGCTGCTGCGCTGCTCCGGTCACCTACTGCAACTCACCCAAGCTCATGGCAACTTCCACTCCCCCAGGCTCTCCGGAAAGGCTAGTGGTGCCTGCAGTTAATAAAAACAGTCCATTTAGTTACAATGAGCCCTAAAAAGAGAATATCAGCGCGCTCTGTGCATAAGCTCAACTCTGCTTTCCTAGTCCATGTGTTAAAACTCCCTCTAAAAACCGATGACTAATCTGTGTCTCAAAGCCTGATGGAATACATCTAATCTGGTTAGTGTTACCGCTGTTGTTTGTTCATATTAAGCACATTATTCTTGCTAAGCTATTTGTCCCGAGCCTCCCGAGAGAGAATGCTGCAGGTTAATCATACGTGTGTAAATCCAGCCTCCTTTCAGGCATTGTAAATGTGTTGCCTGATGTAAAACAAAAGGGCAAGGGGGAGCGGTGCAACGGGGACCTGTGCCGAACCAGGGGATGAGTCCTAGGTGCTCACTTCTCATATGCTCCAGTCTGGGGGTTAGAAGCACAGCAAGAGAATCTGCCAGCCAGCTCGTTCGCTAGACTAAGAGGTCTGATGAGCAAAAAACAAAACAAAACAAAAACAACAAAAAACAAACAAAACAACAACAACAACAAAAAAACCAAAAACCGAAGACAACAGCAACCCAAAGACAACAGCAACCCAACCTGCAGGGTTTCAAGAGAGCTGAAGTTGGCCACTCTTAAGCCTGACCAAGGTGACTATCGGCCCCCCTCTGGTGGCCAGCTAGCCACAGGCACCTTCTGCCGCGCAGCGGGCTTCACGGCAGAGTGGGGTGCCGGGCCAGATGCCATGAACATCTTCTAAAAAGGAAAAGATTAATTACCAGAACAGCCAGCATCTGCCCAGTCCCTCCAACTGGACAGCCTGAGGGCTACCTACAGCCAGGCACTCGCTTTTTAATAGCAATACTGTGAGCCCCCATCTTGAAACAGGGCCCCGTCGTGCAAGGAGCTAGACAACACCCGGACACAGAGAGACTGACTGCTCTTTGGGATGGGCAATGAGATGGAAGAAAGGACAGGAAGGGAGCGAGCAGCAGGAGACAAGACAACGCCGGTCAGCACAAGAGACAGCGGCCCAGTGAGCTGCTCTCCGTGGGTGAGGACGTGCAGCAGAAAGACAACAGTTCAACGTCTTACCAGAAGACACCAAGGCGACATTTTTGTACTATAATTTTTAGTTTCAAGAGACTACATTTGCTACCGGTGTATTGCGTGTTGTTCCCAATATGGAAAGGCCTAGGAGAGGGAAGGCTGCGTACCACCGCTGACCGCTCTAGCCGTAGACAAGGGAGACGGGGCTGCCCGTTGGCCCTAAGCAGGAGTCCGAGTCTGTTCCACACCAGCAACAGAGGTCTCCGCAAATCTGAGCTAGTCTCTAAACAGAAAATCACTTCCCCAGACAAATCCGACCCCCCCCCCCCCAGTTGGTTCCATCATCCTCCAAGAGGACTGCAGAGACTTGTATTTCCCTGCGTCTCTTCACCCGCTGCCGTAAGCAGCACTATCTCACCTCGAGGCAACCTCACGCCACAGCTACTGAAGCACAGGAGAGCCCCAAGCAGCTGTTCCTTCTCATAAGAGATGAGATCTCTACGATTACTCAGAAAATTGCATCAGTGTACAGGCCATCAGAATTATGTTAGCATGAATCCCTGAATTACGGGGTGGGTATGGGCCAACACACTTCTCGCAGTTTATCAGAGAATTGCCTCAAGAGGGAGAGAAGAATTTGGTTTTGGCCACTGCAGAGTCACTCCCCCAAAACCCACCCAAACTCAGTCTGGCCTTCACATGCCTCAGAGAAAACTCTGGAGCAGCTTTAGGCCAGTTCCAGTTTCTCCATCCCTCATATGGTGCAAGAGCTCCGCTTCCTTCATCTGTATTCATTGCAGCTTTATACCAAGGCTGAGAGGCTTGGCTCTCAGCCTCGCTCTGCACTTCCAACCCCGCGTGCAATTGCCCACGCCTCAACGCACTTTGTAGCACGCCATCCCTGCAGAAGGGTAGCTGGAAAAGGCTGACCGGGAATTTTGGGTGAACTTCAGCTACAGCTGTTTCATTTTACTGCAAAAAAAGTTATAGCAAATTATGTCTAAAAATGAACACAATCATGCAGTAACACCTCCCTCCTACAATCAAGTTTCATGCTCTGGAGAGCAGAGATTAGGGTTTCTCACGCATTCAATGAAAAAAACAAACAGGGAAAGAATTTAAGAGGAAGATTCTAAAATCTCAGATTCTGCACCATAAGGCTGAAGCCAAGACAGGCTGAGGTTCTGGTGGACTTTGCTGTTTCCCGTAAATGTTTTCCTTTTATAGTTCCCATAATCACATGTTCAAACTCTATCTGCTGTCATGTGCCAGGTCAGTCAGACACAAGATGGTAGCAGAACAGCCAAAAACCATGCAAAACATAGTAATTCACTATGGGAACCAGGAGTTACAGCCTGGTCCAGCTGACCAACTCAGCCGTAACAGTATGAAAGCAAGAAATCTTATCCAAATCAAGCATCATTTCCCCATTCTCTCATTCAGGTATCTGAAGAAATTCCTTCTCTGTAGTTCTACAATTGAGGCAGTCAGAAAGCTGAGCAGAGGAACTGAACGCACAAAAATCCAGTTTCCCAAGCAGCACATCTTGACACATCTCAGGTCAAGTGGCCCTGTATGGAATCAAGGATCCCAAGACATCAGGCAACTCCCTGCTATTGCTGGGGACACAAGCTGGGGCATGTAGGATTCCAGCATGAAGTGCGTGGGCATTCTCTCCCAGCCCCAAGTCCATGCCAGGTGCCAGGATAAATGGAGGCTGTGGAGTCAGCAACAGGTCACTGTCACTACTCCCTCTCCAAGACATCACAAGAAACTGGTGATCAGGAGGGACAATTTGGGCAGCCAGATGATATCATGCATCCTGCAAAGAGAGGCAGAAACTTTAGAACCTACTTCATGCTAAAGTAATCCAGCAAGCTGAGCTCTCCCCTTCACGCCCAAAGAAGATAGTGTTTCTGAAAACTCCAGCCTCAACTTGGCCTCCTTCCCATCAGTAATACTGGTCATGGCATGTAAAGACGTGTCCGCATGGATTGCTGTGTATCATTTTGCTCATGCCAGGTTTGCAGGCAGTCACCCACCTTTTAGTGCCCTGACCCCAACTCCAGCAGCTCTAGACTCACAACCTCTGCGATTTCCAGAGGACACTGGAACCTCACTTTCTGGATTGTTCATAACACTTACCACTGCTGTATCGAACCTCTGTCTTCTCCAAGTCCAGCTGCTTCAGCCCATTTTCCAGCCTACTGCGGAGACCTCACAGTAGCCTGTGGGCCTCAGCCCAGAGTCCTGCCTCTTCCCAGAAGCTCACAGGTCCTGGGTTCGGTCAGGCATCCTGAAAGACTGCAGGTGGAGAACCATCCTCTCCCCCCTGCAGCAGACCTCAGCGAGACATCCAAAGACCTGGAGAGGCCGCACGCCCATGGAGAGCACTAACCGGTTTGATTCCCTCTGTACAGCCCCGAAAGAACACTGAGCTGAGAAGGCAGCGTTTTTAAAATATTTTATTTATTATACAAACTATTTACAAAATCAGCTACTACAACCACAGGCTTCCAAATTTTGGCTGAACCCTGCCAGAAATTCACCAGAGGGAACTAGGATTTGACCTGTATCATCCACAGCTCCTGGTTTCTAAAAACATGCAACATGGCCTGCAAGTACAGGCTAAAGCCAGGCCCTCTGCACCTCAAAGCAGCTTCAGGAAACAAGGAACCTGTCTGAGATGATACCAGGATCCTAAAGATTTCTACAGAAGGACCTCTATTAAGTGGGAATAAATAAAGGGTAAAAAGAAAAGTAACGAGCCTCTGCCAGAAGTAACATACAGTATAGGTGACCAAAGCACATCCCCATTGCCAGTATTAAGGGCAGCATAAAAAGTGACTGCACTGGGAAAGGGCATAAAGCTCGAGACAAGTTTAGAAACATTGTGATGGATCTCAGAAACATGGGGCCAGCCAGGGGCCTGTGAAAACAATGGGGATGAGTTTAGTTGACTAAGAGCACCCATCACAGTTCTGACTGCACTTGTGTTAAGAAGAGTCCTTGGCATCCGCACAGCTACTGGGAAGTGTGGGGTGCTGGCTGCAATGCAACAAGAAGCATTTAGGAGCTCTTTCCAGCAGAGGAAGACTGCCCAATGTCCAACTACTTCATCCTCAGAATAAAAAAGTCCAGCTCAAGAGAAGAAGGGAGAAGATTCCTGAGGAAGATTTCACTGGCAGAGTTGGCCCATAGCCACAAGGCTGGAAACATCCTCACCGGGTGAGACTCCAAAACAAGGCTGCAACACGGGAACAGCACCGAGCTATACCTCCTACTGAACAGGAGTTAAGCCGAGCACTGCCACCTCCTCTCGGTCCCTGGAGAAAGCAGTGAAGTGGTGGCATGGATAACACAGGAGCTGTAACTCTACTGACCATGGAAGCCACCTGCGGTGTAAATAAAATGGTACCATAATCTCCACCCAAAGGAGGTCAGGACCTTGCAGAATGGAGCCTGCAATAAAAAAAGGAGAACAGCCGCTACTAAAGTGATCTGTCAGAGCGCAACAGTGGCAACTCTCAAGCTGGCAGCCTCCTAGCACCTCGGTGCCAGTAAGGGAATGAATTCACAAGGCAAAGAAATCCCCCTGAGTAGTCTCAATGCTCAGCTGGCTGCTTTTTGGCACCAAAATGGCTTATTTTTTTTCTGTACAGAACTATCACACTCAACCCAAGAATGGCTAAGATGCTGCCTTAAAAACATTTTCTAGATGTAGAATGTTTCCCCAAAATTCCCAGTCAATTCAACTAAGCTATACTGGAAAAGCACACACAGTTATTTTAAAATATCCATACTGTGCAGAAGTCTGCCCAGATCAGCTTGAGGACAGCAGAAGAGGATGACGTGACCTTTTATCTAACATGATGTTCTAAAATTAGCTCAGGGATGCCAGTCTAAGACTCCATTCTGGAAGAAATCCAGCAGTTCCATAATCCAGTGAAAGCTTACATTGCAAGCAGTACCAATGCAGGTTTCTCACACTTTGACTCCCGCATGCCTTTGACTCCTGACCTGAACTGTCTAAGGGACTGTTGAGAACTTGAAGATCTTGAATTTTGCTTCACTGAAGAACTCATCAAGATTCCCAGATTCCCCTTTATTTCCCTGGGAAGGGCTGAATGGACCACCAGCAAAACCACACCCCAATCATAAGTTTACTTCTCATGCTGGTCTGCCCACTCCTCTTCCCACAAGCCAGACAACAGTGAGTGCAGGTTGTTGAGTGATCATTTGAGTGAAGTTCTAGTTAACATTTTGTGCTGGAAAGCCAGCAGCACTGAATGGAACAGGAGGAAAGGAGAGCTGAAGAAAGAAGGTAGGAAGATTGGGAGGACAGAAAGCCAGCTGCTCTCCAGGCACCAGCACCCCTCTGGAAACACTGCCTGAACTGCAGTAGAGAAGGAGAAGCCTCAGGCTGCTGCATGATAGAGGTAGAAGCCAAAACCCTGTGAGATGCTGGAGTGGAGGTACCACGTTCTGCCCAGTATCATCACCCCAACAACAAACGCAAGCCCAGTGCACACTGTAGCTGCTTACTGACCGGTCGCTGTTACTACATAACATACGTACCCTGAAGGTGAATGTGGGATAGGCATTGGTGCTCAGCATTAAAGGATCACACTCATGCCCATACTCTCTCTCCTGAGGAAGGGAAAAGAAGGCAAGGGCATGGGACAGCTTCCTGTGCAACATCAACTGTCAGAAACATTCAGTGGAGGAGAATCTCCTCTTCCAGTTCATTTGCAGAGGCTCATTACCAGCCACTGCTGGAGAAGGACGCTTCTGCTGCTGGACCCTGGCGGAGGTAGTACAGGATCACTGTCAGGGCCAGCACTTGTGCTCCGATGGGACTGTTCTCCCCACTGGATTACTCCCTCCAGTGGATACTGCCCATTTTTCTCTGTGGCACAGGCGACAGCAGCATCCAGAGCAAGATGGAGGAGAATCAGAAACCCTTCTGGGTCAGGTGCTGAAAGGATGGACAACCCTATACTCTTCATGAGTCAGAGTTAGATGAGCTATCAGGGAGCATCACTGGGGGAGTTGAGCAAAGGGGGAGTTGAGCCAAGACATGGAAAGTTACTAAGGCTTCCCATGAGCCAGGTTTCCAGCAGAGCTCCATGCTGGTCTTCCCTCTTCCTCCCAGAGAGCTACGATAACAGCAGCTCAGCAGATCTCCTGCACCTCACTGTAACTTCTGCTTATGAACTTCATCTTCTCACAGAAGGATGGGTTTACAGCGTGCAGGGAAATCAAGTGCAATATCTCCTTGATGAATGCACCACAGTCCTTTTGCTGTTTCACATTGAACCAAAGGGAGACTGAAGGAAAGGGAAAAGATGAGCTCTTGATGACATACGGAAAGGCCACGTGACATCTTCTGGATGACAAATTCCTTTACATGGAGTCTTTGCTCTGCCTCCATTGCCCATGTGAAGGAAAGGAGAACAAGCAGAGGACTGAACCTGGGTCTTGCCACGAAGAGGCAGGAGGCTAAGTGGTCTCCTGGAAAGGGGAAATCACAGCATGCCAAAGCCCTCACAACCCTCACTGATAGCTAGTTGCAGCATCTTGTGCACTTCTTCATAGGAGTCATAAGTAGGGAGGCACAGCTGGTTGAAACTGTAAAACAAAAGAAAAATTCCATTCAGACCAGATCTGAGAGCGGACCAGCCCCATCAGCTGCTTTTAGATGGGTTGACACGAGCATCACACACATTACACGTTGTACACTGCTTCCCCACCACAACTAGCTGGTGTCATTCCCAAAAGCACAATGCAGAAAGTCCTACGCCAGGATACTTGCCAAGTGTGGGCTGTCGGCAAAGTACTGTGAGTTGGAGCTGCAATGATCTGGAAAGATGGACAGAGTGCAGCAAACCCTCCCGGGGGCAGCTGGGAGGAACCAGTTGTGAACTGCAAGAGCCTGGCCAGCTCTTCCTGTGTGAAACTAGAGACCACAGTCCAAAACCACCTCATGACCTGTCAGGAAACAGGAAAGGTAAAGCCAGGTCAGTCAAGCAAATCAAATAAGCGTATAAGCAAGTTGAAAGAAGATCAGTCAATTGTCCTTGCAAGCAAGTGCTCTACTAATAGTCACAATTTTTTTGTTTTACCAGGGTGACACATAGAGGCAAGTAATACATAGTTTCTTCTTATCAGTTAAGAGATGGCCCACGCTACTACCTCCCACCAGTCCTTTCCCTTAAAGCACAAAGGCTTCTGCTCTCCCCACAGAGATTTTATTTTTAGAAATATCTGCATAGGCAACGAGGTAGGCTTACAATGCAGAAGCTCGTTTGCTTCTTGCACTACGCTCACCTTTTGTTTTTTCACATCCTCTGGTACTTTTGCAGGAAGGTGGAACCATCCCAGTGTTTACAGCTAGAAGCCTGTACTCCCAATCTCTTCTCATCTTGGGTGTTTTGGCAGCTTCCATTATTTTTCTAAATGAAGCTGCTACCATTCCCATACCCCTCCCACCAAGAAAGGCAGGGAGGGATGGGAACAATTATAGGATACAAATTTAGGCTACTACATCAGTAGTCTTTACCACACCACTGAATTCCAAACACTCCACGTGGGCTGCAATCATGATCTTCAAGCATCCCTTAGAGATAAGTATATCACCATGAACTTCTTCAGTAGCAATAATTCCCACCAATTCCTCCCGATTCCCTGCTGAACTGTTCTTAATTAGTGCTTTGCTGGATTTTCTTAAAAAGACCACGGCTGACGATTTTGTCCTGCTGGTAACTGATTAAGCGTCATCTCTAGTCAGCCAGGCTGAAGGATATCTCTAGGGGAGAACCATTATTTCATAATGTGTGCAGTCCTACTCCTGACCCCTGAATCTTCCAGTTTGTCCTTCTGGAAGCCTAATTTCCAACCAAGAAATCTCTTCCCAGTTTAAGTTGTCTTCTACTGCAGTTGGGATAATTAGTTTCAGCAAGCAGGAGGGAGAAACCCTTTCACTTACCTTCTCACGGAAGTGCCAAGATCCTCCTACCACTACAGCATGTGCCTTGAAGTCACAGACACTGATATCTCCAGTACCGCACATAAGCAACTGAAAGGCAAGAGACCGCAGTCAGAAAGGCAGGAGCTCAGGAAACAAGGCAACAGCTACTGTGCAAATTACAAATGTTTAAAATGCTTAGAGGAGAAACATTTTGGCTTTATTCCAGATCCAGAAAGCGCTTCGTTTGTCAGAGAGGAGGGGAAGTAAGGATAGAGATGCTTAGGGAGCCAGCAATTACCTCAAGCTCATTCTCATCAAAAATAGCCAAGAGGTTCTCGGGAACTAATTCGTTAAGACCTGAAGAAAAGAGGAGAGAAGAGCATCAAATGCTATCCCTGGGACATACAGGCAGAAAGGAGCAGGGAGCAGACAGCATGTTACCTTTCAGGAAGTGATCTACCTCCTCCCTAACCTGATTGGCCAGCCTGTACTGCGCAAGCAGATTTAGATACAAGATTTTGTTTTCATTGGTCACTGGTACTTGAGCCCCTCCTGTCACCAGTTCCACCACCTGAAAACAGAAGAACACTTGACCATGGGTGTCACCAGCAGCATTCCCCAAACCTGAATTCCCAACCGGAATAAGCCCAAGCAAGGAGCTACTGCCCAGAGTAAGCTCAGTTTTCTGGGGCACATGGCAGAGTTCTCTGCCTCCCCTGCTACAGGCAGAAGGGGTTAAACTGTCCCACCTTCAGGAACTGCCTCGCTCACCTTCTCCAGTTGTCCTGTTTTGCTATACTTCTCTTCAGCAAAGACTAGATCCATCTCACTCACATCATTGTTCAGTATGAAACAAACTTTGGATTTATAGAATTCTGGGTCATCTGTTTCAAAATACTGTGTGAAAGAAAAAGAAGGCAGGGACATGGAGGGAAGAAAAAAAAAAAAAAAACCCACACATCGTTAACCAGGACTCTGGATCTGCTTCTACTACACCAATGTTCAACCTCTCCTCAGATCAATACAGGCTTCAGACAAGGCTAGGAAGCTTTACCTTGTAATGCATACGAAGTCCTATGATCTGAGCCAGGAAGGATCGGGTGAAGCGAGCTCGAACCAGTTGTTTGTAAGCACCTCCCAGAGATGATTCATAAAGACACTTTCCTACTAGGCGGCCTGCAAATTCGTACACTTTGAGTCGTAAATATGTGGGACGCCCTGGATTTGGATGCACCTGCGAAGAGGAAGCAAAATGAAACATCCAAGTACCAGACAAAACTAGCACAAACAGAAAGTATGGGACCGGTTCAAGTCACTGCATCTCTCAGGCTGCTCCAGGAGCTTCACTGTAATACCCTCAAAGCCAAGCAATAGGAATAAAATGCCTGAGCCTGCCTAGGAAGAATACAAAATGTTTCACATGCACAGGCCAGAAGCTGTATAAGAGCAGAAATGGATTCTGAAACATTCAGACCCAACAAAACCTCTAGACACTCTGATGCCACCTCCTCTTGCCCAGAAATCCAGCCTTCCCTGCTGCCTAGCCACCCTCTGCTGTTCATCCAGCCAGTTCTTTGACACTTCAATGGGTTAAGATCATTAAGCAAAGCTTTGAGAAAAGCACTGGAAGTGACTGTGCAGGCAAGCTAAAGAATGGGTAAGGTTGCACACCACTTAATGAATTTAACAGCAGCACTATTTAACCAGCAGCATGTCAATGCATGCAGTTCTGCGCATTCAGCATAGGAACTGCAGACTCACCAAGGCCTGGTTGTTATCACTAAAGCGGGTAAAGAGTTGACTGGTGGTATCAAATAACGCCTTACAGATGAGCTCAAACCACTCTCTGCGTGGACCTCCCCAGTCCAGAGCTACAAGATAAAACAAGCTTGGTCATCCATGCGTCATCAATTCAAGAGTTTCATGCATGCTGCTCAGAATTACCCGACACGAGAGCTCATTGCAATGAACAGCTCCATAGCAAAAAAGCAGCAGACAGGGACTCCAGAACTCTAGGTTCTGCTCCCAAACCTAGTCCTAGTATTTTTCATTTGAGCCTCAGGTCCCTATGTAAAGTAGGGATAGAATAACACCAGCAGGATAATTCACTAACATCTGTGAGAAAGTGAAAGGGCTGGAAAGCCACAAAGGATAGATAAACTACAAGAAACCAGAATTTCAGACTAAAACTACTCCACTGTCATTCCTTTCACTTCCTCCTCAAATATAGTCACAGGATAACTCACCTTCTTCATCCTGAAAAATCACTTCAAAGTTTTTGCTCCAGTCAGAAACAGAAAAATTTCGTGTTGCTTTAAAAGACTGCAAAAAAGAAAAAAAAATAGCAGCAGCCATTACTGCTTAGCACCCCGTAACCAATATGCAATCCTGCACATGTGGATGGGCAATTTAAGCAACACAAAAAACAAGAAATAGTCTAGTACTCTGAAGTATAAAACTGAGAATTAGGAACTCCTAAGGTCTACTTCTTATTTGTCCAAAGCCACAGAAGCCAATCCCTAATATTCTATTATGAGACACATTATCCACATAAATACAGCTCATCTTAAAACCAGTACGAGGTCTTAGCACAGCACAGATGTATCCCTCTCAAGGCTGCAGCACAGTATTGTTTAAAGTATTAAAATGCCTGTGGGAAGGAGCAATTTCTGTAAAGCACTGTCAGCCCACGAGTTAGATTTAAAAAAGGAACATTTCAGAGAGCATTATAAAATAGCTTGAAGGGTTCACTGAGTTCATACTTAAAGCAAGTCACAATGCAAAAAAGTAACAAAATATTTTGTTACTAGAACTTCCTGTGTCCAGATTCTGGATTCCAATTAAAGAAAATTAAAAAAGCTACACAGCAGTCCTCAGTCATACAGGTAGTTTTGGCTTAGCTTATCTTCAAAACGGTTAGAGCACCACGCTAGTCACACCTCTCGGCTAAACGCACTGGTCACATTCATTGTGCCTGTCAACTTTGGACACTAAAGCTTTCATATATTATTATTATGGCACTTAATTTATTTTGTCTTACTAGGCTGTAACACCAGTGCTCATGACAGTGCAGGAATTTCCAAAATAGTGGGAAAAAATAGTCATGGAAATACTGTTTAGAAGTGAAGTCATTTTGTAGAAAGCTATTAACTGAAACATAATCTCATAAACACTGCTAGCTCGTACGTGCAGAAAATATTCCAAAACACAGATTTACTGAGTGTAAATCAAGGGAAATCCCAGCCACTCCTGCTTTCCCCAGAAATGTTCTTTTCCATCTTTATAACATTACTGTTGAGACACACATGTGGAAACAATAAGCTAGGATAACTGCCTGTCCTGCATACATAGTATTTAGAATCAGTTAAGAACTGTATTATATGAATGACTCTTTCTTAAGTTTGATTTCAGAAACGCATCAGCTCAGGTCAGCATCGGTGAAGACTTAACTCAAGGACTCTAAAGAATATTTTATCATCACACTGAACCACCGCTAGAAGTCCGTCAATGCAAGAGTTTCATGCATGCAGCTCAGTAACATCTTACTTGACAGCTTATCTCACTGAATGGCTCTGTACCAGAAAAACAGTAGATAAAGACTCAGGAGCTCTAGGTTCTGCTCCCAAATCTGGTCCAAGTAGATAAGTCTTTCTCTGGGCCTCAGGTTCCAATGTAAAGCAGGGACAGAACAGCACCAGCAGATTTCCTGCTTTTACAGGCTATGCATGCATTTACCCTAGACATCTCTTGTGGCTTGATTTACTCTGTGACGAGTTCCTTAAAAATTTATCAGAGCTGAAGTTTTCTAATTACTTAAAAAATTGGTCTGATCTTACTGGCTGTAGAGAAGGAACACAGCATCCCACACAATACCAAACCTGAACACAGAGGAACTACCTTGAGATTATTTACAGAAGGACTAATAATTTTTAGTGTGGTTGCCCTAGCACATGCCAGGTTGGATTTCTTTAGGCACTGAGCAGAAGAAAAAGGATGGAGGAAGTGTTCGGCTTAAGCAAAGTGACCTATACACTCACCGACTCCAGTAGACAGTGACGGCTGACCTTCAGTGTGACCTTCGAATGAGGTCTTTTCATATGCACCTGACGTAGCTCTCGCTGAAAGAAGTTCACTTTGTCCTGGAAGGTCTCCGAGCCTCCTGAGAATAGTGACAGTTTCAGTCAGGCCTGAGCTGTCAACACCTCCAACATCTAGAAGGCATTCCTAAGACTAACTGCACAGGTCAGCTTTACAGCTCAAGGATGAGTTTCTTACAGCGAAGTTTGGAAACAGAACTCTAAAGGCAGTCTGCAGTTAGTCGTACTGACACTCAGATACTCACAGGTACACTTTCAAAGAGCCTGACAGAAAAGCCAAACTGAAAAGGAACAGCTGGCACGATGAAATACATTCACTGGAAGCACCAACAGGAACAGAACATGAGACTCCAGGAATCAGAGTTCTCATCAGAGGTCATTCAGTGCTGACAACCTTCATTCCCAAGGGAAACTAGCAGACTCAAGTGCTAACTTCCTGACTCCTGTACCCACCTCACCACCCCTTTACCTATGTTTTTATGCAGGGAGCGAATGAAAGTGGCTGCCAAGATGTTCCTCTCCTTGCAGCTGAGCTCCACAGGAGGTTGGATCCCATCATCCACCACCAGTGTCAGTAATTTGTGCACAGGGTCAGGACCAAGGTATGAAAACTAGCAGCAAAAAGATGCAAGAAAGGGTAAACCCATCATGCAGAAGGCACAGCACGTTCAGTAGACAAAGCAACACCACTTGCGCTCTAAGACTTTCTTTGCTCACCCATGCAGATGCAGTTAACAGAACACTGTTTCAAGCATCTGGACTCCAGTTAGGAGGCTGCTTCAAACCTTACACCCTAGCCTAGGGGGTTCAGCAGACACAGTCATAGCATTTTAGCAAGGTTATGAGGAAAATAAACAAGAGAATCGCAAAAGAAACCAAGATTTTTGCCTAGGATTGGGACAAAAGGCAGGAAGGAGTGATACAATGGGCTCCTATTCAGAAATATTAGCAGAATTTAGGCAGTGAGAGGGAATTCCAGGGTCTGAATTTTATACAATAAAATGTTGCTCTGTGGGTGGCAGCCTTTCTCTCCAAAATCAAAACCAGACTGTCATTCACAAGGACCACAAGCTAATAACATGGAGGTGCAGTGAGACAGCCACATGCAGAGAGGCTCACCTTTGTGCCAGGACATACTCTAAAGGTGAAAAGGCGCCATGGAATGATCTTCAGGTAGAATTCTTTCACAGAGAATTGCTGAGTAACCACAAGGAAAAGAAAACATTAAAGGTCACACATCTGTTAAGCGTTGTCCCTGAAACACGAGGCACAAGACAGATCTGTAAGGCCAGACCTCCCTCCAACCCCAGGGATAGGTTTCTGCAACATTTGGTGACATCTTCCTCTGGCACAACACATAAAAACCTTTAAAGCTGTACAGAATTGCAAGCAGCTTGTCAGTAAGACTTTACTGCGTGCATTTAGGACGTATGTGGGATACCAGCATGACACAGATTTTACAGCAGTAAGCCATTGTGTTCAGTAGAACATCACCAGTCTAATTGGAAGGCAATGTTAAGTACACTTGAAAGGCATAAATTCAGGATGACATTGTAATGCCTTGACAAAAAGGTTCTGGAAAAAGTCACACTGCCTAACAGAACTATTGCTACTACTCCCTAATTTTCACAACCGTTTCAAACAACTTTTAAAAAGCACTTGCAATGCTAAATCCAGGAGATTTGCAGACATTTCTTCTCAGTGTATTTCTGCCAGAACAAATAACTAACAACTGTGGAACTGCTGCCTTCTGGAGAGCAAGCTAAGATGAAATTTTAGCATCTTTAGACAAAACACAAAACCATTTCCTGCACAAGCCTGTTCTAGCTGTAATGACTGGAAAAAATGATGAGCAGCGTTTCTCCAGAAACAAAGCAAATATGAACAGCAACCCCTTAAAGAAATAACAGCATAATAACAGTTATCTACTGTACAGGACAGATGTTCTAGGTGTATATATAGAGATATCCAGGGATACAATTATGCAAGCATCAGAATCACATTGATAACTTTGGCACGTAAAGGGAGCCTGCAACAGTACCTGCTTCTGGTGATGTCCTTTACCAGGTAATGCAATAGAAAAGAGTACAGAAGTCAAGAACAATACCCCAAGGATGAAAGGATGCTGAGCTCATGAAGACCCAGCACTCATTGCCAAAGTCAGTTCCTAGAGCCGCATGCAGCAGAGATTTAGAAATCTCTAGCAACACCCTCCATCCTATAACTGTGTCACAGCCCTCTTTCTCTCTTTGTCAGGAAAGCAATTCCTGGATTAGTCTTTCATTTTGATATTTATCACTGCATTTTTCAGAAAGCGTTCAGATCGATAGATTAATCACAGAATCATCGAATACCAGGTTGGAAGGGACCTCAAGTATCATCTGGTCCAACCTTTCTTGGCAAAAGCAGAGTCTAGACAAGATGGCCCAGCACCCTGTCCAGTCAAATCTTAAAAGTGTCCAATGTTGGGGAATCCTCCACGGCCCTGGGGAGATTATTCCAATGGCTGATTGTTCTCATTGTGAAAAATTTTTCTCTTGTGTCCAGGCAGAATCTCCTCAGGCATAACTTGTACCCATTACCCCTCCTCTTTTCCATGTGACTCCTTGTAAAAAGGGAGTCTCCATCTTCTTTGTAGCCACCCTTTAAACACTGGAACATGGTGATAAGGTCTCCCCTAAGCCTTTTCTCAAGGCTGAACAAACCCAGTTCTCTCAGCCTTTCCTCATATAGCAGGCTTCCTAGTCCTTTGATCATCTTTGTGGCCCTTCTGTGGACCCTCTCCAGCCTGTCCACACCTTTTTTGTATAGGGGGGGCCAAAACTGAACACAGTATTCCAGGTGTGGCCTGACAAGCACTGAGTAGAGTGGGATAATGCCCTTGTTGATGCAACCCATCATCCTGTTGGCTTTCTTTCCCACAGCAGCGTACTGTTCACTCATATTGAGCTTGTTGTCCACCAGGACCTCCAGGTCCCTTTCCACAGAGCTGCTCCCCAGCTGGATAGATCCCAGCCTGTGCTGCACTCCTGGATTATGTCTTCCCAGGTGCAAGACCTTACACTTGTCCTTGCTGAACTTCATAAGGTTCTTGTTAGCCCACTCTTCCAGCCTACCCAGTTCTTCCTGCAGGGTGGCTCTCCCTTCCAAAGTGCCCAGTTCCTCACTCAGTTTGGTGTCATCAGCAAAATTCATCAGGGTACACTTGATCCCATCATCCAAATCATTTATGAAGATATTAACAAGCATTGGGCTCAATATCAATCCCTGGGGGACCCCGCTTGTGACAGGCTGTCAGTTTGAAAAGGAGCAGCCTGTCAGCCAGTTCCCCACCCACCTCATGGACCACTTGTCTAGACCATAACGCATCAGTTTCTCTAGGAGAAGGCTGTGGGAAACCATATCGAAAGCCTTGGAGAATTCCAGGTAGACAATGTCCACCACTCGCCCCACATCAACGGAGCAGGTTACTTTGTCATGGGAGGCAATCAGGTCTGTCAAGCACAATTTGCCCTTGGTGAATCCGTGCTGGCTTTTCCCAATCATGTGCTTCATTTGACTTGTGATAGCCCCCAGGAGGATTTGTTTCATAACTTCCCCAGGGACTGAAATAAGACTGATGGGCCTATAATTTCCTGGATCCTCCTTGAAGCCCTTCTTGTAGATGGGGGTGACATTAGCCTTCTTCCAGTCTTCTGGGATGTCCCCCGATCTCCACGACTTCTCAAAAATTATGGAGAGCGGCCTCACAGCGATGTCAACCAGCTCTCTTAACACCCTTGGGTGGACATTGTCAAAGTGAATTTAAATTTATTAGTAGATTTAGTGGAATTTTCTTTCTAGTTTCACTGAATGCAATAATAAGGGATAACAGTTTCTGTTAACATATTACTATAAGAGAATCCTCAGTTTCTCTTAACTTGTTTGAATCCTGCTTCTTCTACTTATACATTTACCCTTTGTCCTCTGACCATTTTTTTTCCTTTTCCCTGAAACATTCAAGAAACAGGACAAAGACATAAAAATTGAGAAGTGTCTTCCTCTAAGTTCCGATCTACAGGTGTCAGAAACTGAGAAAGGGAATTGCAGGTCTGACCTGACCAGAGCAAAGGAAAGGCAAACAGAATATCTATTGAACGATCCGTGAGAAAATTCCCAGTACGCTTTGGATCAGACCTAGAAAGACACATGGAGTCCTAAAACTTCAAGGAGCATTTGAACTTTATTCTCAGTCATGAGGTCCACATTTCCTGTCTAGCCTTAGGCAAACCTTTAACCAAATCTGAGGCACCTAAATCTGGAGCTAAGATATAGGGCACAAGGAAGCTCTTCAGTTGCAGTGTACTTTAAACATGCACTCAAGAGTGGTAACTTTGTGATATCTACCTTAGGTGACACATAGCAGTACACTTTTTTAGGTTTCTTCACTTTCTCAGGGGTTTGGCTGTCAGAAGGAGAATCTTCATCTTCATCCTCAGTTGCAGTAGAAGGACGGCGCTGGGAAGAGCTCAGGTGCGTTGGTGGAAGTTGCCACTGAGTGTTGGTATAACTAGGAGCATCATAAAGGTAGGCTTCAAAGTAAATACTGACACCTGAGGTGGACACATTGCGTTCTACAATGTTCTTTTCATTCTCTGCGGGAAACAGATATAAAAGAGTTGTGTAAATCTTAACAGAGACCAGAATCAAAAAGTAAAGAATCCACAGACCACCACCAAATTAGTTACTATGATTTTAAAGAAAAGGCTACACATCCAAAGGAGAACCTGGTCAAGTGAAACTCTGATAAAGAGAACTCAGGAGTGGGATGAAAAGATTTCAAGACAGCAGTTTGTCTGTCCTGGCTTCAGACAGTGACTTGTTCAAGAAAAAAGGAAAAAGGCGTACAGAACCTCTGTCTTAGAGCACCAGCCTGAAGGCATAGCCACGTGACAGCCACATTGCAGACTGGCTCACTCCTGAAGAAACCAGGAATTATAAAATTGTAAAAAAGCACACAGGTTACACACAGCATTCTTCATCCATATAGCTTAACATACAATACACGACTGGCTCACTTATGGTATGGCTCAGATGCCAAGTACTAGCAAGCAATAAAAATTGCCCAATTTCGGAGGTAAATCTCCTGAGATACGTGAAAAAATGCACGTGCTTTTATCTGCTGATGGAACAAGAGTATCAGCCTTCAGAGATCTCCCTTATCAGCAGCAAATTAATTTACCTTACCATTTTTAAAATGAATAGGCATGCCTTGAGCAATTAGCCATGGCTAGCCTGCAGGGAAGCCACATTTAGCTCTGCTACACGAGTGTGCAAAGCATCTTGTAAGAGGACACCTGGGGAATGAACACTGAGTAGCTCTTGACTCACCACTTAGAACAATGATGTCAAAATCACCATTGCTTATGGGCTGGTTCTGGTAGGAGATGCAGGCATGGAAACACCCCCTACAGTGCAAGGTGAGTCGGAAGAACACTTCGCAAGTCTGCCGATTGGACACCACAGACTTCTCAAACACAACGTCAGAGCTCTCTTCTTCTTGAGGACCCAGCTAAACAGAAAACAAATTAATAAAGGGGGCTCACCTGAAGTCAAGCAGCAAGGGATGGGGCTGCACTCACCTCATGGATGGAGAGGCTGTAATTGTGCTCATCTATCAGGGACACAGAATTGCTGGTGGGATTGTCATACTCATCTCTGGGAACTATCTGCAGAGTGTGCTGCTGTCCACAGGTCAGCACCAGAGTGGAGAAATGGCAGACAATTTTGGTTTTGGAGGGAACCACCATCCCTGAAGCAGACAACAGTTTAGAGTCAAACAAATTCCAAGGTGAAGCTACAAAGACCAAAGGAAAAGCAACGAGGGGCACAATAGCCTTGAAAATGGATCAAATCTAAACACATTCTATGGCTCTACATTAAAAAAAAAAAAAAGGTGACCTCTGAAACACACGGTGTGGTGCATAGGGTTTGCCTTGGGTCAGAAACTTAATACTGATAAAGCAAACTCAGTTACTGGCCCTCTAAAGAATGCTCTTTCCTCCCTTCTAACCTTCAAGAACTTGCTCCCACTGCAGATACAAAGTACAAGTTGGCTGACATCCAAGGAAACCTGCAAATTCAGCTTGCCAAACACACTTTAGCCTGGACGGTATCCGAGTTAAATCTGAGCTTCCTCTTTCTGAAGGGGTGTCTTAGCAAGCTTTATACCTATGCAATGGAATGGAGGTACTTTCAATGAACATGCACGTGAAACAGAAAAGATGCAGATTGGGTCAAAAAACAAAAGTAAAGGAAACAAATTTAAAAAGGCTAAAAAGGTATTGTTTTTAAAGAAGTGTATAATCAAAGGTAGCAACTGGTCCAGAAGCTTAAAGGAATAGAGTAGGGTATTCAAAAGAGGAAAAGAGTCAAATCATGATAGCATTTCCAATTCAGATACAAATAACTCGATACTTTCACAAAAGGCATTCTTTGGCTACTAGATGGATCATGAAGAAGTTGCTACAAAATGGAGAACATGACACAAGTGGTTAGGGAGTTTAAGCAGCACTAATGACTTATTCTGTAAGGCAGTTTCTATTTTGCCACATACTGGGAGTCACAAGTATGTTTTAGTCATGGGTCTACTGCTAGGATCTACACATGTCAAGAGGAAAATGGTGAAGGGTAACCCTTTCCCTGTCACCTACCTATTTTAGCTGGAAACACTTTTACCTAACTGCCTCCAATACCTCCAAATCTACTTTGAATCATTACAGGGCCACTTAGACCTTACCTGGCTGGAACACCTTGTAGTAGGGGCTGTAGGCCACATTCAAGCCACCAAGTTTTACAGTGATCTCGTATCTCCCAGCCCTGCGCACAGTGAAGGCCACTTTCACCACATTGGAATTAGGCTCCTGAAGAACTTCCTGGGTTACAGGAATATCAATTGCTAGCTCCACATGGCAGATGTGAACTCGCAGCCCCACAGGCCGGTGAGCAGGGAAAGGTTGCCCATTTTTATAGAATAACTGCATGGGAAATGGAGAAGTCCAGGTCAGCAAAAATATGCAGTGCACAGAGGAAGAGAAAGCAAGTTGCCTTGGGGAAACAAGGGCAAGAACCCCAGCTCAGCAAAGGAAAAAAAATTAACAGCCAGCTCTGTCACACAGGCTGTGTTCTCCCAAGCGAACAGGGCACAAGTGGGCATTGAACAACCTCATTCCCTTTTGTGCTGGGGTTCAAATGAGTGCCCTGAAAAGAACGAGCCTCTAGGCATTTCTTCTCTGCACTGTTAGTGCAATATCAGAACAGAAACCAAGACAACCCACTATTGAAAGGAAAAAAGCAAAGCCACATCCTTTCAGAGAAACAAGCAGATCTTGTCCATTTGTACAGCTAAGCTCTGGAAAAGCTCTCCCCAACTTGTTATAAAAAACAGCGTGGAGAAGATGCTGACCTAAGGAGCTGACCCAGTCTATACTGATAAGAAGCATCAGCATGAAAACAACGTGTTAGATAAAAATCACAGGCAGCTCAATCACAGAAGTGATCTGCCCGACAATTTCAGAAGGTAACATACCTCGATCGGTACTTCCTTAAAATGAAAGAATTGCACCGTGAAACCCTATGTGCATGCCTCTTCAAGAGCTGGCAGCTTGTGGGCCAGATCCTGCCTGCCATCTGCAATCAGCCTGCAGTCAGCAAAAGGTTACTATTATTCCCTGTTTCTAAATAAGGGGGGGGGCGTGGGGCCTGAAGTAGTATGTATCTTGACTGTCAGTGAGAGAAACCAGTGCGTGCAACAGCTACTGTTGATGAATAAAGGGCTAAGCAAATGGGAGACAAGCATGAAGTGGAACGGCACGTTGCTGGAGCTGCCATGAGTGAGAGTCAGTAAAGTGAAAGGAACAAATTTAAATAGCAGGAATAGAACAAGTCCCTTTCCCCTCAGCTCTTTTTCACTGCCTGCTCCAGAGTTAGAACTCCTCACTTACCCTCAAGCAGAAAGGCTTTCCTTGCCTTCCCGAGAGGGATGGGTATGGCAACTTAGCTGAACCTTTCTTCTTATTTTGATACCCTTCTGGGTGGGGAAGGTGGGGCAGAAAGGTGGGCACAAGAGCCCAGCAAAACCTGTTCAAACTTTTTCCACGTAGTTCCAAACTCTCAGTGTTCAGGCCCCTCACCCATCTTATTTGTATACTTGTCCCATTCCCCTAGAACTGGCCTTTTGGGATTGGAGGGAAACAAGAATTCTTGGCAGGCTTTTCCAGGTCAGACAGAATAACACTCAATTTTGGAGGAAAGGGGAGCAGCCATGAAGCTTTACAGCTCTTGGGTTGGTAAAATGCCCACTCCTACGCTCCCAACTTCAGCTGCACAACCAAAAGATAGCACCAAGTCTGTTGAAGGCAAGGCTCAGCCCACTCACTTCCCAGTAAAGGAAGCAGTAGATAGGACAAGCCTGGTCTCCTCCGGCTCTTCAGAGGATTCTAAAGAGAGGGAGATAAGATTTTAAGGAGCGCAAATCTCAGATATGCACTTACAGAGCTCTGCAACACAGTTACGGGGGCAGAAGACATAAACAGATAGCTTTCCTACTCCTCTAAGTTACATCCAGCTTGGCCCCAACAAAAAACATGAGAAGAGCCCATCCCTAACTCAGACCTCTGTTCCTGCCCCCAAAGCTCCATGGAAACAGAAATATTCCCTTACATGCACTCGGAAGGCCATGCTATGGCCCACCTCATAGGGGTCCTTCCAATCCCAGGAGATTTTGCAGGACCGGGGATCCAGGTAGTTGCCTCGCACGTAGTCATAAATAGTTCGCTCCCCTCGGCGTTCCCGGTCCTCATGCTGAAGGAAGCTGACTATACGTGCGGCAAGCTCAAAGAGGAACTTAATGGTGAAGAAGAAAGCTACCACAAATACCGTGATCCCACCTGCAGCAAGGAGAGAACAGAGGGTGGTTGCAGCAGCGTGGCTGAGTCAGGCACCAAAATCCCCTGTGCATCAGCCCAAGATGCTTTCATTAATGACATTCTACTCAACTGCAAATTAGGTGTTTAAGGCAGAAGCTATTGTGAGAACATTTATGGTTTGTGTTATGCTACAAGTAAGGTTAGAGAATAACAAGTCCCTTAAAACTCTGCAAATGACTGCAAACAGAGGAAATAGGTAAAGGTGGTACAGAGTCTCAGGTATGGCTAGCAGACATCCCAACAGAAGCACAGAATTCCCTTTGAGTGGCAAATTAAAACTACAGAGATTCCTTTAAGGGAAACAGTCATATAACCACACAACCCCTGCACATCACATTAAGACTGGATTAAGAAACATCACGGAGGCAACAACCCTGCACTGGTTCTCAAAAGAAAAAGTAAGGGGGGGACGGCTTGGGAATGAGGTCAATGAAGGAGTTTAGGAACAAGAAGAATGGTGCAGAGGCAAGTCTGCCAGATGGAGGGCACAATGCGGGGTGACAGTAACTTCATGTTTGTTAGGTAGACTCTGAACTAACGTGAAAGCAGAGGCTTTCAGGAAACCCTTCTAAAGCCTATGGAGAGGTCAACAAATACAGTGGCAGCCTTTCCTTCACTTACCAATAATGTAAAACATCAGGTCCCTTCGGTGAGACACACAGCCGAAGATCACAGCTGCATCTAGAACACAAAATAGGCCAAGTCCAGTCCAATGACTCTTCCTCATACACATTGGCCTAAATTTAATCTATGATTCCTCAGACAAATACCTATCGATCATCCATCTTCCTCTCGAAGGACATCCCTAAAGCATTATTCCATAAGACTGTGAAATATGCAAACAGCACAGCATGCTACAAGGAACAGTTCTCCCTCCATTACAGCTTCCCATTCAGATTCAGGGATCTAAAGGGACAACATATTATCCTCAGAAACCAGTGAGAGCAGGCTCTGGGTACTGCAAGAAGCAGCTACTTTTTGCAGGATCATCAACTTCAACAGCAGCGGCCAAAAGCCACTCATCTAAACTCTCACACCTACTTGCTTCTGCAAGTCACAAAGTTAACTTCTAGTCTACCATGAAAGCACATCACAGAGCCACCACCAAAATGCACAGAAGCTGACCCTCAACCAGCAACCCTGGAAGAAAAAGCTATGGAATAAAAGGGTTGCAGACAAGACCATCCCCATTTGTGCAGAACAAAATCTTTCTAGGGCAGAGCTGAATCCGTTTTTTGCCCTGTAACTCTACTACGGAAGGTACGAATGTAACTGGAAACCAGTCCATCTGTATGTTCCTACTCACTTCTGCAAAGTGAAGCCTCGCCGCTGAAACTCTCACAGATCAACGCACAAGCTAAAACCTTGGTACACTATTAAGATTACAGCAATTTTTAGAGAGACACCAATCAAGAATCAAGTTCTCACTGAGGGGAGTGCTAAACAAACATGTAGTAAAAAGACCACACCCAGAACAACAACATGCTGTTTGGTTGATAAGACATAGCTGACAGATGGAAAAAGAGCAGCAGCAAGGAACGTGTGTGACAATTAAGACAAACAATTTGGCATACACTAATGCATACAATATAGCTCGCCGTGTCACCATTCAGTTAGTGAGAAGCTACATTGTGCATTCAAGCTGCTTTTTCTTTTTTTTTTTTTTTTAAACAAACAAAAGGGGAGTTATTCATCAGTCATCTCAACAGCAGCAGCGATGGACATCAGCATGCAGAAAGCTTAAATGAGGTATTTCCCCCCAACAATAGGCATGACTTTCCAGCCCGGCAAATCCCCTTTGCTGGCCTCTACAGATATTCCACCCCTCCAGCCAAAGAGCAATCACATACCTTTACACAAGTGCCCATGTTCTAAAAGCCAAAAGGGGGACACCCATTCTTCAGCATCTTTCCTCTTTGTGCCCAACACTGGGGCAAACGTCAGCAAGAAGAGGCCATAGAGAAGATTGTCACAGAAACTCCTGGAACTTGCATCACAGAGTCACTGCTGAAAGGTGAGGAACTGAGCACAGCAATTTCTTCCTCTTTGTTGAAGAGGGTTGTCCTGCAATACTGCTCCCTGTAGCCTGTCGTTTGCTAGCTTCCCTGGAAAAGGAAGAAAAGCAGAGAGAAAAGTTAGATCTCTCCATTGGTGTGGAAAAATCTCACAAGTAGAAACACACAAGAGGTGTAAGATGCAAGAGTAGCACTAGATGTCAAATCCACAGGGGAGGTGCTATAAAGGTATCGCTGTTGACAAGGTGTGAGGCTTCACCAGATCCTCAACCTCCACCTGTCACAATCTCATTTCATTATATGGCCCCCCTGAAACTAGCAGGTTCAAGATGGAACAAAACACATCCTGCCTCCACAGGTTTCGTTGGCCTCATGGGTTTCATGGAGCAGCCAAGAACCTGTGTGCTATTCATGAGGAGTGCTAAGGATCAGGTACCACTTCAAGCCTTCATACCCCCTAAAATGCATGCACTATTCTCAAACTGATTTTGCCCAGATCTAGAGGGCTATTTATAGTCAAGCCTAAAAAAAAAAAAACCCCAAACAAACAAAAACCCCCAAACAAACAAAAACCCCCAAACAAACAAAAAACCAAACCCAACCAAAACTTTGAAAGTGCTTGGACCCCAAAGCAAACTAGATAATTTTTTTTGCTGCTGTTTTTTTAGGTGTTCAGGAAACTAGTATCCTCATAAGGCATTTCAGTTTCAGCAGCACTATCCACTAAATTACAGTTTACTGTCAGGATTGAGATAAAAAAATAAAAATCTAACAGCAAGGATTGATGCAGCCCACAAAATCCAGGACATATGGCAGGAGAAAAGCCACAGAGCCTATACAGTCGGTATCGACTCATTCAGAACACAGATTACGTAAAGGAGTGAGAATGAAATGAACAGACCCAGGCTCACCACAGCAGCTGTCTGTAAAGAGAGTCACCTCTTCTGGGGATGTAAGTGATGTGCTCCTCCTGCCTGCCATACCACCGCCTCAGCTGCCACTTCCTCCTTACTCCTCCCTCATCCACCTTCCTCTTCAGATGTCTCCTATTTCCCTCTGTCCCAATAATCATAGAGATCCAGCTGCCTTTGCACACTTCCACTAAGCTTCCTAACTCATATGAAAACCGTCAGGTAAGTCTGTGCAGAGCTCTTTGATTGCGCTGCAGAAGCAGGCGGACTCTCGCTCTCTTTTTCTCCCCCACATCTCAAGGAAAATCCCACCCACTCAGCTATTTTCTTCTTTCCTCTGCTTGAGCGAACGATGTTGCAGTCCCCAGGGCACAAGTTCTCATTCTCCTCCTAGATGAAGCTTCAGGTTTCTAAACTCATATCTCTGTGCATTAAGAATCACAGACCTAGCAATTTCCTTGATATTTTAGTCCCTTCACAGTACATATCCAAGATGTCATTGAAATGTATGGTCCTTAATGCCCACTTGTCTGTGCTACAAATGCCTGGTTGAAATTCTGCTCCAGCTTGGCCTGACTGTGGAAGGTGTGTGGCTCCTCCCCACGCAGCTGAGGAATTTCACAGAAACTTATCAATGTTTGGGAATCTATGAGATCTCCCTCTAGCATCTTACAGAACCAGCCTCTTCATGCCACTGAAAAAACATCAACACAAAACTGGCACCATGGGTTCACCTACCCAAGGTATTTCTGCCTCAGTCCATACCTCTCTCCCTTCCGTAAAGCATACCCCAAGTCACACAGCCTCTCTCCCAAAAGTATAAAAAGAGAAAGACACATCATTTCAACTACAAGGGTTTTTAAGTCAATTGAAGCCTGAGTCTCTTGATCTGGGTTGCAGAATTTCAGAGCTCGCTGGACACACGGAATTAGTTACACCCCTCAATCAGCACAGCAACTTCTCATTTTATTATCTCTACATGAAGTGGTAAGCAAGACACCAAGTCAGGTGGACACCAGAGATGAAGTGGCTGTCCTACAGTCAACTTCCCTCTATCATACACGCTGCCAGCAGCTTTAAGGGTGCTCTTGCAGCTGGGATACATTGGGGTAAAGAACCTAGTTGCGAGTAGCTGGTATCCAGGATATGTTGCCACTCACTTATCAGAATGCAGATCTAAATTAAAATAGTATCTGTGCTAAGAACTGCCAGCTAACAATCTGGGAAATGAATTATGAAAATCAGCAATATAAGGTGCCATCGTAGCTAGGCTGGAAAAAAAAAATGCTGAATTGTCCGACAGGTCTTAGTGATTTTGATCCAAGGACAGAGCAAGCAATGGTCTCCTGCCATCTACAGGGAAAATGGGGATTTGGAAAGCTTCACCTTGGTTTGACTCAAGGAGAAATACTGGCATAATCAGGATAGACAACATGGAATCATAAAATAAACTATATCACTGCCATTGCTTCTCTCAAGTCAGAAAGAAAGGCCAGTAATAGGAACACATTTTGTTTGTATTACTGCTGCTGTGAAGCCAAGGCAAAGCTCCAGAAGGAAGCACAAGCGTAGCTGCACATACAAAAGGAACTGTAACACAGTGATGGCATATTCATGTGGCTACAGCTACAAAGCCAGCTGGGGCCAGGCTATACAGAACTGATTTACTGAGGTCCTAGGAAATCTGTTGTGACTCTTGGTTTTTTGGGGCACTGATAAATTTAACTTCCTTTCTTCTCTCCCTTGACAAGTTCCAAAATTAAGAAGAAAGATGGGTTTAAAACCTTTCTGCAGCTTGATGCTACCTCATCCAACCAAGACGGGAACGCCCTTCATCTCCGAGCAGAACGTCCTCTCGATCCAGGTGCACAAATGTCCACCACCAACAGCCAGTGCGTCTCACGCCACACACAAGATGACAATTCTCCTCTGAGTGAAAAGGCACAGTATTTTCTCATACTAAATAAAGCACACACAAACCAACAAACAGGAATGCCCGTGGGAACCTAACTTTAAAATACACCCACAGAAGACTGAAGAGTCAGCTCAAAAGGCACTGAGCAGGCTCCAGTATCAGCTGTCAAGGACAAAAGCCACATCAATGGCCAGTGCACATACAAAACAGTCATTCTCCTGTCAGGGCTGTAATCTGTCATATGCATTTACACACAAGCCAAATAAAATAGTGACAACAGGGAAAAAAAAAAAAAAAACAAAGCATGGGAGACCTTTGCCAACTGCCTAAGTCTAAGGACTTTTCATCACAACTGAGCCACCACCAGGGCTGTGAGCTCCTCCCGTCCTCCTCAAACACAGCAAGCCAGCCAGGTGACAACCTTCAGGCAAGTCTCATCTTGACACCAGATCTGCTTCCCAAGCCAGGACAACACGCAGCCACTTGCCACCCTACACACCCGCAGGGAGAACAGATTGCCCCCTTCCTCCTCGATTATTTCCTTCACCCGAACCACTCGGGTCACCTAAGCAGCTCCACCAACTGCATTTCCTCAATCAACAATTAAGCCTGGCACGATCACCCAGGCAGAAAGTTCAGCCCTGGTTTCCCTAATGAACCCAATTCTCCTTTCAGTCTAGTTTTCTTCCTTGTTGTTGGAGGCTCACTCACAGTTCTACTGAAGCCAGCACTTCAGGAAGAAACTCCTGAATAGTACTTCATTGGCTGCGTAGCTGCTTTTTCTGACCGCCACACCAGATAAAACCAGCTGCACACGGAAGATACCGACAGCTACAAGTTCTCACTAATCCCAGAAGCTTGCACAAGAAAGATAACAACAGGGAGGCCTGTCTCTCACCTTGCCCTGCACAGGGCACTAGAAACCAAGTGCCCGGGACTAGGCCAAGAGCTGGGAGAACATTTCCTTACATATGCAGAAAAGAAATTTTGGGTCCGACTGCACCATTACGGCCGCAGAAAGCCCAGCTGCAAGCATGCTCCTTTGCCAGGACTTCAGGTCACAGCTGTTGGTAGAACGACAGATAGCGACAACCCACCGCGTTTCACGGAGAAGCTCACGAGCCGGAGCGCAGCAAAGCCAGCATTACGTTAATTCTTCAAAGCACGCCAGCCCCGCAGGATGACGAAAGAGGGCAGGGGACCTCCGTAACCTCCCGGCTCCGCTAAACAGAAGAGATCGGGGTGCTGCGGTTCCCCCTCCGGCCCGCACCGGCTGCGGCTCGGCGGGGCCACCAAGCCCCGCGGCCCGCCCGCAGGCGCCAGCCCCCCCAGCCCACCCGGCGTGACACCGACCGCGCCGGGCAAACGGCGCGGCCCAACCAAAAGGGAAAGCCGGAGGCGGCCCCGCCAACCCTCCCCGCTCACCGGGAGCCCCGGCCCCGCCCGCCCCCGCCGCGGCCCTCCCGGGGCGGCCGCCCGCCGCCGGCAGAGCGGGGACCCCCGCCGCGGCAGCACCGGGCCTGCCCAGCGGCAGCGGCGGGGCGGCCGCCAGCACGGGCGCCCCGGGCCGGCAGCGGGGCCGCCCGCGTCCCTCCCGCTGCCACCCGCGGCCGGACCGGACCCCGGGGGGACGCCCGAGCAACGGCGGGGCGGCCGGGCCGCAGCTCCCGAGCCCCGCCCGAGCCCGCCCCGCTCCCCCCAGGAGCGGGAGAAGGCGGGGAGCGCCATTACCGAGGGCTTCGGCGGCGGCCGCGGCGTCGGGCCCCCTCCTGCGCGCGACCAGCGCGGGCTCCCGCAGCCCGGTGCTGGCGGCCGGAAGTGACGCCACCCACGGACCTTCCCGGTGAGGCGGGGCGCAGTGACGCGTCGTGGCGGCACCGGAAGTGGTGGCAGAGGCAGCATGGTGAGCGGGGAGCGGGCCGGGGTGGGGGGCCGGCCGAGCCGGGCCGGGGTCTCTCCCCGGCTCATGGCGGCTGCGCGTCCGTCTCCTTGCAGGGGAAGCAGAAGAAGGCGCGGAAGTACGCGGTCATGAAGCGCATGATCAGCCTCCGGGACGAGCGCATGTGAGTGTGGCCGCGGCTGGGCCCGGCCCCGGAGCCGGCTGGGCTGGGCTGTGCGGGGCCGGCCGGCCCCCTGTCCCGCTCGGGAGGGGATCCCGGCCCAGGCCGCTCCGCCGCTGGCCGCCCTTCCCTGTCGCCCTCCCCCCCAGGAGTGCCTGTGTTTCCTTGCAGTAACGAGAAGGAGCGGGCGAAAGCCCGCGTGAAGAAGAAGGAGGACCCGAGTGCCATCAAGGAGCGGGAGGTGTAAGTGCTGCCGACGCTTTGGGGAGGAGGGCAGGCCGGGCACGCTGCAGGCCGCAACCGAGGGCATTTCTGGGCAAAGCTGTCAGAGCAGGACATGGTGCCCCAAACCGAGGGGGCTTGGGAGGCGGCGGGAGGCCGGACGGGCCAGCCTCCCACGCTGCCCTGTGTTGTTTCTGCTCATTACCTGACCTTCATTCTGTGCAAGTTGTAGGATTGGATATGTTGTTAATTGCAAGTAACTGATTGGAATTCTTTGTCTTCCCGACAGCCCCCAGCATCCCTCTTGTTTGTTCTTCCAGTATAATACGCAGCTGGGCCCCCCTTATCACATCCTGGTTGACACTAACTTCATCAACTTCTCCATCAAGGCCAAGCTGGACCTAGTGCAGTCAATGATGGACTGTCTCTATGCCAAGTGTGAGTGTCGCAGCTTCTTCTGGGTCACGTAGTGCCACAGTGTGCTCGTGATGTGCTTTATCGGCCTCATATCAATAGCTGAAGATAACAGAAATCTTGTAAAAAAGACGTGCTAGAATCATTGAGCTCATTGTTCGTGGCTGTGGTAACACTGGAACTATCTTTGGTTTCAGTTAAACAACAGTCTTAAATGCTAATGTCAACAAAGGTAAAGCACTAATAACTTAAATATCTAAAATTACCGCGGCATGGTCAAACTCAGTGGCTCTGCATTTCGTCGCTTTGCAACCTTATCCGTTTTCATAAGTTTAAAACTGTAAGTAATATGTTATAGAATGCCATTATAGTTAACTGTTCCTGGGCACGTGGGCAGTACTGAAGGGGTCTGTAAAGAAATACTGCTTGGTTTTAATACGGGCTTTTTTTGCATGTAGGTATTCCGTGTATCACAGATTGTGTAATGGGTGAAATTGAGAAGTTAGGACAGAAGTACCGTGTGGCGTTAAGGTAGGTGCAGGGTGTTCTCTGTTTCTAGAACTTAATGTTTTAATATAAATAAAGGAAAAGCACTTTCCATGACGGTGCTCTTGCACTAGAGGGCTCTTAGGCTGTTGCAGAGTCCCAAACTTGGTTTTGTTTCTCTGGCTGTATGAGATCAGTACAGTGGCTCGAGTTTTAGATTAATTTTTAAAAACTAAATGCTAGGTACGAGTGCACAATATTGATCTGTAAATCTTTGTTTCCCCCTAAGACTTTCAAAATAGCACTTCTTCTTGTTTCTCAAAATATATGTAGATTTTTTTTTTTTTAATTATAGAATCTTCTAAAGATAAAGAAATGACCCAAGTCTTATGGAACCTCATGTTATTGCTGTAGGAGTAGGTAGCATGTACTGATAATCTAGATCCAAGTTATTGTGTGATCTGTACAAAACTAATCCAATGTAGTTCGTGCTCTCCAGGCGTACCAGTCAGATGTATTATTCTTTACTTTTTATTTTGTCCTGTTATGTTGTAAAGTTTCCAAGTGCATCCCCTAAACAGCTTTGATGTTCCCCTTCAGAGAGGAGGTGAAGTGTTGCTATATGCATGGTACGAAAGATCAGACTCTAGAAGTTCTAGTTCTGCCCACAGATAACTTGTTTCAAATGACTTTGTTAGGCAAGAGCCTAACATTGTGGGGATCTTGAACCCAACTAACAAGTACTAAGAAATACTTAACCTGTAATAATTAGCCAGACAAATTGCATTCTTTCTTTGCTCCTCATTTCAATTGACTGTTGTGTACCATTTGCTCCATCTCTTCTGCCCTTGTTTTGAGAATAACATGCTGCATATCATAGAAAGGGGTGTTCCTGTTCCTCCATACTGTGTTACTGTACGCTCTGGTCTGATTGCTGTGATGCTGCCTTGTATGTCCCCACAGAATTGCCAAGGACCCTCGCTTTGAACGCTTGCCATGTATGCACAAAGGGACCTACGCAGATGACTGCTTGGTACAGAGGGTCACTCAGGTATTTGTGTTTCTGAAATCTTCTATACTGTGCTAACATACTAAAAATTCCTGAGCCCTCCTAGTTACTGATGACTTAAATTTCCCACAGAGTAACTGTAAAACCTCACTAAGGGGCAGTTTCAGTCCCTAGCACAACTTTATTTGAAGCAAGGTGTACTCTTCCCTGAGCGTTCTTGTTGTGTAGGACAGCATCAAGGAGCACTGAGGATGGGACAGCTGCCAGCCAGAAAGGCTGGACAGACTTTGGATGTTTCTACGAGTCTATTTTGACGAGCAGAAGGATGTTGCTAGTCTGCTGTGGAGTTCTGTACAAGTCCTAGTAATGCCTCGCTAAGGTCTCATAGGCCACTTGTGTTAAATGAGCTCACTGAATAGAAGCTTTTCCTCAGCTTTGTCTCTTTTCTGTGGGTTCACTGGTGTTGAATCTGACTCGCCTCTTTTTTTGCAGCACAAATGTTACATTGTGGCCACGGTGGATAAAGAGCTCAAGCGGAGAATACGAAAAATCCCCGGAGTGCCTATAATGTATATTTCCAGGCACAGGTAAGGGACCTCTGGCAGGGAGGAGCACTGCCTGGCAGAATCCTTGTCCGACAGGGACTCTGTCACTGTGTACTTCTCTCCTGCGTTGTCTGTAGTGCAGGTTGCAGTAAAGGGCCTAGTGTTTGCACAAAAGTAGAAGTACACCTGCTGGTGGGAAGAGACTGGTCACAGACCCACTTCTGTTGCAGTCTACAGGTTCATTTGCTTTTACCTGGAAAACTAGTTTCCTTGAGGCCAGTGTTTTCATAGATCAGTTTTGCTTAGCAGCAGCAGCACTACCAGGCAATGCACTCTACAGGTTCTTGAGGAAAAGAACCATTCTTGTTCTGTATTCTGTTTGGTAGCTTTATGTACCCTCGGCTAAGAGATTGAATTTGCTTCTTAGATAAAAAACAAACCAACTCAGAAGGGTGCTACTGCAGCAATTTCAATGCAACAGATTTTTCCAGTATCAGTGAGTACTGGCTCACTTTATTTTTTTTTTTTTTTATATGCAATAGGACCAGTGATCTACTGTAAAAACATTGGCTTAAATTCACTTTCTGTTCCTTCCAAAGCACTCACAGAGCCTAGACTAAGAAGACTTTACTCACCTCTGTCATATCCAGTGTTTTAATATTTCTTCTACATAATGTACAGCCCAGAAGATTTACCTTGCATAGAACCTATGCCAAATTGTTTCACAGTGTGGTAGATATGTTCAGAAGCATGGTAAGCAGAGAAGTCAGGACGTGGAGAGAAAAGCGCTGAAGTCTTCAAATGGGATGGGAGAGATACTGGAAAGGAAGCAGTTGTGCTAGCAGTGGAGACAATGAGTCTGGTAATATGCAGACAGACCAGTATGTCAGAAATGAGGAGGTTGATTGCTATAAATGTGTAAAGTCTTAACTGATCTATAATTAGAACATGGCTCAAAAGATTCTTCTCTCAAAACATCTTTGCCCCTTATTCACTGTGGCTATGAATCGTAAGTTGAATGGCCAAAATTTTATTCTCCACGGTGGTCTGGTCTTAAACCCTAAGTCAGAAACAAAAACCTTCTTACCAAACCACCATTTTTTTCTTCTTTGGAGATGGTGAGTTTTTGAGATGCCTGATTTCTGAGTTTGAGGTGAAGGATAACAGCAACCTTAC
The DNA here is from genome assembly GCF_965183815.1 of Platalea leucorodia. Taxonomy (NCBI): domain Eukaryota; kingdom Metazoa; phylum Chordata; class Aves; order Pelecaniformes; family Threskiornithidae; genus Platalea; species Platalea leucorodia. The sequence continues at coordinate 26,809,016 of NC_138829.1, read as the reverse complement.
GAAGGCTTTTCACTTTTGGAAGTAATATTTTTCTTCCTGGGGATCCGAGCTGCAGAGAGAAATGCAACAAAGCTGCTTGCTGTTCAGTCTGCCTGTAAGCCTGTTGCTGCATGGGGAGGGGAGCAATGTGGAATAGGTTGTCTTCATAGGCTTCCCCTCTTTCTTTCTCAGGTACAATATTGAGAGGATGCCAGATGATTATGGAGCTCCTCGATTCTAACCTGTCCAGCCAAGCTGTTGATGCCAGGATAAGGGCTCTTTTGGTTCCAGCCCTCCTGCTTTCTTTTTTGCTGGGACTCTGCTCATAGGACTGTGGGTGACATTGGACTGACTTCATAGCCTTGATCTTTGAAGAAAAAGATACTTGGAAGAGCCTGTTTTTATTCGTCCTTGTTCTGACTTGTCCTGATTACCTATAGCTGGGAGAAGCATATGGGAGAGAAGAGTATGGCAGTGCTCAGAACATGCCTAACTCCCTCTTCATTGGCATCATTGGAAAAAGTGATTTCAGCATTCTGCATTAAATATTGGTGATGCAACTCTGGCTGAGAATGAAACCACAGAAATTTTAGGAGTTTCTTATTGCTGCAGTGCAGCAGGACAAGCATTTCTCTGGGAAACTCCCTCACACCTGTCCCACGAACAAATTGGAATCTACATTCTGGACAAAAGCCATCAGATCTGCACCAGCTGGCGTGCCTTCTCTGGCCCAGTGGTCTGGAAGATTTTAATTCAGAATTGATGGGCTTTTATTCAACTGTACAATGAATGAAGTTGGGTTAAGTGTCCTGCTCAGATTCCCGTGTCTGTACTGGGTTAGCTGGCAGCTTGGTGCTTTTGCTTATACGCAGAGTGACAGCGGGAGGGCAGGGTTGGGTCGGGACAGACCTTCCCCTCTTGTTTGCTTGGCACCTATGCACCTCAAAGCCTTATCCCTTCCGTTAGGTGTCAGAGAACAGGAGGAAGTTATCGGACTTTGACAGGAAGGTGTCAAACTGTGAAAGGTATTAACATGGGCTGGGAGCAGAGTAGGTGGGGGGAATTGGAGCAATGGCTGCGGATCAAGAGAGTCTCACAGAGACCTGCAGCATTTGCTGCAGGGAAGGAAGTGGTCAGAGGAGAGAGGGAAAAGAGATCATTAAGCCACATGGAGAAGTGCAGTGGAAAAATATTTCAAAGCCGTAACTTTGCATTCTCATATCTTCTCCATTACTCTTTAAATTTAGCAATATAATTTGCTCTTCTCATCTCTGCTCTACGGTGAGAATTGTCTTAAGACTGAGAGGCGAGAGACAATATGAGGGTCACCAGGGGCTAATGCGCCGTAAGCGTGCTTCCTGGCCAAAACGCTGGAGTTGGGGTATAGTAAAGGGGGAGACTGAAGACTTACATTCTTGGTATAATTAAGAACATTTCCAAACTTTAATAGAGCTTTTATCCTGTAGTGCCTTACACTGGTCCAGGCTGCAGAGAATAGCTCAACTCAGATGTCTGTATGCTGGGCAGCATACAGTGAGGATACTACCTCTCCTCTGCTCTCCTTTGCACTTCCTGTCCTTGGGAAATGCCCTGACGTGCCAACAGCTTTCTTGCTAGCACCCTGCCTCTACAGATATTGCAGGAAACTTTGGGAACACATCAGTCTTACTCCACGTACTATCTCTTTGCTTGCTGCAGGCTCACCTACTAAACTCATCCCTGAAATAACAGCACACTGACAGTTTAAAAACATGGCCCCTTCCAATCTAACACAATTGAAGTTTATCGTCTTCACCTCCAGCCAGGAAGAGGGTAGCCAACAACCCTGAGATTTTACACTTGGAATATAATTGTACATTTCAAAAATAATATGCTTAGTTTTCTTCTCTCAATCCAAGTCACATTTCTTTAAGCTAAATGTTTAAGTATTGCTATGTACACTTGAAGACCATGTTTAGTCAAATGAGGACTGAGAAACAGTTGTAGGATTAGATCTGTGTAACTTGGTTTTCAGAATAATTCTAGTTTTGAAAGACTTCAAGTACAGAGTTAATTAAAATTGTTCCCGTGCAAATAACTTCACTTGAATTAACCTAAATTGAAGGAGACTGGAGAAGAAAGAAATGGATGCTCATGGTAATATTTGATAGAAGTCTTTCTGGTGCTGGGGAAGAGGTCAAAGGCACAGCAACATGATGAATTTGGGGAATGTCTGCCTGCCAGCAGAATGCCTGTTGGAGGGACTTAACAAAAATATATGTATGTAGCATAAACTGTGGGTAGGAATCAAAGGAAATGTGCCCATTTGCCAAAGTCGTCTACTCCTTAAATTAACGTTACTTGTAATCTGCCTTGCTTGTTTTAGTAACAGGAGCAGGAACCTGGAATAGGCATAAGGCAATTCCTAAAGAAGTGTTAAGAAGGTTGGAGGATGAGCAGCAGGGAGAAAGCATTGGCAGTGAGCAAACCCATCAGGAAATTTTCATAAATTGAGTATAACTGGCAAGACAGAAAAACTTGGCTATTAACTCAACGAGCCTGGTCAGAAGAGAAACACAGGACAGGAAGGGACCACCTGAGTTATCGAGTGCTTCCCCTGCAGTCCCAGGGAACCTGTGTACCAGACACTTAATTCACAGGGAAGTATTTACTCCATGCACACCATGGCATCCCAGCCTCAGATCCAACTCAGAGTATGTCAAAGGAGGAAAGATCGTTATCTATGTAACAGGAAAGAGTTTAGTAAGCGAGAATGCTTTGATGTTCCTACGAATGCAGAACTCTGCCAGTCCAAACCAGAAGAGAAATTCCTTCCTGACCCAACTCTGGCAGTTGGTTTAAACCTGCACATGAGTTAGATATCAAACAGATGCCTGCAATGTTTCTCAGTAACTCTCGGGAATCCAGCCTCCCCCCTAACATCCTGTCTCTTGCTGTAGCCAGTTTCCATAGCTTCAGAAGACAGAGAAAACAATCAGAAAAGCCACAAAAAGAAGGTCTGAAGTTATGCAAAGAATGGGAGAAAATAATTTCTGTTCCTTTCTGGAGGCCACCAGAAGGCCCAAGATTGCTGCAGCGTTACCACCAGATGAAATGAAGAAACTTAAGCTGCTGATCTAAGATGTGACACTGGTTGAGGGATAACTGAAATGTGGTAGAATAGCATTTAGAAGCAGGAAGAGCATGAGCTTTTTAAAAAATTAACTAAAACCAGCATGATGACATACATTAATGTTACAGACTGTAAAAGAATAAGAGGGCATAATGTAGACTTAACAGGGTTGCTTTAGGACAAGGTAACATTGGGTAAAGCCAATGTATCTTGGCTGGCAGGAGTCAACTCTACTGCTGCCCAAACCAGATTTGGGTATTGACGAAAGCATCTGTCAAATTATTTGGAAGTTAACACTCTGGCCTCCTCAAGGTAGGCTGGAAAACAATTGCTGCTGAAAATGGTTGAGTACATGTATTTCTTCATAAGGGAAGTAACGGGTTTCTTCACAATATTGAGTAACCACAACAAACAGCAACAATACTGGGAGAGACCTGCCTGCAGGAAATAACCTTGAGTAAACTTATCACAAGCGAACTCACTTCGAGTGAATCGATCAGGAGGATAAATCAAAGGATGTTTGCAACAGGAATTCCCTATTTTGAAAGGACAGACTTTCGAAAGCTTAGTCAGTGAGTAAACTGGCCCAAAGAGCTCGGGGATATAAATGTTAAGTATGTGTACGATGTGGAGGAGATGAGGGCTGAAAGTACAAGTGCTATCTGGAAGTCGTATTCACTGCAAGAGAAATCTTAGAGGAGCATCACCCTAGACAGAAAAGGTTCAATAATCACCTCTAGGTGAAAAGAAAGGATATTAAAGAATAGAAAAGACACTCCTATGTGTATTAAATTAATTAAGATAGTTTTCTTAAATATTTGAATCTCGTAACTTGAGTTCACTCTCTACTTGAAGCTTTTCTTGTAGATTCATGGTGTTATCACCTCTGTGAATTCCTTGGAATTTAACAACTGAAAGCAAAGTCCAGCTTTTCCAGCAGAGAGGACAAAGTTGTTTTTTCAACCTAACAATCTGGTTTTCCTGATTTTTCTCCTGACTGAAAAGTCTTTAGACTTTTCCTCCAACACCTGCCTTTGTCTACTGGCCCGGGATCCTTGATTCAGCAGCCATGAACTAGAGATTGAACATGAGAAAAATTGCTCGGGTTTTCTCTATTTGGGAAGGAGGGCAAGCAGTGAAGATGCCACAGTGCTGGTGCACTGCTGACCTAAACAGTAGCCACTAGGCTTCGCTGCCCAGCTACTAGAATTCACACGCGCAAGCCCTCGGGCCTTTTCTCTACGATGGGAGTTCGGCACTTTGCATAAATCTTTGCTAACTGGCTACAGAACATATTTGTATGTTTAACTCATACTTCAGTGTGGGAAGAGAGAAACTCAAGAAAAAATTCTTTCCTGCTTCTCGGTGCAGTTGCTTCTGTAACGAATGAGGCACTTTCACACATCCGCTGCTCCATTCTCAGTTTTTGCCTCTCGGGTTTATCACCAGCATATTCACTGAAAACGAAACAAAACCATTGACGTCATTTCTGGATCACCTGGCGTGGCCCCACCCCTGCGCGGGGGTCCGCATGTCACGCACGAGGCCGCGTCACCCCTTGGCCTCGGCGCACCTTTCCCGAGGCCTGGCTCAGCCGGGCGTACGGCCGCGGCCGCGTCACCCGTCAGCGGCTAACAGCAATGAATGAGCCGTGCCATCGCGCCTGGGGTCACCCACACCGGGTTTGCCGCAGCCCCGTGGGGCTGAACCGGCGCGGCGACACCCGCCGCGGGCCGGAGCCGTCGCCGGCGGGGGGCAGCGGCGCAGCCCCCGGCGGGAGCGGCGAGTAGGCGCGGAAACATGGCCGCCGCCGCCGCCGCCCCGGGGTAACCGAGGCCAGCGGCGCCCCCGCCCCGGTAGCACCAGGCTCTGCGGGAGGCCGCCGCGGGCCGGGCCAGCCCTACGGGGCGCGGCGGGATCCGCCGGCGCCCGCCTGCTCGTCGCCCCCCTGCTCAAAACGGAGCCCCCGCCCCCACCGGGGCCCGCCCCAGCTCCCTTCCGTTGTCCGCCTCTCCCTCGCCCGGGCCGGGCGGGGGCGGGCGGGAAGCGGGGAAGCGGCGCTCTGGGCTGGCCTCCGCCCCGCTCCGTGCGCCCTGCCGCCGGCTCAGCGCCTTCCCTCCCGCGGCGACGGCGGCTGCCCGCTAGGCGGCGCGCTGCCGGCGTCGCCCCCCCCGACGAGGGGCGCCGCTCGACGCTCTAGGCGCCTCGCTCGCGCTCTACTGCCCGGGAGGGCGGCGCGCCTCCCCGCGCAGGCGCCGTGGGCCGCACGCGCCGCCGCCGCCGCGGCCTGTGGAAGCGCCGCACTCCGCTCCCGCCGCCGCGGCCCCGCCATGTACCCGGCCTGGGGCTTGTACGGGGCGGCGGGGCACTACCCGCCGCCGCCCACCTCCATCCCGCCCCCGCCGCTGCCCATCCCTCCCCCCAGCGTGCCGCCTCCCGCCGTCCCGCCGATGCCGCTGCCCAGCTACCCGCCGCCGGGCCCCGCGCCCCCCGCCGCCGCCGCCCCGCCGCCGCCGCCCGCCGGTACCTCGGGGTTCCTGAGCCTGCAGGAACAGCACCTGGCGCAGCTGCAGCAGCTGCAGCAGATGCACCAGAAGCAGCTGCAGTCCGTGCTGCTGGGGCCGCCGCCGCCGCCGGGGCCGCCCCCTCCGGGGCTGCCGCCGCCGCCGCTGCCCGGCTCCTTCACCGACTGGCAGCAGCCGCCGCCGCCCGTGCCGCCGCCGGTCCGCAGCTACCAGAAGCAGTTCGCCCACCGCGAGCCGCCGCCGCCAACCCGCAAGCCGCCCGCCGCCGCCCGGGAGCGCGACGGCCAGGAGCCGCCGGGCGGGCACGGCGACTGGGGCGAGCCGGTGCCCTCCTCGCCTGTGCCCATGGACATGGAGCTCTCCTCGCCGCCGCAGTCCCCGCAGCCCGCCGCCCAGGCCTACCTGCCCCCCGCCCAGGCCTACCTGCCGCCCCCCCAGGCGGAGCCGTACCTGCCCCCGGCCCAGCCGCCCCCGGCCCAGTCCCCGCCGCTCCAGCCCTACCTGCCCCGGCCGCAGGCCTCCCAGCCGCCCCCCTCCTTCTCCGAGCCCCCGCCCTCCTACCTGGAGCCCCCGCCGGCCACCGCCTCCCAGCCCTACCTGCCGCCTCCTGCCCAGGGCTACATGGCGCACCCCCAGCCCTACCTCCTCTCCTCCCAGGCCTCCCCTTCCCAGCCGGCTCAGCCCAGCCTGGCCCCCTCCATCCCTCCCCCGGCCAAGCCTTCGCAGGCCCATTTCCCCCCGCCCCAGCCGTCCTTGCCCCTGCCCGCCCCTGCCCAGCCGGAGGCTGCCCAGGGTGCTACCAAGGAGGCCAGTGGCACCGAGCAGCCAGACCCCTCCACCATGACTCCCCAGGTAAGGCACTGCCGCCTCGGCGCTCGCCCCCACGGCCCCGGCTGGCAGCAGGGAGTCGCCAGGGCAGCGGTGGCGATGAACCGCTGGCAGGTACCAGGTGTTGCAAAGGTCTCCGAGTAAGGGCGGTTAATAAACACGCCGTATTTGCATAATACTTACAGGGTTTGGACGTGACCCTTGGAAGTCTGGGAATAGCATGGCTCAGGCGAGGCTCCGTAAAATGCTGCTTTATCCAGTGGTGGTTGTTGGGATGTAACACATTGTCATTTTTCAAGAGCAAAAGAGTTGTTTAGGGAAAAGTCTTAACTCCTGGCTGAATTTCATTTTCTTGGGGGGTTTGTTAGTCTCCGTAGAATTATTTTCCAAAGTACAGCATGTGGGCGAGCTGCACCGAACCTCTGTTGACTTCATCTGGCCTGTTGTGAGATGCAGCAGCCTGTTTGCTTATTGCACGTTGCAAGATGAGTGCCTCTTGTCTTCAGTGATTTCTTCATTTAGTTTTCTCGTGGGTCGCGTTTCGGTTGTCTGTCTGGTTGGTGTGGAATTGTGACTATTTTAATCTTGCCACACATAGTTAAAGCTGCAAAAGTGTTTCTGTCATAGTACATAGTTGCCCTTTGCTTGAACTTACTTATACGTTTTGTTCTACGCATGCTTAATCTTCCAGTATAAAATTGTATGGGGTATTGGAGGGAAACGATCTGAAATGCTTTTGAGGTGAAAAACATTGTTAATGCTGTGTGCTTTTTATGTGTACACTAGGGCCAAAATGCCTGCAAAATGTTCGCATGCTTCACTTCCCAAATGTGAGCAGTTCCAGTGAACTTGACGTGACCATTCATATGCATTAAGTTAGGGACAATGCGGTTGCTTAAGGTTAAGGGTGCACAGAGAGACACGAATGTTGAGGTCCTCAGCTATGTGTATGGGTCAGTCAGATTCACGGAGGCTTTTGCATGGTTTTAGGGTCAGCTTGTAGAGATCCAGCTGCAAGAACAAAGCTGAAGCGCGTGCTTTAAATTGACTTTATTGAAGTTTGAAAGACATCTGTTTTTGGCAAATAGATCTTAGGATTCTGATTTGAAGTTTGCAAAAATCCTGTTGCGTCGTATTGAAGTCACTGACACTTTAAATTTGTTAATCATTGGGACACCTTTTTAATTGTATCCATTAAAATTTCATAGCAACACCTGAATAGATTTGGGAATGTATCATTTTTAAGTTTGCACCATATAACTAATCACTGCCTAGCAAAGTGGTGCTTTCAGTTCATGAATTTAATTGTACAAGGGTTTTGGACAGTACTAGTTGATCTTTTACAGTGATAGCCATAGAACTCATTAAATTTTTTAATGACCAAACCAAAACCTTGAAAAATCAGGTGTAGAAAGCGATGTTAATTTGGTATTGAGGCTGCTTGCTGACTTCTTAAATTATTGAACTCAAGATCAAACAGTACACTGTAATTCCTCCCCTGTTATTTAGCCTGAAATTTCATTAATGTTATTTAATTGTTCCTCAACCACTCTCTCCTTTCCAGAAGAGTCGCAAGTAATGCACTATTGTGGTGCACACATAGAAGAAGCAGAATACTGCTGAAGTTTACATTGTCTGGTTGATGAGTGTTCATACAAGCAACTTCTATCTTGAGTAGTTTGTTTACTGTCGTGCACAATTCAGTGTTAATTCAAAAGGAATATGGTACTTTGCTGGTCATAAATTTGTTAGATTGATATGATTTTGGCTGTCTTAGGCTGTAAAATGAGACAGGATTTGGAGCAACAAGTCCTTACACAATAGGAATAGGAAAAGCAAAGCATAGTGATGCTTTCTTGCTAATGATCTTAAAAGCCAAGTAGAGAAATACTGTAATTTGTCATTTATAAGATACTATTAAGCCTTTGTTTAAACTGGTAATTGAAAGCAATTCTTTCTGTTCTCATCCCACAGTAACAGTGACTGCAGCCAAATAGATCGTTGTTTTTCTCTTAACATAGAAAATATTATGCAATTTGCCATGAGTTAGTGTTTTATTATTTCCCTTTCCTGTCTGAAAATAAGATACCGCTCTTTGCCTTGACAATATTGTGAGTTTAGCATAGTTAAATTTAGCATTCTTACATGGGCGTACAGTTGGATTAAATTGCTGGATTCTTATGTTTCTCTATGATCGGATGCATCTTTTGTCGAGTCCTTTTAAAATACCTGTGGTATTTCATTATGCCCCATCTGATATTTGGGTACTGTATGCTGCTATTTATTTACAGTAGTAAACAAATGTGTGTGGGTGCATCTGTACCCATAAATATGCATTTATGTACATCTGTTAAAGCTACCTTAGCTTTACCATGTCACCTTTCAGCAGACTGCTGCACTCTTTAAAATCCCTCCTTTGTTTTATAAAAGGTGCTAAACCATTCTTTTGCTATCTTTACCAGAAAAGGACTGAGTGTCCCCCAGAATAGGCATTATGTTATGGCCTGGGGTCACCTAAGCTCATTTTGCAGTAGTCTTTTGGTGTGGGCTCTGCATTAACGTTTTTGGTGGTATGTCCTGTGGTCAGGAGCTGACAGTGCTGGTTTCAGTGTTCCCTGTGCAATGCAACAGGTGTAGTCTCTTCATCAGCCAAAGATGGAAAAAGGCATATGTTGGTGCTGGTGTGTTCCTTGGGCTAAAGGATTGTAATTGGACTTGAAGAATGACAGTCCTTGTGAGAAGATAAGCACTCAAATAACTGAACTTTTCACCATCAGGAATTTTTTACACTAGCACTTCTGTTTTGCTCAGGCTAAGCTGTAGAAATCTACCTTTCTACTTTTCTTGCACTTTTCAGATAGAACCTGCGATGCGTGTCTGCAAAGCAGACTTCATCTGCTGCAAAAAAATAGGTGGCAGGCTATTGTCATAGCTCTTTTTGTGAACCCCTGGTCATATTATGAGTTTTAGCCCTTTGTCCAATTGGTAGAATGAGGAGGAAACAAAATGGACCTGTGGAGACAACAATTTTGTGGCAGCAGAACAGGTGCTCACCAAGCATAGCATCCAGCACCATCATGGTAAATGACCTTATAATGCCTTTTGAGAGGGTTAATTGAATCCGCTTTTGTATAGCTGGGGATGCACGCTCCTCTCTAGTGTGGAAAGTTGCACTTACTACAGCATGTCATTGAAGGTTTCTGAGAGAGCCCATGCTGGAGCGTGCATGCACATCTTCCACCCAAAGCCATGACAGCTCTTCTGAGTCATATTCTTGTTAAAAAGATTCTTGGCAGGAGTTGCTGCAGGATCAACATAAAGTCCAAGAAGCAGAGCCTCTCCTTTCATTGACCTCATCTCCACATTACAGTTTTACAGAAGTATTTTTTTAAAAATACAGCTCCATGTTTAATTGTGTCTGCTAGATTGCTACCAAGAGAAAACATAATTCCTGATTTGAGCGTGAGGTAGGCTTTTGGAGGAAGCTTGCACTTCTTTTAAACCTGTTTTAAGATAGGCAGAATGGTTCAGTTTTGAGAAATCTCATCAGACAGCACCTACCAACAACCAGTTGTTGTCACACTTATATTTTAAAATACCTGCATCTTTTGGATTCTTTTCTGAGTGGGCTTTATATAGATGTCTTTTCTTAACCGTGCATGCTTGGATGGAAGGGAAGAACAGAGGATATGAAAGGTGTAGAGCAGTCACAGATTCTCAGAGGTGGTGGTGTTGACGTGAGAGCACAAGAGTGGTTGCACTAGCTCAGACCAAAAGTACGGTATTTTATCATTCTGTCTTTGATGGTGACTAAAAGCAGATGCTAAGAGAATAACTTAAAAATCAAGTGTATAGCAATACTTCCCTAAAATATAGGAGCTGCCTTAGCTGCAACTGGTGTCTTTATTTTTAAACTCTGTAGATTTTTCTTCTGTGAGCTTATGGAGCTGTGTCTTGAATCCACGAAATTTTAGCCCTTGCAGTGGTCTCTGGTAGGGACTTTGGTAGCACAAGGCCATGTCAGGTGAAGAGCTGCCTCCCACATGTTTTAAATCTGTGTCCTGCTAGTCTGATTTGATGCCTGGTATTTCTTGTATTGGAAAAGATACAGAACTGTTGGTTCCTATTCAGGTCTCTTTAAGATGCACCACTGCTTAAGTGTTGAGATACTTATCTTTAGTCTTTTGTTCTTTATATTGGTGGCAGCTTACAGTGCTTTGAAGCTACTGTCATCTACCCAGAGTACTCTAATTCTAGCCTGAAATACTTAAAACTGAAAGCTTGATCACTTCTTCAGTGGATTTTTTTTTTTTTTTTGTGCAACCATATTTATTTTCCTCTTAAGCTGTTGAATGAATCAGAATTAATGAGAATTCAGATGGTGAATAATCCTCACTATATGCTGGTTCTGATTGTTCTTTTTCCTTTCGACAGCCTTTATTCAAATGTCTCCACCACAATTTCTCAGCTGTCATTTTCACTCTACTTGCTGTCTGTGTTCTCTGTTTGCCCTCTTTGTCTTTTTTTGTACATTTCCTCCTTTTTCTCTTTACTGCTCCTTTACTCATACTTGTCCTCCATTTTCCCTTCATTTTACCTAAGTTAGTCTCATAATAAGTACCTGTAGTTGTTAGGAATAAAAAGCACTAAAAATAATAAGTATAGTACTTATCACACATCTGTAGTAATTTGGCTTATTATTGGCCATCTTTCTGCTTTTTGTTGTTGTTCTCTTTAGTTGTAAGCTCTTTGAGGTAGGAGATAAATTCTGCTGCGGGTACTATGCCTCACATAGTGGTTTCTGAATTTTGATTTGCTCTTCTGACATCCATTGCAATACTGTTGATGACGAAGTGAGTTTTCCCTCAAAACAGATTTAAAAACTTTTCTAGAGTATGATTCTAGTGACTATCATGAATTAATTTTCATGGTTTTTCCTGTGAAAGCTGTCTGTCTTAGAAAATTTCTGTCTATTGTAGGAACAGCAGCAATACTGGTACCAGCAGCACCTGCTTAGCCTGCAGCAAAGGGCAAAAGCCCATGCTCAGGGACAGCAGCAAATGAAAGGTCCAGTAGTGAAGGACACATCTGAGCAGAGAGCAAAGTCTGAAGAAGGGAAAATGAGTGCTTCAACTCAGCAGTCTGAACCTCCTCCACTTAATGAGTCCCTGCCTCCAGCTTCCAAAGAAGATGAGTCTTCTCTTACATCCACTGAAACTCAGGTAGGCTTTGTAAAGTGATGCCACACCATTTGTTGTGCTAGATGGGACAAAGAAACAGGAAAATAATGCCATCGAATTCTGGTGTATACTGTGTAACAATAACTAAATATGGCAAAGCAATCTTAAAAGAACATTTGCTAAGGTTGCACCAATTAGAAAAATAAAAATACACTTCTTGTATGTATACTTATGTAGTCACCCACACATGCACCAAGCGAGTCCAAGCTTGACTTACTCGCACCTTCCCCAACATTGTCATCTTTGTCTATGAGAAACGCTTTGTGATACCTAAGTGCAAAATCAAGTACTCCGTAGATGAGGAATGCTGCCTTTAAGACACTATTTCTTGATTTCTCTTTGGCAGTTTGTCAATTCTGGCTCCCCTTCTCTCTGTGTGTTAGAGTTTGTCTGAAAGCCAAGAACTTTGCACAGAATATTGTTGTCAGCATGCTTAAGAACAGTTACTACATAATGGATGGAGGTCATGATTGATGTTTGAACAAATTACTATAGGGTAGTAGATTACCCTGCAGCACGTGCTCCACTTTAACTTACAATATGTGGGTTCCTACCAAGTGGCAAAAATAATGCACTCGGAGCTACTTTACCTCATCACGAAAAAGTGCTGTTGTCTCGTTATATTTGCTGTGAGCAGCAGATAACAAATCTGCATTAATCTCTTTCCTTTAGGTAGTTTCTGTATGTATGAATACCCTAATTGCCATCAGCCTAACCTTTAGATCAGACTATTCACATTAAGAAGACATGAAATAAAAATCAGCCTTCCAGAAGCTGTGGGTGGCCAGAACACTGAAATACAGAGTTATAAAATAACAAACACTGAGAAAGTTCTTGTGAACTGGGTAGTGACCAAGTGTGTTTTTCTTCTGACAGAAGAGCTTTCCTTTATTTATAGTATTTGCCTTTTTCTGTAGCTCAATATTGAACCTCCTGATGACCCTGAGGAAGATTTGAGATTGCAGCAGTTGCAAGCAGCAGCAGCTCAATGGCAGCAGCATCCCCATCACCGTGTTGGATTTCAGTATCAGAGAATAATGCAGAAGCATGCCCAGCTGCAACAGATAGTACAGCAGTATCAACAGATCATGCAACAGCCTCCACACTTACAGGTGAAACACTAAGGAGATGGTGTTTGATATACTTCCTGGGTGACCTAGCTCTCATAGTCTGCTGAAAAACAAGTAGTTGAATAATTTGTCATGCTTGGCTCATTTGTCTAGCTACTTTTTCTGCTTGGGTAGAAGTCTATATCCCCTTTTCCTACTGTCACTCAACTTCAGAATGAAATAAAGAATTAACAGATGGTGATGAAGCTTCAGTAGGATGAGAAATACAAGACTTTACAGTTGTCATAAGATTTTTCAGTCATACCTGGGTGATAGAGGAGCAAAGCTGAACACAATATTGAATTTACTCAGCTTTGAATGTTTTACTGCTGGAGAAGCAGTTCAGAAGAAAGGTCAGGTAAACAGATGACTGCATGGAGTAATTTGGTAGCTGCTCTTTTTTACAACATTGTGTAGTACAAAAATAAATATGTACAATGATGAAGTAAACATAGATGCCAAAAATACACAGATAAAGTAATTAAGAAAATTACTCTCTCACATTATTTTTGACTCAAATAATCAGTGAAATAAAATAAAAAGTCTTAATAACAAGTTTGGATAATTATATCAGTGTTGCAACCTTTAAGCTTTTAAGTAGAAGTTGATTACTGTATTAGAGAGTTGAGTCAGCTTTTTCTGGGTTGGTGGAGTTTGTACATTAAGCATTTCTTTGTAGCTTGGGCTGTCTGCTTGTTTAAAAAAAATCTCTTAAGTGTGAACCCTAAAAATCTCAGACAAGATCAAGCCGTGGACATTAGGACCTGTATTTATGCATAATAAAAGACAGTACCTCCTTGAAAGAAGCTTCATTGTGCAAATAAGAAGATCTGGCCAAGACTTAAAGAAAAATAATTGCTGACAGCTGAAGCAACTCTGAGCTGATTAATAGCAGAAACTGAAACCTTGAGAAATAGCCGTGTACTGTATATATTGAAAGCATGAAGATTGATTTGGGCTTTAGCCATTGTTAGCATCCAGTAATAATACAGCTTGGAGCCCTTTGATTATAGCTTTCTTCAGCTGTCCTGTTGGTTTTTTTTGTTTTTTTTTTAAAAAAAGGTGCCTTTTATACATAAATGTCATCTAGTCAAAAAAAGTGTAAATTGTCACAATGACTTTAGACATCACAGTTGGTGTTTGCTTTTGTTTCAGTGTAGTTGTTCCTCAAGCTTCTGCCCAATTCAGAAATTGTGATATTACAAGTGATACTGAAATACGTGGCTCTGAAAATAACTAAGATGGCGTTTTGAAGCTATTCTTGTCTTCTCATTGCAGACAATGTCAGTGGACATGCAGCTGCGACATTATGAGACACAGCAAAAACAGTTCCAGCAGCTTCATAAAGATTGGGAGCGATCAATGAACCAACAGTGGCAGCATCAGCTTCAAACCTACCCTCACAAAGACCAGCTTCAAGAGTATGAGAAACAGTGGAAAGCATGGGATGAACAGATGAAGGTCACTCAGTCCCATCTGCAGGAGAAAGTGAGCTCACTCCAAAATCTGAAGAATCAGTATCCTGCAAATGTTTCGCTGCCACCTCCATTTGTTCCATATTCTCAAACCACTCAGGGTGGCATTCCTATTATGCCTCCAACTTTACCTTCAACTACACCTCCGCTGGTGCCCCCGCCTCTCTCTTCTGTTTCTCAGTTATCTAATTCCTCTGTCCCTTCAGGATCCAGTTCTCAAAGCAGTCAGTCTACTGAGACACCAAGGCCAGCTCTGCTTCCCACCCCTGGTACCTATGCATCAAAAATAGCTAGTTCAGCTGTCTATTCACCCTATCATTCTCAAGTAAGTTCATCCTTTGGCTCTTCAGACCATGGAAAGTCTCCAGTTCATCTTAGTAAACAGACTGTCTCTACTTCTTCTGAGCAAGGATGTGGGGAACTGAAAGCTACTTCTGCAGTGTCTTCAACACATGCACCTACCATGCAGGATAAACCAGTGAGGTCAGGTGGATTGCTTCCAGATCCTCCAAGATCAGCACGTTTTGAAGGCCCCAGAGGCCCTAGGTAAGGATGCTTTTGTTGATTTATATGTGTTCCAGGCTACAAGACTTTCAGTGATATATTAAGAAATGAAACAAATATCTTATTATCAAATCTTCCTGAGGTCATGTGACGTGTGCTTGTTTGGTGGAGGTTTTGTTTTTAAGGTATGTACACCATGCTCTGTATTTATCTTATTAAAGTAAGTATAGATAGATGCCTTTCACCTGAGCATTATCTAGAGTAGAATGCTTTTTTTTTCCTCTAGTAAAATGCTTGGGCGCGCTGCACCCTTTTCATTCCCAGAGACATAATATCCCTTTTGTGAAAACAGGAAAGCTGTTGTAAATATTTGATATGTGTTTGCTGTCCTTAGTTTGAAGATGGTAACTCACACTTGAAAGAGTGATTCTATATGAAAAGTGATCTAAATTCCAAGCAGATTTTGTCTGTGGTACTTGGAACACAAGTTTAGGAAAATCTAAAGCAAAAATGTTGAAGGATTGTTTTTAAGGTGTTGCTATATATGGTAGCACTTTAATGTAGGCATTCTGAAAGGGATTCAGAAAAGCATTCAGATATATATTCAGTTGAATATACTAATATAGCTAATTACTGGCAATTTAGATGCTATATATTTTTTTAGAAACAGTAAAAAGTAATCTTTGTTTGTAATCCAAGATTTATTGCAGAAAGAAAGGAAAATTCAAGGCTGTTCACTAGTACTTTAACTTCTCGTGTGAGAGAGTTCTGCAGCTATGTGATTGTCCTATTCAGTGCACTTTTCAAAATGGTTGTTTGATAAGAGAGGTAGTGGTTAAGTACAAATCAATGGTTTCCTACACATGTAGCATTACTTAGCATTCAAAAAACTGTAAACAAGAGAGAGAAGGAAAGAAATTAAGATTTGAGCCTTAGGATCCTAGCATTAGGATTCTGTGCCACTTTTTCTTTTGCATTACATCATGATGGTCTTGGTTTTGAAAGTTGCTGTCTTTTGGTAAGATACAGTTTTGTTCAAATTTAAATCTTCATTTTATCAGGTGGATGGCCTGCTGCCTTAATGTAAAGTACTCTAAAAGACAGTGTTCTATGTCTTTTATGTGGTTTTATACCTGCTATATGGTTTAATCCAAGATCCTTTTTTTTGGAATGTTTTTCTTTCATACTTGACATGATATCAGGTTGCAAAAACAACATCTGTTCTGTCTGGTCATTAGTTCAAGATGGGTTGATGTGATGCCTACTGAATCAAAGAACTGTGTTGTTCTGTTAAATTGTTTCTGTCCTTACATATCTGCTAGACTTTGCAATCATATAGTCATGTTTATTTCTTTGCTTCCAAAGTGATCATTCATGAATAATAATTCATGAATTGCTAGCAAAGTAAAATGAATTATTTTATAACTTTGAGTAATTTTCTACCTCCTGATGGTTTTTAAGAAGTGTTGTTTCCGGTCCTGGGGATTTGTTGGATGTACAGTTCTGTTCAGACTGTTTTCTTGATTTGCTAGTGCATGTCTTTTATGTGCATTGTTTTAGAGTTCAGTGATGTGTGATGATAGGCTATGGATAATCAAAAATTTTTAGAATGCACATACAAGAGCTCTGGTTTTGAGCATAGTTACAGTATTTAATTAACACTGTAACCCTTGTGCATTCCTATATTGTGATTGCATGACCATTCTAGGGTTTTATCAAAGCTTTCCCAAAAATCTGTTTACTGTTTCTTCTCAATATAGTTCGTAGAAAAGAGAGTCCTAATAAATTTTTAACTGAACTTGGGATAAATTAAAAATATTGTGTGTTACCTGCTGCCATCCCAGCTAAAAAGTCCCAGGTAATGACTAGACATATTAAAAAACCACACACTCCCTTCACTTCTTTTCAGCAATTAACTTTTCTCAAGAAACTCTGAAGAACTGGCTTGAACTAATTTTCAGAATTTTGGGGATGAAGTGTGTCAAAAAAGGCAGTTTGCTGTGTTAACTTATCAGGATTATTAAAATTCTTTGAGGTTGTATAAATGAATTTGTTTGGTAAATTGCTCACTGAAACAGTAAATTTGGCAACAAGTAAACTGCTTTTGGTAACTAGGCGGTAATGAATTAATATCCACAGAATCATAGAATCGTTTGGGTTGGAAGGGACTTTTAAAGGTCATCTAGTCCAACCGCCCTGCAATAAGCAGGGACATCTTCAACTAGATCAGATTGCTCAAGAGTCCTGTCCAACCTGACCGTGAATGTTTCCAGGGTTGGGGCATCTACCACCTCTCTGGGCAACCTGTTCCAGTGTTTCACCACCCTCATTGTAAAAAAAATTTCTTCCTTACATCTAGTCTAAATCTACCCTCTTTTAGTTTAAAACCATTGTGCCTTGTCGTATCGCAACAGGCCCTGCTCAAAAGTCAGTACCGTCGTTCTTATAAGCCCCCTTTAATTATTGAAAGGCTGCAGTAAGGTCTCCCCAGAGCCTTCTCTTCTCCAGGGTGAACAACCCCAACTCTCTCAGCCTTTCCTCATAGGAGAGGTGTTCCATCCCTCTGATCATTTTTGTGGCCCTCCACTGGACCTGCTCCAACAGGTCCATGTCCTTCCTGTGCTGAGGACCCCAGAGCTGGAAGCAGTACTCCAGGTGGCGTCTCACCAGAGCAGAGGGGCAGAATCACCTCCCTCGACCTGCTGGCCACGCTTCTTCTGATGCAGCCCAGGATATGGTTGGCTTTCTGGGCTGCGAGCGCACATTGTTGGCTCATGTCCATATTTTCATCCACCAGTATCCCCAAGTCCTTCCCTGCAGGGCTGCTCTCAATTCCTTCATCCCGCAGTCCGTATTGATACCGGGGGTTGCCCCGACTTATATGCAGGACCTTCCACTTGGCTTTGTTGAACCTCATGAGGTTCACATGGGCCCGCTTCTCAAGCTTGTCCAGGTCCCTTTGGATGGCATCCCATCCCACAGGCGTGTCAGCCGCACCACTCAGCTTGGTGTCATCTGCAAACTCGCTGAGTGTGCGCTTGATCCCACTGTCTATGTCATTGATGAAGATATTAAACAGTACTGGTCCCAATATGGACCCCTGAGGGACACCACTTGTCACCGATCTCCATCTGGACATGGAGATGTTGACCACTACCCTCTGAATGCAACCATCCAGCCAATTCCTCGTCCACCGAACAGTCCACCTATCAAATCCATATCTCTCCAATTTAGAGAGAAGGACATTGTGGGGGATCATGTCAAAGGCCTATCAGAAGTCCAGATGGATGACATCTGTAGCTCTTCCCTTGTCCACTGATGCAGTCACTCGATCATAGAAGGCCACTGGGTTGGTCAGGCAGGACTTGCCCTTGGTGAAGCCATGCTGGCTGTCTTGAATCACCTCCCTGTCCTCCATGTGCCTTAGCATAGCTTCTAGGAGGATCTGTTCCATGATCTTCCCAGGCACAGAGAAGCTGACAGGTCAGTAGTTCCCAGGGCCATCCTTTCTACCCTTTTCAAAAACGGGTGCAATGTTTCCCTTTTTCCAGTCACTGGGGACTTCACCTGATTGCCATGACTTTTCAAATATCATGGAGAGTGGCTTGGCAGCTCTATCAGCCAGTTCCCTTAGGACTCTGGGATGCATCTCGTCGAGTCCCATAGACTTATGTATGTTCAGGTTCCTCAGGTGGTCACAGGCCTGATCTTCTCTTACATGCTCCCCCAGTCCCTGCCTTGTGGTCCATCCACTCGACAGGTGTGGGAAGAGAGGTTGCCAGTGAAGACCGAGGCAAAAAAGTTGTGGAGTACCTCAACCTTCTCATCCCTTGTTACCAGTTTGCCAGTCGTGTTCATTGGAGGGGGGGGCGGGTACGCTTTCTCTGACCTTCCTTTTCTGCTGACATACCTATAGAAGCCCTTCTTATTACTCTTTGCGTCCCTTGCTGAGTTCAGCTCCAGCCGTGCTTTGGCCTTCCTGGCCCCATCCCGTGAGACACAACTGTGAATCCCAAACATCCAAGCAACTTGACTTCAGACACGAGTTCTCTATTTTGTGTAAAATGAATGTGATTTGTTCTAGTCTATTATGTAAATCAGTATTTGAGCATATGCTTAAAGGTTGGATTTTTTTACTAAATCAGCCTTGTTACATGCGATTGCATGAGTTATTCTTCATTAGTTTGCCTGACCTATTTCCTCATATTCAAGCAATAGCAGTTGTAGGTGCTCTCAAAAGGAATTTTAAAAGTAATGCAATAAAAATGTATTTGTTTTAGGCATATTATCTTGCATGGAACTGGGCAATATCACAGTTCGTTGCACTTTCTGAAAGGATCTGTATTTAAAGATTTTTCTAGACGGCATTCATCACCATAGTTAAGTAGGCTTGTTGCATACCGTCAAAACAAAAGTTCAACAAGAGTTGTTGATTGCAACAAAACTTCCGTTAAACAGAAGTTGAAAGCTTTTTTTCAAATGAGTTTGCCAGCTTTCTTTGTCAGGTTTCAGTCCTGAGATATTTAAGCCAAATTTCCTTTTAGGGTTACATAATCTGCAAGTGGCTTAAATTGGTCTTCAGTAGACAACATTGAATTGAAGAACATGTCTTCCTGCTTCTGCACTGGTTCAGTAGGGATTGATCCTAAGGCACACTAGGATTCATCAGTTAGAAGTGACTTTTGGGGGGGATGAAATTCTCTCTTAGAGGATTTTAATTTGACATGTTCATTTGAATAAAATTGCCATTATGTCATCTATAGATTTGATGGACCTCGAGGAAGAGGATATGACAAATTTGAAGGCTCAAGACAGAGAGGGCCTCGTTTTGACTCCCAGCGCTCAGAAGGATACAGGTCACGTTTTGACCGACAGAATACAGATGGACAGTCTTCAAGTAGATGGGGGACTATCCCACGAGGACCGGCAGCACAATTTTATACTTCAACAAATGCATCACATGGACATGGTTCCCGACCTAGTGGTCCACGGTGGAGGGGGCCCAGGCCTCATTTGGGACAGCAGCAGCAGCAGCAGTCACAGACAGACTCACAGTCAGAAAATAAAGAACCTTTTACAGACGTAGCTGGCAATCAGCAGAGTGTAAGCAGAACACAGTCTACTCCTGATGCACAGAGCGCAGGTCCCATTGAGCCAAATGAGGACCTGACAAACACTCAACAGGAACCATCCAAACCTGAAGTCAAAGAAACCATTTCAGACCCTCCTAAAAAGTGGACGTGGAGTTCTCATGATCCTAACCAGCAAGTAGAAGAGTCCAAAGCACCTACTCCACCTATTCAGAACCAGAAATCAACATCCCTTTCTAGTAACCCTGTAGCTTTGCAGTCAGGTATTGCAAGAACAGGCGGCGCGGTAACCCCTGTAACAGGAAATCAGGATTTGGATTCACCAGAAGGCCAATTGATTGCTTCAGATAGCGCCCAGGGTCTACCTGGACCAGAAAGCAGAGGGAAAGGGCCATTCATGCATGAAGACAGAGGCAAGGGACCAGTAAACAGAGGAAGGGGCCAGGGCAGAATGGATGATGGCCGTGGCAGAGGGCAGGGGGATGGCCGTGGCTGGGGAATGGGCCGTGGCCGGGGGATGGGAAGGATGGACGGTGGCCGGGGAATGGGAAGGATGGACGGTGGCCGGGGAATGGGCAGGATGGACGGTGGTTGGGGAATGGGCAGGATGGATGATGGCCATGGCCGGGGAATGGGCAGGATGGACGATGGCCGTGGCAGAGGATATGTATACAGAGGCAGAGGGCAGGCTAGGCAGGCGTCCATCCGTGGCAGGGGGATGTTCAGGAGAGCAGGCAGCAGGGAGAGGATGCCAGATAGGCGGTCAGGCAGCAGGGAGAGGATGCCAGATGGACGGTCTGGCAGCCGAGAGAGGGGACTGGGTGGACGGTCAGATAGCCACGAGAGAGTATTCTCTAGCCGAGACAGAGAGCTAGCTGGGCGGACAGGCAGCCGGGACAGGGGACGGGCGGGCAGCCGGGAGAGAGGCCCAGTGAGGCGGGCGGGCAGCCGGGAGAGGGAGCCCATGCGGCGGGCGGGCAGCCGGGAGAGGGAGCCCATGCGGCGGGCGAGTAGCCGGGAGAGGGGCCCAGTCAGGCGGGCAGGTAGCCGCGAGAGGGGCCCGGTCAGGCGGGCAGGTAGCCGCGAGAGGGGCCCGGTCAGGCGGGCAGGTAGCCGCGAGAGGGGTCCCATCAGGAGGGCAGGTAGCCGGGAGAGGGAAGCAGGAAGATCTGAAACAGGCAATATAGATCAACCCATTCACCTAGGAGATGACCCTGACAAGTTGCCTCCCTACCATCGAGATGAGACACTCAGGGGTTCTTGGGGTCATGAAGATGATAGAATGCAAGATGAATTTCCTTTAGATAGTCAAGATGACCCTTCTTTGGAGCATGAGCGATTGGATGACTGGGAACGAGAACGATACTGGAGAGATCACAACTCTGATTATCAGGATGATTCTGTAGATGCATATGACAGAGATGACAGGTTGCAATCCCACCATTCATTGCCTCCATTATCTCCCCTACCACCACTACCTCCTTTATCATCTGACCATGACAGACGAGATTCATGGTGGGATGACTGGAAAAGGCCAAGAGAGAGGGAACTAGAGAGAGATCTAGATAGGACTGGAAGATCCTCAGACATTTATGATCAAGATTTAGACAGAGAATGGGATAGAGACTGGGACATGAGACCTATGGATGACAGAGAAATGGGGAACCGTGACCTGGATATCCCTCCTCTACCACCATTACCACCTCTGGACAGATACCGTGAAGATAGGTGGAGGGAGGATAGGAACAGAGATCATTATGACAGAGACCTCCGAGACAGGGGGGAACTGAGGATTCGAGAGTATCCAGAGAGATATGACACATGGCGGGAGAAGCAAGACTACCTTCCTGAAAGGACTGATTGGGAGAGGGAACGGTTGTCGGATAGGTGGTATCCAGATGATGGAGACAGATTGCGGTCTTTGGATGATCATTCAGATTCATCCCTTCCTCCACCTTCACATTCATCTGACATGCTGGGAGCAGATTCAAACCTGGACTCTGACCAGTCCTTGGGAGGAGTGATGGTCCTTAGCCAAAGACAGCATGAGATAATTCTGAAGGCTGCCCAGGAGCTCAAAATGCTTCGGTGAGTTGCCTGGTTCTGTCACTTTGCATGGGAGTCCCGTTCTGTGGAGGTGGTGCTCCTTTACTGATTCATTCCTTGATTTATGCAGTAATGGTTTCATTTCTTTTTGCCACAGCATGATAGTAGGAGGTCATGTGGAAGAAGTTATTTGGAGAACCTCCATCACAGCTTTTGTGGATGGACTTTTTTTCTTAAATAGATGGTTGTCCCTTTCCCCATGAATATGGCATTCCCTGTTTGTTACTTTCCAGGAAGAGATCTGTCCACGTCACCTGACCAATCTTTTTGTTCTCTTCAAATGAGCTTGTTGATAATTGCTTTTCAGTCTTTTTATTAGTGTCAGATGGGCTTGTGGCTAATTGCTTTTTAATACTTGCCTGTCAAGATCTACATTAATGTGGTTCTTAATTCACACAATGGGACCTATTTAATTTTTGGATACTGCTTACTTTTTAATTAAAGCATATGTGGGTTTTTTCTTTCTTCTTTTTACAATGCTCCATCATTTGAAATCCAGCATAGTCAGTGAATAATTTCGTCAAGTTTGGTTGATCTTAGTTCTGAGGAACAGCATAACAGCAGTGATAACAATCAGGAGGAGATGAATGCAAGAGTTCACCAAGACCACATTTTAGAAGGCAGCTACTAGACTCCCTAAGGCTTTAATAGGTGTTTATTTCAAAATAACTAATAGAATATCCTCTTAAACATCAGAAACATCCAGGACTCAGTAAATTTAGTAATATTAGAATGAATGGAGCACATACTGTCTATCCGAATGCTATCTTTGTGATTTGGTGTATGGGTTTAGGTGCATTAAATATATTTAAAAAAAACCCTGAAAGTTGAGTTTCTTTGACTATTTTCAGTGAATGAGATCTTTCAGAGCAGATTGTAGAGAAAAGAGGAAGCATCTTGGAGACAGAGGTTCGTGTAGTTCATCCTGTTCATGAATTACTGAGAGATAGCGAAGGATTGGTGCCTAGTAAAGCCAGGGTATACCATAAACAAAGTATTATGCTAAAATAATGGGCACTTAAAATGAATGCTTTGTTATCGTTATTACATTTACATTAAGCCATGTTGAAAGATACAGAGACATTTTGTGCTTTTCTTGAAGCTGTTTTGTTTTCAGACTCAAAAGATTGCTAAGCATCTGTCCCATATGGAAGGCCTTAGTTGCATGCCAAAATGCAAGAAAAATAATTTTTTAAAAAGGGAGAACTTCTATTCTGAACAATTTAATCTTTCACTGCAATTAGATTAATTCAACAGGTATTAGTAACTGTGAGATCTGTGTTATAAAGCAATATTTGCCAAAAGTTGGGAGCAACAGATCATTTTCAGCTTCCTAACTTTCCCACTGCCTTAGGTTGCCAGGCATATGTTTTGCTGTTTAATGTGACTGGCTGCAATCCAGTGGACTTAATCTAAGGACCATAGTTTGGGAATCACTGCCTAAGTGAATGATTTATTAGGGCTGAAATATTTAAACACAGGAACTGAAACATTTTATGTAAGAAAGTAGATATATATACCTCTAAGTCAGTAAAAAGGGGAAATATAAACATGACACTACTGATACTGATTTTTAATTTAATATGAGGATAATCTTAAAAATTAGTTACACTAGTACTTCTCGTCAGGTTCTTATAAGGAGATGACCCCAGTCTGAACAGTAGGAGCAACCATAAGGAGATTGCTGATATTTTTTTTGAGCCAAGAGTTACGCCAGTAGTGTGGTGCATAAATGCTTTCATCTCCAAAGGTAAAGCCTTCATCTGGCTTTGCTTTTATTGTGTGTAAAACAGCATGCTCTGAGCTGCATGCTGTTCTGTATTTGTCGTCTGGTGTATTTTTCCTAAGCCAGATGTAAAGAAGACCTTTTAAGGGCTAGCAATTGCTCAGTTTGCTCTTTCTACTAATGCAGCACTTTGGATCCCTTTCTGTAAGCTGAGTTCCCCTTGCACTGAACAGATGGGTTGCTAGTCAGGATGACCTCTGTTATGCCTAGTACAGAGGGATCCCATTCTTAGTTGTTCTTTGGGCACTACTTTAATACACGCAATTAATATCAATAAAGGATTATTAGCAGTAAAAAAACTAGATAAAAAGATGCAAACAAAAACTGAAAGGAAATCGTATTGAATAGATAGATCTTTGTAACGTGGTGGTTGTAGTATTCACTGCTGGTCCTGGTCTCCGCTCCATAGACTAGGTAGCATTTTGATACGTGAAACAAGGAAACAAAAGCTGACATCACTGCTTTGTTTTTAAATATTGGAGTCTCTGTTGTGCTTTGTGTTGGCCTCGATCCTGTTAGTGTGCAACCCAGAGCAAGTCACTGAGAGCACTAGGGCATGCATCTCCAGTGGGCTTCTGGTTTGCAGAAGGTGTTGCCAGAAGCTAAAATCTTTCCTGTCAAAGTGGAGTGGTTCTAGCCAAGCACAAAAGCATAATTGCATGTTGCAGAGGAAATTTGTGATCAAAAAAGGAGGCAGCTAATATATTAAATACCTCCGTGGTTAGGTGAATCTGAAACAGGGGTTTTCTGAATCATAGTGTTGACTGTGTCTTTACAGTCTGCTGTCTGCTGTGTCCTTTTCTCCTTTGGGCTTGGCCCCTAGTGCTAGCATAATACGTGGTTTTCACTGTGAGCATTGATTTCTTTAATTTTGCATTTGAGCTACAGACTGATAACACTTTCTTGTGATTCATATGCAGAGAGCAAAAAGAACAGCTACAGAAGTTGAAAGAGTTTAAACCTGACATTTCCACACAGGACTCTCCTAGATCACAGAACACAACCACAAGGCCAGGTGCCTTTCAGGTAAATTAATCTTGTGTTAACTTAATAACACGCTGGTAACAATTACTGTTAATGTGTATGTCAGATCAGTTCTGCACTCTGATGGTCAAACTTCTCTGTGGAACGCCTCCCTAGCAGCCCTTACAACCTCCTCAATCTTCTGTTGAGGCAAAGCAACTTCATAGTTTCTTTAGATTTTTCGAAAGCCTTTCTTACTCGTTCAGTCCACTGTGTCCTCTGAGCATGACCCATTGGGGACAGTAGTGCCTGAGGTTCAACAGCCTGGACTGCTGTGGGATGATATGCAAGAAACAGTGAGCTCTTCCAAAACAGGGGCATAAGGCTCATGAGAATACCCTCCTGTTCCCTGCTAGGTTCTGATACTGTCTTTAATTCCGGTCTTGCTCTGCTTTTTCTACTTTAAGAGCTTTCTGCTCTTTGAAGAGGTTAAAGAGAGAAATTTGAGGATTGGTTCATCAAAAACTGAGATATTTCAGCGTAAAGTGGGCATCAGCTTTCTATTTGCTGTCTTTATTAGGAATTCTCATTACCCTCTGGAATATCATAAAGTGCATGGAAGTTCACATTTGTGTACTTTCATGACTTCATCTCCCATTGTGATGCAAGTTATTCCTCTGCTGCTTAATCTTATGGTTTGTTCTGGGAACTCTTCTCAGCTACTTATGTTTGTTTTATTGATAATTCATACCTGGTCAGAGACCAGCTGAGCCTCTGCAGTCATGTTAACTCAGGTTTATAAACCCTTCCTAGAATGAATAAACAATTTTGTTAAATGTATATTGGAGGAGATATCTGAGTCAATGCACAGTCTTTATTCTTCAGCACATCTTAACCCCAATGTTACTGGTACCAATAAATTTAGCTGTACTGACCTCTGGGTCTGACATTTAGCCAGACCAAGCTTTGTCTGTCTCTCCCTCCACAGAAGTGTTACGCAGGGAATGAGGCACTGCGAGTTTTCTTTTTGCCTAGTTGGCCTCTTCCTTGTTTACAGTGTCTATAAAGTAAAATAATGGAACAGGTTTGCTACCAAGAACTGCAGATAAGTTGATGCCTTTAGGAATTGACTTTACTCAACTTTGATATTTTGTATCTCAGACTACTTCACCTATCTGTCTAAAGGTATTAAAACAACTGTTTTCTTTCTTGGGATTCCTGCCTTCAGACTTCTGCTGTGA
Organism: Platalea leucorodia; assembly: GCF_965183815.1. NCBI lineage: Eukaryota > Metazoa > Chordata > Aves > Pelecaniformes > Threskiornithidae > Platalea > Platalea leucorodia. Next base: position 26,783,058 of record NC_138829.1, on the reverse strand, counting down.
CTTTGAACTGTTACTACAAAGTTCAGCTTTGTATCTACAACCGTTCTGCAAGTTTTGTTGCATGTTGCTAATAAGGCTGCCTGTAACTTGGCATCTGCTGTGATGCTGAAAAGACTTGTGACGCAGCACATGGGGCTCCGTGGGAATGTTTGGTTCATGAAGGGGTTTTGTTTTGTTGTTTTTTTCCACTGGGCAAGACCTCCCTATTTCTTATGTTGATCTGATGTTGATTTCATTAAGGGGTTTCCAGGTGATTCTGCTCTCTGGGAATTTTTCCACTGACTTCCAGAAAGAAGCTGGCCTTATCAATCCTATTGTGCATCACCAAGCTGCCCTACTTTCAGACTTTTTCAGCCTCCTCACAGACAGCAGGAATCTTTGCAGACAGCAGGAATCTTTGCAGACAGCAGGAATCTTTGGGAATAAAACCGTAGACACTTTTGAACTGAGATAGGCCTACTGGAGCTTAAATTGGTAAGGTTATTTTGAAGGAGAAAATAAATAGTATTTAAGCCTTCACATAGTGAACAAACACCAAATTAATTCAGGCCACCAGTTCTTGAAATACTGTCCTCCTACCTGTAGCACCTTGATGGAGGTACTAGAAAATACTTATGATTTGATTACCAATTGCCGTTGTGCTTACTGACTTACAGAGGATATGAGAAGGTTAGTTTACAGATCTACATTAAAAGTGCTTTCTGCATCTAGGTCTCTTCTCAGCTATCTTCAGAGGCACCAGTAGAAGCCCAAGCTATTAAACCTTCTCCTGCTGTTATTATAAAGCCTCCCGTGTTGTTCAGACAGCCCACCCCTGTGACAAGACCAAGTGCCCCACTGACAAGGCCTGCTACACCTATGACAAGGCCACATGCTCCAGTTTCTACTCCAACTACAACCCCAAGTCATGATCAGTCTTTAAAACCATCACCTTCTGCTGTGGAACAGGAACGCTGGGATGAAGATTCTTTCCACGGACTCTGGGACACAAATGAGGATAAAGGAGCAAATATGGAGTACGAGTTGTGTAAACAAGAGTCAATGATGCCTCCACCTGTCTCCTCGCCTGTGAAACTACCTGCCGTTCACACCTCTGTTCCGTCAGCTGTACCAGTGTCCCTTCCTCCAGTTATTCCCCCGGTTCCTAAAGCACCTGTAATTCAGCAAACTGTGGATTATGGCCACGGGCGAGGTGGGTATTACAGTGTATTCGTTTGATCTGTAACGGAGAGCTAATTAGTCCTCCTAGCTTCTTTCTAGAGGAATGTGCCACTCAAAGCGTGCTCTAGATGTTCTGCAGTTGACCTGTGGGCTGTGAACATTGCAATCTAATGCTAAGCAATGCAGTTTTAAGGAGTCTGTAACCTCCAGCCTTGAGTTTAATGTTTTCTCCAGTGTTGTGATAATCATGTGAACCAAATGGTGTATAGCCACATCTGCTTCTAATAAACACCAACTGATGTGATCACATCAATGTGTTATATTTAGATTGATATTGGTGCTTTCCCTTATACCTTTGTAGCTGAGTATGGAAATAACTGTGCTAGAAAGTACTTTGGATTGTTACAGTTCTTAGGTGTGACTTAGTAACTTAAAGCAGAATGTGACTGGTGTTTGCATTATATACTCGTTAATGGGTGTGAGGTACCCTCTAGACAGGGAGGGAAATAAAGTTCTAGTTCTGAAGGGCACGCACCTTAAACAGGCATTTAACACACAAATGGTGAAGGGCTCTGATTTTTAGTATTGAGCTTATCAAAGCTAAAATTCAATACTAGTTTTTTAATAGAATTCATTTCCCTCATTCTTAGTTTTTAACGGGAGTGAAATAATGTTGTAAAGAAGTTCTTAAATCGTGCATTGTACGTTTTTTCTCTCTAAGGTGCCATAAAATGAATTGAAGCCATATTGATTCCATTAAGTAAATGTTTTACTAAAAGGTGTTAGAAAAATTGTCACTGTTAGGAATCTAAAGTGACTGTTTCAGTTAATAATCTTGACAATACAGTAGTTCAATGAGTTATTGAAACTTTCAGAGCATTTTAATGTTTATAATCTTCTGACCGTGTGTGCTACCTGAACTTATCTGAACAGGCAGAAGTCCCATTCTTAAGATAAAGTGATACGCATACTTAAACACACACACAAACCTGCTTCACACTTTCAAAACCATGGTGTTGTGTATTTATGTATAGCTCTTTTTGCATTATCCATTAAAAGAAATTTTGGTAAGTTATTCCAGTCACTTTTAATGCCATTGATTATTGCTTTTCATGACAGAGGAAAGGAAATGGAAGCGGGGTATTTTAAGACCTTGATTATTTTTTTTATTATTTTTAACTAGATATAACCACCAGTAAAGTGGAACAGATTCCATATGGGGAGAGGGTAACCCTGCGTCCAGAACCTCTACCAGAGAGGCAAACATTTCAAAAAGGTAGGGAGCACTTGGCTAGCTCTCAGACACTTAGCTCTTAAGAAAAGTTATAAGGCACTAAAAGCATATTTTAAACTAAGTAACTCTTGTTTAAGCTAGAACGACTTTATTTTCTTCAGAGGCCCATAAGACTTAACAGTTTATATTGTCAAGAGGAGTAATGCAGTCAATGACTTAGCCACTTTAAAAATTCAGTTTTGTAGCTTTAAGTAGGATTTCATGGTATGGTTGTCTGTTACAGTTTGGAAAAGAGATTCAGTGGCTGATTAATTCCATTTTAGCCCTCACATCATGTGTTTCTATATACTTTTCTCACACTTTTGTTTGTTGCTTTTCCTTCAAAAATAATTAAAAATTCAGAGTATGTTTTAGTAGTTTGGATTTCCCTGGGTTTCTCCTTTCAGAGCACCCTGGTCGTTACAACAGAGAAAGAGATCGTGAGCCTTATTTTGAGCGTCAAGGTAATTCCAACACAGATCATCGGGATTTCAAGAGAGAGCGGGAATTGCACAGAGACCGTGGTTCTGTGGACTACGAACGAGAGAGATTTGACAAAGAGCGGCATCCCCGAGATGATAGGTACATGGTTTTGGAACACTATTGAAATCAGTACAATTCAGGCTGTATCGGATATCAGGCTGTCCATTTTGCCTGTGAGGTACATGTTCATTTCTCTCTGGGATGTATAGTAGAAATTCTAGAAATACGAAAAAATACTTTTTTGGCAGGGTTCTTCCTACTACACCTTCAAGGACTCAGTCTTACCGTGACAAGAAAGACCATCCGTCCTCCAGGCGGGGTGGTTTTGAAAGACCACCATATGAACGAAAGACGGATCGTCCAGCATATGAGCATGGACCTTCCATGTTTGGAGGTACAGTTTCTCAATCTTGAAGCCATGCTAGAATATTATGAAAAATATGGACTCGCAGAGGTGAAGATTAGTTGATTTGAAGTATTTCTTTGTTCAGCATATGTAATTTAGGAAAATTTATTTGGGCAGTGTCATGTAGTTTTGTTTCTCAGTGGTGGTGAGATCAGGAATGCAACAGTTACATACTCGGCTAAAAAATATCTTTGCAATAGGTTCAAGATTAGAAATTTGAATTATTTTGGGGACAAATCTGTGAATTTATCCTAAAATAATGAAGGTGTGTTTAAATCAGCTCAGCTGGATATGAACATCTTAATTTTTTTATTTCACTGAACTAAGAAAATTCTTCTGTCCAAACACTGGAATTTGAAGGTGATCGTAGAAATTACCCTGAGGAAAGGATTCCAATTTCTGCTCCATCAATGCCCCGCCAGCCACCACCTGCTCCACGGGTGGAAAGGAAACCAGAATCTAAAAATGTAGATGATATTTTGAAGCCACCAGGACGGGATAGCAGGCCAGAGAGAGTGAGTATGCATTGTGAAAGCAACAGTCGGTTTCTATGAGGTCTGTATTCGGATAAAATGCTCATGAGTGTAATATGTTGGGAACAAGCCTACATTTGAGGAAGCTCTGGAAATTCTCTTGGTTCCTTTGCAAATGCCTTGAGTGTTGTAGTGTAGCTCTTGGGAGTCCACAGGAGATGTAAACTTCCTGGGAATGCTAAGATGAAATTCCCATTAGTGGGTAATGTTAATGTATTTTAGACTCTTCTGAGATCTTCACTTGGTTTTTGATGTATCAGAGGAAAGACGTGGCTTTACACGGAGTCAGAGATTTGGCAATGCACCGTATAAAATAAGAAAGAACAAGATTCCGGCTATAAAACATTTAGACAAGTTTCATTCAGTTAATTTTATCTGAATCAGTTCTGTAACATCTTATGCAGTATAAGCTGCTGGCATGATTATCAACATCATATACTCTTATTCTGTGGAACTACTACCATTCCTCACAACCTGGTTTGTAAAATAGGCAGTGAGGCATGGTACTGGCTTTTCTTGATGATATGCAAAAGTGTAAGCCCAGAGCACATAATTTTCTAGAAGAAAATTTTTGCAAAAGAGATTCTGTTAAAGGTAGTACAGTATCCTGTCTTCTTACATGATCTTTGTTTCAGATTGTAATCATAATGAGAGGGTTGCCTGGCAGTGGAAAGACACATGTAGCAAAACTCATCAGGGTACGTAAACAACCACTCGCTGCTTGTCTTTTGCATGCGCTTCCTCTGCTGTTTTCTTTCTGTTTGTCTGGAATTTCAGCCTGTTGTTATTTCATGTTCCGTGTCTTCATGTGGCATATGAATCCCCTCCGCTATTAGCAAGCATGAGGGATACTGCTCTCTTCTTGTTTTGAGTATAGAGCAGGGAGCTGCTGTTTGCCAGAAGTGTTTTGAAGATCCTCTGTAGCAGAATGGAATTTTTACAGCAAGAGTATATGTTTCCTTTTTGCTTTCCCCCCAGGATAAGGAAGTAGAGTGTGGAGGACCTGCACCAAGAGTGCTCAGTCTGGATGACTATTTTATCACTGAAGTGGAAAAAGAAGAGAGAGACCCAGATACAGGGAAAAAAGTGAAAAAGAAGGTACTTTTAATTCAGTTGCTTATCTTGATAAAAAACGACATTCTGAAACAACACAGTGGCAATCAGAATTTCAGTCTGTGGCTTTGGAAGAGCGCAGAGGTCTGTTTTTCAGAACAAGTCAATATAACTTAAGGGCAGAATGGGCAAATTCTTAAAAGTTGACCTGGAAGATGCTTTTATCATACCAGTGTACTTTGTGGTCGTGACCTTCAGCAGTTGAACATTAACAATTTAATAGGTGTCCTCTTTCTTAAATGCTTTTGTCCTTGATAAAGGTGATGGAGTATGAATATGAAGCTGATATGGAAGAGACCTATCGTACCAGCATGTTTAAAACTTTCAAAAAGACCTTGGATGATGGCTTCTTCCCCTTCATTATCCTTGATGCTATCAATGATAGAGTGCGACATTTTGAACAGTTTTGGAGTGCTGCAAAAACCAAGGGTTTTGAGGTAATGGAACCTAAAAAGCATTTGAACTTGCTAGTACCTGTATGCTGCTATTTCTAAACTTTTGAATGCAAAGTCCCTCCCACATTCAGGAAAAATGCTGTGGTCTACAGTTACAAATTGACCTTTCTTAGAATGTACAACTGCAGAGTGTATCACCAGGTAGAAAAAGAGCTCTAAAAATTTATTTACAATATTTAATATTGTCTTTCTCTTTCTAGGTGTACTTAGCTGAAATGAGTGCAGATAACCAGACGTGTTCCAAGAGGAATATTCACGGACGCAAGCTAAAAGAAATCAGCAGGGTAACTGTATACATCTGGAGTCATAGGATTAATGATAGGTTTCATTGTGCTTTCAGGTCTGCTCTTGTTGGAAAACTATTGACCTCTCTCAGGCTACATAATGCTTACATGTTTCCTCTAAGAAGAGCTGGTACTTATTTCATGGGATTGATTGAAATTACTTCTCTTAAGTACAGATACATCTTGTTCATGATCAGAAACCCAATTTTCCATTCAATCTCTTACATTTTTTTTAAGGTGTTTCATTTTTGTTTGTTTTTTGTTAGATGTCCGATCACTGGGAGGCAGCACCACGTCACATGATGCGCCTGGACATTCGTTCTCTATTGCAGGATGCTGCTATCGAAGAGGTGAGAATCTCTGTGCTTGTTAAAATTACAAATTATGTAGATGTGACTATACTGAAAATACAAAGCAGAGAAGGGTATGATCACAACAGGGCAGTTACAGAAAGCCAGAATCACTGTCAGACAAGTGTATTCTATTATTCTTATCAATTACCCAAACGGGAAGGTACATGCTATTTTTTATCACCTTTTTGGAGCCCAGACTTACACATCTTTGAGGAAGAATTGAAGCCACTTTGCTCTTTAGCAACTGTTGAGTACCAGTTAAAGAGGATCTTTGCTCTCTCAGATGAAACTCAGCACTGTTTCAGGTTACTGGATTAATTGGATCATAATTTGAGGAAGTAGTTTGATAAAATAAATAAGTAAATGAACAAATTTGAGCTCCTCTTGGTCCCCGCTTTGAGAAATACAGACCTGTAGCAGAGAATGAAGAAATAAATAAATAACACGTGGCAAAAGATTACACTTGCTGTAGATGTATATGCTGCCTTTTTATTCCATTTGCAGTTTGCCGTGATGTGCATCTTTGGTGTGTCAGCTTTCTGTATTGTTGCATTCTTCTTTGGCAGGATATTTCAGGAGCTCTGGGAATAAATTAGTGTGTTAGTCATATGGTCATCGTGAATGTACCATAGCTGCATGTTGCTGTCAGAACAGCTCTTGCCATCGCCATAGAAACTGGTGAACTGCTGAAGTAGGATGGGAGTTTACTCTTTGCAGTTTGTCATGAGGTCAACAGGTTATTTTTGAATCTCCAAATTCTTTGTATCGGAAAATAGTAATCTTTAAGAGGACAACAAAAGGCTCAGCTCTCAAGTAGACTCAGAAAAGGCCAGATCTGGGATTTACTCCGTGTGTATCAAAGCTTTACTAATGGTAATGAAGAACTGTACATACTTCAAGAGTTCTAGGTACGCAATAGTATGCACATGAATCCTGGTTAGAGGTGTAGACCACAAAAAGTATTCCATTAGATGGGCAGGGTTAGATGTATGTCTTAAAGCATCCGTTTTCTTTATTATGTTAATCTCTGTGGTTATTATTCTTCACTGTGATATTTAAATACATAAAGGCTTGATAGAGATGTTCTATGCAGAGCGCGCCATTCCAGTGATGTGTAAATGGCAAGTTTAGGATCTTTTTCTGAGATTTCAAGTTTTGAAATGTGGTTGTATGGGAAGCAAGAGAAGTATCTTACTGTTTATAGATACCGGTAGCATAAAGAATGCACTTGAAGGAAGAGAATAAACGATTGCTCCTTTCCCACACAGTTTGTCACTGTAGCTAGAAGGGAACCTGCTTCTGAGGGAAGCCAAAATGGAGCCAGTATTCATATATATTGCATCATCATACTTTCCAAGATGAATCCTTTCTTTCCTCTTCTATTTGAACTTGGAATCTTCTACTTACTCTGCTAAAAAGATAATACTTAGAAGTCAAGCAGTGCCTTGTAAGTCTGTGCCTTGTGGTTTGGAACAGGTGGAGATGGAGGATTTTGATGCAAATATTGAAGACCAGAAAGAAGAAGTGAAGAAGGATACAGCAGAGGAGGAAGAAAGTGAACTGGTAGGAGACACATCAGCCATCTCTAATGAAATGTTTGTTAATGTGTTTGAGGGAGAATCTCAGTCTTATAAATGCCAACCCATTGCCATTCTTAGCAGTGCAATCTTAATACACACATTTCTAGTCGTTTGTTCAGTAAACGTTTCTAGGAGAACTTTAATGTTAAATCATATTATTCCGAACTGATTTTTTTTTTTAAGAATCTGTGAGTCTGTGCCACAAACAGCATTATCAGTGGAGCATGGCAATGTGCCTCTTACAGACATTTATAAATTGCAGTACACTATAGCGCTGTCTTCCAGATTATGTAAGAATTACACTAAGTGGAGGGATGGGAAGAATGGGCAAACGTTAATTTAGCTTATTTCCTTTCACGTGTCTAAAGAACTCTTCTCAACTGTCACAGTGTATGACAACAGTTATGAAGAAGAATGCTTTCTCTGCCAAGGCTCGCTGACTTTGTCAGTAGGTATTTCCAAGGTGAGGGTTTAGGTCTCTTGGATAAATGAAGGTTAGAGAATTGCCCTGAGGGCTGACGTTCTTAGGTATGTATTTAAAAGTCCATGGAAGGCTTCCTAATGTAACTTCTTGGTGTGTGTTGGAGCTGCAGCTGGTCAGTGCTTGATGAGTTGAATGTGTCAAACCCTGGTTCCCACAACCAAGCAGTTAAACTCCAATAAACAGGAAGTAACCAAAAATGTCTGAGACAAGCAAAGTCCTTTTTCTTGATAGAAATTTACTATTCCTCAGGAGTGGCAGTTTAGAAAGCAGTTGAAATATAGAATTAAAAAAAATAAAGCTTAGGAAGAGCGGATTTTAATAAACATTTGTTTTTTGCAACATGACTCATTTATTCTCTTTACTAAATTATTCTTTGGCACAGAGTATGAGACTGCATAAAGTGTGGTTAGAACATTTCAGTGATGCACCCATGTTTACAAGAATATGGCTGCTAGTCTCATTTCTTGGAAATGAGCTATATCTAGAAGAGAAAGTTGTCTTTAGCTTTTGAGACACCTGTGCATAAGTGTGTGTATGTATGTATGTATGTGTTTATGGGCTCTGGGGAGTGTCCTAATGTACAGCACATATAACAATAGTCCTTTTCTTTGAGACAAGGAGAAAGCTTGGTGGTAAAAACTATGCAAATTATTAATAACTAAAAGTAATCTACATATAAGAATGTTTTCTATTCAGATTCACAAGAGATGAAAATTAGCAAAGAATTATCTGCTGTATGTAATCTCTGCTACTCAGTCACATGGCTAATCTCAGAGAGAGGTATGTCAGACAGAAAGGTGGAACAGTACACTGTATTTGGTATCTGTTGCCTTCTTGAGAGCAGTTGGTAAGGGTTCTTCAATTCATTTTGCTACATTTAATCCTGTGGAAAAAGAGAGGTCTGAAGCTCCTGCCATCTGGCAGATGTCCTTGAAACATCCAACTGTCTTGTACCAAAGGATGAAGTCTGAGTCTTTTCTTATCCTATCTGAGGACCAGGATATTGTACAGATTCAGCACACAATAGGCCATTTCACACCATCAAAGTCACTCTTTTGTTGCTATTATCAACTCCCATAGGGTTGTTTGTAGCATTCAGACAATTCTTGCTTTTCTGTGCTTGATGGTATGAATTATTGATGCATTTAACTTAAGTGTTCTCACCAGTGTATCACACATCACTTTGTTCAATACAGGCTTCTAGCTGTGGTGTAAACTTTCTCAGCAAATTTTAATGTGCAACTTGGTTTAAAAGTATAAATATACATATATACATGAAGTTTATTTATTTGTTACATGGAAATATTGCAGCACAAACTGTCTTAGTTTGTATTAATCACAGACTTGATTAAAAACAAGAAAATACAGAGATCTGATAATCTCAAGTCACTGATATATGTGTGATAGAAAAAAGGTCTTTCAAGGATTTTGGAAGAGCAATGCTGAACGTAATCAAAAGCAGTGTAGCTCTCTGGAATAGTACGCTCTGATTTAGTAACCCTTAGCATTAACAAATGCAAGTATATATTTACCACAGTGGAGGCAACCTATAAATAGAGCAGGAAAGAAGTTAGTGTAATAAAACTGGTCTGTGGATTGTTTGTTTTCTTGTTGAAATCTTCTAGAGTAGTTCTTTTCCCTCTCTATTAAAAATCATTCTTTAAAATAATGAAATTCTCACAGGGGTTCCATTTCACTACATTCAGCTTTTTATGCGATTGCAGAGAAACCTAAGTAGTTTTATAACAAATCTGAGCAGCTGACATGAGTTATAAGGGGTTGCCTAGGAAGGGTTTACTCATCCGAGAGTATAAAATGAAAAGATAACAAGAAGATATCTAAAATTAATACTTTTTACCAAATTTAATATCATTGTACTCATTTACAAGGAATAAACTGGCTAAATATCATTACATGTAAAACGTATGATGACATTTTGTAGGGGAAAAAGTGTTTTAAAAGAATCGTTGAACTAAGAGGGTTATTTTAAAATGAAAAATAATACTTAGTGATTCAGTAGATACTCTCATTTAAACTAAAAAAAGAATTTTGTTTAGTTGTGGACTAACCACTCATACAAGAACTTAGTATGTCCCTTTGGAAGGATTAAGTGAAGCTTGTGTGTCATAAATCTGGGAATATATTCTTAAAAGCTTGTGACTACGGTAACTTTTTCATTTGTATTTGTAAAGCTTTGAATATTCTTTATGCCTGATAAGTTGTGTTGCAGTAACTTTGCCACCTGGGATAATATAATATAGTAACTGTGCACACAGCGCCATTGCTGTCTGTTAAACTCATTCCGGAGTTCTGTGTTTGCAGAGGGCAGCACTCTTGTAATCATTTGCAAGGGCTGCTAAAATCACTGAATGGGAAGTGGATGCAGAAGTTCTGAAATACCGAGTAATTTGTTTCCTTCATCTGATAACAAGAATTGTGCCTTACAAAAAGAAATACCTTAAGCTCCCGTTATAATGCTGTTTCCAGTTCAAAAGTGATTGCATGTGTGTCTCTCTCTAATCCTCCGAGCTTCTCTCTGTGTATGATTTAGGGTTACATTCCGAAAAGCAAATGGGAGATGGACACTTCTGAGGCAAAGCTAGGTGGGTATTTATTTTTTTCCTGTTTCTTATAGTTGGTATCTGATGATGTTTGCAAAACCTGAATTTTTGTTCTTACTGTGCCTCCTTACCAAGGACAAATAAATTTATTGATCTCATACACGTGTGTGAAACTGCAAAAGCATCTGTACAGAAAAGGAATTTGTCTTCTGGCAGAGGCAAGGGAGTTATGACTTTCTAACCATCGCTGTTTTATATACTCATTAATTGTCCTTCCATCTGTTCAAGGAAAGTACTCTGTCTTAAAATTTTAAAAAATCAGTTATTTCTATTCTTATTCATCTCTTCTGTATTATAAAAACCGAAGAGTCAACTTACATTGCACTGCATTCTTGTTCATACTGCATACCTTTTTTTGAAGCCTAAATGTCGTCAGTAACTTCTTACTTTCTTGGAGACATGCCTAGTAGCTAACTGCGTCGAAGATGTTTCTTGCTCTCCAAAATTGACATGTGTGAGGACAAAGTAGTGCCATGCTTTGAAGTTGGTTCTGAATGATTAGACGTTGGCGTATCTTTTCAACAATTTAGGTATTGAAAATTTAAAGTTGGTTATGCTTTTCAGTTCCAGGAGAGTACTAGAATTCTCCTTAGTAGGATGCAAAATGGACTTTCCAGGAGCACAAGGGCACTATTTTTGCTGCACTTCTTGTTCTGATTAGTGCTGCTGGTTGCGTTAGACATAAGTGCTAATATTAGGATTCTGTCAAAGTCAAAAGCAACTTTCAGGTTGAAATGCATGCGTCACAGCTATGGTGGAAAGTGTACACATGGAAAAGGGTTTCTAGTCATTACGATCAGTTTTGTTTGGGTGGGTTTTTTTTAAGAACAGTAATGGTTCTCAGTGAAGATTTTATCAATGCAATCTGCATAAAACTGCTATTTTCTGTCATGTCTGTGAGAAGTAATATATCTGAATGGGACGCAGCATGTCTTAACATTTTGAGGTTTGCTTCTGCATGTGTGGTACAGCCCTGTGTATCATTACTTCCCAGTAACCAAAATCACAATTGCACCATAGAAATAGCATTAGAAGTTCTGGCTTACATAAAGCAGCCTTTCATCTTTTACTGTTAACTGCTTAGCTGCACCATCTCTTCTGCTGCTGTGCTCTCTTTTAAGTCATCTAAATGTTTGTGGAATATATTGACGTTGTGGCACCTGCAGTACGACTGGAGGAGCCTTGTACTCAATGGTTCCAGTGTATCAAACAGCTAGGCAGCTAGACAGAATTAATTCAGGATTGCTCTGCATTTTTGTTATAAGAGTTGATTGGTTTAATATCTTAAGATTGTTTCTTAAGTTTATAATTTTTTTCCCAATTATATACCAAATCATAGTACTGGAAAACTGCATTGTTGAAGAACGTTCTGATACATTGTGTTGTATTCCAAATAACATGGACTTCTTTAAATACTGAGCAGTAGAACAGATGCGTTGCGCTGCATACAGTGAACCTTAAGTCATCCCGTGCATTTTATAAATATCACAGGAGTCAAAACTGTGTTCTAAAAATATTTTATGTGTAGTTTCTAGCAATGTGGAGACTGCGACTGCAGCAGAAACTTACAGATAGCTTTCAAAATTTACCTCTCTCGTGATCAAATACTGCTAACAAATAGAAACAAAGAACTGTGGTGTGTTTCTTCCCATATGAAAACTCCATAATATAAACAGCAGAATTTCTATATGGTCTCCACTTAAATGTAAAATGGGGAGTGAGCAACAGAGTCAATTTTATGCTAAAGTAAGTTACTTGCAAGGCTGTTGCAATAATCCTTTAACAATCAAACTCCATTAACAAACTGGATGTTAGCATGCTGCAAGACACAGATACAGGTGCTGAGAATGTCTTTCTATTAAATCTGTATTCACGATTTTACTTTTATAACTACCTTCTAGATCCATTTTTATAAATACATAGAACTATAGATTAAAAGTAGATTCTGACAGAACATACATTTAAAAAAAGCGAGGCATTCCTATATAATGAGTGCTGTTTCTTTGAAAAACTGCTCTGCAAGGGCAGACAACTTTTAGCTCAAGGTATGCGTTATAAGCACTTGCAGTCTGTGATTAAGAATTATTATATTTAATTCACAATAAGACTTTGTTGTAGATGAACAATTAAAATTATTTCCTGAAAGGCATGTAAACTGTAGTATGCATTTGTTATTCCAAAGTTTAGTTATTTCCTGGGAGCTGGCCTGCCCATCAGGTTTATTGCATTAGTTCCAGAGGGCACACATTTGCAGAAGTGATACAAGTGCAGAATCTAAAACCAGCAGTGTAACTCTTGTTTTGCTTTTTTGTTTTCTTTCTGAGTAGATGTTGTTACAGGAGAGCACAATAAGATCTTACTGACTGTAATAAGCCTCAGAAAAGGTCTGAAAAGTTTGAATTCTTTAGCTGCAATGCTGACTTGTGACAATCACCATACCGTATGCCCCAGAGCTCTTGCATTGGTTCAGATTTACTGTGGCAGGGGTGATGCATTCCTCTGAGTATGTGTGTGGTATATCATTTCCTTATGTGTTGTGAGTGCACAGCCACATTTTTATTCTAAAGTCTAATCACTGGTCTGTCTCAGTGCATGGTGCACACGGGTTCTTATATTTAAATTTACAGAAATGGAGTCACATTTTTAAAATTTGACTGTATTCGCAGTGTTTAGTGCAATACTCTGTTCCAAAGTGTGGCTTAGTGGTGAGTTTTGCAGACTTTCAGGGAAGGAGAAATGAGCTCTGGCATAGCTGAAGTTTTGATACCATTGTAAAATTTGCTCTGGAATGCAAATAACATTTTACATAAAACTTTGACTTTTGCATAAGGAGGGCAAAAATTTAGCTGATTGATTCATTTAGTTTTTGAAGGAGCTAATTAAGTCAGTTACTTTCAGATGCTTTATTATTAAAATTCTAAAGGTGAGTTTTTAAGTTCTGTGGGTTTTCAGAAATGCTGCTGCTTCGTTGTTTTTAAAATTGAAATGGTAAAATGATGTTTGATAGTTTAACACTAAATAATCATCTGCCATAAATATTTACGAGCACCATTGTTACAAAAATGACACCTTGTCTCATTTTCAGAAAAGAATATTCTGAAATAATGCTTTGTGGTAGGCTTTTGACATTTCTGTAGTGTGTCTACTGCATGGCACATGTACCTTGAACCATGATAGTATGGATGGAAGCAGATCTCTCTGGAAAGGCAATCCAACTTCAAACATGGAAGGAGATAACGTTGTAAAATAAATTCTGTGTAGCAGTAACAAAAAGGGACAGAGGGGAACCTCATACTCTGAACGCCTCCTGAACTCCTCTAGCAATGTTTGAGTTACACGTTTCTTGGCGATGTTTTCAATTGGTCTGTGTGCAGCAGGGAGTGGGCGACTGAACTTGCATCATAGCATGTTGCCTTCCAGCAGGAATATGTCTGTATACAGAAACTTGCCAACAGAGAGCTCCTGAATTTTCAGTTCTTCATGTTCCTAAATGCTCCTCAATGCATTTGTTGCTCTCCTTTTCAATGTAATTTTTTTCTGGAAACCCTTATGCTACAAATGATCTACGCCGATTGATCTGACAGTAATACTGAAGAACAGTGCAAGTACATTATGTGCTGGAGTAACGGAGGAATATTGTATAAATCAATTTTGTCTTCTAGAGCGAGTGCCGTCTTTCTGTGGAGATTGAACATCAAATTGAGCAGATTTAACTTAGAGCAAAAGAAGAACCTTAACTGAATTGTGTAACAAGATATCATGTTACAGATACAAATACCCTGCACAGTTTTCTTAAATGTTGGCTTTTTTAAAAGGCAGAGGGGGATTAAAATGTTTTCTTAGAAGAAATTCTATATCTGTCCAGGGAAACAGGGCAAAGGTGGAGTCTTTAAAAATTTTAGAGTTGTATGAGGGAGAAATTACTTCATTAGTTTATGGCATTTAAATTATACTAGCATGTCTACCTCACCATTGCCTCACATTATCTCCATTGTTGCTCTTTTCTCTCCCATATTAAGTGAAAAACCTCATCTCTGAACTGAGCTCTTTAAATACATACCTTTGAACATCCTCTTCTGCTATCCAGAAAATATGCTGCCTTGTATTTGGTTTATTTCTGAGGTCTTTTGTGGGTGAATTTAATTACAGCAGTGACTTCTGAAACAATGTTACTGACATCACTGGAAATGGTTTACAGAATATAACTGCCAAGCTTAGTATTCCTTCTGCACATACTTGAATTGTTGGCTTATAAAATGGTAGCATACATTGACAGAAGTACTAGGATTTCCATTGACTTGTAAAGCCGTTTTTCATTTTCATGCTTTGTTGTTTGTAATCTTACAATGAATACTTCATCTCCTTTCCAAAAGCAGTTTGCTACATAATTGCAAGAAGGTGGTGTTTTTTCACTGAAAATAAGTGTCCAAAGAGGATCAAAATTTTAGAACATAGAAATGGAATTGTTTCTCCTCATGCCTTATCAGTTCAATAAGAAAAAGAAGAAAATTATGACTGTTGGACAAACGTACTGCTCAGATATTCATGACTGACCTCTTACACCGTGAAACAAAAGATTCTGAGATTTTTTTTTTTTCCCCAGTCCTGGAGGATTTTGAGTGTGTTTTCCTTGTGGGGAGAGAAAAAGAAAGGGGGGGGATCAGGGTTTCCAAGGACCTTTTTGTTTAGCAGAAACAGTATCTCAAAAACTTGTCTTTGATGCATTAAATTATATGATCGTCACTTGTTCCCTGATACTGCATGTATGCCATGTTTGACACAGTATTAAACCCCAAATTTGCAAAAAATGCTACAGCTTTAGTATTGTGTTCAAATTCAGAAAGGTGGATCTGTGGTTCCTAGCTATTGATGGCTATATTGTACCTGTAAGGACAGACTCCATATAGTATGAACATCCAGAAGAGGAAGCTTTTCTCCCTCATACAAATAACAAGACTGAGTGTTATTGCCAAACAATTAATGTGAAAGATCAATAAAACTTGAAAATGGTGTTGAGTCTTCTCTAATTTATTTCAACTCTCATCATTCCACCTGTCAAGACAAGCTGGACGTACAAGTTCTGCTGCTTATTCTTTTGAAAATTTTTCCACTCTCATCTTGTTTGTGTGAATATTAGAAAAAAATTCTCCTTTAACTCTGAGGCTCTGTGTTTGTTCTCAGACAAGCTGGATGGTTTGCGGACTGGCACTAAAAGGAAACGTGACTGGGAAGCAATTGCCAGCAGAATGGAAGATTATCTACAGCTTCCAGATGACTATGATACACGTGCTTCTGAACCTGGAAAGAAAAGGGTAATAAATTTTCAAATGACTTACTGTCTGTATATGACCATTTAGCAATCTCTGTGAAAAAGAGTTTGTATCAAGTCATTCAGTGTCTATGAATGTGGCAATTTCACTGACTCACTTTTCATTTTGCTGTTCCATTAGATTCTGTAAGAGGACATTCTTGAGAGTAGGGTCTTCCAGAGGTAAACAGATGAATTATAACAAAGTGAGGGATTGTAGATAATAAAGATCAACTACGCATGGCATGGCTTTTGAGATTGAGAATGGAATCATGTCCCGTTTCTTCCTAGGGGAGATGGTGCAACCATGGTTGCAACCAGAGCAACCCATAGAGTCCTTTTCTTATGCTGTATGTTTTGTGATGAGATAGCATGATATACAGTACAGATTCCAAGACAAGATGATGATTTTATTAAGCTATTTTTTGTTAGGTTTTGTAATAAGTAGGCAGAGAAACAGTACACTGTTCTTATGTTCAAAAAGATTCATCTAAGGAAAGTATCAGCTACATAGGTTTTATATCAATTAAGTCTTGTAGACATTACCTCCTGTATATACCTTGCATAAAGCTTGGGAGATACTGTGTAAGAAGTTGGCTTCAACCACTTTATATGTAGTTCTGTTCTGAACACAAAATGCTACATCTTCAAAATACCATTGTGAAAAAAAGGGGAAAAAATCATAGAGGAAGATGAAAGAGAGGTAATAGGAAGAGGTAATACTTTTTTTTTTTTTTTTTTTGTCTCCAAAATAGAAAGACCAGCTTTTGCCACTAAAAGTAATTTGAGTTAACTGTTGGTGTTTGGGCTTTGTTTTGTTTTGTAATGTCAGGTAGAAAACATGGGTAGTACTGGACAGCGTGCATGAGGGAAATGGAGATACTAAGGCATCAGCAGAGGAAGTGATGGTGGAAGAAAGCAGACATTGCTTATCAGCAGGAATGTCTGGGGAAATCCAGGTAGAAAGTGGAACAGGGAGGTGCTGGCAGAAAGGTGATAAGGCAATGTCCCCAAGTAACAAATCAGCCTGAATGGGACTAATCAGTTAGGATGTCAAGGAAGAGCTCCTTCACTTACTGTTTTTTCTTGTCCTGCAACTGTGTGTTCCAGCTGAGTTTCTGGACTGTAGCCTCCCTCCCTCCCTCCTCCCTGTGGCACTCCCTCCCATCAGTGTCTGGGTTTTGTGGGTGAGGGAGTGACTGTATATGTTTGAACAGGATGAATGCAAGTGATCTACATGACCATGAAGAGCCACAGAGGATGGGAGATAACAAATGCATGAAGAAGTTATATAGTGTAAAGAAACAGTGGAAAGATTTAAATAGAAATGCATCACAGAAGATAGAGGGGAAAACTGTCCCTCGTTCATGGATTCATTGCCGAGTTGCTCTTTAACACTGTCTTTCTGTAGTTTCATAGATGTTTCCGTTGCGCAGTTGAAAGACAGGTTGTACAGAAAATGAAGACACTAAGTGAATCTTTGATAATTCTTCCTGCAGAAAGCAGTGCTTTGAACAGAGAAATAATTGTAGTAATTACACTTGAGTTCTCAGAATTATAGCATTGAAATGGAAAAGGCTAATCATCTGTACCTTTCTTCCACTCCATGGAACACCTGGGAAGTTCAATTAAAAATAATGTAACTGGTGTAGTTTTCATCTTTACTCATCGGAAAACAAATGAATACTTACCTGTTCAAATGAAAATGAGTACAAGTTAGAATTCTTGTATTCTTATCTGCAATGGAAAGCCTAGAGTTGTTTCAGGATTTCTTAAGAGATTGTCCTACTGATAGTATGTTCTCCATAGGTGCGATGGGCAGATCTAGAAGAAAAAAAAGATGCAGACAGGAAAAGGGCCATTGGTTTTGTTGTTGGACAAACAGACTGGGAGAAGATAACAGATGAAAGTGGTCATCTTGCTGAGAGAGCCCTCAACCGCACCAAGTATATATGAAAAAGTGGTTAAATGGGATTTTGTGCCTTTAAGGTAAGTATTCAGTCTTCCTGCACGTTTATAGCCATGATGTTTTTTAGGTTTTTTTAAGAGTTGAGGTTGCAGTTCATATCGTTGTTAGAGTTCTCCCAGACAAGATTATTTGATTTGGAGCCTTGTTTAATAGGTGTCAGCTGTGCCTGTGTCAGTGTGCACCTTCCTGTACAGCATCTAAAAATAAAAGGAGAAGGATTGTCAGCTATCAATCTCCAAACCTTATTAACAGAAAGATTATTTCTTCATTAAAAGAGTAGTTTAGCTGTGTGCCTAGTCCTGACTAGTTCAGATTTTGCTTACTACATCTTAACTCTGACTATGTTAATTGCTGTTTTACTTGGTGTAACAGACTTTTCCTTTCTTTACAGGCCATTTGCTCTGAGGAGAAGTGAACCAAGGTGTCATGAGCATCTTGCATGGGTCATGTCACTCCCACCTTCACAGTTTTTCTTTGTTACTTTAGTTTCAGCAATTTTCTTGAGATGTTGGCAGATAACCAGTGCCCTCAAAAAAACCAACGAATCCCACTGCTCCTAAGTGAGAGAGACAGTTTACTTTTTAATATTTTTGGAGGGGAGGGAGGGGGAGGGCCAGTAGTTTTAGCTGCTGTTTGTGGGATAAAGTGGAAGGATTAGACAAACGTTACCTCCACTGTACCGTCACAGAATGTTTATCACCTTTGCTTTGTGGCCGTTCTCGTTTTATACTGTATGTATCTTGTAGCTTATTGTATTAGGAAGCAGAACAATAAATTTCACTATAAACTCGGTGTTCTTGGTGGACCATATAGCATGGTTTTTGTTTGACATTTTAAATGTGGTCTGTGTTCACATGTTGACAGCGCTCAGAACCGTCCTTACCTGGAAGAGGTGATGTGCTTATATTCTGGAATGTGTCCTGTCTTCTAGGTTTATCACCTGCTCTTCTTCTCATAGACAGCTCTATTAAGGCCCCAGGTTTTGCTGGCCTTTAGGAGTCATACTGTTCCCATTCTTCCTGGAGAGCAGGAATGATCGTTATTTTTTGGATCCTAGTTTCTCAATTATGTCAAATTTCCATTACTACGTGAGTATAAATTCTGTTGGATGGCTCTGAAATACTCAAGGTAGTAATGTATGAAAAACATTTCTTTAACGTGCAACTTGAAAACAGGTACTACAGAGTTCTCTGGAGGGCAGCCTAGAAAATTCATTTGGTCTTTTAGCCAACACTGATCCCTATCAGGGTATTTCATTCCATTCATAAGTCTACTGTCTCATAAAGAAACATCATTAAAACAAGCAACAAAGACCAGAAGTTATACCTTTCTATTCCTTTAATAAATGTGTTTAGCTTGCTAAAAAAGAGAAATGAATAGCAGTCCACACTATCAAAAGTGGTACAAATTCTTCATAGATGCCGGTATATTGCTTTGGCACAGCATCAGCTTTGTTGATGAAAACTTTCTTTTGTTCTCTCAGGTTTTGAAGCAAAGGCTTCAAATTTCGTGTTAAGGCTTTGTGTGTTAACACAAGGCATTGTGTTTAACAATATTGTAACCAGGCAAGGTGTTTAAATCTGAAAATAATTGCTGTTTTACTGGTGAATTGAATTTTTTCTCCTGACCTTTCTGAGGGAAGAAAATGAAGTCCTGAATTTCCTTCTGTGCTATTCTTTGTTGCTGTGCTGAGTGATTACATTGCAGTTTGCGTCTAGGTTGGTAAATCAACTAGTTCTGGTGTGGTGCTAGTTCATGCTGTTAAAGGAGAGCTGTGGTGCTAATAGATGGTTTTGTTTGCCATTCTGATATTTTGGTTTATTGGATGTTTCTCAGCCTTGTCTGTGGTGCATGATTGAAAGCTCTTTGGTAAACGAGGGGAATAGCTGAACTTGTGTTATGCCCTGAATGTGTTTAACACAAGAAAATCAAGCTCTCTGAATGCAGCGTTTTTAAAATGGAAGGTAATAAATATGCATTTTCTGTGTACACATGCTATTATGTAGCATATATACTTTCTTTTTTAAATGTTTCTAAGTACTCTTTGAATTCTGACTGAGAATTGTTGACAAAGGGAAACTAATAGTTAACAAGAAATCAGTATTGTGTATTGCTGTGGAAATCAGGCAAGCTTCGCTTCGGAGAAGTTACTCTCAGGTATGTGTAAAATGGGTTTCAGTCTATCTTCAGTTGTCCGTAACAAAACTAGAGTTCTTGTGGTATGCCATTGTTACGAGTCGATGCTGTTTCTTCACTTTTAAGAAGTGATAATGGTTTTTTGGTAATACACTGGAACGAGACCCTTTTCTAACATTTTTCTTTCCAGGCTAAATAATATTTCTGGAGCATGCAAATGGATAGCATGTGACAGAATTGATCATATTGTTTACTGTTTTTAACAATTTTGAAAATTATTTTAGCAGATAACATGCAGAGGGGTCACACTGTTTATTCTGTGGTGCATGTAGAATTAAACAGAGATGAGCAGAGAATACACATAAAGTTACACTTTACTCTGGTGAGAACAGAGAGAATATGTATTAATCTTCAAGTTTAGGGCAAAATTTCAGTTATGAAAACATACTGTTGCAGATTCTTTGTTAGACTGTTTGATCAGAACAGGCTGAAGGGCTTGGGGTTTTTTGTTGTTGTTTTCCTGGTTCCCTGAATTTCAGAACTTTTTCCGTTTCTGTAGTACAGAAATATCATTCCATAATCTTTGCCATTTGTTTCAGTTGGTTTGAATGTTAAGCAGGTCAGTCTTCATCTGCTTGATGGGAAGTGGCTCTCAAAGAAAGTTAACTTATGCCAGAACTACAACCTGTAACAAATTCTGCATACTCTAGTCCTTCAGTGAATGAAGAAATCAAGTAAAAAGGAAAAATTAATCATTGCTTACCATTTCTCATGGTACTTCAGTTTTTCTCAAGACCGCCTGCTTTTTTAAGGGTATTGAAACTACCTGTCTCATGGTAGAAGTGCATGAGCTTTGTGCAAGGGAATGTGCAACCTAAGACATACTGCTGCTATGTGAATAGAGCTTTGTTGTCATCTTCAGTCACCTTGTGTTTTACTGTAGGATTGCTCATTTAAGCATGATGGTCTGACTATGGTATGAAAGAGTGAAAATATAGCATAGAATACCATATCAGTTCTGGAAATGTCATGGTTTTCTTTTTCTCAAAACGTTTACATCAACATAAACAACTTACCTTGCATTATTAGTTCCCAGTCTTTGGAAGGGAAGAATTGGTGAAGTTTCACTTTTCACCCGTCAGGTTGGGTTTGGTATTTTTTGGACTTTGCTTCAGTCATCTTTGCAAACCCTGTCCATTAATTGTTCCTTGCCTGCCTGTTGGTAAACAAAATACAGCACTGTTATTGTCTGTTTGTAAGGTGTTTGTTTTAAGTGTTTTCTGAAGCCTTTTAATCTCTGAACAACCATTTAGATACCATGGAGATCCTGAGTAGGATTTCAGTAATGGCTTTTATGAAAGGATTGAATTGGAAAATTGAAGAATCGTGATTTGCAAGTCACATTAGAAAGTACGCTTCCTGCAGAAGAATAGTCTGTCGTTAGTGTGCTTTTAAATGAGAGAGAAGAACACGACCTCACCAGCCAAAATCAGTTTTTCCCAATTTGAGATTTCAACATCATTGGAACACTCTGAGAATCCTTTTCAAAGGAATGAAGTAATTCAGCCTGTGGGACAGCTTGTTGCCATCTAAGCAAATTTATTGTTACCAGAAGAAAAAATATTCTTTGTCTGTTTATTTAATGCAGCTGTCATGGTGAATGGTTTCGTGCCCTTCGGACACAATTTCTCTTAGCAGATTGTGCCATTTTGTTATTGATATTGCTGCCACAAAATATTGGAAACCCACACAATATTGGACAGACCTCGGGATTTGAAGAAAATGTGGTTGATCTGGGTTGGAGGCAAATTGTGCTTTTTGTTACGAAGTTCCCAATGTCTCTGCCAGCGTGCAGCTAGCTAACTGTGAGTTGACTGAACTGAAACCCAGGAACTCTCTTGGAGTGTTGTAACTCGGCATATGTGGACTGGAAAGGGGAAGCAGTACCGAGAGTTTTCTTTGCCTGTGGAACATTCACGTGGTCTGCATCCTTAGGAAGCCAAATACTGATGGGTACATGGTTCCTTTTTATTGTGCCTCTCTTCGTTATTTGATGTTTCCCAGATTACTTCTGGGAAGTGAGGTGTCAATACTGAACTTGAGGTCCACTGACAATTTGGGATCAAACTGTGCCAGGACAACCTACATACTATGAGATAACATATTTGAGGAGCAGAGGTGGCCATCTCAGTTGAGATCTGCACGTTTGCAGCGCAAACTGTAAGTGGGTAAAAAGAAATTCCAAGTTCTTACAACGTGGTGGTGTAAGACTGATGGTACTTAGTTTTCTTATCATTGTAGAAATAAGAGAAAGAACAGAAATTTCCTAGAATTCGAAATATGAATGACACAATTCTCTCTCTATTTTGAGTCTCCAGGGCAATCATCTTTATTCTCTCATAAAACTTGAATCAAAGTTGTTTTCTCTTCTCCTGCTCCTTCATTCTTGCAGGTGTGAGTCAGAATCCTTCAACCGACTAAAGGAACACCAAGTAACTTCTGATTTCTGCTGAAGATTAATCACTTTCTTCTTCGTGGTGAAACTGTTTTGTTTCATTCTTACCAGTGGAGTGTTCCAGCAATTGCAATGTTTCATTCTACCACTTCCAAATGTACACAGTACTGGATCTGCAGGCCGAAGCCTTAAATCTTCCTCATGCATGTAGGTTGGAAAATAGGTAATGATAATATTTCATTCAGGTGGATTATCACTTTCTAGCTGATTAATACTGTTTGGAAGCAGAATGTGCTCTTTTATTCGTGGTTTTGCTTAAACCAGGTAAGCACAAGTACTGTTACCAAACAACAAGTACAGCAGGTTTCTGGAAATGGAGAGCCAAAAGTGTTTTGAAGTCGCTTATGTTTTCCATTCTGTGTTAGGTTTCTAGTCGGGAGGCTCTGGTCTCTTTGAGTTGTAGGATTTAAGATTTGAATATGCAAAACCTTAAAGCCGCCTGGGTGGAAATGGCAGAGTTTCATTTTTTTTTCTAATATTTTTTCTGACTTGTTGAACTCTCAGATAGCATCTCTTTGGGAGGGTAGGCCTTTCCCTAGGGCTTGTGCTCTGGAGTGTCAGTCATTCAAATATTTCTCCGTACTGCTTCCTTTGTATGTGTGCACCGGGACAAAGTTTGTTTCTTTAACTGGTCAAGATACACATGTATGGATGGATGTTCAGCTTTACAGAAGAAATTTCTGATGCTTTTTATTAGGATTGCATCTGAACTGTCTGCAGTGATCAGTATATTCGTATATGAAGTTGCTGTGTTTGAACAGTTAGTACTCTCAGGGGAATACATGAAGACTGCAAGGTTGTTATCACTTCACCAATTCCTGTGATGGTGCTTTGCTGTCTTCGGAGGGAAATTATAACTGCAGTGCTCCTTGAAAAACAAACAAACAAACAAAAACACCTGAGAAGTAAAAACTCTCCTTCTAAATGAAGAAAAAACAAAACAAAAAAAAAAGAAAGAAAAATGGGAATTCAGTTAGTTTTAGTAACTAACTCTAATTATGTGAGCTGGAATCTGTCTTGTGTGGCTGGAATGTGCTAGCAACTCCACTGTCTGAGGTGTCTGCTTTAGCAACTGGCTGCATATATATTTGTGGAGGAGAATCTGAAATTAATCCCTACCATTTTTTTGCCTGCAGGTCAAAAGTATAGTTGAGCAACCTGATTTAGAAAGCAGCTCATCTTGGAAAAAAACTGTTAAGGGTGATTTGAAAGTACTTTTAAATTCTCTTTAAAAGCACAAGCCATTAGCAGAGTACATGTAAACTGAAACATTGCCCCCCCAAAAATAGAAGCATCTTTCAAAAACTAAGATTCATTCTGTTTAAATCTTGTAGGATGTTACTTTTCTTCCCTGTGGATTAGCACAGAAAGGGAACAGAGCTGCAGTGCTTCCCTGCTTCAGAGTGTAAATGGCCTTAAAACACAAAAAAAATAAGTATTTGTTTTGACAGGTAGGTAATACAAACAATGACTTTAATTTGGCACTACACCATATGTGGGTGACAAGGTATCTTAAGCAGCGTTTAAAAATTATCTTTTTATTCTGTTTTGGTAAGTCTGATGCAGATAGTAATAAAAGTTTTGTTTGACCACTGTTGTTGATCCAGGTACTAGCCTTTGTACATGTAGCTTCTGGTTTTTGAGAAGACTGTATTACTGTTTGAAGCACAGAAAACACAGCTTTACCGACAAACACCTACACTGTTTCAACTTACTCATCTGTGGATGCTCAGAACTCTAGTGCAAGTGATGAGTCTCTACTGCTATTTTTTGAGGTGTTTGTTTTTCCATTTCCTTTGAACTGAAGTTGCCAAATTCTTTCCTTTGAAGAAGACATGGACAGATTAACTTGTCTGGTAGCAGATCTCATTGTACTCTTCAATTAGAGCCACACAGAAATCAAGATTTTTCAGGTAATGACAACCAGACGGCACTAAAGCTTTGATTTCATGTTAGGATTAAATTGGAAAAAAAAAAAAACAAAAGCTTGAAATTGTTTCCACTATAATTAAATTTTTGTGGTTTCATATTGCTCAATGCAGTTTTAAACCATTAACTTCTACTTCATGAAAGAAAAAGTCACCGCTTTTCTGTGGAAAAAATTTCAGTGGACTAACATCGCACTGTTGTGTGGAGTATCACTTGCAGCGCACAGTCAACATTTTGCGCTCCATTGAACCTACGTGCTGCATAAATATGGAACAAGATCTTTCTTCTGCCTTAAGGAGAAGCATCAAAATTAAATGGTCTTTTTATATCCTGCTAAAAAGCTTGACAACTGCTGACATCTAATGGAAAACAGGATTTAACTTGCTAGTAGCTGCTTTTGGATTGTAGAGTCTTTAAATATATTGTAGCAAGAACTAATTCTTCTGAAGTCTTCCAAGGTTTCTTATTGAATCTTTTGCTTTTTTCCTCTTGGAATGAAGAAAAATAAGGATAAATATCCAAACCAAAGCACTAAAGATACTTCTAATAAAAGAACCTGCTAGCTTCACTCTGGCTAAGAAATCTCAGAACTTCAGCTTGATCGGAGACGCTACCGAGATCTCTCACAAAGAGGCGTACTTGAAGCTCTAATGTGAACAGTTAAAACAGGTTTGCACAATGCGTGATATGATTACTGCAAGTTTTGCAGTAGGTACTTTATAGTTAAGGAGGAATGTGAATACCCTTTTCTAAGGAGTTTACAATCTACATATTCCTTTATTAGGAATAAAATGGTTTGTATCTCCTTTCCCTTCTCCCAGCAGGCAGAGAGAATCTGCTGTAAGGCTGAAGGGAAGGCCCTAAAGTAAACTTGGGTATAAAATTCCTCATTTTTACTTAAAAGTCTGTCTGATATAGCCTCATTGCAGTATATATGTTTCAGATGTAGCTTGAGAAGAATATTCAGATACCCTTTAAGCAATTTATCTACAAATCTGTTGGGAGAGACACTAGCACGGTGAGCATGCTGCATTGCTAGTAGTATGCTAACAGTGCATGTCCATACCTTCTACTCGAAGATGAACTTGGAGGAGAATAAAAATCTGACTAAAAAGCTAGATTTACCTCAGTGGAACCAGAAGTGACTGTTTGGCTTTGGGTCAGTTTGGGGAACTGATGAAACCTGTAACCTTCAGTGATAAATATTTCTCTATCACCTCCTTTTGTCAGTTGTGTCCAGTTCTGGCTTGAGAAGATTGTCTCAGTCCTGTGGATTTCCATTCTTCTCTTGTTCCTAAGCTAGACTTAAAATGCGCTATGTTGAAGGAAAGGACTATCTGGAAGACTGGCACGATTTATGTTTTGCTAAATGCAAAAATGCTGACCATATCATGTTGTCACTTTGCACTCTGCTTTGATAGTTTCTTGGATTCTGCATCTAAATCATAGTCTTGAACTTCATTTGAAAAGTCACAGTTGTCCAGAGAATTTCTCTCTCAAAGGCTGTTCTCCACTGCATACTCAGATGCAGCAGCATCCAGTGCAGCCAGAGTTTTGGAGAAGAGCTCCTCAACAGTGTCTGTTACAGCTGAGCAATCTCATAGAGATTGTCTTTCTCAAGGAGTATTGCAAAATTTCTCTCTTCATTCAGACATTTCTTCTCTGTGTCTGGCCTTTTGGTGCTAAGTTCCGTAAATAAAAATACGGGTGCTGTGTTCTTGTTCATGGACAGTTGTTTACCATTCCTAGTGAAACACAACTTCAGAAATACACGACTTACAAATCTGCACAATTGATGTGAGGTCCAGGGTTGGCGGTGAGGTGACTATGTTTTGCAGGATGTAATTTATGTATGTTCTTAATCTGGGTGTTTTTATTGACAGAGGAATTGATTTCAAGTGTCACTGCCTTGGAAAATACTCTTTCTGCAGCAGTTCTGTATCAGTCTCTTATTTAGATGAATGCTTTAGGTTGAGAATTTGGTATATTAGTTCTTCCAGTTTGGGAGAATTACCTTTTTAAGATAAAGATGTATAGCTTATCTCTTGTAGTACACATTGATTTTTCTTTTCTGGACAACTGTGGTGGTTCCTTTTATCTTAATTTGTCCTTGGCTACATCCATCAAGATGAGGGAAATCTGTTTTCAACAGCGGAAGCTACTTGTTAGCCTCGATGTACAGGAGAGACAAATAATGTACTCTCCTTGTGATAATTAACCTAATTGGGCATCTTTTTCTGCATTTTCTAGCACAGGTCATAAACAAATGTGTAATGCACCTCATATGTATATTATATAAAAAAAAAAAAAGTGTGATGCTGAAATCATTTTCCTTTACATTCAGTACTCCAGCTGGATTAGTCCAGTCCAGCAGGGATTTAAGACCTCCAGAGCCTTCTGCACTGCTATTTTTCAAGTTTCAGTCTTTGCTGTGATTATTTTTTTTCCTCTGTGTTTGTGTCAAGTTGTATAGACCTGGTGAGTACAGAGTTCAGTATAGCTGAATGTACAGATGGAGTCTGTGTATTGTAGAAACATTGTTAAATTTCTGTAATGTGTAGGTTGCTTTCTTTTTTATTTTTAATATTGCTGGTTTCATTGTTCCCTACCTTTGATACACCAGCTGTGGAGAAGGAAGACCTCTGAAAATAATGGAGCTAAAATTGCATTGAGTTTGAAGTCATTAATGTTATTAAAATATTTTACAAATATGCACCTGGTCGGCATCTTCCCTGGCAAAGAGGATGTAAATTAGCAGGAAAATCAAGACTGGGAATTTTGTAAAGTATAAAAGGGTAGAAATACATTGCAAAAAAGTAAGAATTGGAATTCAGCATTTAGTGTCAGATTCCTTTTTTTTTCTGACTTTCTAACTGTGGTAAAAGACAAAGGTTTTGAAAACGGGGTAATATGTTAAATGCTGCTTTTGGTGATCTCAGGGAGAAGAATGCTCAGTAGCATTTAGGCACCATTTTTTTTTTTTTACTTGCACTGTTATCAACTGGGATTTTTTTTATTTGGCTGGTTTTTTTGCTGATGTCACTGTCACGGAGTTTGGTTTATTTTAAGAGCAGTTTTGCCTTTGGAAGCAGCAGCCTACCTCCAGCAGCGTCACTGATATGTTGCCCTTGAACCCTATGCACACAGGGATTCCGTCCTGCACCCGGGATGCGTCTGAGCCAAGCTCTGAACAGTTAATGTGGAGCAGATAAGCCCTGTTACCAGAGAGGGAATGGCACAAAGATGCGTGTCGTCAGAGATGCTTCTCAGAAATCACCTTATAACTTCTCATAGACTAATTAACTTGATTTTTATCTAGGGGTTTACCCTCATGAGTCAGTCCTCTTCCATTTTCCAGATGGGCTGGGGGGATGCTACATCTTGATGTGGGATGGTGGATGAGTCACATGTAATTTTGAACTGTCTATGGTGTGGGTTCATGTGCTGGGGCACACTGGATGTCCAAAGCTACGCTACTGTCATATGTATTGATAACATACCTGTGTGCTAAATCTTAACAGTGCAGAACTGAGTTGTCATGGCAGGGGATTTTCGCAATGCTGCAGTTCTGTTTAAATGTCTTATGGGGAAAACAGACATTGGAGAGGCGTCTGCATAAAACCTTCCTCCCTGTTAATCTCCGTGCTCCTTTATTTGTACCAGGATTTAGGGCTATTGTATGTAGATCTTTCACATGTAGGGCCTGATTTTTGTTTTGTAACACCTTATTTATCTTGTCATTACTCCATTACTTTTATGGATTTCTGTTTTACACCTGCATGGTATCAGTTACATCTACAATACTTGCATTTATCCTCTCCGCCTTCCTCTTCCCCCAGCTCTCTTAATTGTTATTTTGTATGTCTAAGAATCCTTTCTCAACTTTAGCTTCCAGTGTGCATTGTTGTGGCTTAGGCGTGGGGCTGTTCACTCTATGGTTTATTTCCAGTGGAAAAAGCCACTGAATGCTTGCAAACACACGACCATTCAATAATATACTGAATAAAGACAATTGAACTGATACCAGAAGGCTTATAGGAGAAGCTTTGTGAGATGGTGAACCGAGTTTTGCAAACTGCTCAACTGGCAAGATCCTTGGATCACTGGAGCATGTTGTATGGGCGGCGTAAGGGCCAGTAAATTTTCAGAAAAGATTTTTGGGACATTGCAGACGGCTTTCAGGTGATGTCAGTGCCATGCTCCCGAGGAACACCTTCCACACTGGTTCCAGCATCGTTTGCAAAGAGAGGAGCTACTCTGCAAAAAATTGCTGCTGCCACTAGTTGCTGGAACACAACTTATGCTGAAAGAACAGCTGGGTGGCTCTGAGGCTGCGGTGGTGGGCTGTGGTTGACCTAACAGGCCATCCGGTAGTATTAAGAGAGGTAAGATCTTCCGATGGTAACTGCCAGTCTGCTGACTGACTGAGGCCTTCATACTCGCTCTTTGTTAAGAAACAGATCTTGAGAATTGTAGTAAGGCTGTTCCCACCTAAGTGTTGGCCTGTGAGTCGTGACGCAGTCAAAAGCTAAACTTGTTTTTGCTTAACCAGTAAATTTGAGGGCAAATGGTCACAGATGGGGTGTGGTGATCTGAATAAAGCCACCATCAGGAGATGGTGGGCTTTACTATGAGTGTATTGATGCAGACAGACCATAGGTTTTTAGCAGGGAATAGTACGGCCACCGAGTGTGTAAAGGAAAGAAATTGCCGTATTTTTCTTTGAATTGCATGGCACCATTATATGGAAACAAGCTTACAACAACTCAGGAGAAAGAGGATTCTGCAGTTTCATCTCAGTTATTGGAGAGTTCACAGGGCAGCAATGTCTTTGGCACCGAACTGATGGTCTGTGCCATTGCAGTCCTCCCCACAGCAGCTGCTCAAGAAACACTGGTCCAGAGAGATCTCCTTCCAGCATCAGGTGGCCCCTTCTAAAAAATTGAAATGCAGTCATCTTTATGAGTAAACCTGGGATCTGCAAGGATTTTGTTTCCCGATTGGTGTGACTGTTGAAAAGCAAAAAGCATTGCCGATGGTTACAGTGCAGGTACAGAAGATGCTTACACAAGCAAATCGTATCGTGTTAATGGACACGTCTCCAGTTAAGTGCTAATGTATGGGTGAGTACGGTATTGTCACTCCTTTACGTTTCAATACATAATCAGAGCTCCATGAAGTTGCTGAAACAGAACATTTGTCACCAGATCAAACACTCCTGCCTTGGCTTGGCTTGTTACCACCTTGGGAAGCCAAGATCCCATGCCACGAATACAGAGAACTTCACTGACTGGACCATGACTGAGATGGTGTTTCCAACTTCCAGCAAAGAGATTGCTCTGGTCTTTCAGATAACATTGCTCATTCAAAGTTTAGTCAGAAACGGAGGTGAGATTCCTTTCAAGCTCAGGGGTTAGAAATAGCTTCAGAATAAACACTCTGAAGTTGTGGCGTGATGAAGAAAAACACAGTGAAGGGCTCTACCTGAGCTCTGACAGCAGCGGTGACGGGGTGCTGCGCAGGGGCTTGCACTATACCCGGGGGTTATTTAAGAGTCCACTGCCAAGTAAAAAGCCTCTGGTGTTCTGTGCTCGCTTGGAAATGCCGTGCTGTGGGCACGGCCTTCCACAAAAGAAACAACAAACTGAAAAATACCTGGGCCAGCAGCTGTCAGAGATGAGAAGAAAGGGCTTTGCTGCTGCTTGGCATAATGCTCGCAGCTGCAGCCCGGGACATTTCTAAACATGAATGGATGATACTCTGCTTTGTAATGATTGCTCAAGAGAGGAGAGCACTGTGGCTTTTAAAAATACCATTTCTACAGCATTATCTTTTTGTAACTGTAGCTACTGTTCCTGAAGTGTTTTATTTAAAAACAGCCTTTGTAATTGTTTTTGTTTGAACACAGGTTGCACTGCCAGTTACAGACGCAGAGATGCGTAGGGCTGGCCTCACTTTTCCCTTGAGCATGAATTCATAGTGTTTTCAAAAGTTGTCCTTATTTCTACTGTTTCTTACTTGCAGACCTGGAAATTAGAAATGGAAAACAATTACTTAAGCTGTTAAATATTCTGTGCTTGCATTCTGAGAACCAAATGAGGACAGGTTTTATATAGAGATGTATAGATCTGTATATACACATATATGTTGTCAGGTATTTTGTTTAGTTTTTTTAAAATAATACAAAGTATTTTTTTATAATTTCTGTTCTTTGTGTAAAGCTATGGATGACATATACGCGCTTTGGGAAATCCAGTAAAATATTTTCCTTGAAGTTTCAGGGTTTTTTCTCTCTTGTATTTTTTGTACTCCCAGCTTTTCACTTCACCATTTGCTTTTAGCTGCTTATTTTCCATGATTGCAATAAGACAAAAAGATTGATCCTGTTGGGTACAGGCTGGCAAGCTTAAGAATGCTCCTTGTTAATCTAGTAGAACAATTAGTGAGAAAACGATAAAAGCCTGAGCAATGAACACCAGCAGGGAAGCTGCCACGTTTGGCTCACGCCAGTTGGACTTCATGCTGGGTCATTACGAGTTGCTTAGTAGGTAATGGGAAATAGCCACAGAAAGTGCCCATTTTATTGGAACAGCAAAACCAAGAATGGTGTTTGACCCTAATACACAAAATGAAAATTACTCTATGAACTTTTAATCAAAAGCCTAGTGCTAGAAAACAAACTACTAAATTTGGGAAGCCTATAGAAATACTGCAGAGGCTGATGGTAGGTGTGATTGCTTACTGTAAATATGCTGAAAGCCCTCTCAAAAGGAGCAAATAGGACATTTCTCAAATTTTAGGTCTTTGTAATGTTTCTATGTTCCCAAAAAGAAGTTTATCATGACATGGGACTTCACCTGCCACTTGGCAGCCTGTACAGTTAGCTGAGAAGGAATTAGTATGTAAATATGGACTGTATCCTCACACGTGTTGAGTGTTGACCTAAATCTGCTTTTCCTTGAGATCCATGGCACAGGTCTCACTGGCTTTGCTTGAATAGCTGTTCTCAAGCATTCTAGATCAGTCCCGCTTTTAAAAAAGGATTTACTACTTTGGTATTTATCTATGTATGGACACATGTGCTTGTTCTCTGCCAGCCTGCCTCCCATCTTCTCCCACCTCAGCTGCCTCCCCTCCAAGACCAGCATTACCCCAACCAGCCTGCTGGTTTTGGGTGGTGGAGGCGAGTCAGCAGAGGCCGACTACCCTCTCACCCTTTTGTGCACCCTTGCTCAGAGTAAATATCTCCCTTGGAAGCCCCTGGGCTACACGGTGGCCTCCCTGTCCCCGTGCCTGCCCGCGCTGCCCTGCCTGGGCAGAGCTCCCTGTGAGACATCTCCCTTCTGCACCCGAGCTTCCAGGCTTGCGTTAGTGCTTGCACCCAAGCTGCTGCAGGCAGGCTGGTGAGCTGGGGCACCCCAGAAGGGAGAGTGTAGCCCTGTTTGTGTGGCTCCATTGCCACTGTCTCCTCAAAATGGGGCTTTTCATTGCATAAGTCAAGGGAGAACAGCTCAACTAGCTGCTCCTGTGAAGCTGGCACCTGGCACAGCCCCACTCCCCAGCTCCCATCCCCTGGTCCATGGCTCACGCTAATATATTCCATGGTGTGCAAAAAGAAAAAGCTTTTGCTACCAGCCAGAGATACCAGTCTGTCTTGAGGGACCCCACAGGGTGTTTTATCCTTGAGGCTGATCTCCACAATCTCTCTGTGCATCACTTCACCTTCCCCTGGAGCGGTGCTGGGTTTGCAGCACAGGGCAGCTCTGTGCACCAGAGGCAGAGGAAGGGGTGTCTTCTCCAGCTGAAAAGTGATGTCAGCTCTCTCAAACACGGTATTTGTACTGTAACCTGGATTAATCCATCCTTCCAAAGCAGATAATGGGACAGCAAATGTTGCTGAGATTTCATGAGCATGGGCCACTGGCTCACCAGGGGATGCTTACCTGGAGAGAGCTGCCCTGATGCCAGATATGCATCTGAGATGTGTATTTGAGGGAAGATCCCTTTCAAGAACATCTGCTTGAGCTGGGAACCTCTAGGGCTGGTTCAGTCACTGCAGACAGGTCCAAGTCATTAGCAAGAGTAAAGAAAAAACAGAGATGTTTTATTGCTTGTCAGAGTTTCCTCCCAAGCTATTTTGGCACACGGCATGAACATTCACTAGGAACTTCTTCAAGCTCTAATTATCTGTACATGAGTAATAAGGGCTCCTATGGTAAGTAATAACATAGATGAGTACATAAGGGCGCTCAGGGCCTCGCCAGCTTAGTCAGTGTGGTCACATCTCCCTCTTTCGGCTGCTACAGGACAGCAGCAGCCTGGAGGCAGAAAACAGCAATTTTTAGTGCTTAGTGGTCTTTGCTGCTTGTTTAGCTGTGTGGACTGGGTGCATTGCTGCGGATGGGTTATGAATGCAATTGGAAGTGTAAAAGGATAGCCCTGAGGAATTGTTCCCAGAGGATGCAGTTATGGGTGGCTGTGGGCTTTTTGCATATACCACAGGAATTTGGATAGAAGGAAGGAAAGGATTTTTTTTTTTTTTTAAAGATGAAACCCAGTCAGCAGTAGGTGAGTGTGCTACCCCCATTGCTTCCTCGGGTAATGAGTGGGAAATGGTGAAGCAAGAGCCCACCCAAGCCTGGTGGTCACGACCGTAATCACTGTGTGGGCAGCGGCTCTCCCTTCTCCCCCCAGCCCTCCAAGCAGACAGACTTTGTCTGTAGAAATCTCCCTGTGACAGGCACCTATGAGTCTTTGTTTGAAAATTAGTTGCTATATCTTGGGCACCGCTAGAATGTAAACGAAACTACACACCATACCTTGCACAGCACAACCAGTGAAACCTTAATTTCTTGAGAATTCACACCCTAGTTCCCTAATGCTTCAGGCTCCATCACCCCTAGAGCAACCCCAGCAGCTGTGCTGCCTTCTCCATATCCAGCGCTCCTGCGACCTAGATGGAGAGAAGGCAGCGTGAGCCCCGCTTCCTTCTCTGCCAGCCGGCTGCTGCTTTCCAAGGCTCTCGCAGGAGCACAGGGCTGTGATTCAGCTCACCCCACTTCAGCATGGCGTGGCAGAGCGGTGCCTGCCTGGGTGCAGCCCCCCTGGCTGCGGCAGCTGAGCACCCCTGGAGCAGGCAGCTGCACCCCAGGCTCCCCAGACAGGAGCTCTGCTTGCAGAGGGAGCGTGGAGTGACCGAAAGGCGGGTAGGTGCTCCCTCTGCATCCCTGACACCTCTGTGCTCTCTGTCACACTTGGCTGAAGGTGAACAGGGGGTTGAAAAGCTGCTGGGGACGATGCCAGCCAGACAAGTGCCCTGTAGTCTTGTGTCCTTCGCAGAGTCTCTCTAGCCCTGCTTTTTTTTTTTTTTTCCTATTTCTGTTGGATGGAAAATCTGCCCGGGCAGAATTCAACCCATGGATACAAGTGGCGAGGCCTCATCACAGGCAGAGGATAACTGATGTGAGATGCTGTTTGTTGTGGTCATGCTGGTCCATGTTTCGCAAAAGCCACTGTAAAACACAGCTCTGTAGTTCCCGCTTCCCTGCAGCTATATGGCAAACACTGGAGCAAAATTACTGCTCCAAATACTGGGTCCAATCCTGTTCAACATCTTCCTTAATGATTGGGTTGTGGAGTCTCCCTCCTTGGAGATATTCAAAAGCCATCTGGACATGGTCCTGGGCAACTGGCTCTCAGTGGCCCTGCTTGAGCAGGGGGTTGGGCCAGATGACCTCCAGAGGTCCCTGCCAACCTCAGCCACTCTGTGACTCTGTGATTTGGGGCATTGCCTTGCCTTCAGCCCCCCATCTGCCGCTTTACTGACACCCACGAACTTGCATGTTAGCAGAGGAAGCAAGAAGCTGCTCCCCCGGGGACTCTCTGTAAAAGGGCTTTGTTCCAGCAGGATGCCTTCCGTAAACCTGTATCTTACATCCCCTAACTGTTTAGCTATGGCCAAAAGAATTTGCTAACCCCTTCCCTGAGCCAGGCCATCATTTCTTTTTCCAGCAGTGTCAGTTTTGCCTAACCAATGCATTACTGAAGCTCTGAGGTAGTTATTGCCTGCAGGAACAGTGCCACCAGCAGCGCTTCTCAGATGCTGTACACTTGAGTCTGGCACCCGTGAGCTTTGGGATGTGCCTCCGTCTGCCTCCAGCCCCCCCTTCCTGATCCTCCTGACAAGTTGCACTTCGGAGCAGACTGACACCGAGGCATTGGGGTGAGGGTGCGCGTTTAATCAAGCACGTTGGTTAGTGGGGGTGCTTGGCCCCGCAGGGATGCCGGCAGGAGGAATAAGCCCTTTTGCTGCAGTATTATTCTTTTCCCAGCAAAAGGCAAGAAATTCCCAGTGTAACACTTTAGAGCAGAAGTTATCAAATAGGTCTCTAGAGATGTAAAGGGGTAACTTAAACTAGGCGTTTATTTAAAAGTGGATTGAGTAAATTTGGTGTTGGGGTTGTAAAATATACAAATCTCCAGAAATGAACATACAAACAGAAGCAGGAAATCTGGCTAGCCGCACTCGCGATGGGAGGAACCACTGTAAAACAGTCCCTATTTCGGAGACCCCATCCTGCCCTCATGTTATCACACGCTTCCTTACCCCTGCAGATGCACTGCCTGCGGATCGTCCCATGTGCTCCTCTGATGCTGGAGCTGTGGTTTTCCTCTCCTGTGTCACTTGCTGTGCTCTAGTACCCAGCTGGCGCCTTGCAGCCCATTCAACATCTTGACCTCCTCCCAACCCTCTTCTCCCTGAGCGTTTTGCACAGGGATGTCGTTGCTCATCCACAGTTCCGCATCGCTGCCCTCCCAGAGCCCTCCTGCCGTGCCTCTCACCGGGCTTCCCTCCTCTTCACAGCCTTTCCCTCCCCACCGCCGCTTCTGCCAGGACGAGAGAGCCCTTAACACAAAACGCTTCGCCATGCTCCATCAGGTGGAAAACGGGCAACTGAGTCCTGGTCACAGGGAAAAGAAACCTCCTTGGGTTTACACCCCTACAGCAATGGGGCTGCAGACCTCATGGCCGAGCTCCTCACCGGCTTGTGTTAAAACCCACGGGCACCAACAGGTCCCAGATAACGTGCTCCTCTTTCAACATGGGCAGGTTGCAGAGCAGAGATGTTTGGGGCAGTTTTGCCAGCAGAAGCACGGTGTAAGGGGATGCGGGTGGGTGTTTAACATGGCACCCTCCTCCCAGGCGATGGGCTGATGGGGGCTGGTTGCAGGGCACCCTGCTCTCCTCCAGCATCACGGGTAACACTGCTGGTGAGCGGTCGCTCCTGGGCTGCTTCCACCAGCACGCACTCACCTGCTTGGCCACAGCGCGCAGCTGCATGGGGGGCTCTTGCCAAACAGCACAGGGGAGGCAGGGGGGAGTGTTGTTCATGCTGGCTACAACAAACACTGGTTTTACATCTCCCAGACAGGGTCAACAAGCCCCATGGGGTGCTTGAAATGCTGGAATTCACCAGCTGTTTTCTTTGGACACTGGTGTGTTGTATCTGGACAGAAACCGAGGCGTGCTGTTGGACCGGGCTCATCCACTGGTCTGCTGTGCCAAGAAAACTTTGCCCGCTGCTAGGACCTCTGCCTGCTTTATAAACAGAAAGGCTGTTTGCCCTGATCTGTGGCCCTCTGGAGAAGAGAAGGAAGACAGCTCACACAGGGTCACTGGGAGAGCTGGGGCAGGGCGATTTCCCAGGCTCCAACCTGATGGCTTCATCTCCATCCCTCCCCTCCAAGGGTCTCCGGCAGGACCCCACCAGCTTTGAGCAGGGGAATAAAACACACAGCATAAAATCCCAGCACCTGAGGCAAGTGATAGACCTCACCCAAGGAGCTGTCTTACAGGCCAGAGAGAAAATACTCAGAATAACAGATGCTGTACAGAGTGCCCATGAGGTGCTCAGCGCGTGGTGGCTGCACACAGAACCCGGGGCTGCTTTCACAGAGACTCAGCTGCGGAGCAGTTCCTGGGAGCAGCTGGCGGCTTTGAATCCTTCCGGGATGTCGCTGTCCAGTTTGGAAATGATTTTGTAAATGGGTTTCTTCCAGGAGGGGTCGGCATCCTTGCCCACCCTGACAGCGCTGAAGAACTCCCGCAGCGTCAGGCTGGCCACCTCCAGGAACCGCCCTGGCACCTGCGGCGAGACGGGCATCAGCCCACGGCACCACCGGGTCCCCAGCTTCCCCCCACCTCGGCAAACCACATCACCCCACCACCCCTGCCCCCCAAGTCCCCCTCCTCACCTCGAAGTCGTTCCCCTTGTTATAGTGCATGTTGAGGGCGCGGAAAAGCTCCGAGTCCCGGGAGACCCGGAGGGTGCCGGCGTCCACGACGCCCTCCAGCAGGGCCTGACGGGCAAACTTCTCCACCTGGATGTAGTAAAACTCGCGGAAGTTGCTGAACCACTTGATGAGTTGGGAGGTGATGCAGCGGCTGAACTGCCAGGGGGGAGAGCCGGAGGACAGGCGTCACGCCAGCCCAGAGCCTCACGACCCACGAGCCCCCGCAAGCCCAGCCACACACCGCTGGCCTGGCCCCAAACCCAGCCCCGCCCCAGGGGTGCAAAAGCACCAGCCAGGACCGCGGCATTGCGGTGCCTCTCCCTGCTGAGATTCGGATCCCAGCCGCCCTGCGGTGGGGAGGCACATTTGCCATGTGCTTTAATCCCAACGCCTTGATTGCACAGAGCGAAGACCTGGCAGCCCAGGCCCATCGCAGCCCTGAGCACCTGCTCCAGGGCAGCCCGTGCTGAAGTGGGTGCCATCCCCCCGCTCCTGCCAGCGAGGAGGGGGTACACGAGAGCATCTCCTTCCCCACGGTTCCCCAGCGAGGCGGGCTGGGTGCCATGCGGCACGGGAGCCCTGCCTGGCACCAGCACCGGGTGCTGCCATTTTACCTGCACATCGAGGAAGTAGGTCTTCAGCAGAGTGGAGCTGGGGTAGCGGGTGAAGAAAAACATCAGCTTGGCCTTCTTCAGGTGGCCGGGGGTCAGCGCCTCCTGCATCTGCCTCGGGGTCAAGGAAAGCCTGCACGCAGCAGCCCGACCAGCTCGGCACATCCCTGAGCACTGGCCCTGGCACGCACATGCCTGGTGCCCGCAATAACCTCTCCCCACAGCCTGGCAGCAGGGTGGAGGGGGTTCATCCCTGGCTGGGCAGCCACTGGCTTTTCCCTTCGGCATCCCCAGGGAAGCTGCCACTCCCCACGGCGCTTCCCAGGCCGGTGGGAACAGGGATTTCCATGAGACACCTGTTCCTGGCATAGGATGATGGGACCGCCAGGATGGCCTAAGAACTGGCTTGGGAGCTCCTGACTTCTACCCCCAGCTACGCTACAGCATCTACCCAACCCTGAGGCACAGCAGTGCCCCTCCACGGCTCAGGACCTCTTTCCTGCCCACCCCTTTTTATCTCCCTGTGGAGCAGCGGGGACCCTGGCCCTGGGGGGACTGGCAGGGGCTGTGCCGAGCTGTGACTCTGGAGGACAAGGGGAGCACATCCAAGCTCAGGGACCTCTCTAGCTCCAGCTGAGCCCAGGGACCTCTCCAGCTGCCCCCAAAGGATACATGGGTGGAGGCGAAGGGTGCCCCATCCATTGCAGCCTGCACCTCCCTGTGGCCATCGCCGCCAGCCGGCAGCAGCGCCAGGCTCTCCATGGCAGCAGGGCTCAGGGGCAGGGGATGCTGCTGCTGCTGTCTCATGACTGATGACCTCAGTTTGATGGTTCCCCAGTGCAAGTCGAGGGGCTCCGAAGGACCCCTCTCCGGAGCAGAGGGAGTGCTGCGAGGGCTGCTGCCCCAGAGGCTGTGCTCGCCGTAGCCCAGCAGCTGGCTCAGCAGCTGGCTGTCCTGGACGGGGGCAGCCGAGCCCAGCGAATAACCCATGCTGGGTACCTGAGAGGGTTCTCTGACCCCCTTTGAACTGAAGGAGCCAGCATGAGAGCCCGGGCTCTTCCCCAAAGCTCCTGACAGGGCCTCAGCCTGGGGTGAGCCCGGTGAGCCCAGTGAGCCCGGTGTGTTCATGGGAGATGGCTTAGCAAGTGACTTTCTGCATTTACCAGCAGCAAAATGCTCTCTCCTGGCATCTGGCCCTGGCAACGGGAGGCTGCAATGCTGCTGCAGGAGGTGGCTGGCTGCCTTCGGCCAGACGGTCTTCAGGACAGAATCCACCACCCGGGACGTCACCCCAGCCAGCTCATGCTTCAGCGCCTGCGAGAGGACCCTTGCTGCCGAGGGCAGGCCACCTGTGTTGCCTCTGTCCTCATCCTGCTCCGGCCCATGCAGCTCCAGGTTGCTCCTCCAGAGAGGCGCTTGGCGCAGGTCGCTGGTGGCAGTGGCACTGTCCTTGTCCGGTCTGTCTCCAGGCTTTCCAGGCAGTGGATGCACTTTCTCAGCACCTTCCTGGGTTTGGGCAGTGTCCCCAGAGTCACAGACCTGGAAGAACTTCTCCTGAAGCTGCCTCAGCTGCTGCTCTAGAAAGCAGAGCTGCTCCTTCAGCTGCTGGCAGCCCTCGGCATGGGGGCTGCCCCCCACGGGGGCCACTCGCCTGGCCGCCCCTGTGCCCTGCTGGGGCACCCTTGGCTTCCTCTTGCTCTCCCGGGGCATCTTGCCACCCCTCTCCCTCTCATGCCCAAAAGCTTCCTCCAGGCTTGTGCCAAATGCCTGAGGAGTTGGTGAGAGGCTCATGCCTTGGATGATGCTCTCCACCCTGGCCCGCTTGGCTCGTAGGTGCTGGTCGGAGAGCTGGTCCCTGTCGCCAGCACAGGGCACGGGAGCCAGGGCACGGGTCCTGGGGGAAGCCAGGCCCTGCACTCCTTCTCCAGGAGATGCACCATGCTCGTAGTCCTGAGGCAAGGCCACTGTCTGAGAGGAAGGGAAAAGGATGGTGGGATCCAGGCTCCTGCCAGCCATCGGGTGGCTTAGGAGTTGTGATATCAAGGATGCACTGGGGGAAGGCAAGAGAGAGTGGGTCTGGAAACAGGTTTCTGACTTCAGCCCCTGGCCGTGCCCTGAAGTGGCACGGTCTCTGTCTGGCTCAGAGCCAGTCCTGCCATCCATCGCCTCTTCTTCCTGCCTGGACACCGAAGAGCTGACCCTCAGCCGGTTGGGGATCATTTCCCATGACAGACTGGCAGGCTTCCCAGGTGTTTGATGTTTCAGCCTGCTAGCGGTGTGGAGCTGGAGAAAGAGCAAGAAACATCAGTGGAGCGGACCTCATACAGCAGCTGTCCATGCACATGGCCAGGATTTTTCCTCCCAGATTTCCAGGGCATCTCTGCTCCCCTGCAAAACCTATTTCTCCAGGGAATGACCCAGGCAGAAACCTCCAGGTACTGCAAAACCCGTGAGCAGGCTGTCGGGCGTTGTGTGACAGCAGCAATGCCCTGGACACTGTCACAGCTCCCACCTACCAGCCAGGCATTCATCATGCCCAGAATACATTTCACATGGTTTGGGCCCTGGATGTGCCTGGCAGCGCAGAATTCCCACACTGCCAGCTGCGTCTGCACTGGAGGCATTTGGGGAAACTCCCTTCTGGGTTCATGGACTCAGGTACAAGGGTGGTGAGCACCAGACGGAGCCCTCTGCCACGCACGCCTGGGCAAAGGTGGTTTTGGATGCTCCCGGGTGCTGGCAGAGCATGGGGACGGCAGCTACATCCCTGGTGAAGGCATTCATGGCATGTAGCAGCTCGGCCAGGGCATGGCTGCTGCCTGCTTCTGCCGGCACCCAGCACCCGCCACCAGAGCCCCAAGGGCACGGTGATGGGTGGCAGCACTGGGGGACCAGGGCAACACAAACAGGCTGGTGGAAAGGGGAACAGCGAGGGTGAAAGTGTGATGTGACCTGCTACGAGCAGGATGTTCAGGCTAACACAGCATGGGGCTCCTAAGCGCTTGGCAAAACACTGAATAAAAAGGATGGGGATTACCAGGGAAGAGAAAAACTACTGAGCCAGCAGCCCTGAGCTTAAAACTGTCATGCTGACTCCAGGCAGGGATCCACCCCCTCTGCTCGTGTGTTCACTTGAACAGCTTTGCAAAAGAAGGTGCAAAAGCTCATATCCTGGGCAATTACAAAATAACTGTCCCTGTGGGATGCTTCTTCCTCATCCACATTAATTAGCAGTAGATTTGCATCCCTGAAGTAGGACAGTTTATGTCTTTTCCAGACACCTTAAAAGTGTCTAAGATTATTTTGCCATACCCAGAAATGTCTGATCACTTTCAACACCATCAGTCTCCTGTCCCTGTGACTGTCTGCTCCACGGCGAGTCCCCCAGGCTAATGAGCAGTGTAGAAAATGGGTTTCTTCTCACTGTTTTTTAGCAGGTTGCCTTTCTTCAAACAGCCTTGTATTCCAGGCAGGTATCTGGGAGAGCTCCACCTTTTGCAGAGCTCTAGTCTGGACAAACCAAGTATTTTCTGGGTTGTCCAACACCACTTGTTGCTCTCCCATGTTGTCTCCCCACCCCTCCCAACCATTAGGGTTTCATTTTCCTAACAGTCTGTTGTGGGGACATTCAAACTGC
This sequence comes from Platalea leucorodia, assembly GCF_965183815.1. Lineage (NCBI taxonomy): Eukaryota > Metazoa > Chordata > Aves > Pelecaniformes > Threskiornithidae > Platalea > Platalea leucorodia. Next base: position 26,741,913 of record NC_138829.1, on the reverse strand, counting down.
TCAGTTTACCTGTGGCCAGCGCGAGGTGGGGGTGCCAGTGGCTCTCAGCATCACCCTTGCCTTTGTATAACAAGCTTCACCATTGCCTGCGGTCGCCTCTTAGCCTGCCAGCTGCTTCCAACAAAGCCACACAGCAAATGCAATGCAGCCACAGATTTCATCCACCCTTAAGCCTTTCCGCATGGCATGGGAATGAGGCAGCCGGTCCTGCTACCTCACTCGGTCTGTTACAGAAACACCTTCTTTTGGCACTTGGTCACAATTTCTCACCTCCTCTGTGTTCAACAGCAAGGTCAGGGAGCTTACCCATCCCCTGTACGGAGGCTTCCCAGCCCCAGAAACCTGGGGCAATACGCCTCTCGTAAGCAGATTGACTCGGAGCTGGCAAGAAGCCCTCCACTTGCCTAAGGCTTCCAGCACCACCATCTTTCTGCCAGAGATTTGGAGGGTGGGAGCAGAGCCTGTGGTCCCAGACCATCACAGCCCACCGTGGGTGGCCTCGGCTCCCCCCCGCAGCCTCCCCAGCACCACAGGACTGGGAGGTGCTGCCCCAAGCAAACCGCTCCCACTGATGCAGCCCTTTCCCTGCTGAGTTAGCAGATGCGTGCTTCAGTTCCTACTCTTACTACCAGCCTTCACCGGTACCACCTTCCAAAATACTAAAAAGCAGCCAAGGCTCCTCTTACCTGAAGAAAAAGACTGAGGAACGAAAGGTAGATGTTCAGAAGAGAAGGCAAGCGTGTCCTCTCCAAAATGGGAGCCACCCTATATGGGCTCCCCAGGTGCTCCTCAGTGGGAGAGCTGTGCATAGAGCAGTCTGCCGCCCCTCCAGCACTGCAAATCCCCCAGAGCCTTCCCCAGCCGCTGCATCCCTCTGTCCTCAGCAAGCAGTCCCTGACCCGAGCCGCTCGCACCTCTCCACCCCACTCACCTTGGCTCCAGGGGCGCCGGGAGCGCAGCGCCCCGAGGGCAGGCATCCGGGCTGCGGGGTGGGTGCCGCAGAGGCAGCGCGGCGCATCCCCGTCCGCCTGCTGCGCTCAGGTCCTTTAAAGAGGGAGTGGGGAGTCCAGAGGCAGCCAACCGGCTGGGAACGACTTCTGAATATGCAGATGGACGTCCAGGAGGTCAGGTCCAGCGCCAGCGTCCAGCCACCTTCCCTGCCACTCAGCAGTCTCCCAGGCTAATAGCCCCTGGGGTCAGATGGGCAAGGAGCTGCTGGCTGCCCAGGTGGGCAGAGGGCCAGACGAGCAACTCCCCCCTACAATCTGGCCTGGAAACCCCAACCAGGACCCAGGATGGTGAACCGTTGGTGAGATGATGCAAATACACCGGGCTAGAGGCAAGCAGTGCCACAGGCAAGGAAGGAGCTGGCCTGGAGCTCCAGGTGCTGCCCAGCTCCCATGGAAAGCACCCAGGCATTTCCAACATCCCCCGCCATAGGGAAACCAAGGCTTTTCAGCTGGCCTGGAGGTCTGCGGTGTAGGATGCGGCCAGGAAATGGAACAACACAGGAAAAGCAGCAACACTGAGTCCCTTGCTTATCGCAGGGTGCTTTAGAGACACCGCTGCAGCCAGAAGAGCCAGCACCGCTCTCAGCTGAGCACGCCCCAACCCCAGCCCCAGGACAAACCTGCCTGCCCCAGGGGGACGCGTGGTTGTGAGACGCTTTGTGCAGCAGCTGTGGGGTGGGTGGACAAAGCCTAGCCACGCGTGCCACTCCTGGGGCTTCGTCTGCTTTGCCTCCGCATGCTTACTGAACATGGCGATGTTTGGGGTATTCATCTGGTAGGGAGGGGGCTGTGATTAAAAACAGGTGGCATCAGGTGGTCTTGTTCAAGGGTGTTAGCCCTCGAAAGACAGATTGTGGAGAAATCCCTGGCAGAGAGCCTTTCTGGCTCAGTTGCCTTTTATTAAAGCAGTCAGCACATCCTCAAAGCCTCAGAGACTATCCCCTGTTGGTTTTTATTCAACCTCTTTTCTTTGAAAACGATCCCGAGGAAGTTTGTTGCGAATTTATATTAGGAGACTATTGTGAAGGTTGCAGTTTACCATTCATGTATTATTAAGTAATGGCTAAATTAAGGACACATGCATAACGTGGGCTTGGCTCCTTGAGAGACGCCTGGCTGCCAGGCAGCCTTTTACGACTATCCCAAGCCAATTCTCAGACTCTGCCAACGGGTTCCTTGGGGTTTTTTTTCCACCAGCGGTTCCCCACCTGGAAGCAGGCAGCTGGGGGATTCTCAAACGTTTTCAGCGGGCTTACTCGCGGACTCACTCGCCCGTTTGCCGTGCCGAGATGACCTGCTTGCCCATTTCTAACCACGCAACGCCCCACCGGCTGCCGCCGGCGGCATTAGCCCCCGGCGGGCTTCGTGCGCCGGCGGCGGCACCGCACGTGGGCGGGCAGGGCCGCGCCAAGGCGCCGACGACCACGACACAAGGCACAACCGGGCCGCCTGCCCGCCCGCCCCCCGGCCCTGCAGGGGCTGCGGCCGACAGCGTAGCTACGGCTCCACCGGAGACTCCCGAGGCACCGCGGCCCGTCCCTGTCCCCGTCCCACCCCCCGCCCGCCGTGGTGCCGCCCGCCCCCCCCATTCCGGAGAGGTTGGTCCGGCCCTGCGCGCTTCCGGCTCGCGCCGGGCCTGCTTCCGGTGTCCGCCCTCCGGCTCCTCCCGCCGCCGCCGCCGCTGCCGCCGCGATGCTGCTGCTGTGGCGGTCGCGCTGCCTGGGCCGGGCGCTGGGCCGCTCGCTCCGCGCCCTCCGGCAGGTACTGCCCGCCGCGGGCACCGGCCGCGGGTGAGGGAGGAGGGAGGAAGGAGGGAGGGCGGCGGTTGGGCGGGCGGGGACGGCGGCGCCAAGGGCACCGGGACGCGTCCCCCCCGTTCCCCCCCGCCCGCCGCCCCGGGGAGGGGAGGGCGGGCAGGGAGGGGCGGCCCGGGCGGCGGGGCAGCCCCCCCCGGAGGGGCCGGGGTGAGCTCGGCGCTGCCCCTGCCCGGGCCCGGCGCCGCCGGTGCCTGTGCCGCTGCCCCGCTACGCCCCGCCCGGGCCGGGCCTGCCGCCCTTCTCGGGAAAGGCGGCGGCGGCGGCGGCGACTCCCCTGCGGCACCGGGCAGGGCTGACCGACGGGAACAGCTTCCGAAAACCGCCGCTCTCGGGCTCCGCCGTCCCCGCCTGTTGCTGGGCTGAAGCGTGTGGGGGCCTCGCTGCTGGCAGCCGCGGCTCGCCTCGCACCCGCCGGGACCCTGCCGGCCGGCGCCGGCCCGTGCAGAAACGGCACATGAACCGGGATCTACGTTCTTGTTTAATTCCTGTGCTCAATTTTCAAAGCAGTCGTTGAACAGATGCAAACGGCAGTTGCTTGTGCTGGCGGCAGCTTGGGCTTGCAGAGTCTAACAGTCAGAGCCGGCTCCTTAAATCAGCTCCCGGCCCGCTCTTGGCCAGCTGGTTTCTGTCATTTGCTGCCTTCTGGCTACATCTTCCGTTTGAATAGCAAACATGCATAGCTTTATGTACATACACGTGTATATATTTATATATGTATGCATATGCATACATATATATGCATACCTACAGGAGGAAAAAGATAAGTTCTCTTCCAGACGACCAGCTGAAGCCATAGAGCATGAGTTTTGATTTTAGCTGTTGCGTGAATGTAGGCAAGCAAGTGTTGACAGCTAATTGTAATGTTGAACATCTAACTACATCACGCTTCCCCGTAGGGTTATTGTGTGTTAAATGCTTGTCTCTGGGCGCTACAAACAGATTTGTGTTTATAAATGTGGGTGTGTGTATATATATATATACAACTGCACTATAAACAATTTATAACTATATAGTTATATTTTGTTATACATATATGTAGATACAAATTGATTATAATGCAGTTTAAGCTTATTTAAGTGGCATTTTAACAATGTTTAAGCTTTGTCAGCTCTCAGTGGTGCCATGTAATTCTACAGAACAGAGGGGAAAGCCAGATGGAGTATTGAAACCTTTTACGAAACTAGTCTGCAAATCAGGAGGTTACAGGAGGTTATAGCTGCGTACTAGGAAGGGGAGATAATTTTAGTTAACCTGTTAGAAGTACTAGAAAAGTTGAGAAGATGGTTGTAGTAGTTTGATTTCCATTTCAGTAAGGATATGGGAAGTAAGTTTTGACAAAGGGGATAATACAGGCTTTTTGGAGAGACAGAGAGAAACACCAGAACTTGGTAAACCTCTGATGGGAGAAGTGAGAACAGTAAACATGTACAAAATTCAGAAGTGTAGGGTTGAATGGGAGAACAGTGGAGTCAGCAAGAAACAACGAGGGCAGGGAAGGGTTGGCTGGATTTTGATGATCTCGTAAAAGCGAAAAAGGTCCTGGATTCATATATCAAATAGAAATCATGAATGCGCATCAATAGCCTGCATCCGAGCATGTAAGACTCAGGGGGGGGGATGACACACGGACGGACGGGACGGGACACGACACGACAGCTGTTGAAGGGTGACCTGAAAAAGTCCAGAGAAGAGCTAGTCTGAAAAGGATGGTTTGATCAGGAGCTGCGTTCAGTGCTTTGAGAATCAAGTCTTTCTATTTATCTGGGGAAGAGTTTGTAAAGAACTTTTTCTTCCCTGTTTGATCCTCCCCGCATGCTGGAGGAGTTAGCCTGTCGTCTTAGTAACAGTATCCTTTACCACTCCGTATTGTTATCTCCATCCCATCTTAGTGTCTGCCCTGCCATGCTATACATAATTGTGTTAAAACCCACAAAAGATGTGCAGTGGGTTTTTTGTGTGTGGCAGTGGTTTGCGCTCATCCTTGTTGTTAAAGCAGCAGCTTCTTTGCTTTGAAGAAGCTGGGGCTGGAGAACCGATGGCTGCTTTGCCTGTCGTCAGAGCTGCCCAGCACTCGGCTTCTGTTCTGGCTCTGTTGAAATTAACTGTACCCTCCTTTTCGGCTAGTGTCCTTACCTGAACTGGTCCCTCTTCCCACTGTTGGAGAAGAAATCTGTAGGTATACAGCCTGTCACTTTAGCTGATGTATTCCATAATTTATTTCAGTGTGTAGTGACCTACTGGAAGGTGACGGCTCCTTGAAAGGTGCGGCCTGGGACGCTGTGTGCCAGGGTCACTGTGGCTTAATAACAGTTATAAAAACAATTCTGAGAAGTCATGTGAAACTTGGGGGAAAAATTAATCACTTGGTAGGTGAGTCACTAGCTAATTAGACCAAGACTTATTTCTCCAAGTGAAGGCTGTCTTTTTAAAGTGACCCAAAGCGCTAATGCCAGCTAGCAAAACCTAAATGTTTCCGTTTTCACTGACGAAGCTCCAAGATCAGGCAGAGGGCAGATTTAGCCAGGTGATACCAGGAACAGGTGCAATCACAGTGACTCCTTCAGGGAAAAAGGGAACAGGGAACAGCCCTGTCAGGCATCTCCCGGAGCTGCACATCCATCTCTGAGGTACTGTAGTTAAGAGATGGACACACACCGGTTCTGCAGAACATAAGACAGAGGAATGTCAGTGTCTTTTATTAGTGGCTTCGTCCTCATGTTAGAGCTTTTTCCCTCATTTCTTAACCTAAGAGACAGAAGGGTAGTGTGATACCAGTTTTTCCCTTAATTTTGCAGCAGTTGTGGAACACAGACTTGGCACCTCTCATGGAAGAGAGCTGCAGATGTGTTTTCTCACAACGATTTATTTTAGGACAGGCCTTCTAAACTTTTTTTTTTTTAACCTTACAGTAAACTGGTCCTGAGCAAATAAAATTGGCTGTTTCTGCTTCAGTCTGAGGCTGTTCCTCTTTCTTAACAAGTTATTGTCTGGGATGCTAGGAATACCTTTAACCACTTTTTTTATAAAGCACTCAGGAAAACATTAATGGGCAGAGGGGAGCTCAGGTCACTTGATATTTTATTTGTGATTGACTTCATATTATCTGGGACACTACGGAAAGTGGGAAGAATTTGATCAATACAGGAACTAACGTATGTGCTGAGGATTGTGGTGCTTTAGACGCTTGACCAAGTGGAGTTAAGCTGAAGTTTGTCTTACTGATCCCAGCTTAGGGCTGGCTTTACACAAACCAGATCTGAGTTAGCAGGGGGCCAGTGCTGCACCAAGATTAAGCGTCGCATTCACGATGACTCTGCAAAGTCTGCACAGTGCTCCCTGCTTTCCCTTCCCCAGCCAGACCTGGGGCAGGGGCTCCAGCGGGCCCTCCTGGAAGCTGCTTTTGCAGGACTGTCGGTCCAGGATCGTTGGCCCCTGCAGTGAACCAGCAAGCAGGGTAGCTGCATGGCACTGTGCTGGAGCTCCTGAGCTCTGCCAGACCTGGGCTGTTTTAGCAGCAAGTCAGCCTGGCTGCCTGCATCCTTGGCACAGCTAATCATAACCCTGTTGAACTGCCCATCGATCATTGAGCTGACTGTGCATTAATATCAGAGAAGCCAAATCCATCAGTAAGTTTGGATAATTAAACTGCCAAGGGGTCGATTCCAGGCCTGTTAGTAGTTTTGATGATACAAAGTGTTCACTGAATGTATTTTTGCATGCTACAGCACTCAGTCCTGTAGACAGTGTGACAAGCTTAAGTAGCTCTTTGGTCCTTGATCTCTATGTTGTCTTACCACACACAGCTCCACAAATTATTTTGATATTTAAGATCAGTTATATCCCATCCTGCTTGCTCTGCTGAAGCTGAAATCAGGGCTTATATGCAAACTTCCCTTCAGACACTGAAGATATGAATAAAATCTAATTTTTACCTCTTACCTTAGCTGCTGGGTAAGAGTGCTTTGAGCTGTTGAGTAGCTGTTGTTCCAAACCAGTCAATTGCATTTTAGTCATGGTTACTGTGATATTTTCCTGTAGCTTTTAAAGAGTTCTTAGGTTCTCCAGATCTGCAGGTTCGATGCTAGAGAAATGTATAATAACAATAAGGAAAGTAACTGGAATATCTTGAAATATCTTTTACTTTTGAGGAATGTTACACTGAGCTAGAAGTACAGTCAATGATTACATGGGTATGAAGTGAAACATCATTGAAGGCAGTAGAAATTTTGCCATCGAGGGAAATTCTGGCTTTCTGGAGTTCAAAGGCTCCATAGCCTTAAAAGAAACAAAGAAACAAACAAAAAAAACCAAACCCCAGATTCACGACTGTAGGAGTAAACATCATGGGATGTTTTTTCATCGTATCCAGTAGCTACCCTTGACCTTCTCATTCACAGCAAATTTTAGTGAATGAATCTTTAGGAATCTGTTCCTTCTTAAAGAGGAAAGTGTGCATGAGAAGGGCAAAACAGCTGGAACCACAGCGGAAAACCAAGTGCATCAGGTTTAACATCACTCCGCAGGAAAGCATCCTAGAAGGAGACAAAGCGAAGAGAAGGGTGTAGATGCTCTCGCCATCTCCTGCTCTTGCACACTATGGGAAAGTAGCATGCCTGCAGTCTGGAGCATGGGAATGGTGGGTCCTGTCTCTGATCCAGGTCTCGTGGGAAAACCAGTGCTTCTAGGGTGCGTCCGTCTTTTTGCAATACTGATAGTTCCTCTTCTCTCTGACAGGGGAACTGTACTCTGGCAAGATGCTCTCTGTCTGGTGAGTCTTACGCTTTTATTTCATTTCAAACTACCTAGACAGAACAGAGCTGATGATGGAAATTGGTAATAGGTTTGATTGGGGTTTATTTCTGTCAGTCATGTAATGAAGAAACGGTGAAATGAGCTGTGTTTCCATGTGAGTGCCTCCCTTGCCTAATGTACGTGCTGCCCGATCCGTTCGGCTCTGGTGAAGGTTTCACAGCAGCAGCACAGTGTATTTCAAGCATTGCAGTGCTTGAAACACATGCTGCTGCAGAGCCTAGCTCTCTAATAAACTCCTTTGAAAATGATGGGTGAATGTTAAGTGACATGTCAAATCTAGTATGCCTGCGAACTCCTCTTCGGTGCTTAAACTGGATTTTCCCAGAGCTCTGTTTTTTCTAGCTGTACTGTGTTTATGTAGCATTACATCACTCTGATTCCGCTTTGAGAAACAAGTTAAATCTGCTTACCTTTTCCGGTTTTTAGAGTTCCAATACCAGCTCTTTAGTAGGGGATGGTGTCAAAATTGTATTGCTTGTTTTAAAAATCAAGTGGGGAAATGGTTCTTCCTTCTGGCATTGTGTGATTGAGATAATTATGTTCCCTGATTGCTACACTGACTCTCTTTAAGATCAGTCTGGAAAACTGCCCAGTGCCCTGAAAGAGGCAAAGGACAGGAGTTCAGTCCGTAATAAAAATTGCGGTGTCAGGGCATGTGAGCAGTGTGGGAAGGGGACAGTGGGGTATGTGAAACTGAGAAGCTATGCAAGTACCTCCCTGCTGTGAGTTTCGGAAAAGAAGTGTTCTTGGGACAAGGGGTGGACAGAGAAGAGGGATGATGGTGGCTTACTACTCTGCTCTACGACCTGTTTTCATTCTTCTTTTCCTCCTTGCCTGTCCATGCAACTGTGAGGCTTCCTGGGGTTGCCTCTTAGGGGGCTGATGCCTTGCTCCCATTAGGAACCCCTTTGTATTGGTGAGGATAACTTAGCAGAAACTGAGGTTTTAGTGGTCCTGGAGGTGTCCCTCATAGCTGTTTCCTGGTTTTGTTCTGACTGGGGTAGCTGCTGCTTTGTTTACCCTTTTCAAAGTCACGCTTATTAGCTCTGTGGTCAAGATATAACTGTTTTCCCCATCTCTATAAATCTAGATGAAGACAAGACAAGCTCTAGGCTTCTTGGCAAGCTCTGGGCAGGTTTGATGGCACTGAGGTGCCTCTGTATGGCTATATTCCCCACTTAGTCCCAAGCCTCTTTCAGGGTGGACAGTGGTGTCCTCTGCACTCTTTTACCTGACAGAGACACTTGAGGGCTGGGCAGATGGATAACGTTCCTGTGGGGTAACACCATTCTCATTCACAGGTGTGGCTGGGAGCCAGGGACTGGCTTATACCAACAGCAGGAAGCTTGTGTAAGTATCCCCAGGAAAGCTCTGATGTGGAGGGGCTGGGGCTGCTCTAGCCCTGATAAGAGTTGGGGGCTGGGAGGCAGAATAGGGTTGGCTGTCATAAAATCCCTGTGCACATCGTAGGAGCGTGGAGCTAGCCTTAACAAAATCTAGGTTTTGCAGGTCAGGAACTGTGGCATGCTTAAAGAAAGTAAAGCTTGCTTTGGAACCAGATACCGAGGCAGGGAAGGGACAGGAATGAGGAGACTGGTGATAAATGGATCTCTACCCTTGGATTATCTGGCTAGAAGTCTTGTTTGCTCTATGGTGGCCTCCTGGTAGGTTTTCTGTCAGGAAAAGTGGGGTGGTTCAGGGAGCTGGTGTTCATATGGCAAAGTTTGGATTGCTGAGGTGGTCATGTAAAAATGTATTTGGGGAAATAACCTTAAGAGCACATCCATAAAAGCCTGAAGTGCTGGTCTGTTTGCATCAAGTAGCCTGTGTTAGAGGAAATGCTAAAGCACATTTGCTTCAGGTTTCCAAATGTGGTGTCAGTAGGTATTAAAAACATCCTTTGGAACACTTGGGATTGCCAGCTCCCTGTGAAGGGACATGATGGAGAGAAATAGCTGTCTCTTTGATGTGTTGCCATAGGCAATTTATGGTGCTTTCTCTTTTTTTGGAGCAATCTAGCAACTTCCGTAGAGATGACAGTCCTGATCTGGAGGTAAAACGTGGTTACTGCACTAGTCTTGGGTGTAGGGTGGGGCTGGCTAGGTCAGCCTTTTGTCAGTATTTAAACCACAGGGGTTCTGTTGGGTTGTCTCCCTAAATTAAAATTCCATAGGTGTCAGTTCTCACTGAGTTTCTGAGAGCACAAGTGATGGTAAGCTGTAATGTTTCCTTTCTTAGTGGGACTGTTGCAGCTTGAACAGTAAGTAGGAGTCCCTTGGAACAAACACATTAGAACATCTGAGCAGCCTTTCAGATCAGTTAAGCAAATGTAAATTCTGTACTTGAGCTTGGTGCCAGCAGCCTGCAGAGTAACGTGCTTCTGTGTTCATATCTTTCTCTCTTTCTGCAGAGTAAATAGCTCCAGTGTCTTCACTGTCCGTTACTTCAGAACCACTGCAGTACGTAGTAAGTAAAAAGTCAGGAGTCAGTGGGATGGCTCTTGTGCTACCTCTTGCTGTCCTGACAACAGCTGAAGCTACCTCTTCCATCCTTGGGTTAGGCCCACTGCTGTCCTTCCTCAATGGACGGCTGAGGGTTTATGTCCTAGGGCCCTAAAAATTTTGTCTGGCATTCCTATCACAATGTGACTTTCGGTCAGATGGGAATTTCTCTTGTGTTTAAATGTTAATCAGTGTTGAAGAAGGCCATTTGATGTCTGTTGACCTACCCCCTCTAGTAGAGTCCTGATGACAAGAATGAAGCAATGCCATAAGTTTTAAGCTCTGAATGCATTCAAGTCTGTCTGTCTCTCTCACAGGGGATGACGTGGTTACGGTGAACACACCAGCCTTTGCAGAGTCAGTCACAGAAGGAGATGTCAGGTGGGAGAAAGGTAAGCAGTTGCCTTTTCCCTGAAATTCTCAGCACCATTGCTGCTGCACTGGACAGCTCGGGGATGGATTGTAGTTCACTGGCTGACAGCCCGCTCTGTGCCTTTCAGTCTGTGACAAATGAGGCAGTTAATTGCAGTTCTCCTAAGGGGTAAGGATTGCAGTTACTGCCTCAGCACCTCTCTGTCATGGGTGATGTTGGATGAAAGGTGATGTCTAAACTGGAATCAAACTCTGACTGTACAGTAGATTGATTGTTTAAGCTAGACTTTTCTTTATAAGTTGTGGAGAACTGGGGTGAGAAAATTCTGGGTTAGTGGGGGAAACTGCTGTGGGTTAAGAGGGGAGGCTGGAGCACACCTCCCTCCTCACGGTGGTCTTCATATCTATCATTCAGCTGTTGGAGACACAGTGGCAGAAGATGAAGTGGTGTGTGAGATTGAAACAGACAAGGTAGGAGTTTTCTGGACCAAACCTTTTTCTAGTTCTTTAGCGGATACCCTGTATGGCTCCTCTCCCACTAAGAGCTCCTAGAGCCTGCAGGCCCTGCCAATGTCTCCTGCTGCCTTCATGGAGAAAAGCTTTTCTCATTTAATATGAAAGCTGGCTGTGTCTTAAGTGAGAATTCTTCGATAACTCTTCCTTCCTCATACATTTGATTAAGCATCAATGGTGCTGATGTTTATTGGAGCTGCAATTCCACTCCTCCTTCCAATTTTGGTGCTCTAAGCTTTGAAATCTGTTTCTATCTAAACAGAGGAGAAATCCGCAGAGCCACAGTATGTTGTCAAATTGTTTTAAATTTAGCCTTTAAGTTTACTCACTCCTTAAAGGACTATTAAGCTTTGAAGTTCTTCTTAAAACTCCCTGCCAAGTTCTGCTTCCGGTGTTGCTGTCAGAAAGATGCTGGCAGCAGGTCGATTCTTGATTGTACCCTGGAGCAGGAAGATCAGGCTGTATTACACTGCCAGCATCTCCTAAAACTTCTAAGTATTGGCACAAAATCCCGGTGGAGGGTGTGAAAACTGGCGCAAATGGTGCGAGACAGAGCCCCCATCTGTGCCAAATTACAATGTGTATCTGCGCATATTGGCATCTTCTCTTGGGCACTTGTTCTCCATCCAGTATTTGGGGGAATTTCACTGATTTTTCCTTTTTGCAGACATCAGTGCAAGTTCCAGCCCCAGCAGCTGGTGTGATTGAAGCCCTTCTGGTACCTGATGGTGGCAAAGTGGAAGGGGGGACACCTCTGTTCAAACTCAGGAAAACTGGAGGTAAGTCAGGCGTGTATAACTTGCACAGGCCTTCCTTCTGAAGATGGAAACAAGGCATTTAGAGGGATCTTGAGAGAGGTTAAATGTTTCCTCCATCTGCCTCTGTAGCTGGAAGAAAATACTCGTGTTGTCCTTTAGAAAAGCATAATTTTAGTCCTTCTGAGGGGGGAACTTTCCTTTTGCTCCCTCTGGAGGAGACTGCAGTTCTAAGCTAAAATTAGTTGAGAATTCCCCGGATATAACTCCCTTCTCCGCCCTCTTCTCTTTAGCATCCAGTCTCCTGCACAGTGAGGAGATCTAGAGTGTCAATGAGTAAAACACTTTCACCATGGGATCCTCTTGGGGTGGCTCCTATCAGTTCAGTAGTGCTGAGAACATAAAGGCACTCTGCTGGAGGGTTAACTTTTATCAGGTTGGTTGGATTCAGAGATCCCTGACAGTGGAAGCTGTCTATGCCCTTACTATGGTTATTCCTTGTCTTTCAGCTGCTCCTGCCAAGGCCAAACCAGCAGCAGCCCCTCCTCCTCCTCCTCCTCCTGCAGCCCCTGAACCTGTAGCTGCAGCTGCTCCTCCCCCTGCTGCAGCACCAATTCCCACTACAATGCCACCAGTGCCGCCTGTGTCAACTCAGCCCATTGACAGCAAACCAGGTGAGGCAACAGCTGTTTTCTCCTATTTTCAAGCCTCTCTTCCTTGGGAAGAGTGTGTAAGGTTAAAGATGGCAAACAGTCTGGTGTTTATGGTGAAGGCCTCCCCGCATTATTGCCCTGCATGCTCCAGGCTGAAGATCTCAGCTATGCCTGCTACCTGCGCAGCCCAATTCAAGGCTGCTTCTGCACTGTGTTGCTTGAGCAAGGAGCTGAAACGGGCTTTCTACCTCAGGGCGTTGCAATCAAGCCCTGGCTTCCCTTTTTGACTGATGTGTTCTTTATCCTCAGTGTCTGCGGTGAAGCCGGCTGCAGCCCCAGCAGCAGCCCCTCCTGGGGAGGCAGTGCCCAGCAAAGGTGCCAGATCAGAGCACAGGGTAAGCTGTGGGAATAGGGGCCTTGCCAGCACTTCTGTTGCTGGGTGACAACTTGTTCTGGCATAAGCCTTGAGCTTTCCAGATGTGTCCATATCTACCTGTTCACACCTAGCTCGGTGGGGCTGTGACAGATGGGGAGATGCTCTACGTGAGGGCACCACTTAGGGGTGAGGTGGAGGAAGAGCCAGGTCCAATCTGACACAGGTCTTTTCTAGCAAAAAGTACTGACTGAGAACAGAAGGCTCAGTGTGACCTGCTTGGTCTGTCCACAAGCCCTCAGCAAAGGACTGAAGCTGCTCCACCTGCCTTGTTTGTTCTTAAGGGAACATAGTTGAGCAGCCTGCTTTCTTAGCAGTCTTGCTCTTCTCACGTTAGCCTCATGCTGGAAACTGTGGGTTGAGCTGGGCAGCTCCATAGTGAAATCAACTCCTCAGCCTGTCATGCTCCTCAGGGAGACCTGGAGTGAAAACCTTGGCCCTAGGCATCCATTACTAGTCAACCAGATGGCAAGAAGAAGGGCCTTTTGAGTTTCTTCTGTGTTTTGCCCCTTGGATGAACTTGAGGCAGCTTCTGCTTACGTCTTTTTAATTTTCAGGTGAAAATGAATAGGATGCGTCAGCGTATTGCTCAGCGGCTGAAAGAGGCTCAGAATACTTGTGCCATGCTGACCACTTTCAATGAGATCGATATGAGGTGAGGAGCAGACCTCTTTTTCCCTGTACAAGTAGAAATAGATGCAGGCAGTCATCTTTAAATAGCAGCCAAAACCTTGCTGATTCTCTTTGGAGAGATTGGCAACACATCTTTTGGGACCTCTTTCTTAGGTGTGTGCCACTGTCTGCACAGCTTCATCAGGGCCATGGTGTTGTGGTGTGAGGGGTACATAGCTTACTAACGGCCTGTCATTCCTCGTGAGTCATCTGCTGCTTGTAAAAGGGGCAACCTGATTCCTCATCTGTGTGGTTCTTAGTTGAGGGCTGGTAGATGTTGAGCAGAAGAGCAGGAGTGACTAGTCTCACTTGTATAGTGGCTGTTAGGAGACACCAAGATGGAGCATCTGCTTTCTACCACTCCACCAGGTTACTGCTGTTGGAGGTGGACATATTTAGCTTCCCGTGAGGTGGTTCCCCAGGGCTAATCGGCCTTTCAGGTGAGCAGTACATAGGTCTGAGGCCCTTGCTGTCGGATGGTGCAGCTTTCCAGAGACGGACTAGCATCCTTCCCTATCCCCTCCGGGCAGGTGGGGGTCTCCTGACTCAAGTGCTTGCACAGACTGAGTGCACTAATGGCTTTGGAGGGTGGGCAGCTTATGTTACAGTGCATTAAGGGGAAATTGTACCCAAATCAAATTGCCTTGTGAAATCCTATTCTGCTCCTTAAGACAAAACATGTAAATATTTGGGTCTCGGAACAATAAGGTTGGCAAAATAGTCTTGATTGGAGGGGAAGTGTTGCAGCTTTATCTCCTCTCAGAGGCTCATTGAGGTGTCGCTTTACGCTGGCCTCGGGCTCTCGTTGCATCTGGTAATCTGGTTTGGATTGATTGCTGTGAGGTTGACTGGTGAGGGCCTGTGCTGGGGCCTCCTGCTTCCCGTGGGGGGTCAGTGTCTGAAAGGAGGAAGCCATAATGAGGCAGTTTCAGAGCAAACCTCGTCCTCATTGCTGCAGTACTTGTGTCTTGGGAGGCACTAATGTCTTTGGGCAGTAATCCTAGCCCTAAACAAGGTTAGGTGCAGGAAAACAAACACTCTAAACCATGGAGACCCCTGCCCCTTTCTGAAACTCTCTCTTCAAAGACTCAGGGTCTGTGGAGGGGGGGGGAGGGATGGACTGTGCAATTCCACAGCATCTGGTATTAGCCTGGGATAGGCAGAGCTTGTAGGCGCAGCTTGGTTGAATTTTTGATAAATAGAAGCAGTTTTGATAAACAGAAGCCTCGGTTTTGATAAATAGAAGCAGTGGGGAAACATGATTAGCCTGGTTGAGGGCTGTGGGTGGGCTGGCACCCACTACCATAGCACCTGGGAAGATTTCTTTCATTTTGCTCAACTCCCAAAGCCAAAGAGTTGGGTACAGAGGCATCGTCGTGCTGGCTGGCACTGGGCTTGCCACAATGATTGAAGTCTTTTGCCTTGATCACCATGTGCATCTCTTCTGCTCTTGGTATTTCCTGTTTTTTCACCCTGCCAAGGTTGGCCAAGCCACACCTGGAGTTGCTGTCTGTGGTGCCGCGCTGGTGTTGGCAGTGGTGTCTCCAGAGAATTGGTGGTGACGCCAAGCCTCAGCAGGAAATAGGCCGTGCCCCATCTCGCTTTTGTGCTTGGCAGTGTGGGCCAAGCAGATTAACCCCGTCCTGTTGAGTTTGTGTTGAGTTGAGTTCCTGTTAGATCCTTTGGCAGGGTCCTTAGAGCCACCCTCAGCCCGTTTCACCTGTGACATTTGAAGGATTTTTCAGCAGACTGGGGGTTTGCCAGTTGGTGGTGCAGGTTTGCAGTCCTTGGGGCTGGCACTGAAATCTATTACGGAGTGAGGGAACAGTGTTTTCTTGGACTCCATGCTGACCAGCGTTATCATGTGTTTTGCAGCAACATCCGGGAGATGAGAGCCGTACACAAGGATCCCTTCCTGAAAAAACACAACCTGAAGCTAGGTTTCATGTCAGCTTTTGTGAAAGCTGCAGCTTTTGCTCTGCAGGACCAGCCCGTTGTGAATGCAGGTGAGTGGTGACACTTGCTGGTGAGTTGCACATCTCACCAGTGAACGTGGCAGAGGGGGGGAAAGCAGGTGTCCAAGTCTATGGCAGGGCTAATAGCTTGGGCAAGCAGGTCAAATATGCAGAAAAAGCGGGGACAGTCCTACGTGCTGCAGCTGATTTTGCTAATGCCACTTGTGTAGGTAGAGGAGAGCTTGCGAAGAGGGGCTCTGTAAGGAAGAGGTTGCCAGGAGCGGGGCTGGGGCCATACGTACACAGCCCACAGAGGGAAGAGCCTGCTGGTTGGTGTAGAGGTAGCTGCTGTAGGTGCGATGCAGTTCCTGGGGGGGGTGTCAGAGGTGTTTGCTCAAACCCAGAAGAGGAGAATAACCAAGGGGATGTCTGAGGGGGGCTGACCTATCCGGACTGTGTTTCCTTTCTTTCTATCCTGATGCTTCTCCCACCGGTGCAGTGAGGGCTCATTCTTCTCTGGAGTTATGTTTAAGCTAAATATGAGCAAGTTGTTATGATTTTGTGGCTACTTCTGGCCTTTTGAGCCCTTGATCTTGGGTGCTGCATGTGTAACACAGCTTTTTTCTCCTTCTAGTGATTGATGACACGACCAAAGAGATTGTGTACAGGGACTATGTGGACATCAGTGTTGCTGTAGCAACTCCCCGGGTAGGTACCTTGGGTGCTTTGGCCATGGTCCCTGCAGCCTCGGGTCTGGGATGATCGTATACTTTGAGCCACCTCAGCTTTGAGCTCCTCTGCAGTGGAAACTTACTGATGAGACTGATCTTCTAAATGAGACATCTGATACATTGTGGACTGCTGAGATGGGTTTCGGGTGAAGATGGAGGACCAAGAATATTCTGCCACTGTACTAGGAGATGTAGTAACAAGGTCAATATAGATCTCAGTGGTTAATGAGTAGGGCCAAGCTAGGGAAACCCTTTTTTTTCATGAACCTATGAGGATATGGCATAGACAGTAAAAGCTTTGCATGTCCTGTCCTTTGGCTAATCCTGCTGTGCTGTCCCACCATATCAGTAAATCACATTGCTGCCTCAAAGAGGTGTTCCTGTCGAGGGAGAGTATGGGATAGAATACAGATGTTGAATTAGTTGGTTCTGTTGTGAGGCAGAGGTTTGGCCAGGACTGAAGTTCTGTCACTGTTCCCAAAGTCCAGGAAAGGTCCAGCACAAAGGGACTCTTCTCTTCTTACCTAGAAAGAGGTGGCAGCTGAACTCTGCCCAGTGCCTCACCTGGTTTTATGGATGTGGAACTGGATCCAAACAGGCTTGGTTGATTTTATGAGATGGGCTTACAGAGGCAAAGATGTCTCATTTATGGTGTTGGCCCTTGGTGCGTGTCATGCCAGGTTTCCCGGCAGGCTGCCAGGGAGTGAGGCGGCTCTGCCAACCACCTGCTGTGGGCTGAGGAGGAGGAGGCAGGAACTCTGCTGGGCTGAGGCCAGGTTCCTGCCTGATAAGTTACCTGTGTGTCACTGCCGTGAACTTGCTGATCGTGCACTTTGCTTCTCCCTAGGGTCTTGTGGTCCCTGTCGTTAGGAATGTAGAAAACATGAATTTTGCTGACATAGAGCGTGCTATCTACGAGTTGGGGGAGAAGGTAAGGAAAGTTGGAGGTTTTTCTGAAAAGGGCTGGGAGGAATGGGAAGAATTGGAGGTGCCAGATAGGCATAAATTGATTCAGTCCCATTCAGTCGTCATCTCTGACCTCTAACACACTGAGCTGTGCTGTGGGGAATGATCCAGTTGCAGCTGTAGCTGTGCCCGTGCCTTACAGGACAGGCCTATCTACTTGTTGCCCTTCCAAAAGACTGCAGAGTATGCATTTGTGACATGGTGTGTCTTCACCTCTGTCTTTAGAGGCCAAGGCTGAACTGCCCTGGGGTAGAAGTCCCTGTGTCTGTCTCCTGCAAAATCCAGAGTTGGAAGTGAAGGCAAGAGAATCCTTCCCCAAAGCCAGTAAATGTTCAGATCTAAAGACAGGATGTATTTTCAAGTAATTCATGCTGGTTTTCAGCTGAACAGGTCAATAAGTGAAGCTCTTGCCATCAGCATTTACTCCTGGAGAGAGTGAACACCCAAGCCCTTGTCCTTTGCCTTCTGTGATCTGTGTGGCTTTCTAAGACCTTACTTTTTCTTCTAGGCACGGAAAAATGAACTGGCCATTGAAGACATGGATGGCGGCACTTTCACAATCAGCAACGGAGGGGTTTTTGGGTCACTCTTTGGGACACCTATCATTAACCCACCCCAGTCTGCCATCTTAGGCATGCATGCCATCTTCGACAGGCCTGTGGCTGTTGGAGGCAAGGTAGGTGGAGCTGCACAGGAGGTTTCAGTGAACAGAGGGGAGGGCTCAGTGGGATGAGGACCACAGCCTATATGCTTTTTCTAGGGGGTTGGTGTCAACTTCTAAAAGGCTTTACTGTGAGGGAGGAGCAGAGACTAATGGGTGTAGGGCAGCTTTGCTGGCACTGGTACTTGCCTGAGGTGTGCGGGGGGCCTTGTCCTATCCGTCAGGGGGCGAACTGGATAATCTGCTTAGGTGTGGGGACGAGGAGGAGGAGGCTGTGGCCTTTGTGATAGAGAACAGCTCCAGAAAGGTACCTGGTCTTGTGTGGTGTGGACGCAGCCTGGGTGGTGGTCAGTGCCTGGGTGAGTGAGTGTGGGTGGGTAATCCTGCCAGGCAGGACACATCCAGGAGGGCCTGAGCCCTGGATTCAGGACAGGAAAAAGCCAGGTCTTCCCTGAATTCACAAGAGGGCATCATGCAGGCAGTAGGGCTGAGCTCACTAATGCCTGTCTTATTCCTCCACTTCAGATCGAGGTGCGTCCCATGATGTACGTCGCGCTGACGTACGATCACCGGCTGATTGACGGCAGAGAGGCAGTGACTTTCCTGCGCAAGATCAAGGCAGCGGTGGAGGATCCCCGCGTGCTGCTGCTCGACCTGTAGAGCAGCCACACCCCCACACAACCCACCCAGGGCAGGGCCGCAGCACCAGCAGGGGCCATGCAGGGCATTCAGGAACAGGCAGTGGTCATTCCAGTCCCGCTCCCTCCACTGTGATCGGAGCTGTCCCGGAGGGAATTGTGGGGATAGCTCATACCTCCTTTCCTGTTCTGTTTAACAAAAGTTCAGTTTCTCATGAGGATTGCTGTGCGGTGGGCCAACCGCTGAATGGCACTGCCTTTCCAGAGCCGTCTATATGGCATCCTCTCCCTCACAGCACCAAACTCTCACCTCTAGCTTGTCCTATACCAGTGGAAACTGCTTGCTGCTGCTGTGCTAGGGTACCCTTCCCTGCCACTCCAAGGCAGGTTCAGCTTTATTTCCTAGCACTGAGGTTCCTGGGAGGGAGAGGAGAGGAAAGGCTACTGTTCTGTCCCTGTTTTGCTTGAAAATATTTCACACTTGTCTGCCTTGCAGGGGCAGTCTGGGGACCCCCAGGCTGCTTGCAGCAGAGGTTTTGATCAGAGCAGGGCTTGAGGTAGGTGTCATGCCTCTGGCAGTGCCCTAGTTACACTCCCTTCACAGACAGGAACGCAGCGGTGGCAGCTCCCCTGCTTTCCCTTGGAGATTGTTTGTCTCTCTCCAGCCTGGTCACTGTGGCACGAATGTTCACGTCCGGGTGGGCAGAGCCCGTGACCTCTGTGGAGGTAGCACTGTTCCTGGGGGGACAACCCTTTCACCATTACATGCCCGACACGGGGGTAAGAACCAGCCCCCAGCAGCTGTCCTTGAATCACAGCTCACCGATGGTGGATCCGACTGCTGGCTTCCTGCGTGCAAGGGCTTGGCCTGCTACCAGCAAAGAGACAGCTGGGGAGGGCCAGGTCTTTAAGTGTAATGTATATCCCAGCCCAAGGCTGCTGGTTTTGGGGGGAGGGGGGCAGTCCTTAATTCAATAGCGCACACATGTATTGGGGAGTGAGGGGGTTGCTAGTGCCTGCAGAGTCTATTACTCTTACCCTCTACACAGAACTTGTAACTAAAATATTTAACACAGCGGATTTTAAATGAAATAAAACTGGGCAACGACTGCAAGGTGGGGTGTGTTTGAGGGGGTGAGCAGCAGCTCCTGGGCCAGGACTCGGGCATCTGCATCGTCCCTAGTGTAGCAGAAGAAGCCTGTTACCTGAGGGTAAAAGAGGGAATGGGAGCTGGGCCCATCCCTGGTGGTACTAAATTGAGGCTTCCCTGGCTGTGAATTGTACTGTCCTCAAACCCTCTTTGGCACAGAACTGGCTCTTCCCAGCAAAGATGAGGTTTTCAGGGCTGGAAATCATCCTTTTTGCAGTCTAGCAACAGAACTGTTGCAGATGGCAAGGAAATCCCAGTATTTGCTAAATGGCATGATGGCCAAGAGGGAGAACTGGGACAGGCTCTTAAAGTACAGGTGTAGAGCCGGTTTCATTTTTCCCTGATGCAATGGAAGTCTTGTAAATCATGAAAGTGGGAAAAAGGCTGTTAAGGGTTGCAGAGGGAGAAAGGAGGCCAGATCAAAGAAGAACTGTAAGGCAAAAGCTGTCTGTGGTGCTGAGAGCGTGTCCCCAGGGAGCTGTCCCTGTTGGAACAATGTGAAATCGTTCCTGGATCATGGCAGGTTTTTTCCAGCTCTGACATCAACTTCAGAGAATGGGTTGCCCTTCCCGACTACGAGAGAGGAAGGCAGCCCCTTTTAACAGAAAACAGTTTCACTCACAGCTGGCACGCTGACAAAAGGGAGAGCTGTTCCTAGTACTGCTGCCTGCACCTTCCCGGCAGCTACGGACAAACCCGCGCCTGGAGTCAGTTTTCCTCTGACCGTCCCTGGTTGAGCTAGAAGGTTAGGAGGAGCGAGAGGAAAAAACCCTTCCCTGTGCCTTAAAGGAAGGGCAAAGAGTCTAGCTGCTCCTGCACAAATTAATTGAATGAAAGAGAAGGTTCTGATTAAAAAATGCTGCTAGCACCTGCTGCCCTGTGCTGGTTTAGGATACAGGGGCCCACCTTGACTTTGTACATGAGCCTGGGGAAGGGCAATGCCTGTATTCTGTCTGGAGCTGCAATAAACGAGGCCTTTGAACTACCCAGGGAGTGAATGTACAGTCAAGCTCTTAAAATGATGCAGCCTAGCAAACTGCTTTATTTAATCTGCCCCGTTGGGGCTTTCTGTAGGAGGGTTGTGCAGCTGCTGTGCTTTAAGCTGCCTTTTTTGACCCTCCTGGGTGATGCCCAGGGCACTTTGTTGCAAGAAGCCATGCTGTGGCTTCAGCGGCAGGCCTGAGAGTCAGTCCTGCTGCCCCTCCCCTGCATCACAGGGCTGGGAGGCTGATGGCCAAGGGGGAGCCTGCTGCCGGAGGGTTCGGCCAGCGCAGGCTGCCCTAGAGAGGAAGAGCCCCAGGCCTAGCTGCTCCCAGCATCTGGCCTGCTCTGGCACTGGTGGTCAGCTCCTTGGTTAGTCCTCTTGCTTCTGCACAGCCTTTGGGGTATCCCCTGCCTTTGCTGGGGTGGGAGATGAGTTTCTCCCGGGCTCTGCTTCCCTCTGGTGGAGAAGCGCTCCCGCTGCTGCCCGAGAGCCAGGCTGAGGTGGCAAGGCGCAGGGTGTTGTTACTGCTGGTGGCAAGCAGGAGCTGGAACCAGCTAGTCACAGAAAAGTTTCACTGGTGCCAGTAATTCCTTACTATTGGGGACAAGTGAGCAATGGGAGGGAGTGCTGAAAGAGGAGGGCCAAAACTACACTGCTGCCATTGCTAGCTTGTCCTTCAGCCTATGGCTTTGACTTGCACAAAGAAGCACAGCACCTTCTGCCTTGGGCTGTTTGTTAGTGGACACCTTTTGTTCACGCTTTTTCTTCCATCCTGGCTTGTATTTACTCTTGCCCTCCTTCCATCAGTGCTGGTTCTCAGAGGTCAACCCTTTAAACCCTCGCTGTTTGTTCTACCAGGAATGACCATGCTCAAAGCACAGCAACGAGGGCAGCGGGGCTGCTCTCCTGCCAGCAGAAAGGAGCCCCCAGGCACGGGAGGCTGGCGCCAGAATGGGTAACAACAACAGTCAAGGCTGGAAGAAAACATGGACACTGTGCATTTTCCCAACTCTGAGCTGCAGCTGCATGGCTGTGCGGAGCCAAGCAACCATGAGGCAGGCAGGGGCACAAGGGGAGATGGCCAGGCAGTCGGTGCCACCTTCTCGGTTTTGGCTGCAGGGTGCTGGCAGCCAGTGGCCAACACCAACCCAGGGCTCCCAGGCAGGTTTGAGACAGATTTGGAGCCCTCCCTTGCTCAGCCCAGGCCTCCCTGGTGCAGCTCAGAAACAAAAAAAGGACACTTCTGCAAGCGATAACGAGTGGTTTATTCTTTTCAGAGTGCTGGGGGGAGAAGAGCAGAGGGCCCCCCCCCCGTCTCACCCCCGCAGCAGGCATTACCCACACATGCAGCCAGGCTCAGAGGAGATGCACTTGGAAGCCACAAAAAAATAACAGGGGTGTCACTGTGGTAGCAGCAGAGATAAAAACCATAGGGAGGGAGTCCTAGGGCCTGGTGCTAAGCTGAGCAAGGGATGCCCCAGAAGGGGAGCATGTCCTCCCGCAGGGGCGGGTACCTGGGCTCCCTTTCCCACCAGGGAGGACCTGGAGGAGAAGACAGCCTCCCCCAGACTGCAGCCTCCTCTCTCAGAGACACCAACACACACAAGCAGAGACAGAACAACATGTAAGGCTGCAAAACCTCATGCGTACCCCACCCCGGGGCAGCCCTTGGAGGCAAACCTCCCCCAGCAGGCAGAGCTGCCCATGCCACCTGTGGTCACAAGTGCCAGGGACAGTGGCTCCGTGCCCAGGTCTCTGCGGGAAGGACAGCCTGCCTAGCCCACCAGCTTGTTCCACGGGATGGTGCTGAAAAAGGAGTGGGACTTCAGCTTTGCCATGCCACCTCCTCCAAAGCCCAAACGCCGCTTTGGGTTGTACTGTAGGAGCTGCAGAGAAAGGGGATGGGACACTGGAAAAGCTACCCAGGCTGGACCCTCTAGCCCCATCCACCCAAGCCCCTCACCTCAGTGAGCAGCGACGTAGCGGCCAGGCTGAGCCCCTCTGGCAGATGCAACTGGGTGTGAGGTTGAATCCCTGAAGGGTGGTTTTGGGACAGCGGCTGCAGGAGGCAGAGAGTGATGGTGAGCAGAGGCACTGAGGAGGGTAGGAGCACCCTGCCGAGCCTTCATCACCACATAACCCCAGCTCCACACAGCAGAATTTAAAACCCAGGGCCCTGAATACCCAGAGACCATGCACAGGCACTAGGAGTCACAAGCCTGAAGTAACCTGGCACGGTGATGAGGTGCCAGCAGGGCAAGGCATCCTCCCAGCCCTGCATGGCAGGGAGCTCTTGTGCTACGGAGTCACCTCCTCCTCCCCCCTCCTTGCACAGCTCCTCTGCCTCTTACCACTCCTGTCAGCAACTCGTACAAGAGAGAGCCAAAGCTCCAGCAGTCAGCTGCTTCGGTGGGCTCCGTGATCCCTCCCACTTCTGCAGAAAGAGCCAGAGAGGCGTTAGAGCTGGAGGCAGGGAGCACCAGCGGCTGTGCCATGCCAGGCTCATCTCGCTGCCTGCAGAAGCCCCCTCTCCCTGGGCTGGCAGGAGATATGTCCCTTACCTGGGGCACTGTACAGCTCTTCCCGCGCCTGGCTGCAGCACTGGGGCTCCACCTCTGTCCACTGGCCAAAGAAGGTGAGACGGACATGACCTGCAGAGCAGCACCAGAGCCAAAAGCAGGGAGGTTAGGACAAAGCTAGGGAGTTTGGATGGAGCACAAAGCTGAGCCATATCCCCGCAACTGGGAACAGCCAGGGCACTGGGCCCCTGCCGCTGTGCATTCCCCACACTGAGCATCCCCCGGCCTCCCAGTGCTTGCTCCAGATGCCCAGCAGGCCCGTGCAGCTGGTGAGACTGGTTAGGTGGGCTCCAAGCTCATGGACCTCAGGGCAGGCTGTAGCAAGGAAAGAAGTAGTGCCAAAGGGAGGAAGGTTAGCTTTCCCCTTACAAAGCTCTCTGCATTTTTCTTTTCCTAAGCAACTTGTAGCTCTCCAGTTTGCCCCAGCGGTTGCCAGCTGAGCAGGGACATGTGCTCGGCTTGCAGTGACAGTCGTACCCATGACTTGAAGGGATGGGCAGGCTCCAGAACACCCCAGTGAGCAGTTACTACAAGCAGGGCAAAGCTGCAATCCCACTAACCTCAGGCACAGTTCAGCTGGTCTCAGCTTCCCTGTGCTGGGATTTCCCAGGCAGCCAGCCCCGCCGTGGGAGAAGGGGCAATGCATTCCTGTGGCTGCGGCCCCTGACTCTCCCACTGCAGAGCCATCTCTTGTAATAACTGCTTGGAAATCCCAACTGAAACCACATGTCCAGGTTCAGAAACATCCAAACCTCCCCAGACTCCCACCCTCCCCCAAAGCAAACTCGGGAAAGTCCGTATCCCTGGAAATGGGGCAAACGGCAGTCTCCCAGCCAAGAGGCCAACCTCCTTTTCCCCCAGCCAAGAGGCCAACCTCCTTTTCCTCGGGGCAGCAGCCTGGGGCACTACCTACCGGCTGCATCAAGCAGCAGGTTCCTGGGGTTGAGGTCCCGGCACAATACACCCTGTTGGTGAAGTCCCTCTAAGGCCAGGAGGATTTCCGCTGCCCACAGCTGCACCTGCTCCTCCTTCACAGCCCACGCTCTCCAGCCATGCCCACGGGAGGTCAGAGACGGGCACTGTCCTGAGAGCGGCTGCTCTCCGAGCCGCCCACAGGTCACGCTTGCTCCCCACAAGGGCTCCCGTGCTGCTGGGTCAGGCCCAGAGCTGGATGGGGCAACTCCTGCACGAAGCTGCCTCTGACCCAAGGAGCTCAGGAGAGGCTGAGCCCAGGGGACCCCAGATACTTGCTGAGATGGCGGCTCCCCTGCCCCTGGCTGGCCCCCTCTCACAGTCTTCGATACAGGGCCGGGTGCCTGGGGAAGCCTTTCACTGGCACGTGGCCCGGGGTCTTGTTGGGAGGCTGCTCTCTCCGATACGCAGTCTGTGCCGCTCGTTAGAGCGTCCCAGGGGTAGATGACCAGGCCCTGGTTGGTAAGGTGGTCGGGGCCTTTGCCTGATGGTGGTGGAACATGGTCCACGACGCCAGACGTAGCCTGGGTCACGCTTTGATCCTGCCCTCCAGGTGCAGCCCTCGTGCCACCGGTGGGAGCCAGGCAAACCCGGCAGCGGTTCCCCAAGCCGGGGTCTGTGGGGTCGGGGGATTGCTCCCAAGGGTGCAAGGCATCGGTGTTCCCTAACACTCGGTAGGTCGCAGGGCGTGGGAGGCCACTGCCTGTCCGAGCAGAGAAGACGCAGACTTGGCTGCTGCCCTGGGAGCTTCCCACGCCGTCCTCTCTGCCACGGTGCCTCAGGGCTTGAACGGTGTTTGAATCGGCAGAGCCCTGCTGGGTACAGTACTTGGAGCGGAGGTGAGACCAGAGCGTCTCCCCTGGAAAGCAGAGAGAACAAGTGATGGGGCAGAAAGCATCCCTGGCTGCCCCGCTGCGCACACAGCCCACTCAGGCACAGGCCAAGGCCTGCATGCTGGGGACGTGACCGAGCATCGTTAATTTCCCCAGCAAAGCTCAAGTCCATGCGGGATACTCCCCAGCCCTACACACACACCATGCTCAACGCCTTGCCTCCCCCAGGACCTGGCACACCAAAGGCCCATTCCCTCCTCCTTTAGCAGCCCTGCTCCCCCTTCTGCATGGTCTCCTTGATCCCAGCTCTGCCACCTCCATGTCACAGGCCAGCCACATCTTCACACATGCCCCCGATCCCACCGCCATCCCCACTTTCCCCTGAAGGCCTTTCCTCCCCACGTGATGGCAACGCTAGAGAGCTCCCAGAGCATGGCACAGAGCCTGTGGGACAGCAACGGGCCAGAGCAGTGAGCCCTGGAGCCCACAGCACACTGCTGGGACTTCCCAGCCTCACCACATTCAGCTGCTGGCCGCTTTCTGCAAATTCATCCTACGGCATTGCATGAGTAGCTGAGGCTGTTCTGCAACACATTTGTCATTTCATTTGTCATTGCTGGACTCCAGCAGCTGCTCCCTACACATCTGTGCAACCAGCAGAGAGCAAAGAAGCTCCCTGGGACAAGCCTCCACCTTGTCACACTTCTTCACCAGGATCTAGGATAAGCCCCAAGCTTGCCTCCTTGTTGTACCCAAGCCGCAATGTGCTCCCTGCCCTTTATGCGCCAATTCTCCATCTCCTCTCTTCAGTCTGATCTCAAAATCCAGTGTGGCCTCTTCTTTTGTAACCAAAAAATGTTTTATAAAGGTCTTATCAAACAATTGTTTTGTTCTACAACATCCAGGTGAACTACCTCACTTGGTTCTCCTTCTCCATCACCTTCCCGTCATGGACAAACAGTGTCAGTAAAATGAAGAGGTTTTTCTTTTCAAGACACTGGACCACATCAATCTCTACCTCAAGGCATGACCATTCCCTCCCATGGGACTCCGTGGCCCCTAAGGCTAGTTTCCACATAACACCCCTACACACATAACCTCCTTCTCCTTGTAGGTCTCCAGAGGCCCATTTCTAGGTTACTTCCCCAGTCAGCTCTGACCAAACCTCCAGAATCCCCAATACAGCTCAGCACCTCCTTCCACAAAGTCTCCAAGCCCTGGTACCCATCATCCTTCTATGAAGAAGGCAGCTTGTGCTGTCACTATAAAAAACAGTCCCAAAACAGCAGAAGAAACATATTTGAGACTTTAAAGAAAGGGAGGCTGGGGATAAGAGCAGGATGCTCCACAGATGGGACGCAATGCTGTCCCTACTCACCCTGCACATGCTCCAGGTGGAGGAAGATGGAGTCCTCACTCGCATAGTAGCACAGTAGCTTGACCATGAAGGGGACCCCATGAGGGATGATGGTCTGTCGCTCACGGGTCTCAACATGGGATTTGGGGAGGCTCTGAGGAGGTGCAGGTAGATGGATGTTATAGCACAGTAGAGGCTTGGACTCCCTGCAACCTAGCACCTGGCAGGGCAGGAGGCCAGCCAGAAAGGTAGCGTGCCAGCTGCTAAGCCCCATGGCTGCCCCCTGCAATGGAGCTCCCTGTCAGCCCCCAGCAGCCAGCTGTGACAAGGCAGGGCTCTGCAAAGCTCTGCCAAGGCAGAGTGCTCCCCACCTGCACTGCGGGACCCAGAGGACACTTGCTGGTCCAGAACAGTGGCCTTCCCCCACAATTGCCCCTACTTCCTTCGGATGGGAACCCATTATCCCAGCCCTCTCTCTTCTCCCCTCTGGAACTGATGCTTCTCCCTGTCATGCCAGAGCCTCCTCGTCCAACTATTAAAGTTTTAGTTTCAAGGGCACTGGAAAATGCCCTAGGACTTGTACTGACCACACCTCACCCACCTCCTGTTTCAGTGGTTGACCTCGATTAGCATGGGCATAAGGCTTGGCTTGCAGCACTACAAGGCAGAGGAATGGATGACTGAGGAGAACCAGTTCCTTTCCAATCACAGAAGATGGCTGAGGCAGCCAACAGAAGCCTTATGAACAAGGAACTTCCTCTAATACTTCTGTGATCTGCTATTTTTTGGTCCTCTCACCTGCCCCAGACATCTGCTTGGACAAGGAGGCTCTGGCATGACAGGGAGAAACAGGCAGATGAAACTGAAGACACCCACCTTAAGTATAAAGGTCCCACCAGTGGCTGGATCCTGGACGATCTGCACCTGGGAGCAGTACAGACAGTACCGGTCAGACACGGGGACTGCTCCCACCCCAACACACAGCCTGCAGGAACGACCCAGAGACTCAACTCTGGAACAACAAACTCCCACCCCACTAGAGGCGTTTGGTGGTGCTCAAACCCCTACTCTTGAAAGACAAGACACAGGTTATTAGCAATGAGATCGCCAGGAAGCAGAGAGTTAATTAAAGAAAGAGTTGACTTCCACACCATTTTTGCTTCCTTCACAACGAGGGATTTCACTCTGCTCCTTCTGGGCTCTGTGGGGTGCGCTGGGCTGCCCACCTGGGCCTCGGCAGGACAGGAGGAACAGTCCTGACAAACTGAGATGTGGGAACGGCAGAGGAGAGCAACGTGCCAGTGTGTGTGGTAAGCCATCTTCACTCCAAGATCATGAACTACTTAGTTGATTCATCCGTATAGCTTGTCTTCTGCTGAAGTCTAGGTTATCCATAGGAGTCCACTACCATGGTACCTAGGCATCAAGCACGATTCCATGCATGGGAAAGAACCGGATGCATTGACCTCCTTGTAAATATCTTGGGAGATCTTGTAAGCAAAAGGAATGGGGGCATTAACAGATTTCCCAACTAACCCCTAAAGGGTCTTGCATCCTCGCCTGCAAATTTTCCTTGGTGGGAATGGTGTGGATGGTAACCCTCACGTTCCTTGGTGGGTGCACTGGGGGCTGGCACCCCCATCCCAGCTGCCAGGACCCTCCAGGTTATGCTGCCCTTGGTCCAGCCCCAGACTCACCCCCCAGTTCCAGGTCAAGGCATTACCTTATCGATCACTCCCACAACCTTACACCGTCTCAGGTTCTCCACTGCCGAGCTCAGCGTCCTGATCGGACGGAAGCGCAGGCTGCTGTAACCCTGCAAGGCAGCGAAGAAGAGGATGAGGGACCTAGAGATGCTACTGTCCACGAGAGCGGGTGGGAGAAGTCCCTGCCATTTTCC
This sequence comes from Platalea leucorodia, assembly GCF_965183815.1. Lineage (NCBI taxonomy): Eukaryota > Metazoa > Chordata > Aves > Pelecaniformes > Threskiornithidae > Platalea > Platalea leucorodia. The sequence continues at coordinate 26,713,648 of NC_138829.1, read as the reverse complement.
AGAGTGGGCAGCAATACTGCCACGCTGGTCAACACCCAGAGACAACTCTCCAACCGCCGTGGTTGATTCCTAACATCAGCTGGACCGTTTTCTTGGCCAGCTCCTGGATTTCTGAAGTTTTCAAGGAAAGCTTGCACCTGCAGTAGAGGTAAAATCACTCCAAAATTTACACCTGGGCCTGGATTGCCTCAACACTAAGGGGATCTGTATGGAAGGTAGTTGCCGTTCTCCTCTCCTCCTTCTCACCAGGCCCCGACCCTGCCCTGCTTCACTCCCCTCCCCGTTCATTAACCACCTCCTTCCCACAATGCAGCAAGCAGCCATCATCTTTGGTTTCCATCCAGATAGGAACAATGACAGGGAAAACAACATTTTTAACATCTGACAAGGTGGTTCCCCCGGTGGCTTCAGTCCCTCTGAAAATGGCCATTTTCACTATGATGGCCGCAAGCTAAACATACACACCCTGGGGGGCGGGGAGGGTCCTGGGAGTGCCCCAGGCAAGCTGGGCCCACCTCAGCTCTTTGCTCCAGGCAGGGCGAGGGGCTGCCAGCTCTCTCACAGCCACCAGCGCGCCAGGACACTCTGCAGCTCATGTGTCTGCCATTTTCTCTCCACCACCTTACCGCAACATCTGGCAGAGGTGGTCGAGGAGGCTCAGCGGTGCTGCTTTACGTGTGTCCCCCCAGGCTTCTCAGTGCCACGGATCCACTGCCACCCCACCCGTGCCACCCCACACCAGCCGCTCACCGTGGCGGTGGGGTTGCCATCCCCCGCGGCCCGCTGGAGGTGGCAGTTGAAGATCTCCTCCGCACGCCTCAGGTACTGCGTGATCTTCCGCTTCACGGCCTCCCGACGCTCCTTGTTGGGGTCAACTGCGGGCGGCAGAGGGGGTGGGCATGAGGGGCCTGTTGTGCTCCCTGGAGGGACCCCCCAGTCTCCTGGCTGTGCTCCCCGGAGGGATGCCCCGGCCCCCTCGCTCATTTCCCTGGATGGATGCTCCGGCGCCCTGGCTGTGTTCCCCGAAGCGACGCCCCAGGCCCCTAGCCATGCTACCCGGAGGGATGCCCTGGACCCCTGGCCACACTCACCGGAGGGATGCCCCGGTTCCCTGGCCACGCTCGCCAGAGGGATGCCCCGGTCCCCTCGCTCATTTCCCTGGATGGATGCCCCGGTCCCCTCGCTCGTTTCCCTGAATGGATGCCCCGGTCCCCTCGCTCGTTTCCCTGGATGGATGCCCCAGGCCTCTGGCCATGCTCCCTGAAGCAATGCCCTCGTCCCCTGGCCACACTCGCCGGAGGGATGCCCCGGTCCCCTGGCCACGCTCGCCAGAGGGATGCCCTGGCCCCCTCGCTCGTTTCCCTGGATAGATGCCCCGGCCCCCTGGCCGTGCTCCCCGGAGGAATGGATGCCCCAGGCCCCTGTCCGTGCTCCCGGAGGGATGGATGCCCCGGCCCCCTGGCCGTGCTCCCGGAGGGACGCCCCGGCCCCCCGCCCGCCGCGGCGGCCCCGCGCACCCTGCACGCCGCGGAGCAGCACGTCCACGCCGTTCTGGTAGTGGTTGAAGGCCTCCTCGTAGTCCTCGCTGACGTCCCGCTCCAGCGCCAGCCGCAGCTGCCGCGCCGCCTCCACCAGGTAGTCCCGCCGCCCGCCGCCCTCGGGGCCCGCCGGGGAGACGCGGCTCCGCAGCTGCCCCAGGTAGACGCGGGCCTGCGCCAGCGCCCGGGAGCAGGGCTCGGCCTCCGGCCGGCTCATGGCCCCGCGCCGCCGCCCTGCGCCGCCGGGAGAGAGGGAGCGGGGACGCGCGGGTGAGGCGCGCCGCACGCCCCGGCCCCTTCGCCGGCCGGTGACCGGCGCCGGTGACCGGCATCGCCCCCGGGCCGCGTCCCCTGCCCCGCTCCCGCCCCGGGCCCGCGGGCACGCGCCCGGGCGGGCGCCGCCAGATGCGGCGGGGCGGGGCGCGGGCGGCGCTGATTGGCTGCGGGTGAGGTCATCGCCCCGCCCCCGGGGCCGCGCCGGGAGGGGGTCCCGGGCGGGGGGGGGTCCTGGGAGCTGGGGGGGTCCCGGGAGGGGTGGGGGGGTCCCGGCGGGGGGGGCGGTCCCGGGAGCGGGGTGGGTCCCGGGAGCGGGGGGGGTCCCGGCGGGGGTGGGGGTCCCGGCGGGGGTCCCGCCGCCCCCCCCGCCCCAAGGCAGGTTCTTCATCGCTCTGTTAACGCGGGGTGGGCGCTGTTGCTCTGCTTGCTTTATCATCATCGTTAGTCACCATTAATTGTTCTTAATTAATAACGCTCCCGTTTATTAAGCACTGCCTTCGCTACCGTATTTCCTTCCTCCCGTGACGCCTAATGAGCCGTGTTTTAAACAGCCTTTGCCTCTGCCTCCCTCTCGAGGGGCTCACCCACTCCAGCAGCTCCCTGCCGACCTGCTTAAGGTGGGTGACCTTGCCCTTTCTGCGTGGCCCTGGCCACGGGTGGTTCCTTCTGGTTTGCATCTTGAAAGCGGGTGTCGTTGCCCCCCAACCCTGGGCTGGCCCTTTTACCGACTCTTGCAGACTCATTTGGTTTTACAAACTTATTTCAAATATATAGAGCAAATATATGGCAGCACAAATGCATTAAGGTGCAGCAAAATGACGGCGTAGTCGAGATCCCAGCTGGTGGCTAACAAATGCTTTGTACGTGGAAAATACTGGTCTTTGGCTTAACCCAGAAGCACTCATTCCTGGCCTCCTGGCCCGGCTTTTTCTTGGAAGGCCAGGTCTGCAGGGCCCGCTAGATCGTCGCAGTTATTAGCGAAGGAGGTTTGCTGAATCAGGAGTGCTCAGGCCAATTGGTTTGCTGTGTCCATGGGATGGTTGGTCCAGGTCCAAATAACCGCCTTTCTGGAGGGGTGGCGGGGGACCCGCAAGGGGAGGAGAGCTGGAATGAAATCCCAGTGATACCCGAAGAAAGACTGTGCTGCGATCAGTTGGGAAGAGGGAGGCATCCGCGTCTTTGTCCATCCCTTGCTAACCCACGGGCATGTCCCATTGCAACAGGAACGGTTTCTAGAAAGGCGGTTTCACTTCGACAGGAGGTGGCTCCACGCCGCGCCATCGCAGCCATGCCAGCCTGGACCGTCACCGCGTTCAGCCCCTGCTGGAGCTGGTGCTTGCTGCGGGGCTGGCCCCAGCCTTTCGCAGGGAGCAACCAGAGGGCATCTGAGCCCGGAGCAGAGGGAAGGCCCCAGAGCCAGGCCAGGATGCCCAAGGGGGCACCCGTTTGTGGCTGACCCCCTACTTCGTACCCTGCGCACACTGACGGCGGGGGATCTCCCCAGCTCAGCTTCCCCAGGCAGCTCTTTTGCACATCCCAGTCTGTTAACAACAGAACAGGAAAAGTAAAGCCCGTGCCTGTGGCTCAGCTCAGCATTCAACAACCAAATGCTCTCTTTCTTATGAAGACCATTTGCTTGGGAGTGCAAAAGGCTCATACTGTGCCTCAGAGGGCAGGTCTGGTAGGATGCAAAGGGGTCTGCTGTGTAAGACAAGCCGCTGCCCAAACACGATCCGTGTGCTTGGTTCTTTGATTTCTTCTCAAAACACTTCCAGGTTCCTTTTTCCCACCAATCTCTACCTAAGAGAGATCGTTTTTTTTCTGCCCAGCCTGTTTATCCCCCCAGTCTCTAGGGCCTTTTAATTCCCACCAACGCCCGGGAGCTCCTCCTTCAAGAGAAAAGTCTGAGCAGGCAAGAAGTGAAGCAGGCGCCGGGAGGAGAGCAGGGACTCGGCCAGCACAACTCACCTGCTTGACTTCAGCAGATCTATGTGGGTCTGGAGAGGACAGAGAGGACAGGTAAACTACATAACCCAGTGTAAGGGATCTGTACAGGGGTTTGGATATCAGGGTGATGGTGATGGAGAGATGTGTGAAGAGGATTCGCCAGGAGGGGAACAAAACTCCAGTGCGTTCATTGCCAAACACCTCCTTTAGCCCTCGCAGAGATAAACTGGCTGTTACCCAAAGTCACATCAGGACTGTATTTAAAGCGTTTTGTTGCTTCACACAGTTAAAGCGGTGTCCCCTCTGGATGGGAAGCGAGGAGCTGGAAGGCGGTGGTTTGAGAGACCTGTGCCCCGAGGCAGGCAGAGGGAGCAGGAGCCCACAGCGGAGCTTTGCAGAGCTGAGCGGGGCCGAGTTTGGGCGATGCTGAGGTTGCTCAGACCTGACCAGTTGCACTACGGGGCCAGCAAGGCAGAGGGGACAAGGGGCAGCGCAGAAGAGAGTGAGCCAAAGGTATCGGCAAGAAGTGCCCCAAGGACCGGCCTGCGAGGAAGACCCTTGCAAGGGGAGATGATGTGTACCAGCCCTGAGGCACAGCGGCCCTTACCTGTGGGCTTCCAGTTTCTCCTGTCAGTGCTGTCTGGAGGATGTCAAATTTGGGGCATTATTTTTAGGTTAACCTGCTGAAGAGCTTGCGGCCCTTGCTGGGAAGTGGGAATTTCCAAAGCAAGACCAGCACTGACAAATAACAAGGAGGGGAGTGAGAGCTGCCCTTTGTCTCACAGCCTAAAATAGATGCATGAGAGCTGGCAAAAGCTTAAAACACACTGAGGCTGCATTGCTGGCTGCGACAAGCAGAAAGATTATGCCCAACTTTGTGAGGATGCAAAATCTTGTAAGTCACAAGTGAGAGGCTAGGACATCAACGCATGTTTATTTGCACGAAGGCACATGGGAGACCTGCACCAGCATGTGCAGGGAGAAGCTGCTGGGAGGCAGCACTCTGCTGGCATCCCAGGATTGGGGACGCCGGAGGTTACCAGCGAAGCTTTAACATCAAGGCTTCATCAGCTATGATACTACATCTCTGGGCTGATCTCCACATCACCTTTTCAGGTACTTCGGCAAAAATACGTGATGTTTTGTTCCTAGTGCAGCCTGGAGCCCAACTTATGTTTTGTCTCCCCTATAACTCTCCTTCTAAACCATCTTGCTGCATCTCTGTCTCCTAAAGCCTTATTAAACAAACCTTTGCTCTGTAAGGCTGGGAGACACAGGGAGCCCAGGGACGCTGATAACCCAGTGGCATGCTGCTCCCGTGAGACAGCTGCCCATCTGCAAGGGGAATGGGGGATTTGGGAGCACTGGGGCTGGGGCACGTTTGCTGCCTGTCTGTGGAGGACCAGCATGGGGTTGTTCTGCTCCCCACTGGGTTTGGGGCTGGGGTCTGTCCCGGTCCCTTTACAAGAGAACCAGTCCCCTCCTACAGCCCTGCTCTGCAGCGCTTGGGGGACGTGGGGCTCTGTAGATGTAGCTGACCTTGTCAGGGTGCTCAGGGGACACGGCCACTGTGACCAGGGAGGGCTGACAGGAGCTACTGGTGTAAGCCTCCAAAAAAGGCACAACTGGGACCCTTATGTCACCACTGGGTGTGATGTTCTGCTGGAAGTCCCTGCCACCCTGGGATGAAGAGGGTCCTGGGGGTCCCAGGACTCTCCCCTCTGGTACTGACATGCAGGGGCAGGGAAGGGAGCCAGTCCTCCCCTGGGAGCATCAGGGAGCTGCTAGGGCTCCTTGGGTTCCCCTCACTGGTGAAGCCTCAGTGAAACATCCCCCAGAGCTGGAGGGAGCCCTGACACCTGGAGATGCACCTCCCAAACCTCCCGTGCCAGTGGTGCCTTCCCCTGCTCCTGCCCTGCCCCAGCTGATTCTCTTGTCGCTGCTGCAACAGGACAGCCACGTCCCTCCCAGGCACCCATGTCCTTGCCATCCACCCTGACACCCCACACCACAGGAGAAGCAGGGGATGAGGCCACAGACAGCACCCAGGGGGCTCAGGCGATGCAGGGGGAAAAGCGCCACAGCGTGGCTATGCAAGGCAGGCACCCAGCCCCACCGGCTCTGGGCAGAGCTGCCTGAAAAAAATCTCAGCAGCCAAAGGGGTGATGCCAGACATCAGTAACTGTTAGGAAAAGCTGCTGGGCTGGAGTTGGTTTGAATTTTTTTAACCATATTCACCACTCTTGACAAACTTATTTTTATTAATTAACATCCTTAGGTTTATGTAACTTCCTTTTTAAAGGTTTAATACTACCATGGTGAAACTTTACTGTTAAAAACAATACAGAAATCGTCACGTACATCCCTCAAGTGCTGCCCATAGTTCTCCTTATCCTCAAAGCACAACCAGCCAGGCTGAAATGGCATGCAGGGACGGGGAGAGCCTGCACGGACCAGGACAGGCCACCGGAGCTGGGGTGCCACATGGCCCGTGCAGACCCTGAGCAGCATGGGAAGGGGAGCAGCGAGGTCCCCTCATCCATGAGGCAACCAAGGAGGAGCTTCATGGGCCGTTGTTGAGGCAGAGCCCACGTAGGCTGTGCCCCAGGACACTGTGGATGCCAGAAGTGGAAATGGGGTCCAAAAAGAATCCAGCAAGCTCCTGGAGGATATGCCCAGCTGCACAGGTGCAACTCACCTAGTCCATGCCATGCTGCATGGTGGCAGCATGGAAGTTCACGTTGCCTCAACACCCACCACCGGCTTTCCCTGCCAGGGTACCGCTGCCACAGGACCTGCCCTGTCCCCACGTCCTTGTGCCAGCCTCAGGCGGCACCAGCATGATGGCTCTGAAGGGACCTGCCCTGGCTCGAGGCTGCTGTGTCGGATGCAGGGAGGAGCTGCTTTGGACCCCAACACCTGCTACGTTAGGCTCTGCTCTTGTTCCTCAGTGCAGGATAAACTGCAGGTCACCTCATTTGATGGCAACGTTCAAGTCTTTGCACATCTTGCCCTCCAGCCTTTTACTTGAAGCTTTCAAGAATAACCCTTGATTTTGTTTTAATCCCATGCCAGGGGCGCCCCACAAGCATGCTGGTGCCCAGCACGCCCTTAGGGTTTCCAGCTACGTGCATTGCTCCAGGGTACAGCTTCCACAGAGCAGTACGGGATGCAGTTGGCAGCCAGCCCCAGCCCCCCTGCAGTGGGGGCGGGAAAGGGGAGAGGAAGAGCCCCAGGGGCACTGCTTAAGGCACAAGGGCTGCAGAGACAAGGGCTGGGCTGCCCCCAGGACCTGGGCACAGACCTGGCCGAGCGGGGAAAGCGGGAAACAGCAGCACCCGCAGCCACCTCAGCCAGGGCCACCAGCCCCTACACACCCCAGGGTGTTCCCAGCAAGAGACGGGTCCCCCAGGCCAGCCTGCCCCCATGCTAGATGAATGAGCCCTGGTGGGGTGTTTCTTGGGTGGGACAGCCCACGGGCAGCCTGCCCGCCGTGGCCTTGCATCAGCCCAGCCAGGGAGAAGGAAAGCCACAGGACAGCGAGCCAGACATTTGGACTGGGGTGAGAACAGGATGGGGAGGGTGAATAGGGAGAGGTACCAGCCCCATGCCATGGTATGGAGGAGAAGGGCAGTTCCCCCGAGGGTCTCCCAGTACCCACCTGAGCTCCAGCATGTGGGTAGCCCCCAGCCTGGGGAGCAGCTTGGTCCTGACCTGCTGGTTGCCCATTTCCAGCATCACACCAAAGGCAGCCCCTTGGGGACTGCAGGGGTCGGTGCTGGGAACAAGCCCTGGGCCACCGCAGGACCGTCTTCCTCCAGGTGGGTGGGTGCCCATGGGGCAGAGCCCTGCCTGCAGCTGCTGGAAAGCAGATAGGAGTGCTCGCACTGCCAGCTCCTGCGTCTGACCATCAGGTTTTATTGAGCAGGGCAAGGCTGGGATGTGGCCGTGACTACGTGAGGAGCCCTGGCAACCCCAATTCCCTCCCCTTCCCCTCCAGGAGGGCTTCCCAGGCAAACTCCCTGGCACCCTCCTGGGCTACCCCGTGCCAAGGCTGGGACGGACACAGCCCTGCAGCCTTGCCTGCCCCAGGCTTCCTTCCTCCCCAGCTGCAGGGTGCTGGCAGGACAGAGCAGTTTTGCAGCTGCAGCCCTCTGAGCCTTCTCCGCTTGCCCCCAGCCAGCGCCAGCAGCACGTCCACCAGCTCTGCTCCTTGTTGCCTCCATGATGCCCTCGAACACCAATGTGCTGCTTGAGCTCCTCATCTTCAGCCTCAGGCCTGGTCATGGGTCCTTTTGTCCTGCTGCCAACAGTGCAGACAGGGCAAGGGAGTCCTCGGTTCGAGGCTGCGTTCCCGCCAAGGCCAAGCAAGAGTCCAGTTGGCTCTTCCCTGCCAGAGTCCTGCTCCCCACCACTGCTTGGAGGGGCACAGCTCCGCAAGTCCCCAGCACCGGGGGGGAACGCAGCTGGCTCAAACCCAGGCAGCAGGAGCAAGGCTGGGGGCAGAGCGGAGGCTACCTGCGTGGTGTGCCACATCTGCAAAGAGAGCACAGCATGGGGTGAGTGCTTACGGCATGGCGAGGGACACCAGGACCTCCAGGCTCACCCGCTCTGCCCCGGGTCCCCCCTCCCTGTGCCTGGCCTCTCTGGCACTGAACCATGAGGTAGGGACCGCAGGCAGCCTCTTCACAGGGAGGAGCGAGGAAAACGGGGCTGTAGGTGCTGGCTGAGCCCCAAGCAGCAAGCTTCAGACAAAACAGGGAAATACAATGGGAAGGTGCCAGCCGCAGGCACCATACCCCAAAAGTGTCTGCAGTAAGAGTCCAGCCTGTGCTGTTACAGCAAGAGGTTCGAGACAGTCAGCTAAATGTAAGGAGGGAAAGGGTAGAGTAACCCAAACAATGAGTAGCCAAGGACTGCAGGAAGGACACAGCTGGCAGCAAGATGAGGCTGAAACTGGAAATTCATGGATCCAGGAAACCCAGTGTGGTCTGTGATGGCGATAGAGCTACACACCATCAAGTCACCCAGCCCATCCATCCCCACCCTGGGTGGGACTGGCCAGCTTTGAGCAGCTGAGCCTGGAGACTACCGAGCACCTACTGAGCCTTCAGTAAAAGGCCCATTTCTCCACAGCCGCCCACCGTCCCCTCCGTCCTGCTTTCTCCTGTGTCTGCTCTGCACAAACCCCTCACTGCTCGCAGCATCAGTAAAGACCTAAAGGCTTAATGAAGCTGCTCATCCCAAAGAAATGAACCCAGAAGACACCACCCATACCTGCCCCTTCTCACTTACAGTTCACAGTCTTTACGTCTCTTCTTGTCTTGTCTTCTCTTACCTCGCCCCTTGGGCCTCCTCCTTTGAAAGGAAAGTACCACAAGAGAGGCTGATGTGTGGGAGATGAGACCCACAACCCCAGCTGGTAGCGCCGCCCCGATGTCACTTACCTTCCCAACCTCATCAGGTCCTGCCGGGGCCTGCGGGGCGGGAAAAGGACAGAGTGAAGTGGTTACCTGGGCAATGCTGTCTGCTGAGCTGCTGGAGGTGGTTTATTGAGACGCCCCAGTGCGCAGCACAATCTACCTGTTACCATTCATGCTTAAAACAGACCCAATATGACTTCTCTCCATGTTATCAGCTGCTCAGCCCGGACCTGATTGCAGTAGGCAGAGAGAAGGCAGAGACAGCAAAGGGGCAGGGGATGGTCAGCGTTGTTGACTTCCCTGGGGATGCAACATTTTGCTCATGAGGCCAGGAAGCACAGGTTCAGTTTCAGCTGCTCTCAGTGACAGCTTTCATGGCTCAGCTGGTTAAACAAGATGCAACATCCTGAGTAACACGTGGGATCTGCTGCAAAGTCTCAGTAGTGGTTCTCAGACAACAGCCATGACATAATTGGCTTAAGCATCCTCTACAAGGGCCAAGGGCCAGGACATCCACCACGCCTACACTAAACTTCAAAGGGGAGCGATGTAAAGGTGTGGAAGGTGGCTTAGGGAGAAGCCAAAAGGTGCTGCAGAAGCAAGAATTTTACACAGATTCAAAGGCAGCCTGCACAACTACTCGTAGGAGATCCCCTGGGAGTTACCCAAGGTAGGAAAACCACAACAGGCTCAGGAAATTCCCTGCACGGAAAATAGCTGGAAGCAGAGGGAGGGGAAGTAACACATGTGCCTTTTCCCACTCCCTCTTCTGAATCCACTGACAGATGCTCCAGAGACGGCGTGGAGCTGGATGGGCCTTGGGTCTGCTCCAGCACAGCCGCTCTTACGACTGCAGGGGAATACCAACCCAGGGATCCTCAGGCTCTTCTTCCAGGCAAGGATCACATCTAATAGCTGCCCAGCAGGACACTCAGTCCCCAGTTTTCGCAATACTAAATCACCCTGGGGTCATGACAGAGAGCGAATGCCAGGACCCCCATGCAGGCGGTGCTGGAGAGGCTCTGCGGTGGGGACCAGCTGCGGGCAGCACCGGAGCCGCTCCCTGCTCCCACAGCACTGCAGCCCCCGGGCAGAGGCCCCGTCCTGCCCAAGCTCTCACTGCTTCTGGGACGCAATGAGCACCCCAAGGGGTTAACTACGTGCCAGGAGCCTGTGGCAGGTTGGTGCTGCGCATCCATCCCGGGCCAGCGCTGCATATCCACGCCAGGTTGGTGCTGCACGTTTTAAGCTTTCATTTGTCGGCTTGGATGTAAACCCCTGCTTCCCAGCTCTGGATGGGGCAGCCTCCCTTAAATGGAGGCCCAAGGCCCAGCCCTTCAGCTTTCTCTTTGGGCCGCAGTCACGCTCACGTATGCCAAGCAATGGAGCTCCCTGCTGAGCCACCTTGGGCACGCTGCCCCACACCAAACGCCTGCCTCAGAGCCACCAGCCTTGCTCCGTTACCCACAGGCAGCTCCTCTGGCCAGAGGAGCACACGCCAGGCATGCCACAGCAGCCGCAGGGATGGGGGCACAGAGATCCCTGCTCAGAGCCAGGGTGCCGCAGCAGCTCCAGCCCTGCACACAGCGCATGGTGCCTGACCTGGCCGCACAATGCTATGCACCCCCTTGGCTGTGGGGAGCAGGCTGCAGAGGCACAGTGCAGCCTGCAGCTCAGCAAGGGCCATAAGCACCGGCAGATCCCAGAGTGGACACAGTGGGGGTGTCCCGGCACGGCTGGGGTGCCCCCAGGGCATCCTTGTCCCACACACAGGGTGAGCTGGCAGGGTCACTCTTGCTGGAGAGGCACAGGGGTGCAAAATGAGCCCAGGGGTCCCTACCTGCACTCGCACTTCTTGTGCTCGGTGAATGCCATCTCCACATAGGGTGCCTCCCCATTTGGTTTTATCTTCAGGAGCTGAAAGAAGAGCAAAGGTTACTTCCCGGCCGGCGGCAGGAGGGGGCTGGAAGGGCTCCCGCAGCGCTGCCTCGACACCCCAGCCTCTCGGGCAGACGCGTGTCTAACCTGTTCCTCGGGACCTCCGGCAGCGGAGACTCCACCTCCGCAGCACCGGCCAGGCCCAGCCGCCCCGGCAGCTTGGGAGGCTCTGCTAGTATACTGCCCTGTGACTTCAGGGCTCTAATTTAACTCCCGTGGTCTTGGGATTTCCCAGCCTTAGAGGAGATTTTTCTGTCTCTGCCTTTGTGGAGAGCTTTCACATATTGGACCGCTTTGCACATGTCCCTTCTCTTATGGAAATATCCCCTTAGTCATGTTTCCCAGACCATTCCTGTTGTTGCTGCCTCCTCCTGGCCCCCTTTCCTGCAGCACCAAGCCTGGAGTCAGTACCACGGTGCTTCCCGAGCCCGGGGTGCAGGATTTGCCCTGTCACGTGCCAGTCCACAGCCCAGTCCGGAGTTCGGGTTGGACATCCAGGGGCTCCACGAGGTATGTTCATCATTGGTGTGACCCACGCTAACCCCTGCAGAAGTGCCTGGCGTTGCCACCCCACACATGGCAGCGGGATCCCTCTCGTGGAAGGAGACCTGTGCTTGGGAAGTTGCCTCCCGTTCATGTCAGGCACTTGCTCCACCTCAGTCTAGATTTTTTGGAGACTCCCACCCTGTCTTCCAACACGCTTTCAACCCCGGAGGGACCAAAATCACTGGTGATTTATTGCAGGCACTCTCTAGTCTGTCACCCGTGGCAAAGCAGAGCTTTTCCCTGCTCCCTGCAGCAGCAGCGGGTTGATCTCCGGCAGCGCAGCACAAAGGCTGCAGTGTGAGGACGACGGCTGCCTGGTGCAACGGGCAAGAGCCGACCAGCAGCTTGTTCGCAGCCCGGGATCTCCCACCCCACTTCGCGCAGCTCCCACAGTGGGGACTGGAAACATGGCTGGTGCAGCCCTTCACGTTCACCGTTCCCCCGGTACAGGGTCACTGTCAGCACCACCGCAGGCATCTCCTGACACACGAGAGCCTCGCTTCTCCCTGCGATTCAGGGGCAGCGCATGCTTTGTCACAGCAAGCAGGGTCACAGGCAACTGGGATGCCCCCAGCCCCACCACAGGAGAGGGAAGGTCTGGAAGGGGGATGGCAGTCAGCAAGACGGACCACACAGAGAGGAGAGGGCAGGGAAGCAGGGAGCGAGGCCAGTACCACCCGGGGTGTAACCTGGCCTCAGGGACAAGCCCAAAGAGCAGGCAGAGGGACCCTCCTGGTTTGGCATGCACTTGAGCAGTTGTGAGTAAGCCCCCTCCTCCGTTATCCATGCTGCTACAACACCTGGAGGATGCGAAGCTGTAAGTTCACCCTCCTGGTGCTTGGCAAGGAGCCCACCACCTCCCTGGCACAGCCACAGCCCCGCAGCGGCAGTGCTTACCTGCATGGTGACCGTGCTTGTCTCCACGGGGACGCAACGGAGACCCTCGTCCCCACAGCAGCCTCCGCAGCGCTGCAGGGAGACGCAGGAGGGTCTGAAAATGTACTCCACCTCGTTGGGGAACTCAGTAATGACATCCACCAGCTGCTCCAGAGGCCGGCAGAAACTGCGATTCCAGATCTCCCGAAAGGTCAGGACTGCAAGAGACCGCGGCAGGGGGCTATAAGGAGGCACCCCAGAGGCTGAGCCCAGCCAAGCCACTGCTGGGGCAGGTGCAGCAGCCGCAATGGGGTCCTGCATCCATCACAGGGGCACAGGGATGCAGAGGACCCCCTTGTGCCCCCAGTAAGTCCATCACTGCACTGGTGCGGGGGCTCACACAGCCACCACATGCACCCCGATGGGCTCCTTCACCACCTGCCCGCCAGCTCCGTCTCCTCCGTCTCAAGCACCCCGCTTCCCCCCGTCTCCCCTGCCCTCCCCCGGCGGGCACGGAGCCCAGCCCCGCAGCGCAGCAGACAACCGTCCCCTCGGGTTTCCCAGCGCGGAGAGCAGAGGGGAGCCGACGCGGAGCGTTCCTGCCCGGGACCCCGCACCCGGCGCCGGCGGAGCGGCAAGCCCCGGGCAGGGCTGCGCTCCGCTCCGGCCCGCGGCGGTGCCCGGTGCCGCAAGCGCCCGGGGCGGGCTGGGGGGAACGGGCTGCTCCGAGCCCCGGCACAGCCCCGCGCTGCCCCCCGCGCATCGCCGCGGAGCTCCGGGGGGATAACGGCCCCGGGGGTACCGAGGTCCCCCCCCCGGCCCTGCGCGCAGCCCTCCCCGGGGCTGCCGCCCCCTCCCAGCCGGGGCACCGGCGGCCGCCCGCTGCCAACTCACCGGGCGGCTCCGCGCTGGCGGTCCCCCGCGCCTCCGGGGCCTGCAGGGAGGGAAAGGCGGGCGCTGGCGGGGGCGGCACGGGGGGCTCCGCCGCCGTCCCCCCACCCAGCGCCGGGAGGAGCTGCCCCGGCGGCCGCCGCTACCCCGGGCAGCGGCACCGGCGGGGCCGGGCTGCCCCCGCTCCCGCCCCGCTCCCGTCCCCCGGCTCTCACCGGGGCGGGCGGCGCCCCCAGCGCCCCGGCCACCAGCAGCCGCAGGAAGGCGCCGAGCAGCCGCATCGCCGCTCCCGCCGCCCCGGCACCGACTCAGCGCCGCCGCTCCCGCCCCGCCGCCCCCGGCATAGCCGCCCCGCCGCCGCCGGGCCACCGGCCCCGCCGTGCCGCCTCCGCCGCCGCCGCCGGGCCATGGGAGCGCGCCCCGCTCCGCCGCCGTATTTCACCGCCGCCGCCCCGCCCCGCCTCCGCCCGCCCCGGCCCCGCCGCGGGGCGGGAGCAGGTGCCCGGCCCCGGCGACGGCCGGTGTCCCCGGGCGCGGCGGAGTCTCCCCTGCCTCCAGCCCCCCGCACCGGCACCGGCCGCTTCCCCATCGGGCTGCCCCGGGGCTTCTAGGGACCGGCCCGTGCCCGGTGCATCCCCGGGGGGCGGGAAGCACCGGGGCTGTGCCGGGGCTCCTCGGCTTGCTGGGCTCCCCCGGGTCCCGTCCACCTCTCCCAGGGTCGGCGTGCGGTGCTCCGCGCCTGTCCGGCCACCCCGTGCCCACCCAGCTGCCCTGTGCCCACCCAGCAGCCCCTTTCCCATCCGCCCACCCCGCTCCCCTGCTGTTGCCCCGTCCCCACCCAGGCACCCCATGCTCTTCCACCCACCCCGTCCCCACCCAGGCACCCCATGCTCTTCCACCCACCCCATCCCCACCCAGGCACCCCACGCCTGTCCACCCACCCCGCTCCCCCCAAGCTGCCCCTGCCTGCCCAGCCAGCCCCTGCCGTCGGAGCCCTGGCAGGGGGTTTCCAGCCCCCTCAGCCCCAGGGACAGCATCCCGGTCCTGTCCGCCATGGGGGGTCCCTCCAGCTTGGGAGGGAAGGGGGCACAGCGGTTCCCTGGAGCAGGTCTGGGGCCAAATCCTGCTGCCAAGGGTAAACCCAAAGGAGTTCCGTGGCCTTTTCTGTTCTATTTTTAAGCCCCAGCGGCCAGGGAAGCTGGAGCTATGGGAGGTGGGAAGGGAAGAGATGCCAGCAGGCAACACGATCCCCTGTGGGCCGCAGGTCCCAGGGAAATAACGGGCTCTGTGTCCCTGCCAGGATTCACGTTTCTGTCCTCCTGGGAGAGCGGGGAGGCTGCTCCAGGGCTTGCCTGCCCACCTCTGTGTGAGGTCCGTCCCTGCGGCGTGAGGACGCCAGTGGCTTGTCCCCAGCCCCGTGGGGTCTGTCCCCAGGGGATGTGGGACATGACAGCCGCCTGTCCCCAGCCCTGCCGGGCCATGCAGGTGGCAGCGGCTCAGGCATCAGCGGGAGCTGGGCTCTGGCTGGAGCTTCCAGGCATCGGTACCGCTGAGCGCGTGAGAAAGCTGCTAGAGCGGGGCCTGGCAAATTAGCAAGGAGATGCTGCAGAGATAAGCACACAGAAACCCTGGCCCTGCCGGGGGGCTGGGTGCGCTGCAGTTCATCACTCAGCGGCACAGCGCAGCGGCTGCCAGGGGCTGCCGCGGCAGCGATCGGTGCCTGTTCACGCTCTCGCCCCTGGCTGGGCAGCAAGGAGCAGGTAATGTCCCCACTGCGATGGCTGGAGCACGCCTGTGCTCTCCCTCTGCCGCCCCACAGACCCTTCTGGGCCAAGGGGACCCCCCACCACCACCCCAGGGATGGTTTTGAGATGGGGGGCAAATGGAGCGTTTCCTCCCACCCGAGAGCCCAGGCCAGAGGCCGCGTTGAGCAGCAGCTGCTGCCAACTTGCTGGACAGACAGAATCCTGTTATTGCAGAGACCGTGACCACATGGGGCCTCACGCCTGTCCTTGCAGGAAGGTCCCTCGGGGCCACCTCTCAGACACAAGGCCAGCCTCTGGCGCTGGAGCAAAGGGCTCTCCCCCCGGAGCCGTGTGGCTGGGGAGACCAGCCCTTAATTGCCGAGTGCAATCCTGTTCCTGGTCTGAAGCCATTTCCTCAGAGGCCTTGGGCAGAGTTTACATTCCTGGGATGAGCATCCCCTTTCTAGGCAGCACGGAGCAGAGACAGGAGCAGAGAAACAATATTTGGACACTGGTAACCTGTGACCAGCAACATCCTCCTGCAAATGGGAGAAACATCCAGCTGGCTGGGGCCGCGGCCGCTCGCTTTCCCCTCTGCTGCGCTCCTTCCCTGGGGGCTGAGCCTACCCTTCCCCAGCTGCAGGACAGGGCTGGAGGTCGATGCTATAAATGCACAGGCGTGTCCCTCGCACCGCCTCTCACCGGACCCTGGGGAGCAGAGCTACGCACTTTGGGAACAAGGGACAGAGGAAGCTCAAGGGACCGGCCAGGGACATAAGGCAAATAGAGACATTTCCTTAAAGGGGAGATGCCTCCCCCACGGTGAGCCCATGCGGCGGCCGCAGGCTGGGAGCATCGCCTCGAATATGCCACCTCCCGCCTGTGCCAGCCCCCTGCCCCGCTTGCAGCCCTAGGGAGGGAGGCGGGTGGGGAATGATGGTGCATCCCTGTTGCAGGTGAGCCCTGCCAGTCCGGTGGGGACGGGCAGCCCCGGCAGCCGGCTGCAAGCACGCCGCGGCACAGCCCTGCTGGGGAAAGGGCTCACCTCCGTGCCTCTTACACCTTCTGGGTGAGGGTCAAGAGCAAAGGCCCGGGCTGCCCGTGAGCACTGAAGGAGCCCACTGCAGGCAGCCACCCTCCCCCATGAAACCTCACCCTGCTCACTGCAGGTGAGGTCCCTCTAAGTCCCCTTTTCCATAAACCAGCCCCATTTGAGCATCAAAATCCCCTCACTGGCATCTTGTCCCCTGCAAAATCCCACCTTCAGCATCTCAGATGAAAAGAACCCAACAAAAACTCGTCCCTGCATCGCTCTTAAGCTGACTGTAACCAACCAGGACCTCCTGCGTCACCCCTGAAGCCCTTGGAGAACACCCCTGAAATCCTCAGGGCATTATTTTAGTGCTGCTGCTATTTAGGACACCGGGGTCAGTTTGATCAGGGCTGGAGGCTTCTGCTGGGGGAAGTGCCAAACCCGCCGTGCTCCAGCGCCTGGCACAGCCACCCCCTTGGGCTGCTGCTGCTGCTCCTGCCCAGCAGGCAAGAGTCCCCCCAGCAGCTACCTACGTCCTGCGCTGTGATGGGACTCCCAAGGTCAAAGCAGCACGAAGATGCAAGGCACTGGGCTCCTTGTGCCTGCCCTTCATCCCAGAGTGCCCATGTTTCACCTTGGTGTTTCGTCCGATTGCTTTCCCTGGCCCTGTGATCCAGCTCTTAGACTCTCCTAAGCTCCCCTATCACTGAGCGTGGAGGACTTGGTTCATGGCTAACGCGGAGATAAACCAGCTCAACCTTCTGCAGGTTGTGTCTCACAGTGGGGATGGAAGGCAAGAGGCGGAGGGCTGGAGACTGGCTGGTTGGAGCTGCATGTACCTGTGTGTGAGAGTGGGAACGGGGATGGGCATGGTCTGGCAGGCGCTTCCCCGGCACCAGCCTCTCCGCACAGGAAAACCCAGGCCTCTCCGCCAGGAGATTGCTGCTGATTTCTTCCGGGAAACACGGGGCTCTCCAGTGTCCTTGCAGGCAAGCAGGGCTGCACCAGTGACCCCTGGTCAGCATTGCTCCTCAAGGAAACAACCTGCAAACAACCTGCCTGGGCACCTGGGCCCTGAAGGGCTCCCCAGAGCCATGCCGCGGCGGCTCCAACTGCGAGAGACGCTGGCGGCAGCACATCCCTCGCTCCTGGCGGCTGTGGCGTCAGTGCCTCCTCCCAGCCCAGGTGCGCAGGGGGATGTGTTTGCCGAGGGGGAGGCTGACAATAGGGGGAAATGGGCCGTGCCGCGCACCCCGATGGTGGTGGCTCGCGGCCCCGGCCGCTGCTGCCCGCGGCAGGCGGAAGCGTCCAGCCTTAGTCAGCCCCGGCCGCACGTGGCAGGAACTCTGCTGTTTGTTTTGGTTCCTCGGGAGGGGAGTTCAGCCTCCCCCGGGAACCGCGACCAAAACTGCAGGCACCTGATGGCCCAGCCTCGTGCCTGGGGAGAGCAGGGTCTGGCCTCGCTGGGTCACAGGCACCAGGGCCAGCCCAGGTCAGACAAGAGTTTCAGAGGGGCATGGGACGGGCACCAGGGCTGCCTGAGAATACTCAAGGCGGAAGACTTGGGTGAGGGGAACCCGCGGCAAGCCTGGTTGCTGCTCCCGGGCATGGCTTAAATCCCGCACGGGCGCAGGGACGATGCCACTGAGGAGGAGGTCCCTGAGACCGTCGGACCCAAGCCCTGGGACGCCCTGGCCCTCAGCCAGCCATTGCTCCAGCAACAGGTCGGTAGCTGGCAGACCCAGCGCCGCTCAGCTTGGCGCTTTGTCTTTCAGCGCAGGCCTAGTTTAGCGCCGAGGCTGAGCCTGGGTCAGGGGACAGAGTCGTCTTCGCACCAGGGCAAAGCTGTGGGCAGGTGGCAAAACGATGCCGGCAGCAGACAGGAGGGTTAATGACGACCAGCCGTCTCCCAGCCCAGCCGTCAGTCAGCTGTGCCCGGTGGGGAGGTGACGGACAGCACACAGCGCCGGGCGCAGTGCTCGGTGGCCAGCCGGCGAGGCAGCCCCGTGTGGCAGGGACTGGCCGGGCCATGGGTGTTTGCAGGAGAGCACGGTCCTGGAGCAGGGCGAGGCACAGGAGAGCCAAACCGCAGCCCCAAGCATACGTGGGTGCCTACAGGTAAGCAGTGCGTCACCAGCCTCCGCAGTTACTGCACCAAAACAGCCCCTCGCACACAAGGTGCCGAGAGTCCGGAGCGGGAAGCGGAGACGCAGCACCCACAGCACAGCTCACCCTGCTCTACCTGAGCTCCTCTCCTGAAGCCCTGGGTGGGGGCAGAGCCCCCAAACCCCAGAAACCCTGCAGGGATTTCCCTTCGGCAGCTGCAGAGCATTGCGCTTGGGAAGGCCCAAGCAGGCTGCGACCAGGACAGACTGGTGCAGCAGCATGTGCGTGACCCTCCACCACCGGCAGAGATGAAACACCCCAGGCCCGCACGGGGCAGGAGGGATGGGGTGTGGCAGCCCCAGGAGGGACGGGACTCTCCCAGCAGGAGCAGAGCAGCCCCTCTCCCCAAGAAAGAGACAGAGGTTACTTTTCCACCGGAGAACCAGGCATATCCTGCACATCTATCATGTTTCATCTCCCCTGGGAAAAGGGCAGCGAGCATTGAACGGAGAAGAGAGGCACACGGGCATGAATCACCCGCTGCTCTGCCACCGTCCCTCGCCTCCCAGCTCTCCTGGCCCAGCCAGCCGGCAGGCAGGGGCTGCCAGGCACTTTTCTCCCCTGCCAAACTCGAACCCGATCCACGCCCAGCCCAGAGCTTCTGGCCGCTTATCATGTGGATGCAGTTCTCCTGCTTTTAGCTGTCATAATATTGACACAAAGCAAAATAATAGTGATGGCAAGACTCTGCCTGGCTCTGGAAGGCAAACAGGCGAGGAGACAGGGAACAGCAGGCTCCGCTATTGTGCGGGACGGGGGAGCAGTCTGGGCTGCTTCCAAGCTCTGCTCCCCGGCATCACGCCTGCTGATAAAGGGGGGGGACACGGGATGCAGGCGGAGGGGGATGCAGGCCCCGCAGCACGCTCTCCCCGTCGAGGAGCGAACGTGTGTATCGGCAGGGCTTCGTCCCGGAGGCTTTCCCAGAACGTGGGCGGAGGAGTGGCTCATCTCTCCCCTTCCCTGAAACCTGGCAGCTGCTGAATAGCTGCCATCACCCGCAGCAGACAATGAGCAAAGCGAGCCCCGGGCCAGCTGCAGCGCCGGGAGCGCGTGAGCGGAGGAACTGCGGGGAGCTGGCCGGTGACCAGGAAGCAGCCCAGACTGCTGGTGTCACGGACCCCTCGGTGACCACAAAGCGGCCGGGCCACGCTTTGTCTCGCCCCAAGGGCCTGGCTTCCTGCAGCCGCGCCAGGTTTGCTTGGGGGCTTCTCCGAAGCCAGGCTGGAGGGACGGGCCCCCGGCATCACCTCCTCCCCGGCCCAGCCAGCCTGCCGCACGCCCTCTGAGCGGGGACAGAGCCACGGCCAACACCTGCGTGGTGCCACCGAGCTTTCCGAGCCGCTCGCGCCTTTGGCGGCACCGAGCAAAGCCGATGCCTTTTCCGGATACGAAGGCCCAGCACACCATTCGCGATGCCGGGGCCGGCACCTCCCGCCCAGCCCCACACCGTGCTCCCTCGTCCCTCACTGAGGCTTGTTTTCCTACATGACATGCAGCAACTTCCCACACTTCCCTCGCCTCTTCCTGACCAGCCTGGCCTTTGAACTGGCTGCCTCCAGCTGCCTGCATCCCAAGAGGAGACCTGGGGAACCGCTGCAAGTGAACGAGACGACGAGTGAGGCTCCACATCCAGGGGAGGCGCTTGGACGCCAGCTTCCCATGCCTCTCCCGGGGGCCGGGAAGGGCGAGCAGCAGTCCAGCCTGGGCTGCTTCCACAACCAGCCCTAGAAAAACCCTCCTGCTTCCTGGCCTCGCTCTCTATTTTTAAGGCTCCAAAAAGGAAGGGGGTGCGAATGGTGAACTTGCTGGCAGGAGAGATGGCCGCTGGGCCAGATTCGGAACCACCTACTCGTTTCCCGTAGGATCGCGGACAGCCTCGGTTCCGCAAGGGCCTGGCCATGGGCTCAGCCTGCCCGTGGGCGCTGCGTTGACGTGAGGATGAGCCAGCAGCCGTTTTCTAGGCAGAGACAGGAGCACGTACACACAGGCTGCCAAGCAAGGAGCTGCATCAAATCCTTTGCTAACCTGAGGCGCTGAATTCGTCCTGTTACTCCCCGTAGCAAGCCCTGCCTGTTTCTCCTTGGCCGCGCAGGCGGTTACGGCAGCCACTCTTTCCTGTGGATGACCAGCTTAGGGGACAGTTGTTACCAGGGTCATCAGTGAAGACCAGCAGAACGCGTGCTCTGGTACCTGCAGTCAGCTGTGAATTTCAAGCATGTTAAAACTGCCGATGACTCAGGCAATGCGTGCGTGCGCCTCCAGACCCACAGAGCTGAGATTTCCAGCTATTCACGTACCTGCTTTTGATCACCGGCTGTTTGTTTGGGTTTTTTTGCCTTCTTTCCCTGGAAGCTTGAGTTTTAAACACACATTCAGCACTTGGTTCAGCCCGTCATTTCCATCCCCTTCACTTACTAAGTGACATACTTTCTCCCCTGTAGCACAAAGAAAACACCGGTTTGGGGCCCTTCAACAGATTCACTCCTGCCTCCTTACAGCCCTGCCTCCACGTCTGTGGCTGAAAGACCTTCGGGCTGGAGTCGTCCCCTCTGTTTTTATCTCAGGCCTTTGGGCACGGGCCTTCCAATGAGCAATCATGTCACACCAAAGATACCTTTGGTGCATCCTTCTCCTTAGACCATGCTTCATGTTCCCCCCACTCCCACATGCCACACCATCTTTAACTGCTCCTCAGTCACTCATGCTCAGCGGGTGGCTTAGGCAACGGCGATGACCCTATGCTGCTTCTTCCCGTGTCACCTATCCAGTCTGCACGGTCCGTGCTGTGCTGACAGCCTGCCCTGTTGTTCCTGCTGGGCTGTGGCTCTGCTGGCTCTCGCCTGCTGCCTCCTTCCTTTCGCCTGTGCTGAGTGTGAGCAGCTCACTTTGCTTACCCGGGTGTTGCAGACGAGTCCAATTACTCGAGTTCAGCAAACTCTGATTCCCCTCCCTGGCATTTCATCCAGCCCACTTATCCACCGAGAGTTTCTAATCCAAACAGCCTCCCAGCACACGATGTTCCAGTGCTCCCAGGCTCTACCCAGCCTCTGTCCTGCCTTCTCCTCCCTCACACGAGCACTTGGGGGATGACATTGAGCCCCCGGGGATGCAGAATTCACTGGGTGGAGGGGAAGCAGTGTCTCCAGCAGCCATCCCTGACGGTACAGAGTGGGACGCCATCCGGGGCAGGCTGGCGGCTCTCCAAGATGAGCCGGATTTCAGCTCCTCTGCAGGCCCAGAAAACACGTTGCCTTGCTCGGCCGGCCAGCTCATCCCCTGCTCAGCTCTTTTGCCCACAGCACCAGCACCGTCTGCAGTCGTGTCAGCCTCTGCGCTTGCTCACGCACCAGATGAGAAGCCGCAGCGGCCAACTCTGCCCCAGGGGACCTGGATACACCTGGGAAGGGAAGGAGGGCGTGCTGTGCAGGAGGCAGTTGTCTGTGGCAGGAGAGGGGGTCCCGCTCCGCAATGCCCAGCAGCTGTGGACCACCAGGTGAGTCTCCTTCCAGCTGCCCAGGGATGCACACACGCAGCCCCCGCCACATTGCCTTGGCCAGCACAGCCTGCAAGGCAGCGAGATTTTAGCCAAGCACACCAAAACAGCACGAGGCGTCTTTCCAGCTGCCTTCCCCACATGCCCCGCGCTCCCTGCGCCGCCCTCGCTGCCACTCCTCTTCCCCACTCCCTCCTTTTCAGTCCTCCTGGGCACTCCTTGCCTAACTCACTGGGTCCTGGCAGCAGCTGCTGGCTAATGACAACCAGATGTCTCGTAGCCAAGGTCCCTCTGAGCAGCCAGAGCCCAGGGTTTGCCTTTCGGCTCTCCAGAGAGCTGCAGGTTCTGGCTCAGCTCTGCTACACGAAGCTAACAGCTCCCGAAATCACCATTCAGAGGCTTTCATTCATGAAATACAAGGCAGCAGACCAAGCGCAGGACTCTGCCCCTCAAGGGACACCGGACTGCCAGCCGTCGTTGGCCGGCTGTGGCAGCAGTGCCCGACGGAAAGCGCTGTAGGGAACAGGGCAGGAACAGCACGAGCAGGGAAAACCTCTGCAGCCTGGCAAGGCACTGAGAAGAAACTGCCCTGCAATAGTTACTGGGACCAGAGCAGGGAATGTAAACAGCCCAGCATCCACAAGGAGGTCATAACCTTAGAGTCCCATTTCCCTTCCTCTTCTCCCTCCTGCCTAATCTCCAAGAGCTGCTCTGTTTACTAGTGAGATAAGTAAACAAACAAAGGAAAGCTCCAAAGCAATGATTTTATTTTTTTTTTTGGCCAATTCACCGAGTGCCCCAGTCCCAGGGTGCACGCGTGGGAGCGGTCTCCGCACGCCATGGCGGCCGGCACACAACAATGCATGGGGACGGCCAGCAGCAGAGGCAGGCAGCTGATGGGCGCGGGCAGCCGTCCCCTGCCCTGCCTGCAACGCAGCTGTGCGGAGGGGCAAAAGGGAACTGCGTTACCCTGCGCAAATGCGGAGCCGGGGAGGCCCTGCCTCAGGGAGCCTCCAATTTACGCAAGATGGAAGAAAACAGACACCTAAAGCTGGGGAGAAGGGGGAGAGGAGGCAGCGGGGAACAAGGACGGGCCTGGTAAGCACAACGGGGCCTGGTACAGCTGAGCCAACAGCACAGCAAACCCTGTTACCCTCTACTGACTCTCTCCAGGGGCAAAGGATGAGACAGGCTCATCGAGGAGGGGAACTCTGACTTCCAGCCAGGGCAGCGGCACCCCCCAAGCACATCCAGGCAAACCCAGGCGCATGTCCTTTCACCAGGAGTCCAAGGAATGAGGTGAGCTTCCTTCCCCAGGCTGGCAGGTGCTCTGGCTTCCAGGCGCACAGGGACACTTGGGGAAGGGGCAGGAAGAGAGAGGGGTGGAAGGACTCTCAGCCCAGCCCACGCTTTGGGTGAGAAATCACCTGCAATACATCCTCGAGACCCAGCGCACAAACTGTTGGCATCTTGCTGGAGACCCCACAGGCCCTGGGTGGTAGCTGGCTGTGGGGCCAGCCCTAAGAGAATCAGACAAGCACAAAAAAGGCACGATGAGCACCAAGGCCCTGCAGGCCCCTGGAGGAAACACTCGCTGAAAGCTTTGGTTTCCTTATCATCAACAACAGGACACAGAGCAGAGCCACAGAGTAAAGCAGCGCCGCAATGAGAACTACGCCGTGGCTCCTGCCTGCTCCCTGGACAGAGAGCTCCAGGAACTGGACACAAAGGAGCTGCATTCCTGCCTTATCCAGGGCCGGCTCTGGCCTCGCCAGCAAGAACAATCGGGCTGCCAGGAACTGCGCCTTTCCCGCCCCGTTTGCTTTGGCTCTTTGCGCCCACAGCGCCGCGCGGTCCAAAGCAAATCCCAGCGCAGGGCTCTCCCCGCTGCTCGGCCAGGCCCGGGCCCCGCCCGCCCGCCCCGCGGCACGGCCGCTGCGCTCCCTGGCCCGGGCCCCTCCTGACGCCGGCCCCAGGCCGCGGCCAGCCGGCACACCGCTCCCGAGCCGCGCCGGGGCCCGCCTCGGGGGGCGCCTCCTGCTCGCCGGCCCCAACGCCGTCGCACCCCGCCAGCCCTCGCCCCCCGGCACCGAGGCCCGGCCGCCGCCGCCCCCCCGTGACCCGCCCCTCCGGGCCCGGCCCGCCGCCGTCCCACAAGCCCCCGCGCGGCGGGCGG
The DNA here is from genome assembly GCF_965183815.1 of Platalea leucorodia. NCBI lineage: Eukaryota > Metazoa > Chordata > Aves > Pelecaniformes > Threskiornithidae > Platalea > Platalea leucorodia. The sequence goes on along the minus strand of NC_138829.1, from coordinate 26,689,600 downwards.
GGTCAGGGGTCACCGCCCGTCTCCCGGGTTACGAGAGCCCCCGCCAGCCCCTGCGAGCCGCAGGTCGCTCTTCTCATTGGCTGCGCCGCCGCCGGGGGGTGGGAGCACGTTGGCAGCCTCCGCCAATGGGGAAGCAGGACAGCGGAAGCGGTGCGTGCGACGGCGGAGTGCGGCCGTACCGGAGCGCCGCCGCCGCCGCCATGCCGGGCGCCGCCGAGCGCGGCTCGGAGCTGTCGGAGCAGATCGAGGCCTTCGTGGCGCGGCTGCGGGGCGGCGGAGAGCGGCCGCGCTCCGAGGACACGGCGCGGCAGACGCTGTCGCTGCTGCGGAAGATCATCGGGCACGGGCGATGGAGCCGGGCCGGTGAGGGCCGGGCGGCGGCGGGCAAGGCCCCGTCCGGCGCCGGGGGGAGCTGCGGGAGGGCGGCGTCGGGGGTGCCTCGAGGCCGTCGGGCCGCGCTGCTGCCGCTGGGCCCGGCGCGCCGGTCGCGGCCCAGGGGTGCCGAGGGAGCAGCAAGGCCGGGGCAGGCCCGGGGCGGTGCCGCCGGCGCTGCGGCCCGGGGGAGCCGGGAGCCTCGGTAGCGGCTGCCGGTGGGCCTGGGTTCCCCGTACCTGTCGTGCCGCACCGCAGCCCTTTACAGCCTGCTGCGCTTGCGGGTGTCGTGGCGTGAGGAGCTGCAGGAGCCCCCCCGCCTCAGCCGCGCTCTCGCCTCGGCGGCGCCAGTCCGAGCGCTGGCCGCTCCAGCAGCGCAGCGCTTCCCCTTGCGCTGAACCCGCCGCTTGCGGGCTCCCCGAAGCGGCTCGTACTACGGAAACCCCTGTGGACCCCGCTGCTCCGCGAGTGGCTTTCCGCTCACCTCTCTGCGCTTTGCTTTTTCTCAGCGTCGCGCTGCCAGCGCCAGCCTCCGGCCGTAGGGCGGCGTGGGGCGGGCGCGTTGGTTCGACGCTGGCGCGGGTTCGATGTGGGCAGCGATAACCGAGGCCTCCCCCTCTTTCAGGGGAGCTCATGGATCTGATCCGGACAGAGGGCCGGAGGATGACGGCAGCCCAGCCGTCTGAGACGACCGTGGGCAACATGGTGCGGCGAGTGCTGAAGGTCATTCGGGAAGAGTATGGCAGGTGAAGCGCCCTCCCTTGCTGCCTGCGCCCCTCCTAGGAGCCCAGAAAAGCTCTCCCACACAGCGTGTTCTGCTGCGTCTGTGAGACCCCTTTCGTTTCCATCACCCCCTTTTCCCACCTCTCCTACAGAGGGATTCAGCGAGTTTAACATCAAAGGAAACCCGTCCTTTTCAGCGTAGCTGATGACATTTCATAGAATCATAGAATGTCCTGAACTGGAAGGGACCCACAAGCATCATCGAGTCCAACTCCTGTCCCTGCATAGGACAACCCCAAAATTCACACCATATGTCTGAGGGTGTTGTCCAAATGCTTCTTACATGTTGTCAGGCTTAGCACCGTGACTGCCTCCCGGGGGAGCCTGTTCCAGTGCTCCGCTACCCTCTGGGTGAAGAACCTTTTCCTAACGTCCAACCTAGGAAGAGGAAACCTGTCCTTTTCAGCATAGCTGATGACATTTCATGGAATCATAGATTCTATACAATATTTCCTCTAGTGAAACTCCGCTTGGCGCATGTGTTGTGGCTGCGTGAGAACAGTCTGTGCCCTGACCTCGGGCTGCTCTCTCCTTGCATTCCCAGGAGGGTCCATCCCACTGGAGCAGTAGCCTTGAGCCTGCTCCTCATCTGTGGGCCGCAGCGTTTGCGTGCGACTTGGGAAGGCGCTTCCTGGCAGAGCTTCGGGTGTCTTTCTGCCAGAGACAGCTAGGGAAACCCCTTGGCATGGCATGGCCTGCCTCCTGCGTGTGGTTTTCCTTCCTCTCTGTTCACGTCCAGGCGTGCTGCGCTGTGGGGACAAGTACTCGGCCTGGCCGTGCCCCTGCGCACTCTCCCGAGGCTGAAGGGCTGCGTCTCTCCGCAGGCTTCACGGGCGCAGTGAGGAAAGCGACCAGCAAGAATCCCTGCACAAACTCCTGACTTCTGGAGGACTGAATGAAGATTTCAGCACCCCTTATCCTCTCCTCAGAGCTAACGTTATTGAAGCTATTAACGAGCTGCTAATAGAGCTAGGTATGGAAGGGTCTGAACTGCCCCATGAATGGAGCTTCTTATGGGATGGGACTGATGCTTCCCCCTCCTCTTAGGTGGAAAGAAAACAGCAAGGATCTGGGAGGCTTAATCTGAAGGAACTAAGGAACTGAAGTCCTGCTGTTCCCAGAACTTCGTTTAAGTCCTCTTTGGCTTACAGGGAGATGGGTGGAATGTTGTGGAGGGAAGAGTGTGGGGGCCTATTGGCCTGTGCTCTTGGTCTTCTGGGAAGTCTTGAGTTGAGTCCTCTGAAGAAGAGTATCAAAAATATGCCAAGGTTGGACTTAATCCCCGTGCACATATAACCTGGCCCTTGTGCACAAAGCACTGTGATACATTTTTTCTTTTTCTGCGATCTTGTGACAGATCAGGCACCTGACTCTCCTTCTGAGGCCCAGGCTGCCCTGCCTTCCCTTTTCTAGTGCTATTGGACTGTAAAACAATTGGATTTCTGTCACTAGTTGTTGTGTGGGCATGGTGGTTATCTGGAGTAGTGCTGACACAGTCCGCTCCCTTCATGATGCAGTTTTCAATACAGCTATTTCTATAAGTAGCTAGGGAGTACGGAGCATTCAAGGGCCGGCTTCTTAGTCCCTCTCCGCTAGTAAAAGAAACAGGGAGAAAAGCTGCTCCTGCTGTACCAGTGCTCATAGCATTGCTTTAGTAAAAAATGATCTTGTTGGGGGACAGCCCTAGCAGCACAAGTGCTGCTTTTCCTGGCTGCTTTTCCACCCACGGTGTCCTTCTGTTACAGAGGGCACCACTGATAACATCGCTATGCAGGCGCTGGAGCACATCCACTCCAATGAGGTGATCATGACCATTGGCTACTCGCGCACCGTCGAGGCCTTCCTGAAGGAAGCTGCCCGCAAGCGGAAGTTCCAGGTGATCGTGGCGGAGTGTGCGCCGTTCTGCCAGGTGAGGCGCGGGCTGGCTGTCTTCTCCAGGCGCCGCGTTGTCCCGCGCGTTCTTACTGAACTCTTGTCTCTGGAGGCAAGCTGAACGTTACAGAAGTTCCTCTGCAGCTGAGATATTGAAGACTGCGTGTTATCCTACCCTGTGTCCTTCAGTCGGAGCGCTGTATTTGCACTCCGTCGCTTGGTATTTTTGCAGTTCAGACAAGAATTGAGTGCTAGTATCTGTACAACTGCACTGCAGGATCTATGTCCAAGGGGACCAATTGGATTCTCCCTCTTCTTAGGGTCACGAAATGGCTGTCCGACTATCCAAAGAGAACATTGAAACTACTGTCATGAGTGATGCAGCTATTTTTGCCGTCATGTCTCGAGTCAACAAGGTAAGGAGGGCTGTACTGGAGGAGGGAGTTCACAGCAGGTTGGGTGCTTAGGCCTCCCAACCCAGCTGCAGGTCCCAGCAGGGATGGATGCATTTCTTCACTGAAGACTCAAAATTGTAACAGTCCCTATTTACAGCTGGGCTGGAGATGCAGCGTGGAGCCCCAAGTCAGTACGATGACTAACTGCGCAGTGATAGGTTTTTCAGCCTTAGTGGCTAACAAACAGGCAGAACAGTTACAAGAAACCAAGCCAGGAGAGCCTCAAAGGATTAACCTCAGTTTTTAAAGAAGACAGAACAAAAAGCAGCATTTCTAAAGGGGAGAAACTCCCCTTGCCTGGAACACAAGATGGGTGGTGAAGGGAATCGCCGAGGTGTGTCTTTTTGAACAGACCTGAGGTGAAGACTTAGCACCCCAAACTAAAAAAAAAAAAAAAAGTACTTGTAACATAATAAAATCCAACCATACTGCTGCTTATTTATGTATTTTAAGCTGCTTTACATTATTCCCATTTTACAGCAAGGGAATTGTGGCAGCCAGCAGTCCAGTTACTTGTACAAAGCTTACTTTGCAGGCTCGTAGAACAACAGGGAACACAGCCCAGTTTCTGCTCAGTGTTCCCTGCAGTAGAACATACATTTGTCCTCTGAAGTTCTCTGTGCTGGCCTCACCATGCTGGAGTCATGCTCTTGTTAGAGCGGAACGCCTCAGTGCAGAGCCAGTGCCAGATGAAACAGATCAGGCATCCCGCTGCCCTGTAACTCCCGCCTTTGGCTGGCTGGCTGGCCTGACAAACTCCTCCAGCTCATCCGGCAGGGTCCAGGCCAGGAAGCGTTCCTTCCCCAGTTTGCCGTGGAACATGCTATCTAATGCTGATCTGCCTTTTAAGGTCATCATTGGTACAAAGACAATCCTGGCCAACGGTGCCCTGATTGCTGTGAGTGGGACTCACACCCTGGCACTGGCAGCTAAGCACCACTCCACTCCGCTCATCGTGTGTGCCCCCATGTTCAAGCTTTCGCCGCAGGTAAGTACAGCGGCTCTTCAGGGCTGCACCTGCTCTGCATAGAGGTGGGGGTGATTTTATGCTTGTGGAAGCTTAGGGTGGAGAGCACCACCAGTCCCAAGGCAAAGCTGGTAAATGAGCCATCTCCCCCATCTAGCGCTGTTAGTTCAGACTGGAGATCCTCACCCAAATCTGACACGCCTCAGGATCTCTGTGAAGCACTCTCCTCTGCCACATGTGCTGAGTAAGCAATGCGTTGGGTATAAGGATGTAGATCACTGCCTACTAGAAACTGACGTCACCATACTTATTTTTCTTCAATCACAGTGGATTTCAGTTTATGTCTTTAGTGTTGAAGCACCCTCTGTACTGACACAGGAGGTAGATGGAGATGCTCTAAACTGTTTCTTACACTCAGTACTTTTTCAGTATTGTCAGATGAAGTCGCAGACTGAGGAAGTCACTTCTCTGCTCCAGTTCCCTAGGCTTTGCAGAAGGGCAGCCAGGTCATAGAAGGCTCTAAAGGCTCTGAGGAAAAACCTTTCACCTGTAGCTGTTACAGAGGTTCTAGGCACAGGCACTATGTAATTATTGTAAACAGATGTAGTATCACCTGGCAAGTTGTCTTCCTCTGCTTTAGTTCCTTCTAGCATCCAGGATCTGTTTTCACCAGGAGAATGAGACAGTGTCTTTTTTCCTGACCTTCTTGTACTCTTTCTTTCTCATTCAGTTCCCTAATGAAGAAGATTCATTCCACAAGTTTGTGTCACCACAGGAAGTGCTGCCATTCACAGAAGGTACTGGTTCTTCTTTATACAGGCTGGTCAAGCTGGTTCAGGCTATAATTTTAAAATTTTGTTTAATAGCTCACATTTAATTTAAACATAAGAGTGTCCTGTAACCCAAGACGGAAAAGCCTTTCCTATTGTTCTAAGCAGAAAAAAGTGCTAGGAACCATCCTATTTTATATATAACTTTCTATTACAGAAAGTACAGAAAAAGGATTTCCTTTGAACACTATCTTTGCCCTTTTGCTTCTGCTCTGAATAGTGAGTGTTTTATTATAGGATTGTGATAATGGTGCCAGGCAGGTGGCAGTTTCCTGTGGGACAGAGCAGATGCCCAACACCGAGGGCAGCTTCCTTTCCTTCCTACAACTCATGTTAAACTTCTTGAAGCTTCGTTATGTGATCCACTTGTTGAAACTCAGTATCTCTGCAGTGGGCTGCCCACACAAGCACCATCTTTAGAATGGTGTCAGCTCCCAAGCCCGTTTTCAGATAGCAAAGTCTCTTTCAAAGCCCCGTTTCTATGTGACAAAGACTTTTGAAATGAAGATAGCAGGTGTGGCACAGGTTTTTGGTTTTGGCGTTCTGAGCTTTCCTTTAAATACTAACTTTGGCAGCATCAGGATTCTTGTATTCTAATTACATACTGGCAGGTATTTTGGCTATTCGTAAATCTACATCAGAGGGGATCTGGGGTTTTTATCAGTAAAAACTACCAAAAGAGAGTGCTGCCATTCATCCAAGATTGCTGTATACCTGTAATTCAATGACATCAGTGAGAAAGTTGGAAAGAAATCAGGATGTTCCGGTACTGACTTCAGGGTGGCATGTGCATAGCCAGTTTCTTCAGGGGCTCAGGAAGACGTGCAGGCAGCTAAATGCACTTTGAGTTGCTTTGTCTAATATTGCTGCCATTCACTTTACAGGGGAGATCCTGGCAAAGATCAACGTTCACTGCCCAGTGTTTGACTACGTCCCTCCAGAGCTCATCACTCTCTTCATTTCTAACATCGGGGGTAACGCGCCTTCCTACATCTACCGCCTCATGAGTGAGCTCTACCATCCAGATGACTATGAACTCCAATGCCATGAAGCACGTCACTCTCCAGACTCTTCCCGTCTTTCTCTTTAGAAAGATAAAACAGCTAATTAAAGTGTATGGTGCAAAGATGGGTCGCTGTGGGCAATTCCCTCAGCAATGTCCTTCCTACCCAAAAGGAACAGAAGGCAGAGCTCTTGTACAGGTATTGATCTCTGTGCTGTGTTAGAAGCCACGTGGAGTTGCTAACCCACTTTGATTTTGAAACAGCAAAGCATACATGTAACTCTCTGGGGCAGCTAAGCTGTTATGTCAAAGTATGCTGTAATAAAGGGTATTCACAGTGATCTCACTGTTAAGCACATTTTCCATATACAGTTACTTTTTTCTTTAACAAGCATGAGTTTTACCTGTGTGGTGAGTTGCCCGCACCTATGATGCAGGAGCAGGCTTTCAGGTGTGCTTTCACATAGGAATGTGATAGGAATCCATTGGAAATTGGCTTCAAAATGGATTTTTTTTTTTTTTTTTGGTAGAATTTTCTGACAATTTTTGGCGAGTTGCTGAAATACAAACCAGCTTTTTGTACAATGCTGGAACAGAAATTCCATTCTTGATGAAAGGCAGACCTTCAGAAGTCCCGGCAGCTAGCTTGTTCACCTCCGTGTCAGAAGGCAGAGCTCAAGCTCTTGCTTCGCTTATTGTTGTCTGAGGGTCTGTCTTCTGCTGCACTAATTGACTGACTGTGATTATTCTTCTTGGATGGACCTCCTGTCTCTTTCTGAAAGTTCTTGATTTTTGTGAGGGAGAGCATGGAATGGCGTAGAAGTCTCAGGCTCTTGCAGGTCAGTCAGATCACTTTTCCTTAGTCCCTTTTATCAATGTATGGCAATAACTACACCCCAGTTAAGGCATCAAATGAAAGTAGTTTCTATTCCTTGTTTTACTTTTGATTCAGCAGATGTATCTCTTTGATTTGGTTTTAAGTTGGATGTCTGTGATTAAACAAAGATGTCATCTTCTTTTGCCATCCTGAAACAAACTCTACTCCTCTACCTTAGACTGAGACACAAAATAGAACTGGAACTTGTAAAACAAAGTCTGCCTATTGTAAAAAAAATGCTGTGGGCTATTTAGTTATTTCTGTGGGGGTAAGTTTCTGTATCCTGAGAATGTGGGGCTATGCTAGGATTTAGAAATCTCTCACTCAAGAATGCAAACTGCAGGGAGCTGGAGAAAACAGCTGGGTGTGTCATTCATTGCCTAGTTAAATAAAGAGAATGTTTTTTGATCCTAAGTCGGCCTATGTATACTATGAAGCTGGTCGGTGCTCATTCCAGTCACTGCCACGAGCCCAAGGAAAGAGTCTAGTGTTAATTTTATTAATAAATACCTCCCCATTTTCAAAGCACTATAAAATACATGAATTAAAAGTCTCCTCTCTATTATGCAGAATTATGCTGTGCTTGCAGAGAAAAAGCACTTTAGTAACGGCAAGTGGCTGCAACTTCTTGCCTCCAATAGTCAAGCACTGACATAAGGCCCAGGCTTACAATGTAATGCCTTAATGTTGAAGACGTTTCTCCAGGCTGCAAGGGTGGGCTCCTCCTGCCATATTCTCCTGGCTGGTCGCTGCTTCTTGGGTCAGTACTCGGAGCAGAACTTCAGTGACCGCACTGGCTCAGAAACTTGGCTCCACACAGGATATTGTTGTCTAACAACAGGGGGACCTGGATCATACCAACATTTCTAGTGGTTGCAGCTTACAGTCTTAACTTCTTTTAATCAGGGTCTTTTTTTTCCAAATAGGTGCCATGCTCGCGCCATCTTCCGCAGTCTAGCCAAATTAGGTTTAGGCTGGAGGGAGAAAAATTAAGAAGCACTAAATCATAACGAAGTAAATGAGCTTCAAGGCCTCTATGCTCTTTGCCCTAATACAGTCATTCCCAAGTTTTTTTAATACCTAATTCAAAGTCCCACCTGATTTTCAACAGAATCCAATTTCATAACTTAATATAGCACAGTAATAGCAAAAGGGAAGGAGTAATGATTTTTTTTTTTTTTTTAATTTAAATGTTGCTATTTCTTTGCTTTTTTCCCCCATTTTATAGCATCTTAAATTTTGGGGAAGTAGGCGTTTGTTTAATTAGTATCTTTGCCACTAGCAGAATATCAGAATTTACATGTTTTCCACGTTTTACACTTAAAAACTGCAAACACTTTCAATACATGCTTAACTTTAAGGACTAGTGGACCCCATTCAAGTCAGTGTGACCATTCAAATGAAATATGCTAAGATCCTTGCTGAAGAGTTTGCAGGACACAGGTTTAATGCTCTAAAGTTTTATTTTATTGGTAACAGCTATGTAAAAATTCAAGTAAGATACAGCCAGCGGTGATGGTTTCAAACTGGCCCATTCTAGTTCTAACACACACATAATCCAGAGCGTGGATTATCAGAGGCATATCTGTGTCCCACATAGTACCTGCTTTTCCTGCTGTAGATGGTCTATGTCTGCAAGAGGCATCATGGAAGGTCTTCCATGAGCACACTGGAAGGGCAGCTGGCAAGATGACAAAGCTTCAATTAGCCTGCAGCTCTCCTCCAAAGTCAAATGCTCGTTAAACTTAATAGCTCCTGAAAAAAAGATGATACAAATTCTTGCACAGGCTGCCAAAGAGAACTCAAACCACCCAGCAGACTTCCCTCCACAGCTGTGTTTTTCACAGAAAACAAGGCAGCTCCCAAAGATTAGCTGGGAGGCTGCAAAGGCAGCCCAACGGCTGCAGTATGGCAGACTTGGGGCTTAGCTCAATTAACCAGCCTGCTGCATAAGGATCGCCTTTCCATGGCCTAAACTTTCACCTAACCCAAGTCTGATGGATGGTTAAGATTATTAGGTTTTGGCTTTTCAGATGACATTGCAAGAGGCAAACGGGCTTTTTTTTTTTCCCCTTTTTTTTTTGTGTGTGTGCATGTTACAGCTAAAGATGCAACCAGTTCACAAATCAAAAAGTATTAAACCAAGATGACAGCTAATACCAGTTCCATAGGCTTTATCAGTTCTGTGTCCCTGCCACTGACAGGCATCAGTTCCAAGACCAAATGCTAGCCCTGCCACTAAGTCCTTTCTCACAAGTGAGCACTTAATGGCATCCAGAGGAAATCCAAGCAGAACATTAGGGAGTCATTTCAGAGGTGTTTGCAATCTTTAGCCTTCACAGATGCACAAGACCATCTGCAATCTGCCTTTCAGCCATGGCACTTTTTTAGATATAAAAAAATTACATATTGTTTGCCATGTGTAGAATGCAGTGACACTTCATGAACATAGATGCTTTTGGTTCACATTTACCGCTTCAGTGTACTCTTGTTAATAATGTGTATAGCACAGGAGCTGCCACAAGAGGCTAGAGCTACTGCAGTCTACACCTGTAAGGTCTGCTCATTTTCAGGTGCTGGAAAGCCATAGTCCCTTAGAAGATGTAAATTCTTACTGCACTCCTTCCAAAAATACTTGAAAGGCCACAGGCACACTTAAACTAGCACTTTTGATACCTATCTGAAATTAAAAATGCTTTTTCCGAAGAGTGTCTAAGTTTTCTTTCCTGCTTGCTTTCAAGCAGGTTCCAGCACCTCCCCTTGCCCCTTCACAGAGCCGTTATTGGAATGGTTTAGAGTTCACAAAGATGAGTGCATCTCAGAACTGTATTCTATCTGTCCTTCATGTCAGGGTTGGAAAGTATGTTAGGCTTATAGACGAATAAATCAGAGCAGCATTGCTTGTCCCTCATAGTGCTGTCCATGAAAAGACCATTATCTCCTCATCCCTATGAAACACACAGTCTGTAATCCTGCAAACACATTCTGAAACCACTGCCCCAGGGAGGATGCTGTGTAGAGACAGAAAGGTTTAAAAAAAAATAAAAAAGAATGAAAGACAAGTACAGTTCCCCTACCATGACAGGCCTGGGAAGCTAACACCTTCAGAAACGTCAGAGGCAGTGTCCCTCGTGCTCCTCCTCCTGTGGTCTGCACTAGCTAAAAGTAGCAAGGGAACATCATCTTACTTTCCATTTGATATGAGAAAAAGGAAGAACTGTAACACAAAGGAAACTAAAAATGAGGAAAAGCTAGTGGGTTATCTAGTCCACCTCTCTCATCTGAGGCTTAACATGCTTACTCCCTTTGGTTCATGCAGTCAGCTTTGCATTATTATAGTCAACTCTAGAAGCAGACAGCAACTCACCTCAACTTGTTCTTGCATAAGCTCCTGGAAAGAAAAAAGGTAATATCATCAGTTGCTATTTCTGCCTTTCATTGCCCATACCCTGCTTTGTCCACATCTGTGGACAAAATAAATAATAAAATATATTTTATAAATAATATTTAAAAAATTTATTTTATAAATAATATATAAATATAAAAATATATAAATATATATATAAAAATATATAATATAAATAATATATAAATATAAAAATATATAAATATATTTTATAAATATAAATAAAATAATAAAAAATAATTTATTGTGTAACTGGCAGAACCAGGAAAAATTACGCTGTTGCTAGTACACCGACCACAAGAAAGATCTAGGTGCAAGTCCTGACCTCTCACAAGTAGACTAATCACTTAGTTTCTCTCTGCATCAGTTTGCTATCTGTAGAATGGGTATAATGGAACTCTTAAGAGTGCAATGAATGCGTGTTATCTTTGAATAGCTGCCCGCCCTTCTTTGGATAATAGTCCATGTGGATTTAATTTCTGATGTCTAAAATGCAATGAATTCATAATCAATCATGAATAGGTGCTACCAGTCCTAGTTAAAATAAAAAGGACTGCAGAATAGGTCTGCCAAAACGCTCATGAGATCTTGAGGCGTCAGCTAAGAATGAGTGCTCCTGAGGCACTCATTCTTCTTTTCATATCAAGAGAGATGTATGGCAAGACTGGACCGATTCACAATGGCTTAGCCTAGTGGCTGAATATGGTACTTCAGAAACAATTTTTAAGGAGTCCTTGAAGCAGTTACGATTGTGGAGAATTGTTTACAATGGAAACTGCAAGTAATCAGTTCAGCAATTTCTTCCTCAAACTGCAGAACATCTGGAACAGCAGCTTTTAGAAAGCTCCACTGCCCATGTAGAGATTTCATGAAAACAACTTTAAATCCTTACAAATAATATTTCTGTATCAGCAATATTAATCATTTTACTGTTCATTCAAGCATTTACTGTTCATTCAAGCACTCATGAGAAGTAAACTGTTGAAACATCTGCAGTATATACTATTTTTCTTAGCTTCTCCACTAGTCCAAGTCTGAAACAGTCTCCTATCATTTCTGTTATAATTCAGGGATTTCAGTTGTGGGACTATTTAGCTACTAAAAGGGATGGCACCCACATTTCCAAGGGACTTCATTGTCTCCCTCATAACAGAGATAGCTACTCTAATACCCTGGGCTATTAACACAGAACAAGACCCAGTATCACAATTTCACCCATATCCACAGCTGACCTCCACAATGCTTTTAGTGACAGGTTGTCTTTTCCGTCGTAATTCATTGGCTTCTCTTTCTATAAAACACAGTGGCACTTTCCTCACTAGAATCAAGGAGCTGTTGGTCTCAGGAAATGATAATTCAAGACCCAAGTCCTCCAAATTTTTGTAGCAGCATCTGAGGAAAAAAAATAGCAGACACAAGACATCAATCACAGTAGCTGTGTCTCCACACCATACATAACTATTTCTGTAGTGCCCATATATGTTTCTTCCTACAACAGTTTCCAGTCTCAAAATCCACGCATCATGGGATTTCAAGTAATTTTGCCCTTTCAGCCTACGTTCAGCCACATTTTTTCATTCCAATCAACTGTGCATATTTCATGTTCCACAACCACAAGATCTAAGAGTTCCTGTATTATATGGAGAGAAACTTTATGTCTAGATTTATAAATCTACCTTTTCTAAAGATGCAAAAGGTGTCTGATTCAACACACAAACACTCCAAATATTGAAATTACACAGCACAAAGACTCCTTTAAGTCTAACCTAAAAAACCATGATTTTGATTGATTGACACATAATAGCAAAGACTTAAAATGGAAAGAAATATCGTAAGAAATTTATGCTGGTTTAATGAACTTTATATGCCATTAAGCAAAGAGAACCCAGGAAAGAACCACCTCTAGTTAATCTGACATATGTCACCCTGTGGATGGAAAAATACCCACAAAAACGGGACTTCACAGTCAGATGAGAACTTGTCTTCAAAATGAAAACAACTGTAACAATATATAGTTTATTTTATTAACTCAGGGAATATTCACTTAAAACAAAGGTGGTGAAGGTCAGTTTTAGAAAAGAGATCCTTTGAACAAAAAGGAAGCTAATCTAAACTTACTAAAATCAGTCATGAGAATAATACAATTATTAGCCTTCATAAGGAGATGACTTGTGTAATTCTACCCAAAAAAAAGAAGACATGTATAGCCTTCAGCAAGAGCAGAGAAAGACAGAAAAAGCCCATTGTGGTGAAATGACAGAATCCAAGCAGCTATTTAAGTCAATCAATCAGGCTTTTTTTTTTTTTTTTTTTTTAAGGGGGGGGGAAGGAAGTTCAAGAGAGTCAACAGAACAATGCATTACTACAATACTTAGTAGACAAATAACAGAATCAAAGCTGCAGGTGAACTAGAGGTCCAGCTGAACTATGAAATAGCAAGCATAGCTGAAGAGAAAGGTCTTTTAGGGAAGTTAATTTATTTCATTACATCAAACTTTACCACAGAATACAGTCATACTCTGCCAGCAACAATAGCAACAGAATTTAGGTTTTTACATAGTACTTTTAATTTGTAACTTTTTAGTAAGGATAGTCTCACAGAGTGATTGTAAAGCGACAAACTGCCAATAAATACCGATGAATTAAAGAGCAACACAATAAAAGCACCAGTAAGCCAGCACGAGTATATGCCAGCACCAGTAAGCTTCTTGAATCAATTATCTTAAGTGATAACTGAAAATCACAACTGGCATCCCACTGTGCTGAATAATTTAACCAGTGTCCTTAAAATAAAACCATGCCTCTCTGATTTACTTTATCTTACTGATTTTTGTAGTATGGTTGTGATATAGCTGATGAAGACAAGTAGGTCACAGAATTTATTTAGTCTTTCAAAAAGCCTTTGATGCTGTCTCTTAAAAGTGGCTAGAAATGCAAATGCAAAAAGTTGTCATGGATAGAGAAGTAACATTTGTCATGATTTAGAGACTATGGAAAAAAGGTATGCGCGCAACAGTTGGTCAGTGTCCAACATGACATGAGTCCTGATCTGTATCTTCGTAATTCTTTATTCACAATGTGGAAAAGAAGGGGCATGGTCAAGCAGGCAAATTTGTAGAAAACAAAATTATTTAGGTTAGCTGAGACTAAAGATGATGTTAAACTCAACCAGAACTTAAAACAAGTAGAAAAATGATGAATGAAATCAGTAGGATGAATGAAAAAGGTATAATGAAAAATGGACAGAAAAACTGAATTCACTGCTCCTAAAAACAAATAAATGCAAATTATCATCAGGAATAATTTGATCTATTTGTACATTTTGTTGGCTTCTACATAAACAGCAAAAATAAAAAAAACCCCACAACTCTGTGTTTCATTGTCATGACCATTCAATAAACAAGCAGTTCATGCAAGCAGCAGTAGCCAAAAAAGCAGACAAAATACCAGATGTGGATATAATAGCCAGAAAATATGGGCAAAACTGCAAAGTTACTGTACAAATCAATGGGATACCCTCACTTGGCATATTGTATTCAATTTTGGCCATCCAGTCTCAAAAGTAGATATGAAATGGAAGAGATTCAAAGATGAGTGCAAAAATAATTCAAAGTTGAACAAGAGGCATTACAAATATTGTCATGTTAGCAAGAACATCATTAAGAGGTGGGAACAACAAAGGCATCCAAATATTACTGAACTATGAACAGCAATGGTTATGTTCTCACATTTTTCCCTAAGGCAGGTGGAACATTACAGTGCTTTACACTTTCCTTTGGAATTTCTGGTATTGGCCATTGTCACACAAAAGAGTTACCAAGCGGATACAGCAGTGATACTGTTATGATTGGAATACACCCAAAAAGGGCTTTGCACCAAACAAGCGTATCCCTATAATAGGCAACAAACTTAACAAGGAGTGATTTAAAAGCTGTCAAGTTTGCCCCAGGCATCACAAAAGACAGCAGTTTGAGAATAATGAAGTAGTCCTGTAAATGTTAAGATAGAACTTCATCTGAAAATAAAGAACAATGCAGGGAAAAAAAACCACAAATGCATGTGGCAGGTGACAGAGAGGGATTTTGGGGAAAAAAGTTTGATTAGTGTCCAGTAGGTCTGCAATTATCCAACAACAAATCTGTACCTCAACTCTTGCAGTAAAGAAGTTAAATATCCTAATAGTAGCTAGACCACCATTCTGAAACATTTGGGAAACAGTGTTCATTAGTTACTCTTGGCAGGCACCTAGGATTAAGGAATGCATTTTTGAAGGATTCACAATACAAACTTTCCATACCCCCTCCTGCTCTTCTCAAACAGTACCTGTTAAACCAGTGACTAGATTGACACTATGGGCACTGCGCTCTGGTGTGCACTCCCAGGTCCGGAGCCCCAGACAGTAGGATCTGTTGGAGACTGCTTTGGCACACTTCTGGCCCACACAGGAAGGTTTACTTTCCCAGGAAAACCAGAGCAAATTGTAGAGGCACAGAGATGGCACACCACGGCGTTTCGTCTTAAGATGTTGTAACGATGTGCCTGAGAAACACACCTATTTTCCTCAGCACAGATACAGCCGATCGGTCTAGGGTCAGGAAAGAATCAACAGCTTCCTTCCTGAGCTTCATGGTAACCTAGCAATATATAGAGATCTTCATGCTAAACACAGCCGTTCCCAAAAGTTGAGAGCTATTGGCCATTACTAACCGTAGAAATCTTCTTTGTTCTTCTGTAACTTCAATCTCCAAAGGGGGAGAGATGGAGGAGGACAGTAATTTCTTCTTGCCACATGCTGCAGCTTCCTTCTCATAGGAATCTGTGAATGAATCATTTAGAAGTATCCTCTCTTAGAATATTTACGCAGGCATTACCCTTAATGACCCTATGGTTTGGCATGTAATCCTCTGTTTGGATTAAAAAGTGACCACAGAATGCCTTCTACTGAAACTTGTGGAGGACTAGGAATGTCACAAACCAGACATCTAGTCTCTGGGGAAGGGTTGGTTAATGCCACTTTGTTTTTTTCCCACCAGTTCCAAAAAAGAGTCACCCTAAATAGCAAAAAAAACCTACTGATATATTTAGTCCAACTCACAGAGAGCAATTTTTCCACAGAAAAGTCTGATATAAATGGCATTAAAATACTATTCATTAAGCATTTCTCCCTCCAGTCTTTAACTTTTTTCAGTACCTGACCAAAAGGAGCAGAGTTCCTGGAACCCTCTCTTCAGGAACTGCACAGTGTTTATTGATGAAAGAGAAGGTCAATGATTTTTAAGTACTTGATGGACAGCTATTGTGCTTTTTAACACTGAAACCAATGGCTAATGAGCTTACAGAGAAGACCATTATCCCTTTGCAAACAGTTTCAGATTGTGGAAATTTTAGGCTTTAAACACAGTATTCAGCTAAAAAGGAACCAAATGAACTATGCTCTTTACTCTGCATCCCATGTCTTATTCTTCACAGCATAACCACATAACCTTATTGATGTTGTTCTATTTCCTCTTCATTGTTTTTCCTATCAGTCTTCCTGCTCTTCCATTATGTCAAGACTATTTTAGTTTGATATTCTGTGGGTAGGGAGTATATCTTCTATTTTTGGAAACGCTGTAACAATTTTCAGCTACCAATACTATGACTGCTACAGGTATTGAATGTCTGCACTCTCCTAGGGATCAGGATAAAGATGTCAAATTAATATCCTATTCGTTCCATACATCCCAGATTTATCCTTATGATAAGTTAGGCAGCAAGCTTTCCCTTTCAGACAGCTTGTTTGTACTTTTCTGTGCACTGATGATCCTGCTTCCTAAGACTATCTGAATCCTCACCTGCAATAAGCTGCTCCAAGCGGATCCGTTCATGAGCTGCATGTTGGTCCACCAAAATCAAGAGGTTTCCATCTAAAAATGTACCACAAGAGATGAGAAATAGGCAGCTTTGTACCAGACAACTGCACCGGTTCAGAAGAATGACCGCTCTCTAGAGGCCACATTTAGAAGATAACTATAAGCCAGTTTTACAGAAATAAAATGAGGAGAAGGCTGTGTTGGCAGAACAAAAAGTCACTACAGAACAGAAACTTAGTGATCCAAAGTGGCATTTAAATTAAGGTAATTAGACTGAGTCAGAAACTCTTGTCTATTGACATCTTCATCTAACTTCAGAATGAGAGCTGAGGTCACCCACAAACTGTTCTGTTTAATACAGTCTTTAAAAATGTTACGAAAACTACTGGTTTTGAATGCCTTTTTTGTACAGCTTCAGCAAGCTTCAACAATGAATATGTCCAGACACTGTGAACAGAGAGATGTTAGCAATTTGAGAACAATCTATTTTTGTAACACTACTCTGAAGGCAGTAGGAACATTCAACAAGGTCCAAAATAAAGATAAAGAAGATCCAGGAAATTTCAAGTGAAGACTAACATTTTCCTCTACTCACAATATCATCCCAAGGCAAGAATAGAATACAAACAGGACAGTGTTCCCCCTGCAGTCTAACTGCACTTGACAGCCACTTCAACTTCATGTTAATAACCACTCTTACCTGCCTTTTTATCCATTTCATTCCTAGTGTTGATTAAACAAGCGATAAATTTATTGTCCACTTGCTGAAGAACCTGTAAGATACTCAGAAAAATCATTACCCAGTGGTAAAATTATTTTTACAATGAAGGTAAACAAAAGAAGATGGCAATCAAAATGGATCGAGCGCAACAAATAGCTAGTAGGATGATTAGGGGAGTGGAAACCACATCTTTTCTTTTGGCCTAGCAAAACTGAGACTGAGAAGGTATATAATTATTCTTTATAAATACAGTGGGGGGCTAAATATGGGAAAGGCAGCAATTTTTTAAGCTAAAAGACAATACTGACAGAAGGTCAAATGACTATAAATCGGTCATGGAACAGCTTAGTCTGGAACTAAGAGAAAGCTTCAAAATATCCAAGAAAATAATTCTGGATCAGTTCTTTCAAAGAGAGTCATAAGGGCAAGAGCTCTAATTGTTCTAAGGGGGAGCTGGAAATTTACAGAATGGATTAAATGCTCGTGTAGCAGCCTCCTTCAGTTGGGAATTAAAGCTGTGCACAGCGACTCTGAGTATTTGATTTGCTGATATCACCAAAAGAGAATGTAAACAACCTTTTTTAACCTGCCCTGTGTTTAACAACTTGTGCTGATCATTTGTAGGAGCCAGGAAGCATTTTTTTCCCCTCCTTTTCTGTTGTAGAATTTGCCTCCGATTCCACCTTCCCCTCAAGCATCAGAAATCAACCAGAGCTACAGGGAATACTGAGCAGGGATGCACAATGCTTTCAGTATCTCATTGTTAGATTTAAATTAACAGATGTGGTGTTAGGGAGGAATTTCTCCCCAAGTCACATAGATAGAGCTCACTCTGAATTCTCTGTCTCACAACATGCGCACTGTTCACCTCCTAGGTAAAAATGAACAGATGATCCTATTTCTTTGCAGGGATGCAAAACATTAATTATTTTTTTTATTCTTTTCCTGTGGCATGATGCCACATTTTGCGCTTTTGGTCTTTTCTACAGAGATTCTCCAAATTGCTATAGGGTGCTGCAGGCAGTATTTAGCTTCTTCAGAGATGGGAAGTGGTAATTTCTTCTAGCTTTACCTTCTTAAAAACATACAAAGGAAAACATTACGCAGGTGAAGTTGATCACAGAACCACTCAGTAAGTTTTAAAGAACAGTTCTTATTATGAGGAGTGAACAGAAAAATGGTACCTTCCATTTTCCAGCTTTCCTCCTCTCTTTTTGAAACATAATCTGTTTACTGTAACAACTTTATTTACTCCTGCTATTCTTGCACACACAACATAAGTAAGGGAATAATTTGGATCCTTGTCCACCCTGGAGATCAACATTACCATGCCCCACGCAGTCAGAACCTGCAGTCTCAAAGTCTGCAGCGTGACTGCATGAGACTAATGCTAACTGGGCCTGTAAGCCTTTTTTCGCTGGGATGCGAGACGGAGAGAATCCACTTTGGCATTTCTATCCAGGCAAACCATCAAAGAATGTAAGTTGAAGCCATACATTTACATTAGCTTTTAAGCTAACATTTAAAAAATTTAATGAAGAAGCACTAAAACAGTTAAACTTGATGCTATGATGCCATTTTTAAGAATCACTTTTCAGAGCAGACATAAATCTTAAAGTGAAATTTCAAGTCTTTCCACAAAATCTGGGATTTGCTTTTAAAACCACTCTGCCGAAGAACTGAATTTCTGAGGTCAATAAAAATGGAAGATACAGGACACAGGTTTCAGAGGAATATGAACTAAGCAAATGCCTACAATAAATATAAAAACCTGCCCATTGAAGTATCATTTAGTTCACAGTGTTTCTGAGCAGCAGTAACAGGGCTGCCTCTTGATTTGATTTAACCAATGCAGTCAAGGATTTCAGGGTCACTTGCAGATAGCTGATTAACCATGAGATGATACTAAGATCTGGCATAACATACGTGTCTGCCGGTATCACACAGCAACCAAGAATTCTGTTTGTGCTTGTGAAAATTAGGGATATGAACTATTTCCCTGGATACCTCTTTCCCACCAGGCAGAATTACCAGCAAATCCCATTGGCTGAGTGGGAATTTGGGGTTGACACAAGTAATAGATCATATTGTACCTGCATTGAATGAACCATGTCTTTGGTGAAACGGTAAGGATACAAGATATTGTGAATTTTCACAGCCAGATTGTCAGCCTGACTGCTGGTCACATCAACAGCAATCTGTAAAAACAGAATTACAGATCAAGCAGGCTATAAAGGATATGGCAAAAAACCCAAACACACACAAAATAACCCCAAGAAACCAGCTTTAAGAAAAACTGGAAATAACTCTGTATTTTGACAAACCAAGCTTTCTACACAAGAATAGCACTAGCTAAAGACACCATCCGGCACTCCCTTTGCTTCCATCCTCATATACTGTCCCGTCTGGATATTACCTGCTAACTTCAATGCATTTAGCTCATTCCAAGTACCTATCAGAAAACCTGAAGTTAATTATCAGCCTACACGAGCTCTCAATGGATTGCATTACAAAAGATGTATTACCCTGAAATGAGTCAGAGTATGCTCACAGCAACAACTGAACAGAACTGTTCCTTTTCAGAAGCTCACCAGCAGGTGGTTTGCTGCTCCATCTCTATTGTTTGCAGGTGGAAATGGTTACATACATATGTTTACACACACACAACATGATGATTAAAGATAATGCTACCTCATGACAACAAAGGAAGTTTTTCTAAAAGCTCCAACATTGTTTCCTTCTCACATGCTATAATCCTGCCAGGCTATAAAAACAAGTATAGTAAAATACACTTTTAAGACCCGTTGCATCCCAGAGAAGAAAGCTGGGTTATTTTATCTCTGTCCACAAAGAGGACAGACACTGTATTACAATTTTGCCATCCTTCAACTTTTAAGATGATTATCTCTGTAGAGGGACAGACAGCTTACAATGATGTCTTGCTTTTGAAATGATGTAAGGGAAAAGATTAGCCTGATACCTGCTTCTCTGACTTTGAATAAATCCACAACAACGACTTACATATAAACAGCCTATAAAAACACATAACTGCCAGGTCTATAGTCTAATATATCACTGAATAACTTATATGCAACCGTTACAATATTCGCAATTTTGGTCCCCCTGTCAGAAAATAACAGAAGGCTAAACTGACTCGTATTTTAGCATGAGATGCGAGATAATATTTACCTCTGGGCAGGGAACAAAAACAGGATTATCCCATTCTGAAAGCAACGACTGGAGAGACTCCCCTTCAGCATCTAGGAAAGAACACATAGATAATACAGGGACTACCACCACCTGTCAATAGAAGGTGCATTGGGTACCTCTACCTCACACAAGTATTATTTTATTTTTTTCTATCATAAAAAGGGGAGAATGTAGAAATAAATAATAGAACATGAGACTGGGCTTCTCTATTGTCTGCTTTAACTAGGAAGGACACTGTGCAGCTTTCTGACTCCTAAACACACTGCAGCACAATTCAACAGGTCCTGGAAATGGGGCGGGGGGCAGCGGGGAGGCAAAGAAAGACCTGTTTAGCTACCCACTCCCTCTGGACAAAGCCACATACCAAAAAGATGATTTCATTCTTTCCACTGCAAAAAAAAAGTGAGGATTGAAGCTATTTTTCACATTCCAAGATTGGAACGAGTACAAAGAAGGGAGTAGGTAATTATTCTTTAAACTACTGACATAATTCAACAAAGAACCGGGTATTTCATCCTGTAAATAAGTATCCCCTAACCTGCCTTCAACCCTAAAAGATTTTTTTTTCCAGTTCTAGATTTGAGATGACTCACACAGTCCCATTGTTAACAGACCTTGAGTAATTCTGGGTTCCTGTTGGTACATCTGGGAGAATTCTTTGATTTTTTTTTTTTTACCACAGAACACTGTGTCCTGGAAAGCTGGCCCTACCTCTCAGATCCTGGCTTGTTAGAGTCTTCTCTTTTCGAGGTCTAGGAAGGAAGGGTAGCACAATCTCACTTCTAAAGGGATGGCACCTGAACTGAATCCCTAAACACAATATAAATTTACTGCTGCAGATTCAACAGCATGTAAAATTACAAAAAGCTATACAATTATTATATTCTCATAAATAAGTGTGTGCTTAGCCATGTACAAATTAGAGCATCCCACAGATTTTGCAACCTAACATTGAGAAATAACAGCACATATGTAAAAAGCTGAGAATTATCAGACACGCTCGCATCAGGACATGTATTATTTTAAAATATTACCGTGGCTTCTGCAAGACTGTCCTTCTTAAAAACTGGCTGCTGCTTCAATCATGTAAGAATTATTTCCAGAATTAGTGCAATCAGAAATGTTATCCCCAAAGGAAAGAGGAGGCATACAGTGAAGTCTGTCAGATATCAAAAACACTTTTGACTCCATCTGCTAAGGTGTGGCAAAACTGTCAGTCTATCACCACTCCTATCAATACTTAACACAGTTATCAGGAACTTGTAAAACTGAAAACCACAAGTCAGTGAGACCACATGAGATATCAGAGTAAGCCTAACAACATGTTCCTACCCACCCAGAAATGATTTAATGATATTACAAACCAGCACTGTTATCAAGATTATTAAGAAAAATGGCTCAGATTTCCAGCACAGTGGTAAACATTTCACCCTTCCTTTGGTACAATTCAGACTTCTATTCTTTGTGAAATAATAATGAATTAATGAAGTTCCTTTCTACTAAGAAATTAAGGGTGTGCATTCAGGAAAAGTGGCAGAGTGATAATGCCAAAGAAAACCAGCTGCATGCTGATAAGCTCCTTATGAAAAGGCTCTACAAGATCCTAGGCCAGTCTGTAGACTCCTGACTGTTGGCTCCATTCCAGCAAGGACCAATGATGGTCCTGCCCTGGGGACCAAGAATCCTTTCAAGAATCCAAACTGGCAGCCCAGCCTGGGAGAGTAACTCAGCATCTCATTGTCACAAAACCCAGAACAGAGGACAAGATGGCCTGACGTGGTTCCTGGTAGGCTGTGGCAAGTTGAAGAATGCTACCCAATTCAAACCTTGACAGAACTTTTATAGCTGTTATCACTGAAAGACACTATCTCTCAAGTTCACAGAAGCATCTATCATCTATGTGAACAGAAGTCCAGTATTTTATACACAGAATCATACACAAAGATCCATTTCCCTGCTTCTTGCTGCAGGGAAAATCCTTGTTCAGGACATACCTTTTTCATAAAGCTAGGATTTTCTTGCCCAAAGGCCAGTGAAGATTCAGAGCTGGCAGAGATATTATTAATATGATTTTTCTGACAAGTAACATCAGAAAAGGTGCTGAGGGTAATAATGTATCTACTTTATACATGCAAACCACATACAGTTACCATACTTGAGTATTCGTTTCCACTTGCCTCAATTAGATCATTAAAATACACTGGTATAATGACATATTATCAGTCAATAATGTAATAAAAGTAACAAAAAATGCAAACATAGCTGGCATAACAATGAAGACCAAGTTGAACTGGGATGTTAACCTACTACAAATGCATAGCATTAGATTATTCGAAAAGGCATCTGATGGTGGAATGACGCCTGATAATTTTTCCTGCACCAATCAGTTTAATCACTACAAAGATGCCCGAGTCCAACCTACAAAATCTAGCATTTCTGTTGTGCACATGGCATATGACTGGAAAAAACAGCAGATGGCCACTGCTGTCATGGAAAAGAGGATATGGATTATTCTTACTTCCTTGCACCTGCCACCAACCAGTGTAATTTCCCTAAACTTGCGTATTAGATGCTGTTCTTAATAAATCATGGGGTTATGAAATTCTAAGTCAACACCATGGGGTTACTGACACTACTCTAAAAAGCAAAATGAAAGCATACACGGCACGTGAAGGAATTATTCCACTCCTGGGTCTTAACAGCAGTCCAAAACAGTGCTCAACATCAAGAGACATGAATGCTGTGTTAGGACACAGTTATGTTTATTCCTATGACTAAAGAGAATGAATACCATTTGCTTGAAAAACATGTGAAAGAACATGTTTGTTCAACTTTGAAAATCTAAGATCTATAGGGCCTAGCCAGAGTCCAAACACCTTGTGAAGGTTTGGGATGTCCGACCTTCAACCTAAGAAAAGCAAAAAAGCTGCAGTAGACATCTCACCAAAGAACACCACCATTGACAGAGTTAGGAAAGAGTGGCACCATTGATGCGATGGAGAGTAACACCAGTGATAAGGCTAAGAAAGAACAATGCCATTGGAGGTAAAAAGGTGCAACACAATATACTTCTTCAAAGACTACAGACTATACATAATCTGAAAGTGTAAGGGTTACGTGAGGTATTCTCTTCATAAACATGAATGCACTATCCAAACATTTTGGACAGAGGGTCAAGCTCCACATGTCAGCGCTTTGGCTGGCTACTAAAGAGCACTGTGGGCAACTGAAATTGGTAAACTACAGAAATTAAAAGTGTTAATCAAGGAGAGTACATTTGTGCTTGCAAGTAATTTTACCTAATAAAAACAGAAATGTTCTTCTCCTTGTAACAAATTTACTTCAGTGGAACACAACAGATCTTAAGAATTATTGGCATCAATTATTATACTTACAAGGGAGTAGCTTAACAACCGAAACACCTACTGCACCGGTGTTTCTATGACTAGTGATAAAGAAGGAAGTAACAAACAAAAATGGAACAAACCAGAGGCTATCGTGATTGATGAGACAAATATTTCACATGAGAACTATCTAGAAAGAAATCGAAACTACTTTTTCAAACCAAATTATACAGTAGAAAATATGGTCTACATGACGAATGGCTGCATCTTCACTCATAAATTCTGCCTATAGACAGACTGAGGAACAACTTAGAACAAAGATATATCCATGGAAGGGAAAATTATCAAAGACACTATTCTGCCGAGCCAGATCAGGAGGACACAGAAAGCCAAACCCGACAGACAGATCAATGAACACTCATGAACACCACACCGCTGAAAAAACAATACAAGGTAGTGTCCTGTCACCCCTGGAAAAGCTCCATCATCAAACCACCAACACTGCTGTACAACATCTCCTACAAAGCTAAGTATGAAGGAACAGCCTTCCAAAATCTGTGGAAAGGAAACAACACATTCTCAATTAAAAAGTTAGATTTTTGTTCATTTTTCAAGGGTCGTTTTAAATTTTGTATGCAGTTAGGGCAAAATTTTAAAAACCACAACATTTTTCTAGTACATTTTAAAGTGTGTCCCTCACTTTATATATGACAACAATTATATATAACTGCGATCACAGTAAACGTCATGATGCTCAGGTAGCTGCCTGTTAATTGACAAGGTGTTGACATTTCTTTTTATTGTCTTATTAAAAACTATCTTTTAATATCTTGTATGTTAATATGTTACTGTCCCCATAGTCTCCAACACTTTCCTGTTCTTCATACAGCCATTACAAGTAAGGCAGTGGATATTTCGGTATAAACTGCCAGGTGCTGTCAGCAAGATATTTTGTGCACCTAGCAGAACACAACCAGTTTTCCTCATCCCATTTGTACAACAACCACCCCATCCCTCTTACCATTCTCTGAGACAACATTCACAGCCATTGTTGTTATATCTTGAATGCAGGCAGCTTGAAATCCTTCAGCAGGAGGAGTGCTGTAGGTGCTCAGCCCAGTCGCTTTATTGATGTATATGGTCTTACCCGACGACACATCAAAATCTTGCAGCCAGTCAGAACGGCACAAATCATTCCTGGGATCGCCTGCGCTTGTGTTGTCTGCAGAGAATTCCAAGTTGTTTAGGAAGGTCATATGGGGAACCTCAGTATCTTTCAAATTTTGTTCTGAGGCTTCACCTAATGTACTTTTATCTTTACAGATGACATTAGTACAATCCTTTCCAGCAGGTAATGATAAAACACTGCTTGAAGAGACTGTGTAGTCCCCTTCTATGCTGCTGAGCGGTGATGGGCTGACAGTACTTTTCAGGGACTCTGCTCTCATACCGTCCGATTGCAAGCACGCATCCCCCTTAGAAATGCTGTAATTACATTCCCTCATTTTTTCCACTGAGGATTTATATGTTTGACAAGCATTGTACAAAAAATCATTATTTGAAGGTTCAAGATCAAAACAGTAGTCCTCTTTTCTACTTGAATCTGCTTGGAATTGTTCACTAAGTTGTTCCACTTCTTTGTGGTCACTTTTCATTCTGGACAGTTTGGATGACAACGATCCTGGAGATCTTTTATAACTTGTATTTTTTTTACTAACCTGAGAGTAATCAGACAATGTCACAGGACTCTGACAAAGGGCTCGTTTGTCCTGTGAAGTTTCTCCACTGCAGAATGACGTCTCTTCCAAAGAACCACAAACTTGGCTACTATTATTAGCATCCGTATCTTCCAAAGCTGGAGTTTCACAAGTGCTCACACTACCATGGTCGTCATTCTCATTCTTTGAAAAGTCACAATTAGCTTGTGAATTAAAAACTGGGAGACCAAATTCACTCTGCTCTGACAACGGTGTTGGTAGCGTACACTTGATTCTCCCATAGTATCTCCTGAACTTTTCTAACGAACCCAGCTGTGTGGACAAGCTCAGCTTCTTGGAGGGCTGAGATCTTGGCACAGCTATTTGTCTTCTAGTGCTTTTTATAATTTTATTGTGAGGAATACCCGAAGAAGTTGCCAGCGGCAATTCTGTAACATTTGATGTCTCATAATGTCTTTTACTGGTGGCAACAGGTATAGCTATCCCCTCACTCACCTGATGTGACAAAGTTTTGTTCTCTAACCACTCGCTACCATCAGCCACGCATACTTCTCTGGTGGAGGGAGGTGTATATTCTTTATTTGTATTACTGGAGATATCCTTAGCATTTAAAGACTGCATTGGAAAATTCACTTTGTGGCCAAAAATACCCTTGGCACTGACAGGGCCGGGTCTACACTGCGTATTTAATGCAAGATTTGTTTCTGTTTGTTCACATTCATGTGGGGGCTCATTTTGCACAACACGTCTTAGGAGGCCTGTAGAGCACAATTTTAATGGTACTGAACTAACAGCCCCTCTTCCAGCATCGTCTATCACTTCAGCTGTTTCCCTGTCTCCTCCTCTTGCACTACAAAGTCTCATCAATGAACTTCCAGAGACAGTTTCTGGTCCCATTGCTGTTTCGGCAGGGTCTTCTCTCTCAGGTGGCGACTGAGTAACATCATTATTTAAGAGATGGACTGCATTGCTTTTCTGCACTACTTTGCCTTGCTGGCTTCCCACATCTTTTATGTAATTCTCTGCACGATGCTGCAGGTCACCACAACTGCCTTTTTTTCTTGTTTCTGATCTGGGCTCTCCACTAAAAGAGGAACGAAGATTTCCTGAAGGTTTTAGCTGAGTATCAGACGCTTTTTGGGAACGATTGGTGTCTTTGGGCTCCTGCTCTGAGATATTTGATATAATGAAATCAGAAGCTGTGTCATCTTTGCTGGGCAGTGGAATCTCCACTTTGTTGCTTCTACATGGATCAGATGGTTCAGCAATCTTCTGATTTGGGGCGATTTCAGTCTCCTGTAGATTTTTATTTGACTCTATAAGATTTGAAGACTTTTTTCCAGTCACGGATTTCCTTTTGACATCTTTTGATTGCAAGTTACACATTTCATAGGAATCCACAATTTTATCACATGCTTTCTTAAAACTGTCTTGGATGCTCTTCTCATCAGAGAGCGAGGGCTTCAGAACTGGAGCATTGTACAAACAAAAGTCATTGTCTTCATTAAATTCTCTGATGTCCTCACTACACGGTTCAATAAATAAATGCTCTCGTTTCAAAAGTATTTTCACTCCTTCCTCTACGCAAGTTAGAAGAACATCCCAGTTCTGGAACTCGATTAGAGTTTTTGCAGGTTCCAGACACACATCATACTCACTGTACGCACAGGTCACGTTGAGAATAAAGATCCCGTACAACTCTGGGCCGCAACGATGGCGACCAGGACTTGAACTAGCCTGTCTGCTCACAGGGCCACTTTTTGCCTTGCAAATGACACTTTCTTTTCTTAATAAAAAATCAATTAGTTTGTGTAGCCTTGTCTTTAAAACAAGCCTTCTATTCACATACAAGAACTGCATATTCTTGTTGTAATGTCCTTCAATACTGATATAACCACTAAGCTCAAAGCCCCTAGACTTATGATTTATTTCTCGTAACTTCTGCGATCTGCCCAGTCCATAAATTTGACAAAACCGAGAGTATACATCTCTTGTCTTAGGGAGCTGAAGCACCATAGAACAAGAAGCATCATTCCTTAAAGAAAGTGAAACAGAGGGATGCATCAGCGAAATAGCCTCTACCTTCTGTCTCACCCTCTCAAATTCCAACACAGGATCCATACACTTTCTCCTCACCGGTAACTGATGGAACAGGTTACACACGGTCACCGTAGTTCCGCCACTCGGTCTGCTCAATTCAGCTTCGCAGACTTCCAGTGCTTGCCCATTGTGAAACAGTTTCACAAATGTTTTTGCTGTCTTGCTGGTCTTAGATGAAACTTCCACTATGCTGGCCATGTTGGCTATGCTTGCCACAGCCTCCCCTCTAAAGCCGTAGAACATCGGGTTCTCCAAGTCTCCCACTGAGCTGCACTTGCTGGTGAAGTACCGCTTTCCCATTGCATTTAAGTCCTCTCTCCCCATCCCGGAGCCGTTGTCCACCACCTGGATCTTAAAAGCTTCCAAATCCACCCTGACAGCTACACATGTTGCTCTGGCATCGATGCTATTGAGGACAAGCTCCTCAACACACTGCCCCAGTGAGCCGATAGTCACTCCAGAACGCAGCCTGGCTCGCACATCTTCCACCAAACATTTGATCATGTCAAAATCAGATAGATGAGAAACTCAAGAAATTGCAGGGAGCTCACTCCTCCATGTTCCTTAAAACAACTCCCTGGGTGGAGGGGAAAGAAAAATAAAAAAGAAAATAAATACAAATTAAAGGCCTGAAAACACTTTCATTTATTGCATTCATTCTCATAAATACACTTTTGCTAGTTTTCCTGGTATTCGGAGGCTTTTTTTGTGATTACTTTCCTGCTCAGGCTTTGACTACACATTGCTGGTGCCTTCAGGCTAAATGGCCAGAATCTGAGTCTATGCTCCTTACTAACAACATACGTGATTCTCAGACTTAACATACCTAAACCAAACTCCAACCATGATAAGGCTAAACTCAAACGACCTGCAAGCAAAACGCTTCTGCTTCCATTTATATCAAAAATACATAGAAGGCATCACCAAGAAGCAGGCACAGAGCTGCTTTCCTTTCGTTTTTAGCTCAAGTCTCCTCACAGAAATTCACAATGCCTCATTCTGGCCAAAGCGCATCTGCTGCAATTTGTCCAAGAAAGGAATAAAGCGGACTTAGCAATGGGTGTGGGATACTGAGTAAGCCGTTTATGCGGAAGAGACCCCGCTATTTTCCAGTCCTGTCCTTGATGACTACTGGTCTCTTACTGGTATTCGAGGGGACACCTCTGCACCCCTCAGGCAGAGCTCCCCGTGCAGCTTCGCAAGCGCTAACCGCCCCCTCTGGGGATCCGGTGCCCCGCTGTGTGACCGGTACCCAGGGGCTCCCTGGCCCCAGGGCAGAGGAGGGGAGGGCAGCCCAGACCCGCGCCCCGGCCCGCAGGAGCAGCGGGCCCCTCGCCGCCCGGGCCTCCCGGCCCAAGCAGCCTCCGCAGGCAGGCGCCCGGCGGGACGGGGCGCTGGGGGGAGAGGCGGCCCCGCTCCACCGGCAGCGCGGGGCGGCGTGTCCCCGTCGCACCCCCCCACGCCTCACCCCCTCGGTACCCGCTGGCCTGGCGGCGGGGCGGCCCCACAACGGCCGCGGCGCGAGACCAACCGTCGTGGGGTGCCGGGCCGGCACGCGGCTGCTGCAGGAGGGCAACGGCGAGCGGCGGCCCCGGCAGGGAGCGCAGGGCGCCTGCGCAGGAGGGGGCGGGGCGGGGGACTACGGCTCCCAGCGGGCCCGGCGCCCGCGGGCGGTGCATGCTGGGGGCTGTAGTTCCCGCCCCGGGGCGGGCCGCAGCCGGGCCCGCGGCGGCCAGAGGGGAGCGGGGCAGGGAGCGGCGGGGGGACGCACGCCTTCCCCGCGGCCTTTCCCTCCCAGCGGCGGCTCCTAACGCCGCACCGTCCCGCAGGGACAGCTACCGGCAACAGGATCACGCTCGAAGGGCCCAATCGACCCCCATACGATGCATCCATTCCACACAAGAAGCTCCAAGCAATTTTATTCTGAAGAAAAAATAAAGTTCTGGAACAAAATAAATTGTTTCTGAGGCATTTACAGCGCAGAAATAATGTTTTTAGCAATATTTAGTATTGGCATAGATTCTGTGATTCCCTTGACGCAAGCGCAACACTAGGCAAATGACAAATTTTACTCCTGGACAGCTACTCAAACCCCGTTCTGCGCATCGGTTCAGAAATAAAGAGGCTGTGTCCCTAAAGAGCCCCTTCAATAAAGATGGCGCAGCTCTTCCTCTACCTGCCACAATTTTGTGAGAGGCTGAGAGTCAGACTAACAGCACAACAAACAATAAATTAGAAATGTAATAAAATAAAGTTCTCTAGAGCTGAACGTTGGCTGACTGAACAAACAGGGAAGAGGGGAAACATTCTGGGAGGGCAGCTCACGCGCCAGCTTTTGCTTCTCCCTGGACAAAGTTATTTCAAAATCTGGAAGTCCTTGTGCTCCAGCGCCGCGATCTTCTTCTCATTGCTGAACTCGGCTCGGCTGATGCGGGACTGGGGACTTCCCACCTTCCTGAGCCATTCCTGCAGCTCCCGCACCCTGGCCGTTGGACCCTGAATTTGGCCTTGCACGGTGCCGTGGCTAGTATTTTGGACCCAACCAACGAGTCCTAGCCTCTTCGCCTCGCCCTGAGAAGACAATGCAGAGCAAAATGAGATTAATCCGAACTGTAGGAGAGCTACAGAACGACATTCACATACAGGAGCCAGTTTTATAGGCAAGACACGGACCTCCACGGCAGTGGCTATGGCTCCGGCAGCAGGAAAGCAGCAGGGCGTTCACCCGACTGCTCATTACATTCATCCGCATGAAAACCCAGGGCTGAAACGCACGTCCCAGTGGCGCCCACATAACGCAGCGCGGGCCGCCAGCAGCACCCGCAGGCGACAGCCCCCGTCCAGACGCGGCCAGAACCCGGGCCGTGCCCGTGGCTCAGCCCCACCGAGGCGGCCACCGGAGGCGCCGCAGCCCCGGTGGCGCTGACAGGGCACGGCGCTCCCCGGCAGGCAGGCCGGCAGGCCACCCCCCGGGAAGGGCCGCGCCGCGGGACCCCGCCCCGCCCCGCCGGGCCCCGCACCTGGGTGTACTTGCGGAAGAAAACGCCCTGGACCTTGCCGGACACCTCGTAGTCCACGGAGAGCAGGCCCTCGCCCTCCGCCATGGCGCAGCCGCCTGCAGCCGCCGCCGCGCACCCCGCTGCGCCTGCGCGGCGCCGCCGGCGCTGGGGGCGTGGCCCCGCCCGGCGCTGGGGGCGTGGCCTCGCCCGCCCCTGGGACCAATGAAGAGCCGGGACCCGCGCGCGGCCGGTCCCTCGTTAACCGCCTCGTGAATAATGCATATCGGCTCGCCCGCCCGTCCGTCGCCCTTACCTGGCCATAGAGGTGGGGTCTTCCAGAGAGCGGAGCGGAAGGGGAGCGTTGCGGAGTAAACCATCGAGAGGCCGCTCGCCGGCGAGAGCGGCGCAGGAACTGGCATTCGCGTGCCTGTCTCCAGGCAACAGCCGTCAACAGGGCGCCCGGGCCGGCAGCGGCGGGCAGAGCCCGGGGCGGGCGGAGGCGTCGGGGCTCTCGGGCGATGGGAGACCGATGAGCGAAACGGGAGGCGACGCGGCTCGCCGAGGAGGCCGGGCGGAGCGCCGGCCGCAGCCCCGCAGGTAACCCCGCGGGGCCGGCCTGGGGCCGGGGCACCTGAGGCGCTCGGGGGATGTGGCGGAACGAGCCGCGGGAGGGTTGTACTGACCTTTACCGGACGCCTGCGTGTCAGACCTGTGTGCCGCACTGATGGGTCTACAACGTCAAAACTGAAGGGACACATTATGGGAAACACCCCGGGGGAGTACAACAATTTCTCTGGCGGTACAGCGTATTTCTGCTGCTACTGTGGTAAGACAGGGCTCAGACAGAACATGAAATAAAAGTGCATCTTGTTTCTGGCTGCATGAACGATTGGGACTGCAAGAGGCAGCACGGGAGCTCCCTAGATGGAAGGAATGTAAAGATTTACAGAACCCAGAAAAGTTACAAAAGCTCTGCTAATACTTATTATAGGCTCTCATTGTAGCCTCTAGGTGTAGACTGTTAGGAGAAAATTTGCCCAGTTTTGGCTAAGATAGTCTGTAACGACTTTGCTTCTAACCTCAGGCTCTTTCTCAGGCACTGAATGGCTTTGTTTCCACCAGTGGATTCTGTGGTGGCAGCTACTAAGCTTGTTTCCAGTTCTCAGCTGGAACACCAGAAGAACAACTTTCAGCATGGACTCACACCTGACAGAGAGGAAAGTTTAAAGGATCTCTATGCCCGAAAGAGCCGAAGCTACTCTTATTCTCTTTCTGCAGAAAGCAGTCAACACAGCTCCAGGCATGGAGGCCTCTGTTCAGCTGGACTGCAGAGCAAGTATCTCACCAGCCAGACCAAGACTCTGCCAGCTAAATCAGTAGCCAGACGGAAAGAAGGAGTGGACCGTGCATGTCCCCTGAAACCAATTTTTCACCACAAGGGTGTGAGTGTTCCTGTGGTCAACACAGCACAGCTCGGAAGCTCCCCGTACATGGAGGAAGCTCCTAATAGCAGGCCTAGCTCAATGAGCAAAGGGAAGCCTCCAGCAGGGAGGTCTCCGCTAGCTGCAGGGTGCTCTCCTTGGACAGCAGTGCCTAAGCAGTCAGCCTCCCATCTGAACAGTAGAGAGCTGGCCTACATCCTAAAGTTGGAGGCAGATGGACGGAACCTGGAAGAGGAAATTCGAAAGAAAGAGGCCCTCCTCAGGGAGAAGCTGAGGAGAACAAAGGAGGAGCTTAGGAGGATTCAAAGAGAGAAGGAGCTTGTCAAGGCAGAGGAGAAAAGAGACAGAGAAGCGGAGTGGACCCACGAGCAAAAGGCTGCAAGGCGCACCGAAGAGAAAACTTTCAGAGTTGCGGTCAGGCCAGGTGATGGTGGGGATGTCTTCGGTGGGGCGCAGTCTGCAGAGGCCGCTATCCCCAAGCCTGGCACCACCCTCCACCCCCAAGAGCTGGCTGTGGGGAAACTCAAGAAGGAGCAGCTGGTGGCCAGCAACAGCAAAATTCAAGACCGTGGACCTGTGGAACGTTTAGCCTCTTGTTCAGAGCTGGCCCTGAAATGTAGCCCTTGTCCCTCAGACCGAGATTCTGGTGAGCCCCCGTCTGCAGAGGTGCTGTACGTGCAGGCTGCCAGCGCTGTGGAGCAGGAGGGGCTCGGACAGTGCAGCTTCTGCGGACGTAGGTTTCTCTGCACCAGGCTTGAGAAGCATGCAAATATCTGCGGCAAGAGCCAAGGCTCCAAGAGAAAAGTGTTTGACTCCAGCAGGGCCAGAGCTAGGGGCACAGAACTGGAACAGTATCAGCAGTGGAAGAGCTCAGAGAGGCCTCAGGTAACGTGCAGTCCCTTTGCCTCCCTCGATCCACATCTACTGCTCACGTTCCTTCCACCTTGACATCTAATTCTGACCGAGACGCGAGCACCTTCACGTGTACACGGGGGCTAAGGGATACAATCCAGCTGTCGCCTCTGAAAGGTTCTTGCCAAATGGATAAATAGATCCATTTCAAATCTAATAGATGGGGGCGGGGGTCCTAACTGACTTGTCTTTGTATGTGTCGAGGGTGTACACCTGGAGAAAGCTCCCTCCTTGCTGTAGTCGGGATGCTCAGGATGCAGGCTGGGTCTGCTGCAGTAAAGCTCTGTGGCATTAGGGGCTGCAGGCAACTGACCGAAAATCCAGGTAATAACACAGGCTGTCAAAACGAAGGCAGTGCCAACATGCAGCTTTGTTCCTGCAAAGCAGCTATGGCAACCCTCTCCAGTTCCTTGGCCCTGCTGCTTGCTTTTCTGGTTATTCTCAAGCTCTCTCTAAGTATTGATGTCTCTGTCGGTGTTTCCTTCAAATCCTCCTTGGGGCTGGTCGTCTTGATCCCCTTTGTGGGACTCAGCTTCTCAGGGAGGGTTTTACATCAACAGGGAATGCCCAGGGACGGGTGACCCGAGTAGGACCCTGGGCGCAAGATTGAGAATGGAGGCTGACGGTGGTGCCAGTTGCTCTGACTGCCTTTCCCTTCTGCAGAATAAGCCAGCCAGAAGGAACAACTGGAGACAGAAGCACGAGGCTTTCATCCAGACCCTGCGCCAGGCCCGCCAGGTGCAGCAAGTCCTCTCCAAGGGAGGGAAGGTGTCTGACCTGCCCCCGTTGCCTCCCATCGAAAACCCAGACTACGTTGCCTGCCCCTACTGCAGGCGCCGCTTTGCTCCCCAAGCAGCTGAGAGACATATTCCCAAATGCAAAACCATCAAGAATAGGCCCCCGCCCCCACCGCAGCGGAGGCGCTGCTGAGGCAGTGTCCAACCGTTCCTGCTGCTGTGAGTCCCTGCCCATTTTCTGCCCGTTTTCTAGCCACAGACAGTGGCGCCTTCCCTAGTCTCAAGACCGGCTGTGAGCGTTGAGCTTGTAGGTACAGCAAGTGAACAGCTCAGGACATCGAAGCAGAATACCAGGACGTGCGTACTTTGACCTGTGCCCTTGGTCCCCCTCTGGGGGCCGCGTATCCCATCCAGTGAGCTCAACGTGGAGTCTCAGTGTCAGTGTAAGGCTGTCGCTGTTCAGTCAGCTGAGCAGGGAAGAAAGGCTGTCGCTACAGGCTGTCAGTGGGACAGCAGCGAGGAGCAAACCAGCCATCAGACAGGGGCTGTTCTTCAGAATCCTATTTTGCCCGTAGGTTAGGGAGGCTTCAGCTTTTTTTTTTTTTTTTTTTTTTTAAACTAGTGGTGCCTGATGTGAAGAGAGCTGCTCTCCTTTAGCTCATCAGTGGCTGCAGAGTCAGGTTTTTTTCCTTCTTCAAAAGCATAGAGTAGTGCTGTTCATGAGAAGAGCTGGGCCAAACAGAGCATCTGCCTTTTGTTCGCTCTACTGCTCTGTAGGTGCAGATGTTCGCCCCTGAACGCGCTAACAGTGACAGTGGTTCCAGCTGGCATAGTATTCTTATTGTAGCTACTTACGAAAGACTGGGGTGCGAGGGGTTCCTCAGTTTTTTGCCATAGAAAGGGCTCTACGTTCTTCAAAACTATTTAGCATTTAGACAAGGCATTTGGAAAGTCAGAGGGAGGGCAGGAAGCTGTGTAAGCAGTTACCTTCTTTGGCAGCACGCACACTGCTGTGTTCTCCTGTCCTTGGTATCTGTGCTAGACGACAGGATCCAGAGCTGCTGCTTGTTCATTGCTCGTGCTCCGTCCTATTTGTTGTAGCACTGTTCAGTTGAACAATGAAAGCTGTGTAGGTAGGTTTGTTCCACGCTTGTTCTGCAGCAGCCCAAGAGTTTATTTAGATGCTTTTCAAGAATGCTGGTGACAATCCTGGGGCTACATCATAACAGCTGAAGATCTGTAACGTTACCATTTAGAAATCTGGTGTGACATTGTTTGAACTAGAAGAGAACTGGGAGGACTGTTATTTAATGCTTCCTCACCACAGGAAGCTCAGGATCAGAAATTCAGGGGGTTAGAAAAGCTAGCAGTAGCAGGCACTTACTGTTTGAGTCCATATGTCAATTCATGCGCATAGAACAGCAGAGATGATACTCTGAACCGGCCAGGCCCTTCAGGCAACGGAACAACCATCCCAACGTGGTACTTACCACGTACAATAGCTGGGACTCAGAGTTGGGAAAGGGCGGAAGAAGAAATACTTAATGAAAGAATAGTGCCACACAAGATCAAAAATAGGTCATGAATAAGCTCAGACTGGAAATTAGGTTTCTAACCAGGAGAGGAGTGAGGTCATGGAAAAACCTTCCAAATAGATTAGCACAGGCAAGGAACCTACATCGTTTCAAGATGGACTTGGAGAAGATCATGGAAGGGAGCATACGGCAGGAGCTAGAAATTAAGAATAGCGATACAGAGCATTTGTTCCTATCTCCAGGCTTCCCGTATAAAGTGTGAAGGACAGACGAGTGACAGTTCTGTGCCTCAGTGTATCACTTTCAGGAACTGAGAAGGAATTTCCTTCCCACGGCAACCTTCCCTCAATTTCTAACTTGGCTTCTGATTTATTTTTATTTTTAAATTTCTATGCAGAATGTTTAAGAACTGCTACAGCTAAAAAAAGCCACCCACCCCCAGACAGTACACTAAGGAACTTCACATCATAAAACCTGTTAGCTGTTTCACTCGTATGGTCAGGGTTAAATCAACAATTAGATTTAATATGAAAAACTGGAGTTTTCCTGCAGGCCAAGTTGCTACGGACCTCTCAAACACAGGGCTTGCACCCTTCCTTGAGTCATCTGCTTATTTTCATCTTAGTTGCTGCAATGGTAGGGAATTGTCACAAAAATATACCCCTGCTTTTGCTGAATATGAAGAAAGACTCCAGCCTTCAATGGGCGGACCACACTCCTGAAAGAAGCTGGAGAGCTTCTGCCCTATAGATACGTAGGCAGAAATCCCAGTCCCTTGGCACGCCCCAGAAAAGCAGGAAGGTCCCAGAAAGGGTCAGTGCTGCACTGTGCCAGCCAGGTCTAGGAGCATACAGACCTAGAGAGGAGAGAAAAAACAGACTCGAAACAAGGGAAAATAATTTGCTATATGCAAACGTATCAGAGAAGCAAGAGAGCTTCAAAATACAGGGTAGCAAGAGGTGACAAGAGGTAGGAAAGAGGTAAACTAGAAGCTTTATGCCAGCCTCCTTGAATTAATGAAAGGTGTAACTGAATTAGAGAGTAGTTCAGAAATTCAGTACCCCTGCCTGTCTTGCAATACTAACTCCATTTCCCTTGCACTATGTTTTATTGACTGCGTTTAGCGGACCTAAAAGTCAGCAGAGTGCAAATGGTGGCTGGGGTATATACACACAGAAAAGCTTTTGATACTGTAAAATAAATCCATCTGTTGGGGACTTCTCTTAAGTGAGAGGCAAACAGCTAACGCCAAGATTGAAACTGTAGATTAAACAAAAGTTATTGAAATTAAATCACCAGGCTTTATTTGTTATCTTTGTTTCGGAGCTAACCATGGGCAGTTCACCCCTCTTTGCTGAGCTATTGTTTCAGGTGAAGACAGACAGCGGTATCCAGAAAAACTCTGATAACCGGTTTAAAATCTAGCAACGGTTTAGCCAAAGCATCAGGCTCAGCACAGAGATTTGCCCTGCTGCTTTGCTGTCCTGGTTAGTGCTGCCCTGGCACTACTCAGGCTATGTTATTCACCCCAGCTCAGCTTCAGTACAATCCCCTTCTCAGAGACATGCTGCATTTTCAGTTTCCAAATCTCTGGTGAATTTCAAGTCTTTCAGCCAGCTCTGCCTCTCAAGACATTTCACAATTTACTAAAAACCCTGATAAAAAGTTAGAAGCGACAGGCGTTAAGTACAGTGCGCAGGAACAGTTGGCCGAGCAGGTGTCAGGCAGGTTCTCGCTTCTGTAGGCCTTAATGCTCAGTAGAAGCTGTTCCGAGAGAAACAGGTACTTCTTCCCTTTGAGCCTCTCTCTTCCCGTTACTCATTTCCCACTTGGCACTCAAACTGTTGAAATAAACACACACACAAAAGCCCCCTGACGTCACTAGGAGGAGATGTAGCAGCAAGAGCAAAAGAGTTGTTTTGTTTTGTTTTTTTTAATGAAGGGATAGAGAACCTGACATTTTTTTTTCCCATAGCAAAGAACATCCAAGCCCCTTGGCCCTCTTTCCGTAAGCAAAAGAAATAATCACACAACAGAATGCCATGAAGCCAGCTGACTATATGCATATTTCCCCTTCCTGTCTTGCGGGGGGGGGGGGGGGGGGGGGGGAAAGACTCCGAACACAGAAGAATGAGTTTAAACATTTATTTAAACAGAAACTCCAAACCACTACACCCTTTAACCTTTCAAAAAAAGACAACAACAAACTAGTTTTCAGCCAGAGTGTCAGAGCAGGCATAAGTTGTGTTCCACTATAACAACTCAGTAGCAATACTAGCAGGAGACCAACACGTACAGAGCTAGCACTGCAAGAAGGGGAGAAGTAAAAAGGGTTTAAAACTGCTCAAAGGCACTTCTGCCCACTTGCCCTTCCGTTTTCAGCCCAAGACGAAGGTGCTGGCTTTAAACTGCTTTTTTGGTTGCATAGCTGGCTGGTGTGAAATCTGTGGTCTGTAACAGGCACAACCTGGATAGCGTGAATCCTCTAAGGCACATATGAGGTTGCGGAGCACAGGGCATCCTCTGTCAGGGACCCTAATCCTCCGCTAGATCCAAGGGGAATCCAGTCTGTGCACCTAGCTTCCCAACTGCAGAGCATTGAGAAATGAGGATAGCAGTGCACTGCAGGAGAGCGACTCCCATCACCTTGGTGCTTGCTTATTGGACATGGCTCAGGCTCAACTCTTCACTCCTCAAAGGCACTGCCGCAACGTGACCAACTCAATCGTTTCCAACCGCAACAACAACCCTCAAGCCGGGACCCTAACCTGAGAACTGGCTCCAACGCACACGGGGGAAAGGACAGCAGAGTCACAAGGGCAACCGAGCGACGCGGCCACGCCAGGGTGCCCGACGCTCACCACCTCCCAGGAGGGCTGTCCTCCCAGCCTTCCTTCGGTAACGATGGACGGGACGCCGATACGATCCTTGCCCTGGACACTGCACTGGAGAGACTGCACTTGATTCAGCTCCAAGATACTAGCAATAGGCACCAAAGAAGTATTTAAGGAGCATACGTTACAAGCAGAATGGTTTGGCATCCACCTCTAGAGACAAATGGGGAACGCTGGCTCCCCTGTAACAGTCTCTCAAAAGAAGTCTAGGAGAGGCGACAGGACATCCAACTCCAATAGACCTAAGGCAATCCTAGTGACATGCCATCGCCGGGGATGGTTTAAGCCTAATGAAATCACAACCCCACTCTCACAGCAAAGGTGAGAGGGACTCAGGACTCCTTAGAAGCTTCACGTAAGGCAGGGGAGGCTAGCTGCTCCCAGGGATCCTACCAATCCCAAAAGCTTAGTTCAAAGTCAGTTTGCTAATAAATTTAAGGGGAATAAAATTAACCTCATTCTCTAACAGGAAATGAGGAAATCTTGAGCATCAGACCATGCCTCTTCCCATCTCCAATTTTCTTGGGAAAGCCTCTCGCTTCTAGAAAGAAGGTAAATTCCGGACAGAGACTTGATCATTCATGGTCATTGGGGAAGGCTGCATCCTGTGACCACGGCATTAATGACCTATTCTGGGTAGGAAACTGCATTCCAGCTTCATCAAAACACTGAGTGGAAAAACACTGATTCTTCCCACACCCACACAGACCGTGGGCACCAGGGGCTGAGCAGAACAGAAGCCAAGCAGGGAGCAGCTACGGGCTTATGCCAAGAAACCAGAAGCTCTGGCACCCAAACTAAGTTGAACAGCTGGAGCAAGAAATGGGTGACTTAGTCTGAGGCCCGGACGCTTGTCATCTGGTTGGGAAGCAGGTGGTCTGAAACCGAGAACCAGAGATCCCATCTCAGACAGTCCTCACTACTGCTATTGGAAACGCCACCTGATTCACTCATCTCGGTGCGTTGCCTGGAAGTTGGAAAGCTCTAGGCTCCCAGAATAAAGCCTTTAAACTCTGTCTATACAGGCCACTGGACACAGCCATACGGCCAGAAGCTGTGCCTCGAGGCCAGGGACACGCTGTCTACCGTTATCTCCCTAACAGGAAGATCTCCGCTGCCTCCAGAATGAGACGTTCTCTGCTCCCTCTGCCCCTGAGCAGAGGGGAGCATCCTCACCGGCTGGGCCTTACCATGTGGTAGGGAGAGGATCCTAGTCCTTCACCCCTCTGAAGTGAAGGTGGCGAGTCTTAGGGTTCAGCCAGCTTCAGTACAAAACATGTCTCCTCCTCTCATCTAGAGATGCAGTGATGAGTACTGGGGTCCCAAAGGCAGCTCCCAAGAAGCAGTGAAACAATGAAAGGGCCACAAGCCACTACTGGAGCCATCGCCGTAATGGGGCCGTTCTGCCTCATGTGCAGAATTGACAGATAAGGTACAAAGAGGAGCTGCTGCTGCTTCAATCACTGAGCTGGCCTAGAGCTCAGGGGCCCTTCCCCTCTCAAACTCACTCCTAGTTCATATCAAACGTACATGGGTGCTGCTCTGGAGCCTCCGGCCTCGCTCCTTGTCTGCGAGTGACCTGAAGCCAGGAAAGCCGCTCTCTGCATTCGGTTAGTGTGCTGTGAAGTTAGATGGATCCCAGTGGGCTCAGGAGACTAGAGACTGGAGCGGCACGAGTCCGTTCCCAGGAGACACCAGGAATCTGAATCCAAGTCAGGTTTCGGATCCACTTCCATCTCCTCTTTGGCTGTCTGTGTTCCTTTGGAATGAACCTCCACCTGCCAAAACACACAACAGTTATCCAAACAGCTCTAGGACTAGCTGCAAAGAAGCTACGAGCCTCACAGGGCACAGTTCCTGTTCTCCACAGCCATTTGGGACTCTCTGCGACATCTGACTGCCCATCCCTTCTCACCAGGAGAAATAAAGAGGAATCCCAGGTCCCTCAAGGACTGGGCTGTCCTCCCAACGTACTGTCTTCTTGACTTCATTCCTATTGCTACTACCAGAACCTGCATCAGCAGCTCAAACAAGAGACAGGCACCATGCTCAGACCCTCCATTCTGCTCGAAGAGAGACGTCTGTTAAGAGCTGCTTCCTTCTGCGCAGCCTCCACAATTGATGCAGGAGCCAGGATCAGCGTAGTGAGCCCTGAGCGTGGATGTGCACCTAGGTGATGGGTCCTCACCTGCTGCATCCCCTCCGTCCCCTTGCAGAACCGCTGGAGTTGGGCACTCAGACGAATGGTTTCCTGCTGCAGCTTCTTCTGATCATCCAGACACTGCAAAACCAGGCCTCGGAGGTGCGTCACCTCCATTTGCAGAGCACTGCACATGCAGCCCGTAACAGGAGATGCAGCCTTCCCTTCACCGCACGGCAAGGTCGGACTCAGGCAAGTAGGCTGCAGAGACACAGAGGGAAGTCAGGCCAGGTTTGAGTGCAAGGCCAGGAGTTGTGTATGCCACAAGAAGAAACCATGCACAGAAAGTGTCACCCCTGCTCATTTCCCAACTCCCCAGACTTCTAGCAGCCAAGGTCACCAAGCTACTAGTCATTACGTCTTCAGTACAAAGCCACTAACTTCCTCCTTTTTCTGGGAAAGCTGCTCCTGTCCTCCTATCACCAAAATCCATCTGGTTTCCCCCCTTTCCCTAAGCCTGGGATCTGTGCCTCCTCTTGGGACAGAAAACTCCTGGAATAAGGTAGTCTCACAGGTTGTAATTTCTCAGTGATTTCCTGTATCAGTTCTTCTTCCTATCTCACAGCCATTTCTGCTTTCTAAATTTCTATCTTCTGCTAGGCTTCTGGGCCCTAGGCTTCTCTTTTTTTTTTTTTTCCCAGTTACATTAACTGCATTTTTCTACAGAACCAATCTCATTATTTTCAATCTGACCAAGCCCCAGCTTTGTGTTCTAGATTCCTGTGAATTGTTCTCTTTGCAGCATCATCTCTGATTATCAACAGCCCTCTTTTCCTCATCCAGATGAATTAGGCCAATCCAACACCCTCTTCTCAGCTCTCCCCATAATTCAAACATTGCCATTTATGGTCCCCAGGAGCTTTTGGCCAAGCATTCTCTGGATAACATTACCCAAGGCTCTGTTTTGGGCTTGTTTAATCCAACAGGTTCCTCAGAGGCCACTTTGAGTCCTTGAAGTTTCTGGTAAGGGAGAGTCTCCTTCTCAGGCTCTGAAGATGCCATGCTCAGAGGAAAGGGGCTGTCAGGCATGGGGATGAATTCAGCGTTCTCCAGCTCCTGGATACACAAAAGCAGCACTGTCAGGCCTGCCTGCCTTCCTGCAGCTGACTTCATCTCCTCAACCAATGCACCAACACCCTCTTGTGGTAAAAAAGGCAGCAAGGCCTAAAGGGCTCCCCACGCAGCACAGCTCAGAACCTTTCAGAGCATCCTTTAAAGGCGGAAAGGGGCCACTTGCTTTGCCCCAGCCTAGATCCCCATTTTAAGGCATTTCTGAGACACCACATTACCTTCCGCAGCCAGCCAGGGCAGGAGCTGCTGTCAGCACTGTTGCCTCCCTTAGCTTCTGTGGTGCTGATCCAGCCCCCCAACTCGCGATCTGCTTCCATGGTTCCCCGAAAGCCTCCACTGGGATTGGGGGTCTCCGCTTCCTGTTCATTATCCTCTTCCTCTCCTCCTCCAGTTGTGCAGCTCTGAGCCACTAGCAAACAAGAGTGAAAACTTTATACTTTCACCACCTCTGCTATTCCTGTTGCCAAACGCCAGCTGGAGCAGAGAAGCTGCAGGAATTTGGGCTGTACGGCCATGGTGAGAGCACATGCTAGCAGCATCTCTCTCAACAGCTTATCTCCTAATGCTCCCTGCAAGCCTCCCCAAAAGGGCTTGTATGCAGCAGTCTTTTGCAGCTTCTTGGCCCCAGCCCTCCCACAGGTCTGAGAAACTGGACTCCATCTCTCCAGCAGCTGCCCCATAGCCTCCCTTCCCTTATCAGCTCCCTTCGGTGAATTCCTCTCAGCTTTTCCTTGTCGAGTTGAAGTTCCTCAGCTACAAAGGCCTCGCTGCATCCATGTTCTTCCTCGTCTGTTTCAGTTCTCTCTTTCCCAGCTTTGGGCCATGCCTTCCCATGCAAAGCACCAACTAGATTTCCTCCCTTTGAGCTCTTCTGTGAGGCCTTTCAAACACAGAGAAACCATGCCGCAGGACCAAACTGCGCCCAATCAAACTAACCCCTAAATGGACTTAACCACAGCTCCTCAGGGCAGGTTACTCACCAGTACCAATGGACAGGCCACTGCTGTTGGATCGGATTGTTTTAGAGTTCAACACCTTTTCTGCAAGGAGAGAAGCATGCTTTCAGTTAGAATGCCACATGGAACACAGGACAACCCCTACAAAGGCACGCAACAAAGCCAATGTTGCAGGCCTAGAGCTCAGAGCAGCTTGCCACATTCCCCCACAGCATCCTGGCCTGTTCTCAGGCAGGATTTATAGTCTAGGTCCTGGCAAGCAACACATCATCATAACCAAGATCCCAAAATTTCACCCTAATCTTACACTTACCAACGATGATGATGGTGTGCCAGCCACGGCACGACAGGTCTGGAACGTGATGCAACGATCCAAATATTGGCCGAGGCCATGAGGTACAAATGTCCGAGCCATGAGCTCTCTCGGTCGATGTCATTGCCAGACGCCCATTCCCGCCGTTACCCCAGGCAAAGATATGGTTGTCTGAGGAAAGAGAGATTCAGGAGCCTCAATTCACTCCCTTCCTCTCGGCCTGTAATTGCTACAAGGATGGCAGCCTCTCTGCTGTAACTGCTATCCCAAAGTACCTAATCCACCAGCTCCATCTTGCCAGTGGGAGAACAAACCGGTATCGAATCTAACAGGCAGCCACCAAGTCAGCACTCTGCAGCCCCAGGGACAGCAAATGCTTGGCGCTGCACTGGGACAACTAACAGGGCCAGAGAGCCCCAGTCTAGGAGGATTTATTTGTTTCAGTGCAGTGCTGAGGGGGTGGCCTAGGAAACGATCAGTGGGAGCCAGTTAACCACCCTGCAGATCTAGTTCAAAGGAACCCACCACAACATCGCAAAGATCCACTCACCGTCAGTAGCAGCTATGGTGAATTCATCTCCACATGAAACCCTGATCACCTGCTTACCCCCCAAGGGGCCTCCCAGCAGGTTAATTCCCAGGTGCTTCTTATAGTCCCCAACACCAAGCTGTCCACACTTGTTGGAGCCGAAGGTCAGCAGGCGGCCTCGCTCTGAGAGGAGGAATGAGGAGACAGTCACAGCGAGGGCCCAACTCTGGAAGCAGCCACGCGTGCAGAGAACTAGCAGCAACAGCCCATGGCCAGGAAGGACTCTGCTGAGAAGCCAGCCAGGCTGGGAGGGGACAGTGCCAGCCAAGAGGAATGGCTTCAGCCTGGAAACACCTCCCCCCATTCCTTCTCCCCTTGCTCCCCTTTTCTGATGCTGGGGGCTGGGACTCCTCACAGCCCTCTGACTGGTGTCACTTGGGCAAAGCCTAACTCAGTCACAAACAATTCCTCTGCTATCCCAGAGCATGATTCTTCCCTAGACTATTTTTTTTTTTTCCCTTTAAAAAAAAAGGAAGGCTGACCCAGCAGCTGATGTTGCTGCTTCAGCTGGCCAGGAGGAAACACTGCTTGAGGAACAGGAATCCTGGATTCCTGGAGCAGGCATGAACCCTGCTACCAAGAGCACAACCCTCAATATCACGGGCCAGGCTGAAAGGGCAAAGCTGATGTAAAGTAATCCAGCAACCAGTATTCACTTCTTAATGCACAGGGCTCACCATCAATGGAAGCTGTGTGTGTCTTCCCTGGAGAAATGGTACGGATCTTGTAGAAGGAGAGCTGCTTGGCCAAAGTAAGGGAAGTGGCGTACGGCACCTCACAGTACGTCTGAGAAAAAGACATGTGGGTAAGCACAGAGTGAAAAACCACACATTCATCAGCTAAGACCTACTCAAGCAGGTCTTGGCAGACCACAACATTAACCTAGACAGTTCTAACGCAGGTATGGTAAAGAACTGCCAGAATCCATATCACTAGCTAAGTCACCCTGGAGCAGCTTGCTATCTGTTTCACTACCTCAGATGTGACATAAACCCACAGGGCCAACAGG
The DNA here is from genome assembly GCF_965183815.1 of Platalea leucorodia. NCBI lineage: Eukaryota > Metazoa > Chordata > Aves > Pelecaniformes > Threskiornithidae > Platalea > Platalea leucorodia. Next base: position 26,645,433 of record NC_138829.1, on the reverse strand, counting down.
AAACTGAGGAACAAATTGCCTCTCTCTTCCCATAATCCCAGTATCCATTGTCTTGGATTGGAACTAACAAATTGGCACTAAGCTAATAAACACTTTGTCAGTGTCACTGGACCTCCATTTCCCCGTATACTACTGACTGCTGGGAGCTGGAGCCAGGGACCCAAATGCACTTACATCATGGTTGATTATCCCTGATGTGCACTGATTCAGGCCCAGCTTGTTGAACTCGTTGAGTCCACATGCCAACACTTTGCCCGTCTGGGTGAGCAGGAATGTCCCATCACAGCCACAGTGAACAGACACAATGTTTAAGGTCTTTGGAACATCCACCTATATGAAGAAATATATCCGAAGAAAATCAAAATCCCAACATCTTCTACATAGAAGCTGCACATGGAAAACATGGGGTTAGAGCAGTGGTTCAGCTCGTCTGGGCACTGACAATACCCAATGCAGTTATTTTGAATGAAGGTGCAAGAATATCATAAAGTCTGTAGCATACTGAAACTCCAGTCACAATGCAGAAATTCAAGGCATTCTAGACCTTGTATGCAGACACTGGTGAGCCAGCACAGGAACCAGAAATGTGGTGCACAGACATCCTGGCCAGCTGGCGTCTACAAGCACCAGACCCAGTTAGCCGAGCAGGGCTGGGTCTGTGCTGCGTGGGTGCGATACTGTGTTATCACAGATACTTGGCTTCCAGGCACATCCCAATGGGTTAGATTACCTCAGTTACCCCTAGCTGTATTGACAGCTGTATTTCAAGCAGGTTTTACTTTCAACTTATCTTTAACTCCTTATGTCAAAGACTCCCAGTTGTTTGCACTGCTGTGGGTTTCCTCCACAGACCCCAGGATGCAATTTGGTATTTCCTACTATGATTTCTACAACATTAAGTTTGGCACTTCCAGTTCCAGCTTGGAGGTCAGAGCAATGAAGCTCTAAGTCATGATGCTGCCTGGTTTGGGAGTGGCATGTCCCTCTGCCATGATCTCTATGGACAAATGAAGTAAAATAAAGCGAGGAAGTAAAGTTAAAACCCTCGCAAACTCTATGATACCTCAGAAAAAGCACTCGAACCTCAGACAGTTAATATTTCCAAACCGCAACTAATTTGGGTTTATGCCCATGCAGATTTTGAGAAGAAGTAGTCACAGCCCTACCTTCTGAGGGGTGTAGTGATCTTCTTCTGAATCCAAGCCCAAGCGCCCTGCATCAGTGAAAACACTGCAGTTAGAAATGGCCTCACAAGGTGCCCGCCCCTAAGAAATGGTATTGTCTCTCCATAGTTCCAAAGAAATCTCCCTACAGACCTAGAAACCTGCTCCCCTACATGCATCATTGCCTGCCAGTCCTCAAGGTAATCCAACCCCACTCACAGAACCACTGCCCTACCCACAAGGAAGCCAAGCAGCATCCCAGAGTAAAGTCCCAAGGGCTCAGTCCCCAGTTCCCCATTCTTACAAGGAAAGAAAGCCCCAAAGAAACAATGTTCTTTGCCCCCAGGACATACGAGACAGCCCTCACCCAGGCCCTGTGTTACACACCTGCACCAAGCCCCTTTCTGGAGCCGGCATGCCCCAGTGCCTTTAGGTTCCAGGGAGACTCTACCTACCATACTCTCCGCAGCCCCACGTGTAAACTTCTCTGTTCCTGGTCAGCACTGCCACGTGGTTATCTCCACATGAGACCTGCTCCACAGGGTTGGTAAGAAAGAAATCCAGCTGCAGGGGCTCAAGCACTTCAGAGCCGTAAGCTTTGTCAACGCCAACGCATCCATAATAGTCTGAGCCAAAGGCATACACCTGGCCCTCATCTGAAGGACACAAGGGAAGCTCAGTCAGCACACAGAGCTTGTATTAGGCTGCATATTAACCTCTTAGAACATGGCCAGAGCAACCTCTTTTCTGTAATCATCCTCCTTTTAGTGCAAAGAATGTCATCAGGAGAATATGGAGTCCTTTCTTGTTCACATTGAGACGGATGACCTTACACCACAACCTGCAGCTATTTCAGGCCACCAGTGTCAAAAAATCTTGGGTTGAACCTGTCACTTTCTTTAACAGAAACCCACAAATTGACCCTGTGGCTCCCTAAGTCACTCCTCCAGCACACTGAGCATCTGAGCTTCTCTCTGTCAAATCTCTGCTTTTCCGGCACTGGCAAAATAAGCTGGAAACTACCTTGTTGAGAATTATATTTTCATGGGTAAAGCAAGATTCAAATTCTTCCATAACAGACAACACCACAGTTAACACATCTTTCAAAGTATGAGCAGGGTTAGAACTAGAGACAGCTACCAGGTCTCAAGCTTTCTGCATTAAACAGCAAATCTCAGATACACATCTTCTTTTATCATTGGGTGACTCTTTCCCCACACAGTCCAAAACGAGTTTCAAACACATTTACATTCTTGACTTCAGGCTCCTCTGTCTTTAATACAAGCATGTATGGAGGCAACACATGCACTGCTAAGAGCAGGGACTCTGCACAGCCACAAGCAGCTGTGCTCAACACCCAGCTTCACCACCAAAAAGGAGCACACCCTTAGCAAAACACCCAGCCTTCTCAGGAGTCATTATCTTCCTCTGTATAATAATGTTGATCTATCTCCACTACCGCACCTACTGTCCTCAAAACTGAGAGGCGAGTAACATACGGGACTTCCTCCTTTGTGCACGAAGCTGCTCTGCTAATCTTATTGCGACAGCAAATATCTCCACAGCACAGCAAAGTGAGGGGACGGTGGTCCCCTTCCAACTCTCACCTGTGATGCACACTGTGAAATCGTCTCCACAGGACACCTGGCGAATGGCTTTTCCCTGAAGCTTCTCAACATGCTTTGGCTGCCGGTAGGAGGCTCTGTCTCCATGTCCCAGCTGCCCGTGCAACTTGGTGCCCCCCTGCATATTCTGCAAGGCAGAAACATCTGGTAAGGTTATGTATCCACAACTCCAGAGATGGTGCCAATAATTACAGCACCTCGAATGAACAACAGAAGACAGCAAAGAGCAAGAGAAAGCGTGTTAGCTACCTTAGGGAAGAGACCGCTATCTGCTGTGTGCCTTAACAGCAGGCAACATTCTAAACGGCAGCACAGGCTTTCAGGCAGTTACGCACTAACAAGGAGGGATCCGGTCTCAGGCCACCAGCTGGTGAGGAACCCCTGCTTCCTTCTCATCTGCCAGGCTACAGAACCCACTCCCTGCTGCAGGACAAATTCATCCTTCAGCTTTTTGACCTACTTTTCTAAATCCTAATGGCTGCAAAGAAACCCATAACATGAAACCAATGTCACTGAAGTGACCACACCTACCAATTCTACAGGAAAAACAAAACAACTCTGAGTAGTGTTGAAGCTAAAACTGAAGTATTAATAGCCAGCTGAAAGTTTTCAGTGGCCATTCTTGCAGGAACATCCAGCAAATGACTTCAAGTTGCTCTCCTCCCGTTTGGATCTCTCTCTTCTCTCACCCACCTTCCTGTATTTTCTAATCTGTCTTAACAGGTTCTGTATCATCAATACAAAAGCCTGTGGAAGCCTGGAGATGCAAGAATACCTCCACGTAACTGACCATCTAAGCCCAAGAATACTGCATTCAATTGTTTTAAATGCATTATATGCCAACATTTTTTTATTCACTTTAAACTATTACAGAATTTCCACTCATCATAAAAAGCAGAGTTGTTTAGTGTAAGACATCTCTGGTTTCATCCACAATTTGCCTCACAGACGACATCTGTGTTACAACGAGGTCACTCATCCCACCCATTCTGATCTCGGAAAACCTTCCTCAAAAATACACAAGCCAACAGAGCATCACAAAGCCTCCAGTGCATTTCTCGTAGTCGGGAAGGGGAGGAAGAGATGTTTGACTCAGTGTCTGGGCCTACAAGTCCACCACCTACAACCCTCAATGCACAGCAAGTCTCCAATACACTTCCTGTCATGATGGAGAACTCCCAAAAAACACACTTGCCTTGGGAGACCTGGGTCAGCCCCAAAGCAGATGGCCTCACTGCAACCAGATTTCTCCTTTTCCAAGCTGCTTGCCCATCTGATTCTACCAGGCTCACAAACAGTCAGCAGTGGACCTGGACTTTCCTCTCCCACCCCTACCCGCTTCCCGCAGTTTCTCGCACTTACCACCCAGGTGTAGAGCTCCTTCTCCACTGTCACCACAGCAAAGTGAGTGTTACCAGCACACACCTGGCGGGCACTGCAGCCACTTTTGATGGCATCCAGCTTCTGGGGGGTGGACTTCCCGCCCCCCCAAACATACACCTCGCTAGTGCGCGAAGTCACCACTGCAATGGGAGCCTCATTCATGGTACTTGACCTGCACAAGACCCCCCCACGAAACACACATGCTTTTAATAATGAGCTTGCATTCATTGTCATCACTCATTTTCCTACTGTTGTCTGTCAGTTTCCCCTTCACAATCATTCATGGTTTTTATTTTCACAAACTGTTCTCTTTATTGAGTGGTTGTGAGGCCTCAACTGCTATAGAGAGACTCAGGATCAAACCTGTCTCAGAGCAGCAGAGAAAGCAGCCTCCAGGAAGCATTTTAAAAAGCCTACAGTCCAATTTTATGCCATTTAAAAAGACCAGGCTTTCACTGAATGGCCATGGAGCCGTTCTCATTTGTGAAAACTGAAAGCCTTACAAATGGTCATGAAATGTTGCTCAAAATACAGAAACATCCAAAAGTTTCTAACTTCCCTCTCTCCTCTTTATTTAAATTACAGGCTTCCATCTGAGGGCAAAAATATAACTCTTCGATGCAGGTAAGAATCGATTCACAAGCAGATTGCAAAATGAAAGTTGTAATCAGAGCAAACTGCGAGCAACCCATGAACTGGAACAACTTCACATAAGCGCTCAGATAGTACTTCCAAGTTCATGAAGAAAAAAAGTCAAATTCTATCTCACAAATCAACAGAAAAACAGCTATACATGTCACAGAAGCTATCTGCCTTATGGAGCAACCCTGCATACAGGCTCGCTGGGGACTGTGGAGAACCTCTGCATATATCCAGTTTTATGAAAGACATTCATTTAATATTCAACATTCAGACAGTCATATTCTTCCTGCTCAAGGGAATCTGTGTGAAAGCAGGGATCTACTTTACATCCTCAGATATGTAGGCTGTAAGGACTACATCCTCAGTAGGACAGATTAGAGCTGTATGGTACCTGCTGAGGTAAGGCTCCAGCCGTACATATAAGCAGGATATAAAGGCAGAGTAAAACGTGGGACAATAACCATGTAATGACTATGTCAAATTCCCAGCATTTAGGGATCTTCTAAACTACACTATTCCATTAAGGTTGTCACAGACTAACACTCTCAGCAAAGTTCCTCTCTGGGGAGCTGTTCTCTCCAGACCTCCTTTCAAACACATGCCCAAACAATTACCTTGGTCGCTTACTTGGCCCATTAAGCAGTGTGACTTTCTCTTCCATCTCCCTGCCAAAGGAGAAAAAGCATTTTAGGAAAGGGTAACATTGACCAAAGCAATTTACTGACAAGCAGCACACACAGACTGCTTTCCTTTCCAATAAAATGCTGCTCCCTCTTGGAGGAAATGCAGCGACTGTTTACCAGCTCACAGCAATACACAGTAAGTAGGGCAGAAGTAATGTACCCTATAGCTAATGAACTTCCAGGACAGCTGGGACAACAAACTACATATATACCAGAATGTAGCCAACCAATACCCATATTGCACAAGAATGACCTTAAATGGCTAAATATTATCAGGATTTGGGCTTTTACCAGTGCATACAGCAAGACAAAACTCACGCTTTGCTGATCACCAAGTAAAAGAATCTTGGTATAAAGGACTAAGTCTGCTGTCCCCAAAGCAACAAATGCAGGATCCAAACAGTCCAGAATTATGGTCCACCTTTCATAAAAAGACAGTGTGTGCAGGCTGATGGCCAAACTAAGCTAAAATGGGCCACTTCCAATGCAACTCTCTCCAGAAGAGGGAGGCAACAAAGGGAGAAAGCAAGGGGCTCTATATTGCATGATATGTATATTTTGAAAGGCCTTTTCCAATGACCATAGGAGGATCTCTGTGACCCTTCGTTCACAGAGATCTGAAGAGCGGGAACCAGCATTCCTCAAAGGAGCCTCAGAAAGGGATGCCTCAAGGCTCTCAATACAACAGCTTCTAAGACAAAGGATGCAGGGACCTTTCTCACCATAATCATGCACCAACAGAACACAGGGATTGATCAGAAGACAAGACAGCAAGAATGCACTTCTCTCCTAAAGAGGATGAAGTGTACTTCAACAACTGCCTCACGTCATGCCAAGTTAACTTAAGGACTTTGCTACAAAAGCATAAATGCCACTAGTCTGCACAAACCCTCCTGTTGTCCCCCACACCTGTCCAGGTTTCAGGCAAGACTATCTGATTACCTCCTGCGTTTGCTGAGAAGGGGATGTTCAAGCAATTCATCTGCAGTGGGTCTCTTCTCTGGATCCTGAAAGAAGCAAGCAACAAGTCTTTCTCTGGGAAATGCTCATCATCTACAATGAAATCTTGGGCCAGAAGACCTCATTCAAGCCTGCATGGACCTCCTTCCCAGACTCCCTTCAGAAGGGAAAGGAATTAATTCAAATATTTGGAGTGAACAGGAATAAATGCCAAGGATGTGCAGGAGGGAATTCCACGCTCTGAATGTATCAATGCTATGTTTGCTTTCAAGAAATTAATTGCCTACAGAAAGCCAGAGTCACGGTCAGAAAGTCAGAACCTTAAGAGACTGTACTGGGACAGTGCTCCCACCTCTGCAGCACTGCATTACAAAATAATTGCTTCTGCCAGCCCATTAAATAATTGTCATCAGAGTAAACCCAGCACTCCTCCACAGCCTGCAGGACTGAAGGGCATCTTGAGACAATGCTTTCAGAGGACTGGAGGAAGCCCAGCCTTAGTGATGCCTCAGGCCTTACAGAAATTACCCTGCATCAACAGCCCTCATGCTGAAACAGGCATGTTATTCCCCTTCACCCCTGAATTCCGTGGCTTAGGCAGCTGGGAAGTGGTGTCTGAAAATTAAAGAAGTATTTCACCAACCTGATCAAGGCAGAAATTCACCATCTGGATCAGCTCCCGGGAGTAGACAGTGGAATCAACCTCCATGGCGCGATTTCCCTGTACAATCTTCACACAAAGGTTCAGGGGATTCTAGGCAGAAACCAGAAGCCAGCTGTAAGGGAACTGAACTGGACAATGCGTCCAATGGGGAGAGATGCTACAGGCCACCATTATTTTCTTCCTCCTTCTCTGATCAGGACGCATCCTTCTTCTTCCCTGCCTAGCAGGTTCTCCAGAAACCTAATAATAATTCCTGCAGAAATGGTACCTCTGATAGCTAGGACTTGGTAGCAACATCCAGCTTCTCACCAAATTCCCTAACAGTGGAGGGAGAAGGTTTCTCTCTGCATGGAATCTCCTACACAGCATATTGCCATTGAAACACTGCACAGCAGCAAAGTTACTGGGGACTTGGTAGCCATGGTGAGAGGAAGTCAGGAACGGATTCTATTTTCACATTGGCTCTTTAAGGGTTACAAAATCTTGCACCACGGCAGGCAGCAGCATTTGCCATCTCATGGCACAAGCTGGCAAATCACATATGCCAGCCAGCAATGCTCCCTTTCACCCTCTCCATGCCAGCCTGACCACACTTCTCTTGTGCCCAAACTTTGAGAAACGGTAACAGGATTAAACCCTATGAAATCCAAAGGCTGGAAGTTTTCGCTACAGAATGCTGCACAGAAAACTCACAGCTAGTAATGCTAAAAAAAACCCAAAAACACTACACAATCACAAACTTCCTCCTTGTAGAGAAAAGGATGTTTCATTCACAACCATGATACAAATTAGCACAGCTTGTATTGTGCATCTGGTAAACCCAGGGCTGCAGACAAGGGTGGGTTTGGCAGAAGCCAGAGAGGCACCTGCAGTGCAGGGTAGGGGAAATCATGCAGACGTTTTCTCTGGCTATAGCTGGGACTCCCAGGCCACTGTTTTCTTAATCAGCAGATTTAAACAACAAGGCGGGGGGGGGGGGGGGGGGGGAAGTGAGTTAAGAAAGCTATGACCCAAGTGTGAATCTCAGGGTGATAAAAAATAAGGTTACTCGGTCCATCTTGGTTTGCAGACTTACAGTAGCATCAAAGGTCCTCTTCAGAGTAAGCAGCTCAAAGATGACACAGCCCACAGCCCAAATATCTGATTTGAAGTTGTATTTCACACCCTGGCAGAGTTCTGGGGACATGTAATATGGAGTTCCCACCAGCTAGGAAAAATAACATTTAAAAATCAGAAATGATCCAGCAGTCTTCAATTCAGGAGCTCTGCATCCATCATGTTCACACAGGCCCATGAGCATCAGGAGCCAGAACACAGCACTGAAGTGATACAGATGACACACCCCACCAACATGCTGGAGGGATGGGAAAAACAAGCACATTTCTTCCCTTCTTGTCCAGAAGCCTGTGCCTGCATTTCTTAGAAGATCCTGGACACCTCTCTGCTCAGATCCTGATGTGGTACATACTTCTCAATAGAGCAGCAGTAATGAGAACGCAGCAAGGACTTGTCCCTCTCTTAAATATACTCCATTTAGAGGTAATCAGGGGCTTATGTACTGACCAGGCATATGGAAACCCTCATAAGAGGTTGAGGTAAAAGGGATCTAGCAAAGCTTCCAAACACAGATGCCAGCCCATGGCTATGGAGCCACTCTGTCTCATCACAAGGTACTGCCAGGACAAAGGCTACTCTGCCTCCAACAAAAGAGGGGTTACTTTTGGGTCACTAAGTAGAAAGCTGGCACCTGAAAGGCTTTCACTTCAGAAGTGGGCTTTCCTGAACAACTGGTTTAAAACAAACACCCCACACAAAACTGCAAATTCCAGCATTTAAATACAGAAGCCCTCCCAGCTCCAACAGAAATAGCGGCATAGCTCAAAGTCACAACAAGGAGACACAGAACAAACATGATAAAAGGTGTAAGAATGAAGCTTCCAGATGAATGGAGCTCATTCCCTAGCAAGGAACTAGACAGTGAAATAAAATGAAAGAGACAGAATTTAGAAGAAGGAGAAATATTTATAGTTGCCCTCTTTTCAACTCTCTCAGCAAAGCTCCAGGGACTGCAAAGCTTGCCTTTCTTTAGGCTCTGCTAGTACACTAGAAACCTAATGGGCACATTCAGAATCTGCCATCTCCCTTCCATTTCCCATTACAGAGCGCGACAGCTACAGAGCTATGCGAGTCCTAGCCACGGGAAGGTTTAGAAGCCCACCTAGTTGGAGTATCATGTGGAGAACTAGGACACTGCACCTAAACCTTTTTTAAGCAAAGGATAATGTAAGCTTTCTGGAAGAAAGACACAGACACATTTTCTCTACCTTCCTTGGTAAATGGGAGAAAGAATGATAAATTAAGAAATCAGCATTTAGTAAGCAAGATGTAAACATTTTACAAAATCGTAATTTGACTGTTACAATTACAAATACTGACAATAACGTGTTTTGCACTCATTTCACAAAAAATTACTTCCAGACCACCACTGGTCATTAGATCACAAATTGAGTAACTAGCCCAGAGCACAGCCAGCATATACAGAATGAAATATGGTTGAAGGTATGTAGTTCAAAGTTTTTCAGAAGTGGAAAAGGAAAAAAAAGCTTGCATGTGTAGATGAACACACACAACACAGGCATAACCAAACCTGGAAATTCATAGCACAGGCTGCACTTTCTCTGAAAGCCAGAAGGCCATGAAAAATGGCGGAAGCGGGTCTGCTGCAGCCCAGCTTAGCGAGGGTTTTATGCAGTAGCCTTGAGTTCCCACTTACTCTGCAACTGCACAATAGCGCTCATGTTCTGGAAGGGGGTTGGCAAGTATTTAACTACACATCCTAACAGAACACCAATAGCTTGCATTAAATCTAATAATACGGCCTGCTAAGGGGAAGTGCAAGCTGGCTTGCATCCCAAACTATAATAAAGGCCTTTAGCAGATAGGAGCTCCAGACAAAGTCTCCCTTTCCAAGCCTAGTGCTCGCCACAGAAATTAATGGAGCTGGGAAATTCAAGCTGAGCCTTTCAGGTGCCTGCGATACAGCTTACCCTGTGTCATGAACTCTGGCTTCGAAACTGCTTTCTGGAAGGGTCTGGAACAAAGCCAAGCTCGTCAGCCTTCTGGTAGAATTAATCTCTCCTACAAAGCTTTGTTCCCCTCCAAGAGCATTACCAATAAACCATACACCTGGTTACCATAAGAAGCACAAATGCCTTTCTTGCTTCTTTGTAATTCAGTTCACAGCCTGAGTATTAAAGAGATAGGAGACATACCTATGGGACGGTGCAATGTCAGGCAAACACACCCAAGCCATCTCAGATCCAGCTGAGGCAAAATGCCCTCGTTAGCACAGCAGCATGACCAAATTAATTCAACTTGCCAAGCTGGGCTTAACTAGCCCAGAGGGAGAGCGCTGTACTGATGTGACTACACTGCTGTCTCTGTACCTTTGGATAGAACTGCAGGCTGCAACACACCAGCAAATATGCCAATGCTAGTGAGATAACATTGAGGGAAGTTGAGGTGAGAGAGAAAGGAAAACCACAGAAAACAAGCAGCAAGAATGTACAGCATCCCTGGTCTTCTGCGAGGCATGCAGAGATGAAAGAAAAACACACCTCAGTTTGCACACAAAGGCGGCAGATACTCACAGTCTCAGCCATAGAGTACTCGGAGTTCAGCTTCTTTGCCAACCCATAGTCTCCCAATTTAATCAGGTTTGCCTTGGTTAGAAAGATATTTAATGTCTTTATATCTCTGAAAAGAGAAAAAGAAATGCAGACACTCAAATATATTTCCGGATTTCACAGTTTTCCACACACTACTATACCTCCCCCCCAAAATGAGGTACTTGGTAGTCTGCCAGCACTCTCTCTCACACACACACAGAGCTCTCCAAAGGCAATTTGACCTCAAGTACAGAGGCGGTAACTGCAGTTATTCATGTTTTATCGCATCCCCACACAAACACAACACAGTCTAAAAAGCTCAGGCTCCAGACACGTATGTAAAGGCCACAGATCAAAGATAGTTCTTTTCCCTCTCTCAGTCTCTTCTCATATGAAGGTCATTGAGCAGGTCTTATTTTTCCTGGTTTTATAAATAGACCCAAGCCAGGAGTTGCTGAGCTGACTAGAAACATAAATGCATGCATGAATATGTACGTATGCAAATATAAACACACACAGGGTGTGAAACAGATGCCACTCTAGAACTTAAGCATAACAACCCTCTACCTTACGTCTCAAGAACGACTCTCTATAACATGATGTACTGTGCCCTAAAGATCAAAAGGCTGATGGCCACAAAAATGCTGAATTCCAAAACTCATTGAAAACACTTTCTCCCAGAAAGAATAATTTATAGGTAGTTTCACAGATCAACACAAGAGGCTGTAAATACAGAGAGGAAGCCCCCGCAGTATGATATGCTTCCCATGGCCAACACTTCATAACACCCCCTTTTCCTAACGTACCATCAACAACTTCCCAGTGTAGATCAGGACAACATCAAGTAAAGCAGCACTTTGCATTCATCCACTTGGGGCATCGCAAAGTCCTAGGTCACTCTGACAATGTCTGCAGCAGAAGGAAATCACTGCAAACATTTAAATAACTGTTCAATTCATTATTATGGAAGGATCTGGGGCCACACATGTTCCTAGATTGTGAACCCTGCTGTGAAGATGGGCAACAGAGGTGGTAAGCAGGAAATCACTGAAAAGCAGGACAGACACGACATCTGCTTTAGGTCAAAAACTTAGGCACTACTTTGTTGAGTGTAGGGTACCAACCCTTCATTAGCAAGGCCTGCCAATTACCAAAGATATAGAATGGCAGCAACCAGGATGCTATCCCACAGAAAACATCCTCACACAGCTATGCTCATTAGTTAGAGAAGGACAGTGTGCAGCACAAACCCAGCCATGCTGGAACAGCTGCCTGTGTGTGCAGTACTCCCCAGAATATCACGGCCTCCCCAAAGCACACATAAGCCACGAAATTTACCCCTCCCAAACAGAAAAGAGCAACGGAAAAAGGTAATTAGCTACTCATTAAAATTTCAGAGTCAATGTCAAAATTACCACTACTGGCTAACAAGCTGTATTACTTCCTTAGATAACAGGCCAAAGAAATGAGATTCAGCCAAACGCAGGACAAATCTTCACACGGGTTATATTACAGCAATGCACCAATGCGAAGTCTTTATCACTGTTAGCCTCCAGGCATTACAGAAGGATGTACACCTTGGTTTAAAGCTATTAATTGTGGAGTGGGTAGGAAGTACCTTTGGCCTGTGGTAACCGCTCTTCCTACCCACTTTAGCAAACACTATTTACGTGCTATGGCAATAAAGGCCCAATTTACTTCCTTCCTACATGGATTAACTCTTTGTTCACAAAACTGCAGCATCAAAGACAGCAATTCCATTTTCATATACAAAATTTCTTGCACATTTATTACAAGACTGTTTCTAGCCCAATAAAAATTCTTTACAGGAGTGATACTTAACATCTAGGCAGTCCAGCTACGCTTTGGAGAGAAGCTCAGTGCTCGCTTTAAACACAGAAGCTACTCAATTCTGCGCTCACATCCATGAACTGCACTGGCTACCTTAGCTTTATCACATGCCACACTTACCTGTGAAGAATTCCTGCTCGATGAATGCAGCTCACAGCTGATGCAATTTGAAAGAGATACCAAACCACCACCTGTGAAGGTAGGAATAAAAGCCTTATGTGAGGCTCAAAAAAAAAACCCTCCAAAACCCCATATATCCCTGTCACACAGAGGCACATCAAGAGGCCCTGACCATACCATTTAGATGCTCTTTCAGGAGCATGAAAATTTAGAATTTCCTGTTTTGGAAATCTCTGAAAAGCTATTCCAAAAGGTAGATTGTTCTAGTGCAGTTCATAGTGTCTGTCCTGACAATCTTCACAGAATTCACTGAGTGAAAAGACTTAGGAATGACAGCTAACGGACACCTGGGAAAGATCTACAGTTGGGCTCTCTGGAATACAAACTGTGACCATTTAACATTCACCATGAGCCAGAAGGCCTGAAAAGTCATTCTATAAGATATATAAGTGTAATCATTAACCACCTCAGCATGAGGTGGAAGCAGAGAGCAGAAAATAAGTTTAAAAAAAAAAATAAAGGAAAATAAAAGAAAGAGGAACAAGAAAAAAAAATATGTGGTGAGACAGATTCACAGTAATTAGTCAGAAAAGAACCTACAAACTGCTTAAGAAGAGCGAGAGAAATTGAGTACCAACCAGGAAGAAACACAGAAAGAGGTTTTAAACTTAAGTGTTAGCCAAGAAGATAAGGTGACCAAAGTCAGTTGAGCGCTCTCTTTCATTATTTTTCCCTTGGAAGTTTATACTGCTTATAGACAGCCAAAAAGGAAAACAAAAAGTTTCTGAGAGTCCATAAATGCTTGCAGTATTCAACAGGAGACGAAGGATGTCAGACCCCAGATATACACAGAAATTCCCCACCAGCACTAGGGAAAAGATGTTGTATAAATACTCAGATAACCGGACAGATCCCCGGAACATCAGGCCAGCCCCACTGCTCCCTCAAACCAGTCCAAATTACCTCTTCTTCAAATAACTTGTCTTTCTGCCGCAGAATCTTATCGTAGAGGTTCCCTCCTGTAATTATAAGTGAGTGAGAAAGACAGAGAGGTTCATCTTAGTTAATGGCAGCACTTACTCTGCTCAGGTACTGCTGGGAACACTCAAATCCCCTAAGAGATCTCATGAATCATTACAGCTCTCCCTCAGCACTCTTCACTTAAACTGGTGAGGCACTCACAAAATTAAGTTCTTCTTCCCCCTAAGAACTTCACTGGCATATCTAAGCTTAAGCAGAGATGATTCTTTTTTAACACCACCACTTAATACTCTCCGAAACGTGAATCAGTAAGATAGGCTAGCAGTCCCTGCTTTTTTACCTGTAAGCGTTTCTTGGAATATGTACACATTTATAACCTGTACACCAAATCACATGAGATTGTCCTGCTCAGCATTACACATAAATAAATAATACATTTAAAAAAAAAGAGAAAAAAAAAGAAATTATAAGTTCCGAGTAGTCCCTGAAAGCACAAGTTACTGCCCTTCCCCACTTACTGCCCGGCTCTGAGCTGCCTCTCCCCTTCAGCCGCCCTGCCAAATACATCAATGCAGAATTCACAAAGCGTTGACAACAGCAGCACCACCAACAGAAGCCTGAAATCAGCAGACTCTTCAGGGCACCTCACAATTTCAAGACGGAAGACTGAAAATCAAGGAGAGCTAAAAGAAATGATGCTGAGGGCTGCAGGCAGTGAGACTCCCTGCCAGATTAGCATCCTACCAGTGAATTCCAAATCTCTGATCACATCCTGTTGCTATTCCATTTCCCAATTATCATATACCATGTCCTAATAGTAAGGGAACACCAGGCCCTCTCCAGTTCCCACAGGTATGGTGCAAGACAGCTCTCTGCTGTACGATTTCCATGGGCCTGTCAAGTTGTAGATGTCCAAAGCAGGTCGCAACGGCTCCTCTGCCTCCTTGAGGGACTTACTTCAGACTTCCATGTTAGGAAGATTTTTCTGATATTCTGATTAAGATTCCCTTTGCTTAATTTCTTCTCATTCAGCCTTGCTATAACCTCTCAACAATTTTTTTTTCTGCCTTATGTTCACATTAGCAAATTATCTACAAATCACTCTTCACATTCACAACTTAACTGAAGTATTCACTTCTGCCTCGTCTTATGAGCCTCTTCCCTAGTCCTCATCTCTGATTTTTTGCCATCTTTTTTGCAGCTTTTCTGAACCAAAGAGCAGCGTGACAGGTACTACATCACCAAAATGCTTCACAAGGAGACAAATTAGCTCGACGCAGATAACCAGTACCTCTATGCACACATACTAAGAAGAAAACCAAATTACTTTCTGCTTTGTTTCATCTAATCACACATCTAACCTTCTGACACTCTATTCTCTCTTCAACAAATGTATTTTATAGGCTATTTCTTCCCAAATCTATTTCAGATGTGTTCACTGATGTTATTCCACTTGGATAAATCCAAGTCTTATGGTACCATGACATACATCCAGAACTATAGGCAAATAAATCAATAACTTGGCTTCCTCCTCTATAAAATGGGGACAACATTGACTCAAATTTGAAAGTCTTTCCTAGATCTCCAGAAGAGACGTGGCAATTAAACAGTAAAAACTTTGGATTCTGAGGAGTGCCTGATAGCGACTAGTCCAGCCTTCCTTACTTTAAAAGCTACTCAGAAATCACCTTGGGCTTGTACACTGTAAAAAAAGCCAGAGAAACAACTATTAACGCATTGGCAAAACCAATATCCGTAAGTCGAAATGAGATTCCCTCTTTCTCATGTCCATAGTTCCGTACCATTCAGACATATTCAGGCAACACAGGCTATATACTCATCTCTTGGTTATCGTCCCAAAGTAAAGCAAACAGTTTAGAGACATTAACAAACATGTACAGACATCAGTACTATGCAGCTTCTCTCTGTGCCCTCCAATGAATTTATAATGGTCCCAAGCATGCAGTCTTTTTGGGACAGCTAAATAACTCACACGGAGTACTCCTAAAATAAATGGTGCATCGAACAGCTAACATTCCCCTACTCTTGCACTGGACGCCACCCTGCATAAGAACAAAAACCAGAGAAGCAAAACCAGCTTTGGCCAACCTGCCAACCAGGGTGTTTGAAGCCCTTCAAAAATACTTTGCACAACTCTGTTGTCCTCCCCAACCTGTCCCAGTGAAAACAATCGATCTAGGACGGTAACAACATGATCATAGACTTTTCCACCAAAAAAAGTTTCTGCTGATGACCCAAGACTTCATGTAACCCCCAAATACACATAGGATGCCTAGCCAGGGGAGCTGTCCCACTCATCCAAATAGGAACCATATTGCAGTCCTAGGTTGGCGTCCTGTTCCAGCAGTATGACCTCCTCTTCCAGCTGTCTAAGAGCAGCTGCAACTCAGATAACTCACATCAAATCTTTCTATCTCTCCATCCCAGCTGGGACTGTTCCTCCTGCAAACTCCAAATAATACCATCTGATCTACTCTTGGATGGAACTTTAAAGTTTTCTCCATGACCAGAAGGACCGGATTATTTTTTTTTTAAATAGTAAACTTAGAAGCTGATAGCACAAGGCAGGAAAAAGTCCTGATTGCAGTGTGCCAGTAGATTTTTAAGCTTTGATTTATAATTGCCAACTGGAGGGGGTCTATTTAAGTGCCACTACTGAAAAACAGCCCCACTCTGTACTGGCAGAGGCGCCCAAATATCCTCATGGTCTTTTCCCACTGTCCTCCTAAAAGAACACAGTAAGGCACATTAGAAGCGTACACTACCAGTAACCCACTTCTTCCACTGCACCAGCTACTCAGAAGACTCGAGAAATCATCTACTACTCCCTGAGCTGCCTGCGCTAACTACTGGGCTTCTTTCTTCGGCACCTGAGACACAAATCAATCAGAAGGGTTCTCAATCTCTTCTTCAGGAGCCACGCAGCAGAATTCACCTCCACGCCTCCGCTCCCCAGAGGACACCCCAGGAATACTCCCTGCAGGTTCTGCAGGAGGGTGACTCAGCAACATGGCAGCCGCCCGTTTCTACGTGGGAGTAGGGATCTCACCATTACAGTACTCCAGCTCAATCAGCAGCGTGGTGTTATCCATAAAGTGATTGTAGTACGCGATGATGTTCTCATGCTGCAATAGGGCAAGGATAACGATTTCGTTCAAAGCATCACGACGCTCCTTTTCTGACAGCCGGGTCAGGTCCACCTCCTTCCACACTACAAGTGAGTCATCCTGAAACACAAAAACATCTTTTAATTAAAAACACACTACTCTGAAGGGAACAGTATGTGCCTTTATAGCAGGAAATTAAAATTTCAGGAAAGGTAAAAAGACTTCCCTGCCTCTTAGAGATTTCAGACAAAGATTCTTCACAACAATGAGTTTTGAGGGTTTGTTTTTGTCGGTAGGAAGAGCGATGGCCTGAAGCCATCTTTCTAGCTCGCCAGCACTGGCTTTGGTGAAAAAAAAAAAAAAAAATCAAAAATCAAAGAAAACTCAAAAAACCCCACACTACAAGGTTTCCAGGGAAACACACAGAGTTTGTTTTGTTTCAATAAAGACTAAACATACTCCAGTTCAATGAAGGAAGAACAGCGTATTTCCAATCCCATAACTGTAGGATATTGTACAAGACCATACACCCTTACAAATACCCAGGTATTCCTAAAAAAAAAAAAAAAAAAAAAAAATCAAGGAAACAGAAGAAATTTAGTTTGCACTTGTTAGGCCCACCCACATTGTCAGGCACGCTATGTGCGATCTGTTAAGTGAACAGCATTCACTTACAACCATTCCAGCCTGTCGCCTCAGGGTGGCCTTCCTCCAGAAAAAAAAAAGAACTTCCCTCGGGCTTTTCTTCGACAACCGCTAAAAAGCACAACTACGATCAAACTGGATGGGATTAAACAACTTGGACTGGCTTTTCAGCCAGTTTCCCCTGATTATGCTGAAATGCTGGTCATGCAAGAGAGTTACCTGCATGACATCACAGAATCATAGAATTGTTTAGGTTGGAAAAGACCTTTAAGATCATCAGGTCCAACCCTTAACCTAGCACTGCCAAGTCCACCACTAAACCACGTCCCTAAGCGCCACATCTACCCATCTTTTAAATACCTCCAGGGATGGGGACTCAACCACTTCCCTGGGCAGCCTGTGCCAGTGCCTGACTGCCCTTTCGGTGAAGAAATTTTTCCCAATATCCAACCTAAATCTCCCGTGGCGCAAGATGCCCCCGTGTCCTCTGTGACTGGAACAAAACATATTAAAATGAGGAACTTATCAGCGTCAGAAGAGTCGCCACATCTCCCCACCGAACTTTAGGGGACTGAGAGACTGGCAGCACTCAAACGTGCCGAAACCCAGACCCTGGGCCCCTCGGCACCGAGGGCCGAAGTCGCTGCTTCACACCCAGGCTGTTCCCGCCGCGGGCTGTCACCCAGGGGGCTGCTGTCACCCGGGGGGCTGTCCGTAGGTCACGCCGGGGGCTGTCCGTCAGTCAGTCACGCCGGGGGGCAAGCCCCGCTGCGGTTCCTGGGGCGCCGGGGCCTCCACGCACCCACAGCCCGCGGAAGCCGCCCCGCTGGCCCTGACCGCCCCGCGGCCCTCCCGGGCGCAGCCGCCGGGGCCCGGCCCGCCCCGCCCCGCCGCCGGGGCAGCCTACCTCGGTGCGGCGGTAGAGGGTGGCCTCGCCGAAGGCGCCGCGGCCCAGGGTGCGGATGGGGATGTAGTGCAGCTCCTCCTGCTCGCCGGGCAGGCCGCCGCCGCCGCGGGAGCCGCCCCTGCCCGAGGACTCGCTGCCGAAGTCGGAGCTGATGGAGTCGCAGTGCCGCTCGTACTCGCCCAGCGACATGGCGGCGGCGCGGCCCCGCTGCGGCCCGGCTCTCCCTCAGCGAGGCCCCGCGAACCCGACGGGCTCCATGTTGGCTCCCGCCGACGACCCGGAACCGCTTCCTGCCGCCGCCACGACCTCCGCGCTCCCGCCTCCCGCCGGGGCCCGCGCCGCCGCCTGGGCCGGGGCCTGGCCCCCGCCCCGGGGCCCCGGCCCCGCCGCCGCCCCGAACCCGGCGTGTGGGAGCGGGTTAAAACCCGCGCTTTAAGCCGTGCGACGCGTGGAATTGAGCGCAGGCTGCCGGAGCCATCTTCCACCTCCTCCTCCTCCTCCGGCCCGGGGCCTGATAAAACCTGTGCGAAGCAGAAGTCGCCTCGGCGCCTGGCAGGGAAGTCACCGTGCTTCCCAAGAAGTCAGGAGTTCAAGGTTATTTTCCTAAAAGGCTTCCAAATTGTGTTTTAGTAATAAAAAACTGTCTGAAGTAACTGATTTATATAAAAAAAAAAGTTATTACTGTTTCTTATTGCACACGTTAACTTTTCTTTTTCTTCCCCATAATATACATTATTGAAAAATAATTGCTACAAGGGCAAACACACCGATGAACACCACAACTGTATCGCAAGCTCAAAGATCTGCTGGGAAGATGAGGGCATCTGCGGTGGACGCACATTTGGCACCATTAGTAAAACGTAGCAGTGTCCCATACCGCGCCACTCACGACATTTCTCTGAAATAAACTGAAAGCTTCATAAATAAATATTTTAGATCTGGAGCTGCAATAACTTCTCTGTCATAAGGAAGTACTAGCAACCTTAACCTCAGGTGATTTATTTTCTTCAGAGATAACGCACGCCATTATCATTTCAGTATTTTGTTTTCAAAGTTCGGCAGTCACAACCACACATGGGAAAGTGGAGTTGAACGGTGGGGAACGTTCCCTTCAGGACAGGTGATCCTACACTTAGAGAAGGCATCAGGAGCTGAAGCACAAAGCCCTGAAACCAGGGACGACAAAGCCTGGTTATCTCTTATCCCGCTACCTTGGGAAGATGCTTTATTGCTCAGAGCACGAAACAACGAGCAGGGTTCCTTGCAATGTGGTAAGGGCTAAAGAGCCGTTCAGCATTATGCACACCTATTTTAAAAGTAACTTATCCATCAAAGTTTATTTGCTGTGCATCGTAACTATTTCCATACAAAGGCATCGTCCTTCCAAGCAGCAAAGACAGCACATCAGTTTTAAAATAAAGGAGCTTGCAGGAACGCATGAAAAAGTTCAGACGTGTTCCGCTAAGGATCATTCACTCCATCCACTGCAAGGGGAGTACCTGGCAAAATGTTATCATCTGGCAAATCACAATAATTAAAAAAAAATCTAGATGGCAAAATCTCACAGAAATGGGATTAAGGAATCTGGAACAGTTGTAGAAAACCAGAAGACTACTTGAAAAAGTCAATCTTAATTTTTCCAATTTGAAAAGTAGAGTTCTCTTGCCCATTATTATCTACAGTATCATAGAAATTCTTCCATAAAATGATCACAGTAGTAGCTACAATCAGGTTTAGCCACCCCACAGCATTGCCTTTACTACGCTTTAAAAAGCAGGGCAGTAATTCTCACAGCAAGACGCCCCTCAGGGAAGTAACAGCCGCTGCCCACTCAGGTTTGTTGGAATATGACTGAAGAATACACACCCGACTTCACACTGAATTTTTTGCTCAAGCGTTTAAAGAAATCACACCACCTAGAGGCAATGTGCCATTCTGTCTCCTGCAAAATCATTACTGAAGGATGAATTTGGATAACACTGTCATTTAAACCAAATCATAGCAAGTATCAGCCTCAGTTCAAAGATCTCGTTCATGTATTTCAGAGTCAAGACAGTACATTGATTATGGCACCTACATGGTTAATTATAAATAAAGACAATATCATGAGATTCCAGTTACATATGTATAACAAGTATCTTATACCTGGAGGAAGATTATCCAAACAAAGTATATTCAGGGGAAAAGAAAAGACCAAGCAGCTGGTATGGGTGAGAAAACCCTAGAGCGTAATGGTCTGCAGCAGATCAGACCAGAGCTGCAATGTGATTTAGCTGGAAAACACAAACACGCCCTCCCCTCTGCCTGCCTCGGCTGCGTGGTGGCTGTAGAAACAGCATCCCCCGTATAACCAAGAAAAAACAAGTTCACCTCATTACAACTCCAACAGGACCTCCTGGTGCAGCTTATGCAAAGATCACATAATGCAACCGATTTAAAAGCTCAGGGAAAAGGTACCTCAGGAATATCAGCTGTGAAAGGAAACTAAGTGACAGAGGAAACCACAGAAGTGAGACTGAGCAATGTGAGCATGGTTCTGTCGTTGCCTTTTTTGAGTAACGTGCCCCCAAAGGAAGTTATTCAACATGTACATTTTATTGCAAAAACTGAAACAGAAGAAGTCAGATGGGTCCTTCAGGACACAGCGGCTTTCTCCAAACGTGAGCTAAACAAATGATCCTCGTAGCTATGATCACTGGGATGGACACCTGGAGACCACAGGTCCTCTGGCAGGCTGTGTCAGCAAGCTGGAAGTGCAGAGCCTGATGCATTGAGTTTAAGGTGGTAAACCACATGGACCTCTGGCAACAGAAGGAGTAATCCGCCATCAACTACTGCCATTTTACAGAAAGTTTAAGCCACTTCAGCGGCAGCTGAAACAGAGCACCTCCCAACTCCTGCCAGTGCAAAGCAAAACAGGCTTCCTACAAACACTGCTGAGCAAATACAAGTATTTTAGTGCTGCAGCAAAAGCTTGGGCTCACCTGTTTCAGGTTTACAAAAAGGTCCGAGAAATACCAACAGGCAGTTTTTCTAAATCCTCTGCTCCTTCCACCTTCCTCAGAGAAAGGCAGGCCTGCCAGAGCCATCACACCACCACCAGCGCTGGCTTGGGGGAGGAACAACAGAACAAGCACAAGCCTGACAATTTTTTCAGGCGGAGAAGGGGCAGCAGACAAAACTACCAACCCTGAACTCCTGCAGTCTTCACCAGACCCAACTTTTTTTCTCCTGTGAAAGATGTATCCATGCCAGGTTTGTGCCCTCTCCTTCCCAACAAGCCACCTTCAACGTACGGGAAGTTCGTTTCCCAGAGACTTTGTTCACTAAGGGCAAGGCCATCGCAGGCATCTGAAAGACAAGTACAGCAGAGGGACACAACTACAGATATGAGAGAGACAGAAATACATCATACGAACTGGCAGGGGTGAAGAAAGGCCACGCTACTTTCCCAAACCTCTGCTGTAGGACCCCATGAAATGCACAGGCAGGAATCCCCTAATGATCTCGCCGACCAGTTGCCAAACTAGTTTGAGTTGAAAGTGCCTGATCTGCCAGTTAGGAGACAACACAGGTGTTGTACACTTGGGTTATTTCTCACATACCTGAGCAGCTTGTAAGAAATGAGCAACAGAGTGTGCAAAATGCTCATCCCCTCCCGCGTGCAGGCATGCAGCAGCTGCAGCAGGCGCTTTGTACAGGGTGCAGCCTACGTTGGCATAGCAGGAGGGGGAATACGCGAAGATATACCTTACTTAGGAATGTTCACGCACTGTGTTGAGTAGTGTGATAATTAAATCGTTAGTCACATTGACAAGTGGGTGGAAGAGGCTGGAAATGTCTGATGCAGTTTGCTACAGGCAATTATAGATTTACCAGTGATGCATCTGTCACACACAAAGATGGGCTCCAACCCAAGTATCTGCAACAGCTCAACTTTAGCCTATTTCCCAGAAGTAAAATAGAATGAAGACAGCAGCTCTGCATCCGCAGTGCTGTAAAACAGCCCAGACCCACTGCCAACCTACCGCATGAGAACAGCTGTATGATTTCACATACTCAAATATTCATCCGGGCAAGAACTTGCAGAGGCTAATCCTTATCCAAAGATCTGGGAATTTCCCTTCTTGAAATTCTCCCTGACAATACTAACTAGTTATGCAGCGCTTACGTGCCCCAAGATGTGGCATATCTCACCTGGCTACTGCGTGACAAAAGGCTCACAGGCTCAGCAGAGATCTGACAGCAGTTTGGTAAATACCTGACCAATCTCTTCAGTAAGCATCTGCCACTCACACAGGACCAACTCATCTTTGCGACAATTTTAATGTCCTCTAAAGTACAAAACTGAAAGCAATTCCATTTGTCTTAATGTCCTACATGGGAGGTGACAGTGAAAAACTGGATCTTGCACTATAGAGCACCAGTCCTGTCTTGCTATCAGCTGCAAAATTCCTCCACGTAGAGGGGTATAATTAGGAAGCGGGGGGAGGAAGGGCAACAAATGGTAACCTGTATTAGAGACACCTCGCTTGCTGTGCTCGTCCCGCTCTGCAGAGAAGCCTGTGCAGCCGGTACCTTTTCCAAGCCTGGAATTCTCAAATTCTTTAGAAATTAACCATTGCTAGAGAAACCCAAAGGCTTGCGAGCATCTATGTACTTGCTGCTTCCAGCGACAGGTCAGCTTGTGGGAAACAGCAGTCGGTAGGAATGTGCACAAAGGGGACAAAGACTCACACGGACAACTGAGGTGGGTTGTTTTTCCCCAAAGAAATTTTATTTGAGAAAGTTGACAAAAATCCCCCAACCAGTCATTACAAGTAAATCCACACCAGTCCCTCACACCTGCTCCCCAGTAACCATATCAGTACAGTGAAGATCAAAATGCAACACCAGAATGATGATAGTGTAACAGTCACCTCAGGAACTTAAGGCCTCACCACCATTTTTAAGATAAAGATATCTTTGTACTCGGATAAGGACAAGGAGAGGATATCAAAACAGACGAGACTGGAAAAGCCCCTTTCTTGTACTGTCTTTTCAAGTGACATAAAAACAAAAGCAAAAACCTTAACAGATCTACAGGCTTCAAACTGTAGGACCTAAAACTACCTTCAAATGACTTCTGTAATTCAGTCCTGTGGCATCACTGCTGTTCTGCACTGTAACAGCTTTCAAAAACGTACAAGGATAAAATGGATGCAAGGGTAGAGAACTGGACTTGGGTTTTTAATATGGCTTTGTCAAGAAAGAAACAAATTAAAAGCAATCTAAGCACTTGCCAGTGGAATTAACAATTGCAGGAACTTGGCAATGGCAAAGGGGAGTCAAAATACTAAGGTATTCAGATGACAGGAGGTCATCTTTTCATCCTCTTTCCCATTGCCTCACCCTGAACAACTGCTTCCTTCCCAGCAATAGACCAGATTCAGGTCAGAAATTATAAAACCATGGGGCACGACAACCCCTTCCCTAGCCAGAAGTGCCTAGACACAGCACATCAGAATGCTGTGCTGCTGAACCATTTACTCTGAAGGAATGCAGAGAAGGTGAAAGAATTTTAATCACTGCCTAAAAACTGCAGCAGGTAAGCCCAGGAAGTTAACCTGCCTGTTTTTTCCCAGCCTGGCTTATTTAACATCATGCCATCTGAATGGCTGAGAAACGACGAGAAGCTGCTTGCTCTCTCTGTAGTACCGCATAGGAGAATAACAATTCTGTTGAGGACACAGTTCAGGCTCCCCCAGACTTGGAATTAGCCTATTTCTACCCTGCACTGCTGTTTTTGAGTTCATCCACATTCTTCCAACTCCTCTGCCAACCTGCTAAGCACCCTTGCACCCTCAGACCCCAGTGCAGGGCACAGGCCC
The DNA here is from genome assembly GCF_965183815.1 of Platalea leucorodia. NCBI lineage: Eukaryota > Metazoa > Chordata > Aves > Pelecaniformes > Threskiornithidae > Platalea > Platalea leucorodia. The sequence goes on along the minus strand of NC_138829.1, from coordinate 26,621,143 downwards.
CCATGCTTCACATGAGCAGCAGTCCTCCTTGCTTTGAGGTCTCAGAAAATGAGATTCAGCTACCTGCCTAGTGGATAAACGCTACACTGTTAGATGAGAAAAGTCTCCTGCTCAATGTAAGACCAAGTTCCCTAGCATAACCTGCTCCTATTTGCTCTGTGACTGTATCTGACTGAGGCCTCCTGTCTGCACAAGAGGCCATCCCTGACCAAAGCTTTCAGGAAAGGTGCTGCATCATTTCAGAACAAGAAAGGCAAATCCAAGACAAACACATGGAGCAAGGGCAGGACCAAGGCTGGACAGCTTATTTGAGCAAAGCAGGCTTCTCCTTTCCAAGCCCAAACACGCTCCCAAGCCCTCCTTCCAAGGCTCCCCTTCCTCCAGGCTGAACCACCGTATGCTCAAGTGCCCTGATCTGTCAGCACAAAGACACCAGCTCCCACAGGGAGAAACACAGAGGTCCACGACAGGGACCAAACTTTGGACCTCCCTCTATCCTCAGGCCCTGCTGGAATGATGAAACCTATTGCTTTGCACTGACCTCCGTTTGCACGAGGCTTAGATCCCAGCTGGTCAGAACAGGGAATCCCCTGCTCTGCCCTGCTGCTAGCTGCATGGCACCTAAAATGCTCAGCAGGGTCAAGTGGCTCAGAGTAACACTAAAGTCACAGACAGATGGGAGACATCATCAAGCCAAGATTATAAACGGAGAACAGACAGCGCAAAAACTTGCTGCAGCTGTCATGGAAACATCTTTTTTTTTTTTATTTAATCGCTGCCCCAGGAATCCCCAAACCCATCACAACCTCCCCCACCCACAACATCCAACAGGATTTCACAAGTCCCCCACTGCCTCCAATGTTTAGGCTCCCCTCCTCCTTTAGGGTCCAAGTATCTGCAGAAAAGTTCCAGTCAGTGGGTATCATCTGTGAGATGGCTCCAGGGGGCCATGGCTGGGTCCCAGCGGTGTCCAGCTGGGTCTGAGAGGAGGGGGAGGAGGACTTGCTCCTTTACTCAATCAGTTTCTTAGCCTTGAAGAAGCGACGCAGGTAGAAAACCTGCCAAGTGGCCAGTCCGATGAGACAGCACATGGAGAAAATGCTGAAGTACAGAACCCGGGTGTTTGTCGACTCTGAAACAGACAACAAACCATTGCACAGGAGTTTGACATCACAGGATGCACCTCAAGAGGGCAAAGTTTCCAGGATTTTCTCTCCCTACCCATGCGAAACTTTGAAGGCAAGATATCATACAGCATGAAGGCAAGGGCACCCAAGCACCAGCAGTACTTGAGAATAAAAGCAGAGGGAGCAACGAAAAGGATGAGAAGGAACAAGGCGAAACTGCTGTTAATGAGCAACATTAAATGGTACAGAGTAATTCACATTAGGAATGGAGACGAAAGACATTCTTTCTAGAGATGGGACACACAAGACTCAGTGACTGCTTCAGGAGAAAAGAAATATCAGCAGGTTTCCCTTACTAGGAACAGAACAGGCAGAGACTGCTATAATTGCTTGATCTCCAAATGCTGTCCTAATAACACATTCAGCAGAAGTAAGGGGTCTTAGAGCTCCATCCCTCTGAAGGAGCACACAGTCTCTTACCATTCGTGTCCCTCATCTCCTCTTCTCGTTTCTTCATATAGGCAAAGTCGTTAACGATGGACTCTGAAAGATCTTCCAGGCGCCTCAATTCTACTTCCAGAGGCTTCAACTTCTCCACTTTAGCAATCTGGAAAACAGAAGAGTCAGGCAATCACTGAGCCAAAACCAAAAGCTCCCACGTGGGCTTTTACTGCCAGTTTGAACCACTCCTCCTCACATACTACAGATCTGGGGCATCCTTCCCCTAGGGAAACACCTCTACAAGCCAGAAACTACCGTTGCATAAAACGCTATCACTTCTCCCACCTGTTCTCTGAAACACACTTTCCTACTACTCCTCCTACACAACGGAGGAGCACAGTATGCATACAAGCACATTTCTTCCTTATTCGGCCTAATGTTAGCTTATTCACTGTTGGTTTCCGAGGAGTGGGTAGAAGAGCTCGCCACACGACTAAACCTCCAGTGAACAGAAGTCACAGACTGAGATATAGGTGACTAACTTACATACGCATACGATATTGTTCTGTAGGCACACAGGATATTAGCACTGAGACTCACTTTGCTAGCTGTTGCCACACGCGCCAGAGAGCCCGGGCAGCCCAATTCCCAGTAGTAGCGGATTGATTACCCCCACAAGAGCTCAGGGCTTTTATCACTTAGACTGATAAGGGCATCCATCATATGCTCTTGGTAGGGACCACGCAGCTACAAAGTGCTCCACCTGCCTCACGCCACCAGATGACGCTGCTGGAATACTTACAGGACCGGCTGCCTTTGAGCCAGTTTGAAAGGGAAAAAAATACACTTCCTTCGTAAAAGCTGGTTTTATAGGACATCATTTTTGTGCGGAACACGCAACCCACAGTCCTACAAGTCACAGACTTGTATCCAAAAAGAAAAATCCACAGGAAATTCTGTTAGAAAGCACAGTCAACAAGAGCAGCTATTTAAAGTTGAATGTGTAAACACGTGTCCCTGCCCCAGTCCTGGCTGTAACCTGACTATACATTATGTAAAGGCTGTGACAAGGACATTACTCAAAGGAAGCTAACTGCAATTCCTGCTGCTGCTACAGCGTAGGGTTTGGGTAACTGTGGTTCTTGCACAGAAGTTGTCACTATTACCAACGAGTGACACCCCCGACCATGAAGGCCAGATGCCGTGTCCCGCAGTAATGCAGCAGAAGAAAGATGCGCTACAGAAAACTACAGAAAACACATGGAGCACCTGCAGCTCACCACTGGTCTCACCACCACACAGGATTACTCAGACATAAGCTGCAGGATGGCATCCCTCAGCAGTCCAGGTGCCGACAGGCAGGCAACAGGGCACCCAGGGTGTAGGCATCCCCAAAACACTGCTTCCAGAGGCAGCTGCCTGGGCGTCAGAGACCATCTGAAGAGATGCTCATGACCAGGCCAGTGCTAGCTAGTCAGCCATTTCACTGAAGGGTCTCCCATGACACGTATCCTGGCAAGCAGCAGGCCCTCAAGCAGTCATCTGAGGATTTTTATTGCTGAGGCAAGCTGTATATTACAGCTCTGCCAGCACAGCAGTGTCAATTCAGAGTCAGTCTGTGAGGAGGGGTAGGAAACGGGAGGTTAAACCCCTCCCGCTTTCTAGCCAATAGGTTGTACTGACAAAACCCTGGACACATATCTGCCAGTGGAGCTTTGCTGAAAAACTGGCACCAGCGTAAGTGTGCCTATGGCCCAGACTCTGCTGACACAGCTAGAGCAGCAGGTCTGTAACACACACAAGGTCTCAGGCAGCTCTACTGAGGAGCTAACCCTGCGTTGACTGGCTCCATTATCTTCCTGAAGGGCACTTTTCCTCATTCACAGAGGGCTACAAAGGTTCCACTGGGAAAAAACAAGGCTTGTCTGCTCCACCCTGCATCCATTCAGCTGCTCTTAATAGGTACAGCTAGAAACATCTGATAGCTACTTTCAGTCCTGCATGTACTCCAAGACGCACATCCTGGAACCTCTTTCATCCTTAGTGAAGCCAATATGCACAGCTGCTCCAAGCAATTTTGTAAAAAGCCCACCAAGCATCTGCAATGGTGGAACACCATCATCCTAGAAGGAACATCTGGACCACCAGAACAACTGAGACAACAACTCCACTGAACTTCTCAGGGGCCACTCAAAGATTCATCAAAGCCTAACTCTCTTCCTAGCATAGAAAGAATCATAGAATCGTTAAGGTTGGAAAAGACCCTTAAGACCATCGAATCCAACCGTTAACCTAGCACTGCCAAGTCCACCATGAGCACCGCATCTACCCTTCTTTTAAATACCTCCAGGCACGGGGACTCAACCACTTCCCTGGGCAGCCTGTTCCACTGCCTGACTACTCTTTCAGTGAAGAAATTTTTCCTAATATCCAACCTAAACCTCCCCTGGCGCAGCTTGAGGCCGTTTCCTCTTGTCCTATCACTTGTTACTTGGGAGAAGAGACCGACCCCCACCTCGCTACAACCTCCTTTCAGGTAGTTGTAGAGAGCGATAATGTCTCCCCTCAGCCTCCTCTTCTCCAGGCTAAACAACCCCAGCTCCCTCAGCCGCTCCTCATAAGACTTGTTCTCTAGACCCTTCACCAACTTTGTTGCCCTTCTTTGGACGCACTCCAGCACCACACCATAGCCAAGAATTGGCAAGGAGTAGCTGATCTGGAAAGGAACCTAGATCGCCAAGCCTTCTTGGTGCCCTCTGAAAAGTCTTTTCGCTTTTCCCTACCTTCATTTCTACTTATTGAATGAAGAAAGTTATTCCTCCCTACCCCAGAGAACTAAGGGATGACACTGCCATGTAGTTAGGTTTCCTAACCGAGCTCACTCTCCCAGTTGCTTTGCTCCAAGAATGTCTGCATCTATGAAAGCTTATGAAGCCAGACTTGGACATCACCCCTCCTCTCAATGCATGTATCCATGCACAAGCAGGACAGTATCAGTGACCCTCGTTCAACTCCCTGCATCAAGTCCCCTTGCAGCAGTTCAACAAGAACTGGGGAGGAAGACAGGTCACTGGTACCTTACAGCAGATGAACATCACAAGCAAAAGACTCAAAAAGGCAGCAATTCCAGGAGAGAAACCCGAGCAACAGTCCTCCCCTCCGAGGCCTTACAGCAACCTGTCAAGTTAAAACGCACAAATACTACAGCAACCTGGGGAGAGAGAGGATGAAAAAAAGAAAACACACTGCAAAGCAGTGTGGCTAAACATCCGTAGCAGCTGTACAAACAGTAAACCAGTTTGAGTCCTTTTCAGACACACTGCTCAGCAAGGCTCAGCACAGTCTGCCAGTCTGAGAGGTCCTCGCAAGTCAAGGATGCTTGCCAGCACTGCCAAGATCTGCATTTGGTATCAGGTAGGACTGCAAGTCTAAATTCTTCTTACCCTGTGTTTGTCCATGGACCTTTTCCATCAATCTAACTACACTGACGAGCATAACGGATACTTATTCGAACACAGTTTTATCAGTACAACCAGTGAGTACATAGATACACGGGCATTAGAGAACCTTTCTGCACAGGGACAATGTTTCTAAGTAGCACTACAGTAACATAACTCAGAGTATGCTGCGGGATTGTATTTAAAGACATTCTCTAAGTGTAGTCACCATAATTCTCCCAGTTATGCTCTGAGGGGTCATCCCATAAGATTTCAACATCTTGTAATCCTTCAGTAGCTGGTTGCCAGACAGCTGGCCCAACGATTGCTCTGGTCTTCTCTGACGCCAAGTGTTTTTTTATTCTCCACGTAGGATGTGCTCTAGACTGACTTAAGCCACGCAGGACCAGCTACCCCAAAGCTCAAAAGGATATAAAAACTCCAGCATGCTCATCTCAGAAATTCATTCATTTTCTAATTGGCACCACACACAGCCTCCTCTGCTACCCACTCTCCTCCCTAAGGCATCTCCCACGCTGTTGTGCGCAGTGGACGCAGCACTCATTTGCAGGAACCTTTCTCCACCAACAACTTTCATTTTCTCAGGCACAGGCTCTGTGCTGGGGGCTGACTGACCTCAAATTCTAGCGAGCCAAAAGCACAGTAGCAGCCATCAAAGTTCAGCATCCAAACCAGCCAGGACTGTCCCAGCCACAAAGCAACTGCTATTCCACACAGCTGGCTCTTGGGTCTAAGAAAGCTATGTCCTCCTAAGATGAAAACATTCAGGCTTTATGCCTGTTCACAATGTCATGCCTTCAAACCAAATACCCATTTCACACCAGCTACTACTCTGCCAAACACCTTTACATCGATAACACTGCTAGTTCTTAGAAATGCACAAGTGCCATTTCAGGGCTGTTGAGCCAGTACATCTTACAGTCAGGAAGGTAAGAACAGTAACAATGCAACTTCACCTTTAGGAGGATCTGATATTAACCTAAAATGCCCTCTGCTGCTGGGGCTGGGGAAACTTCACATCTCAGTCTCTTGTTGCCTCTAATACCTACGCCCAGAAGCTGGGTCACGCTGTCCTAGCAAAGAAATTCACACATTAGGCTCCAGTTCCCAGAGTACAGAATTAATTTTAGTTGACGTTTGTCTTTTTTTTCCTCCCCTAACACACAAAGCTTCACTGGAATTATAGGTTGCAGACAGGCTTTCATCACCGCTGGGAAAACAGCTTCCCATCATGAGCCCCAGATCTACAAATGGCATCACGTGAGTGCTGGGAAAGGGGAGCCTGCAGTGCAGGCAGCCAGGGGACATACCTCCTCGTAGTTCTTTGCTTCAACTCCATGCTTCATATCCAGAATCACGAGCTGGTCCGGCATCCTCCCTGTTCCTGGAAGCATAATGAAAGGATTCATTGTGCGAAACATTCAGCCTGCCAGGAAATCACCAGCTCTCTCCACCACTGAGGAAGAACTCACAACATCCCTCCCCTCCCTCCATGTCTGCAGCTAACTGCGGAGGCAGCACAGTCCAGCCTAAAAATACAGAGACTTCACAATAAATCCTGGCTGAAGGAAAGCCTCCCAAAGATAATGAGAACAAGCTGTAACTAAAAGCGCTAAGTGTGTGTAGGATGCAAATCACTGTAAAAACTGCAGAGGATTAGAAGATGAATACCAGCTGCTATGAGACAGCCTGGCGAAAGACAAGTCACCCAGAGGGACAAATATTCAACTGGGAAGCCCATGTTCCTCCTAGCAAGAAGTGCACCGGCAATTCATCAAGGTTACTGGGGTTGTAAATGATTTTACATTCAAAGGAGCAGAAGGTAAACTGCTCTAATTGAGGAATATGGCATATGGGGACTACTGACCCTTGCATGCTGCAGTATCTGCAAAAATGAAGGTAATCCCTTTACCAACATACCTTTTCACGGAAAGAACATCTCAGATGTCCAAGACCCACACTGCTAATGCAAACCCCAAGATGGCAAGAGGTTTCTGAAGCCGGGAAAACACCACTTCAGAGAACTGCCAGCTGGAGCCACACAAACAGTGAGTAGGATAAGGCTGCAGTCAACAGCACAGTAGGTATCTTTTAAGGCTGTAGCCCCCAAGCTAGCAACAACTATGGCTAATAGCTTCTTTTAACTGCTACAAACTGTCACATCCAAGAACATTCACAAGAGGAGAAAAAAAAAAAAATATAAGATAGGCATATAAGATACCCTAAAGAATGCAGCACATCAGCTGACCCGAGTATCATATTCCACTATAGAATCATAGAAGAATCGTAGAATCATTTAGGTTGGAAAAGACCTTTAAGGTCATCAAGTCCAACCCTTAACCTAGCACTGCCAAGTCCATCACTAAACCATCTCCCTAAGCACCACATCTACCCATCTTTTAAATACCTCCAGGGATGGGGACTCAACCACTTCCCTGGGCAGCCTGTGCCAGTGCTTGACAACCCTTTTGGTGAAGAAATTTTTCCTAATATCCAACCTAAACCTCCCCTGGCACAACTTGAGGCTGTTTCCTCTTGTCCTATCACTTGTTACCTGGGAAAAGAGACCGACCCCCACCTCACTACAACCTCCTTTCAGGTAGTTGTAGAGAGCAATAAGGTCTCCCCTCAGCCTCCTCTTCTCCAGGCTATACCACTCACCAAGGAAATGTCTGTACATAACACATTCCCAAATCCCAGCATGTGGGGGCATACAGTTGTCCTCATCTGGCTGCCAGCAAAACACAAGGTCTGAATTCACTTATACTATGAATTTCAGTGTCTTTATCCAGGAGCATGTCCAATACTCACACTTTGCCTTAGGAGGCTGCCAGGTGGCCATTCCCTCAGTCCACAAACAAATTCAATGTACAGGTTACACTGGGTCACTCCGGTCGTAGCTAGGAAGATACTCCATATCTTCAGTACAACATCCCCAGATTTTCTCTCTACCCATTGAGCAGCTCTTCAACACCAGAGCAGAATCATCTCCACCTTCTACTGTTAGCAGAACATGGAATAACCTACTGACAAGACGGTCTATATCAACTACAAACTGTTTCTTAAATTTTCTGAGGGATACAGGAGCTCAGAATTCAAACCCAGCTACATAAGAGCCCAATGGATAAATTAGGATTAGGATGGAATTTTTTGGTTTTCTTATAGAAGACTGGTTACTGTAAACACAAACCAAAATCCCAGCACTGTTTAACAGACAGGCTGTATACAACCACCCAGTGCTCCTTTCTCTATCCACAAGTTTTGACTGCTTATGCCATACATATACCAGCTTGCATGGAGACTGGCAGGTAGGACAGCCAACAGCAGCTGCAGAAGAAAATTCAAAGCACATGGTTCAGTGAGAGTTTTTTTTTTTTTAAAGTTCTTTAAATTACAGCAACTTGGGTGGAGAACTGGAGCTTCCAGGAAGAGATGAGAAAGATAAAAAGGCCAGTGAACAGAAGAACAGAACTGGAAGGATTAATTTGTCAGGCTGGAAGGGAAAGCTGCCAAGAGGCAAAAAGAAAGCAGAGACCTTAGAGCTGCTGGGTGCAAAGGGATGGAAAGCAGACATTCTGCAAGAGGTTAACAATGTCAGGGACTGGCCTGGAAAAACTCAAGCTGCTCTTCTACAAGTTTACTGAGCCCAAGGTACTAGGCAGCTCCCTTCATGCTCATCAAATCCTCAGTAACTATGTGCTCCTTCAGCAGCCAGGGCTCGCCGGAGCAGACTGGATCAGCAGCAAAGAGAAAAACAGTTAAGTCCCAGAGATCTTGAACGAAACTGCTGCCTACATCCCCCAGGAGGTCTTCAAGAGGTCATCTCACATGAGCACAGAACTGTTTCCTGGGAGATTAGGGGAGCTCCCAATTTGCAAAGTCAGAGGAAAAACAGGATGGTTGAACTGGATGTCAAAAAATTTTCCCACAGGAATTCCAGAAAAAGTTAGCCATAATGCTCTTAAGAAAGTCCAGGAAGAGATGGATTACAGAAGGAGCAAAGACGTAAAGATTAGCACACAGGAAGAGCCCTACAGGGGAGCAGGTAGTGCAGGCCAGGCTCTTCATCTCAGAGATTAGCACAAGGGGTGAGAGTAAGTGTGCCTGGGAACAGAGCACTGGTCAGGAAGACAGGACCCTTCTACCCTGGAAGAGGGAAAAAAGCCTGTCATGCGAACACCCACAGCTCCAAGAAGCACCCCAAGAACGCCTCCACTCTGATAAGGTGGACCTTCTACATAGGATCTCCCTCTCACTTCCTCTTCCTCATTTCTGTGGTTAAGGGTTGAGAAATCCCAGTTGCTTAGACCCCTCAGGTCCCAACGGCTCTGGGCTTCCTCTACCAACAGTTTTTCTCTTCCAGCACTCCACCAACATCCTCCTTGGCTGCTGCACTACAAGTCCTGACTACGTACTTGATGAGACTGTGAAAAAAAACCCCAAACCTTTAAAGAGAAACATGGGGATAAAACAGTACTTGGTCAGTTCCCCCATTTCCATGCTGACCTTACAGAGGAAACAAGGCATTTCCTTGTGACGTGGTTACTTCTTCCACAGTACCTTAACCAAGTCCTGCAGATGATCAAGCCTCACAGTGCCACCTACCTTACTTTAATACTTCCTTGATTTCCAGCACAGGCATGGGAAATCTGAAGATGTTCACCATGCAGAATCTCTCTTTAGCATTGAATTTGTGGCACCTGGGTCCAAAAAGAAACGGACAGCTTGGAGGCCCCTAAAGAGAAATCCTCCAGAAGAGAGGATCCAGCTGCTCAGTTGAACAGCTCTAGATTTTGGCACCTCGACACCCCACTGGTCATCAGGTAGAAGCTGCATTTAGAAATATTTTATCCTCATCAGTACTGAAAGCTTTAAAACAAACTTGCAACAATACAAGGGAGCCAGGGAACAAACATTTGCTACAATCAAAAGAGCTATAAGGGGCTCAGTCTAAGCAAGAAACCTCTGGTCACAAGCACTGAAATAAGAGTCTAGACACAACTAAAGAAAGAAGCCTTTCCCACTTCCGTGGGTGATCACATGGAAGCTATGAAAGGATTTGTGGGACTGTCTGGAGACTTCCCAAATACCCAGGTGTTGGACAGTAAATAGCATGAGTGACTCCCAGATGAGTCACTAGTGCCTACATGTCTTGATGCGTTAAGGAGCATTTGGAAGCCCTACCTTTGGAGTGAAATAAAAGCAAAATCCTGAGCATTTGGGGTCACTGTCTTATCCGTAAAATACTATAGAAGAGACGTTACAAGCCCGATCCCTCCCAATCCCAGCAAAGATAGCCTTCTCTTTCTGTAAAGTTCTCTTCAACTTGCAAACTATTTGCATCTTATACTTGGAGCAGAACAGCAAAACAGAGGCTGCCTTTCAATGGGTATGAGGAATGCTGCTAGTAACTGCCCTGTGAAATGCTCTGGGATCTTTTAGGATAAGACCTAAGAAGAACCAGGTCCAGGAAGCAGAACTCTGACAGCGACTGTGGAAAAGATGCAAGCACCTATGAACTTGCACGCACTCACACCACCGCAAATGAGACTGGAGCCCATGTATTGGCTGTTTTCAGCACGTCCGTCCTGAAGTTGAGCCCAGCCACTCAAAGCAGCACATGCGTCACACTCACAGGAAACGAGCCTCGGCGCTCGTTAGGCAACCATCCCTGCAGCACAAATGCAAGGCTGACGTCCTGCTCATTTCCCCTTCCCTTTATCGACCACTTAGAGAGCAGTTGCGGGTGCAAACCAAGGCCACGTTCTCTACACACACGCGCACACACACGCACGCGCACACACACGCACGCGCACACACACGCACGCGCACACACACGCACGCACGCACACACGCACGCACGCACACGCACACCCCAACCCCAGAAAACGGTTGCTAACCTAAAGCAGGATTGCTGCCAAGTACACATTGTGGAGAGACCACGTTCCACCAAATGGGGAGAGATGGTCAGCTGGGGAGAAAGACAGGGTCCTGGAGATGATGGCATCCTGCTCTGTCCTGGCTCGACTGCAAGATGGGGAGAAGCATGAAAAGGGCAAAAGAGGTGTAGTTTGCTCCCCGGTACTGCCACTTATTGCAGCTGTGGTAACCTCTGCGGGAGGAACACAGAGGTCACCCTCTGTGTTCCCTTTCAGAGGAAACCCAAGTGCTCTACACAACAGCCACAGAGGATTACTTAACTTCAAATGCAACACCGACAGCAGATATTCTGCAGTGAGACTTCCCACAAGCTCCTGAAGGTCAGCTTTAAAAGTCAAACAGTGCTCTGAGGATCACACTCAGGATCGCTTTGCCTATACCCCTAATCCACACATCTACATAAACTTGCTTGGAAGCTAGAAGCAGACAACAGACCTTTCACTTCACTTACCCACAGGAAGCTTGCTCTCAAAACAGGCCTCAAACATATCATAGTCTTCTGTGGTGAAGGCAAATTTGCCCTTAGTGGCATCCTCCTTGGCATACAGGATGTGCCCAGCTGAGTCAGTTATCTGTAAAAGAAACGAGGGTGAAGAACACAGTGCTTCACTGCCACGGGCTCACACTGCCTGTGCTACGTGGGAAGAGTTCTTGTAGCATCCCCTTTGGAGCTGCTGCACTCTCCTTTCAACAGCTCCTTCCTCACAACTATATCAATTCCTCTCTTCCTCATCCCCACTCCAGGAGCTGACAAAGTCAGAGTGCCTCGAAGGTAATTATTGACTCTCAGATTAAACAAAAAAGAACTCCACCAAAAAACAACCAACCAACCAACCCCCAAACCACACCAACTCCTCTTCCTCCTATAACCTCTGAATGGAGACTACATTTAGGAACTCTAGCTGAACTGTTACACGTTGTCTTCTATTTGCAAGCAAAATTCATAAACTCCCATAGCAACAGAGATACGGAGAAGATTTACGGGACAAAAAAAGACTCATTCCCCAGAAGATGGAATGGAGGATGGCACATCTATTCCTCTAGAAATGAACCATCAGTGTGGCCCCAAGTTATACAAGGTCTGGGTGCCAAGATCCATAAAAGTGCCCACTTCAGAGGACAATTCAGACTACACAGACAGAATAATGACTGCCTTGCTCTACGTCTATGAAATTACTAAGAATAGGCAAAAACTGTAGAAGGTCTACAAAAATGCTTCAACAAAGAGTAAAAAAAAGGACACACATTTCATGACACAGACTTGAGAATCATTGTGCTCAATTAAAAGCTCCGTCCAGTTGAAATACTCTGACCATGGAGAGGGGTGAAAAAAAAATGAAGGCATAACAATACTGCATGAAAATCAACAGTGTGCGTTCCACCGGAATGCTTCCCAGTTTCCCTCAACTCTACCCTTCAACAGGTATGTCTGAAGAAGCATGAGTGCTAAAGTTACTAGGGGTATTTGAAAGTCTTAGAGGTGAAGACACTAAAAAGCTTCGGAATAATTTTAAAGGTATATAAGACAGAAGTATACAAAATAATTTGTGGTATGGAGAAGGTAAGTCAGACATTCTCCTTTACTCCATCTTATAACAGAAGAACAGCCTCATTTCCCTGTACAAAGGCCACACAAAAGGGCTATGTACCCGAAATTATTCTAAGGAAACACTCTTCTTTCTTCTTATTAGAACACCTAATTAACTCCCTGCCACAGGATACCACTGATGCCAGCAGCCTGCTGGACTCGGAACAGGTGCAGACCTTCACGTGGACAGTGTGAGTTGCTGCATTAGGCAGGAAAAATAATAAAGTATATAGATCCTCATGCCTCAGGATATAAACCATAGCAGGCAAGACTTTAGGAACAAGCTTCCTCTACATACAGATTATCCCATAATTGTCTGTTATGGGATTTGTTGTAGCTTCCCCTGTAGCATATGGTATTTGTCAGCGTCTGAGAACGGGGAGCACCGCTCTGCTCCTGCGCTGCAGTTTCTGCTCAGAGCTCTACCTGTATTAAAGCAGCGAGCAGATGAAAGCACGCCTGCGCAGTCAGGCACAGGCAGCTGCGTTGCCATCCTCCTGCCACAAGCCACCAATACAAGCCACCTCCTGTCTGGAAGCCACCAGACTGTCAGAAGGACCCAGCTCAAGTCAGCAGGCCCTGTTGGAATGCCAGACTGTCTGCATCTGACCACACAGACACGGTGTAAAATCATAGAATCATAGCATCGTTTAGGTTGGAAAAGACCTTTAAGATCATCAGGTCCAACCCTTAACCTAGCACTGCCAAGTCCACCACTAAACCATGTCCCTACGCGCCACATCTACCCATCTTTTAAATACCTCCAGGGATGGGGACTCAACCACTTCCCTGGGCAGCCTGTGCCAGTGCCTGACTACCCTTTCGGTGAAGAAATTTTTCCTAGCAGCCAATCTAAACCTCCCCTGGCGCAACTTGAGGCCACTTCCTCTTGTCAAAAGCATGTGTTTTGGCCACCATATGGTGCATACTGTTCAATGGAGCGGTCCTGATTAACCAAGATACTAGCCTCATCAGGGTGATATCATATAATCTGCACACCGGGTTCTCCATCCCAAGAAGTGGTGACAAGAACACAGTAAAGAAAGCTCTCAAATGTCCCTATTATTTTGAGCACTATCCCCTTAGGGCTTTGTAGACACCAGAGCTAATCTTTAGCTAGAGGATATTACGCAGCTTGATCCATTTTTGCCCTTTGCAGCTCTAGCAATAGCCTGCTCATGAACAGGATTCTGGACAGTAAAAGCTCTGCTGTCTGCTTTCATCAAAACTGAATAGCATTACCCAAATCAGCCAAATACACTGCCCATTCAGCTGGGCGTGCGGGGGCAGGAGAAGCTGCTAATAGCCCAGCCAGAAGACTTGTGGGGGAGTTGACCTGAAAGGGATTTTTCATGCTATTCTAACGTTATTTACGGTAACGCAATCCCCTACAGACAGGGCATTGTTCGCCCTTGACAAACAGCCTGACGGTTCCCCAAATCGCCAGCCTCGACAATGGGGCAGAGGCACGTGGCCGGGCCCAAGTGAGACCTCAGCCGCCCCGCCACCGCCCCTCGGCAGCCAGCTGGCAGAGCCCGCGGATTCCTCCAAAACAGAGGCTGCCACTGTTAGCGCTGGGGTATCACACACAAAACTTAGCTCACCGGCAGCAACTGAACTGAGCCCGGCCAGGATTGACTACCAACCTCCTGTGTTCGGTGGCCTGACCCAGGGGACCAAAGCAGACCATCCAGTGCAGAAGGAGAGAGACCACCAGCAGACACGATGTCCTGAACTAACGTTACCCACACAGACACAAAGAGAAAGCATGCACCTAGCAGAGGCGTTACAGCACTTACAATAGGCCCAGCATGTTGGGAGGCCACAGCATACCTGAACAATAAGAAGGAAAGCAAGAATTGCATAAAATATTATTTCTGCTTTGTAGCTTTTCAAACTAGTACAGGACTTTTTTTTTTCCTCTTTAATTTTTATTTTGCAGTTAGAATAAAATAGAACTTTCACGAGCAGTCCTATCTGGATACCAGCTTCAGCAACAAAGCCAGACTAAGACCCAAGCGTGGGATTCATTGCTTCACCACCTCCCGAGACAAATCCTCTGTCATAAAAGTGAGTTTTAGAAGAGACTGTGGGGTCAGTTGATCTAAGAGTGGGCAACCAGAGAAGCAGGAGGCTTGATCACCAAGTGGTAGGAGACAGATGGGAATGTGGCACTCGATCTGAAATACATGCACCTTACCAGGTAAATACTACAGCAACATTTTACAGCATTAAAGCTGCTTGGCTCTGCCTATACACAGACAAGTTTCCTCTTACAAATGCTGTAAGAACAGCAGAACAAGATTTTTAAAAAAGCAAGACTCCAGAAACAGCCTTCTCTAGCCATAACTGCCAACAACCCAAGGCCTTCAGGCGTCAGTAGGCAGATGCTGGAAGGGCAACTTGATTTCAGGAGATCTCAAATACTCACTCAACAACACTGAGTTCAGAGACTCCTGAGCAGACCATCCTGTCTCTGTTTGTGTGCTTGCTTTCAAAGCCTTTGGAAGCTTAGACAGAAATAAAAGACAGACAGAAAGCTGTTATGAACTGACTACCTAGCAACAGACCTTACCCAGCTAGCTGGGAAATCTGAAGAAAGCCTGGGGAAGGCAGATTGTGGACAGAATTAAAGTGAAGCTGTTGAAGTTTTAAGAGCTGCTTGTCACATCGTTGTATTAGCCACATGATATTCTGCTGACCCTTCCCCTATACTCCCTAAAGATCCTTTAGGATCCTTTTCTTCCCCGGTAGCAAACACCTGCTTCCTTAAAATCCACGCGAGCCATGACACAGCAAGATGGGAAGAGCCGTTTTGCGTACCAAAACCTTGTTTCTGAGCCCTCACCTCGCCCTTTCCCCGCGGCCTGCTGCTCCATCCCGCCGTGCCAGGCCGTGCGCCGGCAGGGAGCCCTTGGAAAGCCACGTCACCGTAATTCTTTCTTCCTTACACGGTGTCAGCAGCCTTAGGACAGCCTTATCGCAGCGGCCCGTCCCGCCGGTCGACGTATAATCCGCACGCCAAACGGCGTGAGGATTATACGGCGGCCGGTGGGATGGGCCGCTGCGACGAGATCTTTGGGGGGAAAAAAGCTCGTATTTGGCTCAAGTGAAAATCCTACCCCGCTCCCTTTGCTACCCAGTACCCAGATGGCAAAGCCCCGAGGCGACCCCATCCTTCCCCCAGCTTCGCCACAGGCAGGAGGCCAGGCCGGCTGTAAACCCACGCGTGGGGCCGATGTCACGCGTGGAAAACGTCACCCATCCCCACGCCCCGCCCCCGCCCGGGCGGGGAGGCGGGGCCACGCCGCCCGCCCCGGCCTACCCCCGCTCCCCCGCCCCCCCCCCGCCTGCCGGGGCGCCGCCGCCGCCGCCGCCGCACCTTGAGGTTGGCGGAGGGTCCGGTGGAGGAGCCCGGCGGGGCGCCGATCTCGTACTCGCCCGTGACCAGCGTGTCGCGGTGGATCTCCTCCCGCAGGCACTTCCGCGCCTTGCCCGGCAGCTGGAAGGAGATGGGCCGCGCCGGGCCCACCAGCACCAGCAGCAGCAGCAGCGCCAGGAGCGGGGCCTGCCCGAGGCGGGGGCGGCCGGGCGGCGGCAGCGGCATGGCGGCGGCTCCGGGTGCGGCAGGCCGGGCCTCCGCCTCCCCCACACGTGACCAACGCCGCCGCCTGCGTCACGGCGGGGGCGGGGCCGGGGGCGGGGCGGGGCCGCGCGGGGCGGGGCGGGGCCTCGTCCCAGGGTCCCGCGCACCTGGGGGTTGGGTGGGGGCCGCGCCGCCTCCCGCCCCGCCGAGGGCCGTCCCTTCCAGCGGGCTCCGTGGTGGGTAGTGAATGATCAGCGGCATTCATTCATTAAGAAGGGATGATAATGATTAATAACAATTTCCTCCGTTAAAGAAAGGAAAAATTTAAAAAAATCAAACGGTGCTCCCGTGCAGGGGAGCGTGCCGCGGACGGACGGGCGGCCCGAATTTCCTACCCGGGCCCTTCTCCGGGAGGTGCCCTTGCTGCTTAACTATTATTTTTTTAAATTTCTGAGTAATTTCCCTCTTGTCTTCTTCAGCCAAGAAAATTCAGTTTGGTCAGATGTCTGGCTTCTTTGGATCAGCATCCGGCAAATACAATAGCGGCAGTGGTATGCGAGTGGTTTTGACAGCAAATAAAATGATGATGATTTTTAAAGGTACTCGGAGGGGTTTTTTTTTTCCCTCCCTTTCCAGCATATGCTCAGATCTACTTTTTTCCCCTCTTGCTTTATTTTACGCTCTAGGAAAACGGCATTAAATAACCCACCAAGCAGCTCTGGACCGCTGCTTCCCCTGGCACCGCACCACCGGCTTCCCTCCCTCCTCAGCCTCGCCGGGCCTGCCGCAGGGACCGCGGGGAGCGGCACTGCTGGCCAGAAAGTGCACGAGTGGGAGAAGCAACCCGCCTGGGTGTGTCGAGACGTAAGGAGAGGTGGGGAGAAAGAAATGCATAGTAACGTTGCTAGAAAGTAAAAAAGCTCTTTTATTTCTATTAGCTTCAGTTAAAAAAAATATTACACCATTGTTTCACTTTTATTTCTTAAACATGTCCTCTCTCGTTGTGCAAAACATGTCTTTAATGACAAGCAGGAATCAGGAATCGGTACAAACTTCAATCTTAAGAGGCTTAAACCAGAAAACTTAATGCCTGGATGTTGACGTGGAGATCAAGACAGGCCATGCCGTGGCCAGAGCATTTCAAAGAACAGCTTTGTGCCTTCACATCCTTGTGCTCATATTTACAGAGATGAAGCCCAACGTATGAAGGAACAGAAACTAAGCCCAACTGTACAGTGATGGAGTGCTTAGAGCGAAATAAAGAGAACCCTCACAAAAAAAAAACCTCCCAACACTAGACCTTTGCCCTTCATTTAAACGGCATTTTGGGGAACACAGTTTTCCTTAGCAGAGCATGTATCTTTTAAGCGAAGGTTGACTGTGCTCAAATATCCGGTCCATTACTTTACTTTAAGCTCCAGTTTATTTTTTGAAATTGGATTTATGGTCACTTTTTGCACATTTCAATACATCTTTTTTTTTCTAATTGGTTCACAAACCTTTCCTTACTTGGACAATTAAATTATTTGGAAGCTTAACCTTAACAAAATAAATATTTAGCTCTTTCTGCAATATGTCAAAGTATATTTGCACAACGAAAACATTCTTTCCATTGCAGCACTTAAGGCAGAAATAGATATTATTTCACAAGCTTTAAGAAACCTAGATTCCTAGAATCTGAAGATATGAAATGTTGTAATGTTGTACCACAGAATTCCTGATGAAACATGCACAGCACGACAAATCTCTCCGTGCAGAACATTCCTCATACCAGTGACACGTACCCAGCCTTCTAGCATGTTTAAAACATTCAATAATGCCTTATTTTCTGGGGCAAATATCAGAGAAAGTGGCTTATTCATATTAAGGTAGCCTCATTTTCTAAAATCAAAGTGTGAGGTCAACCATTGAAGAGCAAATATGTAACTGACTACAATCCCTTCCTATTGTGGCCGTTTTGTCACAGTACATTTTTAGATGAGTTACATTTAGGACTGACAAATTTACTCCCCAGTTTCTTTTGCAGCCTTCTCTCGTGTGGATGCGTTATGCTAGAAACTGCCACGCAGGCAAGTTCAGATCTAATTATAAAACCCCATCAGAGATGCTTTAGTGCTTTAGCGTGTTGTGAAAGAAAGTAGTATGGAGCTGCTGCCAGTCCCTTCACAATCCCCAGCTTTTCACTCTTTAAAGCACTTAAACATGCAATGGGGCAACCTTCCTTGAGTGTGCAAAGTAACTTCGAGCAGAGGGAAAGCATTTTAAGATCCTTTCAGCTGCAGGTTTAGAAATAACAGTCTTGCAGGGACATGCCTTAACGTTTCCACATAGTAGAGGCTGGCAAAATGAAATGCTTCCTGTAATTCTGAAACACTTAGCAGAGGAGAAGAAGAGATTGATAACTCGTTACACAACTGTCGAGATGAAGCGATGACCTATTTCAGCCTAATCTGCTGTGTTTGTGTTACGCGTTGTGGGAGCTCGGCAATTAGCCGAAAGCAGGTATTCATTCTCACTGCCGCTGATCCGTGGACAGATGGGTGTATCCCCAAAGTAAATATTACCTTGGCATCTGCCAATCATGATACATTGCCAAAATTTAAACCATTTTGGTCATCTATACTTTTTATATTTCCAAATATCGCTAATGCAGTTTCATTGCTGCCTTGAAAACAATGAAGGAAGCAATGAATTATTCAGCTTTCAGCCCTGTGTTAACAAAGTGCTGGACACCTTTGGGAATCTCTGTAGTTTGAGGCAGCAATGGCCATCAAGGAAAATATGGCCTTTCCCACCAAATTTCTAACTTTTTCCCAGCTGACAAAGAAGTTCGCAGAGTGTTGGCAGTAGTCGATTTTTGCCATACCAAAATGTATCTTTTATCTACGGCAAATGGCAGAAAACAACACTAATTTGCTGTCTCCATGAAACAATGTGTATGAATGTGTGTGAATGATATAATTACACTTTTTTTTACTGTTTCTGCGTCAGCTGCTGTGGCATTTCTGCATGTTCTTCTTTTAGACAATAAAAAGTTGAAACAATTCCCTTCTTAAAAATGAGTCTAGACTTACTTTTATGCTCTAATCCTTTTGCATTCTGCCTTGCACCTGGCAATCCACTACAAGCTACTAAGAAACTTCTATAAAAACTACATATGCTTTACGATGCTAATCGCTGTTTTTACTAACCATGCAAAATTATTCATCCACTTCTTCTGCGAAGTGCAGGTCCTCTTCTTTTACAGGGCTATATTTGAACTCATTGCTGGGATATAACCATCACAGTCACCATCGTGATCGCAATCCAGATAGGCATGTTATTCAATCAACTAAAAATAAGTCAGTGGCTAAACAGCCATAAAACAGTATCGTGCTGCTCTGCCTCCCCTGTAATCTGCCCCAGAGACCCCAGGTACTGTGTGCTGGCCATATAGCTAAAATATATACTGCTTGGATAAGAGGCATGGAACAAAATAACCTTCAGACATCAAGAAGCATATAAGGTAATTCCTTTGAGGAGACAAACTATTGTTACAATATATTTATACGTATCTGTTTCCATTTCACCCAGTGACTGAAGTTATTTCTACCTAAAGTAATTAAAAATCCTGCATAAAGGTGAATTGGTTTTGCTTGAAATCAAGTGTATGGGGCTTGATCTAAAACATGAGTTCATTTACGGAAGCAAAACATCCTTCATCAAAGATAGCCCATGTTCAGTCACACACAAACCACTTTGAGGAAGCGAGCGTTCGTGATACTTCTCTTATCTCTCCCCAGCGCTTTGCCTGCTGCCAGGCAGGTTTTTGACTTTCAAGCAATAGCGTGGCAGGCTCGCGAGGCTCCCTCCTAGCTTTTTGAGGAAACCTCCCACTTCACTTCCCAGCAGCTTTCACCTACTGCCCTTCTGGGGCTCAAGGGGAGCCAGTTCCCCTTGCCATTCCCAACCGGCGGCTCCAGCCGAAGCCCTGCTTCTCCCACGTTCCCAGCAGTGTGCACCAGGCGAGCTCCCCAGCTGGCAGAGGCCCACTGGCCTCTCCTGCTCACCAGCAGCTGCGTCGGGATGAACTTTCCCAGCAAACCTTCACCCTCTGCAAGAAGCAGCTGGCTCGGTACCTCCTCTCAACCCCCCTGCCCCTGTCCTGTCCTCCTCTGACCTCTGTGATAAACACACCTCTGCTCAGGGAGTGTAAGAAATTGCTGTTTACGTAGACTTTCAAGAAGCTCTACTAAACACTGCATGCAATTTTCTTACCTAAGCCACAACGCTAAAAAAAATAGAGGCTTGGGATACTGTCATGTCTTAACAGGCAAACTCTCCAATGTTAAGTCATACCATTATTTTTCTTCAGTTGTGAAACTCAGTGCAGGCTCGGGACAACACAAAAGAGAGTAGGTTTCAAGGTTTGGGGCATAACCTTACGGTTACTTTTTCTTAAAATACTAGAGCTGAGATCCATCTGATCAAACACCCATCTCTGCATCTGACGGGGCGCGGGGGCTGCATCCTCTTTCCAAGTGGTGGAGAGAAAGAGGTTGTTCTAGAGAGAAAGTCATCTCGTCCTGAACCAGACATCTAAATCTACTGAGGTAAATCCCACCCCAGGTTTCTTCAAACTGAATTTATGCTGAAAACGGGGTCTAACCAGCAGTTACATTGTGTATTGCTGCTCTGCGCAAGTCTGACTGAGCAGTCTCCTCACCCATGAAACAGATGAGTGAAACGAAGAGATAAAGCCAATTTATAATGAACAGCACCTTAAATAAGAGGTGGTTGGTGGTGCTAGGTCCACCTCCCTGCAGATCACGTGGAGTCCTCACTCACCTCATCCCTGCCAACTGCTGGGGATCCCCAGACCAGCTCCCAGACCCCCCAGACCTGCTCCTCCGCTGTCCTCTCTCTGATAATGGCTAGTGATAGACATGACACATTTACTCCAGCATCAAATCTTGACTAGTTAGAGCTAGCCAGAGGACCTCAGAAGAAGACTCACTATCCTTTTTAAAACATACATTGACTTTTAAAAATATGGATGTTCTTACCAGCCATATACATCTCAATGCTTTTTAAAATTGCTGAATTCTTGATTAAATGCCTTCCAGTCTCATTGTCCAGTGTCTGTGAAGGTATTTCCTTAAATCAATTTCACTTTTTCATAACTGAAAGCTTCTCTGTCACAAAATTTGTCCTCCAATTGTACCTGATGGGAACGTAGCCAAGTTGGCTCTCAAGGAAGGTGGAGGAGAGACAGTGACTGAGAGAAACATGTGAGTAGGTATGAGGAAAGGCTTGTGTATGATTGTGTTTAAAAGCAACTCTCCCCAATGATTCCCAGTTAAGATGAGTTGTGACTTCAGTTGCATTTTTAAAAGAAAAATTCTGAACTGAATTCTTAATGTAACCATCCAGAGAAACTTTCACTGTCAAAAGTAATGTGAAAAATACCTAGGAATTAAAAAATAAATATTCTTGTGTAGGCTTTGCACATGATAGCAGTAAGCTTTTACTGTGTAGGAAGCCTGAAGTGTTTTAATTCTTCTACTATGGTGATGATTAAATGTCAAAAAGGTTTGTAACTAGAAGCTGTATTTCTTCAAGGACTAAGTATAATTATTTTTAACTTCTCAGCTATTTAACATTTGTATCTGTCTGTTCTCAGATCTTTCCTTTTTATACGTAGCAAATATGTGCAAGAACACCGGGGAGGGAACACCAAGACAGGAGAGAGCTCGAGTCCCTATTTTAAACACAAAATTAATCTCAGCTGCAGCTACAGAGCCAATATTTCTGAATGATATTATCCTCATATTGCCTGGCAATAATAAACAGAGGACATTTATGCACATGGCCACTATATATTTTAAAGATATCTTCATGCTAGATGCAACGGAGAATACCAAGCCAGGCTGTCCACTGAAGACAACCCTTAATGAATTCTTCCAGACTGACGTGATTTTTTTCAGCTCAGAACACCCTTGCTGATTATTTGAAGATTTACATGAAGAACATTCCTTCATGCAACTCGTCAGAGTGGTCAGCATCTAACGAACGGCTTAATGAGTATTACCTCCTATATATCAACAACAGCTCAGCTGAATGCTACTCAAGTCGCCAACTCTTGGGAGGAGGCTTGGCAGCGAAGGCAGCAGTTAGATGGGATGTTTATTGGATGTCTTCCACCAGCTGCACTGTGTGGTGGCTTGAGTGTTAGATTATAAATATTTCCCCTTGTGAAAAGGGGAAGTTGGCTGGATGAACACTGATTCAGCAGGACATATTCATAGCCTCGGCAGAGATTGGTGTGTAAGAAAGCAGGAATGGGAAGCATTGAATTAGGCCTGGGAAGTCCCCTCTCTTCACAGGCACATGAGGAGAGCACTTATCCCTGGAAGCTAGTCAGCATGGCACGTGGGCAACAGGAATATTAATAACTCCTCTACGGCAAGACTTCTGCGGCGCAGGATGGCTCACACAAACCACAGCCTCCATAGCCACTTGGTGCAGATGGGCAACTTCTGCATTGCGGAGTTCCTTCTGCAAGGACAAGCTGAGCTGCTGGGCTGAGTGGGGGTGCTGAAGGCACCCCAAAACCCAGGGAAGAGGTACCTCAGGGATATTGGTTTTCTGACTGCTGGCCACAGGCAAGAAGTCACTCCTAAGCATCGTACCAAAGACCGGTGGGCCTTGCAAGCCCTGTCGGTGCACCAGGATTAGCGAGTACCAAAGATACGGGTGACCATTGCATGCAACGTCTGACATGGAGAGTGTTAATAGAGAGGCCTTTTAGTAAGCAGCGCAAGAAAGGCCTTCTAGCTGGAGGGAAGGGAAAACCAGGCAATGAAGATGGATAGGATGTGCAATTGCAGGTTCTCATCCGTCCTGCAGCATGGCTAGGAAGAGCTGATAAGGATCAAGTGGTGAGAGCAACATGGAAATTTCCTTTGCCCTGCAGAAGCCTTCCCAAGAGGAGCAGGTCACAGAAGAGGTGGTGGGGTAGCTCTGGAGTTTGTCTCGGTGCTGGCTTTGTGCAAGTGGCTCTGACTCACCAGGGCAATTCTGGAGCAGGGGGGTTTCCAGGAGGCTGGGGCTGAAATCCCCAGGGATGTTAGTCTAGACAGGGTGCTCTTCCCTTTGACCTCATTGAGCGCCTCAGCTTCCTCTTTATGCAAGTAACACCAGCTGCCAGGACAGGTTATTCTGGGCTACAGAACAGTTATGAAAGAGCAATGTGCTGAGGGTTTGAAGAAAAAGATGCTCCTGTTGTAAGTATCCTTTTCAGACCACAGTTGTGCCAGACTGCTCCTTGCTACTGCTCATGGGAAACAATTTTTATTCCTGACGTCTTCTAAAGAGACTGAAACAACCTGAGAATGGCTCGTTGCCTGAAGCTGGGCGAGAGCTTGTAAAATGAGCTCCAATTCCCCCAGGATAACTGGAGGGAAATCCCAGTCATTAAATCTTCCGTCAAGTGACGTAAGAGGGATTGCAAATTAATCTCGCTCCCCATTCATCTCATCCATGCAGAGATCCCACTAGTAAAAACCAGTCCTCCAAGAGCCCTAGGGGAATCCCAAACTGTATCATAGCGCTCTCCTGCCCTTGCCTGCAAGAAATACATTTGATACTCGGTGTTCATGTGTTACTTCTTCCGTAACTTAAGAGCTGGTGTGCAGGAGAGGGCATGGGTGAGGTGTGAGTGCAGCGGAAGCACCAAAGGCTTCACATATTCTGTGCTGTTGAGCCACGCGACCCTCTCTCTGCTTTCCCTGCAGCTGCTCCATGGATGTCTCACCTGCCTTTGGTGTCTTGCAACTCTTCAGCGACAACCAGCATGGTCTGAGCAGGGGTGATTTGTGGCTTGTGGGGAAAGGACATGGTGTGTGGGCCCTTCTGGCCTTTCCCTTCCACCTCTGTCTTCTCTGCTCTCTCAGAGGTTTTCCGCTACTAATAAACCAGCGATTTCAGTGAAATGAAGGAACCTGGTAACCTGGGCAACCACGGGATGAATGTCCCCTGCCCAGCCAGCAGGCAGCACCAGGAGCTGCGCCTGCACGCGGCGTTGGCGGTGTGGGCAGCACTGGGCAGGAGCCTGCTCGGAGCAGCATCGCAGGGGTGCGAAGCTGTGCTGTGTCGTGGGGATGCAGATGCAGCGGTTTGGGGCCAGGAGGAATCACACGGACTTTGGTACTAACCCAGAGAAGCTGGATTTTGCTGTACAGTTACATGAAGCCCTTGGATTCCCAGACACCCTTTCTGAACTGCCTCACTGAATACGCAAAAGCAACCTGTGCCACTTCAGACGCTCTGGTGTGCTGTGCGTGCGCACACGTCCCTCAGCCTTGTTGTGGGCCAAAGGAGAAGAAGATAACAGAGGACACAGGGACACACCGGTTGTTCTGCGCCATATTGTTGACATTTGGATTGCAGGGCAATTCCTCAGAAATCGGTGAGATAAGATAACAGGCAGCGATGGATACTCAGCAAACAACGTCCCCAAGGAAATGTGAGCAACTTCCAGGTGGCCTCAGCAGGCTGAGGGCAGGACTGCGTGAGGAGGGACCCCGAGGCATGACACAGGTATCCCTCCTCTCATCTGGCCACTTCTCCCCTGTCGAGCTATTCAAGTCCAGGAACTTATGGGGGAGATGAACAGATTTCATTTGCTCTGTGTGGTTTTGGGGGGTCTTTTGAGCCCAGTGTGAGGAGCTGCTGCTGTGGCTGCCTAGCTCATTTTTTGCCGTGCTGCTATATATATTTGCAATTCCTGCCTCCAGGAGCTGCCTGGGATCTGAGCTACCTCTCCAAGAGCAGAGGTATCCAGCACTGTCGTGTGACAGAGGTGGAGGGGGAAGGTGGCAGAGCTGCAGGGGACGGGGCATAAATTACTTTCACAAGCGGGCACATGTCTCTCAGACCAGGAAAGCAATTTTAAACATTTTGTCCCTTTTTTTCTTTTTTTGGTTGCTTTTCCATAAATAAAGGTTAAGGTAAAGACTTTCTCCAGGGCTCTTGTCATCTTCAGTGTTTGACAAATATTAATTCGCTCACTTTCCCAAATCCTTACCCTGTCAGCTGAATGAGGATGATCAGCCCCAGAGAAGAGGATGGGACACCAAAGCACCCATGCAGACACGTGGACGTCAGGGAAAGATGTGCCCAAGGTCGCAGACTGGGGCAATGTCACAGCATAGCGGACAACCGCATTCCTGGCTCCCTCTCCTCTGTTCAGACCCAGTAAACCAATCAATAAAAATCAAAGCCCACGCATCCAAAAGAGAGAGCTGAAGTTAGACACCTCCATCTGCGTGTGCTTTGGACAATGACACTATTCTTTTTACCTGGTATTCAGAGGCTTTCAGCAATTGCAGTTTCTCATGTCATCAGTGAAACGCTCAGACCTCATCTGGGTGTCTATACAGGGATGTAGGTGACTGTTTTCCATCTTCTAGCCCAGGCTTTTGTCCTGGCTGTTTTTTCCTGTTCATTTTTTTCTTAAAGGGGTCTGAGTCTCCACGCAGTGTTTTCTGAATCAGATTTTCACCACCCTCCAGTACTACATAGCCTGGGGCTCCACCAGGTTGCAAAGTCAGCAGAGACGAAGTGGGGCTGGCCAGCTCTGTCCCCACCGCCCAGGGGACACCGGCAGCTCTGGGCCCCAGCCCAAGGAGGCATGTTTGCTCGAAAGCTCTGTCAGAAGTATGCATGCTCCGGCACTCCCTTGCTAAGGGACTCAGCCCTCTGAGACACGTCAGTCCAGAGCTCAGCCTTCCCAGCAGCCCTGCTCTGATCCCTGTGGTGTCCGCGCTGGGAAAGCGAGGGTCAGCGCGGCAGCAAAGCCCAGCTTGTGTTTAAGCGCTCAGCCCATATTCCCAAAAGGCAGCAACGAGGCGTGGAGCAGTCCCGGAGCGCCTTCAGTAGCCGTGTGCCCCCCCGCCGCCGCCTCCTCTTCCATACATCTATCCCCTGCAGCCACACACCAGCCTCGCTGACGGATTTTACTTGAAAGCTCTGGCAGGCTGTGCTGCTAATGGCAGAGCCCTGAGCCGGCTCCCTCCATCTCCCTGGAGTCCCTGCGCAGACGTAGGTGCACGTCACCGCTTGCTCTAATTTTATCCGTGTTTGATGGAAGAGACGAACTGAGCAGCAGGGAGGCAGCTATTTTGGTTTTCTCTGTGGCTGTGGGTTATATAAAGCATCCTGCCATGACCTGCATCACTCGGGAGCTTCTTCGCTTTCCCCATCTCAGCTGCCACGAACCGGTGGCTCGGATGCTTGCTCCCGGCAGCCGAGACCTCCACGCGCGCGGCGGCTGCGTGGGCCAGGTGTGCCGTACATGCGTGCGTACGGAGAGAGAGCGTGTCAGCAAGATTCAAGGACAACCATCTATAGGGGCAGACCGGGTCTCCTCCCTGCCATGTGGTGCACCATGTGCTGAAGGGTTTCACCCATTCCAGCACCTGCATGTCACCCATGCTCCCTGCCAAGGTGGGCACAGGCACAGGTGGGCAGCAGGTTGCCCGGGGCGGGCAAGCTTCGGCCTCCTGGTGCAGAGCACTGCTGCTTTCATCTCACCCGGGCTGGAGGAGCGGCTCCGTTAGGTGGCAGCAGCAGCAGCCACAGCAGGAGCAGGAGCAGCAGCAGCAGCAGCAGCAGCAGCAGCAGGGAGGCCAGTGGGACCCCGGAGGAGCCTGGCAGGGCCAGCGCAGCACCCGGCACTGGGAGCCAGGCAACGTGCTGCATTGGGGCAGAGGGGATGTGGGGGGTTCCTGCCCTCACTGCCTGTGCTTCCTGGCACTCTGGGGTACCGCGGTCTGACGCTGTGGCTGAGCCCCTGTGGGATCCCAGGGGCTGCTCCCTGGGCTGACCTCCTGCACGTAAGGCACGACGTGGTAAGTGGCTGGTGGCGATCCTGTCCCATGCTAGCTGACCGCAGCGCCCGGCCTCCACGCAATAGCTATTTCCCAACTGCGGGGAGCGGAGGCATTACGCAGGGCTACTCGCCTGCAGGGGCTGTAGCTCCTCCGCGCCTGGCCCTCCTGGGCAGTGGCTTCGTCAGCGATGATCCGGTGCCTGGTCCCAGGCTGGCGAGGCAGGGCAGCAAGCCTTGGGCTTGCCGGTTTGGGAATTTTTGGCAGGAGGTGGTGTGACCAGTACTCCCTCCTCCTTTGTCTTGCACAGGCAGGGACTGCCAACATCTGGGTTAGGCACTGGAGCCCACTGCCTGGAGGGAGTTTTGGGGAATGCCTCTTGCTTTTGTTTCTTGTGCAAGCAAGCAAATTTAATAGTGCAACATGGGTTTGGAAGCTAAAGTAATTAGGACGTGTCACAATGCCAATTGGCACCTCCCTGCTCCTCCGCTCTCCAGGCCCTGCTTCCCCTGTGCCCAGCTCTGCTGCTGACTCACGTCGAAGCCACCTTCTCCCTAATGACCGGGGGGTCAGGCCAGGGCCCAGCCCCCTCCGTGGCTCTCCTCGCTCCCACACAGTTCCCGCTGGGCCTCCTGCGGCAGCACTGGTGGGACGCACCCACTTCCTAAAGAGTCACCTCCTGGGAACACGGCCGAGCCTCCGTGGCGGCCACGGCATCCGATGTCTCTCCCTGGGCGTGTGCCTGCCTGAAAGCCCATGCCTGCCACCCAGCTGCTCTGGAGAAAGCACTTCTGGGTGTGGGATAACCAAGAGGGCAAGGGGGCTGTGGTCCACATATAACCACCCCCCCCCACCCAAGGAGCTGCTGGCTGGGGTGGCAGATCTGCCTCCTTGGGGACCTCCTGGCAGGACCCATATCCATCTTCCTCATGCATCCTCCATTGGCTCTGGGACCCATGGCCCCCCTGGCATGCCGACACATCCCCTTTGCTGGCACGCTCCCTGGGGCAGGTTCTGGCCGCTGGGAAACCGTCGGGCACAGAAGGCATGCCAGAGGAGGGACGGGTGTGCGTGCAGGAGCGTGCATGTGCACACGTCAGGGAGAAGGAAGCAGGGCTGTGAGGGCTGGAGGCGTTGTGAGCGCCAGGCACAGGCTGGCAGGCCAGGGCTGCCGCTCCCGTAGGAAGTTAAACTGTTTCACAACAGTCACGATCGCAGCTCGCAGCTCGCTCCAGAGTGATCCTGCTTGCTGGGGAGGGAGAGGACGATCAGCACTGTGAATGAGTGCAGCCCAGCCTGGGACACAGGGGAGCATCCTGAAGATTACATGAACAGATTCGACGTGTGTGGAGGGAGAAGATCTTCACGGAGAACGCAGCAGCTCTGTAAGCCCCTGTAGTGCTGGCCAGGCAGTGCACGCTCGGGGTGAAGCGAGAGGAAAGGAGGGGTGCTATTACACAGCCCCCTGCAACGGTGCTGCGGATGCACCTCGCTGTGAATGCTCCCTGGGGGGCAGAGGCCACCAAAACCACCAGAACTGGCACCAGAGCAACAAAGAAGTGCACAAAGAAACTAAAATGCTTCAGGGAGCAAAAATGTTATGGACTCACAATAAACTGGAATGGGAGAACAGCCAACCACCCACCCCTCAGTTCTGCAGGGGCATGTGAATGCATTCAAATATTATGCAGAAGGAGAGGTGACCCCCCCTCCCAAGCCCTCCCCCTGGAGCTCAGATCCAGCGCTCATTAAAGCCTGTCCTAGCGAGCCAATTCACTAAGGACTTGTCCCAGGCTTGGACTCACAAAGGCTCTGCAGACAACTGGAGTCCTATCAGCTCAGGGTCATCTGTGTGGCCATGGTTACACTTTTTTGGTGCCAGAGCTGTTCAAAGTGGTCTAAGCAATCCCAACTGCTCGGCACTCGCTCGCATCCTCTCTGTTGTGCCAGTGCAACGCTGTACGCAGCTGCTTGGCAAACCAGACCCAGTAGCTGATCTGGCAGAAAAGCCATCATCTTCTGTTTTCCAGGGGTTAGTTGTCTGCCAGCGCAGCTCACCGCAAGGCTCCAGAGCAGCGCCGTGCACCCCAGCTCAGCTGGGGAGGTGCCGGCTGTTCCTCCCAGATTTGGATCAGCTGATTTAGAGGGAGTTGGGCAGCTGCTGGCACCGCGCCCTGTGTCACGCCTGCACAGCCGAGTGCCTGGCCGCCCAGGTTGCAGCTCCGCAGCAGTCCGAGCCGAGCTGCCGTAGGCTGGCTTTTCCCACTCCTCCTGGCACAGGACCCAGCCTTCTCCCTGCACCGGCTGCTGACTCCTCACTTTGCTCCCAGCCATTTCACCTTGCTAAACTGGCAGAGGACTGATTGACAAAAGGCAGCAAAGGGTTTTCTGCTAGGGTAGTACAAGAGTGGCTCCTCACCCCACGGCCGAGAGCTGGCCCTGGCAAGGAGTAGGAATGGGCTCTCCCCGTGGGGAGGGGACCCTGGCAGCAGCTCAGCCCGTGGCAAGCCTGAGCAGCAAGCGGCCTGAGCTGGCCTCCAACCTGCTGAAATAAAATGCTCCATTTCCAGCCAGGTCAGCTCTCTGAACTGGCTTGCCACACAGCTGTGTGCCCCTATGGCCAGCACAAGGAAAGAAATACATGACTCAGGCAGGAGGGGACCAGGAGTGACAGAGGACTGCATGGCTGCCTCCCCCCCCAAATCTCCGGCTGCTTGCTCTCGGCCCAGTCACTGCTCAGCTGGGCTGGCACGCCGTGGGGCAGGGCGGGTTTGGGAAGGAGCAGCCGGGGCAGGGCTGGGCGGAGGTGACTTGAACTGCTGCCACGCATTGAACTCTGTCCTCTGCCCCGCTGCTCCTTCCCCGCGGGTGAGGTCCTGCGGCAAATGGGGGGGCATCCCAGCCCCGGCGGGGTCACTGGCGGGCAGGGGTGTCACTGGCGGGCAGGATGGGGCACTGAGGCTGCCTGGTTGACTGAGATGAGGCAGGCGCTAACGAGGAGGAGAACACTGGGCTAATTGGCCTCTGTGGCTCCCTGCAGCCCAGGAGCTGTGAGCGCCCATGCCGGCAGCCTCATTGCCTGCACCCTGGGATGGGGCAGGGCCAGAGGGCAGGCAGCCTGTCCTGGGAAAAGGGGAGCAGCAAGAGTAACTAGTGGCGTTTTACCTTTCTCACTTCAGTGTGAAATGTGGAGGAGAAACCACCCCCCTTACCACTGGACAAGATGCGGCTCAGAGGGAAACGGAGCACCCCGCCGCGTACCCGGCATCAGTAGCAGGCGCTGCCTGGGGCAAGGGCTGTGGGAGGGCACCCGTCCTGGTGGGACATCCCTCCCGCTGGCCTCAGTCCCCTGGCAGGTGACTTTGGACATGCTCTGCATTGCAGCCGGCCAGGCCCTGGGCGTGATCTCTCCCTTTGGCCACCTACCCACACTTTCCCATGTGGCCAGCGGTCCCTGGGCACAGGTGACCGGGCACCCGCAGCACGCAGAGAGCTGCCATGACCATGCAGAAGGCCTTTTCTCACGCCCGGTGATTACCTTCCCAAACACCAGCACTTCAGGCCTGCCCTTGAGAAGCAAACACTAATTTCAGCCGCACCCTTTCCTGCCCCAGGGCTGCGGGGCGAGGGTATCCTCAACGTACGCGTATTCACCGACCAGGGGTGTGGGACAGGAACCAGCCCTCGTAAAATCACCCGGATTGAACCTGCTGCCCTCAGCCTGCCAAACCAAACAGAGCTGATGTAAAGCAAACAGCAATGACAACAGCCTGGCTGCTGGTGAGGGTTGGGCAAGCAGCTGGTTTCCAGTTTGCTGGCCTCAGCAGATGGCGGCGGCGGGAAGAGGCGCTGGGAGTTCCCACCCTGCAGGCACCCGACGCAGTGGCCAAGGCCGGGGCGGCCCTGAGGTTCCCTCCTCTCCCATCTGCCGGTGGCGGTTGTGCAACGCCCAGTGCAAAGACAGCGTTTGGGGTTTGAGGGGAGCCCCCGGCCGGTGCAACCCACCCACCTGGCCCTGGCACGGGGGGGAAATGCCAGTGGGTGGGTCCCCCCGCCAGCCGGGTCTCCTCGCCAGGCCTTTTACCTAGGAGGGCTTTGGCTGCCGTGCGTTGTAGGGGAGGAAGCTGATGTCAGAGGGAAAGACACCCAAAGCACACCCAAAGGCTGGCAGCTGGGGAGGAGCAGGGCACCAGGAGCAGGGCTCTCGGGAGCAGCCCATGCCTCCCCGGCACCGGGAGGAGTGTTTGGTGTGTTTGGTCTGTCTGGCCTCCGCTGGGCGCCGCCGCTGCCGGTCACAGGAGCAACGCCATGCGCTGGCACCGGGCAAAGCCCACCAGGCAGTTTTGGCGGAGCAGGCTTTGCAGAGGATGCTGCCGGGAGGGGAGGGGACGGACCCGGCCTCTCCTCAAGAGATGGACCAGAAAACGCTGCAACATCTGTGGTTCACTTTTTGGCTTCTTTCTTTTTGTTTCGAGGCCGCCTTTCTGAGGTTTGCCTGTATGTCCACTTCACACGCGCACCCCCCTCGGCACCCCAGGCGACGAGCACAACAGACCCCAGCAACGCACGGCGGGTGCTCAGCCCGCGCCTGCAGCGGGGCAGGAGCTCCCACCCGCTCCTCCCAGAGCACTGCCTGCAGCGCGGCCTTCTGCGGCCATCCGTCCATCCATCTGTCTGTCTGTCCATCCATCCGTCCCTCCCAGCCTGCCCCAGCCCCAGGCTCTGTCTCCAGCTGGGATGTTCCCGGGCCGCACGGCTGACCGGGGTGGAAACTAAACGCTCCCTTCCAGTGGGATGATTTTTAACCCTGGGCCCGTTTCCCTCCTCAGGTTACCAACCGCCGCCCTCCCGCCGCGCCGGGCAGGGGTTCAGCGGGGGCTGCCGGCGAGGGACCTCTGCCAGCCCGCACCCCTGACTGCCCGCCCCTGCCCGCGGGCTGGGGGGCTGCCCCGGGCCGGGCCGGGCGCCGGCAGCCGCGGGGGCAGGGAGCCCGAGGGGCCCGAGGGGGGCCGGGGCCGGGGCCGCCGCAGGCCGCCGCAGGCTCCCGGCCGCCGTCGGCCGCCGCCGCCTCCCAAACAAACAACAGCCGCTCCCGCTGCCCTGGCGACCGAGCCCCACCCTCCGCCGCTGCCATGGCGACGGGGCCCCGCCCCTCCCGCCGCGGCTGACGCCGCCGCCTGCGTCGCCCGCGAGCTCCGGCGGGGAGAGGAGGGAGGGGGAGGGCGATGACGTTGCCGGCCCGTTTCTACGGAAACCACGCACCGACGTCAACAGGTTTGTGTGTTTTCAACGTTCCGCCGTCTCCCGGGCAACGTCAGGCGGTCGGCCCGGCCCCAGCAACAGCGCCGGGATTGGCCGGCAGGGGCGGGGGCGGGGCCGGGGCCTGCGCGGCGCCGGCACCTCCCGCTCCCCGTGGCAGGGTCGGGGCGGCGGGCGTGGGCCCGGCCGGCCCCGGGGCCGGGGGTTCCCGGACCGCGGCGGCCCCGCCGAGGGCCCGGCCGAGGGGGCCACGTCCCCGGGTAGCCGCCAGGCCCCACGGTCCCCTGCCGTCCCCCGCCCCGGGCCTGAGGGGTCCAGCGGGAGCGCGGTGCAGGCCGCGGGCGAGGGGTGTCAGAGGCCTGGCCAGGGTATGGGCCTCAACGAGCGCCCCGAAACGCCAGTGGCCAGGGCGGGTGGGCCGGAGCGGTCACGGGCGGCCTCGCCGCGGGGCAGGAGGGGGGCGGTAGGCCCCGAGATGGCGGGCCGTGGTGTGGGGGGCCGAGCATCGCCCCCCCGTGCCCGGTGCTTCCTCCCCGTCCTCCCCTTCCTCACCAGCGCTGGGCCGCTTTCCCCAGGCTGCCTCCAGCCCCCGGGAGAGCCGGGCTTGCTGGGGAAGGCGGGAGGGAATCCCTGTTGGCAGAGGCCGGGGGCGGGCGGCGGCGGGCGGCTCTGCAGGCCGGCTGGCTGGGGCTTTGTGCCAGAGGGAGCGCAGGCCGCCGCCCCTCCAGCCCGCTGCCTGCCCGCGCTGGTGCTCTCGGTGCCCGGGGAGGCCAGCGAGGTCCAGGGGTATCTGACCTGGGAGAGGGGTGCCGGTTTCGTAGCCCCGTGAGCTCTGTTGAGATCCTAAAGCAAGCAGGGAGAAAAGTTATGCTGTCCCCACTGGCTCAGTGGTTGTGCCCCTGGCAGCCAGGCCCCTGGGAGGGGAGTGCAGAGAGGGACGGGCCCCCCATGTGCAATCACCAGTCAAACTCGGTCCCAAACTGAGTCGCTGTGCCTCTTCTGTGGGGGCAGGTAGTTGAGTTTCCAGACCTGTACTCTCTGGCCTGTTTATTGTCGACATGTTTTCCGTCTGACCTCAACAGAGAAGGAAATGGCCAGTCTCTTCAGGTGCTGGTATGGGCCTGGATAATGGCGAGTGCCTTCCTCGACTTGGAACGAGCTGCGGGCTGGTAGCAGTGAGCAACGGAGTCTCTCCTCCAGACCCTGTTCACCATGCAGAGCACCCTAGATGATCTGCAAATCTCGTACTCCTCCCAGCTCTCTCTGCGCAAGCATATGCTTAGCTCTTATTGCAGTTGTGCAGATACTTAGGGATGAGTTAACACAAAAGATGCTTGCCCCTCCCAGCAGTTCCCCCCAGCCAAACCAAATTGCTTGGCAGATCTGGATCCTTGGGGAGGATCAAAGCCTCGGGGCTGGGCTGGCAGCGCTCCACACTGTTTACATGTATGTATGTTCATGGCACTGTTAACCCCAGACCATTTAATAATATTGAATTTTGTATTTATTACATTTCTTAAATACCATCTAAGGAACCTCAGTTTCCTGGGGTATTCCTAATGTTTGTTCCTAGGGCTCAGAAGGCCAACTCTCCACGCAGCCATGCCTCATCGTTTGTTCTCTTGCTGCGTTACTGGGGTCTCTCGTCCTGCAGTGGCAGCGTCTTTCCACAGAGCCGACGGCTTCCTTGGGCTCTGCCTTGTGTGCAGCCTGACTGCCCAGCCCGAGGTACAGCTCAGCCAGAGCAGGGAGCAAACACCTTGCTTTCAAATCTCACCATTTCTTTTCAGCAGCAGCAACTGAATGTGGCTGTCACCGGGCCAGGGCGGGCTGAGTCTCTCTGAGTCCCTGCAACAGCCCCATCGCTATGACAGCTGGGGGCTCAAAAAAAAAAGAGAGCTTGCTTGTTTTAATGGCTGTCCTCCGGGGCAGCCCGCCTGGCTGCTGGTCTCTGACGCCAAATGACACAGGAGTAAAGTGATCTGGGGACTACCGCCAGTGAAGCAGGGCTGTTTCTCCAGGCAGCGGGCAAAGCCTCAGGCTGCCCCCCTCCCTCCCAGGCTGTCCTCAGCTTTGAGATCCTTTGTTTGTCCTGAGTCCCCTTGAGCCTTTCCCCAGAGCACTCCCCAGTCACAACAATTAGAGGGTTTCTTTCTGTCCTGAGCCAAACAATCTTCAACATCCTGTCCCTTCCCTTCACTTCGGCTGCTTTGTTCTCTGCCCACAACAAAATCTCCTTAGCTAAGCACAGTGGCCTTTTCCTCCTTCATCTCAGCACTTCCTCCTGGGCTACCCTTGGCCCATTTTCTTCAAGAGCCACCACACCGACGGAGGAGCAAGACTTCTTTACCCAGACCCCAGCCGACGGCATAACCATCGCTGTGGCTGCCCAGCCCCACGGGCGAAGAGGCAGGCGGCTTGTGTGACGGGACCGTCCAGCCGCGACCTCCAGAAAGCTCTTGGATGCAATGAAAAGCCCAGGCTTTCTCTCGTTTGTGTGGGGTTTTATTGCAGGCTCCTTGCGGGGTTGCAGCGAGGAAAGCGCAGCTGTGGTTGCCTCGTTTGGATCTTGTTTGATTAGCAGAAAAGACCTGCATCAGCCTGTCTGTCACAGCGTTTGAACGTGCTGCCTCTCACCGAGCGTGAGCGTGATTGCCTTTCATTTCTGGGATTTAACTTCTAAATATTGAGCAGTTCTACAAATGTGCGGGTCATTTTGTTTCAGGTATCTTCCTCTCCTCTTTCTCCTCCCGGCTGGTCGGTTCCCTGGGGTTATAACCGTGCGCACGCACAATGCCCTGGGATGGGCCTATGGTGCTGGAGCCGGCGGGGAGATAAGAGGCCAGCTTGGCCGCCGTGCTCCGGCTCTGTCGCACCGCCACGGCGCACGAAGGGACGGCACCGGCAGCAGCAGGAGCTGCGGCTGGAGAACTTTGCGCTTTAATTGCTCTGGGTTATGAACCCTTGTTTGTGGGGCGAGAGCTGCTGGCCCGGCCCCAGGGCAATGAGGTGCAGAGGAAGCGCTGCGATGGGTGAAGCCGCCCTTCGGACCTGCTGGCTGTGACCGGCGCGCGGTTTCGTCAGTGCGTGGAGCAGGGTCCAGCCGTGCCTGGCGAGCTAGCATCCACCACGGTGCAGGCAAAAGCAGCAGGCAGAGTGGTGAGAATGGGTGGGAGGGCCCGACGGCGTCACCCACAGTAATTGGCGGCCCGTGGCATGTGGCTGCACGACCACGAGATGCCGGGATGTCTCCACTCGCAGTGTTTGTTCTTTAGGATGTCCCTGTCACACACCCAGCTGCTGTGATTATTAATTACTATTTATACTTCGCGTTGGCTATGCGCTGCATTTTAAAGACCAGCAGAGGTGGGAACCCTGCCCTCCTGGAGGCTCCCAGGCTAGGTGGGAGGGTGAGACCTGCAGTGTGTCTTGGGGGGAGCTCAGGCCACCCGGATAGCGTGCTCCACCCCCTGCTCCCTGGCCACATCAAGAGAAGGGGCAGGCCCCCACCACTGGTTTATCAGCCCCCTTTCCTGCTTTTCCATCCTGTTTGCTCCTGAGCCCTGCAGCCCCTGCCCGGCTCCGCAAGCCTGCCTGTGTCAGGCGGACGGAGGGGGTCCCTCGTGCCGTGCTGGGCGTGCATGTGGCGGGGGACACTGGGAACAGCAGGTGTGCGGGTGTGTGCAGGGGGAATTGCACCAATGCCCCTGGAGCCTGCCCACGAAGTCTGTACCGCAACGGGTGTTCAGGCTATTGCGTGGATCCTCTGATGGTTTGGGCAGGGCGCTTGGCCAGGCAGTGACGGCTTCTCAGTGCGGAGGGGTATTTTACAGCGAGGAGCTATTTCTTGGTGCCCACAGCAGTGTCCCCTGCGTGCCAGCCCTGCTGCTGGCCCCCAGGTCTCCTTCCCACCCACCCCAGCAGCCCCTGGTTAGCTGAAGGCAGACGTCTGTCACAGTGTGTGCCCGGAGAGGGAACGGCGAACCACGCTGCGGTCGGTGCTGCTGACAGAGGGTGAGTCGGGCCTGTCACGCAGCTGCCAAAGGGCCACGCTGCTGGCATGAACTTTCCCCTGGTGAGCGGCCAAATTTAGGCACAGCCATCTCCTGCCCCCAAAGCGGGTTTTGGCTGTGTGGGTTGCACCAGCCCACACACCTCAAGCGCTTCTCTGCTGTGGTTTTCCAAGCCCAGGCTCAGTCGCAAGCTCAGCTGAAGGAGGGGTGTGAAAGCAGGGCCAAGTTCCCATGCTGGACTCCGTGGCTGGGGAGCTCGCTGCTCCCTTGTAAGCCTGGGAGCTGCAAGCTTTCCCACCTCCCTGCTTGGCGGGAGGAAAAGCGGGGGCCAGGCAGGTGGAGGGGTCCTGTTGGTATGCAGGGCAAAATCCTCGTTGGATGGGTGCTCTCCCGCCCTGCCAGCACTGTTGTGATGCCCAGGCGGTGCAGTGGCCATGGCCTCTTCTGTCTGGCCAGGCATCTGGGAAGAGCCATCTCCATGCTGGTGGTGGTCGGCAGCCACCTCTTCCTCACCAGGACAGGGCCCAGCCATGCCTTGGGCTTATCTGGAGCAGGGGGAAAGGGTCATACTGGGATGGGGGACCCCTACCCCTGGGCTAGGGGAATCCCAGTCCCTACGGTGGTGCATCCCTACCGCTGAGGTCCAGCCGAGCACTGCCGGAGCCCGGCAAAACTCTGCTGGCCCTAGTTGTACAGGTTTAGTAACATTGTAGTGTTCGATGGACTCGTGGTCTGTTCCTCAGATCACGCTATTTTGAAAGGGCCGAACGCCTCTGCCCATTCCTGACTGGTGAGGGGTGCGAGGAGCCTTTGTCAGGCTCTGGCGGCACGCTGGCGAGGGCAACCCCGTCACCCGGGCAGGAGGGTTCGCGCTCTGACTGTGTTTTGTCCCTGTGGTACCGCTTGCTTCCTTTTTTTTTTCTCACACACGCTGCGGTAAAACGTGTGCGCCCCGCGTTTGGAGCAAACAACAAACCCACGTCATGTGTTTTCGCTTTCTCTGTTTCCTTGCCTCCACATGTTAGAAATCTGCAGCGTCCGTGCACTTTCCGTTTGGTACAAACAGAGTACTCTCGGTCGCCAGCGGAGATGGCAACAGGAGGTTTGCATGGGCACCACAAAAATATTTTGGGCTCTGGTGAAGCGGGTCCCCCTCGCCGATTTCCAGACGCTTCTTTGGGGGGGGGCAGTTTGGCGAGAAGAACCCTGAGGCAGTTTGTAGACAGCAGCAAGGCTAAACAGGGATTTTCTGAAACGTGCCTGGCAAATGTCTGGAACTTTAAACTGTGTTGGAGGCTCTCACCCATGCTGGGCACCAGCACGTCAACCCAGGCCCTGCTGAGGATGTGGCCGCAGAGGTTTGGCCCGCCGTTCGGACGCTGGCAGGGACGACAGGGTGGTGGCTTTGCTAATTTGCTGGCACGTCCCTCCTCCGGGCAATGCTGAGGGGGGACCTCCTCACCTGCAGCCTGGGGCTGCTGGAGAGACCATGCTCGCCCCACTGCTTCGGCAGCCGGTATGGAGGGAACACTGGCCAGGGCGAGGAGCCCCCGGCAGCACTGGGACCTGGGGTGGCCGACGCCTGCCCTGAGAGGGGCTAGCCTACGGGGTGGCGCTGAGCTGGCGAGAGGCAGCGCTGGCCCCCGTGGGTCCTTTCCCAGGGAGCGGTGCGGGCGGTGAGCTGCGGCAGTCCTTGGCTATCCCCTCCGCTCTGACGGGCAGCTCAGAAATAGCAGCTGGCCCAGTTCTCCCGCCCCCGTGGCCCAGATCTCTAAGAACGGAGGTTGCTCGCGCAGCAACAGCAACAGCAGCAGCATCAGGCGCTGCATTTAGCCCATGAGCTCAAACAGCGGGAGAGGCTGCCAGCAGGATCCCAGCCTGGCTGGGTGACGCTCCTGCTTGGAGACTGCGCTGCAGGCTCTGTTTGTTGCTGTAAACACGCTCGCTGCTGCAGCTTCCCTGTTACTATCTATAGCCGCGATCTCTTGGCTCCCGTGCAAGGCGAGTCTGCGGTCTGGCTCCCAGCTTAGCCTGACCTGAGCCAGGGCTGCCTGACATCCCCGTCGTGGGTGGGTGTCTCCGGGCTTCGCTGCAACGAGGATCAAAACAAAACCCAAACTGGAGGAAAGGACGAGCCTCACCCCTCGCTCCTCGCCGGTGGTTTCCCGGTGGCCCCGTGCCGGTGCCCTTGGCGGGTGTCCCAGCACCCCCGAGCGCCGCTCCCAAGCTCTCCCAGCCTTCCTGGGGGGCTGCGGCCCCCCGGGCTCCCCTGGCGGGGCTTCCCAGCGCCCTGTGCCACTGCCCTGGCTCCCGACTATCGCCCTGCCTACATAAAAGACAAGTAAACAGTGCCACACGAGCGCAGCGCGTTCCTCGCTGCAGGGCCGCGGGCAGGTCGGGCTTTCCGCACGCAGGGCCCGCCGTGTCCCCGTGCCCAGCCGTGGGCGGACCCCGCTCCCTGCCGGGGCCGGGGCTTTGCCGGCGGCGCCGAGCGCACGCCCGCCCGCCCGGCCCGCTGCGGGGCCCGGACCCCGGCCCTGCTTCGCCGCCTCCCGGGGAGGGGTCACCTGCGGCGGGACGGCGCCCGCGGGGGCAGCCGGGGTGCGCCGGGGCCCTCGGCGGGGTCCCGACACGCGTGGGGGGGCGGGGGGGGCGCCGCGTCCCGTCCCGTCCCGTCGCGTCCCGCCCCGCCCCGTCCCGCGCGCCGCCCGCCGCACTTGGCTGCAGCCTGGAGCGCTTCCCGTCAGTCACGCCCCCTCGCACAGGATGTATCCCATATAAGGATATCTGCGTCAGTGGGTTCCCGAGCCCGGCCGTACCACTCCGCGCGGGGGGGGGAACCCCGCCGCCGCCCCCCGCCCCGCGCCGCCCGCGGGGCTCCCCCCGCCCCGGACACCGCCTCCCGCCCCTCGTCCCGTCTCTCTTCCGCGGGAGGCGGCGGCGGACGGCGCGCGGGGCGGCTCCGGGGGCGGCGCGGGGCGGGCGCGGGGCGGACGGCCCCCCCGCGGGCGCGGGTGGCGCGTCCCCAGTGACGTCGGCGGGAGGGTATAAAAGGGAGGCGCCGCGCGGTACTCCAGCAGCAGAGGCAGCCCCGGCGGCGGAGCGGAGAGACGCGCGGCGCGGACCGGAGAGAGGGACGCACGCAGCCGGCCCCCTCCTCGCCTCCTCCCCACGGGCGCTCCGCTACCACCGCATCGCCCCGCACCGCACCGCCGGCTTGCGCGCACCGAGCCGACATGATGTACCAGGGCTTCGCCGGAGAGTACGAGGCGCCCTCCTCCCGCTGCAGCAGCGCTTCCCCGGCCGGGGACAGCCTCACCTACTACCCCTCCCCGGCGGACTCCTTCTCCAGCATGAGCTCTCCCGTCAACCCGCAGGTGAGGCGCCGGGCACGCCGGCTGCGCCCTCGCCGCGGGGCGGGAGCGCCCGGGAGGGGACGGGACGGGACGGCGGGGCCCGGCGGTGCCCGCGGAGGAGGGCAGGCCGCGGCGGGCTGCCCCCGGGCCGGGGGCTGGGCGGGGGGAGCGGCCCCGGTGCCGCGGCGGGGCGGGCGGGGGGAGCCGTGGCCCGGGCCGCGCTCTGCGGCGGGTGTGTAAAGCGGCTTCATTGATAAAACGCGAGTTCATTGAGGAGACTCCGGAGCAGCGTCTGCGTCAGCGCGGACGTCAGAGATATTTATAACAGGCCGCTCTCGTGTGGAGCCGGCGCTGGCAGCGCGGCGCCGCGGCCGGCGCGGCCCCGGGGGCGGCGGGGAGCGGTCCGGGCGCCCCGCTGACGGCAGCCCCCCCCCTCTGTCCCGCAGGACTTCTGCACCGACCTGGCCGTCTCCAGCGCCAGCTTCGTGCCCACGGTGACGGCCATCTCCACCAGCCCCGACCTGCAGTGGCTGGTGCAGCCCACCCTCATCTCCTCGGTCGCCCCCTCCCAGAGCCGCGGGCACCCCTACGGCGTGTCGGCCCCCGCCCCCGCCTACTCCCGCCCCGCAGTGCTGAAGGCGCCGGGCGGCCGCGGGCAGAGCATCGGCCGCCGGGGCAAAGTCGAGCAGGTGAGCGGGGACCGGGGTTAGTGGGGGGGGATCCGTGGGGGGGAGTGGGGGTACGCGGCCGGCGGGCTGCCCCGGACCGGGGGGCACCGGGCTGGCGGCGGGACTGAGCGGCCTCTCTCTGCCCGCAGCTGTCCCCGGAGGAGGAGGAGAAGAGAAGGATCCGCCGGGAAAGGAACAAGATGGCAGCGGCCAAGTGCCGCAACCGGCGGCGGGAGCTCACCGACACGCTGCAGGCGGTAAGTGCCGCCCGGGAGGTGGGGGGGTACCCGGGGGCGGGGGTGGCGAGGGGAGGGGGGACTCCAGCCGGGGGTGATGCCGGCCCTGGCTGACAGCCCTGCTCTCTCCTCAGGAGACTGACCAGCTGGAGGAGGAGAAGTCCGCGCTGCAGGCAGAGATCGCTAACCTGCTGAAGGAGAAGGAGAAGCTGGAGTTCATCCTGGCGGCCCACCGGCCCGCCTGCAAGATGCCCGAGGAGCTGCGCTTCTCCGAGGAGCTGGCGGCCGCCACCGCGCTGGACCTGGGCACCCCCAGCCCCCCCGTGGCCGAGGAGGCCGCCTTCGCCCTGCCGCTGATGGCCGAGGCGCCGCCGGCCGTGCCGCCCAAGGAGACCGGCGGCGGCGGGCTGGAGCTCAAGCCTGAGCCCTTCGACGAGCTGCTTTTCTCCACGGGGCCGCGGGAGGCCTCCCGCTCCGTGCCCGACATGGACCTGCCTGGGGCCTCCTCCTTCTACGCCTCGGACTGGGAGTCGCTGGGCGCCGGGACCAGCGGTGAGCTGGAGCCCCTCTGCACCCCTGTGGTGACCTGCACCCCCTGCCCCAGCACCTACACCTCCACCTTCGTCTTCACCTACCCCGAGGCGGACGCCTTCCCCAGCTGCGCTGCCGCGCACCGGAAGGGCAGCAGCAGCAACGAGCCCTCGTCCGACTCCCTCAGCTCCCCCACCCTCCTGGCCTTGTGAGGGGCTCCAGCACTGACTGATCCGCCGGGCCCCCTCCCCTGCCTGCGCACCCCCACGGACTCGCCGCTGCGCCCCATGGGGCTCCCCGGGCCTGGGGAGGGCCCCGCCACCGCCACCCCCCCGTCCGGCCTGGTGCCCCGGGGCCTGGCAGAGCGCCCCGCACCGAGGCCTCGTACCTCTTCCAGAGATGTAGCAAATCGCATGGAGTTTGTCTCGTCCCCAATGGCCCATCCATGAGAGCTGGTAGTCTGTAGCATGTCCCACATGGCTGGGTAGGTGACTCCCTCCCCTCCTTAGTATCACTAGCATTAACTAATTAATCTCTTGGTTTTAAATAATTGGAATTTAACCTGGTGCTGGGTATCTCCAACTCGTATCTAGTGCAGCTGATTAACAATAACTACTGTGTTCCTGGCAATATCGTGTTCTGATGACTTAGCAATGACCCATCTTACGTGGGGGGGGAAAGAGACTCTATTTTATTTTCTAGTAGGTAGATGAATAGCTATATCCATGTACTGTAGTTCTACATTGATGTTCATTGTAACTTTACTGATCATGCATTGTTGAGGTGGTCTGAATGTTCTGACATAAGTTTTCCATGAAAACGTTTTTATTGTGTTTTTAATTTATTTATTAAGATGGATTCTCAGATATTTATATTTTTATTTTATTTTTTTCTACCTTGAGGTCTTTTTTGACATGTGGAAAGTGAATTTGGATGAAACTTAAGCATTGTTTGCTTATTATTGTTCAGAGACATTGTCAATAAAAGCATTTAAGTTGACTGCTGGAGCTGTCCTTGCTTTACCTTTTGCATCGCTTCCCTGTGGCCCTAAAGGGGTTCCCCATCCTCTAATTTAAGCTGGGCTTTATGAACTGCAGACTGATGCTAGCTGCCCCAGGCATGGGCTGCATCTGGGTGGGAATACCATTAGGCCAGACCTGTCCTTGCCCTGCTGTTGGTCAGGGCTGACTGTGGCTGCGCCCTTCCCGCCCACCCTGGTGGGCAGCGGGGTCCCTCCTTGTGGCCTTCCCCATCCCATCTGTCTGGGTCTGGTCCCCTCCTGCTCCTCTGTGTGTTGCCTGCTGTGGCTTTTCAGGGATGAGCTGGAGGCCTCACTGGGTAGGAGGTAAAAAAGGGCAGGCGAGCTTATGCCTCTGACTCAGGGAGGCCACCTCTGGGCTGGGGTCTGCCTGGCCACTTGTATGTGCCTGCCTGGGGAGGAACGGACGCACACCCTGGCTCTGGGTGCCCCCGGGCTTGGCACCTCTAGGAGCAGCTCCAGGGCGGGTATTGCTTTCTGGCTGCGAGGGGAGGAGAAATGCTCACGCACTTCCTTCT
Source organism: Platalea leucorodia (assembly GCF_965183815.1). NCBI lineage: Eukaryota > Metazoa > Chordata > Aves > Pelecaniformes > Threskiornithidae > Platalea > Platalea leucorodia. The sequence goes on along the minus strand of NC_138829.1, from coordinate 26,578,512 downwards.
CACTTTGGGCTCAGTGGTGTAAGGCAGAACACAGGCCCTTCCCTTGCCCCTCGTTTTCTACTAAAGCTAGCCCAGTCCTTGGATGAATAAGAGTTACGGTGAACAGCCCATGTGCTCTGGGAACGTGCTGCCTCCCTGGGGTCTGTGCAACATGGCCTGCCCTTCCCGAGTTAGAGGGGCTGCTACCTGCGCAGTGAAACACGCGCCCCTCTGGCAGGACGGCAGCTGGGGCGGGTTGCCCCTGCATGCAGAGCGCTGTTCTGCTCCCTCCCTAATGCTCACACACAGGGAGTCCCAGGAGAGCAGCAAGGCCTCCAGCCCTGTCACTCCAGCTCTTGAGATCTCCTTTCTCAAGGTGGAGGCAAAGACGCCACCTGCGCTGGCACCTGTGTCCAGCTGGAGGCTGCCTTGACTCTGTGCTCTCAGGCAATCTCTGTGGGCTGGAGGCTTCTCTGGCGCCCAGGGCTGGGTTTGTGTAACTCCACATTTCCTGGTCACTGCAGCAGGCTCTGCTTTTTTCACCCCTTCCTTAATCAGAACACGCACAGGATGTATCTCATCTCAATAGTGTGTATTGCAGCTTTATGGCTTGCTCAACAAGGCCTGCCCTGTGCAAAAGCAAATATTGCATGCGCGGCTTCCCGTCTTTCAACATTAAGCTGGAGGCAGCGCTGACAACTGACGAAGAATGACCCCAGTTGCTACTGAGATGCCACCCACTGAGAAGCAGCTACTTTCACGTTTACGAGGGCAACACCCAGGCACAGCAACGCACAGTAGCGCTGACCTCTGAAGCAGTCATGTAGGTGTAGCTGCAAGAGAGTGAGATTTATGTGACAAATAACTCCGTGAAGTCAGTAAATCTCGAATCACAATGTGCCTTCTGCTGAAAATCCATCAGGTTCAGAGCTGGAGAATTCAGAGGTCTTAGAGAGCCCACGCATGCTGCTGAAATCACCAGATGTTCAGCAGAGAGGCAGAAAGGAGCAGGAGTCCCAAAATACCATACAGTCCCCTCAAAGTAGGTGGAGTGATCCTGGCCCTATTATCTCTCATGATCGCTGGACAGGTTAAAGCAAAATCTAGTGCTGAATTCTGAGAGACAGCAGCCCTGCAGCCTAACCGAGGCTTTTCTTTCTAACAGCAGTGACAGCAAGTGCCAAGTGTTAAGTGTCAGCTTTTGCATTTGTTACCCAATGATGTCAAACTCGGGGGGGCGGGGGGGGGGGCACTACACAAGACACGTTATGTTTAACCCCAGGCTCCAGCCCCCCTCTTTGCCTTCAGCCTGAGACAATCCAGGATTTGGGATGTGCTGGATAAAATTTATGGTGTGTCATGCGTATGATTTATCTGCTTCCTAGCATTTGAGAACTCTGGAGTGAAATCTCACTTAAATCAGTAGGAATCTTGCCACTAACTTCAACAGAGCCATGAGAGGGAGTAAGGCAGCAATCTCTGCTTGGAACGGATTACGTGCATGTGCCTCAATTATAAACTGTATCTGATACATCACACAGATATCGGTACAAAGCTTTGTGAAACAAAACAATGGAACGAGATAAGACAAGCAGGTAACGCTCGCATTATTTCTGACGCCTCCTGTGCTCCTGATCCCATCGAGAGCAGTACCGTAATTAATTCTTAGAAATGACACTGCCACACCACGCACGGAACAGTGGAATTGCTATTACGAATTACAAAAAGTAGAGCTGTAAAACAACACGAAGAGCCTCAAACACGTTCCTAGCAGCACAGAGAAGGGCTGCAGAGCAAAGGGCGCGGCGGCTCCGGGACTGCTGCGGCGCTGGCGGGGGCTGCAGCCCGACGCCCCTGCGCACCCCGCCTCCAGCGCTGCTGCCCAGGCCGCGGCGGGCGGCCCCGCTCCCCCGCAGCCTGCGGGCCGGCCCCGCTGCCGATACCTGAAATCCCCGCGGAGGTTCCCAGCGTCGGGCCAGCCCCGGCGCGACCCCGCGGGGCTCTCCTCTCACGGAGCCGGCTGAACGGCGGAGAGGCCCGGAGCGGGGCCGAGGCGGGCCTTCCCCGGGACCCTCGGCGCTGGCCAGGGGCCGTGGGGTCGCTCCCGGGGGCCGGGGCGCGGCTCCCGGGCCCGCCCCGCCGCAGGCACAGCCGCCCTCCCCTCGGGCGGCCGGCGGGGCGCCCGGGCCCCGCCGCCCTCCCGGCCGGGCCGGCGCTGCGGGGGCCGCCTCCGCCGCCGCCTCCACCGCCCCGAGCCCCGCCGCGCCTGCGCGCCCGCCGCCCCTCCCCGCCGCCGTGTTTACTGTTTGGTTGCCAGGGCGCCGCGCGGCGGGCGCGTCAGGGACGTGACGTCCCGCTCCCCGCGGAGACGCTACGAGCCAACGCCATGACGCAAGTCCTTCCGGCCGTGCCCATATATGGCCAAGCGGCGGCGCCCTTCTTCCCGTGGCGGGCGCTGGACGTCGGTTGGCGCGTGCGGCGCTGCGGCGGGAAGCTTCCAGAAGGGGGGGGGGGGCGGGGGCGGCGGCGCGCGTGCGAGGGCCGGGCCGTTGGCCCAAGGGTCGGCGCGCGGGGTGGGGGCGGGGGGCGGCCATGTTCCTCAGCCTCGCCCGGGCGCGGCCAGGCCCCGGCAGCGTCCCCACAGCCGGGCCAGCGCTCGGTGCCTCGCCCCGGCCCGGAGGAGGCGCGAAGGCCGTGGCTGAGCGCTGCCCGGGGCTGCTCGCAGGTGGGCGCCGGGGGCGTGGGCTGACAGGGCTGCCTGGGCTCCGCTACCCCTCCTCCAGCGCGCTCGCCCGCTTGGGGGGTGAGGCCTCGGGAGGAGGAACGGGGGCTTCCCTGGGCGCTGCATCCCAGCCGCCTTCACACGTAACGGCTTGTAGATCTCGCTGTCCTTCCCTGGGCTTCCCTAGCGTCACCTCTCCACCTGCAAATCGCCGTGATCAGCTCTTAGCTGGAAGAATTGACCTGTGACGGTGGAAAACCAGAGGTGATACAATTCAGCTTAACATAAAAAAATAGCATAACAACAATTACCTTTTATCTCCATATGGAATTAGGTGAAAGAAAATACCATTTTTTTACTGCACTTGCAGTACAAGAGCTACCCTATGAAACCTGACTGCAGTGTAGCAGGTGACCGGGCACCTGTATCCTTGAACACTTGTTCTGCCGGTTCTCTTGTCATTTGTTTTGTTGTTACTGTGCCAATAAATCTGACTCTCTCTTGCTTCCAGTCAAAATAGAACAGGAAGCCTGCCAAAAAAGTTGTCAGAGCCAGTGGACAGTCAAAAATAAATGGATTGTTCAGAGGAGATAAGGTTCTAGAAAAAAATTAAATTAGTATTTTGTTCTGTGCTCACTGTAGAGGAACTTAAGAAGATTCCTGTGCCTATACTCAGTTTTGTGAAAGATTTATCAGAGGGTATGTCTCAAGCTGCAGTGTCTGTAGAAAAGGTTATGAAACAAATAGCTGAAATAAAAAGCACTGAACAGTTGGACTGCATGATATTCATCCAAGAGTTCTAAGAGAAGTCAAGATTTAAATAGCTGAGCTGCTTACTAATGGGTTTGTGTAACATCACATTTAGAAGCGCTTTGATAACAGAGAATGGAAAGATAGTTAATATGCCAATTAAAAAAAAGTGGCTAAAAAAGTTCTGGAGAGCTGCTGCGCAACGAGCCTGTTATCTGTACCAGGCAAGTTAATGAGAACTGTTTGAAAAGGTGAACTAGTGGGCGTGGGGAGAAAATGGTGTACTCAGAGGGCTGGCGGAGCTTTTCTAAAGAGAAGTCCTGGCCTCACACATCGTTTGGAGTCCTGTGAGGAGTCAAAGCAAAGCATGTGGACAGGAGAGATTCAGCTGATGTCATCTACTTGGGTTTCTAAAGAGCATTCAACAAAATCTATCAGCAACAGCTTCTGAAGAAACTATGGAATAAGAGAAGTTTTCCCGTGGGTAGGTGACACTGGGTTAAAGACAGGTCACTGTAAGACAGAGCAAAAATGTTTTCTCGGTGGAAGGAGTCGATACATGAAGTTCCACGAGGATCTGAATTGGAGCCTGCGATCTGAGAGGAACTTTAGTGAAACGTCACAATACAAGGTGGGTGATGCAATGTGATGTACATAAATGTGAAGTGTTTTAAACGGGAGATAAACAATCCCAACTCCAAATATCCAGGAACAGCCTAGAAGCTGATTTATCACTTAGGAAAAAGATCTTGGCACAATAATAGTTCTGTAAAAAAATCTCGGCTCAAGGCTTGGTAAATGAGCAAATCAAATGTTAGGAGGTAAGAAAGAAGAGCTAGAGAACAAGGCAGAGCGCATCATTGTGGCACGGGGTACATCTGTGGTGTGCCGGTGCTTCGAATGCGGTGTACAGCTCTGATCTCCTCTTCAGAAGGACGTAGGGCACTGTAGGAGGTGCAGTGAAATCAACAGGTGGAACAGCTTCTGGGTGAGAAACAGATAAATGAACTAGGACTCTTCAGCCTTGGAGAGACATGAGTGAGGGCAGGTTTCTTTCAACATAAGAATGATGTGCATCAAATGAAACTTGGGGAAAATGTGGGATGAAACCAAACTTGAGGAGGTTGCTCATTCCGTATTGTGGTTACTTGTGGAAAACCTCCTTGCATGATTTTGTGGATACTACCAGGGTTTTTTTGAGCTAAAAAGAAGTCCAGAAAACAAAGAGAAGAAAAAATTAGCGAGGACTATTAAATACAAAACCAACCCCTTTGGCTGTGGAAGTCCTGATTTTTGTAAATTTCTGGGGCCTTGGGGAACACTGCGGGGAGGCAGCACTACACCCTGACTTTGTCCATACAACTTTCTTCGGGTGGTTGCTGTCAGGTAGTGTCAGAAGACTGTGGCTGATAGCAGAGAGCGGGGAAAGCTGTGCTTGATCTCAACTATGACTATTCCTGTGTGGGTTTGTAAGTATTTAGCTGAACTTCTGCTCTTATTCTGTGCTTCCTTATTGTAATGGTATTTGAAATTTGTTTAAATTACCGCAAGATGTGATCTCATATGTCCATGCTCCTCATCCGTTCAGATCTTTTGCAGATAAGGTTGTTCCTTGACGCTGCTTCCGGCAGGCTTTCCCGACATAGTAGGTAAGCTGGTGACCCGGTGAGGTGCTGAAGCGAAACTAACAACACTCATTCTTCTCATCTGGAAACAGCGGATGTCCACCAGGGACCTGGATATTATATCAACAGGATATCATGGGAAAACAAAAGAAGGTCGTAGCTAGCATGTGGACAGAGTATTATTTCCAGTTATGGAGCTCTCGTGCTGTTTCCCCCCCAGCTGCATCTTTGGTCTGCAGAACAACAGATTTTCAGCTCCTCTTCACTGATTATATTTGAGCTTTGTTTTTACGCAAATGTTTTGTAACTTGATCCTGTTGGTTAAAGACAACCAGCTGCAACATTAAAGGAGTCATTTTAATTCTGATTGCATCGCATCTTCCATTTGGTAAGGATTTAGCTCCTTTTAAATAGCCTGTCTTGAATCTTCTTATGCTAGGGAATAAGGGAAGTGAAACCAACTCATGATACAGTATTTATCTGTTTATGTTTGGAAACTAAGTATTTGTTTTGAATAGGTAACAGTGTTGCAAAGGCCATAAAATACAGTAGCAATGTCAGTCCTAAAGCTTATAATCTGAAATGTACAAGATTCAGATATTACCAGGTTACTTGCGTTTTTAAGTAAAACGTTATTTTGACACTGCTCTGAAGTATAGTGGGTGCTTCAGCACGAGAATGATGCAATTGCTGCTATGGAGCATTTGAACTCTAATTGTAGGAGAAATGACAGTTGCCGGTAGCGCGCGGCAGAAAGAAGGACAAGCTCTGTTACAGCATTTAAGCATGTGGTATGGCAATTGAATTAAAATAGTAACGTAACCTAATGATGATGTGTCACTAACCTCGAGGACACCGAGGAAGGTAAACCAAAATAAGTTGCTGTCATTACATAAGAGTTGAGTGCAAAGCCAAGAATGGAGTTTCGGCACAGATAAGGATTTCGCTCTGATACTTTCAAAGAATTCAGCTCTTCACAGCTTTAACTATTCATGGGAGTCTCAGATCCTCCCATCCTCCCCCCCCTTTTTTTTTTTGCCCTGCTGTTTGCCAGCAAGTTCCAGGTGCCACAAGCCTGGGTTCCTTGGCTATGCCCGTGCTGCTGAATCACAGGGGGTAGGTAGCAAGCTTGGGCATCGGACTGCTGATTTTCCACGCTGCCTTATTACACAGTAATAACTCTGGTCCCTGAAACAGTCCTGGCCTGTGTCAGCTAGCCGTCTCCACGGTGGTGCTTGGGCGTGGTTCAGAGGGTAGCGTGTGTCTGATAAGCAGCGGGCAGGACCGTGTGAAACCGGGCTCCCTCCACTCTGGGGTCATCCAGCAATATCCTACCAGGTTTCATCCTATCAAACACACCTCAGTGCTTTCGACCTATGACAAAGTCCTTTAGCTTCATGCTGTAAATCACCCCTCTGGGCTACAGCACAGCCCTCGTTTCTTCAGTTCCGGGTGTTTGAAATAACGCCCCTCAAATAATACCTATGCCTTAAGGGCTACAGGGACACCACGTGTAGTTCAGAGGTGACCGCAGGCCAAGTGCTGTCCAGTGTGGATGTGGTGAGCGTACCGCCTGGCCCTTCCACCACAGAACAGTTCCTGGCCCGGCTTCGTTTGGTATTGTCGATGTTGCCTGTGTCACCACTCTATGAACGAGCTCTGGCAGCTTAGAGGATTTACTGTACTGTAAGCATTCTGTAAGGCGTTCAGTGCTCCAAAAGAATCCTGATGACTGCAGTGTTTGGTAAACTACCCCCAAATCATCCTAAATATGGGGTGGGATTTAAGGGAAACATGAACTAACTAACGTTTTTCACTGAAAGGCAGATACGTAGCTGTAACTGGAGACAAATACAGTGGAACAACACACAAGGAAACATGTTGCTCTACCTGGTTGTGTATCTTCAAGATCTTTGTTTCAGTCTGCGAGCTGAGGGGCATGGCAAACTGATGGGATGGTTTCCACAGCTCTTGGAACTGCGGAATGATACTCATGCAAGCTACCTCCCCCAGAAGGGATGTCCCCAATTAGGAACACTTATCTGAGGAAAGTTTTATGTATGCTCTGTATACCTCTGCCTTCCTAGGGGCCCTACTGAGGGCAAACGCTTCACTGAGTATGGCTTCTGGCTCTTAGTCCCAGCACATTTAGTCAGGACCTGAACTTGTAATCACCTTCCTAATGAAGCTCATTTTGTTGTAGCTTTAGTCCTTGTTGCAGAAAGGTACTACAGGAGTGCAAGACTCTTGCTTGTTACACCAGAGCAGGATTAACATGGCTTCTTGATAAACCCGGCATATCATGTAAACACAAGTCATCTGGAGTGCTGAACCCCTCTTGGCAAAGATTTGAAATGTTTCAATTTTTTCATAGTTTTTAGAACCTATAATTTGAAAAACATTTTACTGTGGAAGTATTTTCATGCCAAAAATAAATGCAGCTTATTTGCTGATTCCTTATAGAGAGCAGATATTAAGACGACAGTTCTGGAGTCGGCAATATCTGTGCGTTTGTGATCAAAGTGCCAACCAATTCCATTTGCTGAGTACGTGGAATTGAGTATTTGCAGTCAAACCCCAACAAAATCTCCTTTTTCCAAACCACTTTATGACCGAAGTCTGCATTGTTTTTCCTCTCCGTGTCACATTGTCACTTGCTGTGGTAGCATCAGACATTGGCTGCTGCTAAAGGCCTGAACTGTTGCGTGCGCGTGAGAATGATTATCACAGCTAATTTAAGGCACGTGTAGGTGCACAGGGAATGATCTCACAGCTTCCAATCTTGTCATAAATATAGCTTAATTACTGGATATTGCATGACAGATTGTGCCCTGCAGGTAATCAGGCACAGAATGTGGTAAAGACCAGTCCTGACTCTTAACCAAAGGTTTGTATTTCCTTTTAAGATACATCATGCACTGAAATAATGTGTTTATGAGGACAAAGTATTTATTATATAATGATTTCCATCTGAGGATCCTGGAGCTCCTTATGGGCGCTAACGATTGAAGTGTTCGGTTCTGTTCTGCAGCTTACCATGAGCCGTTCAGGGCAGCATCTGAATACTTTCCCATTAACCTCAAATGTGACTAATACGCAAATGTGTGGTTTGTTCCCCTCTCCTCTCCGCAGTTGATTCTGTGTTGCAGTGTGTTTGCATTACAGGGGAAAGCAGCATAGCTTGCAGTCCAGAGGGGCAGGTGCTGAAGGGTCCTTGGTTCCCTAGGGAGCTCATTCTCCAAAAGGACAGGTCCTTGGAAAACAGGGTCTCTTGCACAGGCAAGCATTACGTTCTTGCAGAGTCTTCTTGCGCCAGAGGGTCAGAGTTGTTGCCTACAGTGTAGCTTGGTATTTCAGGAGACCTTTTTTTTTTGATGTGCTGGTGCCAGATCACTGAGTGCTTTAAAGGAGACAGCCTTGACTTTTCACTGACTCAATTAGCTGTCCCCCAGAACCATATGAAGCAGGTGAAGAGTGTGATCCCATCTTAATAGCCAGGTGAATCGAAGTGCTGAAACTACAGTCTCAGGATAGCTTAAATGGATCCACATGTGTGGTCCTGCTATCTTCTCTGCTCCCATCCATGTGATTCTCTTTCCTTCCTGGCTGCTACACAGTTACTTGTCCGACCTCTCAGTGAAATGGTTCAGGAAGTTACACTGGCACAACAAACGTATTTAGGTGGGAGGGTCGAGTTCCAGCTAGTCTGAGTCCCTGACCAAAGTTACTGCAGGATCAGCCAAATGCTAATAGGAGAGCAATGGAAGAGGCAGATCTTGCAGCTGACAGAGCTGTATAAACTCCTGCGGAACAGCATATCGAGGGCATAAGTGACTTGCCTAAATTCAGTTTGGAGTGCTGACTCTTCAGAACGTGTGCTAAAATCCTAATGTTTTACCGTGAAGGTGGTCAAACACTGGAGCGGGTTGCCCAGAGAGGTTGTGGAACCTCCAGCCTTGGAGGTCGTCAGAACTTGACTGGCCGAGGCCCTGAGCAGCCTGCTCTAACTGGCCCTGCTTTGAGCAGGGTTGGGGTAAGTGGCCTCCAGGGACCCCTTCCACCTGTGGGAGGCACTGAGTCTCCGATCGGCAGGACCAGCTGGGTCAGGGGGAGTAGAGGAGTAACGCACCGGCGGTGTCTGTGAAAGCAGCTGAGCGGTAACACACAGGGTTTGTGGCAAGGAACTACTCCAGATGTACGAAATGTCTCTATGTATATGAATGAGCATCTCTAAGATCCGGATGACATGCTCTGACAGATGTAACTAGCGGTTTAAAATACCATCTTTGCTGTCTGCAGCGGGTTGCTAGCTCTCCCAGGTGACAAAAAGGAGCCTGTGCGTACCCTCCTCCGTCCCCAGCGCTGTTAGCTGACGAAGCGACGAGGAAAGGGGCTTGTGCAGAGCTCCCCAGTGCCCAGTGACAAGGGCTGAGGTTCCCATTCCTTTCTGCCTCCCCTGGAGTGGGTGTGTTAACCCGGGCCAGGCAGCAGGGTGGGGAGGCTGGCATGGGAATGCCTGAAACCACCCCAGCCGGTTGCATCAATGCATGAGTCAGACCCCTGAGGCAGCGCTTTTAGGCTCAGCCGCCTCTAAACCCAGGTCTTTGGGGGCCCGAGACTTCCATTCACTGGGGATTCTTTCTCCCATGTCTGATTTTCCATACGTGTCATCTGTGGATAAAGTGCCCTAGCTTAAACCAATACGCTATAGTTTTTACTGGAACTGACAGAAGCGTGCAAATGTCTTTGTGGCCTTGGTGCTCAGTTGCATGACGGATGTGAGCACGATCCTGAGCTGTAGCAAAGCTGTCCAGTAAAATGCCACAGGGCTGCCCGTGTCTCCGGGGTTTTGGCGGTTCCCTCCAGGTCCTCTGGCAGTGGAAGAGTCTCGGTGCTACTTCGGATTTCGTCATCCCAGTGCCTGGAGTCATGTGGTTATGTAAGAATTTAAATTTCGGTTTTTGTTAAGCGTGTGTTTAGATCTCGAGATCAAGGAGGAGAGTTGGGCAATATGAACTCTGTAGCCCCAGACGCCTGAAGCAACAAGCGACGTCCAAGGCTTACAGCAGCAGTATCGAGCCGATCTCGGGAGTTACTGGGGATCTGGCCTGTGGGCTGCACCCGTGGGTGCTGGCACCCGTGGGTGCAGCCGCCTGGGCAGCCCCCTCCACCTGCCTCGCCGGCTGAAGAAGACTCCCCCCAGCCTCTCCGTGCCTCGGCCAGGTCCCCTCCCGACAGCCGGGCTCCCCGGCGGCTGCTGGCCGCGGCCGGCCGGCTGCTCCCGCCCGGGCGCTGCCTCTTCCCTGCCCGCTGCGAGCATCCGGCGGTGCCCTCTGTTGGCCGGGCCTGGCCGGGCCCTGCCCCGCTCCCCTGGGCTGGGCGCTCCTGGCTGCAGCCCTGGGCAGTCCCGGCATGTTTTTTGCAGCCTTGCAGGAATGCTGCTGGTCCGGTGGGTAAGTCTTCATTCCTCGCCTTTCACTGCTCCCTGCTGGTCTCCAGGAAGCTGAGCACTGGGGTAGAAAAGCAGAAGCGACGGGTTCTGGTTGAGGAGTATTGAATCAGGATGCTCTGGCCCCAGAGGTCATTACTTCAGCCCCCAGCCCAAAGCAGGTTGAACAAGAGTGTGTCGCTCACCGCGTTGTTCAGCTGGGTTTTGAACGTTGCTGGGAATGGGGGTTCCACGGCCTTTCTGGGCAACTTGGTCCAGTGTTTAACCACCCTCATGAACTTTTTTGAACTTCATGAGGTTCCTGTCAGCCGTTTATCCAGCCTGTTGGGATTCCTCCAAGTAAGAGCCCTGCTCTCTAAGTATATCAACCGCTGCCCCTCATTTGGTATGGTGCATGAATTTGCTGGCCATATGCTTTGTCACATCATTCCGGGTGTTAACAAAGGCATCACAGAGTATCTGCCCCGGTTTTGAGCCTTGAGAGATGCCGCTCAACTCCACTGGTTGTCACTTGGACTTTGTAACTGCTGATCAGCTTTGAGCTAGGTGGTCCAGCCAGTTTTCAAACAACCTCATTATTCATGTACCCAGTGACTATCTATCTCACTAGTTTGGTTATAAGAATACTAGGGGAGATGGCATTGAGAGCCTCCCTAAAGTCAGTCTACATTACTGGCTCAATCAGAACCAAAGGGCTGATGCTCCACCCCCGGTGCAGCAGCCTGCTTTGCCAGCCACCCCAGACAGACCCTCCAGTCCTCTCCACAACACCTCCACCCCAGTCACTCACCTGATCCCCTCTCCCATCTGCACCGACACTGCTCCCAGGCTGCCCTCCTGGCTCTCGCCCATCTGCTTTCCAATGATTGCTGAGCCTCACAAGGGGGCTTCCTGGGGCAGGACCGGGTAGGCAGGTAGACTTTTCATGGAACAGGCAGGTTGTTGCTACATGGCCAGACTTGCTCTCAGAGTCCTTTGCCTTGCTGTGTATCATCTGCTGTGCATCATCTGCTGTGCAGTCTGGTAATTGAAATACCTTTTGATGAAATCTTGTTCTTAATCCTCTCAAATATGTACATGTGCTGATATTGAGTCTAGTTTACCTAATGAAGCTTTGGATAGAGTGGTCTGTTCCTGTAAACACCATGCAGACCAGGGGCCCGGCAACCTCTTATCAGATTTTGCCCTAGGAAATAGTAAAAAGTGTGAGAGAGGTTGTGGGGTTGGGATCTGGCAGCCACTGTGGGGCTGGGATCTGGCACTTGTGAAAAGTGCTGAAGACTAAAGCACAGCACACAAGGAGCTTGGACTCCCACAGGCTGTGCTAGTCAGGGGAAGAGCTTTGCTTTTGTTGATTTTGGGAAGTCTGTTTTTTGACTCTTTGAACTGTGTTCTGCAGGAAGGACTTGGGGAGATCTTGGGCTGAGCCTGTCTTGGGCCAGTGAGAGAGCCCAATGCTGAACGGTCGACAGAGGCCAGATCCTTGAAGGACTCTCTTGCTGTAATTACTGTGCTGGCAGAGGATGTTCAGGTGGCACTGAGGCTGAAGGGCTCTTTGGATATAGAGGAGGCTGTAGAGCTTGTTGGCTTCAAACATTGTGCTGTGCGTATAAGTTGGGGGTGATTTCTAAAGTAAAAAAGCAGGAAAATACAGCCCTGGTGGAAGCTACCTCAAAACTTTCTGCGCTGCTATTAAATTACTTATGTCCTTGCTGCAAAATGGATAGCAAGAAAAAAGTGTTGTCCACGTGTGGCTTGTGACATTTATTTCTGATCTTTTGAACACAGAACAGAAATCCCTGTGTGGTGAGAAGGGAAGTGAGGAGTAAGACTGGGATAAGAGTTTGGGTAAAGTGTACAGGAGGGCTTCCTGCTGTGTGAGCAGCAGCACCGCAGCTGGGTCTCAAAAGTTAGCTTGTCTTCACCCCTTGCACAGTGGAGGAGGGAAGGCAAGTTAGAAGACCTCTGAACCCAGCACTGGCCTGTTGCTGCTGCTGCTGCTGCTATCTCTGATGTCTGGGACTTTTCCATGGTTGAAGAGTGGGTGGGGGACAGATGCTGAGGGCAACTTGGAGGTGGCTGTGGAGAGCCGAGGAGGGGAGGCACCCCGAAGCAGCAGTGTTGCAGACACGCCAGGTGCAGCATTAGGAGGGTGGCTTCCTGAGCCTGTCAAGGTCTGTCCGAACCCACCTGACCACTGTGTGATAGGTGCTACAGTGCTTTGTTGGGTCTGCAATTTCTAAGGCATTTCCAGAAACAGTCATGCTTCTAGTCATTTTTCTTTCCTTGCTCTAATCTGATCTCTTCACTTCCCTTGTACCTGACAGTCTGCTATGTCCAGCTGCTCACCATGCCAGATCGCAGAACCAGCCCTGTGTAGTTTGAGATACATTCCCTTCATTGCACTTGCTTGGGTTAATTGGCCATTTGTGTCCTGTCTCCAGAGTGGCCCATGGAGGTCTCTCTTCAAAAACAACATAACTAATTCCACAATTTTCTTTTCTGGCTGAGGACCATCTTTCTTCACCCCTGTCTGCTGACATTCAGCATGTCGAAAGCAGAGCAGTGGGAGCCCTGGTCATTCCAGTCAGCCGTGCAATAGAAATGGCCGCTGTTGTGCTTGTAATGATGGTTTATTACCTGGGTTTGAAAGGAAACAGTTTGTTAGCAGTTATGCAGCTAGAGAGTCCTGCCTGTCTTACATGCTCTGCTCTGTTCTCAAGACCTTCAGAATAAAAATGGAGATGCAGTGAAATGTACAGGCAGTAACAAACGCTGTCTCTCGTTTTGTTGATGCTGGGAACAGGGGCATTTTGCTGTGCTGAGTTTCCTTGTGAGTGAAGGGTGTTAGTCCCAGGGAAATTGTCTTCCTCTCCTGAGGACTGTCAAGCACGTTCCTGCCCTTCCCTTTGGGAGCCCTGTCATTGGAGTCGCAGAGCTGTAGATGGTGTCTGCAGAATGGTCTCAATGACGCAGAAGGAGCAGGCTTTGCTGAGGAGATCTAATAGCTGCAGTACCCGAGGAGCCTCCTCCTTTTGCTGAGCCTGACAGTAAGGTCCTTCTGCTCCTGCTAATGGCCTCTGCCCAAATCTCTTGGTACATGAGCTAGCTGCTGTCAAAGCTGTAGAGGCTGGATGAGTCCAGCCAGGTGCTTGGCTAATGCGTCACAAGGAGCAAGGTTTTCTTTTGCTTCCCTCTACACTGCAATCCTTCTGTTGACAGGCAAGATGTTAAAATAAAGGCTGTGTGGCCCCTATTGATTCTGCCCAAGGCTTTTTTTTTTTTTTTTCCCTGTGGAAGCCTTACACGCGAAGTCTTGCACTGTGCCTTTCAACTCAGGCTCTGGATCAAGTCTTGCAAAGATTGGGTGCAGCTGCAAGACTGCTGGAGGGGTTTTTATCCTCACATCAGATGGAGCTGGGGCAAAAAAAAAAAAAAAAAGGGTAAATCACAGAGCCAGCAACTTTCTTGGCGTCTCTGGGATTGTGGATCCTCCTGCCCCTCCGGCCTTCAGAAATGTACTCGGCAGAGCTGCCCGCATAGAAAAACAAATGCATCCCAAACCAAAACAAACAGAGTTGGGTGTTGGTAGTGAATGGGCCAACACTGTGTGCTGGCGTCATCTCTGCCCACTGCCAGCACGTTGTCATGGGAACAGCTGGATTATTTTACAATCCAGCTGTGGAGCCAATTCTCTAAAGGAGTAGCCTGGAGGGAGGAGAGAGGGGCGGGCAGAAGGGAGCGATGCTGTATTTTCTGGTAACTGGAGGGAGGAGGAGTATTAATGGAGAGAGAGAGGAAGGGAAGGATTACCAGTGAGTGCCATCTATCATAGCCTGAAACTGCAACCAGTCATTTCCAGATAACTGACTCCCTGCTGTTAGCTGCATCTGGGAATTACAAGCTGCCCTGTGGGAGAAGGGGGGTGAGGAAAAAGGCAAATCTTCTTTTTCTGTTGAGGCTGATAACGTGTGTATCACAGCGTGTTGTCCTGCAGTGACCGTGGCTTGCCAGCTGCAGGGAGTGCCATGCACCTGCGTGGGGCCCCACCGCCCCAGAAAGCTGGAGCTGATAAAGTAATGGCTCTTAGCTCACCAGGAAAAAGATTCATCACCGTTTCCCTTGCCCTCTCTGAAGTATTTGTTGCCCTGTTTCCTTTCTGGAAGCTCCCTGGATCCTGTTTTGAGGCTGCAGAACACTGAGGGCATCGTAGGTACCTAAGCAGAGGTTTAGTCTTTGTGCTGGTGAAGGCTGTCGTACCAAAATGAACACGCTTGGTCCGATGGCAGGATTTTTGCTCTTTAAGTGAGTTCCGGGCCCTGTGGTTTAGCAAGTCACGCTGGTTTTGAGCTCGATGAGTCCCCTGCAATGAAGATTTGGTGACAAAAACTAAGAGCCTGCAGCGGTTGTGAGGACAGAAGCAGTGTTTTTGGTCTGATACAGCTGGGGCGGCGGAGAGTTGCTCTTCTGGAAGGGGAAAGCAGGCAGAAGGAAAATCTCCTGCCTGCAGGAGCGCTCCTGGCTCGGGTGGGAGGCGAGGTGCGGTGGGGAGGCCCGACTAGCGCCGTTAGCCTCGGCAGCCGGCCAGCGCGCCGTGCCCGGGACGCGGGTACACTCGCGGTGTCCGAAACCAGACCCTCCCCCGTCCCGTTTTAGCCCACTCCAGTGTCAGGAGCGGCGTCCCGCGGCGCCGGGAGGCGGCGGCGAGGGCGGCGGGAGCCGCCGAGGCCGCGCTCCCCGCTGGCGCCGGCGGGCGGCGGCCGGCAGAGGGCGCAGCCGGCCGGGCCTGTCCCGGCGGCGGGCGGCGGGCGGCGGGCCGCGTCCCGGGCCCTCTCCCGCCCGGGCGCCCCGCCGCAGCTCGCTGCTGGCCCCGATCTGGTCTAACTCGGCCTCGGCGACACCGCCAGGGCACGGGCCTGCGGCTGCCGGGGTGGGCGAGGCCAGCCGCCCCCCTCCACGGCGCACACCTCACCTGGGGAAAGGCCCCGGGGCTGGCAGCTGCCTCCTGTCCGCTCTGCCCGGGTGCTCTGCAGCCTGGCTTGGCTCCGCGGAAATTCTCCTTATACCAGTCACAGGAAGGGATGTCCGAGCAAGAGCTGAGCATCGGCTGACTGCCAGGATAGATGAATTAACATGCTGTAGAAACCAGGGTCTTGCTTCTCCATTGCCAAGTCATCTGGCCGCTCTGATAGGCCTGGCTGGCTCTGGAGACCCTTTCCCTCAGTAAGTCTGCAGGCGACACCAAGTTGGGCGGGAGCGTTGATCTGCCGGAGGGTAGGAAGGCCCTACAGAGGGACCTGGACAGGCTGGATCGATGGCCCAAGGCCAACTGTATGAGGTTCCACAAGGCCAAGTGCCGGGTCCTGCACTTGGGTCACAACAACCCCATGCAACGCTACAGGCTTGGGGAAGAGTGGCTGGAGAGCTGCCTGGCAGAAAAGGACCTGGGGGTGTTGGTCGACAGCCAGCTGCATATGAGCCAGCAGTGTCCTCAGGTGGCCAAGGAGGCCAATAGCATCCTGGCTTGTGTCAGAAACAGTGTGGCCAGCAGGACGAGGGAAGTGATCGTCTCCCTGCACTTGGCACTGGTGAGGCTGCACCTCGAATACCGTGTTCAGTTTTGGGCTCCTCACTACAAGAAAGACGTGGCCAAAGAAGGGCAACGAAGCTGGCGAAGGGTCTAGAGCACAAGTCTTATGAAGAACCGCTGAGGGAACTGGGGTTGTTTAGCCTGGAGAAGAGGAGGCTGTGGGGAGACCTTATTGCTCTCTCCAACTCCCTGAAAGGAGGTTGTAGCGAGGTGGGGGTCGGTCTCTTCTCCCAAGTAACAAGTGATAGGACAAGAGAAAACTGCCTCAAGTTGTGCCAGAGGAGGTTTAGGTTGGATATTAGGAAAAATTTCTTCACTGAAAGAGTAGTCAGGCAGTGGAACAGGCTGCCCAGGGAAGTGGTTGAGTCCCCGTGCCTGGAGGTATTTAAAAGATGGGTAGATGTGGTGCTTAGGGAGATGGTTTAGTGGTGGACTTGGCAGTGCTAGGTTAAGGGTTGGACTTGATGATCTTTAAAGGTCTTTTCCAACCTAAACGATTCTATGATTCTGTGATTCCCAGGGCAGCACTCTCACATGCAGTCTTTGCCAGAGCTGGAAGGACAAGTCCAATTTTATTGCTTGATTTTGAAGTGGTGAGTGCATGACAGATAAGAACCACAGAATGCCGGGGAGCTTGGGAGACTCTGGCATCATGATTTTGCCCTTTTTCGGAGTTCAGACAAGATACTGAGCCATTTTCCATACTCCACTTGACATTTCTTTTTCTCTCATGTATGGATTGATGCTGTATGTGCAGACTAGGGTCTAGGGCAGATTTGAAAGGGGGGTATCTGTCCTGTGCCTTACTGGTTCTTAACATTTTAATAAAATACAAGTCAGAGTTGCAAAGAAATATTTTAGGCACTGCAGTACCTTCTTCCATCCCTCCTGCTTTCTCCATTCTTCTGGTTCCTCCCAGTGGTCTCTGTTGACCCTGCCAGTGAAGACTTGCAGCCCCCTTTGGGGGACAGTTGGCAGGGCTTTCAGTATTCACATCCAGCCTAGCTTTCAGCATGTGGGCTTCTTTACCAGAGCACCTCCAAACTTGTGAGAGATGCCCCAGTGAGAACTGGCAGCTTTAAATTATTCGCAGGATTTCAACTTACTAGTAAAGACACCTGTTTGAAAAAATGACTTCTGGCCTTTTTTAGTAGTGCAGTTCTGGACCTGGCCCCTGTTCTGGAGGAGTTATTTACAGATGAAAATAGCACTGGAGAAGAGGTCAGAGTTGGGACCGTGAAATATACAAAGAAAATGCTTTGCCTGGCATCTAAACTGCTGCTCTAGTTATTTCCGCATTTTTGAGGAGATACAGAGATTCCTCTTTTCTCACTGTATTTTTGGTCTCTACTGCTTTGGGGACATGTTTGAGGAGGCAAACTGCAGGCAGTGACTAATGAAGTGTCTCAGATGTCTTTCCATGATGAGACAGCCACCAGTGTGGAAAATACTGCACTTTTTCTGGGGGGAATTTTGTCTCTTGCTCTCTCCTATAGGGAACCCACTTTCTTGTTCTTCTTTATTTTAGCCTCCAGCAGAGGAGGAAGATTTAGGGGGTTTCAGGCAAGTCAGCAGGAGCCTTTTTTCTAGAGCTTCATCAGATTTTCACCACTGTGACATTCAGGTTAGACTTTGTCTCCAACTTATCCCCAGCATCAGCTGTTACAAATTTACTTGGACTCATCTGGCCATGCAGCCCGTCACCCTGATGCTCCACCATCAGCTGGTAAGACCTGCCAGCCCTACTGCTGTTGTGAGTAATCTATTGAGCCGAGTGATTTGGCCAGAACTGTGGCACCAGGCAATGCAGTGAAGCAATAGCAGTGGTAGCCCCCAGCATGCTGATATGTTGCCGGTGCAGGTGGATCAACAACCCAGCTGTTGCCGGTGCATGGATCAGCTCTTGTGATGTGTGTAATGAGAGCAGCAATTGCTGGGTCCCTAGATTTTGCATGTATACAATGTAGGATCGCTGTTTTTTTGTGATACAGCTGTATGGGGCTTTTACTCTTCAAAATATTGGTGCTGATGTGTAACAGGACTGTCCATCAGTAGAAATTATGGAAGATGAGACATGGAAGGTGGGGGAGAATGTGGAAAGGAAGCAGAGAGAAAAGAAAATAAAATTGATACTGGGTAATTGCAGGAGAGCAGGGAGGTGTGACATTGGCTTTTATGGGGAGTACACCCCCTTGGTGTGGGCCCAGGGAGGAGCAGGCAGCTGAGAACATTATTGTCCTGTGGAATTACTTCGGCTAAGCCTGATCCATGTTGGCACTTTGAGGGTGCCATGTGGTAGCTGGAGCCCAGCTCTGCTCCAGGCCTTCCCCAGCAATGATAGGTCCCTGGCAAGGTGAACCCGAGACCCTGAAAGGTGACCCAGGGTTCAGCACCCAATGTGCCACTGCTCCTGCCAGTGGTGGTGGTGATGCCAGTGCAGGCAACACACCCAGCAGAGTTAGAGCGCCCTGCTGCCCAGCGCCTTCTGCCTTTCAGGTTCTGTCTTTTCTTAAATGGTAATTTGTGAGGCTCTCGTGGCCAGTGATGGATCTGGGCCTCCTGTGCTTGGTGCTGCATCCCCAGAAAATAAGCAGTCCAGCACTGAAACAGTGCTTAGCTGCACTTTCAGACAGAACTGCCCATGAAAAAGGAGCTTCAGGTGCTCCAGTGCATTGTTTGTCCAAGTTTTCCCCAAACTGTTGTGTTTGAGAGTGTCCTGTAAGGAGTCCAAATGCTTTTTTGAAAAGGATCATTAACAGACAGTCCTTCAGAGACCCTGAATGTGTTTGTTATCTTGAACTGGAAATGTAGATAGGAGTGGTATTGCTGGGTCTTGGCATTTGATGCCCTTCCAAGCATCAAGTATACCAGTGACCTTCAAGTAGTAAGGCATTAAAAAATAATTTTGTAACATGTCAGAGTTGATTGCTTTTCCTCTGATTGCAAGAGCTTTTCTGCTTGCAAGCTTTTCAGTCTCCTAAGCTAGGCAGCAGTTGTAATTTTTTTTTTTTTTTGAAGGAAACATGATCAGGTCAGCTTTGGCCCCCAGTGTAGGCTTTAGCTGGTAGCAAACTTATTGGAATCACTTGATGATCAAAAATAAAGATCAAGTGAGGACTTTCTCCAAAAAAAGAAATGTGCCTTTGCTCATCATGCTTACAACCTTGGTGTTGCAGCCATGAAATTCTGCAAAGGAGAAGGGCTTAAAAGTATGGACAAATGTGAAACTAATTAGCTGGTGTCATTGTCTAAGCTGAATGAAGTGCTGAAAGAAAATAAACATTCGCAGTGAAACACAGCATGGATCTAAACAAATTCTTTCAGCCTTAGTAATAATCTGTAGTGCTTCCTTACTAAATGAATGAGTGGAGAATTTTTTATTTTAAAGCTGGGGTTGTACTCTGACACCATCATCACCAAGTCTGCACGGTTCAGCATGGACCTGCCTTTCCAAAGGGCTTTTGCCACAGAGGCTGGGCCAGACTCTTTCTCTCTCTCCTATCAAAGTGTTTCTTTGTGCAGGCAATCATGGTAGCTGCATGTGTCAACTAAGCATGCAGCTGCACGCACAGTTTTTCCTGTTGCTTTGGACTCCTGCCTTTTAGAGATCAGGCTGTGAGTGTTTATGGTTTTTAAATTTGCTTTGCAACTAGTATGATCCCTGAGAGTGCCTTCATTTCCAGAAGTAGCTGGTCAATGGATTTGTCTTTAGATAAAGAATTTTCTATACTCTGCCCTGAGTGGAGCTTGTCGGCTGCAGGGAGGATTGTAGCTGCAGTTATGTCTGCTGTGAAATTCCCAAGATTCCCATCACCACCCTAGTTTAAACATCCCCCAGCCCTGCTATAAACAAGTGAGAGACACTCACCCTGCACCCTGGCTGGGAGCCAAGGATATCGGGCGCTCTGGTTGGAGACAGAAGGGGAGCACAGAAAATAGTGTCAAGTCATGAATCACCTCAGTGAGGATCGACAGCCACCATCAACAAAACCAGACAAACCTGGGGTCGCTGCTTAATAAGCAGTTTATTTCTCGTCGAAGTTACAATGTGCAGGCGAGCTGGAAAGGCAGCAAAGCACTGCTGGCAAGCAGCTGCCTGTGCTCTGTGCACATAGGGCACCTCCTTGCCATGTCCTGTTGCAGCAAGATACCTGTAGGGCTGTGGATGTAGTGTATGGGCCTCTCAGCTGTTTCTGGCCAGATTCCTAAGGTGACAAAGTCTATGTAATCATGCTGTTTACCATGGGGCCCTTCTGGCAACTTTTGATCATGCTGGACAGTTTCAACCAAATTTGAGAGAAGAATTGAAATTTCCAAGATTGTTATATTTCTACAGGTTTTGTGACGCTCTACAGGTGGACAGAAGAATCAGGCCCAATTCAGTGCTGTGCCATGGAAGAGGCATGGAGAGTGCACCTGGTACGGATCCTGCTCTGGCAGCCGTGACCTGTATATGCAGGGTGTGCGCGTTTGTACGACAGCCAGCACACACATACATCAGGACTAGCCCGAGCAGGGGATGGGAAGAAGTGTGAAGAGAAAGCCAGGCTTAATGCAGTGCGGGAGAGGTGTACAAAGGCAAAGGACACCAATGTGGAAATTGGCTCACCAGCTGTTTTCTTCTGTTTCAAGATCCTTATCCAGACCGGCTTGTGCATCTTAATTCTGGAA
Organism: Platalea leucorodia; assembly: GCF_965183815.1. Taxonomy (NCBI): domain Eukaryota; kingdom Metazoa; phylum Chordata; class Aves; order Pelecaniformes; family Threskiornithidae; genus Platalea; species Platalea leucorodia. The sequence continues at coordinate 26,557,726 of NC_138829.1, read as the reverse complement.
AGAAATCTAGACAGTCTGTGATCATGAATGAAGATTTAGATACACCTCTGTAGCTTCATGCACTGAGTGTGAGACTCGGTTGGCTGCATCCTAAGCTCCTCTTTAACCAGGTTTGAAGCTTGAAAATGGTGCTTCCATCCTGAGGGACTTTGGGGAGATTTAGGTGCAGCCCACCAGCTCTTGGCAAGTTTCCAAGGTGGCATGGCTTCTTTTCTTGGGAAGCCCTCGCTGCCTGGTCCATATATGCTGTCCCCTTGCCTGAGGTGTATGGGACCACAATGACTCAGGGGTGCTACATGGCAGGTGAAGTTTTCTTTGGGTACTGCCTGTGCACAAAGTTCATGGTCCCACAGCCTTACAGGTTTTTTTTGGCATAAACAACCTCAAACCCAAGCAGGAACCATGGTTTTTGCCTTATGGAGTATCTTACCACATTACTCTGGAAGGGCTGTAGCTCTGTTTTGGAAGGTGATCTCCTGCTGTACAACTGATGCCAGTGGATCCTCGTGATTCACTGCACACCCTGGGGATTCCTCCTTTATCTGTGCCACGCTGCAGCGCTTCTCATCTGGGCTGATTTGCTGGGTCGTCCGTGTGTTCTGTGACTCTGGGGTCACCTTGACGAGCCACCCTCCTCTGCGTTTGAATCGGGAGTGCATGGCCTCTTGTCTGTGGCTTGAGGGTGCAGCAGCCCCCTCTGGTCACCATGCCCCCTGCTTCTGCAAGGTTATACAAGGAAAGCTGAAACTTTCTTGCCACAGGCCGGGGAGCAAATTCAATCTCCAGCAGACCTGGAACAACGAACAGCTTGGAGAAGGTGTGCTTCCAGGACATGTGCCAGCACTGAACCAGCACCAAGAAACTGCGGCAGGTTTACAGAAATGCCACAGGCAAAACGAGAGCTCTGGTAATTCACAGGCTCCCCAGGTTTGACAGGCAATCATCCAGCCTCACCTCTTGTATAAGACTGGCCCCTTCATTTCATGTAGTTACCCCTGTCCCACACCCAATAATATGTGCTTGCCAGCAGTGCTTTTGGGAAGTTAACCAGCCTCAGTGCAGAATCGAATGGAGACAGGGAATCTACCATGTCCACGGGTTGATCAGCCACACTCTACGAAACAGTGTTTTCTTTCTAATCAGAAATTGCCTGGTTATGGCATCCGGCTGTGGTTCCCATTCTTCCTTTCTTCGGGAGATTAAAGACTTTTTGAGTGCCCTGTGTTTACTCCCTGGGATTGCAGTGGGATAAAGGCACTTTCTTCTGTTCGAGAGGCTAAAGAGGCTGAGCTTACTATGGGGCAAATAGTGCACCTCTCAGCCACTGGAGTCTCTCTTCCCCCTCCATCCCCCAGTGGTCAACACCCCTTTTAAGGCAGGGAAGTAATGCTTTTGTCAGTGCTGTACGCCGGTGTCATGTACCTTCCTTTACCCCTACCCAACATGTCCTTTTCTGAGTGTCTACTGTAAGGACACAGGCTGGATTTTAACCTGTGTTCCCAAAGGGAAGTGCTTGGAGCCACTTTATATGATGCAAGGTGCATGTTGAATCAGAGAGGGACAAAATCAGCAGTAACAGAAAATCTTTTGTGAGTTGTAAGTGCTTTAAAGGGCCAAAAATAATTAATCACTTCAGGGAAATGGGCTCTCTTGTCTACACAGAGGGTGGGAGAGAGAGAAAAGAAAGTGCTTTAGAAGGGAGAAAGGAAAGAAAGGTCCTTGCAGTGTCCCTGTCAGTACCAAAATAAATCTCTGAAGAGAGAGAAGGGAAACAATAGCAGCAGAAAGCTGCCAGAGGGATGGCAGAGCAGAGCCTTAGGAGCAGATCTCTTCCTGACTAAAGGCTGCCAGCTCTGGACCTTTGTGATCAGTTTGCTTTGGTGAACCCAGTAACTGCTGGCGTGTACTTGTCTTTCTCATCCATGGACTGCTTGCTAAGCAGGCCAAGTGGTGATACTGAGGGCAATATCCTAGCAGGAATGTAGCTGAGCCATTGGATCAAATACTGGATTTGAACCAAACCAGTCCTGTTTTGGAGCAGCTAAACTGTCCGGTGGGCTGGAAAAAGCTCTGGGGAACCTTGACCAAGGTTGCTAGAGAGCAAAGTAGCAGAGAGTTTCCATCCAAAAAGGATCCAGGCAACATCTCCTTACAGTAAACAGAAGAAAGCCTTGCAGTTCTGTGATCCTTAAGCATAAGGGGGAGTGGATGAGGCTGCCGGGAGCAGGCTGACAGCCCTGGGAGGTTTTATACTGACAGAGCACATCTGTAGGGGAGAGCTGCCAGGCTGTCATGCAGACCCACTGGGGGACCATCTCACACTTCGAGCACATGCTGTCTGCATCTCCAGGGGCTCCTCACACCTTCCTGGACATGACTGCAAGCGGGAAAGCAGGTCAAATCATCGGCATTATGAACAGCAAATCTGACATCTGGGCTGGCCAGTGGAACAGTCCAGGCATTTGCTTTGTTTATTTTTCTTCTGCCTTTGGCGCTTTTGCTCTTTACAGAAGAAGGCCTGAGTGCGTTGCTAACACACTGCTCAGGGTAAGCACTAAACGAAACTCCCACTATTTTGAGGAACCTAACTCAGGCATTTTTAAAATAACTGCTGCTTTTATGTGATTCTTGGACAAATTGAAACTAAAACCTCTTCCCTGACACACTGTTTTTGTCTGTTGTGCTGGTAGGCTGCTCTGTGGTTAGAAATCTCCAACATATCGACGTACTCTGATTCTGCTTTCACTTGGCCTAACCTGACACTCTGGAGTAATTTCATTAATGTCAGTGGAGACATTTCCTCTTTACGCTGGCGCAGAGCTAGTTTGGATGTGAGCCCCCACCATACATAGAGGAGAGCTCCAACTCTCCCCTGCTGCAGCTAGCAAGATCTGTGCAACAGAGGTGAACTTGCTGGAATGCAGAATGTGAGCTGGGGACTAGGGACAGCAGCTCTCCTGCCTCCGGCTTGCAAGTGGCTTCACCAAGAGCAGGTTTTCAACTGGGGGCTGTTGATTTCCCCAGTACATGCTCTACAGCACAAGGGAAACAGACCTTTGCATTGACCATGGCCTGTTTGGAGATGTTCTTCAGAGGCACCCGCTCTCCTCCTTTTTCTCTCTGCTTCCAAACCCACCCATCAGCATCTTGGTGCCTGGTATCACGAGCTGCTTGCTCTCAAGACAATGGGGCTCGGAGTGTTAGACTTTTTGGAGCAATTAGGGTCTGTTTTTAGCTGAGCTGCTTTCAAGAGCAGTTGAGTAGGTATAGGTACAGTGTCTGGGGATGAGTTCTTGGGGGCTTGTGACTGCTGAGATGCTGAGCAGAGCTCTGGTGAGTTCGGCAGTGGGAGGTTCACTGATCCCTCTGGGGGTGTTGCAGGGAGGGGGCTGGAGTGGGTGTAGCTGGTGATATGTATAGGCAGCCAAAACCTGGTGTTGTAATGTCTGAGACGGTCTGAGTTTGGAAAAGGCCCCGATGATATCACCCTGCAGAACTGTTAACAGCAGAGTGCAGGAAAGGAAATGTTCACAAGTCCTTTCCAAATCTGTAAAGGAGAGGAATTAATGCTCCCTCTTCCCATCCCTGCTGCTCTCCTTGGAAATGGCTTTCATTCACCACCAGGCATGAAAACGGACGGTTCTTTCTCTTTCTTCTTCTTGCTGCTGCCATCTCTCTACCGTGTGTAGCAGGGAACGCTGAGGGCAGAGAGTGTGAGGCCAGTGGCTCTTCTGCACAAGCTCCCTGCGAGGACGCTGAACTCTGCATACCATCCTGCAGTTTTGCTTAGTCCACTTCCAGAAGAGATAAACAAGTAATGGTGCTTTCAGTGCTGCCACAGAGCATGCAAAAAGAGATTAAGTTCCACAGGAGCTCTCCCGTGCTACTTCTTCTTTGTGGCTGCTTGCTCTCTGCAGCTCTCCGTACCCCCCGGCTGCCCTGCATGACTGCCAGCCCCCACCTGAGCCCCTTCCGAGTCCTGCACTGGGGGCCTGCTTGACTGCAAGATCTTCCCTGTTCATTGCGGCTGTGGCCAGCACAGCGCAGCCCCTCTGCCTAAGAAAGCATCTCTTCTCTGGAGGTGGGGAGCAAGACCAGGCAGAGATTGCTTTGTTGCTCTCAGCTCTGATTTTTTAACGTGATCCACCCACTGTCACAGGATCCTTGGGAGGGTGGGAAGAAGCCTGAAGCTGGAGCCAGTTAATGTGAATTAAGTGAGCAATACCCTGCACGGCACAAGGAGTGTGCAGAATGATGTCAACCTGTGACTGCTTGAACTAGGCAATTATCTTTGTGATTTTTCTCAAACCAAAATGCGGAGAACGTGTGTGAAATATTTCCCCCTAGAGCTTCATGCGGCAAGACCTGCGGACTGACAGGGCTGGTGTGTCGTACTGAGAACAGGTGAAAGCATGGCCTGCTAAGCTGCTTTGAAAGGGGGAGCTTTCTCTTTTAGCCAGTTGCTCATTGCCAATGCACAGAGTCTTGCTTTCCCCCTTCCCCAGTGCTCAGGAGCATGGGCTGGTCGTCCTTCCGCCGTCTGTGATGGATGAGATCAGCATGGAGCTCCCACCCTCCTGCTCACAAAAGAGCCAGTGTCGTGGGCAATTTGAGGAAGGGGCAAGGCAGATAACAACCCTTCCCGACGGCTTTCATAAAATCTCATGTCCTGGAGTCATCTATTCCTGCATGGACACTTGTCTGCAGATTGGTTGAAAAAGGACTGTGCCAATTTGTTTATGCATGTGAGCACCAGCTTGGTAGCAAGCATGGTCCTACCCCTACAGAAACAGAGAGATAAGAGATGGAATTGACTTTCCAGTGACTTTCACTGATTTTGGAGTGCATCCCAAAGGACAGCAGTGGGGAGCAAGTCAGGCAGGGGGTCTGTGTTGCGTTATGGCTGCAGCAAAGGTCAGTGTGATTTTCCTCTCCAAGGAGGGGAGTGAGAGTCTTTCTCTGAACAGTTCACCAAATATTGTGATCTGAATTGGGGATATTGGAACTGTTGACAGACTGGGGAGATGGATTGAGCATAGTGCTAACCAGTTTAGCCAAAAGATGACTAAGGTGGGGGAAGCATTGTTGTCTCCAAACATCTGTGAAGAGATGGGGATTACATTAACAAAGGAGAAAATTTAGACCGAGCATCAGGAAAGTACTTCCTAGAAGTGAACTGTGTCTCCCCAGGGAGGGGGTGGGGAGTCCCATATCTGGCAAGATGGTAACAGCAATAAGTAATAACAAGTCTGATTACTTGTCATGTAATGATAACAAAAAATGTAAAATGAATCTTGATAAAGAGCTAGAGTTCTCTGATAACAATCAAATGCACAAGCCAGGGGATGAGCAGGGTGGGACCTGAGGGGTTTCTGATGCTGGCAGGGCATGCCTGGGAGTTCTGCTGACTTCCTTGAGCCATAAAGCCTGTATTTAGACCTTTGTTCACTCAATACTTTCGAGCAGAGGTAAGTTCAATTCCTGGGCCCCTTCTCTGAGGTTTGTCATTTGAAGGAGAAGGAATCTGGTACAGCAATGATCAGTTTGTGCTTTATTTGCTGGCAGCGGGACCCCAGAGACCCCCCCAGAGCTTTATTTCACTCCCATGCTGTTTGGAGTGGAAGGATCTCCCAGCAAAGAATGCAGAAAGACAAATGTATGTTCTGGTTGGGGGTTGTTCTGTGATATGAGCCAAGGGCTGGAGTAGGGTCTTAAATGGACAATCACATCCAGAAGCAGGTGAGAAGCTCTCCTCTGAGATGTGGCCAAGACCCTAGATACCCTGGCCAAAGGGAGCTCTGCCTACAGAGCAGGCAGAGCTGTAGATGAGAGGAGCAACTGGGTCTATGGGCCCAGGGGAGCCTCAGACACCCAAATTACAGGGCCAGGGCTCCTCTGCAGCTAGTTTCTTGGAAGGAGACTGGTAACAATCTCCTATTTATACACCCCACAAAAAGATGGGGTTACGGCCAGAGCTCTTTAGTGTTTTGGGGCTTTTGGTTTTGGTGAATGATGAGTCCTTGATTTGCTTTGGTAACCCTGGAGCAAGATGGCAGCATTTTGTCTTCTTTGCAAACTTGAAGCCTTGGTTTTGTTTAGCATGGGCTGTAGTGCCAGTCCTGGAGGGTTAAAATGTGAAAGGGGAATACCCTTCACTTGCGCCCTTGCCCACTTGGTCTGCTGATGATTATCTCCTAAATGGTAGTCATAAGATAAGAGGGAAAATATGACTGAGAAGGTGCTGGGAGAACCGCGCCAGTCCCGTGCATCACCTGCCCCACCAGTGGAAGAGGAAATGGGTGACTCAGGGCCTGGCAGCACAGCAGGGGCAGGAGGGAGGCGGCAGCTGCCTTGCAGGGTCCTGGCTTAGAGCGGCTGAATGCTATCCATGGGGGTCAGCCTCTGTCCCCCAACAAGCTTTGTGAGGGCTGAAGGAGAGGAGTTTCCAGCCCTGCCTTACAGCAGCCCCACCTCACAAAAATGTCAGACCAGAGGCACTTGACCGTGTGAATGTGAGACACAGGCAAACGTGGGGAAGAAAGACGCGAAGAGGGACTGGTGGTTGAAGTCACTTTTTATCCTGGAGCAGGTTTGTTGGAGTACATCCACAGCTGCACAAGGAGTCCTCTCACAGTCTACAGGAAAGCAAGCACAAAGGGAAAATAAACTAGAAGAATTGGGCACTTCGACAGCCAGATCAGTAAGACCATTGTCCACGGTTATCCCAAAATAGGCTACATCGTTTCAGAGACACTTCCAGCTGTGCTGCCTTCACCCAGTGACCAGACCCCCAGTGTGCTCCTTCCAGGCACTTGTTAAACTCCCGTGCAGAGCTTTGGGGAGCTGAGTGCAGAGGGGAAAGGGTGAAGAGCGGCTGCTGACTTGGATGGGATGGCCAGCCTGTGCAGGAGGAGCACAGCATGTTTGCTTGGAGATCCAGCTGGAACCTCATGGAGGCTCCCTGCTCTCCCAGGCTTGTATGGGATGGCTGCAAACTGTCTGTTGCTTATAGGGGCTTCCAAGGATGCTTCCAACTTGACCTGATGTGCAAACCATACCTCCTCTTCCTCCACAGGCCTTCCTCAGCCTAAGGCTCTCTTCCTCTTCTTTGTGCTGTGAAGGGTTCATCTCCCTGTGTCCTTGAGGCTGAAAGGACAGCAGTAATACCCAGTGCCCTTGGGTCCGTTTTCCATCGTAAGAACCCACATGGCTCACCCAGAGCCAAGTCAGTACATGGAAATGGATTGAGTGGCCCAACATGAGACAGAGCCAGCCTGTGATGGCAATGTACCTCCAGTAGAAAACCGGTGGTCAGCTTTTCTCCCAGGCGCTACAGATAGGTGAAGGGAGCCCCAACTGGCAGTATGCACGCCACGTGCAGTGTGAAAGGAACCTCAGAGTCACGTGAAACCCATTAGCGATGTCACCTGTCACTTTTGTCTGGCTTGTGGATGGCCTGGCTGAGAGCTGACCAGCTGTCCCATTCCCACCAGCCCCAACTCTCTTTTGTGACAGGGGTACCTAAACCAAGCAAGCATGGGTAGCCCTGAGCTCACCTGTACTGAAACGGCTCCCACGTCTGGCTGCTGAGCTGGTGTGACGCTGCTCAGAAATGTCCTGCGGCAGGAGGCCAAAGTGATCTTGCCACAGGAAGAGGAAGCACCATGGCCAGCATGGCCCTGCACAACCTGACCCTTCCTACCGCACCAGCCAGCCTGGCTTTGCAGACCACTAACGGGGGCAAGCACCGGGGGAATGGTCATCCCTCCACTCTCCCCTAGCTCCATTGCTAGAACCTGGCCTGGTTTGGAGGCCTGGTACTAAAATGTCTAAGGAACGAATGGAGAGTCCCATGAGGCCAATGCTGGGAATGATCTGGAGTGCATATTTCACCCTGTCCCTCCCTAAAGCAGACCTGCCCTGGGCGCCATGAGGGCCATGGAGAAGTTAACTCTGCAGCTGGGGAGACATCTGCGATTTGGCGAGGATAGGTTCTTTCCACAGAGGCTGCTAATTCTGCATGACCTAATCTGGGTTTGCTGCTTCTCTGTGCTGTGAGTCACAGTGCGCACGGTCCTTTGGTCACTGCGGCAGGCTGCAGGACTTCACAGTGGCCTTTTGCTCTTCCTAGAGAGGATGACTCTCTTTGACTTGGCTGCCATGTGCTGTTTGACACTTTCCATTTATGTGTAATAAGATCACCACGATCTGCAGCAATGGTAGGTTGTCATCCTAAGATCTTCTCAGCAACAAGCAATACATTAGCTGGCCAGGAGTCACACTGGTCCAGAATGATGCCTGTATGAAAAATTTCCCCAAAGGAGCCATTGACAGATCTTAGGAATTGAAGACCTTGGAGAGATATGGCCATTAGTGTGGGGCAGCCTGTCTTGTCAAGGGAAAGCTTTACAGAACTGGGTGGGGGGGAAAAAAACCTTGGTATAAAAATAAAGCAGAAGCTGATCATTTATTGCAAGGTGAGTGCTGCCTTCCTCATCAGCCTGCCCAGCACCCATGGAAAAGCTGTTGCCATCAGTAAACCCAACCCCTTGAGCGGAGGACTCTCTACCCTACCCCGCACCTACGGGGGTAGCCGAGCCCTGAGCCTCTGCAGATTCCCAAGCTGCAAGCACTGGGCCATGGGTACCAGATTAGCTCTTTTTATTTCCTTTCATTTAGCAGGATCCTGCAGAGCTGGGCAGCTGCCAGTCAGTCTGTCAAGACGCGAACTATTTTGGGAATTTTTATGATGGAACAATATTTTTTCGGTAAACAAACGGAAAGCTGTTAAACAGGGACCTTCACCTCGCAGCTCCTGGTTCAGCTCCCTCACTGCTGTGATGCCACAGTGACTGTACTGTCCACTCTGCAGAGCTCCCTTCATGGCTCCAGCAGGGGCAAAACAAATAGCAGCTTTTTTTTCCCCTTTTCATGAACTCCTCAACAAAAAAAAAAAAAAAGGAAAAAAAAGAGAAGAAAAAGAGTAATTTTCATTTAAGCAGCAGAAGCGTGTTCTTGGTGGACTTAACTCCTCACACACCTGAGGGCAAGCTGTATATTGGCTGTGTGTGCCGTGTCATCTGGCCGTGCAGCATCTAGCCACATCCCAGGCTGGATTTCCTCAGGACTGCTGGAACACGACGCCAACCAGCAGTGACACAGGGCTGACTGTGCACAGAAGGAAGACTTCCTTTTTCGCAGTGTCTGTTAATAGGAAGCCCTGATGGAGTCATGGAGTGCGCAGAGGAAGATGTTGGTACGGAAGAATTGAGCAGGGAAAGGAAGGACAGAAATCTTTCCCACTCTAAAATGGAGGTACTGCATTTCTCAGGGGAAAAACACATAAGGAGCCAGTGAGTCTTTGTTGCTTCCATGGGCTAAAATCAGTTTCACGACTCCTATGTACTGGTGGCAGTGGAGGATCCAGTCTCACTTGGGATGTATCTGCCCCAGCCTTTGGGGGAACTGATTGATGGCAATCAATCGGAATGAGCCAAGATATTTGTCTGCTCCACACATGCTTTGTCCACATCACAAAGGTGGTTTGTGGTTTTCCTCAGTTCCTGGAAAGTCCGGTCCATCTTGTACAACAGTGCCGGCTCACGCAGGCCCTACTGGCAGCCTGTTAACTCCAGAGCATGCAGATTGCTGAAGCGTCTCGAGGGATGGCGTTCTGCTTCTCTCCTCTGCCCCTCGTTCCACTGTCAAACTCATCAAGGAGTTGTAGTTTGTCCCACTGAAAACTTGCACAATGGGATCTTTGCTTGCCCCATCCTCATTCTGCCTTGGGATGTCTCCTGTAACTGTTAACTGTTCTCACTCTGAGACTCTGCTAATAATGACTTTTTCAGAGGAACCTTCAGTAAAGTTGCCTGTGAGCAACTGCACCTTCTCCCTGGCCAGCTGTCTTCCCTTCTCCGTGGGCAGTCGCAAGCCCTGCACTTTCCTCTCTCATCCTCCAGTTTCTCAGGTTTCTTCTGTTTGCTTTTGCAGCCTCAGCAGGTCAGCTCTGGCACCTCTGTCCCTTACCCTTCTCCATTTCACTCTGACACTTCCTGGGATTCCTCCCATGTCCATTCGTACGCGTGACCCTCTTCTCACCTCCAGGTCTTCAGCACCTTTCCAGGGCGGCTTCCCCACCCTGCTGTTACTTCTCTTCCTGCCCTCTGCACAGGGTGGCTTTCCTCAGCTCTGCGGCCTGCTCTCTGCTGTGTAGGAGCAGAACTCACCTAGCCCCACCGTGGGAGTGCCTGTGCTGTGCCTTAGGGATGAGAGTCCCAGGAGTGCTGGGAGGACACGGGGTGAACATCTCAGGAACGGCAGCAGTGGTGCTGTGGGAGAGATGCACACCAGTTCTCAAGCTCCCTGGCATTTAAGGCATCCCCATTCTGCAGCTGGATGTACAGAGACCGATTTACTCAGGTCTTTAGTATCCTAAGTCTGCATTTTAAACAGACACCTAAGCTGTCAGAATCCCTGCAGCTCATATCTCCTGTGATTACAGCTTCTGCCGTCTGTTATTGGAGTCCCACTCCTGTTTCCTCTTCTTGGTTTGGCTTCCTTCTCTTCACCCACTACCTTCCCCTCTCTTCATTGCACCCCACATTTTAGCCCCAAGAATTGAACTTATGTGTGCTTAGCTGGTCCATCTGCCCCACAGAGAGCATACTCCATCTCCAGTAAATAGCCCAGCTCTCTTCCTTTTTATCTTTTTCTCTTGAACTGGTTGTGCTCCTCTGCAGGGCGTTATCTCTTTAGCACTCAGTGGCTTACCCAAATCAGTGTCGCTTATTCCTATCACTCCTGTTCCTCCTGCTCAGCCTCATTCCTCCCCTAAAGAAGGCTTCTCTTTCTGCTGCAGTTTTATTCCTCCAGCTTTTATCCGCCTTGGTCTCCCGCAGGTCCAGCTGCACTTCGTCTTCTACGCCAGCCTGGGAGCGTCACCACACTGGAGGGGGGACAATCCTACAGCAAGTCATGCCAATATAATATGTTCTGCTTATGCTTACCTTATGGCTCTCTGGGCCTTAGCCTATAGTTGTCCCGCTCTGTCTTCTTCATGTCAGGCCATCAGAGCCAGCTTTATGATCCCCTGCTTGGGTTTGAGCACTTGTCACATGGAGGCGCAGCGGAATACATGGGTTTTGTCCCAGCAACTTCTCTGCTGTGATTTGGCCACAACCTCTTGTAGCTCTAGACACTGGGCACCAAAAGGACCCTTTGCATCTATGGTTTTTATGACTGTTCCTTCAGTCAGGTTGTAGATAAATACACCCACAAGGCTGGAAAGGAACTTAGCCCCTCTGTGGCTGTGACAACACCCAGCTTGACTATGGGGTCACTGGTGGGGGCCCTCCCATGGGGCTGCCTTGTACTTGGGAGGAGCAGGGAAGAGGTCTCAAATGGTGACACTGGCAAAAACAGTGCCCTGGGCAAGAGCTGAGAGTCCTGCCTCATCTTCGCTCGGTCTGCCTGTGCCTCCATGAAGGACGTTCTTTCTCTCAGCTTCCAACCTGCAGGCATCTCCTGGTCCTCTGTTGTTTACGATACTGCAATTTGTTGCCTTGGAAATAAGTGCTGTTTTATCCCAAACAGAGCCTACAGTTTCACAGTGCAATCAAGCGAGAGGAGCAGATGGTTTCCCCCATCCCATTATCCTCATCCACAGTTAGATGACAGGATCTATGATGCAGTGCAGGTATCTGCGGCACAGCTGTATCTACCCATGTAAGCTGGGGAGCCATGTTTCTGCTGGGATATGACATGCCTTTGTGTCTAGCATCACCATTTTGGCTTCTTGCAAATGGAACTTGACCAAAACCCTAAAATAAACAACTTCTTGCTGACTTCAGTGGTGCCTATGAGCGGTGGGCAGAAGGAAGGTTCAACACTTGCAGTTTCTGTTTCCCAGGGCTTTGTAGTATCTCTCCTTAAGCTTTCAGCCCTCTGCAAGCTCATTTTACTGTTTTCTATGTTGAACTTTGGACGATATAAGCCTTGTACTCTCTGCAGACACTGGTATTCTTTCCTGAAGCTCTCCAGGGCTGAAGCTCAGCTGCAGTTTGGCAGCAGTTGTGCTAGGTAGGACTCAGGCAACTGGGTGGGGGCTTGGTCTTCATGCAAATGTCTTTTCCTGGAAGCAGTTTTCAGAAGAGCTGTTGGTACAGGGGCACAGTGGGGTCATGGCTCTAATATGCACTTAGGGAATCAAAGAAAGAGATGCGGGGACTCTATAGGGCTGAGGAGCCTTCGGGATCTGAAATGGCTGGGGGTATCAGCACTTCCAAGCCCGAGATTCATTGCTTTGCAAACAGTTCTGCTTTCATTCCTCGGCATTATTCTTTGTGATTCAATCTGATTTGTTTGAATTCTGTTCTGAGGCTTATATGTCCTACCCAGCCCTTTGCTGCTTGGGTGCTGTCTTTCATTGCCAGAGCAAATGGGAATGAGTAAATTTAGGCTGGAGATTAACAGAATATTTCTTCCTTTCATAGTAGTAGGATCCTTGAGCAGCTTTCTACTGGGAACAAGGAGAGCAAAACCCCAACTGGTTTCAAGATTGAGCCTGGTTAGTTTATGAAGGGGATTATATAAGTGATGGTGTTAGAGCTTGTGGCTGGATTTAGTGATCCAGTGTCTCTTCCAGTTCTACCTTTCTGAGAGCCAGCTATGTTTAAAATTCGTTTGAAGAAGGAAAAACTATCCTCAAGGTTCAAATGTTCTGAATTAAAAATGGAAAATGGAGCAGAGGCGACTGAAAACTTTGGTTCTTGGTTATCCTTGCTAGCAGCAGGCAGGCTGCAGAGCCAGGGCTAGGAGAAGGTTGGCTTGTGGAAAGAAACAAAATATCTGTAGTTTGACATGGAGATGTGGCATGGGGAGGGCAAGGCAGAGCCCTGGGGAGGGCGATCATGAGTGATGGGGCAAGGAAGGAGGGCCAAGTGCAGTACTGGCGTAGGGGGTGCAGGCCCATGAGATATGGGGGGAGGAGGAGAAAGGAAGAGTTGCCTTTCCTGTACATACTGTATCTGGCTCTTTTGCTTATCACTGACTTTATCCTTTCTGCAATGAGTAACTGACTAAGGCTCCTTGTGCTGCACCATTAATCTGTGGCTTTCCATTAACAGGCAGGTGCTTGTACCCGGGGGACCACCATGCTGACTGCCAGAGATTCCTGGCACCGGGTACTACGGAGTTAAGCAGCCAGGCTGGAGTGTGCAAACAAACAGCGAGACCTGTACTAACAGCCCTGCTTTGTGTTAGTGGGAAGCACAGGCTCCAACTTCTTCCGATTTCTCACCTGTCCAGACTGGTACAGAGAGAAAATGCCTCTTGGAATTGCAGAGAAAACCACACCTATTTACAGTGGATTCCCCAGGGCCCTCCTGTGGGGTATTAACCCTTCAGCCCCGGGCCCACAGTCTCCCTTTGGCATGGAGAATTCCCCACCATCCCTGGGAAAATCAGCCCTTCTCCCTCTGCTGCAGGGTTATCTCGTGTTTGTGGCCCAGGGCATTGGCCCATCCACTCTCTAGAGCAAGTCACCGCTTTCTCTTTCCTCGCCATCTGTACAGTTATCTCTGTCCTTTGCACAACTGTGCACTGGGGCTCTTTCTGTGGGAGCTGGGCTTCCTGACCCAGCTCCTTCCCTCAGAAAGCAGAGCTTGCTCTGCTGTGTTTAGGTTGGACCTGTGATCGTGTCTCTGTGTTTGTCTCAGACCCCACCAAGTTTCCCTGAGATACCAGCTCATCCCTCCCCCTTGAAATATCCTTGCTCTCTTCAGACTTCTTCCTGGTCTCACTGTTTGCTTTCCCTCTTTTCCCTGGTTTCTGAGTTTTCTCGGAAGGAATCCCGTGCTCTGGCCTCCTCAGGCTGGAGTGTTGTGTTGTTGTTTTTCCTTTCGTCGCTATGGGCAGGGATTTTGAACACTGAGCCAAGGAGAGGGAGGGAAGAAGGGAGGCAGTGAAAGAAGGAGGGAGTACAAGGGGAGGGATGAAGAAAGTCAGGAAAGTGAGAAAGCAAAGTGTGCAGGGGAGCGGGGTAAGGAAGAAACAGTGGAGGAATGAAACGGGGAAGGAGGATAGAGGGCATTGTGCAGAGAAAAAGTTTTGGATAAATATCAAGGAGAGCTTTTTCATTGGTTCTGTTATTAATAACACTATTGCAGCAGACAGCAATATCCAGAGGAAGGCAAGGAACCCCCCCCCATCTGCCTAGGACACAAGGCATGAGAGGTTATTCAAGGCAAAGAGATCCTTCAGAAAATGAACATCCAAGCCTAAAGCAGCCAGTAGGAGCACAGGCTGCAGCAGGGAAAATGTTAGATGGGAATTTGGTGGGTAAGGAGAGAGAACGTGAAGCACAAAGACCCAGAAAAAAATATAGGACCTTCTTTCAGTCTGTTGGAAGTAGGAAGCCTGGGAGAGGGCTGATAGGTTTTCTGGGAACAGGGAAGAAAGTAGAGCAGCTAAGGAAGCTTAGGCCACTGTAGAGACGCTAAGTAATTCCTATACCAAAAAGAAAAAAAGATAACTCCCCCTAATCGTGCAGCTCAGCTGCTACAGACAAGGCACCCTCAGGCAGTGAGAACTTCTAAAAGCAAAGGCTGGTGTGGTAGAAAACAACAGTCCCCAGGACTGGGCACAGCACCTGAGGAGCAGAGTGCTAGAGACCAGCAGCTCTGTGCAGAAATAGGGGAGGGCAGAGAGAGACAAGGAACTGCGGACACGGGTCTTATTTCGATCCCAGGTAAATTGCTGTGATGCTCATTAAGGATCCCTCTGCACACCCACCTGATCTGGTACATTGCAGCGAGAAATCCGCAGCTCGCTTTCCTCTGCAAAGGAAAATTGTGCTCCTGGAGCTGCTAGAAGTTACAGAGTGTTTCCTGCTGTAGGAAATAACAGCAGGACGTAGATTTTCAAAAAGCTGGGAGCAGTGTGTTTCACAGGAACTTCTCGATGAGGCTAAGTGGCCACGAGGTGATTTGTGCTGGCACAGCTGAAATACTGCAAAGAAGTAGAAGCCAAAGGCCCTGAAGGCTCAGAGAAGTTAATCCCTGGGAGCCATGCAGGGGTGGCTTCATAGTAGGATGGAAACTAATCCAGAGAATATTGTAATGCCACTGAGTGAGTCTGGGATAGACCTTCAGCTGGAATAGTCCGAGTGCTTCTCATCACACTTGCTGGGGAAAAGAGGGGAGATACAGGCAGATAAAGTTACTAAAAAGATGAAGCCTCTGCCACATGAGCAGGGATTGCAAGGAACGCAACATGTCAGTTTACAAAGAAGATAAATGGGGAAGGGATATGAATTAGATAGGACTATAACTTTTTTAGGAAAGACTATATATTTCAAAGTCTAAGCCAATGCCTAACTGACAAAGATAAGAAGGAAATTCCTCTCTGGAGAGGTTATTCCACAACTGTCCAACATAAAGATCATTTAACTTCAGGATCCAGCGCTGTCAGAGACAAGCTTTTGCACAGCATTTGCCAGCCCCGGTATCTAATCAGTCCCGTTTTTATAAACAAGCAGCCTGGGGATCAGTCAGCCCCTCAGCCTGTGTCCATTAGGGTGCTGTGGCCTCAGCACTGCCACCAGCCCAGACCCAGCTGCTCTCCCCCAGTGACTCCAGGGCAATTTACCATCCTCTCACTCCGACTGCTTGTTTGATTTGTCTCTTCGCTCTCCAGCCCAATTCTGCGCAATGACTGGAAGTAACTTTTTTTAAAGAAATATCAGACTAGAAATGAGGTAGCGTTGCATGAAGGGAACAGCTAAATCAGAACTGAGTTGTGGTCGGTGGGGATGGTGTGACGTGCAGCCAGAGGTGGCCGAAGGGCAGCTATGCCTTGACTTGCATCACCACCACCCTCCCCTGCAGGCTGAAGCTCTTTCTTGCTGCAGATAGGTGCTGTACTCTGACTTACAGGAGTTTGAATGTGTAAGTCTTAGCTTGCGTCCTTCAGCGGATGGTTTTCAGAATTGACCATCAGGATTGCAGATAATCCTAATACTGAAGGAAAAGATCAGGAAAAAGGGAAGCAGATTCATGAGGATTTGGGTGATTTAGGTGGAGGGGTGACAGATGAAAAGCACTGTTTCACGTAGCAAATGTTAAATGGCAAGTGTGGGCGCAAGGAGCCGGTCTGAGGAATCCCAGTTAAGCAGAGCCACAGCACAGCTCTCTGAGCCTCAGTGGGTGGGAAAGGAATCATTAACCCTGTCAGCCTGCACGGAGACGCAATGCGGGAGGGAATTTTACATGTAGGAGGTCAATGTGGCTTTATGTCTGCCACACATGTCCCACGTGCATGTTGTTGTACTCGTCAGTCCTGAAGAGGTTACAGAAAGGAGATGAACTGGAGTGTCTAACATCCTGATTAAACCTAGAATATTAATTAATATCAAGCACATAAAGCTGTGCTTGGACATGCAGCAGAGAGATTTAGGTCTAGTGTATCGTTGGCTTTCCTGGCCAAGAATGTCCCAGGGAGGTTACTGTGAGCTCATCTGCACTGATGGTGGCATCAGGAGGGTGCGGGGGGCAAGCGAAGGACTAGCATTTCTGGGGTCTTAAACGGGCTTTCAGTGCTCTTGGAGGACATGGCACATTAAATGTTGGGGACCCTCAGGAGCCTTGTCAGTGCTCTGGCTCTCATTGCTGTGCCACGGACAGGGCTGTAACATCAAGAGTGATGCTGAGAAACCTGGCAAGATGGACCAGTACTGACTCTGCCTCCCCTGCCCACCTTCAGAGGATGCGGGCCTGCCCAAGGCAGCATCCACTCCTGCTGTGAGACGGCCACCAGACAATCCAGAAGAGAGGGCTGAGAAGGACAAGGATGGCTGCAGTGCCGTCATGTGGTGTCCTGGCCGAGGCCTGAACCCGGCCGATGAGCCTCACAATTCAGCCATGTGGGGAAGGGAGAGAAACACATGCTGGCAGGCGAAAAGCAAAGACTTTTCCCAAGGACTGAGAGCAACTCCTTTGCAATCAAACTCCTTTGCTGCTGCAGCTCTGTTTTGCTCCAGAGTTCACTCTGTTCCTGATAACGTTCTGGCCCCTTGTTGTGTTGCCGGGGCTGTGTTTCCACACCCGTGAGCCTTCACCTTCCACACACTTTATTTTGGACAAAAATATGCAAATCATCCCTTTCGTCTGAGGGGAAAGCCATCTTCCAAGCGGCAAGGTACTGACAGCTTTTTATATTCTGTGCAGCAGAACTTTTGGTTTTTTTCTCAGCCGCTCCTGTCCCCATTGCAGATGCTGCCATTTCCACTTGGTTAATTTGTCTTTGTCAGCACATGTTTCTGCAGCAGCGGCAAGACTGACCGGCCCTGGTAGGGCCAGCCGTATTTACCCGACCACTCCGCATCCTTCGGCAAGCAGCCTGTTGTTGGTGACTTTTCTGTTCCCTTTTACCCACTGAAGCCACAAATTCTCAATGAATTCTTACGCCTTTTCTAGCCCAAATGAAACTATCTGAAAAGTAAACATATTTGGTGTTTTCATGAGGCAAACCCCAGCTTGGGAAAAGAACAGTTCAAGCACAGGCGGCTGCAAGACCGAGGAAAATTCCCCTGTGAGACAAGAGTTCCCAACTTGAGAAAGAATGATGCAAGTTTGTCCCTTTAAACATGTGCGTAAGCACTGTCCCAGACAAGGATGCTTCCCTGGAACTAGCTCTTCAACACTTAAGTTATACAAGTCCCAGGTAGGACTAATTTGGATTATCATAATAACGGAGGCTCAGCTGCCCCCAGGACCTGCAGAGGGGAAACAGGGAAGGATAGACATTGTAGGCTGAAGGGTGGGATTCAGCTATACCCTCTCCTCCCTGCTTCCCGACCTTCTTCAGCACACTCTTGGGTACACAGCTTTGAAATCAGTGCACGGCAAACATGCTGCGAGTGCTGGTCATATACAGACTGGTAGGTGTGGGGTCCCTGCTCCCATCCCATGGAGGCTGGCTGGGGGGGAAGAGCACCCATGAAGAGGTCGGTACTCGAGGCTGGGGCTGTAGATGTCTATGGTGCAATGAGATCTCTCAGCTCTGCCCACTAGAGAAAGGGAAATAAAAAAGGGAAAAACAGTGGAAGACAGAGCAGGGAGTGCTCTCTTTCTTCCAGCCCCCAGTGGAGAAGGGGAAATGGCACTTTCCCACCTTCCCCAGGGCAGGGAAGGGCTTCAGGAGGAACCACGCCCCAGACTGGACCTTGCTCAGCCAGGTCATCAGCCTCCTCTGAAATCCCCCTGTTTTTTCCCCTCCCTTCTCTCAGGACGCAGCAGTTGGGAGGGAGCTGCCATGCCCTGAGGGCAACTTGAGTGAATTGCTGGAGAGAGATATTGTTTGTCAACCACATTGGGATCCCTCCAGCTTAAGGCACTAGAAAAGACTGTCCTATCTGATACAGGAAGGTGAAGGAATGCATATGGGAAAAATACATCTCAGCTCGCACTTCTCCATTCCCCCTGAGATGAGGTGCCAAGATTAAAGAAATATTGGGGTTGTATGCAAAGGTGTATAGAAAGTATTCTGCCTCTCTGAAAACGAAAAGATAAAAGAACAACAGCATGAGGAGAGTAGGAATGAGGATGTGTGCAGTGTCCTGCTGAGCCAGGCTGTTACCTATTTCTGTAGGACAACTTGGGCAAAGTATATCCTATATTGAACACAGCGTTTCTGGTCCCCTGTTCCTGCTCAGTCCCAGCTTCCCAGCTGAATTCTCTTTCTCTTGCTGAGACACAGATGAAGAGGACAAGGGTGGAAGTGCTGGTGGTGAGACCTTGTGGATGATGAATAGCAATGAATTGTCAGTGGTGAAAAGAAATGAAATTGGTGAATGCTGAAAAGTAACAATGACTGACAAGCCAGGAGAAGGAAAACAAGGTAGGGTGGATGGTGCCTCTTTGTGCGGCTGGGTGAGTGGGGAGGATAGGGCAAAGAGATGGCAGCATCGCTCAGCTCCATGACAGACTCCTCTTGTCTGTAATGACCTGCCCACAGGGCCCAGGGACACACAAGAGGTCTCAGATGAATTTGCTGGTTTTGAGTCCTCGCTGTGGTTCATCCTGTTTGGGAGACACATCTCATCTCTTTCCCCTTTTACTCTGGGCATAGGCTCAGGCAGAGGGAGCTGGGTAGAGCAGCTCAGCCCGGCGGTTTTGCTAACCACTCTAGTATTTTTTCTTTCCAAAGAAAAAGGAGCGTTTCTGTCCTGAAATGCTTTAGGAGCAACAGCCCTGGAGCATCCAGTATCTGTGGCAGGTCCAGCATGGCCCTGCGGCTGTGCAGAGCTTTGCTTCCCAGAACGGTTTGGCAGATGCAGGTGGGAAGAGGCCAATGTTAGAGAGAAGAAGGAAGGAGACAATTCAAATCCATGCAAACAAGTTATCAGGAAGGCCGCAGTCCGCCAGCTGCTCCCCCATCTCCACCTGACATCATGGTGCTAGAGCACGGGGCACCGTGAGCGTGCTTGTGCCTCAGGCAGCATCCCTCCTGGGACGTCCCAGTGATGCCAAGGGAAGAAGACCAAAGCAGCTGGGCAGGGGAACCTTGAACCCCTCTGCTTCCTCCTGGCTCCTCTCCATCCCAGTCAAAGTGCTAGCGGAGCTGGGGCTGACAGCCCTTGACCTGTGTACGGGGGAGACAGCATCGTGTGGCGTGTGAGCCGGCTGGGCTGGGGTGGGATGAGATGAGAAGGAGCTCGCTTCCCACGGGGCAGCAGGATTGCCCTGCAGCCCTCCCTGCCCCTGCCTCTTTGCTGCCCTGGGCGAGGTGGGGTTGGCGCTGGGGAGCCCTGGCCACTCTCTCTGGCCCCTTGCCTCCTTGTTCTCAGGCGCAGGACCGAGGAGCGGGGGCTCCCCCCAGAGCCTGCCCCTGCGGGCTGCCCCGGGCAGGGCTGCGGCGGCGCCGGGCCGGGTCGAGGGGCTGCCCGGGCCGGGGTCCTGGCGTGCGCGGGGGGGCGCGGGGCGGCGGGAGGCGGGGAGCGCAAACAGGGGCGCGGGGGGCCCGCAGCCGGTCGGGGGGTGCGAGGTGCCGGGGCGCGGAGGGGCCGGGGGTGCCGGCTGCGAGGGCACGGGGGTGCCGAGGGGCGGCGGGTGCGGAGTCGCGGGGTGCAGGATGCGGGCACGCCGGGCTGCGGGGTGCCGGGGTGCGGGGTGCCGGTGCCCCGGCTGGTCCCACCCCTGCGCGGCGCTCCCCGCCCCGCGGCCCCGCTCCCCCGCCCTCCCTGACGTGTGGCGCTGGCAGCCCGGCCGGTTCCGCATTCCCGACCCCTCCCCGCAGCCCAGGGGCCGCTATATAACCGGGGCTGATGCAACCCACCCGCCGCCCGCCACAGCCTGCGGGAGGCGCGCACCGGGGCGGCGGCGGGGGGCGGCGGCGAGCCAGGGCGCCCCGGCGGCGGCCGGCACCGGTATCGGCACCCGGCGGGGCCCGGGGGTCGGGGCAGCGCCGCGCAGCCGGGCGGCGGAGGCGGCGGGGCTGAGCCTGCAGCCCGCGCCCGGCCCCTGCGGCCGGGCCCCGCGGGCACCCCGGCAGCCCGGTCCCCCTGCACGGTGGGTGCGGGCGCGGGCGGGGGGCAGCGCCGGGCGGGCCGGCATTGCGGCGGGGAGCGGCGGCGGCGGGGGGCTGGGGCGGGGGGCGGCCGGAGGAGCATCCCGGCACCCCGCGGCGGCGGGCGGGGAGGGGGCCCGGGTGCCAGCGGCCGGGCGCACCGCAGCGGGGTGGGGAGACCCTCGGGCGGGGGGGGGCGGGCAGAGCCGCCCCGGCGGCTCGGAGCGGGGCTGCCACCCCCGCCGCCGGCGAGGCGCGGGGGCCAGGGCCGCCTGCGGGGGTGCCCGCGGCGGGGTGCTGCCCCCGCGCTGATCCGATCCGCCGCGGGGCCGGCGGGGAGCGGCCGCTCCCCGCTTGCGGTGCCCTCGGCCCGCCGCTTCACCTGCCGGCCGGGCGCGCAGGTGAGGGGTCCCGACTGCCTCCGGCCGCCGTGTTTGTGCCGCGGGGAGCCGGGCTGGCGGTGCGGGGAGCCGGCCTGGCGGTGCGGGGAGCCGGGCCTCCGGTCCGCGGGGCCCTGGGAGGGAAAGGGGCCCTGGAGGTTCCCCCCACCGCTCGGTCCCAAGTCCGCTGTGGCAGTCAGGCATGGAGTTGAATGGAAGTTGCATTCTTTTGCACGGTCTGCTCCAGGAGGCACTTTTCTTTTTCCATGGGAGGGAAATAGGTTTGAGAGCAAATTGGGGGAAAGGGAGAAATACCAAGAGAGCAAGAGCCACGTTATGTTTCCATTTTCCTTTAATGAAGGCCCTGTGGAGGTGTATTTGAAAACACAGGGTCTCCTATGCCTTCAAGGAGGGTGAGAACACTGTGCTGGCTGGTTCCAGGGCCATATGCAGCGTATGGTGGCCAATGAAACAGGGCCTGGCTCGTTCTCTTGCTTGTCTTGGCAGCCTGCTCCATGGCTTGTATTACCAGCCCTGGAACACAACCACTGCCAAACTGTGTGTGTGTGCGTGTGTGTTTGGACTCCGAGAGCTCAGCAGAAACAAATGCTTCTGCAGCTCAGACCAGGATTTCTTAGCGAGTTTTGAGAAAACTTGCATGAAAAACTCTATCTGGAGGCTGTTGCCAGAGCCTGCACTGGGAATTTGCTGGTGAGCGCTTGCGTGGGGACATCTGGGAATGCCAGTCATTGGAGTTCAGATTCTTAGTGTGACTCCTAGTGATTTAAAAAAGCAAAAACCTGCCCATCTGGGGGATGAGTGGGTGGGTGCAGGAGCTGCCGTCCAAACCGTCCCTGTGTCAAGCAGCGATTGGTTGTCCCAGGTTCCTGGGGTCTGGGGGATTAACAAGATCTGCTGAGAGTTAACGTGCAGGTTGCTGCCTCTGTCTCCTCGCTGAGACGCCAATGGATGCTTCTCCCTCCTCTTTGCGGCTGAGCATTGAGCGTTTCCCTCCTTACAGGATGCGAAGGTCTCTGTGCTGCGGTCCTTGCCAGGGAAGGGTAGATACTCCCTCACACCTCTTGCCTCCTCCTGCCCTCTCCATCTGAGCAATGTGTCCAGCTAGGCTGCTCAAGCGCAGGCAGCGCTGAGCATCTGCTCTGTGGTCTCCTTCCCCGTGCTAGTGTTTGCTACTTCAGCTGCATTGCCTGGGCCAGGTACTTGGCACCACTCAGTGTCTTGAGTGTGAAGCTGTTGAGAGGCTCTTTTCACTGCAGTAGGCTGTTCCCGGTGGGCCTGGCCCCAAGAGCAAGGGAGGCAGAGCCATGGTGTGTGGCATGGACCCCTTGCCAGCCTGCATGTGTCCTGCAGTGCCAGTGCAGCAAGGAGGGGGCATGGCAAACCTGGTGCCATCTGCCTTTAGCTGCTTGCATGGATTTCTCAGTTGCTTGGACTGTCCAGAGTATCAATCCAAACATGCAGGCTATTTTAACATGCAGCCAGGGAGCTGAAGGTCCATATGGGCCTCTCAGCTGAGCAGGGCTGTTGCAAACTAGCCAGAGCTGGTCTTTATATGGATTAGAGGTCTTTGTGGATGACCCTGGCATTCAGGGCATAATTTTGAGGAGTTTGTAGGGGGGGCCTCTCAACTCTGAGGCCATCCTTGGCTCCTGAGGGCAGAGCTCTGTGCCGGAGGAGGGTTGTCTTCTTGAAGAAGATTCCAGCCCTGACCACATGTGGTCATGGAAGGTCCTGGGGGATTTCAACAAGTCAGTCCTTAACCTCAGTGTCTGAGCTGCAGCCTGGCTAAGACCAGGATATTCCTTCCTCCCCAAATCCCTTTGAACTGCTTTAGGCAGAAATAGGATAGCTTTTACCTTCCTGCTCTGGACTGCCGTCCAGTGGGTGATACAGCATTATTCAATGTCTGCCACAAATAATTAATTGCCATTTCTAATAATAATAATAATACTGTGGTAATGAATTGCATTTTTTTGCAGTTGTTGCAATTAATTATGGCAATAGAGGAGCCTTGCTATGCTAGGTGCTGTACAAAACCCTGCTGTCACAGGTTGCTTACAAGTCAATCACTGCATTGCAGTGGTGGGGGCAGTGTAATGCTAAACTAGAGCTTTTTACTACCCTGTGAAGGTATGAAGGAAAACGCTCAGGGAACAAGAAGCACTGTGAGCTGACTGCTTTGCTAATGGCAAAGAGGGGTTTATTTCTAAATCTGAGGACTGGAGGACCATTTCCCCCCTCCTCATAACCAGGATAAGGAGTCAAAGCATTGGACAGGCTGGTGTGGGGGCCTGATGGGGGGGACTCAGCTGGGTGGGGGCTACAAAACTGCACTTCGGCTAAGGAGAGGCTGTCTGCTTCAGGCTGCCTGTGAGTGCAGTGTAGGAGCTGCATGTCTCCCTGATGGAGAAGAGGAGGGAGGCAGCAAGGCTCTCTGCATTCCTGTTTTCGGGAAAACTTTTCGCCACCTTCTGTCTGTGAATGACTCGGATGTTCCTCCTGCCATCTGTGTGAAACTAGACGTACAGGGCTGAGCCAGACCCACTCAAGAAATGGGTTTAGACTTCCATCTCCTGAGGAACCTTCCTTCACAGCTCTTTCCTCTCTTTAGCCTCGTGGCCCTGCAGTCCACTTGCTTGAGCTCGGGAGTTTGAGATGGGACATTATTTGTAAGGGTGTTCACAAATCCTGCAGCTGCTCTTCCACCACGTGGGGTTGCCTCTGGGAGGAAGGGAACAGCAAGGGCAGCAGCTGGAGGCCTCTGTGGGAAGGGCACAGATGCTTCTTTGGCCCTGCAAACCCAGGACCTGGTTGCAGGAGCTGTCTCTCCCTCTTGGGATGGAAGTGGAGTGTGGAGGCAGTGAGGTACTAGATGTCTAGCCTACAGAGGTGGCATGCTGCAGCTCAGTGAACCTGGTAGGCCATGCAGTGATCGTGCCTTAAACTGGCCTTTAAATAAAGGGGAATCTCCCTGAATGCTGTGTAACAGTAAGTAATGTTAGGTCCTTGGTAAAGAGGGGGCATGCACAGTTTTATCCCAGTGGGTGTCACTGCAGCTCTTCAGTACACTACAGGTGGGTTCCTCTACGTCAACAGGTTCAGCAGATGAGTGAATGTGCAGTGGCTGTTTTTAAAATCCATGTTTGCCAGCACTACTGCCTGGGTATCGGAAAAGACCAGTTACAACCAAAGGGCTTGACTGCTGCTGCGTTCTGATGGTTGGCAAATAACTTTGATACTGATCAGTGTGGCCTGTGGCACTGCAAGTTACTGCTGTTAACAATACAGACCAGAAGAAGCTAGACAGGAGATGGTGTGACCTGCTGTAAGGTACTGCTTGCAGCTAGATGCATCACATGCATCTGGAGCAGATAACAGTTGCCTGGGAATGGGAAAGTAGCACATTTTGGTCAACAGAAGAAAACTGTAATCGCATGGCTAGGTACTCGTGGCACTGGGAATATGGGGTAGTGGGTTTCGGCCTCCAGCTTCATCATGCTTAACTTGGTACTCATTGGGGGCTGAACGTTGAAGTGGAAGAAGGTCTGTAGGCTCCAGTGACCCTCAGCAGCCTGTGGTCTCCCCAGCTGGGAGAGTCCAGATATAAAACAGCAAGTGGGTGTGTGCTTCAGAGAGTGAATGATAGCCAACTGCTCTGTCTTTGTTTAGGAAGTTACATTCTAGGGGCACAAGAAGTTGGGCATGTCAGGAAAGGGCTTTCGTATAAATCATCCTTCTGCCAACAGAAGGAACCAGAAAGATGCAATGTAGGACATACAGACTGAGCAAACTTGATAGCCAGGAGCTAAAAAAAGGAGGGGAAAAAAAATAATAATAAAGCCATAGTAAAATCTAAGGAACCAGAAGCTGCTTCTCATGGATGGTAATGCTACTTCTGATCTCCAAAGCAGAGCTATTGCCTGTTGGCCAGGAGCAGATGAAAGGCTGATTGCTGTGACTTAGGCACTCCAAGACAGTATATACAAATGGCAATAGTATGTTAAGTGCTAACACGCTGATGAAGAGATCAAAGATCGCTTGTATGGTGGCTTGCAGACTTTGGCAGTGCTCCGATGCATGGCAGTTGACAAGTAGTGGCAGGCACCCAGGTCGAGCCTGGAGTGAGAGAACAACAGGCAAGCACAGCCTTGGTTCTGCAGGTGGCATGGAGAAGGGCTGGTAGGACAGACTTTGCCTTAACATGGGCAAAAGAGAAACATGCTGGTATTTACAGAGTGTCAGAATCTGCTGGCTGGCAATATTAGGTGCTAGACTGGCTCTCTGAGCATCAGAAGGGTACTTGGATCAACCACTGCAGATGTCAGAGCTTGTAAAATAGCTTATGTTGGAAGTAACTGTGATTTATAGACAGCAAAATTGAAAATAAGGTTGCAAACAGCCCTCACTCTTGCCAAGGAAGCTGACAGCAGAGATAAGACAGTAATGGCAATTTAAATTGAAGTGTGACTGTCAAAGCCTGCTTTGGGATGTTGTGGTCCTCTCTGCACGATGATGCACATACAGCAGCAACTGCATTGGGTTTATAAAGAAGCAAACGGCACCTCTGGATAAGTGAGGATGCATAGGATGGTCCTGGGGGAACAGTGGATACAAACTAAGACAGTTTCTGCACGGGGAAATGAATGTATGATTTCAATACAGGTAGGCATTCCTGTGCCAGTTTTAGTCTGTGGGTAAGAATAGCACTGAAGAGGTGGCAGGAGGGGTGTCAATACGGGCTAGCAACCGGCGTACAAGCCCCCAGGGACGCTGAGTTACATGGATTATGCCTGCGCACGTTAGATTTATGACGTAATTGCTGTGCAAGCATAATCTCCTTCAAAAAAAACCAAACAAACCAAAAAGAGTCCCCAGAAAAAGCAGCAGCAAAATGAGTATGGGAAGGAAAAAAAAAAAAAACCCAACCAAAACCCAAGCAAATGAAGATTAGAACTGCCGGAGAAAGAATAGGAGGGTATGCAGGGACAGTGTCACTGAGGAGACTGAGCAACTGTATGGGACAGTGACAGCTTGGTAAAGCTTCTTCCTGCTAGGTTGTGGGCTCCAGAGGATAACAGATCCCGGCAACAGGAGAAAAACTGAGTAATGGGCACTGCCTTTAAGAAATATTAAATCAACCAGTGTCACAGACTGTTGACCATAAGGACATAATTGGGGGACAAAGCACAGAAACACTTGTCACTGATGGGAAAGACGCAGCAACACCATGGTGAGCAAAGGAAACTGTAGCGTTGTCAGCTTTTTGGGGATGAGACTGCTGATAAAATAACTGCGCTTGACCTGAGGTTGACTGAGACCACAACAAGAACAGTGCCAAAGCAAGGATGCAAAAGTGACTGCAATAATTAGGAGGGTTTACAGACATTTCGGCAAGAGGTCAAGTCTTGTGTTACACCATTTTAACCAGAACAAGGGGAGTGTAGAGGCAAAGCTAAGGAAATACAAACTGAATTTTGACCCGTGAAATCATGTGTTGACCAGATTTTTGCTGTAAGGATAGTTACTGAAGAGAGCGTTGAACGACACAAGCTGCTCATCACTGAACTGAAGTTTTAAGAAAGCCTTCTCTGTCTCCTAATTCACTCTGGAGAATCTTGATGTCGTGGCATGAAATGATGAATAGCATCAGTGCAGAAGGCACAGCTACGGCAAAGGTAAACTCGAGCAGCTGGTGTCATGCAGATCCCAGTGTCAGATGTAAGACTGCACACTCTCTTTCCCCGCACTGCTTTGCTTTGCTGTTGGCTTCATTATGTGAAAAAGCATAGCTGATACAATGCAGGAATTGTGTGGTTCAGCAGCAGGACACCAGAAAGCTAGGTTTTACTGAAGACATGTTTCTCAGCTTGTGTAAGGAGACACTGAAAGACTGCCTGGCATTGAGGAAAAAAGACTCTGTTAATAATCAGTTTATGAAAAGAAAAAATTTAATAAGAATCTCGGCTAAAGCACTGTGTTAGAAAGTGAAGGAATACAGAGGTGAGTTGGTTCATGTGCCTTAGAAATAACAAACACTGCGAGGGAATATCCAGAAAGGAATTAGGAACTGGCAAGGCACCAGCTGTATTCACCCCATCCCGCAAGACATGGCTATTGAAAAACTGCAACTTAAAGGTCAAACTCAGATCTTGAACTTCAAAGTTATTTCTGCTCTACCATGCAGATGTGGTAAATATGCTGGAGCTATAGGCAGGCATGTCAGTGTCTTCCAGGGTAACGGCCTTGGGAAGAAGACCAAAGTATTACATAGAATTACATGCCTTTGCTTTTTTGACACAATCGAAGTACAACTTCTTACCTCTAGTGTTAACCAGAAGAGAAGGTGAAAGTATCTGGGATTTGGGAGGAAAGGAAAGCCTCTCTTACAGGAGGAAGGGGCAAAAGGAGTGGAACAAGAGAGTCCCTCTGATCAGCAGGGAGCAACAGTGCCTGGGGCTGAGGGGCATGGAGGGCTGGGCGGGATGATCTGTCACTGCAGCCCTGCTCTGCAGAGAGGGACAGCGTCTCTCCTCATTCCCTTCTTATTTCCATGGTTATAGCCGTGCTGGAAATGATTTTACGTTCCTTTCCAAGGTCTAACTCAGCTTGACTCTTGGCAGTTCTCAATGTGCTCCTGAGCTTCCTGACCCCTGAGCAAGATCTCGCTTGTAGAAGTCACTTTGCTCCTTCCCACCTAGTTCTCAACTCATCTTAATGTGCGGGTTCATATTCTTCCAGGTGGCTCCTGGTGCTTTGCTTTGAACAGCTTTAGATTTAGTTTATGCTGATGCAGGTGTGATGTGGGCTTTGGCAGTGCAGTCCCTGGATCCAGGATAAGTTTTTAGAGCATGTTAGGTATTGGGCCAGCTCCTTCACTCCAACCTGTGCCTGATGTCACACTGGTATGGAGGCTATTTCACGGCACGTTAAGCTACCAGATCAAAGAGGTAGAGTGAAAAGGCGGGCCAGAGAAAACACAGTGTTTTCTCAAATCTTTAGCCAGTTGTCCTCAGGGACTTACCCCAGGCTCAGGAGTGCAGGGGAGTGCTCAGAAGCCATGTAGTCCCACAGTCTGGAGAACAGATTTCTCCTCCCTCCTTATTTCATAAATTGCAGTGACCCTGAATTCGGTCTAGCTGAGGACCTGGACTGTCCAGCCCAGTGCCTGGGTGCTGTCAGCTGCATGTTGTGATGGAAGACAACAAATTAAAACCAGGTCTCCCAAGTCTGGAATGGATTTAGGCATCCAGTGCTGGGCTCAAGTCAGTTCCCAGCCTGAAGCCTGTGAAAGTGGGTCAGGACTCCAAATCAGTGTGTGCCATAGCAGCTCACACGTGGTATTTGCAGGAGGGAGACTTCAAGAGGGTGTTCGTATACTTTAATTACTGATATTTTTTTAATTTTTATTTCTACTGAAGCCCAAACTGTTCAGGCTGGGGATGGACATCTATGGGATTGCTGGTGAGGGGGTGTGCAGCAGCTGGTGCAGGGTGCGCTGCTTCTTCCCCAGTGCCACAGTATGTTGTCTTAGTGGCAGCGGCTGGGAAATGGCTAGCTCTGCAGTGCATGCAGCTATCCCAAAATGGCAGACTGAATTTCACTCCATGTGGCTGAGTCCTGTGGCAGTGTGTCCTGGGAAGAGCCTCTGGAGTCACCTCCTCTTTGCCATGCCACCTCACTGACCTGGCGCTTTCCTGCTGGAGAGGGGCAGTCTCTGAGGAAGATGGGAGGGATTTAGGCACAGTCCCCAAATACCTTTTTGCATTTTTCTGTCTGGAGTGCAGCCTAGGGTAGGATGGTGCCTGGTTTCTGGAGGAGGGAAGCATCTTAGCCGTGTGTGGGCCTGAAAGGAAGGGGAGGGATGTAGCATGCAGCTTCAGAGCCCTGCTGTGAGCGGGCATCTCCTGACACCTTACAAGGCAACCCCTGCAGATGTGGAATTACAGCTGTCTGGTTTAGAGATAGCTATGGAAGAATGAATACTTTGGATCCATTTAGGTCCTTGCAATCTCAATGAGTTGATGTGTAGTTTTTTCTGAGGTCAAGTATCATTACTGAGTATTTTCTTCCTATTCTGTCACCAAATGGGCAGGAGTCCATTTCGTCAGGTAGTTTCACTTTGCTTCAGAAGTGGCTCATCTCTCCTATCTTTCCCATCTTCTCCTTTTCAGGCTTTAATGTCCTTGTGCAGATCACCTCCCCGAGGCCCAGGTTCTTGCCCCTGCATACCAGCAGTGCTGAACACTGGCCTGCTCGCCCCTTTCTGGTCTCTCCTTCTGAAGGATGACTGGAGCAGAGAGCTTGATTCCTGCTCGCCACCTCTTTACAGTCACGGTCTTGCTGCGTTTGCTTTCCATGCTCTTTCTCAAGTCCCCTTGGTTGCCGCTGCTGTCTGCTGAGCGAACTCTGCCAGGGGACATCTCATGCTGACACCTGGACCTCTTTGGTGGCAGATTAGAGCATATGACAGCTCACAGCATATTGCAGCTTGTAGGCACCCTCTGATGCAAATCCCCTTGTCCGTCATGCCAGTATAGCTTGCACAGCACCTGTGCTGGGAGCTGTGGAGCTTGCATTAGCCTCTCTATCCTTGACTAACCTGTATGATTGGCTTTCCTTCCCTTCTGCTGCTCATCTCTTGCTCCTTCATGTTAAGAAATATACCAGATAATCTCCTGGGTAAAGAGATGTGCCAGCACCAAGAAATCCTTAACTTCTCTGCTTGTCATGATTAATCCTGTTCAACCTGCTCCCACTGACCCTGTTTAAGTAGGGGGGTTGGACCAGGTGATCTCCAGAGGTCCCTCCTCACCTCAATTGTTCTGTGACTCCATGATCCAACAGTCCTATCTCACATGCAGCTTTACTCAAGTTTTCAGCCTGGTACTGACATAGATTTGTCACCCCAGGATGGCAAGAGCTGAGCAACTGTGGCAGCTGGCTTGAGAAAGTGTGTGTGCCTCTAGCTGTACTGCCTGGACCAAAAGTCTGCATTGCCTGTTACCTGGTCTCTCAGCAGCTGAGAGTGGATTCTTTGGAAAGAGCAGGGCAAGTGCATGTTATCTCTCGCTTAATGCACCTCCTTGCTTTGGCCGTCGGTGCTGTCAGAGCTTCCAGGAGTTTGTGCAGACTGATGTGACTGATGGTCCCCTCTTCCATGAGTTGCCCAACTGCTTGTTGAACCCTGCCTTGTGACTGGCTCTAGTGGTTGTGGGAAGCTGCTCAGTGAGGGTCCACTCCATTAGCCTGTTTCTCTCTCCTGATATCACTGGTCGCTCTCCCTGCTGCGTGGGTGCCTCCTGGCATGGGGGCAGGATGGGGTCGATGCCTGGAGGCTCCTGGAGTGTGCTGGGACCGGTCTGGCTGGGCAGAGCAAGGAGAGCAGTGCATGAGCACTGGGACATGTGGTTGAGTTGAGAGGGGGGCAAAAATGGTTGCTATGTAGACAGAAGTTGACTCTGCATGTTGTAACTGGGTCACTTGTGAGTGTCCCAGGCCAGTTACACAAGCAGGGATGTACTTGTGCTGCAGCCAACAACCACCTGCTCTCTTTGCTTTTTGGCTGATATAACAGCTCCAGCTCTGTGGGCTTCCTATTTTAGGTATAATATTATTTCTTAGCTGCTTGTTCTTCACGTTTCCTGGTAACTCCTTTTCTTCTGCCTATAAGTGACTTGCCAAAGCTTGTCCTGATACTATTCTCACTTGTGCTGCAATTTTTTTTCTTTCCTGATAGAAGAAGCCTTTTGCACCTTGCTCCATTTCCCCTCCTCTCCAGCCTTCGCTTCCTCATGTCTGTGCTGGGAGATGTTTGTTCAGTGGCAGGTTTTTCTCTCGTGGTTTTATCCCTAGTCCCTGTGTGCCGTGTCCCAGCCCTGACCAGTGGGCTGAGCCTGCCCAGAAGAAATCCAGCCTAAGGCATATTGTGGTCCTCTTTGTGCTGTTTTCTTCTTGTCCTAATAACCTACACCTTAATCAAAACTCAGTTAAGAGCAAACCTTGATCTTCTGCACTCCAGAGAAAGGTGTGCCAAAACCAGTAGTCCATGGGACCGCATCACTGTCATTGCAGTCAGCTCCTCTTCTTCTGGTGCTTTACTTCTTGGGTCTCTTCCCTTCCTGACCTACGCAGCAGTAGTGCATCCTTCCCAGCAGGATTCATATGTTTTGGTTTCTATCACCCAGGTTTTGCTTAGTCCATGCCTTTGCCATCCCTGGGCAAGAGCAGCTGCTTTCCCTGGTTTGCACCCTGTTAACTGATGGGACTGTAGAATAAATTTGGCTTGTGCCGTGTTGTGAGGCCTTGTAGCTGGGTTGTAATGGGCTGTGTCTCACTTTCCCTCCAGCCTACGAAGCTGTTTCCCCTGCTATGATGCCAGGGCAGATCCCTGACCCGTCCCTGACGGCCGGCGCGCTGCCTGGGCTCGGCCCCTTGACGGGACTGCCTGGCACAGCCCTGACCGCTGAGGAGCTGAAGTACGCTGACATCCGCAACATTGGGGCCATGATCTCACCGCTCCAGTTCCTGGAGGTGAAGCTTGGGAAGAGACCCCAGCCTGTGAAAAGTGAGGTGAGTCTTGGGGGGCTGCTGGCTGCAGATGGCCCTGCAGGGCCGTTGCCTGCACCTGCCTGGGTTTCTCTCCTGCCTGTGCCTGCGTTTCCTGCCAGGGTGGCCAGCAATGTGTTTTATAAGCATGTCACGCTGCCTCGTTGGTGATGTGCACGTGTGTTGGCAGCTGCTCCACTGGCTGCCTTTTCCCTGTGCCTGAAATTCTGTCCCTGAGGCATGGGCTGGGAGTGGTGGCCTTGGTGTCCCAGACCTGACTGGTCCCACGCAGCCATTGGCAGCCGGCTGAACTCAAACCCTGCCTGCAGAGTGGGGTCTGGTGCCGCCAACGTGTCCCTAGGTTGGGGCACACACCCAGAGGAGAAGCTGCGCAGCCTGTCAGAGGGCTTGTGCGATGCTTTCATCCCATCTCTGGTGCCAACGAGCCGTTGGTGCTGCTGGCGTTGGCATTGCCTTTCCCACAGGGACGAGGTGCGTGGGTGAGCAGTGCTGAGCGGCAGCGGTGACTCAGCCTGTGCTGCAGGCGCTGCTGGCTGGGGCTGCTCCTGCTCGGGGGGGGCTGGCTTTACCTCAGGGCTCCTGGGACAGGGAAGGTGGGTGGCTTCTGCTTGGTACCGCAGTCTGGCACGTCAGAACCAGGCTGCAGAGACTTGGGAGACACTTGCACAGTGTTTCCCTTGTATGGTTGTCTCTTGTGTGTTGGTTGTCCAGTCTTTGACTCCTTGACCCTTGCTGTACTGGTGATGAGTGTTTGCACCTCCCGCTGCCTGCAGACAGAGCTGGGAACCCATCAGTTCGGAGGCCCATGTTGGTGAGGGTGGTGGCTGCTGTCAGAAGGTCTGATAAACAACCCTTCTGAACAGTGCATTTGCTCCTGCATGAGGATACCTCAGATGATGCTGTGTGAGGATGGGGTGATGTGCATTCTCTGGAGACATCAGCAAGGAGGTGTTAGACAATGTGAAAAGCTGCCCGTGATGACCTATGAGCTGAAGGGGGTAAAACATCAGTCCCAGGGGCAGCCCGCTCTCCAAATGGTGCTGACACTTGGTTTGGCCCAACTCTTATGGCAAAAGCTCAGCAGCACCCAGGCCCACCTGTGGGGAGGGTGCCTCTTCCTTCCCCCCCCAGCCCCTTGCGGTGGACTCCTGTGGTGAGAACTGGTGTGATGGAGTCTGATCACCTTGCACAGGAGCTCTGTGCCCACGGGGGTGTCCAGTCAGCTCATGCAGCATCCCATGGAGCTCACCTGGGGAAGGACTGGGCAGCTCTGCAATGGCAGGAGCTGAGGCTGGGATGCTGTGGGAGGCCATCAGAAGGGCCTGGGGGATGCTAATGGCTTTGGTCCCTCCATGGGCAAAGCAGTCATGGGTTGGCAGCTGAAGCCAAATGCTGTCCCAGGCTCTTGGCCTGGGTGTCATGCAGCAAACAGGGTGCAAGGCCTACCTTGCTTCATGGGTTGGGGAAGAAAGAGGGAGTCTGTAGCTGTGCTGTCTTTCCTGGGCACAGCTTTTTTCCTGTGGCATCTTGGGCATCTCTAAGCTGGCCCTGCAACAGCCACTTTTGCTCGGTGGGCATGGGGATGTGGTCTCACTGGCCTCTGCGTAACAGGGACCGGGCAGCTCTGCCACACAGCAGGTACTGGAAATGTCAAGTCTCTTCCGAGCCAGTTGTTGAGACACCATGTGGAGGAAAGATAAGGGGAAGTCCACTGGCAGCCCCTGCACGGCTGCCTTCCCTGCAGCCGGTTCCTCCCCTGCGAGGCCTATGAAGCTGAGGAGTTGAGGACAGCAAATGGAGCTGCCCCTGGCACAGGCTTCACAGCTGGGGGAGCTGAAGCAGTAGCTGCTTATCGCATGACTAGCCAAGAAGCTGCCCACGCATAATTTTGCAATGCAGCCTGCAGCTGCTTTCCTCTTGGAGGGAGCCGGAGCCCAGGGACGCAGGGTACTGGCATGCCATGCTCTGTGTGGCGCCTGGGAGGGCAGGCTGCTCCCCGCGAGCTGGGGCACAGGCAGCTTTCTCTGCTGTGCCGGGAGGACCAGCATCTCCCAGCACTGGGGTCTTTGTCCCCGGGAGTGCGCACAAAACCCACCCAGTGGGTGCTGGGCGCTGGCTTCCCTGCAGGGTGCTGGACAGCCCCGCTGGGCAGGCTGCCCTCTTCTTGGGGCAGCTGGAGCCAGGTGCTGCCTGGCTCCTCTGCCATCGAAACCTGCCTGGGGTGCTCCCTCTGGGACAGGGCCCTGCTCCTGGGCTGATCACCTCGGTCCCTGATGCTGCTGACTGAAGCGATTCAGGAGGCAACCCCAGACCTTCTACCCACAGGGCTCCCCTGGTGATCGTCTACTGAAACATGCTATGGGGTGATACACCATCACTGTCCCTTGTGCCTCTGAGTCCTAACCCCCAGCACTAGGGCCATGTCACCTTTTTGAACTGAAATTAAGCAGAAGCGGAGAAGGGGAAACCTGCTTTCTTGAAGTTACAGAAGCTGTGGTGAAAAAGCAGAGTCAAGAGTTCAAGCTGCCGCTGTCTGTGCTGAGCCCTACTCCTTGAGCATCTGTACCCCACCTAAAGGACATGGCCCTTTGCTGGGCCCTCTCTGGGGTGGAGGGGAAGCTGAAGGGGACAGGGACAGGTCACTTATTCTTTGATTCTCGCTGAATGGAGCAACAGGGCATGGAAATGTGTCGGGCGGTTCCCAGGGATACTGTGAGGCTTGTGCGGTCACTGTTTGTTCTTCCAGTTCCTGTTACAACCCAAGATGTACTTTGCAGGAATGTTTGGGGTGTGTTTCTTGAGCTTTGGAGCTGTAAGCACATCCCCTCTCTGCACCCTCCTAATAATCCTTGAACTAAAAGGCCAAGAAGCTACCTAAGGGGTAGATGAGTGGTTGGTAAATGCGTGGAGGGAAGTGGTGGCTACCCTGATGTCCACCTCATCTTAAACTCTGCGTGGAAATTTTGTAAGAGCTGCTTGTGCCTTTGCTGTGAGGTATCCTGGTCCTGCCAGGAGGAAAAGGCAGCAGAACGTGGAGTTAGAGCCTTCCTGGTCACTTCTGCTAACGCTTGCCATGTCTGAGTTACATGGGTGTAGTGAGAGCTGGCCATTTCTAACTGGACTTGGGGACATCAGTGCAGTTCCCATCCTGGCTCTGCCAAGTGTGGTGCGTGATGCCCCATGGCACTGCCTTGGCAAAGGAATAGTGGTGGCTGGGCACTATGGAAGTCTGTGCATAGCTTGTGCTGACTTTGCTTAATATTTTAGCCCCAGCTAAAATAGCAACTTCGGTATAACGCTTGGGAAGTAAGCTAGACAAGATGCAAAAGCTATTAGTGCTATAAAACTTGGACATTGTCTTCTAAAGCATGCTACATGCTGCATATGGGACATGCAGATTACTTAAGGTACCCCTTCACCTTAACTCTGCCGAGTCAATGTTTCATCCTGTCCTTGCACATCACACTGAGATGCTTTGATTAGTGGGCTTTGGACTCGGTGAATGTTAGCAGCGTGCACAGTTGGCTGTGGACGATGGCACCTGCGGCTTTAATTTCCTACAGTCACCACTGGTATACCTATGTGTGCGGTAATCTGGTGGTCCCCCACTCTCGCCACCACTTCGTTGCCTTGGCATTGGGAATCTCTGACTTTCCTTTTGAGGTGAGTAAGCCTGGGCGCTAGAGCAACAAGGCTGTTCAGATGGTGTGTGCTGCGAGAGGCTCATCTGGGAGATGTGTCCCTCGACCACACTGACTTGGGGAGGTAGGAAGGGAAGCGTGTGGCTGCCTTCTCAGACTGGAGCTGCCCTTAGAGCAGGTGCAAACAGGCAGTGGAAGTGCTCATAAAGCAAATGTTGCTGCCACTGCATTTGAAAAGATGTGTGCTGTCAGGTATCAGTTGATAGGAACGGGGCAGTTCAGTCTGACATCTCAAATTCTGGAGTCCCAGGCCAAATGTGGGTGAAGGCATGGGGGACCTTTTCTTCCCTAGCCATGCTACAAAGTGCAGCCCAGATGCTGACTTTGCAGGGCTTTCCAGCACTCAGATTTTTCTTGAAGCAGCTGGTTTTGGTTCTCAGATGTAAGCATGCCATAGGCCATTTACACAGGCTTTGTAGTAAATATCCCTAAATACTTTGATTATGGGTTTCTAACCCATAGGGCTTATTGGCCTGGCCTGTGTGGTTTGAGTCAGACAGCACAGAGCAACTGAGTCATGGCGAGCGGTGCAGGCACTGCCATGTCCCGCTTCTTTACAGGGGATGCGGGACCTGTCCTCACCTTCCGTGGTGGCCCTGTGACTCAGGCAGTGCTGAAGCTGCAGCAGACAGTCCCGTGTATTGGAAGGGGGGGAACAGCCAGGCCCAGCTGGGGGATCTTTTGGATTTCTCTGCCTCTCGCCCTTGGCTACTTGTGTGATGCTTTGAATGACTGTGCTCACAGAGCTGTGCCTGTAGATGTCTGTGTGACAAACTGTGCCTGTCTTTGTGGGATGGGGCGCTATTCCCCTTGTCTCTGCCCTCTCTCAGGGAGGGAGCAGCCCTGTCCCCTGCCAGCCAGGTCCCCAGCTGTGGATACCACACTGGTCTCCCTCCCCGTGTTGCCACAGAGTGGAGTTAGAGGCCATGGCAGCAGCATGCCTGGTTCCTGGTGAGGACTAGACCATGTTGCTGGTGGCCACTGGCATGCGTGGCTGCCACCCCTCTCCTTGCCCTGCCACGGATGGGGCTGCCACATGCTCATCCCTACCCCTGCCCTACCCCTGCCGGCTCTGACCTGGGCTTCTCTGTCTCGTTGCAGCTGGACGAGGAAGAGGAGAGAAGGAAAAGGCGCCGGGAGAAAAACAAAGTAGCAGCAGCACGATGTCGTAACAAGAAGAAGGAGAGGACGGAGTTCTTGCAGCGGGTGGGTGCCCTGATCCATCCCAGGGTGCAGCGGGGACCTCGGTGTGCCCCAGCTGCGGGCAATACTCCCTCCTGAGCTGCCCCTCTGCCTCCCCTTGCTCCTGTGCCCTTCTCTGGGAAAATACAGACCTGTTGCCCCCCTTTCCACGAGGCTGTGAAGGTGGTGGCTGTATATGTGCCCCAGGCAGAGCTCACGGGCATCCCTGTGCCCGTGGTACCAAGGATAGAGAGGGCTGGAGGTGGGCTTTGGGCGTAGGGGAGAGAGGGCTGATAGTGTCCCTGCCTCCTGGAGCAGGAGCACCTGTGGGAGTGTGGCACAGGACAGGGGCCAACAGCTTGCTGGCCCCTTGCCCAAATTCCTGAAGGTTTTCCTGCTCAGAGGCCAGATGCCCTCTCACTTGTGACCCCAAGGCAGAAAAACTCTCACAGCACCTTGCTGCTTTTCTGCAAGGGGTGGTGGGACATGGGCAACTGACACACTGGGGGACAAGGAGCCATTTCACAAGGGCAGATCCTTGCAGATGAGGGGTGACAATTTACATGCGGGTTTGTTTCCAAACACCCTTCCAGACCATAGAAAGCAGCCAGGCAGGGGTTTTGCTGGGGTGCAGCAGAGACCTGTCCTATGAGGTGGCTGTGTATTTCCTTGCGGTGGCACTAGGTAACACAAGGCAGCGGGGCTGGGGATGAACTGCCTGGAGGGACCTGGTGCCTTGCCAGGTCTTCAGGCTGCTCCTGTGCTGCAGGGGCTGAGGGGCAGCGCTGAGCAGAGATGGCCTGTTGGCCAAATTGTTTGTCCTTGTATCTTGTCCTGTTGGAGTAAAGTCACATGTGGTTGTGTTTCTGTCCTGCTAGGAGTCAGAGCGCCTAGAGCTCATGAATGCTGAGCTGAAGGCCCAGATAGAAGAGCTGAAACAGGAGAGGCAGCAGCTGATCCTGATGCTGAATCGGCACCGTCCCACCTGCATCGTGCGGACAGACAGCATCAAGACGCCCGAGAGCGAAGCCAACCCACTGCTGGAGCAGCTAGAGAAGAAGTGAAGGTGGCACTGGGCCAGGAGGAGGAGACAGTGGTGCAGGGTCTTCCAGGGTCTCTAATGTATGTACTGTATGAAGAACTGTGCACCCAGGCCTGGTGCAGCCAGGACCCAGTGGGCTTCCTTGGGAACTATGGACCAAACAAATATGGGGACAGAGAAGATCAGGAACCTGTCAACCATGTACTCTGAGGCTGAACCCGGGAGCAGGGCTAGCAGCGCCGGTGAGGGCAACCTCCCTGTGATACCTCATCACGGCCCTTCAGCCTGCTCGCGGCCCCGGGGACCCACGATGCCGCAGCACGTCCCACGAGGACCACGCACTCCGTGGGGAGCGGGGGAGGAGCAGCAGCCGTGCGGTGCCCACCAGTGCCCTGCCCAGAGGCTGCTGCCGCTCCTGGCGCATGCTCCAGAGGGAAGCCCGAACCCAAGAACCGCAAACACTTGATGCAGCCCCGTCTGGTGGGCAGGCCTGTCGGGGCTTGGTGGCGCAGGCGCCCCCCACAAGCACACTCTCAGTATAATGTTTACAGCCCAGCTGTCCATGTCCGCCGTGCTTTTGAATGCACATTTTTACACTTTTTTAAAGTATTTTTTACAAAGTTTTTATACAGCGATCTATATGGATTTATATAATCACTAGATGTGATCCCATAGAAATGTATGTTATGATGGTCTGTTTGTTACAAACACATATGCACAGTTATCTCCATTGTGTTACTTGTCCGGTAGCGTCCGGCTCCTTCCCTGGCGTGCTGGGAAGGGGGTCCAAACCACCCACCGCAGTGGTGTCGCTACCCTCTCCATCCATGTATGTCCTTCATAATACTCAGTTCTGTATCTCTCAGTAAATGTTACCTTTACGTACGCTGTCCTCCTGTGCTCTGTCCGGGTCAGGCCACGGTGGGCTCTGGCCAGAACTCGGCACTGTGGCAGCATGTGCCAGGTCTGACCATGCCGGGTGTGTTCCTGGCTGAGTGGGATGGTGCAGCTGATCCCAGAGCTGTTTTTGGTGGTTCTCTGTGTTAGCAGCCATGGGCCAGGGGAATTCACCCTGGGGCAGCTGGAAACCTCACAGGCAGCTGTGACCATTGTCAAGCGAGAAGTAGCTCAGTGCTGCACTGAAGAGGGTGGGCAGGGCATGGCTTGCCAGCTGGAAAGGCAGAGGTGTGGGGCAGGGAGACCATCTCACCTGGTCCTTCTTGTTTCAGGCCTGAATACAGAACCTTGAACTCCTTTCAAGGATGAGAAAGAGATGGGGGAGCTGTCACTCTGTCCCTGTGGTGGTGATCCCTTCATGGAAGGAGGTGGAGAACAGTTCCTTTGGGTCTCTGCTGGGTCCTAGCCTGGCCCCTAACTGATGTGCTGGGAAAGCTCCTAAAGCCTGCCCTGGGCTTCAGCCAGAGCACAGGGGTGCAGAAGTTGAGAAGATAATCAGCCAGGTGTGCTTCAGATGCTAGGACTGAAAGAGTTAGCATCCCCATATGAATAACCAAGCCCTGACACTATTGCTGTGTTCCTGACTCTTGGATATGAAGGCAGAGGGAAGGCGCGTTGGTCTGGACTGGGGCAGACCCCATCTCACACGTGGGCATCACTGAGGGTTGTCTCAGAGAAGCAGTGGTGCACCCAGTCTTCTCCCAGTCAGTGTACTACCCGTTACCAGTGTGGGTGAGGCTACTTCGATGCAAAGTGCAGGTGAAAGAAGCTTTCAGCATCTGGTACAGATGCACACTCCAGCCAGGAGCACTGAAGTGGTGTTGGGGAGAAGATGAGCTTGACCTAAGCATGACAACAGCATGGGAGGTCTTCCCTGAGCATGACTGCTTCTCTAGTGCATGTTTCTCTCTCTGTAGCCTCTTTTTCCAGCCCTTAACCTCCAGAGACATCTGACAGTAGTCCTTTCCCTGTTTCATACTTTCTTCATGAATTTCCCCTCCCTTTCTATAACTTCTGTCTTTGGGACCTCCCAAAATGCTGCCAGCTGCCTTATTGAGTGTGAAGCATGTTGGATCTGTTACAGGGAAAGTTTTTGCCCTGGGAGGACTTGTTGGCTGAGGTGCTCTAGAGGGCTGTGCAAGGACAGGACCCGAAACAAAGCTGGTGGAGAAAAGCCGTGTCTGGCCTGGCTCCCACCGCCTGCTGTGCAGCCGTTGAGGGCAGCTGTCCCTCTGCGCTGCCTTCTGCCCAGACCCAGCAGCGGTGGCTCAGACCTGACCCATTTCTCAGCTGCTGTCAGGAGCTAGTCTTCATCCTTTGAGGAACACGATGCCTCTCATCAAGCTCTGCTGAAAGGATGCAGAGCACTTGCTGGGCCTGCTTCTCTCTTCAGGATTTTATTTCCCTCTGCAGAGTATGCATGGTAATGAATTTCCAGGCTCCTGCAAGTATCAGTTTCCTCTTCAGTGGTCAGTGGGATCTCCCTGTGGGACATCAGATGGTCCAGCCACAGGCATCTCGTGCTTTTTCTCACCTGGAGAGCCTGTGCACTCATCTCCACGTCAGGGGACTCTCACCTGCCTGCCACGCACCTTCCAGCAGCACTGGCAGTGCCGCGGCTCCAGGCGATGGCCCTTCCCTGGCGAACGGCCACGCTGCAGTAAAACTTCCTGCTATGGAAACAGCTGGCTTGAAAGAGAAATATAAGGTGCCCTTTGAAACCAAGCACACTAGAAGCAGCTAGGAACCGCAGCAGCAGAAGAGCGATGGATCTACATCAGTTTAATGCTCAGCTCCTCCAGCCAAGGCTCAGGCAGGAGCTATCTGAGCCCTGGCAGTGCCCAGATAGGTTTTTGCCTGGTCTCCTGTATGTCCTCCAAACAGCCTTTTGCTGCATTCCAGTCAGTACCAAGGGGTTTGCCACTCAGTTTAGGGCATTTCTTTTCAGGGGACTTGGTTAGGCTATTTGATGTTCCTGACTCTGGTAGCATGTGCCCTCTCCAACCCCCCCTTAGCAGAGGTACAGATATTGCCATGGGACAGGCGGTCCCGCTGGACACATTTCAGGCTGGTGCATTACAGTGGCATCTCCTGGGCATAGGCAGGAGCAGCGGGTGCATGCCAGGCACGGCCCATGTTGCTCCATGCCAGAACGGTGCTCCCAGACCCAAAGACCGATGGTTGTACCCATGTCAATGTCCTCCCACCTGGGTGCCCTTCATGCAAGGGCTGGTAATGCGGCTTTGCTGGGAAAACACGAGACACTTCTCAAAGGTCAGGCAGCCACCTCCTGGCCATCCCACACCCACACAACTTGTGCTGGGTGCACCGCGGGCCACCCCCGGCGCAGGGCTGATGGTGTCACGTACTTCTGGGACAGGGCTTGGTGCCGCTGGTGCTGGAGGCGATAGCCGGGTAGATGTGAGGCTGCCGCCAGCTCCACGTCCCCGGTCCAGCCAGACGTCAGGCTGAACCCCGAGTCCTGACGGGCGCGCACACACACACGCAGACCTGTGGATTCCTCCCACAGCTGGTTTTAGCTGGTCTCTGCAGTTGCTGGCACCGGGCACCAGAGCCCTGGAGGAGCGCGGCCCCGCTGCAGCTGCTGGCACGCAGACCTCCTGCCTTAACTCGCCGCCTCGTCCAGCCTGAAGGCCGCTTGTGCTGACACAACCCTGCACACGGGGCGGCTGCAAACAGGTTTCCATGGGACCGTTGCAGGCCGCTGCAGGGCTCACGGACTGGGGACCAGCGAAGCGCCGGGAGCAGCCAGCCGCCTGCGGCCGACCCCTCCCCTCCCTCTCCCCTCTGCTCCCGGTGCCGGTCCCTCTCCGAGCCGCCGTGGCCTCGCCGTTTCCCGCCCGGGTGCCTCCCCTTAAGCCACCCCGCGGCCGCTGCCGCCCCCGGCCCCGCTCCCCGCGCCCCGCTCCGGGCCGGGGCCGGGCAGCCGGGGCCGGGCAGCCGGGGCCGGGCAGCCGGGGCGCTCCCCGGGACAGGCGGAGGCGGCGGGGTCCCGGGCCCGCGGGCGGTGCGGGCGGCCGGAGCCCAGCCCGCCGGCAGGAGGAGCTGCGCGGCCGCGGGAGCGGCGGGGCCGGGCCGGGGCGCCGCCTGCCGCCGGGAGCGGGGCCGGGGCGGCCGGGCTGCCGCGGCGGGAGCCGGTGGGTGCTGCCGGGCGCTGGGCGGCCGCCGGGCCGCCCCCCCGGCCCTTCTCGGCTCGGCCTTTGCCGGGGAGCCCGGGCGCCTGTCCCGGAGCGCCGGCTGTGCGTGCGCCGCTGCTCGGCGGGAGCCCGCCCGGGGCCCGGCCTCCGGCTCCGGGCCCAGCACGGGGCGCGGACCTGCTCGAGGGAGGCCCGCGGGAATGGGCAGGGGCTGGGGCACCTCTCCGGTGAGGAGGGGCTGGGAGAGCTGGAGTTGTTCAGCGTGGGGAGGAGAAGGCCCTGAGGAGACTTTATTGCAGCCTTGCAATATTTAAAGGGGGCTTATAAGAAAGATGGAGAGGGAACTTTTCTCAGGGCCGGTACTGACAGGACAAGGGGCAACAGTTTTAAGCTGAAAGAGGGTAGGTTTAGATTGGATATAAGGAAGAAACTTTTTGATGGTGGTGAAGCACTGGAACAGGTTGTCCAGAGAAGCTGTGGATGCACCATCCCTGGAGGTGTTCGAAGTCAGGTTGGACGGGGCTCTGAACAACCTCATCTAGTGGAAGATGACCCTGCCAGCGGCAGGGGGGTTGGACTAGATGATCTTTAAAGGTCCCATCCAACCCAAACCTTCCTGTGATTCTATGGTGGTGCCATCCCGCAGTGTCAGATGGTTCTCGTCAGAGATGTGAGCCTGCTTGGCATCGCTGGGGCTTCCCAGCCATTTCACCTGCAGGCCCCTCTGCTTGCAGGATACCTGAGGTGGCTCGACAACTGGGACCACCAGCAGTAGCTCCCGGGGTGCCAGCAGCCCCCGCCAGCGCATGGCTGTCTCCTGTTTCGTGAGATCCACATTGCGGTCATAACCCTTGTGCTCCTTCCCACGCTCACCAATTCAGGCAGGAGCTTTCCCCAGGGCATGATACCACGTTTTTCCTGAAGCCCAGGCAGATGAGCCCCATCACATTTCTGTTGCTTAGATTCCTGTCCCAGCTCCCTGGTGTCCTTCATGTACTAGCCCCAGTTCCCTCTGCAAAGCCACTCTCACCTCTTCTCCCCCAGGGAAAGGGAGGTGCCACTTTGCTCCAAAGCACCAGGCCTGAGGCAGTGCTGGGGTGACGGGCTGAGGGTCCAGCTACTGTAGATTGGTGTGAGCGCTCCACACTCCATGCCTGACTCCCTTCTTGCCAGATCCCTGGCAAGTGCCAGGGCCCATGGGCAGCAGGAACCCGCTTTCCCCACAAGGGTCTTGCCAGCTCCTCACCCCTCTCTCCGGAAACCAGCTCATCCCAGAGCAGTTCAGCAGCCCATCGTGCTCCCCAAAGCTTGGTCGTGGCTCCCTTCCTTTCCTATTCTTCTCACCCTCTCCCCACCTGCTGCCCCTGTCCCCCTGCAGGTGCCAGTCCCTGTGTGCTGGCCTGGGGGCAAGGGCATCCAGCCCCCCCGGCCCGCGGCCGGTCACAGGCAAAGGATGCTTGGAGGCCGTTACTTTGCAGTTTTTCATAGTATCAGTCTCACTTTGTGTTTGAAAAACTGCCTCCTCTGCCCTTCTCGGCAGGGGCCGAGGGCGACTCCGTGACACTGCGGTAAATGGTATTAACTAACCTTTGCCAGTGACCTGCCTCTCTTGTTTCATTTTGAGCCAGGGGCAACAGGTATTCATTTATCTTTGTCTTTATTGGTTCTTCTACTCAAGTTGCTGGAAAACAAGCCCCAAAAATCCCCAGCCTTGATATTTACCAAGAGACACGGAAACTGCTTTGATTACCACGGGTGCCAGACTGTGCTGAGCAGCACTGGCACTGGCGCGGCCCATGGCTGGGCAGCAGGACTGGAGCCGGGCAAAACTCCTGCACTGCCAGGATGATCGCGGACAAATGAGAAAATCCAACCGCAGCTTCCATGAACCTGAAAATATCACCTGGTTCCCTGTCCTTTTGTACATTTTTTGCTTATTTGTGATCACTGGTTGCTGGTAATTGGAGCATGGGCGTGAGCTGGTGGGAGGCAGGCACCAGCCATGGGAATGGGACCATGGGCATCCCCAGCCGCCATGGAGGCACCGTGCTCCTGCTGGGCTTGGGAAACTGCCCCAGAGGGCAGAGCCGGGTGGGTCACTTGTCCTTGGTGAAGGGCACGAGCCCCCCCGCACCGTGTGGCTGGTGGGGTGGCCAGGGGCCTCTCCCAGCTGGGACGTGGGGACAGGCAGGGCGGGTGCTGTCAGAGGTGTAGCCAGTGCTACAGTTCCCCCACTGCGAGTGGATTTTAATTCCAGGTGCAGCCGGTGCCTGCGATGCCTCCCCAAGCCTCTGTGCCTGCGGCAGCCTCGGTGGCTCTGCCTGCACGCAGCTGGGTCTCCTGCTCAGCGCAGGCACATTTCAGCTCCTCACTGCACAGATGGGGAGAGGGCAGAGGAGGAGCTGGGGCTGGAGCTGGGGCTGGTATGGAGGCACAGAGCAGCTCACACAGGCCAAAACCCTGCTCTGCAGCCCAAGCATTGCCTGGGGCCGAGTTTGGGTCGGAGCTTGGCTGCAGATGCAGTGTGTGGTTTCAGGATGAGAGAGCTTAACATCACTGAGCCTTTGAGTTTGTCTGTCAGGGTGTGCAAGAAGTTAATCCAAATTAGGTGGGTCTGGTGGTGTAAAAACCCTCCACCAGATGCCCTGCTGCTGAGTTAAAGTGGGTTTACTTTGGTTTGGCTTTTTTAAGTGGAGTGACCTACTCAAGTGGTCTCCAGATGGGGGATGCATTTGGCAGAGCGGGCAGTGGGTATGACTGCCCATGGTGATATGCTCTTTGTGAGCAAAGCCTGCCCAGGGGGAGGGAGTGAGCCCAGTTGTACCAAGACCACTTTAATTCTGAATAAGAGCATCTGCCAAGGGGTTTCTTGCACTTCAGTCACTTCCAGATTTAATATAGCTTAGCCACCCTGAATGTTTCTGCGCAGACAGGCTCTCAGTTCCCCATCAGGTAAAGGAATGGCTTCCCTCTCTCCAGCCCTGTGTCCAGCTGTCCGTGCAGAGCGTGAGCAGGGTGCCATGGGGTTTAGGGAAAGGTTAGCCCCTGGGGAGGATGAAAAACTCCTGTCACTTGAGGCAGGAGGTGGGTAGGACTGACAGCTCCACATCCCTGTCCAGCTCAAGGGACT
Source organism: Platalea leucorodia (assembly GCF_965183815.1). Lineage (NCBI taxonomy): Eukaryota > Metazoa > Chordata > Aves > Pelecaniformes > Threskiornithidae > Platalea > Platalea leucorodia. Next base: position 26,513,024 of record NC_138829.1, on the reverse strand, counting down.
CTGCTAGACAAAAAGACCCCATGTTAGTAAGTTGATGGGCTTTTCCAGCCCTGGCTCCCAGCACTGCAAGCTGGAGCTCCTAGGAAATACCAGCAAGAAGCTACTTCCAGAAGCCCGCGTGGGTCTCAGCAAAAGCAGAGTTTGGGTCTGTGTGACAGCGAGGTTTCACTGCAGCCTGTCACGTCTCAGATGAAGCTTCAGGAACAGGATCCTTTGCCAGTAACCACCACCCTGTGCTGATGTTATCTAGTTTCTGCAGAATGAACTTGCTGAGTTGTCATCTGTGGCGCCGTCAGGGGAAGTCCTGACTCCTGACACTGCAGTTCCTGCCGCTGCTTTGCCATGGCCCCAATTCCAGCAGCATCGTCCGGGCTGGTTGGATTTGCTGGACACCTGCTTGTGCTGAAACAGCCAGGGGTTGTCAGGAGGAAGTGGGCGGCAAGGCTTTGCCGCAGGCGCGCAGGCTCCCAAATCCAGTGGAGCCTTTAGGCAGGCTAACACGTAGTTTCTGGTTGAGGATAAAATGGCTACTGACAGCTCATTGCAAGGTGATGCTGAACACCCAGTGACAAGACAGTTAGCAAGAGGGGGTTTGCGCTACACCTAACGTGTGGGTATCGGCAAGTGCTTCTCAGTATGTGGGCTACCGGTTTCTGCAACAGAGGTAAACTCCGTGGGTTCCAGGCAGAGTCACTGCTGCATTACGTAGATGTTTGCCGAGTGAGGCATCCCTTTTCTTCTGTGCAGACCTTCCCTGTAAGCAAAGTGACCTGATTCATTCACCCCCTCCAGCCAGCAGATGACGGATGAGTGGCTAAGCTAGTCAAGGTGCTGGTGCATGCTGGCACTGCTGTGTGACCAGGCAGGACAATGGCACCCCATGCTGCCAGCATTACAGGCTGGAAAAACCAAACTCACTGGCTCAGACAAACTCTGCTGGGTGCAGGTACAAGGTGTTCGCTGTGTCTGCAAGGGAGAGGTGCAGAGCTGACTTAAATGTGGCTGCAGGCACCCTCTCTGCTGCCTGTAGGACACCTGCAAGTTGCTGGCTCATGTGCACAAGTTTTAGGAGCAATGCAAGCTGCCAGCGTACCCTGCCGGGCCACCGCGTGTGTGACATGGAGCCTCGTTCAGGCAGGGCTTTGGGGCACATTTCTTCACCTGATAGCAACCACGCACCGGGGCTGCAAGGGCCGGGGCTGCTCGGTGGCTGGGTTTGTACGCTGGGGTAGCAGCACCTCAGCATTTCTCCCAGCCACGCTCTGGAGCACGCCTAAGCGCCAGCTGGCACCTAGCTGGTTTAGATGAGAGTGCCAATGGGTTCAAGGCTGTGCTCCAAATTCAGGGTGGAGCTGCCTAGTGGGTCCCGCTCACTGTGCAGCAGTGGGGAAAGGAGGAAGGCTGCTTGAGGAATGGGATGAAGACACATCCATCCTTTATACCCATAATACCATCGTACATGGCTGTGGGGCAGCTTTCCTGGGGTGCTGTGTTTGCTTCTGGTTGCCCTGCTGTGAAAACAGGAGACATCCAAAGATGGGCGCTGACCTAAATTAGGGCTGCAGGAAAATTTCCCTATGTGGAGACTAAAAGTCCCACTAGTTTAGAGCGGAAACTAGTGAAATGCCGCCTGAGAGAGATGTACAGAGCAATGCCTAGCTTAAAGATAAGTCTGTTTCTCTGCTCACCCCCTCACAAGATGTTCAAAGAAATGGAAAGACAACTCATTTCAAACTGGTAAATTGACACACTTCTCACAGAGCCAGCAAACTGGTTTGTGCAGGTGGACAAGATGCCCTGTCGGCCAACAGTTTCAGAGCGCTCACAAGGGGACAGGTATTGATATGAAAAACAAGGATACCCAAAACTCAGGTCAAAGTTTGGCTTAAAAAAGATAGAAGATGGCATGGTTCTCGGACACCTACTTTGGCATTCAGGTAAAGAAGGGCAGGAAGGAGTTTCTGTCTTTTTCTCTCCCCTCTTTGAAGCCAGTGTTGGCAGTTGTTAGTGGTGGCAGGAGGACTGGCTCTTCAAGCCAGGGCCTGGCAGCAGCACTGCTGACACAGCTTAGTGTGCAGCACTTCTCCCTCATCCCGTCTCCAAAGCACCGTTGGGGATGAGGTGCTGCTGAGAGCCCACAGGTCAGCTGTGTCTGGGCACTGGCACTGGCAGCCACTGCCAAAGCCGTAGGAAAAGCAGCCATGTCCTGGGAGGCTGGTTAAGGAGCACCTCTGTCATGCTGGGGCACTGAAATGCGAGAGTGGAAAGCACAGGATCGGTGCTCATCTGAAACTGTCCCCTCTGCCTCCCTCTGTCTGCTGCTCTGAGCCCCCTGCGAAACTTGGGGGGGGTCGCAAGCCCTCTGAAATAGCCAGCACTAAGCAGGTTCTCCCTCGTGTCCGGGCAGGGGACCATGAGCCTCTCTCCTCGTGTTTCTCTCAAAAAGGCATGGAGGAGCCCTGAGCTGGTGGGGGGTTCGGAGGGACTGACTAGGCACAAGGCAGGGGCTCAGCTCTGCCGCTGCCTCCCCTGGCAGCCTGCTTTGGGATGGGCTCTCTCCCGAATTGCTGCCAGCAGGCGGGAGCTGTGCATGCCAGCCTGCGGGTGCACCAGCATGTGCCAACGCAGCGCCCAGGGAGAGGGGGCTTATATGCATTTGTGTGTGTTTTGATAACTCTGCCAGTGCGGTACTGCCGACCAGCGCTACTTGCACGGGCGCCAAGTGTAGCTTCTGCACAGCTCCCCTGCCCTCTCCTTCACGGCCTCTCTGCTCCATGCTGCCTGTCCTCCCCCATGCTGCCTCTGACACGCTGTGCTCCAGCACCGCTTGTACGAGCACCATGCATGCCTTGGGCGCAAGCTCACTGCACGTGCGCACATCAGTGCTGCTACTTGTGCTGAACACCTCCTCCAACCACGCGACATGAGCCAAAGAGCTTGGGAAGCACTCGTTCCCACCAAATGGGGTGGGGGGAAGGGAGAACCAGTGTATACACCCCCCTTAAGCCAAAAGCGAAGCAGATACCGTTGGGGTGGGAATACAGTACTAGCATGAGTGCTGTTCGCAGTCATCTCCTGCTGAGATGGGTGTCTCGGAGTCTAGCTGCAAGAACATGCCCTGAATAAGCTGTACTCAATCCTTGGGAGGCTTGAACATGTTTTATGATGATGGGTGGTGTTGAAGAACATTTTCCTCTGAATGGCATCATGGAGCAGCCATGTAATACAATCAAAAGTCATGCATTAATTTAAGAGACAAGTAATTCATTCACCCTCCACCTCCATGCCATGGGACATGGCTGCAACCAATGCCCAGTGAACATCAAATGCCCTGTCAGGCTGTGATCAGTCCCTGGGAGCACAATTTTTGCTGCTTGGTTGCTGTGGTTGGATTTGCTGCAGCATTAGCAGAGGCCCAAGGTTGGGTCCTGCTGCCACAGTGGCAGGGCTGGACAGCCACGCGTCTCTCCTGCCCTTGTGTAGCCTGGAAATGTGCACGTTGGGCAGCACGAAGGAAGGTGGGGCTATGGCCCCTTACCAGCACCAGTAAGTCTACCCCTGGGTGGATCAGCCCTTCTGGTTAAACGGGTCACTGCCCTTCCTCTTTGGGCCTTCCCCATCATCACTGAACGAGACTGCCACCGAGATGAGTCAAACCGTCAGACAACATCTGCACCCTCTGCACGCCCCGTCCATGCGCTTGGATAGTTCAACCGGTGGGCTCAGCCCCAGGCGGCGGAAGCAATGAAGCCCTGGTTGACTGGGGGGGCGTCTGGTGGCTGAGCCTTTTCGGTGCCTCAAGTGTGTACGTATCCAGTGTGCCTGGGTCTGTTTCTGGCCAGATCCCAGAAGCTAGACAGGGCCTGTGAAGAGAGCAGTGAGAGAAAGTTTGGCCTTCAATGGATGCACTCTACCAGGATTTGGGATCTGCTGACCTGAACAGCCATGTAAATGCACATCTGAGTACTTGCTCATGAGCTGCTAAGTCCTGGCCAGGAAAAGATCAGAGGATGCTCAACTAATTACCCAGCCAGTCGATATGTACAGGACATACAGAAGGAGATTGTGGTTCATCCCTTGGGTAGCCTGGGTTGAACTCTAATTATCTGTGTCCTGAGACTGAAACTCCCGTATGTGTTGGAGGTCAGACCTTGACAACCTCCTGCCAACGCTTCAGCTGGGAGGCTCTGGCCAGGCTTGCTCTCCCCCTCCAGCAGGGTCAGATGGACCCCAGCTACCTGGAGCTCTATGTCCATATCTGGAAAGCTAACACATTTGGCCTTCCCTTTCTATAGTTTCCTTCTTTTAAAATACAGACGTAAAAAGCATTACTAATTAAATTCAAAAAACCCCATAAAAGTGGCAAAGCCAAGTACCCAGAAATGGGTCTGCCTGGGCAACCTAACTTCAGCTGTCTTGTGCATATGATCACCTCTTGCATCTTGCCCTGGATTGCCATCTCTCCAGCACCCAGGCTGGACCTCGGCCAGAGGGAACACTGCGCTGGTCAGCTAGGCTGCCTCTTTTCTGAGCAGGGCTGGGAAACTCCTGTCCAGTTGGTGAAGCAAGGGGCTGCAGAAAGAAAGGAGGGCCTCTTGGGTAGATACTTGGTGCCTCCCTGGAGAGCTGGGTCTGTGTCTGCCCCTGCCTCGAAGTTACTCTGTGAGTTGGTGAGCCACATAAGCAAGAGCTTTCACAGCAGCAGCAGCGTGTTCCTCATTTGCCGGGGCTGATTTACAGAAGTGCTAAAAGTTTGCAGCTGCAGTCACAGACATCAGGAGCTGGGGTTTGGTTAAATAAAGTGCTATATAGAGCTAAAACCACTGAAAAATTTGATCCTAGTTGGTTCAAACTATGTGTCCAAAATGAATGATTACTTATGACCTAAATCTCTCTTTGCCTCTTGTTTTGCAACTGTTAAATAGGGATAACTCCACCCCCGCACCTGAAAAGGTGGCTGAGAAAACAGCTTCATTAATAGCCCTGAAGTACTCACACAGTGCTGCAGTGATGAGCACTAGAGAGAATTCATGAAGAAATGGAAAAGCAGGACGTTGGAGCAGGCTCTGGCCACAGGACAGTGATGAAGGTAACGCAGCCATCCCAGGGAAGAAATCTTTGTGGCTCATGCAGTTATAAAGCACAGCATGTTACATGGCATGAGGGTGTAAATGCAGTGTGCTTAAGGGAGCTAATTCTGGGATTTCCGTACTTTTGCATGTTTGACTTACAGCCCTTGTCATTTATCAGACATTTGGGGTGTAAAGTACCTGTTTCCTGTACATTGGCAGGTTGTGCCCAGTAAGGGCTGAAAGTGTTTGTGTGATGGGCGTTTGCTGTCTGCTGGGTGGGATGAATTTGGTGGGACTACGCTTGAGCTCTCCTGCCGCAACCTTGCTCTCGTACTCACTCGGCTCAGCCGAGATGGAGCTCACTCAGCTCTCCCTGGCGATGGAGACAAGCCATCCTGCCAGCTAGGGAAGCTGCCCACGTTGCAGACAGGACCAACATGTGCTGACAGAGCGGGACACGCCAGAAGCTTGTTTGGTAGAGAGCAAGGACTTTGTTCAGTGTCACCATTCACTTAACATTTCTTATCAGTGCTGAATCCCACACAAAAGTCTTCAAACTCATGTAGGCAATGATAAGCAAATTATTGTAATTGTCCAAATATTGTAAGACATTATTTGCATAAAATGCTACATGCGAAGCAGAAACAACCTTGGTGGTTTACAGGAGGCTGAAGTTGGTAGCTGCTCTAGGTTGGATTTTTAAATAGCACTATGCACTGAATGGTCATGCAAACAAGACGGGGGAGATGGATGGGGTGAGATGCAGTTTTGAACATTGCTGCCGTAAGCCTGCAGCAGGTGAGAGGGCTGGAGCAGCAGGTTTACAAGGAAACTAGCAACCAACCTCTGGTGCTGAGGAAGCTGTTTGCCCAGGTGGGACATAGGGACCTTTCTGGACTTTGGAGGCAAAGGGACTGGCTGCAGATAAGGCTGAGAAATGCCCCATGTGCTCTCTGGGCTCTGAGGAGCCCATCTTATTAGCTTTTTTTTTTTTTTTTTAAATGTTCCCAGGGTCTAAATAAGGAAAAATAACTCTAACCCATCCTACAGAGGCAGGATTCAACCTGGACCCTTTCCGACAGAGGTTTGTTCCCAGCCTCTTCATATGAAGTGGCTTGAATAACTTGCTTGAACTGCCCATCCCAAGGTCTTCCTGACCTCATCTTGCTTCAAACCTCAGACCTCAACCTTTCCTGCCGCAGCTGGAGCCCTGTGCGTCTTATCCTGCGCTGGCTGCACAGAAAACAGCTGACCACCCTTTCCATTACAACCTAGCAAAGACTGCTCCTTCCTCCCCACCCACTTCCCGCCCCCAAGACTTCTCTTTTCTAGGCTAAATGGACCCAACTTCTTCACTCCTTTCTCTCAGCGCAAGATTTCTGTGTATTTATCCTTTGTATTGTTTTCTTCTGGACTTTTCCACTTCTGGACCTGGGACTCTGAGCAGGTCCTGGCCCTGCGCAGGCAGCGTGCGGCAGCCATCTCCTCTGCCTTTCACCCAGCACCCCAGGCCAGTACCCAGCCCCCTTGCAACACCTCCGCGCTGCTGGCAAGGCTTTAGTTTATGATGCTTTGCAACCCCCAGATTTTTCCTTGCCATTCTGCTGCCCAGTCGGTTATTCCCCAGTTCTTCTACCTACATCTCTCTTTGCTTTACATTTGCATTTGTTCTTGCTGAACTGCATCTTGCTGCTTTCAAACCATTTCTCTGGCAGTCGAGATCACGCTAAGCCTAGCGTCCAGACTCCCTGCAGCTGCTCTGTCCTGGAGAGAACAGGACTCCCTTCAGCAGTGCCTGCTGTTATTCAGAACAGACAAATGCAGAACTGGATGGCCCCATCCTTCCCCTAAAAACCTCTGGAAATATCCCTGCTCCGTCAAGCTGCTGGTGTGGCAGTAACTTAACGCTTGCAAGTTCATCCAGTGCTACTGACAGCGATTTCACAGCTCCTGTGATTAAGATCAAGAAACCTAAACGATCCCAGAGGGAAGGTCAGGGGATGTTATTCATGGTGTAAATTTAGTCACCTAAATCAAGCACAGAGATTAGGAGGTTGGCTCCTCAGGGTTCCCCTGATAGCAGGGGTGAGGGAGATCCTGGGGGGGAGACAGCAGCTCCCCATGCTGTGCCTGCAGCAGGTGCCCAGGGCAGCACCTGGAGAGCCGTGAGCGGACGCTGGTGGAGCCACGCTGGTGATCTCTGCTGCTCTGGGCCGCGGGATCACAGCCGGAGGAACGGCATGGGACACTGCCTGTGAGGAGGCAACATGGGTCCTGCCCAGCCCAGGGGAACGCTGTGAAGGCTCTGCCCACCTTTGTACCAGGAGACGCTGTCTCATTTACAGCACATTTATTCATGGCTCATAAGTGACAGGAGTTCATTAGCATCGTAGCCAGCTTGAGGGCGAGGAGTGTGTTTGGGCAAGGAGGGAGGAGGGATGCTGTCTTATTCCCACTCAGCAAGACCAAGTGTCCAAACTCTCTCCCGTGATGTTGCTCTCTCCTAAGATTTCTCCATCAGCTGTTAATAAAAGCCCAGCTCTGGGCAAACCAGGGTGCAGCTCAGAACTTCCCTCCTGTGGATCAGAGAATAGCCTTTGCCATAGCCATGTTCTGGACAGTTTTGCACTGACCGTCCAGCTCCTGCCAGGCCACCTAGCTTCCCTGTACCGCCTCCTGTCAATGCACCTGCTGCCTTCCAGATCACCGCTCTTCAGCTGCCGGCCTCGCTAGATACAAAAGGAGGCAATTCAGCTTATTTGCCCAATAATGGAACAAGGATATTTTTCCCTGAGGAAGGATGCCCCTCCGTCCTGCCTTGAGCAACAGCAGCCTGCAGAGCAGTGAGAGCCAGGCGGTGTCTGAGACCCGCTGACCAGCAGAGGAGCATGGGTTTTCTCGGGAGAGCGGGAATCCAGCGGCGTGCTTCCTGGAAAGGAAGTGCTGCACGGGGTTGCAGAGTTCAGAGGAAGTGTAGCGATGCAGCGAGCGAATGGATGCTTCAATGGTTGTGCTGCTCACGGTGCCTTGGGAGGCCTGAACAAAACTCCCCGCGAGCCCCTTGTCTCACCGGTGCCTTCGGCTGCCCCATTCCCGGAGCTGGCCGTGCCAGGGGAGCCCTGCCTGCTACAGGGGGGCTGCACTGCCAGGAGATGGGGTCCCTCAGGGTGGTTCATGCCAAGCAAGCAAAGCCTTGCAGCCACGTTCGAAAGAGTGGAGGATCCTAGCATTTCCCTACAGCACACCCGAAGAAAAAATACATTCAATGAAATGTGAAATGTTCAGATGATAGGGCCAAGGGTAGCGCACCAGTGCCACAGGATGTTTCTAAAGAGGGAAATGGGCCAAAACGGAGCGGTTTTGCTACTAGAGCTAGGCCAGGCAATTTTCCTCAGCCGCCCAGCCCGTAGCCAGCCCCACGCGGTTCTCGCTTTTGGCCATGTTTGCCCCTGTGTTGGCTCCATGAGCGGCAGGGCTGGGAAGAAATGCCAGCAATGCCCACACAAGTCTGCACACGCTCCAAGCCTGTGCTCCTTTGCGTGTGTGCTTTCTGTGCTGCAATAAGGCTGCGAACCCAAAGCTGCCAATGCTTTTTCCCTAATGACAACTGCATCTCAAGTGCCCTTGCTGATGTCCTGCTGCTGAGACTTGCTCGGTGCTTCTGCTTGAGGCAGGAGAAACTCAACCAAAACACCAATATGCAATGAAAACCAGTAAGTGGGAACTGGGAATTGCTGCTTTCCACAGGATTGGGTTACTGTGGATGGGTTCATGCCTGTTTCTGTATCTGCTCCTCATGGCACATGCGAGAACTGAGCTGCTCTGAAGATGTGTGCTCCTGTCTGTGGATGGAGAGCCTGTTGGCACATGGCCCTGGTTCATCCCACTGGCTCTGGTGACATGAGCAGATCAGAAAGCAAATGGCTCCTACTTTGGCACTCTCTGCTCCTGCACTGTCACCTCCAGAGCCACTAGCATGGGGTACCCTGAGGGCACTCCTGAAGCACTGCTGTCCCAGGGGCTGCTTGCACATCTTCAGTCTACTGAGGCTCGTAGGAAGGAATGGAAGCAGTCCCACACAGCACAGACCAGGGGAGAAACAAGGGGATACAAAGCAGCTTCTCTTTGCTGCCATCCGCATGGGCTGTGCCCAAGTTGGGTTCTGGCAGAGGGAGAATAGCAAGGTAAATACCTCCAACGTGCCGTAATGATCCTGTCACCCCATAGTCCTGACCCACGTCTTCTACTGCCAGGTGTGGTGAGAGGGGGCTAGAGGGGAGCAGGCAGGGAGTCAGGACCCCTGCATGACAGTCTCACAGCCCCTCGTGTGTAGCCAAGCTCATACCATGGCACGGAGTGAGAATTAGGTCTCAGGTTTAGCTTCTGGGGCCATAGACCATTAAGTTTACAGCACTTTAATTTGTGTGCCAGGGTTGATATTCCCCTTATGGGCCAGCGGTGAGGTACTAATGAATGTTTTAAAGTGCTGAAAAGCTTTGCCTTATGGAAAATACCAGTCCTACCAAACCCGGTCCAAATGTTCTACGATCCCGAGCCTTTCTTCTTAGGTGGGACCGGTGCTTCATCGTACACACGCGAGCCATCTGCACAAACAGCATTTACGTGGCACCCGCTGAGGGTACCCGTCCCCTCCCCGGGACCCACGTCAATGGTGTCGGGGGCGGCAGGAGGGGGCGGGTGGGTTGTGGGGAGGTGGGTGGCTGCCTGGGAATTTCCCCAGCTGGGCTGGGGTGGCGGAGGCTGCCCGGGGCTGGACCGACCTCCTGCCCGTGCAGGGCTGGCACAGCACACGGTGCCCCTGGAATTTCTGGGGCTCCCGGCAGCACCTCCTCCGCACTGCCCTCCTTTGAGGGTCCAGGTTTCGCAGCCAGAGCCGGGGCTTTTCTTCCTTTCCATCTCTGCTGTTTGTCTCAGAGAAAACCCATCTCGCTGTTTTTCAACCGCCTGAAGGTGTTTTTCGGGGGTTTTTCAGGCTATTTTGAAGCTCATTTTTCCCAGATGTGCTTTTTTTTTTTCTTCTTCTTTTTTTTTTCTTTTTTCTTCTTCTGTAACTTTTCTTCTTCGCCTTAAAGTTTCCGGCCACGTGACTTTCAGCTTACATCCCCGAGGTTCTGAGAAACCACAGGAGGCCGAGACCTAAAGGGAAGGTGCAGAAGCTCCAAGAGGAGAGGCAGAGAAAGTGGCAGAGCGTGGGGCAGGAGGACAGCGTGCCTCTGGGACGGACGAGAGCTGGGAAGCCAAGGGCCACCTCAGGGGGGACAGAGGAGGGCAAGTGAGAGGGAAGGGAAGCGAGACAGAAGGCAGGCACACCAAGAGCACAAAGGAAGCTGAAGAGGCCCTGGGAGCCAGAGACGGGAGCCATGCCCCACAGCTCCGACAGCAGCGACTCCAGCAGCTTCAGCCAGTCTCCCCCTCCCAGCAAGCAGGTAAAGCGGGGACCCTTTCCCAGCTCCCCCCGGCTGGAGAGTCCTTTGGGGTGGGCCATGGGTGGGCAGGAGGAAGGGTGGCACCCACCGCTGGCGTTTTCACAGCGCAGTATGGCGGGGCTTTCTAGGAACGGCTGTGGGGAGAGGGATGCGGGGCTGAGCCGAGAGCCCCAGCAGGAGCCCCAGCCACCAAGCTGGGTGTGGGTGGCGAGAGGAGGCCCGGTTACCTGGCACTATGCCAGGGGCAAGTGGGGAAGCCTGGACCCCTGGGCACGGTGGGCCCTGCGATACGTGCTGGGCAGGCAGCTTCAGCGTGAGAGTCGGTGCTCTGGTGAGGAGCCTGAGCATGCAGCTCCTTGCCATGGACTGGGATGGCTCAGGGGCAGCCTGCCTGCTTCCCACTGCCACGGACAGCACTCAGGACCCAGAAAAGCCCTGTCACCTTGGGTCTGCTTTCTTTTCTGTTCAGCCTCAGAGGTTTTTCATCTTGGTCATGCTTGACAGAGGGATTTTGTTTTGTTGCACGGGATACCTTAATGGTAGGTCTTTTGCTGGCAGATACTGACACAAGTCTGAGGTATTTCCACTGCCTTTGCTGGCTGAGCTTTATTATATCTGTCATCTGCCATTTCTCCAGGGCTGGCAACAACGGCAAGTACCCGAGACTCTGCTCAGAAGTCTTAGGGATGATCAGGGCAGATGATTTTGGGCTTGCAACCAGGGATGGGGAGGCATCCTGGTAGAGAAGGGGACAAAGCACAGGGGTTGCCAAAGGATAGGGACTGGACTTGGTTCAGGATGTGGGAGCTGCCATATCTGAGACATTTGTAGGGTATTGAAGGCAAGGATAAAACGGTTAAGTTCAAAGAAAAGAAAAGATCTTGGGCGGGGTGGAGGGGGGAGAGGATGTGGACAGACTGATGGGCTGGGAAGATAACTTTTGTGGCTGAGTTTTGTAGTCCTGTGGAGAAGCGGTGGTGTGAATGTTAGAGAGTCCACAAAAGAGGCAGTGCAATATGAAAATAGAAGATGAAACAGACTGTGTGACGGTTTCAACTGTCAGAAGGCAGCAGCAGGACCAGATCTCAGCAGAGAACGGCTGCTGCATGAGGCTCGTGACCTGGAGACCAGTGCTCTCCCCTGCCCAAGGGGCTTGGGAGTGCTGCAGTCAGCATTGCAGGCATTGCTACCAAGGGACTCCAGAAAAGAGCAAGCACAGAGATCAGAGAGCTGGAGCAAATGAGACCTGGGGAAAATCCAAAAGCTCTGAGTTTGTCTAGGTAAACAAAGCAGGGGCCACGTTGCACTGTAAGGGTCTGCAACAAATAAAGCCTGAGGGAGAAGGGTGATGGAGAGAGGGTGGGACCTACAGGGATGAAAGGAGGAAAACACTGGCTGAATCTCTGGAGAGATAGTTTAGCCAAGGACCTGGAATGTCTGCAGTGCCATATCCCTGCTGAGAGACAGGGAAGGGAAAGGTTTTCTGTACAAGGAATTCAAATTGTCTGTGTTCCAGGGAGAGGTCCTTACTCTGGTCCCTCAAGCCACATCCCAGGCCTGTGCCTTGATGAAGGTAGAGTGGTCATTTCCCAGCTGTGCTGAGATGCCCAAGGGTACCAGACTTGCCCCTCCTGGCAACAGGGATGCCAAAAGCATCACACATCCCTGGGGTATGGCTTTATCCTGGTGCTGAGGGTGTGTATCCCATGTCCTGTGCTTCAGTGATGTTATCATCTGCTGTGTCCCCTTCCCACCTACTGCCCTGCAGGAGCAGGGTGAGGGAGGGGATGCCCCAGTCATTTCCATGCCTTGTTTCCCTAGGACTCTTCTGATGACATGAGGAAAGTCCAAAGGAGGGAGAAGAATCGGATTGCTGCCCAGAAGAGCCGCCTGCGGCAGACCCAGAAAGCAGACACGCTGCACTTGGTGAGCACTCCCACCCTTCCCCATCCCTGGTGCTGAGGGCTCACATAGGGGACAACGTGCTTTTCCCCTGGGGACTCGGAGCAGAGATGCTCAGTTGAGGCAGGACAGGAAAAGTGAGGCCAGGGCAGGATGTAGGAGTCAGCGCTCGTAGCGAGAGCATACAGCCCAGGACGACTGCCACCAAAGCATTTAGTTTTGCAGCTAGTTTTTTAATCCATCTTTATCTCTCAATCTGACATTACCAATTTCCTTTCCTAACCTCTTCTGACCGGCTCAGTCAGAAGCTCTTTGAAAGCACTGGCTCACCCGGGCTGGCTCACCCCGGGTTTGTGCTTCATGCTGTCACTTACACAGCGGTGCAACAACATACAAGGATGCTTTTCTGAGATGGTAGCACTTTGTACTCATTGGTATGGATGATGGTGCGATGTGGGGCTGAATGGGCTACCTCCTCTGGTCTGTTCCCTGAGACGCTGTGCAGCGTAGATGAATAAATATTAATAATTTTCTAATATTTTTAAATGTTTCCATGGTAGTGCTTGTACCCCTTTCTACATCTAAACACTGTACAGTACCTGGAGGCTTTTCCTGTTGGTTAGCATGGATTTTCCCCGCTTTGGTTTCATCCTGCTGTCCCACTCTCCTCCTGTGGCACTGTGGGCACCCCTGCAGCTCTTCCCAGTGTGAGGAATTAGGCATCTGCTTTTCAGGAGGGCTGGTCACTTCTGGCTGTGTGTGTTTGGGCAGGAGTGTGTGGTCAGTGTTGGAGCACAGAGGCTGAGCTCCTTTGCATTTTGCACGTTGGTAAGTGCAGTCCCACGTGTTTTGGGCCACCGGCAGGCAGGATGCAGAACACACAGCCTGCTGTGGGCAGAGACCATCTTTATCCCTACGCTGGGCTTGGCTGCCCTTTGAAAAGTGGTAGTCAGGCTCATGTTCAAAAAAACATCCTTTGACTTAGTGGTCTTCATATTCCCCCCAGAGCCCCATTTTTTGGGAAGAATTCTTGAGAAGCCGGTCCTGAACCTTCCTCCTTACATAATGCCCTCAGTCCATGGTTGGAGCTGGGTTTAAGACAGAGATTTCACTCTTTTCTCAGTACCTGATGATCCTTCTAGAGCTGACATGGCTCTAGGCTGATTACGTTACGTCTGTCAGCAGTGATGGCTCTGGGCGACTGCCTGAGAGGGGTGAAGAGACACCCTTTCCTTGGGGTCGGTGATCTCTCCAAGGTAATCCTAGCGGTGGATGTGGGCTCTGATCCTCCCCAAGGAAAATCCTGCCTAGCTATGCACCGAGAAGAATTGGGCTGCTCTTCTTAGAGCAGATGACAAACCACTTGCTTACGAGATTACTACTGCTCAGCTAGCATTGATAGCACACACTCCTTGCCTTCCCATGGGGATGGGACCAGGGAGGCTAAGCCCAGTTTTGTTCAGACAGAGAGGATCCTGGCAGGCAGCTGGAGAAGTGCAGGGAGGCAAGTAGAGGATGGATGGTGAATTTTTGCTAATGTTTTTCCAATTCCTGGCGGACAGTGACCCTCTGCTGCTCCTGGGTTCATTCCCTGAGTGCTCTTTGCCGTTGGTTGGCTCTGCATCACGGACTTCGCTTCTCTGATGTGATTCTGCCCAGAAGAGCATGGCTCGGCTTGAGCTATGGTGGTATGAAAGGAGCGAGCAGCTCCATCTGCCCCAGGGCTTTGTAGCTTGTGTTTTGGGGGGAATGAGTCACAGGGAGGCTGGGGCTCCCGGCCCCTGGGTGATTCCCATCAGCTCCTGAGTTCAACGTCAGTTATGATTTCCAAAGCATGCAGTCACGTCTGAGAGATGCTCATCTGCTGTGCGAGCTCCTCCTGTGACAGCTGCTGTAGCTGCTGGGTGCGTTTCAACCTGCGCGCAGAGAGCGTGCACCGTCAGAAGTCAGCATGGCAGCGGAGAGCTGAGTGGAGGGGTGACAGGTTCACTTTCCTGAGGTGGTGGTGCAGCTTTCCAGGGCCTCAGAGCGCTAGGTCCCACTTTAGCTGTCTCGGCTGAGTTTGCAGAGCCTGCCACTGCATCCTCCTTCCCTCCTCTGGTCTTGCCCAGGCTGCTGGCTCCATGGTTGGTTGGTGCCTGGGATGCTCCAGCCTAGAGCTGACCGGACTTTGGCAGCAGTAGAGGTAGCAAAGGCTGCGATGCTCTTAGGATTGTTGAGACAAGGCTAAGCATCATTATTAACCCCTTTGTTGTTATTCTCATTAATAACAGTATTAATTCAGTTCTTCTGAGGCCTTGGTTTCTCTTTTCTTCTGACTCAAGCGTCTCCCCCTCCTCCCCACCGTGCCGCTGGTTTCCCCGGCTGCTAGCAGGAAGCAGTGAGTCTTTTCTTTCCAGGGCAATGACAGGTTTCCTGTGGCAGGTGGTTTTCTGGTTAAAGACGGCGGTTATTCAGTGCACCCTCCCCCCGGACGGGCGGCCCGGGAAGCGGCCGGCGGCGTGCGTGTGCGTGAGAGGGAGCGAGAAAGCCTGGGCGGGAGCACGCCACAGTCACTTCTCGTAAGCCGGGGCCGGGGAGCGTGGCTGGGGCCGCCAGCATCGTGTCCGCACCCGAGCCCAGCCTGGCCGGCTGGGGGAGTGGGGTTTGCCCAGGCGCGGCTCTGTGCCGAATTTACCGGAAACATGTCATTCTGGAAAATCTGCGGGGCAGAGAGGCGCGGGACTGCGACCCCCGTGTTCCCAGATCATTCCGGCGGCTCCCGCACTGAGGAAGCCCCTGTGGTTTTGTCTCCTCAGGAGAGCGAAGACTTGGAGAGGCAGAATGCTGCCCTGCGCCGGGAGATCAAGCAGCTGACGGAGGAGATGAAGCACTTTGCCTCGATGCTGAGCTCCCACGAACCGCTCTGCTCCATCCTGACATCCCCTCCACCGCCTCCAGAAGTGCTTTATGCCACGCACTCCTTCCACCAGCCCCACATCAGCTCCCCACGCTTCCAGCACTGAGCCAGCCAGCAGGACGGCAGCCTGCTGGCTCCACCGACAGCAAGAAGCAACTTCGTGGGGCTTGCTTTTCCATCCAAGGGAGAGGGACAGACGGACGGACACCCCTTCTCAAAGTGTGTACTCTGAGTGACTTGCCTAAGACTTGCTCCCTGTGCAGAAATGGCAGAGCCACCAGGAGGCATCTTTGGGCAGTTTCCAGCTTGGATCCTGGGAAGAGGAGGCATTTGCAAATGGGCACCAACCCCCTTCCCCAGTGCTTGCTTGGGGACACTGGCAGGAGCGTGTGGCACAGGCAGCCTCCATGTGAACGACTGGCTGCGGCATGCAACAGCTGGAGCTCCAGGGAGAGGAATGGGAGCAGGGGCAGAGGGGAAGGTTGGGGGCCACAGAGTACCAGGGCAAAACTGGTTTATTTTTGTAAAATAAAGATTGAAAATGCTTAACTCTTTCTTTCCAAAATAGGACCTGAGCCACTCCTAAGGCCTGGCATGACACAGTGAGGACGCAGGCAGCAGGAGGGGAGAGCTTGGAGTTCAGGGAACAGCCCTGTGTGTGCTGGTGTCTAATCCAGCTGGAACCCCTCATTTAGAAAGGGGTCCCATGTGCATGGGTTGGGCAGGCTGGAGAACAACAGTTTGTGGGGTGATGGGGTCCCTGGGGAAGATGGGTCCCTCCTCGCTGCAGGGCTGGACCTGACTAATGAGCCTGACATGCCATGTAGCATCACAGGTCTCTTCCCCGCTGACCCCCTCAGCTCCCTGCTGCCGATGGATAGACCTCCACATGCTCCCCTTGCCACGTGTGGAGGTGCACTGCCATATCGTGTCACCTCACGTGCGGGTCTTGGTGTGCTGGTAGAGCCTTTGGCTTGACCAGCAGTGCAGCTGGGAAGGAACATCACAGCGTGGAGGGGGTTGCTGATGCCATGCTGGAGTGCACAGGGGAAGCAAGACCTAGCAGGACCCTTGCTCCAAGGCTATAAGGCACGTAGCTGCAGCCTACGCTGTTTCCCCTTCCCCGCCAGTCACAGCTCCACAAAAGGCTGCTGCAGTACCTCATGCATGGAAGAGGAGGAAACCTGAAAGACCAGTGAAGAGTAGATTAGTTTTGCAGGGTCTGATCTAGTGGACACACAAGGTGGTCCATATAGACGGTCTCTGCACCTAACACCCCACCAGCCAGCAGTCCACCTATCAGCCCCACTCTGTACGCAAGGCTGAAGACCACCTGCCAGTGCAGGTCCTATTGCTAATGGTGGCTCAGGACTGCTGCCATCTCGAAGGAGCATCAGCTGCAATTTTTTCAGCAAAGGCTACCACAAGCAGTGCTGCTGACATAGGCTTTTAACTGAGCTAAATGGACTGAATTTGTAGATACCCTTCTTTCAGGCACAGAGAAGCAGCATATTTCCAGATGGGTTTTCGCCCATCATCATAGTCCTCAAGAGCAGTTGGGAAAAGTCTGTAATGTGCTGTTCTGTGCCGTGCCCATTTTCTCTCTCTGGTTCGCACTAATGGGATGATAACCAAACAGTGCCATTCCTCATCAAGCTGTCCTCAGGAGAGGCACAGGTAGCACCGCGATTTCTCCTGCACCTTAAGCCTATTAAGAGGCTTATGAACCTTCTGCCTGCAGCTTCTGTGCTGGCATGGGAAGCACCGTGGCCAAGGATGCCTGGTGTCAGCACGTTGGCCTGGGTGTCACCACCCTACACCACCCCACACCACCCCACAAAAGCAGTGCTGAGGCAATGGGCAATTGCACTGGCCCTTGTCTGTGCAGCTCTGCCCCCCACCCCAGGGAGGATGCTCACACATAGAGGAAGATGGTGGTTATTCCAGTTGGGGAGCTGAGTTTCTGCATATAGGACATGCAGAATACATCTACAGGCAGCAAAAAGATTCTAACAACATTCACAAAAAAGCAGCAGGAACAATTTCAGTGTGTCTTACACCACCTCCCTCTGCTAGATCTCACACCAGTAGGCTTCACTCCAACCAGTGGTACCAAAACCAGAGCTGCTGATACCCCACACAGGCCATGCCTTGAGCCGCCCAGGCTACAGAGGCCCTTTCCAAACTGCATTTCTCTGGGATCTGGCTCTTTGAGCCTGGGAGAAACAACGGGCTGCAGCTCTAGAGGAGCTTGTTTTTACAGGCTCCGCTTCTGCTCCTTCAGCTTCTGGTGGGTTTGCTCCCAGATTTTTCACGTGCTGTTCCTTAGGGCTCTGATGCCCCCATGCTTCCTGGGTTACACAGAATCAGAGAAAAAAGCTACTGCTACTTCGCTTGGGGTTTGCTGTGCTGGGCACCGCAGGCTCACGCTCCTCGCTGGAGGATGCAACAGAGCCCAGCAAAACTTGCATTGACTTAAAACACAGCATTGCCTACAATAACAAGAAATCTCGTCCTTGCTGCGAGCCTTCATGTTTCCTCATGGCTATAAAATGCTAAGCTTGGTTTTAGCTGCAGATGGAGAAGGTCCTGCCTGGATGTATATGTATCACCTATGCCCACACAGACACGAAGCCAATATTTTTGTTGCAGAGCTGTTGAAGTCTGAGATCCTGCAGGCTGGGTGGGGTTCTGCGTAGTGCCCGCAGAATTGCTAGACTACTCACTGGTAGTGTCTCAGACTTACTCCTGCTACTCAGAATGAAAATAAGTGGTAAGTGGTGAGACTGGGAGACGGGTTTGCAACAACATCCTCTCCAGAACCTAAACAATAGTCTTGGCATCATCAGTTAAGGTGCCCTTCCTCTGCATGGCTGGCTGTGAGGTGGAAGGCCTTCAAGCAGCGTTGTGCTCAGCCGTTTTGGCCAAACACTGGGTGGATGTTGGTGCTAAGGGATGCATCTTCCAATCTGACTTGTCTTTGCCCCAGTCTTGCCCTCAAAAACCTGATCACAAAAGATGATCTGCATGGTTCAAGTGGTTTTTGACCTCTCTGTTGCTTCTGGTGATTGTTAGGTGTCTCGGATGTGGTCTGGTCTCTCTCTGTTATGAAGAATGGTTCCCCGGGAGACCATCCTCAGCACCCAAACAACGAGGGACAACACATCCTTCCAGGGCCACCAGCCCTTTCAACCAGTCGCCGAGAAAAATACCTTTTCCTGAGGCTATTTGCAGAGCTGCACAAGCTGCTTGTTCAGGCTACCTGAGGAGATTCCTTCACTTCTGTACCGGTGCTGTCTCTTGCTTCTCTTTCCCAGGCTCCTGGCCTCTACTCAAGGCTCCTCCTAGGCAACTAGTTTTGATTTCTAAGTAGCCAAGTGCCTGTCCTCTGTTGTGGCCCTCACTGTTGTCAGCAAATGAACTGTTAATAAGCTCAAATGAGGAGCAAAGGCCAGGGTGGTGCCCAGGGCAATCATCCCTGATTGGTTTTGATTGCCTGCTCCTACCTGCCATGCAATTCCTTTTGAACTTCATTTCCATGGCACCTGGCATTTCTAAAGTGTTGTGTGAGTATTATCTGCCCATGCCCAGCCTCCAGGAGCACTGTCCTGCTTGCTGCTCCAGGGGAAGGGGATGCTTCTGGGCACAGAAGTGGAGAAACTGGGTGATGGCTGTGCTTGTGGCAGCATGTCCCTACCCAGGTAGGATGTCAGTGTCTTTCTGTTGCACTACATAGTCCCTCACTGAAAAGCTCTCTCAAAGCAGTAGAGAGATGAGGGCTCACAGGAGGCTGAGAGACTTTTCAAGCCGGGGTAGGCCAGACAGAGATACAACTTTTCCCTGCAAGCACAGCCTGCTGAAATACTGCGTTTGTGCTGGCCTCTGCTGGGCAAAGGCTGAGCATTCCTAGCCTACAACCGCGCTTCTCAGCAGCCTCCTCTTTGTGCTCCCCTACGGCAGAGCTGGCTTGAAGGTTAGCCTGGCTGTTGCCAGAGTCTAGGGAAAGAACTGGGAGTCTCAAGGTTAATGTGTGTGTGAAGGCAAGGGTTGGGTAAGGCTGCCTGAAAGAGGATGTCCAGATCCAAGTGGAAATGCGGGGCTGTGGTCTCCCTTGGCCAAGGATCTCGTAGCTTGGGCCAGGGGCCGGTTCTGCTTTGTGGTCCCAGCATGTTTCCATTGCTGTGCAAGGGCATGGGGAGCTTGGCTTGGTGTCCCCCACCTTCTCCAGCTCCCATGGGTCTTGCAGAGCTGTGTGCAGGCAGTGCTGGGCTGGATGTGGGGACTGAGCACTGGGAAGCATCACGGGTGGAGGGGTAACAACTACTTGCTTAAATGAACATAGACCTGGCTGCAGCCCTGGTGAACTAAAATCACCTTCACCGAGACCTGAGATGAGAACGGTGAATTTCAGTGTTTTGATACCCAGGAAAGCTTTTGTAGAAGCGCTTGGGCTGTATTTCTGCCCAGCAGCCTTGTCTTGGGGGCTCTGCTGTAGGCGCATAGTGGGCAAAGCCAGCCAAAAGCTCAATGGTTTGGAGCTGGGAGAGCAGTGAGGGCAGGTGGAAGATGGCACAGGGAGGCAGCTGCTGTGGGTACTTTTCAATCCTTAGTGACCATTGCCTCCACATTTACTTGCTGGCTGGTGTCTTCTCTGCAGACAAAACAGAGGTGTGTGGCAAATAACTGTTGATAAAATCAGAGGGTGGAGATGGGAACCGGGGGGACATGAGAGTTACATTTTCCTTTGTGGCCTTCACTGAATCTCAATACCTCCTACGGATTGAGGCATCCTGGCAACTCTGTGCAGAAGGACAGCAAGTCACAAAACATGGAGGGTGCAGTAATTTTCTCCCTTTCCATCCCCCTAAAAGCACAGGCTCAGCACTTCACAAGCACTCAGTATCAGCATTTCAGGGCTGCTTCTATGGTAAGATAAATAAAGATACGACATTCGGTGCTGACTTAAGCTTAAAGTATCTCCCCAGATGGGAAGCCTAGGGTAATCTTTTATGCCTGGTATTCCCTTCCTGCTTCATCCTCCTCAGCTCAGCTGCAGGCTCCCAATGTGCCAGGTGCCAAGGTGGGTAGACACAGAGCCAGCCAGTCCAGGGGAAGGTGCATTCATCCTACTGTATGGGGCTGTTATGATCCCAGCTGTCACTGGTATGATGCCCTCCCTCTAAATTGATTCACATGTGAATTTTCTCTCTTGAGGGACAGAAGAAGGGGTAATACCCAAGCACAGTATGCATGGAGTCAGAAGAGAAGTAGAGGCACGTCTTCAGTTTGGCAAAGGACAGACTAAGCAGCTCTGTTTCCCGCTTTGCTGTGGCTCCAAAGCATTTATGCACTTGTTTTGCAAATCCCATCTCAGAATTCACTTCTGTTAGTGCTGCCAGCCTGCATCAGCAAGAGGATAATCTCCTGCATACTGAACCAAAGCAGCAGCCCACAAAAGAGACCCTCTCTCTGCCTCTTACAATGACCATAGTGTCCAAACCAGTGCTTGTCATACAAGAATGCTGTCTGGGTGCTAATATTTCAGCACACAGAGATCAAAGAAGACCAGGAATCACTGCTAAGAGACAAAGTATTTTTATGAACCAAAAGCCAGCGAGAAGAGAAAAAAGAAAAGCATGGCATGAAATGGTGTGACTTCCTCCTAGCAAGCAGCACTGTGCTCGCTTTGTCTGGGTTCTTCTTCTGCCTTGTTGTTGCCACCTTATTGCTTCATGATCTGGAGGGGATTTGAGCAGTGAGGCAGCAACATGTGTATACATAAACTTTTCTAGGTTAATCAAAAATCTACCCAACTAAACAGTAGGGAATATATATTCATTTCTTGCCAGGGCAGGGTTACAACCAGTGTGTTAAGGTTACTACGTCAGACCATAATTTTTCTCGCAGCTGAGGTTGCAGACGCCAGCTGCTGAGAGTCCTGCTGCTTCAGAGACATCCACGCAGAGAGAGCACACGTTCCTCCCAGCTCCTGCACCAGTTCTGTACCCTTTCCTAAGATGCAATCAACTTTTCTCCCCCCACCCCAACGGCAATGGTATGGTGGCCTGATCCTCAGGACTCGTCCTGGGTTTGACTTTTTTGCTGCAGTGCGAGTGGCAGGAAGAAGAGGAACGTGCCTGAGTTCAGCAGTGAGCCGTGCACATTTCCAGCGCTCTTTAATTATTAATTAATGCCAGCTGCAAGCATTAGGAGATGAAAACGTTTTTTGTGTCATTGGCATGAACTGGTATGACTCACTGAGATGGAGGCTGAAGGATGCTGAGTAAGAAGGGCTTATATACTTTGAGCTTTTGGTATTTGGGGTTAATCTGTGACCCTGATCTGGACTGGGGATGTAAATCTAGATTGTAGCTGAGTTTTGAGTCTAGCTGGCTCCTTTTTCACTTCTTTTATTCTGAGCTGAGTGAAGAGATCTTCATGTCCCATGTGCGCGCCTGGCGCACAGCAGAGGAGTGAGGTGGGTTTGCTCCAATGACGGAGCAAACAGAGCCTATGTGTGGCTTTCCTCACAACTATCTGTACCTCCACAGCTTTTCGCAAGCAAAGGTTGAGAGCTGGGCTTAGATGCTCGAGCAGCGCAGCAGGCTAACCACAGTTACACAGCTTTTGGATTAGAGCTGGTTCTCATCCGGCCAGATGAGAGCATGGGGCAGAGTGAGTTGATATATGTTTGCAGCAGGCCATGTAGAAGTAGCATAACCACCCTGTGTCTCGAGGGGTGTGCGCTAACCAGCAACCGGCACATCTGAGGTACCATGGGTGCAAGTGCTCTTCCATGCTGCGCGCTCCTTTTTACACCCTTTGCTTGCTGCAAGAAGGCAGCTGTGAATATTAGCACTTCAGCCATGCCCTCCCATGTACTCTTTGCAGTTCAGACCTATATGATTCATCCATACAGACATCACACCTGAGCTGGACAGGGTTAAACTAAAGCCATTGCTGTGTTAAAGCCAGGCTTTGAACAGGGAGATTGGATCTGTACAGAGGTGGTAGTTCAAGCTGCCGTTGGGCAAGCCCTTGCAGGCGAGGTTGGAAGGCGTCAGACTGGCAGTCAGGAACAACAGCCCTGCCCCTGGCAGGGACGCTGGCAAATCACCTTAACTCTTTGTGCCCCCGTTTCCCCTCTAAAATAGATGTAGGTGATGCATCCCCAGTGAAGTTCTCCAAGAGCTACGGATGAGATGTGCTGAAGGGGAGCAAAATATTATTTCCCTTCCTTGAGTTATGCTTTTGAAAGGCCTTAAATTTTGAGGAGGAGAAGTTTGGTGCTCAAAGTTATTGCCTGCACAGTTTTAGTGGTTCTGAGGTCTGCAGTCTTCTCTAGATGAGATTTAGATTGTGCAACTAAGCCATCACGTTTTGTGTAGAGGAAGGTAATTTTTGCAAAATTTTGAATGCTGCAGAGCCTGCATGCTGCACTGTTAGAAATGTGGCTGTCCATCACTGTACATGTCCCCAGAGCTTTACACAGGAAATGTAATAGGAAAGATTCGTAAGGGTTTAGGGTATCAAAATAATGGTGTGTCTGTCTAATCTACAGTAATAAACTAATCCACTACATTTATAAGCTATACGCTGGGTCCTGCTTTCGGGTGGCTCCTGGGGTGCCGAAAGCTATAGGTGCCAGCAGAGGGCTCGCAGCCCCCCCTGGTCCATAGGGGAACGACGCTGCCTTTGCCCGAGGCGGCCGCCCTGGCCAGCCCGCTCCGCACGGTGTCTCCAGCTGTGCCTTGCGGCCAGCTGTGACCCAGAAGCAGCGACTGATTCTGCCAGCTACTCGAGTCTTGCCGTTTGGTCTAATGATACAACTATCTGACTTCTGAAGACCTCCATTAAAGCAGTTCGGGTGTTGAACCCCATATAAAATATTCTCCCTCTGCCAACAAAGATCTTGTAACCTTCCCTGCAATGTCTGTTGTGAGAGGTTGTGTGGGATAGACTGGGAGATCTTCTGACATCTCTTCTAGACCTTAGTCTTATCAATCAAAATGTGATAGAGCCACCCAAGAGCTGCACTAGCTAAGCCTTCTAAGTGCAATTATGAGATTTAGAGGCAGAAAGCACAATGCTGTGAGTTTGAGAGCAAGGGACATGATCCTCTGAGCTTAGATACTACCCATTTAAAGGGAGCCTAAGCATGCTCTGAAGTCTCCGCAGGAACTGTATGGCTGGAAGATCCAGTAGATCCCTGAGTACCCACTTTTCCCTGGCAACCTTTACCTTTTGTCCACCTGCTTCTTGGACCTCTGATCCAGTGTGGGAGAGAAAAGGCATAAAGGAATCATTCTTTCCACAATAATGTTCTAATGTGCCTTCTGCACACCTTCCAAGCCAATTTCCACCATCCATTCATTATGGCCTTGCCTGTCATTGAGGCCTATTGCCATCCACTAGAAATCAGAAAGCTGGATTATCATTGCGAGCAACATCCCTGACATTTCTGTTTACTGGGTGGGCTTTGAGAAAATCAAGCTTGTTCCAAGGCATGTTCTTCAGTCCTTACAGAACATAAAGGAATTGCATGTACTCATTGGTCATAAAGGCAAGAGTGTCAGAAGTTGGATTTCTTGAGATCAGTAGGGAAGCCAGAGATGTTAGGCTCTATCTGATGGCCTGTACTGTTAGATTTAATTTGGGCCCTGCTTCTGCCTCTGCTTTCCAACCTTCACAGATACTTTTGGCTACAGGATCCTGTAACCTTTCTAGCACTTGTGCCAATCTCTGTGTAAAGGAGATTTCCCTCTAGCTTTAAAATCCACTTGAAGGGGTTGTCCTGAAACATAAATAATTTTTCATGGCTAAGAAATTTTTATATAAAGATGCTCTGATGAGGGAAATCCAAAAGCAGCTGCTGTGTTGCTTCAAGAAGGGAAAGAGGCTCATCTGAGTAGGAACAGATGCGGCAATGGAGAGAGGAAGAAATGCAAAGCACAGGGGTTTTATTTTGGTCCAGAAATTGGCAAATTATATAAAGGGGTGATTGAAGAGTTCACAGAGCCAGAAACAAAATAAAACAGCCCTGAAATCAGAGGAGAGGAGTTCTGGGAAGTGTGGGCCTATAGGTATGAAAAATACTTGACGAAATCGGGTTTGGGGGAGTCAGGCTTGCTTCCCTGCCTGGCTCATGTTCACTTGACAGGCTGCAGTCACCAGAGGCTGGGCACTACTTCAATCCATCTACTTTCAGCTGTTATTTTCAGCAGCGTCTGTGTTTTAGTCACTCTTGATTTACTGTTTGACTTTTCTGATTGGGCTAAGACATTGGTTTAGTGCAAGCAAACAGCTCGGCAAGCTCTGGCTTGCTATGGACTTTATGTTGGTGATGAGTAAAAGAGAGGATTTTCCCAAGAAATTTAGGAGCTGAAGGTGGGACTAAAACACAACTCAAGATGACAGACTGTTTCTGACTCCAGTTTGGAGTAGGGCTGGTGGGAGGCAAAGGACCCAGTGTGCGTTTCTTATTCCTTTTCCATATACCTAAAGTTTTTTCTATGTGTGTGTGCTCTTGTGCTCTCTTTTTAGTCACATGTAAAGAAATTTAACTGTTCTCATTGTTTTCCTAATGTATGACAGTATCTCCTCAACTCCTTTCTTTCTTTATACTCTTTCTGCTTTTTCTGTGACCTAAGCCTGAAAACCACATTCAATCCCTGTTAGTCACCGGTATCTTCCTCTCTGCTGCCCAGAGACCTTTGACTACAGCAGACTGCCATACAATACCTAACTCCATTATCCTGCATTTATCCGAGTTTACAAATTAAAGATGCCATGGACTGTGATAACACTTTCAGCTACAGATAGCTAAAGCTACAGTCCTAAGGTCATACAGACCTAAATACATGTAGGTGACATATTTAAGTTTGTCTTGAGTAACTTAAATAATGTCTTACCATCTGCAAATCTTGCTCCTCGCTCTGCTTTTGGGATTATTAATAAATGACACTCCTCTGAGCAAACACAGTTTGCCTTGCTAAAATTTGCCTGTTTATTTCTTTTCTTGATCTTTCCTTTTCGACTGCTCTTTAACCAATGGTAGTGATTACCTCTGGGTAACTTTGATTTTTTCAAATCTGATGAACCTAAAAGTTAATTTTCTGTACTATTTTAGCTATATCCTCAGAGTTCTCAGACTAAGCAGCTGTTGGACCATGACAGTCCTGTTCCTGCTCCATTTCACCTCTGCGCTCTCTGCACCGCTATCACTCATTGCATTCCTGATACATTTAAATTACAAATTTATTAGAACAAATTCCTCTGTTCTTTCTGTTGTCTCAGTACAAAGCTTGGAATAACTTTGGGTGCCCAACCTAATAAAAAATAGGACTGAAAACCTCTTTTCTGCCTCTTGCTTATGAATTTGCTTTTCTTGTTTATTATGTAAAAGGGCTACATCGTGGTTATGTTGTACCATTGTAATGAGCATCTGAGGTGAGGCTGCAAGTTCACTGGCAAAGCTGTGGGCTGAGGAGGGGAGAGTAGGAAGGTTTGCCGCTCTGCCCTGCGGTGCTTTCAGCAGAGCACGTGGGGAAGGCTGCGCTGGCTTCGCTTGCCTCCAGCTGTGCTCCTGGCCGCTCTGCCGGGAGTAGGAAAGCCAAGCGGGTGACAAGAAGCAAGCTCTCCAGATATCTCCAGTATCTGCTGGATACACAGCAAGAACCACTTAAGGTGACATTTGCTCTCCTTGGAATAATTTGTCCAAAGCTTTTTTTTTTTTTTTTGCTTGCATGGGATATATGAACATAAAGGCACCAGAGCTGAGTGCCTGCCTTTGCTCCTGGCAGTAGTCAGGTGGATAATTCAGCGGACAGCATCAGTAACCTCTGACAGCGTTCCACAAAGTAAATACAAGCCAGAGAAACTTCACTTTTTCATTCTCTGACCCAAGTCTTTGTTTCAGGAATACAACATCCTACAGACATGTCATTGCTCCCGTTTTTCCAAGTGAACTTTGAGCTGTGTGTTTAGTGCTGGAGGAGAGCTGACCACTAGCATGCAACCAAGCCCACGTTTTAAAGCTTGTGCTGAGTAATGTTTGTACAGTGCAGATAACGCAATGTTAATTAAATGAACTGTAGATCGTAAGTGATCTCCAGGCAGGAATCTGTCAGAGTGGTGTGTTGCTAATGTAGCGGGAAAACAAGAGCTGACTTATGAACTGCGTTCCCTGTGAGGATGAAAACAAACATCGCTTTTGGCTCTTTGAGATGTTTTGGCTCACATTGAGATGTTTTCACTTCGTGGTGTGCCATGTCATGATAAAAACCATCAGAAGCCAACCGAAACGAAACCCCAAACTGGCTCATCCTCCAGGCGCCCACCCTGGCACCTCTGGCTGGGCCAGGCGCCGCCCAGCGCGCACAGCCCGCCCGGACACGGTTCTGGGTCAGTCCGCGTCCTGGTCCATCACTGCGGTTTACGCACCGAAGCCTCCCCCGCACCGGGACCTTCTCACGCCGGGGCGGCCGCTCGGCGGGGCCTGGAGAAGGCGGGGGGCGGCGGCCGTGGGAGGGGGTCGCGGCCCCTCCGCTGCGGCGCGGGCAGCGCTTCTGCAGGGCCCACGCCACGGCTGCCGCTCCACCGGTACCCGGCGGTGCCGGCGGCCGGCCGCCTCCCTCCCGGGCAGCGAGGCGCCCTTCCCGCCCCCGGGGCGGGGCGGAGGGCGGGGAGGGCCGGGCCGGGCCGGGCCGGGGGCGGTGGCGGTGCCTCCCCGGGCGGTGGCAGCCAGTGAGCTCGGCGGGGGCGGCCGGGCGGGGTTTCCCGGGCAGGTGGGTGCCGGCGGGGAGCCGAGCCGAGCCGGGCCGGGCCGGGCGGCCTTCGCTGCCGGCATGGTGCAGCAGGGGCCTGCCGGGGCGCCGGGGCTGGCGGCGGTGGGGGAGGCCGCCGCTGCCGCCACCCCCGAGGTGCGGCTGTCCCGGCGTCGCTGGGCCGTGGTGCTGCTCTTCAGCAGCTACTCCCTGTGCAACGCCTTCCAGTGGATCCAGTACGGCAGCATCAACAACATCTTCATGCACTTCTACCGCGTGAGCGCCTTCGCCATCGACTGGCTCTCCATGAGCTACATGCTCACCTACATCCCCCTGCTCTTCCCCGTCGCCTGGCTGCTGGACAAGAGGGGCCTGCGCTTCATCGCCCTGGCCGGCTCGGCCCTCAACGCCCTGGGCGCCTGGGTGAAGCTGGGCAGCCTGAAGCCGCACCTCTTCCCCATCACCGTCCTGGGGCAGGTCATCTGCTCCCTGGCCCAGGTCTTCATCCTGGGCATGCCCTCCCGCATCGCCTCTGTCTGGTTCAGCTCCCGGGAGGTCTCCACCGCCTGCTCCATCGCTGTCTTTGGGAACCAGGTAATGGGCGGCTGCCCCCTGGCTAGCCGGCTTTGTGGGGTGGGCTGTCACCTGCCTGGCTGGAGGCTGGGAGTGCTAAGGGGGCAAACCAGGGAGGGGGAAGAGATGCACAGGGCCTGGAGGGCAGCAGCAGGGGTAAGAGGCACTTAAACAAAATTCCACCTGGGAAGTGCAGCTGGTACCTGAAGGGACGCAGCTGGGGTTGGGCTGTGGGTAGAGGTGGCGGCAGAGGCAAGTGGGACCTAAGCCTACAAAGTTGGGAGCAGCATGGGGGTTCGGTGTGATTCTGGCTTTGAGAGGTGTTTGGACTCAGGGTCTTCTCCAGTGCCCTCCTACTCCCGTGTCTGCAAATCTCCAGTCCAGGCGTATGAGTCAGTAGAACCATGGATGGGCTGGAGGGAATGCGCAGTGCTGAGAAACACGCTTTAGGGAGAGTGTCCTGCAAACCTTGGATCTGCAGTTGCATCTGGACTTGACACTGCAATATCCTCCTCCTTCTGACAACTAGATGGGACAAAGGAGATGAGCTGTCTACTGAAAAGAGTCCTTGTCACTGAGCCCTGGAGGAAAAGGACTTTAGCACTTTCATACCTCTTAAAAGTAGGTACAGAGTTTCCACAAGCAGTTGCTTTGAAAAGAAGCAAACCTTCCATCAGGCTAGGATGAGGTAAGCTCCCCAAGCGCTCTTGTATCAAGCTGTGATGGTCTTTTCTTGCAGCGAGCTAGTGCTCAGAGGAGATAAATTCTTCCACACCTTTGAAAGGATCAGGGAAATAGCTTCTTGACCTTTGCACCGGAACACCCGCTCATCCCTGTTGCACAAAGCAGACGGGCCAATACTGATGCAATGTGGCGTAAGCGAAGTGAGTCTGGCTCTGCAACGCTGATGTGAAGAAGAGGGAAGGACAACCTGGCATTAGCTGCTAGGCTGGACCTGTGCCTCTTGCTTTGAGACCCAATGCGCTTCCCTACATGTGACTCTGCACCACCCCGGGCCATCTTTGATTCAGCCTGTGGGTGGCTGCTATTCAGATTTGAATGGTTTGCAATTCAGGTAGTTTCTAATGCATGGTTCTTCCTCACAGATAACTTTGTGTGCAGTTGGTTTGAGGTCTCCTTTCCCCACATTCCTGGGTTTCTGTATTTATTCATACTGCTGAGGCAAAAAGAGGTGAATGCTCGGAGATAGTATTTGAGGAACTGACATTTGTGGAACAGCGCTAGGGAATTAAGGAGACTCTGGTTTACATCTTTTGGAAAGAGAAAACATACTTACCTTCCTCTGACTGAATCTAAGCTTTCCTCTTCGCTCTTATCACCCAGGCTAGTGGGCTGTTTTTTATGTGTTTTAAATGAATCTTTAGAGTGGAAGGCATTTAACTTGGCATGAGCACTCTGCTGATTTAGCAGTAAATAAGTAACTGAGCATTTTGCTGTCAGACTTTTTTTTAATTATTCAGGTGGAGTTACTCAACAGTGTGCATAAGAAATCCAAACAATGAGGTTTTCTGCCTATGTTAAATGCGTGTGTGGTATCCTCATCATCCTAAAAGGAGCGGGTTAGTATAATGGTTGTGAAAAGCAAACTTTGGCTACACTTTTGGTGCTTCACACTGCTCTGGGGGTTGAACTGACAGGGCAATGAGACCTCAGTTCAGTACATAGCCTTTGCTTTGTAAGCCCAGACTTTCCTTTTAGAGAACTGGAGAAGTCAGAAATGGCAATGACTAAAGGCAGGGTGTACTCCACAGGAAGGACCTATTCATTCCCTTAGTCAAGGGTTCTGAGGTGCATAATTACAGGGAATGAAAAGTAGCTATTTTGTTTACTGGTGATGTTGAGCAGGAGGAAGAAATAGAGGCATCCTTTTTTCCTGACTGCAGTTAAAGACTGTGTTTTAGGGAGTGTTAGCAAAGGGTACAATACAGCGAGTTTGTAATTGCAGTATGGCAATAGGGCAAATTATTCCCTATGCTCATTCCTCTACAACTGTATGGTTTTCCTTTTCTTGCCATGTCACTTAGTTACAGATACTCAAGGTGGAAAACTGTCATGAGTTATTATTATTGAATGCCAAGCACTGATGTCCCTCTCCATCAAGAATTGCAACCAACTACATGGAGGAGTGGGGCAGTGTCGCTGCTCCTTTGTTTGATACTCCTGTCCTCTCGGCCTTAGGCAGCACTTAAGCAGTGTTGTCCTGAGGAGAGCCCTGCCTGCTGGTTCATCTAGGTCTGCCGGGGTGATGGCTGCTCAGGATGCCGCTGCTGCTTGCTGAGTGATGGTAACCTTCAGGTTCAAAGTTAGCCTTGAACAGTAAATCATTGAATCAGTCAGACTGGGTATTAAATATCTTTTAAAAAACAAACAAACCCTAGTAGAGTATCAGATTCTCCTTGCTTTTGTCTGGCCATATGTTGTCTGTGGTATTTGAAGTCCGAAGAGGAGTTAGACTGAGCACTCTTGAATCAATGCTGGAGAGCTTCTAGAAGAGAAGAGCGTGGACACCCGCGGAGGAGGCGATCACATTCCCTTGTTTACCCACTGCTGGTTTTCATGATGTTTTACTTTTCCCCATTTTAACAGGGAGGTGCAGAGGTTTTTCCATTCTTTTTCCTTGTCCCTGCAAGTGCATGTATGGGGAGGTGTAGAATGGGGTTTACTTGCATGTTGGATACTTTGGCATTAAAATTAGTGTTATTAAAATATTACTAGCATCTCATTGCTTAAAAGACTAGGAAAAAATCTATGCGGGCAGTTTTCCTCAGGCGGAAGTTCTGGCCTAAGGAAGCAGAAGTGTTTTGGAGAGTTCACTAATGTCCTTCAGATGTGTTTGAATATTGGGAGGAATTTGTCTGACATGCTTCTGAAATACAGCCGTCAGTAGTCGCGTGCCTGCTACGTCGTCAGCAGTGTCACTTGTGGAGGAGCTTGGTGTTGGATATCTACGTGAAGTCCCATGCACAAGAGGTGGGTGGGAGAGAGCGGTTTGTGTAAGGCCGTGCTGCTTCCATTTTGGTGTATTGATTTATCACCCTGTTAACACCCTGTTCGGCGCTGTGGTTCAGACCTGACAGGCTGCAGCAAATGGGCTTCTGGTTTCTATGTTGGAGGGAGACTGTCCCCTCATTCTGTCTGGTGACAGGACCGCAGTGGGAAGAAATGCTCTCCTGAGATAGTAGCATTTGCAGGAGTACGTCCTTGCTGGAGCAGCAGGCCTTGCCCCTTCCTTTAACATGCTTGCTCTGCTGTCTTTTGGGGATGAGGAAACACGGTGCTGCGGCGTGACAGAACTAACACAGTGGTGGGGATACTTAGGTAACGAGTTAAATTCTCGTGGCTTTTTGAGATTTATAAGCTGGAGCCTGGTGGCCAGGTACCAGCTCTCTACTTCACCTGCCATGGTGCGTGCTGGACTGCTGTGCTTGGGCCACGCTTCTTCAGGCATGTTGGTTTTAGGTGTATCTCTTACTGCTCTATCTATCTCCCTGTGGGCACCTGATGGGCAAGGGACAGGGGCAGCACGCAGAGAAGTGTGTAACTGTGTTGCACAGGGGCAATGAAAGAACATCTGTGTTTATGACTTTGTATTGCTTTGCCACCAGTATTGTTACTATTTTTGATTGAAATAGACCTTATTCCTGGCTCTTGTCATTCTGACAAAGAGAAACAAGCAGCTGGTGGGCTTGGGAGTAAGGATGCGGATGTGTCAGATGATCTTTCTGCTGTAGTTCTGCATCTTCATTTTTTAGCAGGGGTTGATAAAAGGTGTTGATGTGGTTTGGGAGGAAAGAAAACTTCAGCTTCGTATTCGTCTCTGCCTCTGGGGAAGAATGATGCAGCATCCCTTCAGGTGGGGTCTGTCCTTGTTCTGATGCAGCTGGCATGTGACTTCAGAGATTTAGGGCTTCCATAACAGAAACGGCCTGAGGCAGAGCTTTTAGGTGCTATCTGCAGACTGCTGGGAGTGCCAGTCTAGCAGTGATGAGGTGATGGCTTTTGAAGTGAACAAACTGGATGATAAACTGTGAATGAAATTCAGGGAAGTGCTCTCTCTCTCCTGGTGGGTCCTTTTCTCTTGTTCTGAATTGGGGGAAAGAGTGGGAAAGAGTCTGCATGGGGTAGTGGGTGGCGTGGGTGTTGCCGAATAATCGGGTCTGCAACATCTGAATGGCCGTTGCTTTTGTGCTGGTGAGCCTGCAGTGCTGTTTGTGCTGAGCATGTGCTGCTGTTTGATGCCTCACTGCTAACTCTGTTCTGTACCTTTTGCCCTTCAGGGAAGGCAGCATCTGAAAGTCTAAGAAGTGTCGTGGAAATGGAGCATATCGTGTGGATATC
This sequence comes from Platalea leucorodia, assembly GCF_965183815.1. NCBI lineage: Eukaryota > Metazoa > Chordata > Aves > Pelecaniformes > Threskiornithidae > Platalea > Platalea leucorodia. Next base: position 26,481,007 of record NC_138829.1, on the reverse strand, counting down.
CTGTCTTCAAGCGGACTTCTAGATCTCTTTGGTTGTTCTGTCCCTGCTGGAGGCTTCCCATCTCTTCAGATGAGATTTGATCCCTGTTAGAAGTAGAGGCAGGTGGTGATCTGCCTCACATCCCTCTGTAGCTTGGCCCTGTATCTCCCAGGGTTTTACCTGTTAGAATAGAGAAGATTTTAGCAAGGAACCAAGAACAGCTGGTAGTGGCAGTAGTTCATGGTTGACATTCTCCAGCCCTGGCTCCTTTCTCCCCCTGTAAAGAAGGGCAGGGTGGATCAGAGCACTTGGATCACAAGGAGTGCTATGTGGCCAGCTCTCCGAGAGCCTGGACATGGCTTAGTGTGGGAGGGCGTGCTGACCAAATAGCAACGTGGCTTTCCCAGTAATGCCTAGGTTTCTATAAATGGACACTGGAGCCTGAAATGAACTTCTTCTACCCATTTCATCTTGTGCTCCCTTCCCAGCCATACACCAAAGGCAGCTCCCCCTTCTCCCTCACAAACACAGTTGGCTTTTGGGTTATGTTCTGTGGAAGTTGCATGCGAGTTAAATGAATGACTGCAGTGTTTTTTCTGGGAGAGGCTGCCCTATGGCACCCTCAGCACTTGCCCTGCAGGATCCTCCGGGGCTGGGTATGTTCAGTGACTGTAGTAGGTCCTTGACCGAAGTATTATATCCTGACTGAGGATTCCAGCAGCAGCTGAGGTAGCTGTCAGGGCTGAAACCCCTCTTCTGCTTTACTCCCTCTTATCTACTGCTGCTGTTTTGCTGCGTTGTGTTTCTTTGCTGGTAAACTGGGGGAAGGTGCATTCAAGGCAGAGAGTGACTTGCATAGAGAAGCAGTCTTCACACATAGCATTGCATCATATTAAGCAATATGAGGTGATGCCACAGAAGCAGAAGTGTGATGAGGAAGGGAGTTTGCTTTGCTTCCAGAAGAGCTTTGGTTGTGCAAGTGCAGTTTGAAAAAATACATTATCTCCTACATCAGTGGGAGAGTAAAAAAGAGCCTAAGCCCTATCTTATCTCGTCACAAGGCCTGGATTACAATTTTTCCTTTCACAACTTGGGTCCTTTCTGCTTCTTAAAACACTGCAAGAAAGGTGACTAAGCTGTGGTTTGCAAACATTTACGTATGTTGACTTCCTGACTATCTGGATTTCAACAGGCTCTTTTAGTTTTGCTGTCAGTGGTGTGGAAGAAGCATATTCTGGACATCAATCCATACAAAAGTATACTGGGTAGGAACTGACCTCTTCTGCTTTACACAGCACTTCAGCTGGGTTTTTCAATTCTACTGTAGCCTTTTGTATAGAAAAGATGCTGGGACCTGTGCTGATAGCAAATGATTGGGAAGCCGATGTGCAGTAGGAGTCACAGGGTGTGAGAAGGGGGTGGCTGTCTGCTCTCTGGAGATTGCGATAGGTGAATTGTAGGGTCAGAAAGTTTAGCTGCTCCTGTGCAATGTCATGGTTATAGTGTGGGAGGCACCGGTAGTTAGAAAAGGAGGGAGCACCACAGGGCAGAGCTTTGACACACAGAGAAGAGTAGAGGAAGAGGCTGTGTTGCCCAGGGCTTTGGAATAGGTACCTCCTCAAAGGGACTCCCTGGGTGAATGGAGATCTAGGTCTGATGCAGTTAATTATGTTGGCAGAACTGTTGGAAAGGCATCTGGCATGGGTCCTGCATGTATTGAGCTTGGTTCAAAGTTCCCCTCTCTCATACATGTAAAAGCAACATAGAAGGAGAGCCCTTCTGCTCCCCTTCATAAGGGCTTTCCTATTGCAACAAGAGGCACGTTGTTCAGATCCAGCAAACTGTGCAACTTGCCCCTCCTTCCACCTGTCAGATGTGTCCTTTTGCCACTACCAGTTAGGTTCTGCACCTTCGCACTGGTTTGCACTACCGGGTAGCTAGTGTGGGCCGTGTGACATCCTGATCTGGTCTCATCTGTTACTGAACAGCACGGGTGTTCCTGTACTTGGCTTGTGTGTTTTGTCTGTAAGATTTTTGGAGAGACAACCTATTGTGGTGGTTATCTGAGATGGAGGTTTCTAGAAAAACAACGGTTGCAGTGTGCAGGCTTGCTTTGTTGACTTTTCATCAAGAACCTTGGCTTGCCTGGTGATAATATTGTCCGGTCAGTTCTCATCGTTCATTTGGGGAATCTCACAGGATTTGTTTTGAAGCTCTTGGTATCTGAAACCACTTGTATTAGAATCAAGTATAATTTAAAAAAACCTCAAACAAAACCCCCAAACCCAAAACCATTTCTACTATTGTGTCTGGAGAAGAACATCTTGAAAATGTGAAGTCCTACAGGCTTGAACATATCTGTCAGAAAACAGGTAAATCAGTGTGTACAGCAGGACTGACTTGTTAAAACAATTGAAATATCAGTCATTTCCTTCCAAAGCATGATGGCCCCTCTGGTTTTCTAGAGGATTCCTCATTTCCATGTTCTGTGGTTGATGTGGATGTTGAGGATTAGAGGTAGTGCTGTGCATTAAAAGTAAATGGTTCAAGACTGGTACTGCATCTTCCCAGCAGTTACACGAATCTTTCCGTCTCCCCTGCTTTTGGAGGCAGTGGAGGAGGCTCCGTTAGAAATGGAGGGGTGGCCCTGGAGGGCATTGGGTTGGTGTGACCCTCTGAAGGCTTCCAACACTGGCTCAGTGTAGGGCTGCCAGGAGGGAAGTCTTTGGCACAGGTGAAGTGTTGGCTTTACTCGTGCTTTAAAACATTGAATTTGATAGTGTCACAAATGTCAAGGAGAGGTCTGCAGTGGGTAGTTAGATTCTCCTATTTCTGTTCTCCAGGCTGATCTGGGGTGTGGGTGGTGTGTGTGTGTGAAAGATTGATTCCCAGATCAAAATGAGTGTGGGCCCTGTTAAAAGTCACTCTTCTGGCAGTGGAAAGGTAGAGTAGCTCCAGTGGCGTGTTGACAAATGCAATGAGCTCTCTTTGCTGAGAGCAGGTGAAGCCCTTGATTTTTGTTTTTCTCTTTTTTTCTTTTTTTTCCCCCAAAGCCTTTCCTTTGGAAAGGTACAATGCATCAGAACAGAGGAGCATCTGGCCTAGGTCAGGCCAAATTCGTCAGGCAGCCCCAGGCCAGTCAGTGATAAGTGCTAAGGGAAATACACTCGTTTTTTACTGTATCCTCCTAACTCTCTTGAAGTCTTGGCTTGGGAACTTGCTGAGATTGTGCTGAAATCATAGTGTCTGAAAAGCCTGTTGTATTGCTGTTCATCAGTGTGTAAACTTCAATTTTTTGATTCCTACAGTTTCTGACCATTTGGCCAAACTGGTGGGCTGCTGGCCCTGGGGTTTCCTGGTTGCCTGTGCTGGGCCTCTTAAAAATTCACATCACTTTTCCCTTCCTCTGTTCCTGATTTGAGTATTTGGTAACAGAGCAGAGTTAGCAGTTTGGTGTGTTTGTGTGCGAGTAGTGTGGGTTTTCTGTTGACTTGATCTTTTGAACTCCTGGATGAATACCATCTGGTCCTGACACCTTGTAGAAGAAATTAGTTGAAATAAATTGATTAGGATCTTCCACTGATAATGACTCAGATTTTTGCCATGTGAAGAGGTTCTCTTGATGTGGAAACCTCCCATAAATACCATGTTGTGAACGCTGGTGCAAGACTTCATTTAGTTCTCCCTCTTTCTCAGATGTTCTCCTTCCATAGTGATCATCTTCTGGCCCTACAGACTTCCTGGCAAGCTTCCTGATTTTGCTGTGTTTGAAGAGTTTTGACTTAGTTTGTAAAGTTGTTCCGCAGCCTTTTTTGGCCTAATTATGGTTTTACTTTAGCTTGGTCCAGCTTGCTGTCCAGTTTTTGAGTTGGGTGGTGGTGGCGTGTTTTTTTTTTTTTTACTTAACTGTGGTTCCTTTATTCTGTTCTAAAATCTTTTGCTAATATTCTCTAGGCTTACACTGAGCCTCTGATGCAGTGTCTTTACATAGTCTTAATGCCACTTGCAAGCATTTAATTTCTTTGGCTTTTCTTTTTAATTGCCTTTTAACAAGCTTCCTTCCTTTTAGGCAGCTCCTTCTCATGAGTTAAATATTGCCATAGTGCTTTGGAGGGTGTTTTTTTTTGTCGCTGCTGCAAGGAAGCTGAATTTGAGTGCAGTGCAGAACCGTTCTGTAATATTGATTGTGGTTACACTGTGTTGCTCTAGGTCTAAATCACAAATTGTGCTGCCTCTTATAGGTTCTCCTCAGAAAAGGGTATTTATGAAATCAAAAAATGCAGTCTCTGCATCATCCCTGCCATGACGCTTATTTAGCCTGCAAGGGCATTGTCGAAAATTCTCAGTGTTGTATTTTTTCTTTTTCTGCCTTTGCAGCATCTCTCTCTTTCTATCTTGTAACACTTTAATTGACCTTCTGGGTTTGGTGGTCTCCTCTGTCCATATTTGTGCTTACTTACAGAATTTTATAGGGCTTCTGTATTCCTGTTGCTGACTCTTAGTTTTCTTTAAGGTGGAGACCCACTCCTCCATCGATCATTCATTTACAGTTTTTATGCTGATACTGCACTGATTATCTTCCTTCAGCAGACTCTTAGTATACAAACAGCTAAATTTAAATTAGACATCCCATTTTTCATGTCAAGACTTTGGGTACATTTATACCATCTTATTAGCCACTTGCTCTTCGTTTTGTTGCCTGTTCTGGTATATGCTTGAATCTTGAATATGATGTTGTTGTTGGGACTGGTCCTTGGCAAAATTCAGGTAGGAAATACGTTCCTTCTATCCTTTATCAGACTTTAAAGAATAAGTCCTCTGAACAGTGCACTCTGCTGCAGTTGTTGACTTCCCTGGTATTCTGTTTAAAAATTACCCCAAAGCCTTCTTAATATAAAGTGCCAGCAGCCTGGTTCCCGAGGAGAAATTCTCAGAGATCAGGACAATGTTGTGTGTTTTGGATGTGGGGATGCTGAATGATGTGCCACATTTTGGGAACTAGAGCCTATCTGTATAGGTCTTGGAGACCTTTCTGCCTTTACAAAGGTTGGATGCTAATTTGTATGCTGGTGAGAGGGACTGCACTATGAACCCTAATGACTGATGGCCTCTGTAAGGAGGGTGGCACAGACTGTTGCAGAACCAACCTTGTTTTTACATTACTTTATTTTCCCAGCCCTGACGTGAGAGGTGTGGAGAAGGGAGAAAAGTTATTTTTCCCTTGCTAAGGCATCTTTAAATTTTCTGGTTAACTGATTACAGTGTTGTCTGTTGGGCTGATGGTGATGTGGGCTCTGGCCTGCTGAGAACCAGGCTAAAAATATCCTTGTGAAAGGTAAAGTATGTGCTATATAATACTCATTGTGTTGTTGAGAGCTTGTCTTCGTTGCTAAAAATGGTATGAATAATCCAGGGTCTGTGAGTATCCTCCAGGAAATCTTCAGTTTTAGTCAAGTCAAGGGGCCTGATCTTCATAGGATTAATAACATCAGTTGCTCTGAAAATGTAGCTCCTATTGCTACGATTGCTGGGATTTTTTTTTCCCCTTCTACCACCTAGTCCTTCTCAAAGGTTTAACAAACTCCTAGTGGATAAAAGTGGTTCCTTTTTTGGGAGGGGAAGAGAGAGGACAAAACATCCATTTATGATTAGAAAAATTGTTCAGGTCTTCTGAAAAGACAACAGCAGTGTCCGAGAAAGCTGAGTAAGTCTGCGTCCCATTGGGTAAGTGATGAATATAGGACTTCCCAGTAAAGGATTTCTGAACAACTTGCAAAACAGGTTCTCAATACCCTCTCTGCTAGGTATGTCAGAGAGATGCTTTTTCAGGAAGGAGAAGATAGAGGGAGATCTGAAAAGAATGAATCTTGACTGTGGTCCTGGAGAAACTTATGTCAGAGGTCCGAACAAAGCAGGGATCTCTCTTCCTTTTCTGTTCTTGTTTTGCTGCTGTTCAGCATCTTGTGGGACTAGCACATGATTGCAGAGAGCAGGAAGCCAAGAAGCACCTAGCACAGGAATCCAGCCCAGTTCTTCCAAGAATGAAACGGTGATAAGACAAAGGAGCAATTTCCAGGAAGGTGCTTATGGACCTTATTTGGTAAAGGGTGGAGGGGCACACGTGAGACGTGATGTGTAAGAGCTAGCAGGACTCTTCCCTCAAATGGAAAGGAGAAATGTTGAGAGTCTTTTCCTTGAAGCTTGAACCCTTGGGAGTGCTAAGGAGATAGGAGTGAAGCCCAGTGAGGCTGTGTCCCGGGCTGAGCCGGCATGCTGGAGCCACAGGCCTGTACTTTGGCCACAAGCCGGGCAAAATAAACATGCTGCAGAGACAAACAGGCTTCTGCCCTCTAGGAGCGATCTCTGTGAGCATCTGTGTTTGGTGCAGTTGCCTTTTCTGTGCAGCTGCAGGCTTGTTTGCCTTGTGCAGAGAAGAGGAAGGCATGCAATTTAATGAAGATCAGAGCTTGAAGCCTCTAGGCCAGCTGATATTTGTGCTTGCCAGTAGCCAGTGAGGCTCAGGGGTCAGCGGGCCGTGCAGAGGAGAACAGCAGATGTGAGTCTGTGACAAGAGGCTGGGGATAGGCCATGTCTGAACAAAGTTGAGCTTTGGCAAGTTTAGTCCTGTGTCAGAGGCTGACTGTGCCATGTGGGTGTTAGGAAGGTTTAGCCCTCCTAATGGTCTCTTAAGTTTCCTCCTAAGCTCTTTCAGTCCTTGACTTGCTATCTGGGACAGCACAACTTGTGTCTATCATCAGTCCATTTAACCAGCCCCTGAATGTTCTCATTCCTGACAGTGCCCTAAACTGGTGGGGCACATCTGTAATCTCTTGGTGACTCTTCCCACTGGCTCCCTGTGATGTCCCAGCACCAAGAATGAACTCGGCACAAATGCCTGTTGCTGATCCTGACCCAGGCTATTCCAGGTCCCAATGGAGGGCACTGTTTGACACAGGAAAATTTTGGCCAGACATGGTTGAAAGTTACTTGTCTGTAAGCTAAACAGGGTGTCTGAGTCTAGCAGATAGCTCTGTTTGAAACATAAGCGTTTTTCCTGTCTCAAAAATCCACCGGCTGGATGGAGGAGGAGGGAGTTTGTGGAGAGTTTTCTGGGGCTGGATGGCACAAGCTGGTTTTTATCCCAACTACTAGATATGGCACCTGAAATGTGTTTGTTCTGTGATCTTGATCCTGGCCAGTGAGTGGGTCTTCCAAAATGAGTCCATCTGCATCCCAGAAATATGGAGATATGACAGAGAAAGCATGCAGAAAGCAGAAGGAGTTTTTGCTAAAGGCAGTCCAGGCAACACGTCTGAGCTCATGCCTGGGTTACAGGGCTCCTGGGTCATTCTGCTCTGTATACGGACATGCTTGGATGTGCTTTATGGGCAGCATAGTCCTCACCTTTCTTAGTCCTTGCTTTCCATACCTGTAGCGTAATAGACCCTTTCTGAGAACTATGAAGACATCGAGCACTGCAGAATCCTTCTTTAGGGCAGCGGTTGGGTAGTGGTGCTGTTTTGCTGCTGTTCAGTCGTCAGTGAGGCATGACAGTATCCTCTCGAGTCTATTATCCTGGGACAACAGGTCATGGCGGTGCTAGTTGATTCCTATCAACCTAATGTTTCCTATAAGGAAACAGTAAATGCAATAGGCTTAATTTGACTATATCCTTATTTCCATGATTTGCATACTTCTACTGCCTCTCTTAGTGTGATGAGGGCAGTGGGTCTATAGAGGCTGTATTGGTGTAGCATGAATAACCACTGTGGGTGGGATTTTTTTATGCTGATAGTCTGTATTGGTTCACTTAGCACTGTTCTGCTACTGTTAGCGCTTTCCTGTCTCCAGGCAAATAGTACACCCTGCAAAAGAGACTGGAAATCTCTGTTTCAAGGAAGGAGGAGAATAAGAATGAGAGCTGAGCGTGAGCATGACTCTTTTTCTGATGTCTGAGAGGGCTGCAAGTGCTGAGAAGGGCCAGGGGAACAGGTAAAGACACAGTGCTTGGGAACCAAACAGTGATTGAAACACAGCCACAAACAGTGAAACACAAAGTGGGGAAAAAAGTGGCTCTTGTAGGCTCCTCTTGTGTTTAGAGTTCTCACGAATGGGCTGAGTGCGCTTTTGCTCCCACTTTATGAAGTGAAGAGTGTACTCCTAAGCACCAAAGCAGCTATTTCTTCTCTCTTCCATTTGAGGGTGACACTGAAGGTCTGTGCCACTGTCAGTCCCACTTATCAGTGTGGCAAAGCCTGCGCCACTACAGGTCCCTGTTGCTGTCCTGGAGAAATAGCTGTGGAGTAAAAAGCCCTAATGTCTTCACTTCACTTCACACTTCACAAGTGTGTGCCTGCACTGCAGGAGCTCCTCAGCTTGACACGTGGGGCTCTTGGTGCAGTAGAGGCCAGAGCTGCAGGGGTTTCTTCTTGCAGCCCTTCAGAACCAAGCGTTTTATCCAGGGGCAGTTGCCAAGCCCCATCACACAACCTTGATGTTTAGAATATGTGCCGTCAGCACTTCCTTCACTCTCAACCTTGATGTTTTTCTAGGTTCTTCTAGTGGTCATAGGGTGAGTCTTGTCTTGGGAGGGGATTCATTAGGAAACAGTGTCATAAAGTGGCTGAGCCAGATTAATATCTCACTCGTTAGGAGTGGGCAGGTTTCTGTCTCAGCCCTTGCGCTTGTCTGGCTGGAAAATAAAGTGGTTCGACTCATTAACCCAGCAAAGAATTGTGGTGGGTTTTGACAGTCTTGCCATTTTTAATGATCAAAATTGGATTATCGGGTGATCAGGCCAGTACCAGAGCAGGTGCAAGATAAAGAGTGGGATGTGTTTGAGGACAGGAACATACATGCATGGGGGAGGACGGGGAAGCAAGACCTCCACTTCGATGGACGCAGGTATTTATTCTGCTCAATTCTATCGTAAAACCTTGCCTTGAATATCCTGACAGTTGGGAGTGCAGTGGGGGGACCTCTTTTATGGCCTAGCTGCAATAGGAAGCTGACTTTTATCTCTTAGTTGTTGGGTGGTAAAGAAGATTTTCACCTCAGTTGTGAAATTGGATTAGGCTCAGTTGAGCCCTTACTGGGCACCAGGGGGCTGAGCTGTGGGGTGGTGGCAGCGTTGTGGTTCCATGTCACACCTCTGTGTGTCCCCTCTCTCTCCTGCTCAGCTCGGCATTGCTGTGGGCTTTCTGGTCCCTCCAGTTCTGGTTCCCAATGTGGAAGATGTGGAGAAGCTGGCTTACCATATCAGCATCATGTTCTTCATGACTGCAGGCATGGCAACAGCCCTATTCATCCTGGTCGTCATAGGTAAGGAGGTGGGAGTGTGCACATGAAACCAGGTGGGTCTGAAAAGATCAGCCTGTGTGTGTGAGGGGCCTGTGTGCTAGGAAATGGGCCGGGGAAGTCATCTGGGGATGTGTCCTAGCACGCAGCTGACAGGGTCATGTAATACCATATCATGCACCTTCGAGCCCTTGATGAACAGCACATGTAGAAGGGAGTACAAGAGGTTGTGAGTGAGCCTGCCAAATTGTTCATTTCATCCTTTGATTGCCTGCGTAATAAAACCCTGGCTTACCCCCTGAGTAAGTCCTTTAAAAGCCAACAGATATCTTCCAAGGTTCACAGTCATCTTACTTGCAAACAGGGTGCTGGGCCTTGGGTTATGTCGTGGACCTGACTACCTCTTAAGGGTAGGGAGAAAGAGGCACGTTATATGGCATCACAGGAACAAGCTGCTCCCAGGAGACAAAAAGGTAGCCAATTGTGAGTGGAGAGAAGGAAGTATTAAGGGCAGTAGCAGGACACCAGAGGTGCAATTCCCCTCCTTAACATGTGAAGTGGAAGCCAGATCTTTAGCATGAATGATTGGCATGCTCACTAGAGAGCAGAGCTTGTCTGCTGAACTCCATGTAATTTTTTTTTTTTTTTATAGGCCCTTCTTGCCAGCTTGTTCATGTTGCCTGGTAGCTGAATCAGATGTAGATGTTAAAGAATGTGGGGCAGGGAATAGACAAGGTACAAAAATGGCTGTCTAGCGCCTGGTACAGCAGTGTCACTGGCAACCGGGATTTCTGGATGCTACTTTAACGCTAGTTAGGGACAGCAGATGGCTTGGCCAGCCTAAGAACTGCCAGGCCTGAAATAAAACCTGGCATAGGTCATTGCTCCCTAGGCCCTGGGCACTGCAGGGCACCAGGCCACCTTTGCCAGCTGGCTTTTACCATTCCACTTTTGCATTTGTAACTCCACACAACACTTGCAGCTGGCTGGCTGTCCTCCTGGAGACAAAGGCATTATTAGTCCTGAGAACTCTTTTGTTGCTGCAGACACTCCATACACAAAAAGCTAATTGAAGGCAAGGTGTTTCCCCAGTGACAGGAATTATTGTTGGAGAGACCTTGTTCTCTTCTGTTCCTGAATAAGTTCATGCATGGAGATCAAAGCTTAAGGACAATGGTGTGTTTTGTACACTTGGTTTTACTAGCCCCTCTGCCATCCCTCAAATGGCTCTACCCACAGTGTGTGCTCAGGCTCCCTGATTGCTCCGTTACAAACAGGTGTACTTTGTGTCTGGTTTCAGTCTTCAAGGAGAAGCCCCCGCACCCTCCGAGCCGAGCTCAGGCCTTGATCCAGTCAAGACTGACAGAGGAGTATTCCTACGTGCAATCAATCCTCCGTCTCCTCCGCAATGCCAACTTTTTGCTGCTTATGGTCACTTATGGTAAGGTTTGGCCTTTCTTCTGTGCAGTTATCACTGCTAGACATGCTTAGCTTCTCCCTCCCTCTCCGTGCTCTGCTGGGGCAGTAACTGGCCTGAGTTGTTTTAGGGGAGCATAAGGATAGCTGTGCTGCCACAGACCAGGAGTCCTTCTAGCCCAGTAATCTCCAGCAGTGGTTACAGGCAAATGCCTAGGGAAGAAGAAAAGCAAGGCGAGCACACAGAGGACAATATGCCCCTGCTACTGTTCTCCCAGTCTTTGGCTGTTTTCTGTTCAGCGGATTTCCTTATCCTGTTGTCTTCTATTCAGTTAGTTACTTGCAATGAACTAATCTAAGTGCTTACCTAAGAAATATATGGAGCTGTGTCTGAGTGCAAGTCACAGCACTGAGTGAAAGTCTTTTCCCAAGGCAAAGGTATGGCTGCCAGGCGTCCCAGTGGAGGTCACGTGGAGCACGCAGATGTGCAGACTGCGTCAGCTTCCTTGGCAAGTCCCTATGAAGCAAATGGAAGGAAGGATTAGAGCACATCTTCTTTTGCCATCTGTCCTTACACACTGGGTTTGCTGCTTGCTTCTCTTCATCAGTCTTGGTTTGTTTCTCTGAGGGCAGCATGATGTGTTGAATCTGTTCCTGATGCTGAATTGTCATACGGAAAAGTATTTTTCTCTTTAGCAGAAAGGCCATTGCGGTCTATGCCTGGCTGCATAATAGGAGGTACTGTAGCCAGCTAGTCTGCAGGGAGTTCTGTCCTCGCTTCCTACCAGCTTGCTGTGGAAGCTCCTCAAGGGAGAAAGTTAAATAGTGCTGGAAGTTCTGCTGCTCTGCCAGCAGTTGTGCCTAAAGGACCTGGTGGATGAGTAGCCAGGTTGGAGAGAGTGAGATGGTGGCTTTGTACCTGCTGAGGGTGCTAATGGTCTTTGGAGTTGTTGAAATCTCTTCTCCCTTCTCAGTGCAGTAGTCTTCTAGAAATGCCCCTCTCAGATCGCCCTTAAGCTCTGCTGGTTTGCATTGCAGCTGCTGGGTTTTTTTGTTTGTTTGTTTGTTTTGTTTGGGAGTTTTTTGGTTTTTTTTTGTTTGTTTTTTTTTTCTCTCCACAGTACATGATGTCCTCTCAGAAAGTGGAGATAGAAAAAACTGTCAGGCAGACTGTGTCTAAAAGTTGGATTGTGTCATCTGCTCTGCACTTACTCTTCAGGGAAAAGAAAGGGGAAAGCATTTGTTCTAATAGGCATAAACAAGTCCTACAGGAGAGAGGAGGGCTCTCAGTATGAAGAGCATGTTTAGAATCTGACCTTCCTGGGATAATTCCCTTCTGGCAGTCACAAACGACGTGGAAAGGCTGTTCAGTGGCTCATAATTCAGTCTCTCTTCCTGCTGGTCTGTGCATTTGTTGTGTTCCTCTCTGTGTCAGCCTCATGTCAGTCTCCAGCTTGACTTGAGATGATGACTGTTACTCAGAGAGGGAACTATGCAGTGAAACTTTTTTTTTTTAAGCAGTCTGGCTTTAAAATGGGGACAGTTTTTCCTACTCAAGTCAAAAGTTATGTTGGCCAAGATTTAAGACATCTGCAGTCACATGAGTGCAACTGAGTCATCCTCCCTAGCTAACACACAGATATCTGCAGCCTCTCTTAGCTTTCGTATTAGCATAGTGTGTGTCAGGGGAGAGAGGGGGAAACCTGCTGCTTGTTCATATCCCTTGGCTGTAGAAATAATGGGAGCCCTTACATGATACCAGGTCAGAACAGGTCTGCAGACCTCTAAGGTCTTGATATTACCAGCAGCTGCCAACTCCTTTCCTGTGGTAAGACTTGCAGTGCTGGAAACATTGGTGGCACTGCGACTATGTTAGTGCTAGTGGACTGTTTTTCAGGAAAACCCTCAGACAGCCTTTTCCCAGAGGCTGCTGACGTTGCTTCTGTACAGCTGAGGCATAACATGGACTGGGCATTAAGCAACTCTCAGTTTATTGAGTGGGGCTCTGCACTGGAGAGCCACTGCAACTGCATGTTGCTACTGGGAGGCAGTAGGCAGGAAAAAGCTGGGAAAGCCTGGGAAAGGCTGGTAAAGTGGGAGTGATGAGACAGCCCCAAAGAATCAGCATTTGGAAAGGTGATGGGGCAGTGAGGAGGAGGCAGGCCAGTGAGATCTGCATAAGGAACCATTGTCCTGGAAGATGACAAGGGTGAAGAAGAGGGAGACCAATAGTCTGGCATGTAGGGAATAGGCTGCTTAGCTATAGAAGACTTCGGTTCTAGTCTGAGGCTTAATAAGGGCTCATTTTGGAGCCATAAGCAATAAACTTCCCCTTTCTGGCCTCTGTAAAATAGAGGAGACACTGTGAGGTCTCAAAAATGTTCTTTGTACAGCACATTACAAGAAAACCATGGTAACTAGCTAATGAATCAGGTGGGGCTGGACCTTCAGATGTCCTGCTCCCAGCAGGACAGTTCTGGCTTTCCTCATCTGTGTGGGCAAATGGGCGCTGCCCCATTGGAAACAACCCTTGCCTGTTTTATGGGCATTCAAACAGCTGTAATTCACAGAGAAACTTCATTGAGCAACTGTGACATATGAAATGCCTACAACTTTTGCCAGCCCTCACAAATGCAAATTCAGCACATTGTCTTGATTCTTAGAATATTTTGCCTGACTCCGGTGCCAAGTGTTGCTGCCAACTCTGCATCGCTTTCTGCCCAGCTTGGGAGCAGGGGCTCTTCTCTCTCTTGGAAATTGCATGCATCACAGGGCTGCTGTGAAGCTGGTGTAGTGACAGCATCAGCTACCAGAGCAGCGTCTGGCTGTCCCCACAAGGCTGCTGTCCTCTTGGCTAGGTGAGAAGCAGAGTATACAAATGACTGGTCTATGTTTATGCCCAGCTTTGAAGTGAAGCAGTAGAGGGTAGAGGGATGGTGCTGATCTGCCACACTCCCATGTCCTGGCACTGCAGTTTGTGGTGTCCCCTCGTGAGCAGGGTGCTCCAGTGGTGGAGATAGGATGAAGCTGAATTAGGCTCTTGTGGGCTGTTTTGCCATAGCCAGGTGTTGCAAAGAGCCAGCTTTCAAGGCTGGAGGGCGCCTCCTTGCTGTGGGATCTCCAATTGTTCTCCCTCTCTGGCTGCTGTCCCTGCTGGAGTTCCCAGCTTTTCTGAGTAACTCTTGGAAAGGATTGGGTGGATTCTTCCTGCCTAAAAAGCATGACACTCAGCTTACTAGCCTCTCCTGTAACCTCTTGACACATGATTTTGGAGCAGGGAGCATTGTCACAGGCAATTGGCTTATTTGGCATCACTTGCATAAGATTCTTCATCTGTTCTCTGTGCCATGAAGCTGTGGAGTGAGCTCTGCTTAACGTTGTCAGAGATGGTGTGTGAAGGAAGGGTGATGTCCACTCCAGCTGCCAATCTTGTGGCTCCTCAGAGCGCTTCATGAGCTGCGTAGGGCAACGGGTATCCAGTGTCCCAGTGGAGGAGTGGGCTAGGCGCAGGATTGCTGAGTACTTCAGGATCAGGGGAGCTGGAAGACTTCAGGATTAGGGGAGCTGAGGGTTTTGTTCCCTTTGTCAAAGCTCTGCCTGCTAGACTGCGCTTCTGTATCGTGTGTTGCAATGTTTCTGCTTTTAGCTGAGGCTGAAAGAGGAAAAGTAGGAAGTGGGAACTTGACACGTATCTGTTCTGTCAGGATTTCAGGCATCTGTGCCAGAGTTTTTCAACCCATGCCTCCTTATGGAGCCTATAGATGTGTGAGCTGCAGTGGTGAAATCTGTGTCGCCATCCCTCCCCCCATCAGGATCACTGAAGCCTTGAAGAGAAACTAACTGCAAATGTAAATGACTTTCTGAGAAGAAAGTTGTGCTGGCTGTTACAGACCTCATCCACCTGGGGAAGGTTTCTCAGTATCGCCCAAGGTGAGAGTGTAGCCGTTGCAGTACTGCTGGTCCAGCGCCCATGTGGATGTTCTTGTCTATTACCAGCAAAGCTCTTGGGTTTTTTTTGCCCTTTGGGAAGGTGTTTAACTCAACCAGAGTTGCATGCAAGCTAGAACAGAGTGTCTGAATAGGGCTTGACCAGTATCACCCCAACGGTTTCCATTCTCACCTTGGGTGATACTGAGAAACCTTCACCAGGTGGCTGATGCCTGTAACAGTTAATCTAACTTCCCTTTCAGAAAGACAATTACTTTCACAGTTGGTTTTTTTTTTTTCAGGCTTCAGTGATATCTTTTAAAATGCAAGACTTTTCCCATGCAGACACACACACCAGGTGCCTGGGGGAAGTGCTGTCTGTGCTTCACCATTGGCTCTGCTTGTACTTGCCTTCTGGTGTTTCTTGGCTTGGAGAGGATGTTTTTTACTGGCTTTCAGCAGAGAGAGTGCTGTCAGGCTCTTCTCTGGGAGGAAACCACACGGGTCAATGGCGCTGGTGTTAATTGGATCCCAGGTCCTTGTTAAAGGTGTGATGCTGAGACAGGTGCTTTTCTAGTATTTTACCTTGGCTGGAGGGAGGAGGAAACTCCAATGCTAAAGATGGATCTGGCTGTGAGGGAGGGCTGAGACCCTATGAAGGGCTTGTAAGACTTTTCAGTACCAGAAATGTGCACAGCCCTTCCTCTAGCTGCTAAGGTAAGAACCATCCTGAAACTGCAGGCTGCTTCCTCCTGCATGCTGAGATCTGGCTGTCCTTGGTCTGCATTTCTTTCAGTAACCTATGCCTAGCCGGTCCGGCTGGCTCTCCTGAGACTTGGCAGCCTTGTTATGGATTGCTGCTCCCAAAAATCTCTCTCTTTGGATTTCTACCCTTTCACTACCCAGCAGGAGAGTAGCAAGCTCTGAATGTGCTGCATTTTTATCCCCCTCTCAGGTCTGAATACAGGTTGCTTCTACGCCCTGTCCACTCTGCTGAACCGCGTGGTGATCCATCACTACCCAGTAAGTGCATCCAACCCTCATGGCCTTCTGATGCTTGCTGTTGTCCGGCGCTGGCTGCCAAAGGAGAGTCTGTGAGAAATGCAATGCCACAGCACTTCTGGCTGTCTCTGGCACAAGTTGGCTGGCTGGCAGGAGAGCATTGGTTCCTTTAGTTCTTTACACCACCCCATGCAAAAGCTGGCGAGCTCTAGCAAAGACAGTTCCTTTACACCCTAAATGACAGCATTTTCTTCTGAGGAATTCTTCCAGCAATTGCCTCCGCCCTGTTCCTGGCAGTGATTTCTACCGGGACATCTGTACCAGGAGGCTGCCCATACTTGTGGTCTGGTGGCAGAAGGGTGGAGTGCCTCAGTAGCTGAGGTACTGCAGAGCTTACTGCTGGGGCTGCGTGCCAGAGAGCTCCTTTCCATGCTGCCTTAGTGGGTCCCGATATTTCCTGGTCGATCTGGCCCAAATCCTAACACCAGGCAGCAAGCTTCATAGGGTTTATGCTGACTCCTCTGAGTCTCTGTTCACGCTGGCAAGTGATCACCTTTTTCTCTCGGCTGGCTCAGAGAGAAGTGCCAAACCACTGTTCTTCATGGGCCAGAATAGGGCACTGCATTGGCTCATACTGGGCTCAAAAGTGTTCTTGCAAAGCCTAGTTCTGGTTAGTGTGTTACCAGCAGAAGACAGGTATGGGACGTGAACTGCGGTGTCTCTTCCTCTCTGGGTTCTCTGCATTTTGCTTCTTGTGGGCTATGACTTGGCTCCTGCGTTTGTGTGAGTGTGTGTGTGTCTCACCACAGGGGGAGGAGGTGAATGCTGGCAGGATTGGACTCACCATTATACTGTCGGGGATGGTTGGGGCTCTGATCTCCGGCATCTGGTTGGACAGAACCAAAATGTACAAGTAAGTCCCTTGTTTGCCTCTGTGCCCCTAGTGACTTTGCTCTTCCCCCATACTGTGCAAGGAGCAATCCTGTGCAGTTGCAACTCAGCAGTCCGGGGATGGAATCATTGGGAGGGTTTGTAGGAAAAAAATATGGTTCTTCAAAATCCGGTTAGTCTAAAGTGAAGTTTGAAGCTGTGTGTTAGTCTGCACTGGGCCCGTACAAGGTCTGGTTCTAGTGGTCCCTAGGGAGGCATAGGGAGAGGATGAGATGGCCCAGCAGCTGCTGTGTCAGGGATGAGAGAGCTCTTGGCACAAGCAGAGTCAAGACTGTACCAGACCATTTCTCAGCCCTTACAAACCAGCTTCTGTGAATCTTTGTCTGACTTAATGAAAGGCGCATTGAATCCAGTGCCTAGGGGCATTGTGTGAGGGTGCGTTGCTGTATTTAGGGCAGGCATAAGGGGTACTGGGGTTGCGGGTGGATGATTCTGGGTTTGCTGCCTGGTGGGTTGGGAAGGCAGATCTGGCCCGCATACCCTGCCATCTGCAAAGGGACAGCTAAGAGTCTTTGGGTGTCCTGCAGCTCCCAGTCCTCAGGAACTCAGATCTCACTGACAGACCTCTGTAGGGTGTCCCGGGGGATGCAGAGTTCCTCTCCTGTCTTACATTGGGGTCTGTGTAGTCAGCTTTTCAGTTTCCCTGCTGGCTGTGAGAACTGTGCTATAACCTGTTGTCTGAGCAGGCTGGGTGAGAAGGGGCTTTACTGGTGATGTGCGGGTGATGAGCTGAAGGCAACTTCAGAGTTCTTTTCCTTGCAGCAGATTTTCACCTGGGGGAGTCCCACTGCCATCCTGCCTGGTGTCTTGGGCCAGAAAAGCACGTTCTTATTGTGGGCAGCTTAGATGAATCTGGCTAGCTGTGGGCTTGCAGCATCTGAAGTGGCCTCTGGCCCTAGCTGTCAAGTACAGGGGTCAAAAATGGAGAGGAAATGGGCTTCTCTAGCAAGAAAGAATGGTAGCTGGGGACTCCTGGGGGTGCTGGGAAAGAGGAGCAGATGACTAATACAGAGACTGGCAGGTCACTTGTCGCTGTTTCTGGATCATTGTGTGCCACTGAGTAGTTCTCATTTGGCAGTCCTGGGAAATAGAAGCACAGCTGTTATGAACTGCACTAGCTTACTGTGCAATGTAACTTGTGTCTCTTTCCGACCCTGGGCTAGTGGTAAGGTAGCCTCAACTGGCACTGCTAGGGTGGATGGTCTTCCTGCTTCTCCCTAAGTGCAGCTAGGTTGCAGCACGAAGGCTGAAGAGTTTTGTGGCTCACCAGACAGAGCTGGGACTTGAAATTTGGCAGAATGGGAGAGAGGGGAAAAAAAAAAAATCCTGGATTTGTTTCACAGCCCCTGCTTGCTTGGAGGGACCACGTAGGTGGGCAGAGCTGGCTGAAAGTGCAGAAAAATAGGGGCTATCCACGCAACCCATGGAATTTATCCTACAGACTCCAGGGACTATCTGGGGATAGATTTAGCCTTAGGTGAGGAAAAACACTGCTAAGAATTTGTTCTCCATTGCAGCCTACAAAGTGGGTTTCTGTGGAACTAGCAAAATTTTTCTGAGTGCTACAGAGTCTTTATTTAGCCCCATTTAAAAGTCTATTTAAAAAAACTGTCAAGATGCCAGATGTTCTAGGTAAGCACCCTCCCCCTTCCCTCCGCTGCTCAGATAGTGTCAGGAACGAAATGGTAAGCACATGAAAATCAGGAAGGAAAGATGTCAAGTCCTTTTTTTAGTCAGCTTGGAGAGAGGAAAGCAAATGAATGGGATCCAGCTGTGATTGAGGGGAGCAGGGGGAGGTTAATAGCAGAAGGAATTGCAGAGCTCTATATGCGTATTTGATCTTTACTGTCCCATCAGCAGTTCCTTGAAAGGGTGAGGCTGTGCTAAGTCAGGCTTTCCCCATCTGTCGTGCTCAGGCACCAAATGGCCTTGCATTCTTGCTTTTATTTGGCAGGCAAGTCCCTGCAGCAGCCCCTGCACTGTTCTTATTTTTGGAATTAGCAGGCGCAGATTTGGCCCATACAAATACGTGAGTTACGTTGTGATGAGCGAGCGGTCCCAGAACTGGGGCTGCCTCTGGCGGTATGGCTTGTTGAGAACAGCCCACCTCTTCGGAAGAACACGATTTGACATCAAGTTAAATGGGGCTCCATGTATATCTTTCAGGTTTCTGGCTCAGAGGAGAGATGGGGTTGTGACACCTGGAGGCTGCTGGGTGTATTGGTATTTGTAGGGAAGTCTGGCTCAGAATCGGGGGTTTGGGGACTGGATTAATCAGCACTTCTCTTTGGCCCTGCTTTGCTTTTATGGGCAGTGTTCACATGGCCCTCGGGTCCAGCTGGTTCCAGACAGCGCGCTCTGCTGCTATCGCAGCATTTCTGTAAGGCAAGATGACAGAAATATCCATCTCTCTCCATTGATTAGGCGGAGGACCCCAAGTAGTGTTTTAAACTTAGGTCTGTTCAGGCCTAAAGTTCATTAGAGTTTGGGGGAGGGAGGAAAGACTTGGATATTGGAGAATGGGGCGCTTGGGTTTCTTCCACTGAAAGGTGAATGCTCTCTCAGCCTAGCCTGGCCTGCAATTTGGGTCTTCTTGTTGTAGCCCTTTTCCAGGTTAGTCCTTGTGTAGTGGATATGCCTTCACCCTGTCCTGCCATATCTCTTATATAAATAATTTACCAAGGCTGTCCTTTTTTGTGACCTTCATACAGGAAGAAAGTGGCATAAAACTGAGTGTTGAAGGATGAGGGGGCGGTGAAAACCAAACCAGCCCTCTCCAGTTCTTCCTTTCTCCAGCATCTGATACCTCAGTGTCTTCAACAGTGAGATCCTTCTGGGAGTATAGGGACAAGGCCTTTGTTCAGGGTCTTGTGCAGCCTGGACAAGGCTGTCCTCATGGCAAAGCCTGTGGAGGCCATCTGTCATCCCAGTCTGTACAGCAGAGCGCTCTGGAGCTGCACACAACATCCCAGTGAGCCGCTAAAGCTGTGGCACGTGGCTGTGGCCTCCCCCCCACCCCTTGTTCATTTGTTGCTCCAGATGTTGCTTGACTCTAGTGTTTTTGCAGCTCTGATCCCCTGTGAGTCTGGTGACCTTGTGAGACATTGCTGGGCTGGGCCGGGCCATGCCCGTTCCTTGCTCTAGAGCTTCATCTGGAGTTGGCTGAACGGCAGGAGTTGGGCTCTCCATTTCAGTCCTGTTCCCTGCTAGTGCTGGCCCTGGCTGGCTTTTTTCCCCTGAAGTCTTTCTTTTCTCACAGCCTCTTGTGTGAGCTCTTTAATCTGCCTCTTCAAAACAGTAGGGAATGTGGCTGGGAAGGCAGATGAATGTCAGGGCAGCTTAGGTTCACCTAAGTGACAAGCGTGTCAGCTCCTCCACAGATCTCCCTCTGGCTCTGCCACAGAGACTTGGCAGCTGGTGCCTTCATGGCACGGCTTCCACATCGGTGCGCTGGGCCTCCTTCCCACGCCCCAGAGCACAGAGGTAGGTTAACCCCAGTTATCTGGAGGTGATGCAGCAGGATGTGTAACTTCCAGCCTGCACTCACTGTACTGGACAGCCTTTCAAGGAGACTGGCTGTACCTGTTCCAGACAACATCAGTCCATGTAGGGCCATCATGAGAACAGGTTGCTAAAAACATTGGGATGCTCTGTGAATGTCCTCTGTGAATCTGCTCCTCCTTTGGGTTTTTATCTCTCCCATAAAATATTTATGGCTATGATAAGAGGCTTATAAAGCAAAAATTGGCATTATTCCATGCCCTGGTGCCCCTAGGGCCACAGAGCATTCTTCTTGTCCTCTAGTGAACATGGTGACAAAGGCCACTTCCTGAGAAACGCCCTGCCTCGGGGTCTTTTCCCCAGGGGTTTCTTTGTTTCCCTATGCACCAGTATCTACCTGTGTCTCAACTAAACCCTTTGTTTGCAAATTTTTGGGTCTTGACTGGACTGCTGGGCACTAACTCAATCTCCTTTTTTGTCATCAGTGGTATGCTCAGGGGAGCAGGGTCTTGCTAAAGTCTGGTTTAGTAGAAGTCCGCCTGTGTGCTTGAGGCTGTTCCCTGCAGCAGGAGTTGCGTTCAGGGCTGTCTGTTCAAGTCCCAGTTAGGGACCGTGTTGGGCAGGCAGCCGCTCAATGCATGGCTTCAGGGTGCTCCCTGGTGTGTGATTTCCACAGCGCGCCAAGCCTGCAGCCTTGTTCTTTCACAAGGGTCTGACAATTCATTTTGTCCTGCTGGAGCCTGATGATTCAGGGAGGCAGGTCAGTGAGGAAAGCTGATCGTCCTTGAGCCAGCTAATGTGCGGTAGGTGTGGTACCCATGGCAAAATGGAACAGTTTTCTCCATTTTGTCCCCCACTTACTTCTGCAGTTCCAATGGAGAACACCACTGGCTTTAACCTGCAAGAGCTGCCTGCTTCTCTGAGCCTGCGTGCTCTAGTTCTCAGTGCGGAGCTGTATGTTCTGGGAACTTCTTTCTTGCAGCTTGACTAATGACATCATAGCATCAATGCGAAACAAAGTCCTGACCGCATCTGGTCACTAACTCATTCATCATCTTTGCCTGGAGATGAGGAGCAAAGCGCAGCTGAGGACAACTGTCACGACAGAGTGAATCAGATACAGACTACTTAGAACACTTGAACCTGAAGCCTAGGAAACTGGGTGAGATTTTGTGGGACTATCCTGAGAGCTCTGCACTGAGACCAAAACCGGCTGTAGGAAGAAAAAACCCCTCCATGCGCCAAGTGTCCCTGCTGGCTGAGACTAAGCTTCTTAGTGTCACAGCCACCTCTTGGAGGCCTGTGCTGTGTTTTAGCACTGACTGCTGTGTAGTTTGGAGGCTCCTGTTTATGGAAGGAGCACCCAGTTCAAACTTGGTCCATGCAGCCCAAGGAGCTGTAATTCTAGCCTTCAACGCCTTTCCTAGTCAGCGCAGTCCATGGCTGCTTTTCGAGAGATGGGAGGCATAAGAACTCGCAGGAGATATCTGAGGAACCCTGTATTCAGCAGAGAAAGGCTTTTACCTGCTTCTTGAACTAGCTGATCTTCAAGGTCCCTTCCAACCCAAACCGTTCGATGATTCTCTTTAGTTTTCCTGGGGCTGCTCTCTAACTCCTCTGTCAGTCCTTCATCTCTTTTCCTTCTTCAGCCTCCAGGCTGTGTGCCGGCCATGTAGCACCTCTCTATAATGGGTTATAGCAGAAGTAAGCAGCTCCTTTATGCTGCCTTCACAGGTGACTTTTTTCCTCCATGAAAGCATTGGAAAGAACATATTCTAGAAATGACATAGCATCGGAGGTTAACGGATTTGCCTAATCCTTTGACATTAAACAAAGTTACTTGTCACAGCAAAAAGTTGTTTAGACTTTCAGAGCGTTAAATGTGTCTGGTGAACCTCTGTAAGCATGGCTTGATAGTTGAAGTCTGAAATTAGCTTCTCAAGCCTGTATTTGGATAAGAAGTGATGCAGGAGCGTGAAACCCGCTGACTTAAATCACTGCCAACAGTGAGGGAGGACAGAACCTTAGCTGGAACATTCTGGTTTTAGCTGTAGTAAGCCAGCGTACTGGAAACATTTTGTCATGCAATATAATACTGGCTGCCCGTTTGGGGTTGGATTTTTGGTGGTGGTCATTTGCATTAAAAAGGAAAAAAAAAAAGTAAAAAACAGTTTGAGGTTTAGTTTCTTTAGCAGAATTCTAGGAACTGATACCAAACACATTCTTTAATGGATTAAGACTAAAATTTATAGAAAGTGCAGTAGCTTACAGTTACACATTTAACTTTTTCCTAAAAGACAATGCCCAAAACGTTAATCTTTTGTCAACTCTGGTAACTGTTCTCCTTTCAAGAGCCTGGTGGAATTTCAGTCAGGTAAAGGATTTACCTTTCCTTTCTTCCTTCCCAAAATTACATACTGCGAAGGGCTACTTACTACCTCCTGTACTGGAAAGAGACACTTGTTTGTTCTTTTTTGGGTTTTTTTTGTTTTTTTTTTTTTTTGGATATCGGAAGAGTTTCCTTGGTGTCTAGTCAGGGAGGACAATTGCTAATGTTTCAGTTCTGGTAAAGCCAGCCTGGGCTGCTGCGTGTGTCTCGCAGTACTGAGCCCACTGATGTTGCTCAGTGTGGCCAGGCTGCAGATATGGCTGTTCCAAGGATCTGCCTAGCATGCTTCGTGGGCACAGGGTCTCTGTCCCCTCTGCCCAGAGACGAGAGCTTGTGGTTCAGCCGCTGTTGGCCATGGAACTGGCACTAGTCCCGTTAAATGCTGCTGTGGCTTGAGGGTGAAGCTGTATGGGCAACCTGGCTTGCACGTCACCTCTCCAAGTACAGTAGGAAGCTTAAACAGAGAAAGGAGCAGCAATGAAAGGTGTTTTGGATAGCATTGAAAAATACAGGCCCATAACACTGTTAGCAGTGTTGTGTCACCTCTTCCCTTTGCTTTCCTGCTTGGGAGTGCTTAATTACCTCAGCTCCTGCTTATAACTAAACGTGTCCAACTGGTGGTAGTACAGAGGGTGCCCAGGAAAGATTAATGATCTTTTTATTTGGGTCTTGGTCTCTCCTTCAAGAGGAATGCATAGTGCATGACCAGGGACCTGTCAGCCCATGGTAGGATCTGAGCTTCTTGGCTGCCTCATAGGTGCCTCCTTACAGATGTGATGCCCCGACCCCACAGGGAGCAAAGCTCCCGGTCATGAGGTAGGGATGTGAAAATTCCTAGGTCCTGTTCTTGCTTCTCCTGCTGCCCTGCTGTGTGTGCAGGCCCTTCTGTGCTCTCTGTCAGTCCAGTTCCTCTGTCTGGGGTAAGGGTGTCAGAGACCTGTTCAACTTTTTAATTTTTTTTTTTTAACCATGTGGTGCAAACTATACCAAGTGGGTGAAAAGAATAAGAGGACTGGATTAAATAAAACCCTGACTCTGCTTTTCCTTGCAGACAGACAACACTAGTCATCTATGTCATGTCTCTGGTGGGAATGATAACCTACACCTTCACTCTGAGCCTAGGCCACCTCTGGGTGGTGTTTGTGACTGCAGGCATGCTGGGGTAAGTTTGTGTGCAGGCTGCTTTCCTCTACATGTGAGCTGCTAGAGGATGAGCAGGGAGGCAGAGCTCATGGCGCAGGAGGGATTGGGGAGAGCCATAGCCTGTGGGTGGCTCCTGTGTGGTTTAAGGACAAAACGATCTGCTCTTCCCATCTGCCTCTCATATGTGTTTCATTAGTCAGGGACATTAGCATGGCCCTGCTCAGCTGCAGCTGCCTTAAATGTTCCAGGTAATCAAGTGTGAAAGCATTTGGGCAGTGAGTGGTACCACAGACCCATAGATGACCAATGGGCAGGAATGAAAAGCATGTGGGCCTGGGTGGCTGTTTGACTGTGCTTGGGATGATGCCCCTTAGACTTACTTGTGGGAGACACTGCTTTTAATGCCTCCTTCTTGTAGCAACCAGCTGCTCCCTGCTGGCCTGGCTCTGTGCCTTGAGGCTGTGGGCAAAGGTATTTCTGGGTAGGAGGAAGACCTGTGCCATGGTGAGGGAGTCAGACAGCTGCCTGGGCTGTGACAATGCTAGGGGAAACATCCTGTGCAGTCAGTGAAGCATCCCAAAAGGGATATGGGCTACACTGTGCCTCTTCAGTCTTCCTTCTGGCAGTTGCTGAGTCTTCCTTTCTGTGTGTTTCTTTACAGGTTTTTCATGACAGGATACCTTCCCCTGGGCTTTGAGTTTGCTGCAGAGTTGACATACCCAGAATCAGAAGGAACATCATCAGGGCTCCTTAATGTCTCAGCACAGGTAGGTGTGCTGTTTTCCCTTTGCTTGCCTCTTTATAGGCAGAGAGATTAAATTGTAGTTCCCAGTCTTGACTCCTATTTCTTGTCCATGATCATTGTAATGTACTGCAGATCTAAGCATCCTAGGACCTGGCTTATTGAATGATGTTCCTCATGGCATTTCTCTAGTGGCACCCATTCTCTTTCTGCTTAGGACAATCCATCGGGATGCCAGTCATCCTTGCCTTTTCCAACATTGCTCCTAACAGCCTAGGACCTGGCTCTTCTTCAGTGAGAAATGGGATTCCAGCCTTAAGGGTCACCTGTCTTCCCATCAGTTGCAAGGAGGTGCCTCTGGATGTGTTTATAACCAAACTTTAGCCTCGCTCTGCCAAGAGCTTGGCTGACCTGTATGCTCTGATGCTTCAGTAAAGCTGTGAAGCTGTTTGGGCTGCTTTATAATAACAGTACAGCTTGACAATGCCTTTGTTTGTAGATTTTTGGTATCGCCTTCACCATTGGCCAAGGACAAATCATTGATCACTTTGGGACAAAGGCAGGAAACCTCTTTCTTTGTTCCTTCCTGTTCCTGGGGACCATTATGACAGGTAATTAAATTTTTCAGTGTTCCTCTGCTGTGACTCTTCCCCTTGGGCTTGGCATATGAATTGAAGGGCTTTTCTGTGTAGTGGTGCCTGAAGGAAAGGGCAGGACCCACACAGCAGTCCCATAGCAATGCTACTGTGCTTATTTAAGCATCTGGTCTGTGTTACAAAGAAGATCCAAGGCTTCTTGCCCTGGCTGCTGGCTGGGGTCTCAAAGATGTGCCTTCTACATGCTGCAATAAGGAGCCTCTATCCTGCCTGTTTCAGAATTGCGCTCTCCCTCATCCAGGAGACCGGTTTCCCTTGTAATACATTCATGTCTCCTCTGGGGCTTCTGCTGCCCCTTTGAGTCCTGGAGAAATTGATTTGGGCTCTGCATGGTGACTTAACTGCCTTCACATCTCTCTCCCTTCCTCTGTCCCAGCATTCATTAAGGCTGATCTCCGAAGACAGCAGGCCAATTTGGATAATGAACAGACAGTGAGTAAACCCCCCTTCAATCCCTGCTGTGCCTCTGCTATTAGCTCAGGACAACACCCAGCCTCTCCCCTTTCTAGGAATGGGGCTGGCCCTTTCTGAGTTATGATTGCAGCTGCAATTCTCTTCTTTTATCCCACCACTTCTTGCCCAGCCTGTGGGGAAGCTCATTGTTGGCATTTTTAGACAGGTGGCTGTAATCCCAGCTCTGCTAGCAGCTGGGGCCGCTGTTTGCTTACTGTTAATGTCACACAGAATCTGTAGATTCTGGCCCTCTGTGAGTCTGCAGGGCTTCACACATCTTCCTATTGTCTAGGGACAGATGTAGGGCAGCGCTGTGCTTGCTTCTCTCCCCTGATGATGCACTGAGCCCTCCAGTGCTTTGCCCTTGTTTAGAGCTGGGTAACTATTATTCCAGGCCCCTAGGGAGGCAGGTTATTCCTCTTATTACCTGTCCTCATCTGCCAAGTGGGGTTCAGTGTATGGGACTGGAGGAAGCTAGGTGGCAAAGCCCATATGAGGGCTGGATCAGCCTGGCTCCCCACCCTTTGCGCAGTGCTGCAGACAAGGCTGCTAGTTCATATGTGAGCACCAGAGCTCAGGGTATGATGTCCCTGTGGCATGCAGTGCAATAAATGCAGCTGTTTGCATGTGGGAGAGGGCCTCCGGTGAACTAATTGCAGTGGATACTCTTAGAAGTTCTCCCTGCAGGGAAAGGGAGGGGACTGGTGGTTGTTTGAGGCTCTTTTCCTTATTGCTTTGGGCTCCTCTTCTAGGATGTTATCAGAGACGTCCACTCAACATTCATGAAGCCATCAGCAACCATGACTAGCAAAGTGCATAAGCTCAGTTCTCTGCTGGCTCAAGTCAGCTCTTTTCAGAAGACAGTGCTACCTTCCTCCAGATAATCTAACCAGTCTGATCTGGAGAGAGACCAGAAGGTCCAAGAAGCAGCTCTGCTCCAACTGGCTGCTCAGGAAGGTGGATTTCAATTAAAAAATATATGCTTTTATATTTTTATTTTATTTTTATTTTTTATTTATTTTTACTGAACTATCTGAGCACAAATGCAGGGGGTAGGATAAGTAAAGGGAATTGATGCTGCCTTGAGTAGTTCTTGCACATATCATTTTAGACTAGACGGGGTGGGGAAAGGCTGTAAAATTTATCTAGTTTGGGTAAAGGAGTCCCCCCCCATTGTCATAACTTAAAAAGAATTCCTGCTTTTTTTCTGCTCTGAGGCTTACAACTTTGGCTGATTTTAGCAGTGGTGAGCATCATGGTCTATGGGACCAAGCTAGAAGACAACTGGTCTCCCAGAATCCTGGCATGAATGGGGCTAACTGGAACACAGCTAAGCTGAGCTGGGGTAAAGGCCAGTCTGTTTTGATATAAACTGCTTGCATCCCTTGCTTAACAGTGCTGAAGTCAAAGGTAGAAGATGAATTGTAAGGCCAAACCATCCTCTGCAAGCCCTGAAGCAGTAGGGTTGAAATGAGAGGTGCTGGTGGCACTGTGAGTTAATTCATAACACGTACGTGGAAGGTCCAGGAAATATCAAGGTCCTTTGGCAGTGAACATGATGCCTAGTAGTAGTACGGTCCTTTCCCTTTGTCAGACGCTTCTCTCACCAGATGAATTTTACACTTCTGCTTAAGCCATTTTTAGTATACATCTTTTTAGTATAAATACAATTGTAAGAGCTTGCTGCTGGAGCGGGGAGGGTGTTGACAACAGAGCAAAGGTGGCACAGGTGTCATTTCTGTAATCCTAAAAGCCTCCAGAAGTGACAGCAGTAAGAACCAGAGGGATGTGTGTGAGGTAACAGGTCTCAGTCAGCCAAAAACTTTACTGGCATCTCCTTCCTGCTGAGGAAGTCATGACGGACACCCCTCCACACCCCCAAATGTGGCCTCCACGTGGCTGAGCACACCTAAGAACTTCTCAACCTTAACAAACAACCCCAGGTGCTCGACTGTCTGAAGGTGGGCTGAACCTGGTGTTCTGTGCTAACGTGGATGCCTCAGTCAGGGGAGCAGCCAGCTGGGCTTGGGCATTGTGTGCTGCCTTCGTGCAGAGCTCTGATGGAGTCAGGTACTGAAGCTTTTCTACATGGCACAGCTGCCTTACACATGCTTGGATGATTTTACTGGTTTCTTCCTTTGCCTGTTCCTCTTTTTTATCCCTTCCCCTTCTGTTTCCCTCCCTACTTGCCTCTGTCTTTTCTGGGATGGTGACTTGTGGCTATTGTTACAGAGACTCCAAGGCATCAATCAGATCACGGATTATGGGACTGTAGCTTGTAACCCTAACCCCATGAATTCCCATTCCTGCTCACTAGCTCATACACAAAGGTAGGAGAATTGCACTAATCTGCTTCTCTGAACGCTCACGGGTGGCACAGGCACCAAGCCAATGGCACTTCTAGGGTGACAGCAATGGCTGTAGAGTACCGAGAATCTTTCTGGCCTTCTCGGGTACCCACCTGAGAGGAAAGACAAGACAGCTTTCAAGAACAGAGTGGAGATCCCACCAGACTCACGTCAGATAGGGGCATAGGGATTCAACTAGGTGCAGCAAGGCAAAGCCTGGTGCTGGAGCAGATGGGGAACTGAACTGTCAGTAAGTTATTGGGGAGAGGATCTGCAAGCATTTGGAGACTCTTCTCAAACATTACTTTTACAGTCCAGATTCTTGGCTGGAAGTGATATCAGGAACCCTGTAGAAGAGTTGGCTTTAATCACAGCCAGGGCACATGGCCAACTTCAGGAAGGCAGTTTAAAAACATCTAGCAATAACAGAGTCATTGGGTTGGTGCCTTTTGGTATAAGAATGCCTGAAAATTGTAAAGCTTTGTACTTGCTGATCTGTGAACCTCAGTGGCACTTGGCATTTTCTCAGCTGTTGCTTGGAGTGTAATGCTTTATTACTCACTGTCCTCTGCTTTGCACTGACTGGCTGATTTGCAAAGTTAACCACGCTACCCTTTGCTTTTTAAGGTGTTCATCGAGTGTGTGTATCGCTTAGTGCCACAGCCAACAGGACTAACAGGCAAAAGCAGAGCGAGTCCTGGGAAAACAGCCTTAATCTGCTAAGACTAGAGCGTGTGCTACAGGGAATGTGAAGCTGCCATGCTTTGCAAGCGTGAGGAAGAGTCCCACAGGCAGGGAAAGATTTGACTCCAGGGTGAGTGCTTCTAAACCTGTCTCCACGCTCCAGTCTGTGGCAGTTTTAGCAGGGTAGACGTGTGGTGTTGATTTGGGACCAAGTAGTTGAGAAGCTGTAGCTGCATGAGCTCGGCAAGCCTGCTTGGCGCATACTGGTACTTTTTTGATGGTTGAAGTTTGTCATTGCCTTTGTTAGCAGACCTAGCTTGGTACAATTGCCAGTGTTACCACTGACATCCCAGTTGCAAAACAGACACTGTGAGGCTCAGGCATGTTTCTATATATGCCCTGTGTCAAAACTGCTTCCAGAAAGAAAAGAAAGATGGGTCATTGTCATAGGAGCCTCCCTTCTGAAGGGAACAGAAGGCCAAATACGTGGACCTGACCCACTTAGGGAAGTCTGCTGCCTCCCTGGGGCCCAGGTTAAAGATGTGAAGAGAAAGCTTCCTACCCTGGTATGGCCCTCAGATTATTATCCATTATTGATTTTTCAGGTAGGCAGCTATGAAGTTGCAACAAGAAGTCCGAGGGCAATCAAGAGAGACTTCAGGGCCTTGGGCCGACTGGTTAAGGGATCAGGAGCACAAGTAGGGTTCTCCTCTGCCCTTCCAGTTGCAGGGAATGATGAGGGAATAAGCAGGAAGAGCCAGCAGATCAATACCTGGCTCCAAGCCTGGTGTCACTGGCAGAATTTTGGATTTTTTGATCATGGGTTGGTTTACACGACACCAGGCCTGCTGGTGACAGACCTGTCTCAAAGGGGGAAAGGATCCTTGGACAGGAGTTAGCAAGGCTCATTGAAAGAGCTTTAAACTAGATTTGAAGGGGGAAAGGGATAAAACCAGGCTTGCTAGAGATAAGCCTGGGGGCAGCACGCCAGTGTTTGAGAGACGGTATGCTAGCAAGGTCCTTTGATCTGCCATCTCAGTGGAGGTAGGGGATGGAGATCCATGCAGCAGCAAAGACGCAGGGCTTATTGATGTGTTAGAAACCATGGAAGCGCCTGAGAATGGTCACGTAGGAATTAGGGCTTCTCCCCCCAAAAGGTGGCAGCATCAATAGCCCAACTGAAGTGCATCTACACCAATGCACGCAGCATGGGCAACAAACAGGAGGAGCTGGAAGCCATTGTGCAGCAGGAAAACTATGATATAGTTGCCATCGCAGAAACATGGTGGGATGACTCGCACAACTGGAGTGCTGCAATGGATGGCTATAAACTCTTCGGAAGGGATAGGCGAGGAAGGAGACACGGTGGGGTAGCCCTGTAAGTCAGAGAGTGTTTTGGCCATCTAGAGCTTAATGATGGTGACGATAGGGTTGAATGTTTATGGGTAAGAATCAGGGGGAAGGCCAACAATGCAGATATCATGGTGGGAGTCTGTTATAGACCACCCAAACAGGATGAAGAGGCAGATAAAATATTCTATAAGCAGCTGGGAGAAGTCTCACAATTGCTAGCCCTTGTTCTTGTGGGGGACTTCAACTTACCACATATCTGCTGGAAATACAATACAGCAGGGAAGAAACAGTCTAGGAGGTTCCTGGAGTGTGTGGAAGGTAACTTCCTGACACAGCTGGTGAGGGAAGCCAACTAGGGAAGGCGCTGGACCTCTTGTTTGCGAACAGAGAAGGACTGGTGGGTGATGTGATGGTTGGAGGCTGTCTTGGGCATAGTGATCACAAAATGACAGAGCTTTCAATTCTTGGAGAAGTAAGGAGAAGGGGGGTCAGCAGAACTGCTACCTTGGACTTCCAGAGGGCAGACTTCGGCCTGTTTAGGAGCCTGATTGAAAGAGTCCCTTGGGAGGCAGTCCTGAAGAGCAAAGGAGTCCGGAAAGGCTGGACATTCTTCAAGAAGGAAATCTTGCAGGTGCAGGAGCAGGCCATCCCCATGTGCCAACAGATGAGCTGGCAGGGGACAAGACCAGCCTGGCTGAACAGAGAGCTTTGGCTGGAACTCAGGAAAAAAAGGAGAGTTTATGACCTTTGGAAGAAGGGGCAGGCAACTCAGGAGGACTACAAGGGTGTCATAAGGTTATGCAGGGAGAAATTTAGAAGGGCCAATGCCCAACTAGAACTTAATCTGGCTACTGCCATAAAAGACAATAAAAAATGTTTCTATGAATACATTAGCAACAAAAGGAGAGCTAAGGAGAATATTCATCCTTTATTGGATGTGGGGGGAAACATAATGACAAAGGACGAGGAAAAGGCTGAGGTACTTAATGCCTTCTTTGCCTCAGTCTTTAATAGCCAGACCAGTTGTTCTCTGGGTACCCAGCCCCCTGAGCTGAAAGACAGGGACAGGGAGCAGAATGAAGCCCCCATAATCCAAGGGGAAATGGATAGTGACATGCTACACCATGTAGACACACACAGGTCTATGGGGCCAGATGGGATCCACGCAAGGGTACTGAGGGAGCTGGCAGAAGTGCTCACGAAGCCACTTTGCATCATCTGTCAGCGGTCCTGGCTGATAGTCCAGCTCCCAGTTGACTGGAGGTTAGCAAATTTGATGCCGATCTACAAGAAGGGCTGGAAGGAGGATCTGGGGAACTGCAGGCCTGTCAGCCTGACCTCGGTGCTGGGGAAGGTTATGGAGCAGATCATCCTGAGTGCCATCACATGGCATGTACAGGACAACCGGGGGATCAGGCCCAGTCAGCATGGGTTTATGAAAGACAGGTCTTGCTTGACTAACCTGATCTATGACAAGGTGACCTGCTTAGTGGATGAGGGAAAGGCTGTGGATGTTGTCTACCTGGACTTTAGTAAGGCCTTTGACACCATTTCCCACAGCATTCTCCTGGAGACACTGGCTGCTCGTGGCTTGGACGGGCGTACTCTTTGCTGGGTAAAAAACTGGCTGGATGGCTGGGCCCAAAGAGTTGTGGCGAATGGAGGTTCAACAAGGCTAGGTGCTGGGTCCTGCACTTGGGTTATACAACCCCATGCAACGCTACAGGTTTGGGGAAGAGTGGCTGGAAAGCTGTCCAGTGCAAAAGGACCTGGGGGTGTTGGTCGACAGCCAGCTGAATATAAGCCAGCAATGTGCCCAGGTGGCCAAGAAGGCCGATAGCATTCTGGCTTGCATCAGAAATAGTGTGGCCAGCAGGATGAGGGAAGTGATCGTCTCCCTGCACTTGGCACTGGTGAGGCCGCACCTTGAATACTGTCTTCAGTTTTGGGCCCCTCACTACAAGAAGGACATCGAGGTGCTGGAGTGTGTCCAAAGAAGGGCAACGAAGCTGGTGAAGGGTCTAGAGCACAAGTCTTACAAGGAGTGTTGGAGGGAGCTGGGGTTGTTTAGCCTGGAGAAAATGAGGCTGAGGGGAGACCTTATCATGCTCTACAACTACCTGAAAGGAGGTTGTAACGAGGTGACTGTCAGTCTCTTTTCCCAAGTAACAAGTAATAGGACGAGAGGAAATGGCTTCAAATTGTGTCAGGGAAGGTTTAGGTTGGATATTAGGAAAAATTTCTTCACTGAAAGCTGCCCAGGGAAGTGGTTGAGTCCCCATCCCTGGAGGTATTTAAAAGACAGGTAGATGTGGTGCTTAGGGAGATGGTTTAGTGGTGGACTTGGCAGTGCTAGGTTAATGGTTGGACTTGATGACCTTAAACATCTTTTCCAACCTAAATGATTCTATGATTCTATGGCTGTTGCAAGGAGAAGACTGACACTCAGAGTCAGATGTGAGCTTCTAGAGGATGCAGAGCTGTGGAGCTGTGCAGGCCTCACCCTTCCCACTGAAATACTGTACCATTGGCTGGGTAGCCCTTTTGATGACAGTAGGTGTTCCTCTGTCTTGACCCAATGGAGGTGCAGTCCCATGGTGGAGGTAGGCAGCTGGCTTATTGTTTTCTCTGGGGGCCCATCATCCAGAGTATTGGCCTAACAAGGTGTGATTCTTCCTGTTGAAGAAATAGACATGATCTGATGGAAAACTGTCAAAACCTTTAGCTGGATGTTCAGCTGTTGAGTGGCTTTGGTACCGAGTAGGACTGTGGAACAGCCTGATTTCCCAGTGTATTAAGGAACACACAAGGGAAAAACCCACATGCTGATTCTCACAGGGAAACACCTTCCATTTTCACCTTCTGGTGATGAAATGGAAAGCCTAGAATCTGGCTGAGCTGTTGACTTTGCAGGGAGAAGAGCAACGAATAAAGCCATAGCTTCAGTGACAAGAGTCAGTGTTTATCAGCCTTGACTCTGCCCAGGAATCACAGCCTCTCAGCATCCACCTGTCAGAGCCTTTGGCCACTGCGTCCACACTGCAGGATGTTTTCCCTTCTTCCTGCAGGACCTGCCTTGTGTTCAGAAGCAGTTTGTCTTCTATCCGTGCCCTTATCTGCTTACGGCTGTAATTAAACAGATGTTGCAATTAGTAGAGCTTGTAGTGGGAACTGAATTAGCCTAATAGCATTGTGGACACCTTGTCCTCTGTTAATAAAGCTGTAGCGTGGTTCCAATAATCCTCCCACTTCTGTCTGCCGCAGTTCCAGAGCGCCAGCAGGTTTAGCTTTCTGTATCTCAGGACGCTTGGATCAAACGCCTGTTTTACATGATAATGAGTCTCTTTGTGGGCTGCCTTTGTTCTAAGTGCATCTGAAGCCATTCCAGCATTGTGCCTTAAGGTTTCATAGTAGCGTCAGTTGATTCAGCATACACGTTATACTCACGCATATGCTGTGTACAGCCTGTGCTCATCTGCTCCTGATTTCCAGCATCCATGCAAACCTTCCTGCATTGTTTCTTTGCATTATGAAATAAGCATCTTTTGCTCATTTTTCCATGGTTTGTTTTGACTCAGGAGTGAATTGTTCAAGAAAACTCTTACGCAATGTTTCTTTGGAAATATTTTTAAGCTTGTGTGGGTTTTTAAGAGAGCAGCTATCATATAGAGTGCAGGATTCCAAAATGACAGAACTGTCTTTTCATTCAAACTGGGCTTTGTTAGGCCTCTTTGAAAATTGCAAATTTGATTAATGTGTGTTCAGGGCACTTGAGACTACTTTGTGCTGGTCTTATATGGTGGTAGATAAATTGAATTTTTTTTGTGTGTGTGTGAAGAACCTATTCTTGATAGCAGAGAGTATGGAGTAAAGTGGTTTCAGACTTTGTCCTGGTTTTTGAATTGTAATAAAATTAAAAACTTTCACCTGGGCTGTTATGCTACCAGCAGCACTGAGCACTGATGAGTGGATGATTTTGGATGACCAGTGACCTGCTGTAGGTGTACAGCAAGGGATTTGTTTAAAACAGGACTGAAGTTCTGCTGTGTCCTCAAACCATGTCCTGGATAAGTCAGGACTCGATCAGGGCCAAGTACCTTTTTTCGCTCGTTGTATGTTTGCCTGGATGCAAAGATGCATCTGATGGATCTCAGTGGACTACACAAAAGCATGTTGCTTTTTCCTCCCAAGGCCAGTGTGATTTAGTGGCTGGCTTAGGGAATTAGGGCAAGCATCCACCCTCAGTAGCTTACTGGAGTCCCTTGTAAGCTGTAGCATGCTTACTCTCTAGTGAAATACTGCCAATAAAAAAAAAACCTGCTGGAATTTTGCGTAGTAGGCACAAACGGTGTGTACCCCATCCCCTGCTTCCCAAACTTCCCTGCTCCCTTTCTGTGCTTACCGTGTGGCAAGCAGCCTTCTCCTCCTATCCCAAAGCCATGGGCAGGCCATCTGCATGCCCTTTTCCAGTACTGTGAATCCCAACTGTGAGAGCAGCCTTCCTTTCCCAAGGCGTCGGAGCCCTGCAGGCTGGCTAATCTCCTAAACCTCTGTTCCTGTAGCTCCACAGCAGGTGAGTGGTGTTCAGACCCCAGAGGTGCTTGGGGAGCCTGTTTGGAGTTGCCAGAGTGCTTCCATGATGCGTTCTGGTGGGGTTTCCCAAGGCTAAATGCAGCTTTCCCCTTATTCCTGCCTCTGGCACTACTTCATGCACCCCCCTACCCCTCCTGCTGGCAGGAGTTCCCTCTTTGCACTTCTGGCTTTCGCTGCCAGGCAGCTCTTTGAAGCTTTCCTGATCTCACTCCTCTGCTTTGGGATATTGCTGATGACCTCTATAAAACCTTTTCACCTGCAGTTCGGGTAAAAGGCTACTCAAAATGAAACTGTTTCGTATCTCTTGCTTCCACGCTGCCTGGACTTCTCTTGAACTGCACTGGGGATGTGAACCTCTTTCCCGTGCACCTCTGACTCCTGCCTCGGATGTCAGTCGTGCCCCACAGTGAGTTAACTCAGAGCCCAGGCTGTGGGAGGCTCCTCATTTACCCTTCCTGGTCTGCATGCTGTCTTCTGAATCGGTGACAACTGGGGTGTCTCACTGTGAGCGGAGTCAGAACTTGGAGAGAGGTATCTGAAATGCCCTGGGGGAAGGAGAAGTCTCTGGTCCAATCCTAACACACCCCAGAAAGGGTCAGCAGAGAGCTCATCAAACTCCACCCAGGAAGGCTGAACTGCCATTGTGAAAGTTTGGCTGTTTCATGCGGCCCAGGATAGTGCGGTAATTGGGCATTGGCCTCCGTTGTCCTTGCTTTTCCTCTGGGAGATGACTTTACAGCTCCTTCCATTTTAAGGGAAGAAATTGTAGGAGGGTTCAAGTAACCAGGCTAATTCTTCTATAGGATTTATGCAGAAAAAAACTCGTGTATGTATGTTTGCCTCTCATTTCTTATGGCTCTTTAAGATATGACTAATGAACTTTGAAGAAGACCTTATCTATACCACTCTGTGGCATTATCCCTGCCGTAAGTCCAAGCAGGGGACAGGGAAGAAGCAGGGCAGAGGGTGCCAGCCCTGAATGGGGGGTGGGGATGAAAAGACTTGAAGATGAGCAGAACCAGCAATCTGTCTGGGAGTTGAAGAGGCCCTCGGACGTGCCAGAGTAAGGACAGAGAGGAGCTAGTTGCTGTGCTGAGCCTCCTGAGGGTGCACAGGATGCAGGTTCCCTCTGGTGCTTGCACAGACACTGTGCTGCCCCGTGGCATGAAGGGGGAGTTCCCAGTTCCTTCCCTTGCCCAGGGAACCAGCCCTGCAGCTTCACCGCTTTGAGGCTGATCTTGTGTCACAGTGAAACGTCTTCAGCGAGCTGGCTGTGGGGCTGATATCTGGGCCTGTACAGCTTCTGTGAATTAACTGTGGTCTGAGGACTACAGCAAGTAGCTTAAGGGAAGTGGGACCCTTGCTCTGCCCTGCTGCCCCAGTGCCCCTTGTCTGGGCAGTAGAAGGGTCTGGAGAAGGAGGAGGGAACTAGGGGCACCCTCCGAGGATAGTGATTCTTTGGGGATTTCTGCACACTAGCAGGGAGCTATGAATTAGCCAGCCTCTGGCCAGCTGGTCTCTCTGAAGCCTGGGTCTGGCCACCCAGGATCCTAACCATATTGTTTTTCTCTGACTTGCAGAAAGTGATGCCAGAAGCCTGCACTGATCCCATAGTCATTGAGGAATCAAAGCTGTGAAATGAAGGGGTGGCAGAGCTAGGAGATGCAGCCTCCCTCATTCCCGTCTTTGCTACCTACACTGTCCTCCTCTTACATGCACACTCAGGACAGGAGCCCAGTGAACTGCTTGTGGAGAGTGTGAAAGAGCAAAACAAGAAGGGAGTTGCTCTCTTCAGTTATACCTCTGCATCTTGCTGTTTTGGAGACTTTGCTGCTTAGGAGGAAAAGTTGGGAAAACCCAATGCTTCCCCCCATCCCACCATGTATGCTTGGAAAAGAAAAAGCACACGTGCTGAGAAAAGCCATAGTTCCAGGCTAGCCCTGAGCACATGAGGGTGGCACCCTGCACATGTCTGTTCCTCCTCTCACAGGCAAGCTATGACATGAAATGCAGAAGCTGGACCACGCTTACTCTGTGAGCAGCCCTGGAGGAGCTTTCAGCTGGCTCTCGGGAAGAGGGATTGCTCTGCCTTGGTGCCCGTGATGCTCTGTGTTGCACAGGTGATGGTAGAGGCCTCAACACATCACCAGCAAGTGCAAAGCAGTGCATCTGCTGCCAGCTCTGGTTTTATTATGTGGCTGTCCCAGATGAAGCACTCTTAGTCTGCGGATAAACCTCTGCTCAGAATTCACTGAGGTTGCCCTGATGTTCCTATATATTAGGAGTAATTGAGAGATATGAATAAGCCTCCTACCTGGAGGCAAGGACTAGGTCTGCAGCTTATATTGAAGCTACAGCCTAAGCCCAGCTCATCACTACACTAGCAATAGGAGTGAGTTAAACCACAGGCTCCCTGGGCTGAGGACTGTGCCTTCCTCCTTGAAGTGCCTTTTGCATGTTTCAACACTACATAAAAACTTTTGTGAAGTGTTACATTTTGATAACCAGCCAAGGCTGTGTTCTTCACAGCCACAGAGAGGGGTTTGAGTATGATGGGAATCCAGATTTGCTCCAGTGTGGAAGCTTCCTACAGAAGAAGCAGCCCTCTTACCAGCACTTGTGTCTCATAGACACTGCCCCTCTGTATGCTGCTGCTTATCTTCTAAACACATATGTAGATCCTTATATCCCTTCTCCTTCCTTTCCAGCATCCCTCCACTGGTGGAGACATCAAGTGTCCTTATACTCCTTAAATCATGCAGTTATGCATATATCGGGGGGGGGGGGGGGGGGCAGGCAAAAACCACAACCAGGTGGAATGGATAAAAATAGTCCTCTGACATACCATTTTTGACAAAATGTTTTTTGGGTGAAATCATGCAGTCTTTTGACACATTGAAAAATTTCAAGTCCGATCTTGGATAGTTTGGGATTGGGGTCTAAAATGGCTTTTCAATAGAGGTTTTTATATAAAATAAAAACATTTGAAGTGTACAATGAAACCAAACACACTCGTATTAAATGGCTGAAACAGTTTATATCTGGCTCTTTTAATAGCCTGAAATGTTTTGCAGAATGGAAAAATCATCTTTCTGCCCAGTGCTACTGTTGTGCTCTTTACCTCCCTTCTGTGTTTTTCCTCTCTTTCTTCTGCACATGCACCATCTTCCCAGCAAGGAGATCCTGCTGGTTCCTTCCTACCTTCTGGGCACTGCTTATCTGCTTTGGGCATTATTTCATCTAGGTCTAAGCAACCTGTTCCTGTTTTCTCCGTCTTATGTAGTTATAGCTCACTGCAAAGGTAACTCAGTCCTTGCTCACAGATGCACACAGGCTGCTGTCACCAGCATGCTGCAGAAGTGAGAGCTGCAACAACTCTCTTCGTGGGTGCGTGACGTGAGCAGTCAGACCTGGAACTTTGTGGGAAGGAGTCAGGGAAAGGTGGGTTTGCTGTAAAGAGATGATTTATCCTGCAACATACAGTAGAAACTGCTGTTTGCTCTGAGGTTGTACATCCTCTACCTGCTGCTGTGTAGCAGAAAGATGGACGTAGCACCCTGCAGTTTTCTGTCATTTATTAGAAATGGCCCCTGAGGCACACAGACATGCAAGTTACACAGCAGTGCCAGGGGCAGCACATGTTCTCTTTTTCTGGTCCGAAGTGCTCAGTGGATCCTGGGTAGCACTACACCTCCTCCCCACAGGTACACTGGGAGAGAAGTCCTTCGTGCACTGGGCACGCCCGAGACATTCCCTGCTATCCTCCGGGGAGGCAGTCACCAACTGCCCCCTGCAAGCTTTGACACAAACTCCTCTGGGACTTGGTCTTTGACATCAGTCAGTTGAAATGTTTCCTGGACAAGAAAAAACACTTGGTAATGAAGAATGATTGACAGAGTCCAACATTGATCCACCAGTGGGACTGGTGTCCTGGAGAAGTTCAGCCGAGCTTTAGTGGAAGTTTGGCAGTGAAGACAGGAGACAACGCTGACCTACACAGGGCCCTCAGCTTCAGTTTTTCTTCTTGTTTTGTGACAGTGCTTCTACCTCCAGGTACTGCAGCCCAATCAACATCCCCAGGATAGAGAAACCTGTGATGGAGATGCAGGATGAGTTGTGTAGAAAATGCTGGACAGGAGATGAGACATTCCCTCCCACCATCCCCTCCCTGCCCTTAGCTCATAGCCCCATGGAGAGTTTTTCTGGGGGGTCATAGCTCCAAGGAACATTTGTGGGGGGAGGATGCAGAGCTCTACTTACTTGCTACCATGAGGGGTGCCATAACTCCAATTGTCAAGGCTGCAGTGTGGTAGATGAAGACCTCAGAGAGGAAGTGAACAAGGGCCAAAAAGAAGGTGAAGAGTGTGATGTAATAGAGGCTGTTGGAGAGCAGAAAGAAGCAGGTTATCCTATAGCCCATAGTATGAGCACGAGCATGGATGAGTGGAAAAGAGGCAAACCTGCATGCTGCCCCATCTGTCCTTACTGTGGCAGCACAGAGGGCACTTGGTCCCTTGCCTAGTGAGGTGCAAAAGCTCCCTGGGCAACAGCTGAGAGGAGAACAGGGCAGCGTGTTCAATGGTGCACTGAAGCTCACAGGCATTATCTGGCCTGAAGGCAGGCGAAGAGGGGAGAGCAAGGGTAGGGCACCGGTTGAAGTGAGAAGCATGTGCACACACAAAAAGAGGGCGAGAACTGGATGAGCCAAGAACTAGGGCGACAGGACTTGGCTGACTCCAGGCTGCATCACCCAACATGTCTTCTCACCTGTGCTCTGCTACCCTCTAGGGGCCACAGCTGTGGAAACGGAGCAGGTCCAAGAGATGCAAGACAAAAAATCTTTCTAAAAAACAATGGGCTTCATGGTAACTGGCATTTCCACCACCCCCTAAAACCAGATAATTGAGTCCCTGCACTTCGCTATCACAGACAAGCCTAGGTAATCCAAGGACACGCTGCCAGGTGAACAGTGACTTCTGCTGCGGGGCTGGGGGAGCCGGTGACAAGACAGTGAGTTCTAGCAACCTCCAACACAGGCTTTGTCTAGCACAGACCCAGAGTCAGCCTGCTTGGAAATCCCTCTCAGAAATACCACTGTTACCACAGGGAGAACTGGCCGGCCTGCCTCCCACCACAGCACCAGGCTGCACCTCAGGCCCTGTCCTCAGCCCCAGGTAAGAGTGTATGGAAGAAGGCAGCGGGTTAAGACCACTGCAAGGGGCCTCTCAACCTGCCACAGTCTTTAGCAGAGCTGTCATAGGAAAAGAAGTACCGAGCATCAGTCAGACCACAGCGTTAGCAATTGCGTAACGTCAACAGAGCAGCAACGCCATCAGAATATGCTTTCCAAGCTGGAGCTCAGAAATTTGTGACGTAAGAAGTTCTCGGATCTACCAATTTCTGCCTGAGCTAAGAAACAGAACTCAGATGCACAGGCTCTCCCCACAGAGGCAGAAGGGAGCAGCAGGTAACAGACAAATCCCACACTGCTATTTAAGCATTTTCAGGGGAACGCTTTCAACCCTACAGAACAGGAACAGCTTTTGATTCCCCACCTCCTCCGCGCTGCCCTCTAAGCTAGCCGCTCGGGTCGTGACTAGCAAGCAAACCGAAGGATTTCTCCGGTGCTCCGTTACATACGTCCTATTGCGGATGTCGATGGCGCAGAGACAGCGGATCACTGATGACAGCAGGGTCCAGACGCCAAAGGTCCGAGCCTGGAGCCCGTTCACTGCGCAAAGAAGGGGGGAGCACATGGAGACCGCGCCCCGCCCCGCCGGCGACCCCCCATCCCCGCCGGCGAGGCGCACGCCGGGCCAGCAGGCGGCTCCCGGGCCCGAGAGCAGCCGCTGAGGCGGGGCCCCGAGGAAGCCCGCGGCTGGAAGGCGACCTCCAGGCCCCGGGGCGGCCGGCGCGGCCCTTACCGAGGCCGGGGCCGGCGGTGTACAGCTTCTCCGAGAGGAAGCTGTGGTCGCGGAAGCTCTGCAAGGTGTTC
This sequence comes from Platalea leucorodia, assembly GCF_965183815.1. NCBI lineage: Eukaryota > Metazoa > Chordata > Aves > Pelecaniformes > Threskiornithidae > Platalea > Platalea leucorodia. Next base: position 26,440,578 of record NC_138829.1, on the reverse strand, counting down.
CCGGCGGCGATCACCGACACCATCACCAGCCAGCTGCGCAGCACGTTCAGGAACCGGCTCATCCTCCCGGCCGCCGCGAAGCCCGCCCGCAAGGACCGGGCCGCCGTCGCCGCCCGCTGCCGGCCGCGCTCTCTCACCGGGGCCCCGCCCGCTCCCGCAGCGCACGCCGCCGCCTAGCACTCCCATTGGCCGCGGGCGCGCCGCTCCATCCACGCACCACGCTGACGTGCGGGCCTCCACCGCCAATCGAACGCCTCGCCGCCCGAGAGGCGCTCCCGCCCCCCCTTGGCCCCGCCCGCCGCGCGGGAGGCGGTGGGAGCGGCGGCGGTGGGCGGGGAAAAGGCGGGGCGCGCGGCCGGACTGTTGCGCCTGCGCGCTGGGACGGGCGGGGGGCGCCTGCGCAGTGGGGGCGGGGCGGGGCCGTCGCCCCTCGGTTGTTGTAGTAACGGGGAAGCGGCGGGAGGGGCCGCGGCTGGCGGGCTGCCCTGTCCGCCCGCCCGCCCGCCCCGCCGGCCGGGGCGATGCGGGAGCAGGTACGGGGAGCGGAGGGAGCTGCTGGCGAGGGGCGCTTGGCTGGCGGCCCCGCGGTGGGAGCCGCGGCCCCTCGGGCGCTCCCCGCCGCTCTTGGTTCGCTGGGGGCCGCCGCAGGCCGCCGAGCCCGGCAGCAGCGGGCTGGGCCGGGTCCCAGCCGCCCCTCCGGGCGCGGCCGGGCCTGAGGGCTGTTCCCGCGCCCGTGGAGGCGTTGCAGTGTCCGGCTGGCCCCGGGCGGCGGGGGAGCCTCGGCGGGGAGAAGCAGGCGTTTCCCGCTGGGCCGGGCCTGGCCGGCCTGGTGCGGCTCTGCGGCCGGAGGCAGGGCAGGGCAGGGACGCGCTTCAGTGGTAAGCGCCTGAATGGCTCTCACGGGCAGGTGGGGAATAATCTGCTGGAAAGCGATGCTTCTTTCTACACTGCCCTGGCTAGGAGGTGATTTACAGCCTGTAACAAGCTTGTTGATAGTCCTGTGAGAAATATGCATTGACAGGAGGTGGGAGTTAAGTTACCTTCTTTCTCTTGCTGTCCTGCTCAGCTGTGCGTTCATGCTTTTAATCCTTATTGTAGGTAACTGCTCTTGCAAGTTCTCTTGAATCTGCAGGAAGGAGTCTCGGAGGCTACTGAGGCTGGGCTGTATGAGAACTCCCAGAGGAAATGCCAGTTGGGATGGCTCGAGACCTGGAGGAAACCGGCTCATCCTCAGAGGAGGAGGAAGATGTTGTAGATGGGCTGGAGTAAGTAGGAAAAAAACCTCTTAACTGTTTCTATCTTCCTGTGCTTCCTGCAGGATTTGTACTAATCTGAAAAGACAGTTGCATTCTTTACCCTCCTCCTCCTCCCTGTAAAGTGAAAGATGGTTGGTTTGAGCCTCAAGCCTGTGGGCAGGCTACCTACGTTTGTAGCCTAAAAGACCACCATATTCATCAGGGTTGGAGGTGCAGTTCTTCCTTGGCTACTCTAAAGTCCGTAGCTTCATTGATCTCTTCCCATCATGTTCCTAAGCTGGGAACTTTCTTGATGATGTTTAAGAAAATGAAAGAAATGAATGTCCTTTCTTTTTGTTTGTTTCATTTTTTGTTTTGTTTTAGTTTTTACTTTGCTGCAGAGAGTGGAAATGTGCTGTACAGTAGACTGATATGCAATGTTTCATGTCCTCTTTTAAAAACTGCCTTGTGAGAACTCAACTCCTAGAGTTCTTATTACTTACTAGTGTATGTTTGTTCCATCTTTGTTTAGTAACTTCTTTTATCTTTGCTTGTGAAGGAGTCGCTCCCTTATTCTTTCCCAGAGTGGAATCCCTTTTCTGTTTCAGCTGGACCTACTTTAATATGTACTGTTTGTTTTCTTTTGGGTGCATATTGTGACTGAGCACCCAGTTGCAAACGGCAGTGACTTAAGGCATTTAGAGGAATGTTGCTTCATACCAAGTAGTTGGCTCAGACTTGCCAGACCCTCATGGATGGAAAGGTCCAGAACTGCCTTCACCTAGAACGTAATTGTAACAGCGTGTCTGCATCAAGTGACTAAGGGTCACGCTAGGAATGAATGACTGTCACCTGGAGGATTGAGCCTTACTGCAAATCCTCAGGACAGGCTTAACATAAACTCCCCTCCTGTTGCCTCAGCTCATTTCCCACTTATATAAGGCTCTGGCCTGTAGTGTAAATTCTGGAAGCTTCTTGGGTCCCGTCCAGTCTGAACAGCTAATTACACCCTAGTAGTTGATTTTTTTTTACAGTTTTTTTTTAAGAGGTGGTGGAAGCAGATGGGAGTGCTGTGAAGTTAATTTGTCTGGGTGATATTGGTAATTACTTGGTTAAGAGGACCAAGGTTATACTTGAGTACTTACTTGTCCTAGCATCAGAAAGTTGCCCTTTTATTTCTGTTCCTGTGTTCTAAGTATAGGAAGTATTTTGTCTTCTGTGGTTTATCCAGACCTTTGGCAGACAGTGATCATGCACATTCTATAGACAAATGCTTCTGTGTATCTCTGCCAGTCTTTATATTTCTTCTTGTCTGTGTAGATAGAGATGTGTCTCTCCAACCACTCAGTCTCTGTTTTCTGTTAACTTTTTCATGGTTTCATTTCCTTGCACAGTGAGTAATAAGCACTCTGAGTTTTATTTGCTTAGGGAGGTTGACAGGTTTTCTTTCTGTGCTCTTAAGATTTTATATAACAGATCTTAATTTTTTTTGTGTGCCCTTAATTCGTTTGAGGAGATGATAGTTCCCGATGTAGCCTTGTTGTTTTGGGCAGAACTGATCACTGTATCTCGGAACCTGTAGCTTGAGTGGTTGGCTGGGGGCATTGTTGTTGAATTCTGGGCCTGCATTCCACTGCATCTGGCAGAAATTAAAAAGGAAGAACACACAAGTTTATCTGTTGTGTTGAGCCAAGCCTATTCTAGTCTCTCAAACTCTGCATGAGTGCCTTTTTGTTCACTTCAGAGCCTAGGATTATAACCAGGCAGCATGCACTGACTTGCAGTTCTTAAATTGGAGACTGGAACCTGCATCGTAAGGTCTGTTTGTGTGGATACCAGCAATTATGGTTTATCCTGAATTATAGATCCTGTTTTCAGGCTATAAATCCAGAGAACTGTAGCTGTGAAAACTTGTGGGGTTTCTCCCAAATTATACTTGGTAAAATAAATGCAAATTAAACAAAACTGACTTAGACTGGCAAGACCAACCCAAAAAGAGGATGATCTGGAAGATTCCCTATATAGCTGATTACCAGGGGTGCCTAGCATGTGTGTGTGAGTCAGCACAGGCAGGGCACAGGAACAACCACAAAACCACGGCTGAAATGCAAAGAGTGAATTTATTTTTGTAACCTCGCCGACCAGGGGATCCTTGAAGCAGCACCTGGGCAGAGGCACACAAGCAGGGACGGAGGCACCGCAGAGCTTGGTCTATACTAGAGGATCACTGAACCTGCTGTTTGCCCCTGTTTTTCAGGGATTTGTGCAGGCGTAGTTTACCACTGTGCTTTGATCTTGCCCATAGCAGGGCAGGTATCTCAAACATGTTTGATAGGGTGCCTATCTACACAGGTCCCACCATGCAAGTCTATCACAGGCCTATGTTGTCTGAACACAGATGTTCTACTTGTCAAATACACAAGGAGAGACAACAATTAGAATGATATATGTATTTTTCTACACCCCAGCTGCAAGTCACTTGAGAATGTTTACAATCTTCCTTGCCAATCTTCTGATATTCTCCCACATTCCACCCCCTTGCTCAATGGACCACTGCTGCTGGGGCTAGCAAAGCTGGAAGTGTTCATCTGGGCCTGCGGGGTGTAGGGCAGGGTAGTTTAGAGGCATGTAATAAACACATATAGAAAAAGGAATAAACATATCGCTACAATAATGCTTTGAATCAGGTGTCCCACTCATCCTGTTGGGAATTAAACCACTCAGCCATCCAGGTACCACCAGTAGATTGTTTCATTTGGTGCATTAAGTCCTGGAGATGTTGAATGTTGTCCTCTACGCTGGCTGATTGATCAGTTATGCTGAAGCAACACATGCCTTCAAAATCGGAGCAGTGTTTATGGTGTTGAAGAAGGAGACAGTCCACCACCAATCAATTTTGTAATGCTCCTTGGCGTACAGCTGTTACCTACTCGGAAAAAATAGCAATGAGGAACATTAATATCAAAACATTTAGTATAATTCTGTAATATAGCTACTGGGGTTGGCAGGCCAATGAAACATGCTGTCAGGAGATCTGCAGCTGTTAATCTTCCCTCAATACAAAAGGCAGATGAGTTAGTTACAGTAGGAGCCAACCAAATCCAGGTATTTACATGTCAATCTTGCGGAATTGTATCCAGGGCATGGGCTTCTAGTACAAGACTACAAAGCACGACGAGCCAACCTGTGATAAGGGAGGAAAACAGGAGTGTCATCTCCTTCCAGTAATACATATGCTGTTGCTCTAGCTCCTTCAGCTAATATTAGTCTGGCTTTGATAACCTGATGTGGGGTAATTGCCCACACAGATTGAAGAGCTATGGCTTGCACTTTTTCAGGTTGAAGGTCAATTCGATGTTGCGTTCGTGACACCAATAACACCGTTCCAATGCTGTCCCTTCTAGATAAGGCACAGGTATTTGTTGAAGATACCTGAAGTACGAGATCTCGAGAATCTGATATCAACAAAGGATGTAACATAAGAGGGGAAGTTGGGGTACAGAACCATATGGCATTCTCATGGGTTATTATATGAATCTTCACATCTAGACTAAAAGGTCCTGGTCCTACCATGCAATCTGTTGGTGTAAACAATTCCATTTGCCCTGTAGTTAATATTTTGGGAGAGAATGAGTTGTTCTAATGCTTCAGTTGTGCTATGTTGATTAGCATATTTGGTAGGTTTAGCAAAAAACAGTCTGGAGACTGTATCCACAGCAGTGAATACATATCGCCACCCCCTTGACAGGGGCAGGGGGCCCAAGTAATCAACCTGCCAGGTATTCAAGGCCTGCTGACCCTGTTTTATCTTTCCCCATGGCCTAAATAATGCCCTTAAATGTAGCTGCATACAAATAGTACAATTATATACACATGCTTTATAAATATGTAATGGCTATTGAAAAGAAAACATTAGCAAGATCTATCACCACCTTCCAGGGCTGTAAATTTTTGCTGATTTTTTTTTCTGTAAGAGTAACCACGTCTGGTACCGTAACTGTGTGTGTGGGGGTGACTTTATTCAATTCTCTGTAATCAACAGTCATTCTCCAAGTGCCGTCTGGTTTTCAAACAGAAACAGGTAATCCCATGCATGTTCGATAGGGTGCCTCTAAGTGTATCACAAGCCTATGTTATCTGAACACAGATGTTCTACTTGTCAAACACACAAGGATAGACAACAATTAGAATGATATTTGTATTTTTCTACACTCCAGCTGCAAGTCACTTGAGTGTTTCCAATCCTCCTTGCCAATCTTCCGATATTTTCCCACAGTGTGTTTGCCTGCGTCCTGCCCACAGGCTAGGTGGACAAGCATGGGCAGGTACAGAGAATTGCTGTGTCCTCATTGTAAGTAACTGCTGTGTGTATGAGGCTCAGCAGTTGCTTATACTGACTATCTTGCCATTTCAGGGATCATCCGTGTATCAAGTGGACTGGTGGCGGCTGCAGGCGGATCCCCGTCTTGGTGTTTCATGCTGAAGCCATTCTGACCAACGACAGCTACCTCCGCCTAATTGGAGGTGGGTGCAACTATGTGCCAGCTTTTGGCCTGAAGGCATGAGGTGGAAGTCTCTTACCTGGATGTTGCCTTTTCTTTGTGGTGGCGAAGAAGACGTGGTAGGAAAGAAATTACAACCCTCTCTTGTCTGTGAGCACTGAGATGTTCAGAAATGCTTGATCAGTTGGTGAATGTTTATCATGTCTTTGGATTGTGACAAATGTCTATATTTGTCCCTCCATTGGGTCCTGATGTGTTTTGAGTTGGAACAGTCTGCTTGCAAATCAGACTTGGAGGCCATGCTAGAACTTACAACCAGAATATAAATTCATTGCTCTGTAGCTAAGAACTTAAAATCAATCATTGCAGTGAGTTTTGAGAGGGTTTCACTGGGAAATAGAGCAGCCAGCCCCACAGTGGTAAGAACAGTAGTAATCTATAATAACAAATCTCTGCGTCTACAGCCTCACAACTGTAAGGCCGTAAGCAAAATGACTGCTGCTCTGGCAGCACTTGAGTCGGGAGACCAAACCTGTCTAGTGTCAAATAAGGGAGAGCCTCTAAATAAGAGGCAGAGTTGTTATAAACAGTCACTCTGGATTGCAAGAGTTAGTACTTGCGGGTGTGTACACCTGGGAGCTCATTCTGGATGTGCTGAGTTGGAGAAAAGCTAAAATCTACTCGGCTTCTTTTTGTTAAGATGCTGACACTTCTTTCTTCTCTTGCTTCTCCCTCTCTTAGGTAATTGGTGCCCTCATTTCTAATATCTTATCCAAGCAGAAATGCTTCTGGCTCATTGGGGTAAGGGGTGGAGAAGGTGATTTGTGTTGGAAACTCCTGATCCTTTTCATGTGAGTTAAAAACATACTTGAATGGTGGCAGAAGCTGATGGTAATTGTAACTTGTATTCTAACTGGAGTGTGGTGTCTCTTCTGCTTTTTCTCAGGAGGTAGAGGCTTTTCCTGGTTTAACAAGTCTACTGTTGAATAGTGCAACTTGTTAAATTTCCTTAAGCTTTGTCCGGTCCCAGATTATGATACTTCTTACTTTTTTCTTTAGACTTATTTTTATTGGTAGAACATATTTCCTAAGGTTTAATCTAATCTTCATCTTTCTATTCTCAGTTTGAACCATTTTGTAAAGTGCCTTTTCCAAGTGATTCTGTATTCTACTGTTGCAATTGCTGCCTCTACTTTCTTTGAACTGTTTTATGGATTGCCACATCCTTTTCTATGACAGCTGGCCTCTAGTCTTGCTACTTGCGTTCTGCTTATCTTATACCTCCAGTGCTGCTTACTGCTTTTGTTTTTATGACTTTCTACTTGGATAGTGATTTTTCTCTTTTTCTTTCCTTGTCCTATTTATTTTATTTCCTACTATTTTCTGCTGTTATTTATTGGAAGATCAGTACAGGTGAATGAGATGTGAACAAAAATTCAGTGTTTCATTTTGGGTTTTCAGGATCTAAAAAGTCATCATATAAGCTAGCCATGTCAATGAGGGGCATATGGCATGATTACTTTTAGCTAGGAATACCAATCTTGAATAGAGAAGAAAAAGCTGAAATCATGTTTGGAGTGTTATAAAGCAGTCTATATAAAGAGGTGTTTAAAAAAAAACAAACAAACAAACCTGGGCATTTGTTAGGATGTTCTGTGTTTTATTTTGATACGATAGGGTTCAGTGATGCAGCAATATTTTACATAAGGATTGATGTAAGTCAGTTCAATGCTATCATTGGAGTTAATGCCCCAAGAGACAGACAGGCATTTCTTATCACTCTTTGCCTGTTATGTGCTGCTACAGTGTGGATGCTCCACTGTGGATTAAGTGCATCTGTACTCTGCTGAGTCCTATGGTGCTCTTCTTTCTTCTTTTGTAGCACAGGTAACTTTGCTTTATTCTTCTAGGTGCAGACTCTAATATCGTGTCTCTTGCCCTCTTAACAGAGCGCTACCACTTGTCCTATAAGATCGTGCGAACAGACAGCCGTCTGGTTCGAAGCATTCTGGCTGCCCATGGATTCCATGAGGTGAGTGCAATGAACTTCAGATCTGATTATGTGCTGGTCTGGGAAGTGGTGATGATGATGCTGATTATGTTTTTGGGTTTTTTTGTGTTTTGTTTTGTGGTTTGTTTGTTTTGTGCCTTTTTTCTTTTTTTAACTCTGCAGGGTTAGAACCAGGAAGTTGCTGTGGATGCCCTTGAGGTTTTTTTTTTTTTACATACTCTGCCAGTCAGACAGGAAATATGTTGTGGTTTTGCTCTCTCAAAGGAGTACCCTTTAGCCTTAAGCCTGCAAAATTAGGGAAAAAGGGATGCTGAAGTTGGGTTTTTCTCTTCTTGCTTTTAAAGCATCATCTCACACCCTTGGGAAGATCTGAAGGATTTAATCTCTCAGCCTTTGCAAGCTCACGCAAGCATCGCTGTAGTGTTTCATGTTTCTCTTATAGCACCTGTCATGCTCTAAAGAATGTCCTATATGCAGCTAATGACAGTTTGAGAGGTGTGTGTATGGTGGATTTTCTTCTGAATAACACCAAGTTAAGGAATTGGCCTCACAAGTTTCCTGAAGAAATCTAAAATGTTTTACAAATTGAGTTTAAAAGAACAAAACCACAAGTTTGTTTAGAAAAATATGACATGTTTATTTCCCAGCACCACTGTACAGTAGCTTAGGAGGACAGGAGTCTGGCTAGAGTTACCATAATATTAGACATGGGTAGAGGAGATTGTCTTAAACTAGAATTGCTTTGGTCTCATAGACATAAGGTCACAGTCTGTAGGACAAGTGGTGGTGCTTTTCATTAGTTCTATGTTTTTATGTGTGTGGTGTGTTTATGTTGCTTCTTAGGTGCACCCTAATAGCAGCGATTATAATCTCATGTGGACAGGATCACACTTGAAGCCCTACTTGCTGCGTTCCCTTACAGATATTCAGAAAGTCAATCATTTCCCTAGGTAAGGCCTTGATATTGTGTTCTGCTGAACATCTTTGTGATGGCTTGCAAAAATCTGAACATAGATATCTAAAAAAAAAAAAAGAGTATATATGATACTGTAAAGTCCCAATGCACTGGGCCTGTGCAACTTGCTGTCTTCATTCTAAACGGTCTTAAGGGTTTTGGGGAGATAGTATGGGAGTTGAAGTGCTTGTCTGTAGCCCAAATACTGGATTAAAAAAAATTTTTTTTCTTTATTTGGTGGTATAAGTAAAATATTTGGGGCTTTGGGCTCTTAGTTACAGAGGGAGTCATGTGTCACCTGCTAAAGTTTACAAACACCATTATAACAGTTTGCTGTGCTTCAGTCTGTCTTGGGAACTGCAAGAGGTGCTACAAATGAGGATGGCTATTAAAACGGCCATAGGACAGAGACAGTAAATCTGAAGAGTAACTGCAGATTAGGGTTTAGATATCTGACAGGGCTACAGATGCTTTAGTAACTAGGATGAAGAGTTGCTGTAATGTGGGTTTCTTTTGTGGGAAAAAATAGTCTCTTATTTTGGGACTTCAGGTCATATGAACTGACACGAAAGGACAGACTATACAAGAACGTCAGTCGTATGCAGCTGGCCCACGGATTCAAGACATTCCATATCTTACCTCAGACCTTTATCCTCCCGACAGAGTACCAGGATTTCTGCAGTAAGTGAATAGCTGATGATGTCCAGACCTAAAGCAAAATAACTGGATAGGGGGAAGGGAATTACTTTTAATATCCCAGCCATTGATCATGCCAGTGCTTAAGGTAACAAAGTTAGAGGAAGCTGGAAAGACAGTGGAAAAGGCCCACATGATTTCTTTACAGAATTTCTACTCTGCTGTTTACTCCATGCCTGCGTAAGTCCTCAAGAAGCTGATGTGGGCTTAAGTCTCCAGAATTCAGCTTTTTTTTGCGCACAGCGTTGATGATGATCAACTTCACAATATCCCTGACTAATATCTGGGAGTACTGAAGAAAGAAGTGCCAAAAGGAGGCATAGGGCAGAGAAATTAATCTATCAGAGCAGCAGGAGAGGCTTCAGGGAGGGGCCGTAATAATTGCAGAGAGTCCCAAGGGGTAAAATAGGACATCAAAAAAGTAGACTTTGATCTCCTCATGGAGTTCTCTAAAGCTTTTACTGTAGGCAACATTCTTGATTCTTGCTCCTCTGTAAATAAGCAAAATGGAAGATGTTTCAGACTTGTGCTGTTTTCTTTTAACCAGATACCTATTCTAAGGACAGAGGCCCATGGATAGTGAAGCCCGTGGCCTCTTCCAGGGGTCGAGGTGTCTACCTGATAAACAATGTAAGTGTTCAGCAAAAGGACTGCTCTTCAGTAACACTCTCTGCAAAACTATGCCAGCTTCCAGGCAAGGGGCATGGAAACATCTAACCAGACATTGGCCCTGCTCTGGATTTCAACCATATATTGGTGAGCAGTTCAACGGTCCTGAGCAGCTGGCAAAGCCTGCCTGGGCCTATGCTGCGTAGCCAAATGCAATCTATTTCTTTGTATGCTGTGCTTATCTTGTAACCTACTTAAAGTCTTAGTTTATTAGGGGCAAGTTCATGCTCCCTGAGACAGTTTGGGAAGGTGTGCTGCTTCATGCTCTCCTTGTGGCTGACAGTAGACTGGCCTTGGGAAGATTCCCAGAATTCTCCTTAGTTGCTTCCCTGTGCGACCTAAACAGTCCTTAAACAGTCCCCTTGTCTCCCTCTTCCCTCTGGAAAAGACCAGTTGAAATGAAACCTTATGTGATACAGTAGGATGTGTATCAGTCTTTGAGCTGCGTTATCTAAATGCCAGTGTGGTCTTACTGAGGTGTAATGGGGATGGTTCTTTGATTTCAATGTGCTGGTTATAGTGTCCTTTGCCCTTTTTGGGCTTTATAGGGAGGTAGGTTGTCATAGGTAACAAATACATCTGGGCAGGAGCCAAACACATGAGGGGATTCCAATAAATATTCTCAGCAGCAAAACTGACTGGTGAGTCATTTTGTTTTCACTCACTCAAACCCCTTTAGCCTCCCCTGCACTGAAGGGGTCATGCTGCCTCATCTGTTCTCTACTTGGATCATTTCCCATAAAATAAGGGAGCAATTCGCCAAGTGTATGAGGTAAGTATTTCCAGAGCTGCACTCAGCTTTTTCTTTGCTTGAAAGAGGAACGAGCTCAGGCTTATATGGCAGTTGGCCATGAACTGGGGAAAAGACCCTTCTGGGACCAATCTCCCTTTGTGTATATCTGTTCCAGAGACACTCAGCTAGTTTGGCCCAAAGACTTCAGTTTCCTTCAGTGTGATGCCATTAAGGGAGTGTCTTCTAGAATCTCCTCACAAAGGTGTTTAAAAACAACAACAAAAAACCCCAACAAAAACCCAAACCTTTGATTTTCTCTGATCCATAATAAAACAGGCTGTCGCTTCTGTGTGATGTGCTGAGGAAAGCTGAGCTTGTTCCCTCACGTTGTATATATGCACTCTATATGCTAGGCTTCCTGCTCATGATGTGGCTGAATACAAGCAAAATTGAATAAAGGCAGGATGACAGGGTTCTCTTGGCTCTTTTGCAAACTGAAGGCAAGAAAATGTTTTGCAAGAAGCTGTTTGTCTGAGTAGTTAAAACTGGTTACAAGAGAGAGGCTTGCATACAGCAAAAAGTAAAAGCTTTTTCAACAGATCCCATGATTTGCGATGTATATTTGTCATAGATAGAGCTTTCTGTTCTGAGCTACAAGGGTAGCATCTCCCTGGTACAGTAGCCCTGCTGTGAACTGAACCTCAGTGGAAGGTATTTACTCATGCAGGCAAAAAGGTTGGATACTAGCCCAGGATCTAGCTACAAAGATCACAAGTTGAGGAGTCATTTTCTTCACTTGTGACTTACTCACCAACTGTAGTTACGTACTTCTTCCAGTGTCTTCTAAACCCCTCCTCCATGTGTTTGGTTAAACACTTGAGAAGCAAACAGGGTGACAGTTGCTTCTTAGATGTGTTTTCTTCCTGCCTATGTTACATCATTGCCATGTGGCTGTTAAATCTGTAAGGAGCACTTAACTGGAAGATTCAATGGGCAGTTTTTTTTTTTTCATAATGTAGTTATTCCCAGGCTTCTGGTTAGGATCTAATTACCTTAAGTATGTTGTGATGGACAGTGGTGTGTTTTCATTTTGTTTTTGTTGCTTCCCTCCACAGACATAGTTGTTGGTACAGAGTGGCTTTAGGAGGGAAAGGCTGGAAAAAATGGTGGGTTTGATGTAGTCATCTTCTTATTCCTTAAGCCGCCTGTTTTTCACTCTTGGCTTCTCTGTTCTTCTGTAGCCAAACCAGATTGTCCTGGAAGACAACATCCTGGTTTCTCGTTATATCAGCAACCCCCTGCTCATAGATGGTGAGTGTGCTTAGGAATTGCTTTTCTCTCTTCCCCCAACTCCACACCTGAGGATCTCTGCAACCTTTGCAGGAATCTATTTGAATAATTGAGTGGTCTATCTTCCTCTAGTACTGGAAAAATTTAACTAGAGAATTCCTTAAAATCTGGAAGCTTTTCAACTGGGAAAGCTCCAGGCACCTATGTTAAGCAGCAGATAATGGTTAATTGCTCTCTGGGTCTGTTGAAATTCCTCAACTGGATATGATTTCTGAAAGATATTTGCAGTCACTGACTCTTGACAACTGTATTTCAGATTTCAAATTCGATGTGCGCCTCTATGTTCTGGTTACGTCCTATGATCCACTTGTCATCTATCTCTACGAGGAAGGATTGACCAGGTAGGGAAGGCTTCTTCTTTCTCAGTGTACCTGCACTTAGTGATCCAGAGACGTCTTGGCTTGCCTCTATTCCTGGCACTTCCTGACACAATAGCAAATGAGGGAAGTGCCAGTTAGGGAGTTCTGCAGAGTTTAAATGTATGATACTTCATCATGCTGTGTCCCATCAGTTTTCTTTATATAGATCATTATATATCTTTATTTATTATTGTATCTTTATATAGATTATTATATCTTTAATGAGGGACTTTGTTACATATGTAATAAATAAAGCAAGTTTTCAACTCTTAACAGTTCAATGGCCACACACACTATCATTGGCATGTTCATTCTCAAGGTTGGGTTCTTCTTGAAACCTCTTTGGACTCTTGGTGTATTTGTGCCCCTTTTTCCATCCTCCAAGATGAAGGGAATCTAAACTTTGTCAATTTCTGTTTAATCCTAAAGACAAAAGCAGTTGGAGACCTGTTGTTTGCTGTATTGGCCTTTGTTTTAACACTTTCAATGGCTCTTTTAAATTTTAGGTCAGTATTTGTATTTTCTACAGTATTGAGTAAGTGGGTTTAGACTAGTTCACTGTTCTTACCCTGCAAGATGTCAATTTTCTTTTGCATGTAATTCATGAAAGATACTTAAGATTCCCAGGAGGAACACTTAGCTACCAAAAATACATGTTTCTCTTCATCACAAAAGTTTAGCTAAATACCTATTTATAGTAACTAATAAATTTGAAATAATCACTCCTCTGAATTTCCAACAGACCAGAAACTTAACAGTAGTGGTGTTTGAGAAGACAGCTTCATAGGACTGTCTTCTGCAACAGTTTTAAGCAATGCTGAATCTGTCTTATAAGCACATCTGACATACCCAGAAAGAATATCTCTAGGGTCCAGGCGTGCATGGCTCTGACTTAGGCAGATACTGAATCCAACTTACCTTTATCCCAAGCAGATAATGAATCCAAAAGTATATATTAATAATGATCCCACAGGAATTATTCTCCTTTAAATTGATGAACAGATCCCCTTCAGATGTGTTGTGATGTGCCTCTGCCTGCAAAGATAATGTGAACAGATTGTTTCCCTAAAGGGGGGCAGGAAGGGGTAGCTCATCTTGGTCAGTGGAAAACTTGACAACTATATTCACTTTAGAAAAGGAGCCTTAAACATGCCTGTCATGCAGGACTTTTCTCTTGGGAATCAGCAATTAAATTATTGCTAATATTGAATGTTACTGGAAAGTGAAGAGATTGTGAATATATGAGTAGATGCTAGGATGTTCTGAAAATGGGCAGTGCATAGCAGGCCTCCGAAGTAGGATTTGCACCGTTATTAATGTCTTAAAGGTAGTTCTGCTGATCTTGTTGTAACAAAGGGGTTTACTTCTGGAAAAATCCGTCTGTGTAAGAGAAGTGTTCTACTCTGTTTGGGGGCAAGTGTGCCAATTCCATGATAGATAGCATTTTTGTCTCTGACAGAGTAACATGTTTTGCTTGGGGGGGAAGTGTATGTGGGGATGTGCATGCTTTTTTTTTTTTTTTTTTTTTTCTTTTAACAATTCTAGTTGTAGTAGAGGTCTAGGGAAGGAAATGAGGAAGGAGACAACTATAGTCTTTTGACTGAAATACACGAGTCAGACAGTTCTACTGAATCCCTTAAGACAGAATCATCAAATTACTTAGGTGGGAAGGGAAGTCTGGAGGTTTTTAGTCCAACCTCCTTCTCAAGACAAGACCTTCTTCAAAGTTTGGGCAGGTGCTCTACGGCCTTATACCATGAAGTTTTGAGTATCTTCCGAGAATGGAGATTCCATAGTCTTTCCTGACAACGTGTTCCAACTTTTGACCGTTCGCACTGTGAATGTGTCTGTGGTTTTTATATCTAATCAGAATTTCCCTTGTTGCAGTTTGTTACCTCTTCTCCTTGCTGTCTGCCAGGACTGCTTGTCTATTCTGCAGAGCTGTTTTCTATCCACCCGGCCTGTACTGTTGAACAGGGTTATTCCTCCCAGGTGCAAGACTTTTGCATTTGCTTTTGCTAAAGTTCATGAGGGTTCTGTTAGGCCATTCCTCTAGCTTTACAGGGGCCTTTTGACTGCTCAGGTCTTGAGCCATGCCATCCACTGCTCTCCCTTTGTCCCCAGAACCATTCATGTCATCCTAGAAGGCAATCAGGAGGCATCAGATGTGATTTGCTCTTGGAAAATTTGTGCTTGCTGTTCCCAATAATCGTTTTATCCTTCATGTGCGTGGAAATACCTTCCTGGAAGATAATAGTCCAGGAGCTCCTGCTGGTAGCGAGACAGTAGATCACCTGGGCTATCCTAGGTAAAAAGTCTCTTGAAACAATGATCTGATTTCTTTGAGTATGTGAGCCAGTGTCCCTACTTGATAACCTGGATGCTGGCTGGCTAAATTTCTTTGTTCTTTTGACATTCAGAATATTCACCTCTAGAGCTTGAAACAGTGTTGTAGTCAACCCTGAGCAAATAACTTAAGTTTTCTTTCTTGGTATTCATCCAGAAACATCAGTCTCAACAATTCTGGACTCTCCATCTTGCTAAGATCCCATGTGGCAGTAATACTTGCAAATCACTTTTTAGTATTCTAAAATCCTTAACAGTCTTATACATGTTTAGATTCCATTTATTTAAACTATAATCAAATCTAGAGCACATGGTGTCCACATACATGACAAGTGGAACATATATGTACAGGACACCACAGTATTACTAATGGTAGTTATCCTTTCCTTCAAACTGCATCCCATCTTACAGCTCTCTGTGAGAGGTAGCTAGTATATGGAGACTAACTGTGGCACTAGGTATCTTAATGCTGCTCTGTGGTACGGTCAGCTGTACCAGTACAACTGTGGGGCTGGTGCAGAAGGAATACTGAGGTGTTATCTCTGGTCCAAGGACAGTCCTGACTCTGGAGGGTAGCTCTAGTTCTGTTACTGAAGTTCAACTGCCCACTGAGCAATTTCGACTGTAGTGTCAGCTATGGCTAAAGGCTTGTTGCAAGACTTGTAGTTGAATGCTTTCACATGATAGGTATAAATTTATTGCAACCAGTATCTTTAATTACTCTTAAACTTTTCCCTTCTTCTGTGGCTGTAGAGTTGGTATGTTTGTGCAGCAAGTGCTGGCAAGCTCTCTTTGGAGGACAACACTCAAGTGTGAGCAGAGGTTGACAGAAAACTTTAGGTGGGCTGTTCTGTATAGCCTCCAGATGGCACTAGTGGTCTTTAGCTTTAGCGATGTGGCTGTTTCCCATACCCAGGATTTGTTGGTAGGAGGTAAAGAACCTGGAGCTCCTGGATTCTGGCTTCCTGTTTAGCTTTTTTGCCTTCCGTTTAACAGTGCGAGTTAAGTGCTGGGAGAGACCCTTTTATTACCTCACACAGTGTAATGCTTTGGTTTAAAGCTGGGACAAAGCTTTAGCTGTGTGGGGAGGGGGGGGATGCTTTAACCTTTTGGAGTGGAAGCTGTTTTTTTTTTATTCTTAAGAAAAAAGCCCACACTGCTTAAGAATGGAAGCAATTTGTAGCAGAGAACTGGGAGGCAAGACCAGGGCCTGGAATCAAAGGTGATATTGAAGCAATCTAAGGGAAAACCCACCAGCAGAGCAAAGAAATCTGTTTTTGCGACCTCCGCTAGTGCTTGTGGTGCACTATGGTGACTTCCATGTTTTGAGTTTGCTTTCTGAAGGTAGGTAGTCTCTGAAGTGTAGTCAGGGTGACCTCTTCTGGGTTGTTCTCTTAATTTTCTTTTTCCCTTTTTCTTAGTCTGTCTGAAAGCTAATGTTCCCATCCAGTGTTATGCTTTGGATATTCCAAGTAGAAGAGGAACCTGACTGTTGCAATAAAGTTGGTGACCTCTACCAGAAAAGGAGTGCTATCAGGAAACCATAAGATGTAATAATCTTTAAAAGGAACAGACTTGGTATAATACAGATTTGTGATGTTTGACTAGACGCTTCCTTAGGCCTTGTTTCTCTTTGCAAAGATGGACTTGTCATGACATGATCTAGAGTGAAATGTGAGGCTTCAGTGCTGAGGAGAAGATAGGGATTATGGATCCAGCATGTGTAACTTATGTTTCACTTTCCATGTGGAAGAGTGAAGAAAAAGTTTCCTTTGAAGGAGATGCGAAGGGTATGTACCCAGAGGTGTGTAACAAAGCCTTCAGCTATTGTTGCTTGATTTGTGCTGGAAGTACCGAATAACTGTTTGGTTTGCCCTGGCCAAAGTTCTCTTTTTTTTTTTGTAATGCAATTTTTCAGGAAGATATTGACCTCAAAGGGGTTTTTTTTGTTTATTCCCTAAAAGAATATTGGGTAGAACTTAAGAAGGGCTGATGTTGAGTAGGTTCCTTTTGTAGCTATTTCCACCCCACTTCCTGTGGAATAAGCTGTATTTAGTAGGGACAGAGCCTTAGGTCAGCAGAGTCAGGTATCGGACTTCTGGAGAGTTACTAAGAATGGTATCAGTGAATGTGCTCTATTATTTTCATCTTTTGTTACAATAGTACTTTTCCGGTCTTGCCTCCCTCAAACTCTATCAAACCTCCTCTTGCATATTTTGGGCCTGGTCCACCTCTAGAAGGAACGCTGCTAATAGATTCACGTGGGGATATTCGGTGATCTGTTTGGAGGGAGTGGGATGGGATTTTTTTCTCTTTCCTGAGGCTTGAAACAAGACTGAAGCTGTGCTTAAGGCGTAAAGCAGCACTCGGTGACTTAAGATACTTGTCTGTTGGATTGAAAAATGTGGTGTAGAACACTTTTCTAGTACATATTTAAAAAAAAAAAGTAGACAAAGTGTGCTGCCATACATCTGTTAAATTGGCAGATATTTAGTAACTTTGTGCTGGAAAGGACAATTATCATCTAGATTGGCCATCTGTGATTCACAGCCTGGAGAACTGTAGCTGGGACTTTTGCATTGAAGGTATAAGTTTGGAGAATGAGATGGTCTTGGCAAGCTTGGTTCAGGTTTGCCTGAGGGTGTAACTCAGTCATCTGATCATACGTTAAAAATCTGGGTAGTTTTATTTATCTGAGACTTCCAAAATAGGTGATGGAATATGTTTATTGACATACCCCTTATATCCTAGTATGAATAAGAGGTGCATTGTTAATAAACAGTCTTAATTACAAACTTTGACATGCTCTTGAAGGTGACTCACCAAGCCCAGCTAAGTGGAAGTCCCAAGGCTGCTCTTACAGCCAACTGTTGAATTAATGGATTATGCTGGTTTTTGGAGGGGCATCCATGCAAGGAGAAAATAACAAGCCTGACTTGTGTCTGAAGTACAGCTGAAGAGGACATGGGGCCAGGAGAGGCTTGTGCTGTTTGTGAGCCTTCCCCATTTTGCCAGCTAGGGACACCTCTCTCTCCTGTCTGACTTTCCCTCCTTCTGTGTACCTCCTTGTGGGACAGAAAGGAGCCTGGTGGACCTGTCTTGCTTGGTGCCTGCAGACATAATGGGGACTTGACATATGGTGTGGGGAATTCATAGTGAAATGGCTCTTTGTTTTGGGGTGACTTCTCTATAGCCTACTTTTTTGCCTAAAATACCAGGTTTAGACAGCCTTATTTCTGAGCCTGAATGGCTGGAAGGGTCCTAGCCCAGCAGGAACTTCTTAGTCAGATTTATACTGAATTTGAAAAATAGATTAAAAAAAAAAAAAAGGCAAAACTGAGCTGAAAACCAAATGTTCTTGCAAAGGGCCCAGGGAGCAGCAGCTGGGGGAGACTTTCCAGAGGGACATGAGAGTTCCTGTCATGGCAGGGGAGACAGCCGGGCTTCACAGCGGCTGCCATCCTGCCGCCTGAGCTCACCCCCCTCAGCCTCACAGCGCCTCCTCCTTCGGTAGCCTGGCTTCCTAATTAGCACTGGCTCCGCTGGGATATTTACCTTTTCTGTGCTGGATTCCTGTGGTTTCCAAAGAATTCAGGTGCTCGCTTGGAGCCAAGGAATTCACATTACCTCACAGGCTGTGCTTAGGCCAGAGCTGGCTGGGCTGCCCGCAGCAGCCCCGTCCCCCTTGCAGTAACCCCTGCCTGGCAGGCCTCCGGTTCTTAAGGAGCGTAACTCACTTCTGGATGGACACCTGGGATCGGACTACAGCCACTTCGGTAGGCATTGCCTCACACAGAAGCTGTGGAGCAGTGTTCTTCACTAGATGTCCCCACTGGACTTTGGACCAGTGGATAGTGCATCAAGCCAGGAGACTTTCTGCTGCTTTCTTGCTTTTTAATTAAGATAAGCAGGGTTTGAATCACTGAGGGAAAAGATTTATTTGTCTGTCTATCTGTATATGTTGTTTAATAGAAATTTACTGCCTATACAGACACTTGTTACCTGATTTTAGACTATGTGTTTTTTACCTTGAATTTTCTTCTGTAAAGTGGGGTAGTTAGGCCTCAGGCTGCTACTGTTTGAGAGTTGCAAGGAAGCCTACTATATATATTTTTATATATATGTAAAATAATTTTTTTAGTGTTTTTTACTATATATGTTTAAGTCATGGCCTAGTGATGCCCTTTGTTAAATCTGGTTACCATGGCAGGTAGCTAAACACTTGTCTGTGGCATAGGATGTGGCCCTTAGTTAGGGTCCTTGGACAAGGGTTTCATTTTGAACAACCTGTTCTTGTTGAGCTTCATCAAAACTGCTCTTTTTGTTGAAAGAGTTGTTTAAAAAAAGGAGTGGAAAAATGGCTTCTTGAGCAATATTTGTATATCTAGCAGCAATGTAGTTATAATATTGACATAGCATATCACCATTCTCCAGTAAAAAGAACTGTATCTTGCTAGCTTCAGCAACCTGTCTTCTTGATGGCATATTTTAGCAAAATCTGAAGAAAAGGTAGCTAAATACTAATTAAGAAATTCATTTTTGATCTCTTCTATAGACCCCTCCTCATCTTTCATGTTCCTCAAATTACTTCCTCCCTGCCTCAGTCCTTTGAGTCTGTCTTTGGGTAGCGGAGGGTGGTCTACCCAGGCATAGTGGGTCTCTGGCTATAACTAATGGCCCTACTGTTGCACTTAACAGACAGGGTCAGTGTACTAAAGAATTGGAGAGGGTAGGCAACTCTTGGTGGCAGTCTGCACAATGAGAAACTAGAGGATGTGAGAAACAAAATAGAGAGAGGTTCACCAAATCACAGAGTGGCTGAGGTTGGAAGGGACCTCTGGAGGTCATCTGGTCCAACCCCCCTGCTCAGGCAGGGCCACCTAGAGGCAGTTGCCCAGGACCATGTCCAGCTGGCTTTTGAATATCTCTAAGGAGGGATACTTTACAAGTTCTCTGGACAACCTGTGTCAGTGCTCAGTCACCCTCATGGTGTTTCCTTATGCTCCATGGGTTCAAAATACTGTTAATGGTTGTGCATAAGTTGAAAACTTGCAAATTTGTTATGAAAAGATAAAAAAGGAAAATAAGGCTTTTTTTCCTGTCCCTGCGGACATCTGGTAAAACTGCTCCTGGATCTTGTTCTTTAACATAGAGCTATTTGAATAATTTTATCCAGCTTTGGTTAGAGAAAGTCTGCCATCATAGATATGTCACAAAACCTCCTTTGTATGCTTAGTAATTCCCTTACAGGCTTTGGTTCCTATTGATACTCAGTTGCTAACTGACATATCAGGTGGATGCTGTGCAAAATATTCATGTTGGAGATAGGGGGATTGTGATCGTCTCTAGACTTCTTTCTGCTTTCGGTCCTGTACTGCAAGTTAACTGGGTCCCAGGTGGCATTTTGGAGTCCAGACCTTGATAGTGTTAAAAATGGGAATAACTGTAGTTTTCATCTACCAGTTCTTGTCCATTGAACAGTTCCCTTAGGGCGTCTTGTTTCTTTTCATCCTGGTTTTAAAAGCAGTTCATGGGAACTATAAAGAGAATTGAATGGTGCAAACAGCTTTCTATGTGGCCTTAGTTCCCTAAACAAAGTGGCAGCTAATAGACTAGCAGGGAAGCCGAACTCTAATGCGTGGTGAGGGGAGGGAAGAGGGACTGAGACAGTGACTCCAAGCATAAGATGTGAGGAGCGTGCTTATAGAAACAGTATACTGGTTGTTTCCAGGACATTTAGTCAGGAACCCTGTGTGTAGTCATGGAAAAGACTATCATAACGCGTGCTTTTTCTGTAGCACTTGTTTGAGAGAAAAAGGATTAACTATTCTTTCCTTCTTCCCACTCCAGGGTCTTTTCTCTTCTTTCTCCTGTCCCAGGCTCTGGCTAGATGTCTCAAGTAAGCGTGCCAGACCTGCCAAGTTTCATGCAAAGCTGTGTAACATCTTATGTAAATATTTAATGATCCAGTTTACGTATTTCCAAAATGACTTGCATATGACAAACTTTACCTTGTGGTCAATTCATTTCCTGAAGTACTGCTGGGGATAAGGCAAAAAGTGGTGTACAACCCCTCGGGTACTGACAGTAAAAGGGTAGGTTGTTTGGGTTAAGGCAATGTAGGGGTGTGGGTTAGGGGCCAATCAAAGTTTGGTGTGGTGGGTTTGGGGATTTCTAAAGATAAATGTGGGCTCTGAGATGTGTTTTGTAGATTGCTAGGTCAACAGGGAAAAGTGCTGCATGTCACTTGTGGAGTAGATGGCCTATTGAAGGTGGAGCTTAAGGTTGCTTATTAGGCTTATAGTGAACTCTTACAAGATGGGGAGGGAGGGCAGTAATTTGTCAGTATCTGAATGCCAAAGGTGATTTTTAACAGGGTTAGTCTGAAGCATGACAGGGAGGCAGAGAGCTGGGTTGCCTCTAGGTGATGTAGTGTTAGTCTGAGGTTGAGAGTACTTCTGGAGTTTGGAGAAATTAGTAAGGATTTCTCCCTTGATTTTCTGTTCCTGCTGCCCAGGCCATCTGCTGCCACTACTGCCACCCTACTGCTTGCTTTTGCTTGCTCTTTCTCCCTCTCTGATCCAAGAGAAAGTGCAGCCAGAGGGAAGGCAAACGTGCTGTTGTTGAAGGTGAGCTCTGTAGCAGTTTGTAGTTGCTGGTGAAGGTAACTGGTTGTTGCCTTCATCTGAGCTGGCGTGTGCCTGTGTGACTTGGCTGTGACCAGCTGAGACATGGGCAGGTGTGTCAGAACGATTGAATGTATGAGTATCACTTCTCTGTTCCACGTTTCGAATTCAGAAATGAAAAGCATCTCCTCTGTCCCGCTGAGGAAAGAGAAGCTGCAGTGTAAGGGAGGGAGGCTGCCAGGGCTGTTCACAATATGATTGCTGCTACTTCTGCCTGGGAGGCTGTATTGCTGGCAGCAGTTCGTGTGGAAACTGAACAGTGCGCAGTCAACCTCAGTTTAACCTCTCCTATTTCCAGCTGTAGTTTTGGGGTAGAAGCTCTGCCACAATATTTCTGTTTAGAACCTTTTGGAATCTAATCTCATGTATATCATGTTAGTAAGTGTTCTTATTTTTCTTAACTTACCCCTTTCCTCAGGTTTTAAAAGGACAAGATTCACTAGAAGGGGAGCATCTTTGAGACAATGGGAGCGCAGTAAGGCCAGGGAAACAAGTTAATGAAAGTGAATATCTTTGATATCACTCGTTGTTCAATTTAGACAGTGAATACAAGCAGCACATAACATCACGACAGGGGAAGGTGCTTCCTATGTCCTTGCTGCTGTGAGCTATGTATCTGTGTAATATGTATCACAGAGGTGACCCAGGTTAATGCTGTGATAGGGGACCATTCCTCCTGCATCCTCTGCCTGTCTCCCTCCACCCCCAAGTCCATTGGCAGGTGGAAGAGAGTTCAGTCAACACAGGAGAAATCCAGCTTTGAAAACTTGTGGTTAGAACCTGTGTTGCGGAGAAAGCAAATCTGAATTCGAGCCAAAACAGAGTTCATATCCTTCTCATGGTGGATACAGAACAGACATCCATTCCTTTCTTGGTTACCTCTATAATGTTTCACATTGTTAACAAGATGAACTGCTGGTTTAGGTGAGGTGGAGTCAGGAGAATGCACTGAAGTGGCAGGAAACCTTCCTGTCCGACGAATAGTGGAAAATTTCCCCTGTTTCTAGATTTTAATTTTTTTTTTTCACTTGACAAGTCCTACAGGAAAGTTCTTTGTAAGAATTCAAAGCAATGTGGATCCAGTTGTTGAACCATTCAGACCACACAAACTTCACTACCAGCAATACACAGCAGTGTTAAGTGTGTTGGGTCTCTGCATTGCAAAGCCTATGGAGTAGTCCAGAACTGGGACAGGATTGGATCACAGTGGGGGAAAATAAGAGTTGCTTGAAGCAGAGCAAGAAAGAGGTGGTGTTAGTGAGCAGAAGGTAGCATTTTGAAGAGTTTCGTTTGATAAAATAGTCTCCTTTGGCTGAAGATGCACCTCCGCGTGTGGACAGTCCAGCCTCCAGTTTAGGAGTACTCTTGGATTCCTGGCTGATTGCAGGCTCCCACATAGCAGCATCCACGAGTAATGCTTTGGCTAGGAAACAGTCCTATCCTGGCAGATGATGACCTGGCCTTAGTTATTTGTGCCTTCATCACTCTTTGGCTGGATTATAGCAATATGAGATACCTGGGCATGAAGCCTCTAGTGCTTAGGAAAATAGCTCGTGCAGTGTGTTGCAGCATGTGCCTGTGGTAAATTGTGTTACTGGGAAAACATCAGGCTCACCCTTTATTTTCTGTGCCACCTTACCATATAGTTTCTAAATTGTTTTTGGGATCTTGGCTCTTACCTTTTAGGTGACAGATATTCTATTCTTAGAAGGGGCCTGAAATCGGAAAAGAGGGGGGGCCCAAAACAAAATTGGAAAAGAGCAGGGCTCCAAAGTGAAATCATCCTCTAAAAGACTGTAAGATTTCTCAAGAGTTTATTCTAATCTCAAGTTAACACCTAGAAGATTTCACAAGCATTGACATTTTCCTACTTTCCACACTTACTGTAAGGCCTGTTCCTGTGACCTTAGTGTCGCTAAAAATAACCTGTAAATTTCTGTTGAAGCAAGACATTCTGTAGCATGCAAATCTCTTGTCTTTCTTGGAGAGAACAAGTGTGGTGGATGAGTAGCCTAGTTACTACAGTGGAAGAAAGATATGGTGAAGTATAGAATGAAAAGCTGTAGAACTGTGGAGATTGTAACTGGTATTTCAGTGGTAGTAACGCTCTTCCATCCCAAGCAAGTGCGAAACACAGTGTAAAGGGTGTGGGCTCTTGCCAGCGTTGTACTTGTGATCTGTCACCATTCTAACATCCAGAGGCTATTGATAGAGGCTCTGGAAATAACTTGGATTTTCCATTTGCAGACTTGCGCTTAGCATGAGGCTAGTAAGGCTGTCAAACCAGCTCTTGGAGAATGTATTAAGCTGGCATTTGATTCTGTTGTTTAAAGATTGGGGTTTTTTGATAGTAGATTTGAATCATTTAATGTTTTGTAATTCTTTTGTGATGCATTGCTTAACTGGCCCATGATATCCCTTAAGGTGACAGCATCCTAGTAGCAAGCAAGTTTATGTACTGAGGGCTCTAGAACACATTGAAATCCTTTCTGAATAATCAGTTCCCATGCAAATGTAAATTCTATGGGCATGGAGCTCAGACCACCTAATAATTAAGGACAGTCTCTGTAGAAGGAAGCTAATGCAAGCATTTGCAAGGTAAAGAAATACTGTTGTTTAGAAGTATTGTATATGTCTGCCAGGGGTTCATATCCTCATATTTTTGATTGTGTGCATAATAAAAAAAAAAAAAAAAACAGAAGCTGATAAGCATGGTGAACCTAATTGCCCTCTGCTTCAAAGTATGGAGGAAGCCATGACTTTCTGAAATAGCTTGCTGCTTGTACTCCGTATCTTCCAGGATGTGATTGAAAGCATATTATTAACAAATGCTTTCAGTATGCTGCCAATAAGTGATTATTAAGGTGGAGATGATGAAATCATAATTAAGAGTAAAATATATGATAGGGCTGTTATCACTATTTTCAAAACAGAAGTACTAAATCCAGGAAACTTACAGTTAAACTGAAAAGAAATTAAAATACTTTAAGCTGTGGAAATATGTGGAAAGGGGATCCAAACTTCCAAACTCTTTTCTGTTGCCAGCTGCTCTGACTTCATATGTAGTTGAAGCTCAGAAAAATATGGTGCAAAATCTTTTTCACTGTTTTTAACCTTGCTGTTCAGAGTAATTTCCATCATGGAGGGTTTGGGGTTTTTTTCCTTCCTGCTCCCACCTGTGTATTTAAGGATAGATTTAATCTGATGAGCATCTTCATGGATTTGCTGGTATAGTTCTTGCAGAGAGAGACACATTTCTCAAAATGGCTACCAAGTGAGGGCAGTAGTGGCTTCATTTTCACTGAGAACTGAGTTGCGTTTTTTTTTTGGCAGTTCTTTCTAAAGGAAGGATTTTTTTTTTTGTGTAACTTGTTAGATGTCCTTGTATAGTTCAGCTTCTTCTGAACTACGGAAAATAATAGGGGAAGGATGAAGAGAGATGGCTATTAATAAAGCAATTTGGGGATGCATTCTTTTCTGGACATTAACTTCATTGCACAGCCAGATGCTCCAAATGCCTCTCCCTCTCTCCCTCTTCCATTCTTGTGGAGCACTGCCTCCCTTTTCCTGCTTTGAGGCTTCACCCAAATCTACTCTCCTTTTCTTGCAACAAACCCTGCTCAACTTAGTACTTTCTTTCCCTCTTGCCAGGGCTTCTTAGGATAGCGTACGTCTGACTTCGCCTTTGCCCTTTCTTACTCCCCTTATCTCTTTTAAGACATTGGCATCTTAAGCTATTGTGGTGTAGGAGGATGGTCAGAGTGAAGAAGGTGTTTTTTCTCTTGTTGATTTTTTTTTTTTTTTTAAACTAGAACATGCTTGCTGTTATGAGCTGTGGTGGTTAGCAGTGGCTCATACTGGTCATTCTGCCAACCAGATGCCCTGGTTTCTGCCCTCAATCTTTTATTTATTTTTCTCCAAAGTCTGAGGCCTAGAATATATATTGAAGCAGGAATTGATTACAAGCAGAATAAGAAAATGATTGCAGTTGGACTAGATAATCATCATAGGTCCCTTCCAACTGGAATTATTCTGTTACATTGTATTTAACTTGATGGCTTGTCCTTGTCTGGATGTAGGATTTTGCAAATGTCACCACAAATAGTATTATCCTCTGCTTAATGTTTGATATTTTTTTTTAAGGTGTTTTGTGCCTGCCTCTAAAATGGAGGTACTGCCCTCTTTCTGTCTTGACTGCATCCTAACACTCTCCTTTGTTATATCTGGAAGAAGGTGTACCTGCATCTGATTGAAAGTTTATTGGTATGTTTCTATATTTGCTCAAGTGACTGTTCAGTCAGATCTGTGAAGTGATCTGGCTTGCCTGTGGCTACGTAATTTGTGGAGCAGATCAAGTAGAGTGGCTGGAGTGTTCAACTGAGTAGTGGATGGGCTTTCAGCTGCAGTGTATCCTTAAGATTGACAAAGGCCAATCATGCAACTACACTTCTAGAAAGCAACTTTTGCACAAGGTATAATTTAAACACTTTAAATTGACATGGCTATCAAGTGAAACAGTCCTGCACTCTTCCTGGCTGCTGTTCCCATTCTCATGTTGACCCTTTCCTTTCCTGGCACAGGTATATGATCAGTTCCCCTCTGGCTGCACAGTGCAAACTCCAATGGAGGGGTAGCATGGGCAACTGTACTAGCAGTTGTTGCAGGAAGCTCCTTCCCCTCCCCCCCAAACTTACATTGTTTCAGCATTCGTCCAACCTCTTCTTAAAGAGGTGTGCTATTGATAAGATTACCGTTCAGATTGCTCCAGTGCATTTTTGTGCTGTAGTCCTGCGGTCATTCAGGGGCTTGTGGTGTCCATTGTATTGTTTTACCACAAGCATTTCTGTACCCATGCAGTGAACTGATCTGATTTGATAAATAGCTTAACAAAAAAGATTGGTTTTAGATGGCTTGCTGTGTAGGACAGACACTCTTTTGCCAGTATTGTGCAGATAAAATGAAGGCAGATAGTTGAGGAAAGAATATGGATAGCTTAAGTCTGTGTGGCCAGTGGGGTGGGGGGGTGGAAAAAGATTATCAAGGTCCAACTTTGTAGCTGGATCAGGGAGCTGGTCTACCTTTGTCCCTCTGCACCCTTCTTCTTGCGTCCTGTTCCTTCTGCCTTCCCTTCAATGCAAAACAAAAACAAAAACAACAACAAAAAATCCCTCAAACACCTTACAAACCAAAATCCTGGGCTGTTTTTCAATTGGATCAATTGTTTTATTCATTGCAACACAAACATCTGTGATGGTAGTGTATGGCTTAGGGAGTGGTGAACGGGGTACTTGGTTACAGTACAGGTGATGCCTTTTAATCAGGGGGTTACCACTGTTTCCATAATAAACAGGCTGGTTTAACTGTGGTATTGTTGTCCGTAACAGGGTTCATACGGAGACTAGATAAGCTTGTAGCAGTGTCTTGCTCCTGATTGCGATCTTCCCCACAGTCCCTTTCCTTGTACACAGCGAGGTGACATCTCTGAAACATGGAAGGGCTGCGTAGTCTCTGAGAATGACAGCACCCTGGAGCAGATGCTTCCTTGTTGGACAAATTGGTCTGGCCTGCAGGTTGTACCGGGTTTCCTGGATGCCTCTTGAGAAAGGATTGGCAGTTGTAGGCTGTGTAGTTGGTGGTGGTAGAAATCTGTTCCCACCCTCAGCCTTTCCTAAGGCATCTTTGGAGTACACAAGAACTGAGCTGTGCTTCTATAAGACTTAAGGAAATATTGACTGTGGTATGTGATATGTAGTATGATTGCTCTGAATGTGTGCATTTCTCAGGACCAGTGGATCTTATGTATTTATGGTAGGTCCTATTGTGAAATAGAAGGGACTGTGACGCTGACTGTCTAAAGCGAAGTGGCCTGTTTGGCGAGAATGCCCAAGGACCACAAATCTAAGCAGTCGAGGAAAAATGTGCCTAGCATGATGTGTATACTGTTGGGCTGTGAAAACTCCCAGGAGAACAAAGGAAGCTTCCTGCTCTAAGACACTGAAAAGGAGACAAAATGCACCTGGATATAGCCCTTGAGAATAAACTGTGTTTTTTGTGAGGAGAGTTGCATTTGATGAAGTCTTATTACAGGCATTCTCTCCGTAGCTGCTGTTGTTGAGTGGTCTGTGTAGTAGGTCATATTTAACAAGCATGTCACTTGTTCAAGAAATACTGTGAATCTTTGTCCCTCTTTACAGGTTTGCAACAGTGAGGTATGACCAGGCATCCAAGAACATTAAAAACCAGTTCATGCATCTGACCAACTACAGTGTCAACAAGAAGAGTGGAGATTATGTCAGGTACTTGGCTGGAGAATGGAGCTTGATCTCTAGAGGTTGGGTCAATTTACCTAGGTTGGTCTAAGGCTGGTGCAAGTCCATAGAGGTAGGCCAGTGGTGTCAGCTTGCTTCTTTCATTTATTTTTAGCTGTGATGATCCTGAAGTAGAGGATTATGGAAACAAGTGGAGCATGAGTGCAATGCTGAGGTACTTAAAACAAGAGGGGAGAGACACTGCAGGTCAGTACAGATCTTGTTCTTTTATTCCTTTGTTGGATCTTAATCATCTCACAAGTGTGAATCCTAAGAAGTCAGGGAGGAGCCCCAGTGAGTCCCATTTAGCACCAGAGCAGGGTGGAGGGAAGCATTGTTTCTTACAGCTTACGCACTAGAGCTGTGCATTTATTCTCTATCCCCAGAGATGAGTCCTATCCCCAGAGATGAGGCCTATCCCTTCCCTTTTGCAAATAATATTCTGAGACTTTCTCAGGGTGCGTTTCTTAATATTTTACCTACATTTCCCGTTTCTTAAGGTCATTCCATTCCTTCTAAAAGCTTCCCTCCCTCTACTGCTCCCATGACCTGTTCAGTCTGATGAGTGACCAACCTCTGGAGAACTGTGCCAGTTTGAATGACTCTTGGATGTGGTGTCATCTTTCCATGGCTCAGGTTTTTGCTGGGTGTTTTCATTTCAGTCTGTGTTTCATGTAAAATAGCTCCCTCTTCCACACCTTTGCCAGGTCTGCTGGGAGTAAATGCCTCTGCAGAGCAGAATCCAGGTATATCCTTTAACAGATAAATTACCTGTGATACTGAGGCATCGGTAACACTACTGATAGCAGCTATGCCCATATTGCAAATGTTGCCAGGGAACACTCAGATGTTGGAGGAAGGGGTTTGAATCTGGCTTTCAGATGGAAGTAGACTTTTTCCCCATCATATGCGTGCATGGCTGTCCAATCACTTGCACCCTATGTTTTCAGTAAGCTGTGTATGCATAGTTATTTATATTGATACATTTCCACACCCCACCCCAACCTAAAGTATAAAACATGCACTCTTAATAATTAAACTGCTGAGCAATGCAAGCAGGTTTCTCTAACTATCTATTACAAGACTTCTTGCACCTTTCTCTGATGCATCTGGTTCTGGTCATAGGGAGGCAGAATGCTGGCTGGAAAGTGCTGGCCTTGTCTGGGATGGCAAGATTTTTGTGCTCTGGGATGTTTATGTGCACTTAGACATTCCTGTGCTGTGTTGCTTCCACTTAGTTGTCTTCTGACACAGAAGTTCACATCTGAATTTGTTTGCATGCTCCTCTGTAATTATTCAGGTCCCTGCATGTCATCATCTGAACATGAGAAATAGTAATTGCAGGCCTAAATTGAACTCTCTCATCAAGTGGTTTGTACTAGACGTTCTTTGGGACAGGTATTACCAAATGTCTGTGTGGGTTTGCTGGAGGTCTTGTGTGTTTGCTTGTGCTCCCTTTGAGGGGTGGGGAAGGCTGTCCTGTCATCCCTACTAACCTTTCAGACTAGGACCCCAGTGTTCTGTTCATTCCTTCCTCCTCTCACTTCTCTGTTGCTTGTCCTTGAAAACAGAAACTAAGTGTGGTGTTCTTTCTATTGCATGACTCATCCCAAGCCCAGTGTAGAATCCGGGTCTACATCTAATGTGCATCTTTTCTTGCCTTTTGCTCCCTCTGTCAGCCCAGATTCCTGTGCCTGAGCTCTGTTTACAGGCTTGTACAGAAGCTGGAGAGAGCTTCCTTACTGAAACTGCAGTTTATCTATAGGTCAGCAGGACTGGGAGCTGTCACCAGGCATATAATTTTGAAATGATTTGTGAATCATGGTATGGGAACAGCTGCTTTAGAGGAAGGTGCAACATCATGGAACAGTTATCTCATAAAAGTCCACAAGAAAAATTTTTGTATCTCAATGGCTATGGCTTATTCTCTGTAGTTTAAGGGCTTATCTCACTAACCCACTCTTGTTTAATCCTTCCTAATACTCTGAGTGGGCTGTGATCAGACTCCAGCTGACTTGTGTTGATGTGCTTGCCACATGTTTCTGCTTATTTGCACTGTACATATACTCACTTTTATCATTGTCATTTGTGAGTATTTTTGCACTAGGATACTTAAGCATGTATCTATATACTTATGCTTGCATGGATTTCCAAACATCATTGCTTTGTCATCCATAGGCTCTCACCTGCTTTAATTCACAAAGGTGTCTGTCCATATGCATATTCTTCATGCTTTTCTAGATATTGTATGTTACTTCACAATCTACTTTTTCCTTTTTTTTTTTTTCTTCTTCCCTCCTTGCAGCACTGATGGCCAACGTGGAGGACCTGATTATCAAGACTGTAGTTTCTGCTGAGCTGGCCATTGCCACAGCTTGTAAAACTTTTCTTTCACATCGTGGCAGCTGCTTTGGTAAGGCACTGGGGGCATCTTTGTTGATTGGCTCTTGAATACTGTTTGAAACTTCCAGCTCTCTGACAGTACAGAGAAATGTGCATTCCGTATTGCAAGGAAGCCGGATACTGCTTTTTTTTCCTCAGTATAGGCCTCTATGAGGGCAAGGGATGTTGAATCACAGTTGCCCTTGTGCCAATGTCGTTCATCAGAATCTCATGCTAGAAATGGGATGATGAAAAGGGACTTGAAAGGGAACTGGGGAAGTGCTGGAAAGTTGAAGTTACTGACCCACTAGTGCCCTTGCAAAGGATGGCTGTGGATGATTAAACATCCCTTTAGACCATTTAATATTTTCTATTGAGCCATTTAGCCCAATGTAATTCTGAATTATTGTCTTACATGCATCTGAGGACTAGGGACGAATGTGTAATGCAGTGCCTGGAATGACGGTGGTGGTAATGCTTCTGGGCTTGTGCTTACGTGAGAGTACCGCATGGTGGCGTCAAAGCCTGTTTCTGGCAGAAGCTGGATGCAGAACTATGTGCTGGCAAAGGGATTGGAGAACTCGCTGGCAGCAGATGCTGGGAGGAGGTCCAGAAAGCAGCGGCTGGTACCACAGTGTGCCTTCTCCCGCTTTCCAGCGGCTGCTTCCCAACCTTCCCTAAAGAGGCCTCCTTCTGCTCTTAGCCGCCCTTTGCTCATGTGGATACACGCACGAAGATGGAGTCTCAGGACAGGGGAACTGGGTCTAGAATTAGTCTCAGTCAGTGCTTAAACCAAAGACCAAGCTTGGCTTAAGGTATCCTGTGTTTAGGTATTGGGACTTGTATTTAAACTGGCTGTGACAGGTAAATCCATTTGTGTGGTTTTTGCATTGCACTTGGGTATTGACAATTCTGCAGCGTTCAACACTCAACACAGATGCTGTCATCTTTGGATGTTTGGGGGTGATGAGACAGTCAAGAATCAAGGAGGAGCCATGGCTGATATGTTGTCTAGTTACCTGCCAAATAGTCTTAGTGAAGTAGCAATTTATCAGCTACTCCAGAAATATCAACTGGATTAAAAAAAAAGCACACCAAAAAACTTTAACTGCCTCTTTTTTTTCCTTCTCCCTTTTTCCCCCTCAGTTGTGTTTCTAGATTCCTGAGCTGTGTATGTGGAAACTAATGTTCCTCATGTACTTTCTGCTGGGCCTGGCTCTGAGGTTATCCCACTTCCTGCTGCCTCCCCAGGGCTGTACTAACCACCCTCTCAGATGCTCCCCCACAAATAAACTGTTTTGTTCCATTTATTTCAGTGTAAACATAAATTAAGAGCTTCCCAGGAAAGAGAGCTTAAGTAGGAGCCATACTGCTTCCCCAGGGAGCCTGAGGCATTTCCAGAGCTCAGTACTTTCTGCCACCTTCCCCCACAATTAAGTGGTGGTCCTTGTCCCAAGGATTTGAACTGCCCTTGTCATGCTGTATGGCTCGTTCTTCATCCGCGTGTCTACTGCTGACACTCTTTGGTTGTGCTACTTTTAACCCTGTTGTAAAAAAGGCAGTTTTTCTAGCTGGAGTTGTGCAGAATGGCTGAGTTCATAGCTGTTAACATGAGGGAGAAAACTGGGAATGCAGATTTCAAGGCAGCATGCAGAGGCTCCCAAGAGCCTTTTTTTTTTTTTTTTCCTTTCATTCTGGGCTGTGAACAATGGAACTGCATGTGTGTCCTGAGAAACACTGATCATTTGAAAAGTATCTCAGACTTCAGAAACCTGTATCTTAGATTCAGATAGAGGTAGGCCTTGTTTGGAAAACTTCTAGAAAAAGATGAATAACAATGTGTATTCTGCTCTAGGCTTTGTAATGCTGTTCTAGGGAATAGGACTCCAGCACAATTGCCACCTTCTTGCTAAAAATTAAATCAAAGTACTTATTTGTCTAGGTTAGGTTGCCCACTTTATTTCTCTAACAGTTTAGCACTGCTGTGGTCCTTCATTCCTTTCCCAAGTAAATGTTTTTTACGTAATATATTTGTTTTCTAGATTTAAGGGAAGAGACTCCATTTATGGCTTCTTCATGTTCTAAAATAAGGCTGGTGAGACAGTCTGTATGGTTCCAGCTACCCATGCTTGCCTAGAAAGTGAGAGTGATAGGTCAGGATGATTCTTTTTCTAATGTTAAAGCAGAGTGCTGCTGACAATTTGTGGGAAGATTGTAGTGAGTCCCCTTTTGGCCATGTCATGTGAGCTGTTTACTGCATTCTAGTAATAATCAGTTCTCAGAGGACTTGGGATGCTCAGCAATTTTGGTCCTGTGAAGTGCATCACAAAGTAGTGTAAGTACTACATGATTTTGTTGCAGCCTTGTTCATGCATTGTTATTAACAATGTGATCTCAAGCCTCTATTTTGTTCTTTATGATTCACTAATAATTCCTCATGTAAAATAAAGCTGCAAGTAAAAATTGTCTTAACCAGTAGCTCCAGAGGAGGGCATGCTGCAGGACTCTGAACCGCTGCATTGTCCTAAAGCTGGTCACCACCTGAGTTGTTGGTTGCCTCTGGAGCCTTCTTTAAGAGAAACTGGATTTTGCATTAACTTTGAGGGACGTGACATCTCAGTGGGAGCAGGAGGTACGATAGGGATACATATACCCAAGCTGATTAAAGACTGAAGTGTTCTCCCTCCTGGAGTAAGCACTTCTGGGTAGGCTAGAAAAGGCAGCGAAGCCTGCTTTCAGACAGTCTGAAAAATCTCTCTGTAGGATGGTTTAGTAGGGGATGATGAAGGCAACTGGGTGCAGCACATATTTTTGCCAGCATGGCTCTATTTTCTGTACTCACTGAAACATGAGCCTGAAGAAGCAAAAGATTGAAGCACCCTGTTTCATTCCCAGCTCTAGTCAACCCGGTGGTGACACTGTAAAGCTCTTCTGCAATCAAGAAGGAGGGGCAGGATAGGATAACAGGCATGTTTGTTGATCCCACCAAAGCAGTGAGTTTCTTACTTAGCTGTTCCTGTGTCCTAAGGCTGAATTGGTCAGGCTTATGCTTCTAATCACATCTACATTAAGATGGTATAGAGCAAACAATAAACTATTGTACTACTTGAGTGGTGCTGACATGGAGCTAAATGCTTAAAGTCTTCATTTGTATCTAATCACCAGTTCTCGACCATCTATGTTACTGTTCTTCATGAGCACTTCATTTTCTTAGTAGTGGCAGTTGACCTGTTTGGGGGAATGGTAGCCTTTTGTAGTACTGAACAGTGCTGGCCTGCTCCATAATGAATTTTGTAGGACCCTAAAAATTTGAGATTCTTAAGGAATTTCTGTGCAGACTTGCTTGACATGAGTATAGGTGAGTCCCTGCTTAGAGACTTAGGTCAGCCATACATATACTGTACACGTATCCTATATCTTTTTCTGTTTTCATAGATGGCATGTCAAAGAAAAGCATAACACGTATTCCCTACACTTACCTTTTTTTGCAAAGCGTAATCCATTCTATTTTTATACCCTTACTGTCAGTCTTTGCTTTAAAGCCAGTATGTAAAGATGCCATTTTGAATCTGAAGAAGGTTGTCCTTAGAGTCCTCTGGCTACCACCAGATTCAGGAGCCCTGTACCTTTCAGGACAGGTCTTTTGATGATCCAGTGTGCCAAGGTAGGTTTTGTAATATAAATATATCTTCAGAATTTAACAAAACTGTCAGCTGAGCCTGAAGGGTAAAAGGAGTTCAAGGGATAGGTCTTCTAGTGGTAGCTCCTGTAGGAGTAGGGGTCTATCCCTGCACTGTTTTCCTTACTTGTCACTTCGTAGCTCTAAATGGTACCTAACTGATGATGATTTAGCACCCAGAGCTCAGCTGAAAGAGTCAAGATCCTTGTTGCTGCAGAAGCTTTCTAGTGTCTTTAGGAAGCTGTTCTCAGCTTGGTAGCACCACTTTTCTTTCTCAGGGTGCTGGGGCAGACCTAGGAAGAATTAACTCTTCCAAAAACAGCCATAAAGAAATGACCAGCATTGTCAATTTATCATCAGTGGACTTGTGTTACCAAAGTCTGAATCAACCCTGGCTTCTCATTTTATCTTCTACTGCCATTGGTTCTTGTAATGACATTAAGGTCTTTAGCAGATGGAGGAAAACATGGAAGTGAAGAACACCAGGTTATTCTTGTCTCCTAGTTTGCTTGGGGCTAAGGTTGTTGGATTTTAGGAGCTTGAAATCAGAAGAAATTGGGCTAATGAAGTGAGGAAACATGCTCTCTTTCTCCTTCACCTCATGTAGCCATATATCTTATAGAGTCAGCTGGCTTTTATTTTGATCTGCCTGCTACTAAGTTTGTTGAAGAACAAGTAGCAGCATATCTACTCTTCTGTTCCTCAGTGAAATAAGGGAAGTTAAAAGACCTACAAAGACCTTACAAAGAGTAAGCAGGATGCAAGACTCTCTACATTGAATTGCCATCTTTGAATTGACCTAATCCTGCTTGACCAACCTGATCTCCTTCTGTGACAAGGTGACCCACTTAGTGGATGAGGGGAAGGCTGTGGATGTTGTCTGCCTGGACTTTAGTAAGGCCTTTGACACCATTTCCCACAGCATTCTCCTGGAGAAACTGGCTGCTCGTGGCTTGGATAAGTGCACTCTCTGCTGGGTAAAAAACTGGCTAAATGGCCGAGGCCAGAGAGTGGTGGTGAATGGATTCAAATCCAGTTGGCAGCTGGTCACAAGTGGTGCTGCCCAGGGCTCAGTACTGGGGCCAGTTCTGTTTGATCTCTTTCTCAGTGATCTGGAGGAGGGGATCGCGTGCACCCTCAGTAAGTTTGCAGATGGCACCAAGTTGGGCGGGAGTGTTGATCTGCTGGAGGGTAGGAAGGCTCTGCAGAGGGATCTGGACAGGCTGGATCGATGGGCCGGGGCCAACTGTATGAGGTTCCACAAGGCCAAATGCTGGGTCCTGCACTTGGGTTACCATGCAACCCCATGCAACACTACAGGCTTGGGGAAGGGTGGCTGGAGGGCTGCCCAGTGGAAAAGGACCTGGGTGTGTTGCTTGATAGCTGGCTGCATATGAGCCAGCAGTGTCCTCAGGTGGCCAAGAAGGCCAATGGCATCCTGGCTTGTATCAGGAATAGTGTGGCCAGCAGGACCAAGGAGGTGATAGTGCCCCTGTACTCGGCACTGGTGAGGGCACACCTCGAAATACTGTGTTCAGTTTTGGCTCCTCACTACAAGAATGGCATCGAGGTGCTGGAGCGTGTCCAAAGAAGGGCAATGAAGCTGGTGAAGGGTCTAGAGCACAAGTCTTACGAGGACTGGCTGAGGGAGCTCGGGTTGTTTAGCCTGGAGAAGAGAAGGCTAAGGGGAGACCTTACTGCTCTCTACAGTTACCTGAAAGGAGGTTGTAGCAAGGTGTGGGTCGGTCTCATCTTCCAAGTAACAAGTGATAGGACAAGAGGAAACAGCCTCAAGCTGTGCCAGGGGAGATTTAGATTAGATATTAGGAAAAATTTATTCACAGAGAGAGTGGTTAGGCATTCGAACAGACTGCCCAGGGAAGTGGTACAATCACAGTCCCTGGAGGTATTTAAAAGATGTGTAGATGTGGTGCTTAGGGACATGGTTTAGAGTTGGATCAGGCAGTTAGGTTAACAGGTTGGACTTGAAGATGATCTTGGAGGACCTTTCCAACCTCAACGATTCTATGATTAAGTGCTGTCCAAAGGTGGTTACTGGGATGTTAACGTCTTCACTCACTATGATCTCACATGCTGGGTTGACGAACGTTCTCCTTCATGGGTGATAATTTATTTACCCTGTAAGATTAGGATTATGAAGGCAGCCCAGTTTGCGCCAAGACTCCCGTTCTTTGATATTAGCCTTGATAGATGGCCTTTTTAGCTTTTCTGACTTCAGAGTAGAAGGATGATTCTGAGTCTGATTTTGGTATAGGTGATGAGCCCAACTGTAATCTTCACCAAAGAAAGTAGTGGTGTACGTAGAAGGAGAGCAACCAAGATGGTGAAAGGTCTGGAGGGCAAGACTTACGAGGAGCAGCTGAGGTCATTTGGCTTGTTCAGCTTGGAGAAGAAAAGGCTGAGGGGTGACCTCATCACAGTCTACAACTTCCTCAAGGGGGGCAGCGGCCGGATCAGAGGTACTGATCTCCTCTCTCTGGTGACCAGCGATAGGACACGAGGAAATGGAATGAAGCTGCTTCAGGAGAAGTTCAGATTGGACATGAGGAAAAGGTTCTTCACTGAGAGGGTGGTTGGTCACTGGAGCAGGCTTCTGAAGGAAGTGGTCATGGCTTTTCTAAGCTCCTTGATACATGTTGTCTATAAGATGGTCTGCGGGACACCTTTATATAAAGCACAGAAGGAGTAGGAAGAAAAAAGGGAAGACTTGAATTTCAGTAGCACAGGTGTAGTTCCTTGCATTAGGAATGTCTGTAAATGTGCTCCTGCTTAAAATGAGATGATCTGGTTTTATTGCAAAAGCAGAAGAATTGCATACTATGCAGCTTTTTTTTGGTGTATATGTGTCCCTTCATAACCTCAGGTTGCCTCCATTCAGTTGCAGAATATGTACTTTGCAGAAAAGCTGCTTCTTTCTCCCCAGTGAACAAGCTGAAAACAAAGACCAGAATTACAGCGACCCTCTAGGAATTGAGCTTATTCATTCTATGCAAAACCATGAAAACATTGTTTGCGCTACCAGGCTATCACTTGTGACTTTCGTTTCTAGACTTCCAGAGAATAGCAAATTCTTTGGGGATATTTTCTAAAAGGGAGTGCCAGTGCAATCTTTGACAGCATTGTAAGCCAAACTTGGAATACATGGTAGTTTACCAGAACCAAAAAGCTGAAGACTGTGTTTCTAGCCTTCCTCTTAGTCTTAAATAATGACATTGGCAAAAAAAAAATCTCTTGCTGAACTGTTGCTGTTACTTTAGTCTGAAGCTAGCCCTTCTCTTGGGAGGATTGTGAAGCTTGGTCAGCAGTGACTTCTCTGTGGGGGCTGGAGGGCAGAGGCAGGCTGTTGCTGCTGAGTGTTGGCAACAGCTGGTACCTCCTAATATAATTCCAATCTCTTTAGCAAACTGCGAGGGTGAAGCACGTTTTTGTGGATTGTAGTAGCAAGAGGAGGGGAGCAAGGGCAGGCACTGTGGAAACTTGATATCTTAGTTTCTTCTATTCTTCCCTTAATAACAATAGTGGTGCAAGGTGGGTTGTCATAAACCTACCATTGCCACAGCCTGAGGCATGTGTTTCTCTTTTGGTC
The DNA here is from genome assembly GCF_965183815.1 of Platalea leucorodia. Lineage (NCBI taxonomy): Eukaryota > Metazoa > Chordata > Aves > Pelecaniformes > Threskiornithidae > Platalea > Platalea leucorodia. Next base: position 26,403,060 of record NC_138829.1, on the reverse strand, counting down.
ATTCTGTTTTCTTTACTCTCTCTAAAGAGGGAAATGGCAGCCTTGCTGAAGTTGGTAATTGCAGAGGATATACTTCTGATCTTGGTATGCTCATGTGACTCTACATCTTTGTGCTGCCTATGTATTTAATTTTACAAATGATAGTGGAGTTTCACAGTAGAAAGGATACTTCTTCTGTGTTTAATCTAGATAGTGTGTTTTCCAAATGTGGAAGAGGGCCAAGGAGATATTTTTAGGACAGTTGAAACCACAGGTAATTTATCTTCTGTTTGTGCCCTAGTATCCCAGGCAGACTTGAGAACCCCTTTGTGCTAAGCCCTATGTGGGAACCTGTGAGGCTTGATTCTGTTGCCAGAACATGGATATTGCGTAACTCCCGATGCCCTGAGGTAGCAGAGACATCTGTCTAGGGGTGGTAGATGTGACCTAGAATACATGAGACTTGGGGCATTATGGAGCAGCAGTGGAGTCTTCCTAGGAGACCCTAAGGCATTGCAGATGGCATTAGATGTCTGTGTTTTAGAATGGAATTGAGTCAACAGGGATACCCTGAAGAGCTTTCTGTCCTAATAAACAAGGCAGACACAAGGGAAAGGAGTGTAAAGCACCAGCAAGCATGGTCAGGGCTAGCTAAGGTCAAGAGGTTTCCCACATGTATTTGTAAAAGTGGACAGAATAAGTGAGTAACTGGGTGGGAAAGAGGGAGGTTTAAAGAGCAAGTGGTTTGGAAGGGAGAAAAGTGTGGGAGAGGAGGACAAAGTCAGAGGAGCCAAAATACTAGCAAAGGTCCTTTGAGGGGCAGAGGCGGGAATGGCCAGCAGCAAAAGAAGCAGCAGCTAGTCAAAACAAAATGCTCTGCTTCCTGACTGGGGTTGGGAGGTCGCAGACCAGCAACTGCCACAGGCCCACTCATTGCTTCTCTGCCTGAAGCATGAGCTGCCTGTCCACTGGAGTTTGCTATGCCATTAAGAGTCACAAGTCTTCACCAAACCTGAGATTGTATTTTGAAATAATGTATTAAAATCATCAGAAGTCTCTCCTGGTCAAAACGCTTTGCTAGTGTTTACACTTATAATCCTCACCTCCTCCTTTTCCCTCCACTGCAGCCTTTCCCGTCTGGGGAGCAAGACAGCCAAACATAGATTCAGCCTCATTTATTTGGAGTGAACCAACTCCTTAACTCTGCTGTTTTGCTTCCCACTCAATGTCTGGCTACATAGTCTAGAAAAGTGAGCAGGCAATACTCACTCTGCTGCCATTTCCTCCCCTTCCAAGTCCCCCCCACAGCTCATTAACTTCACATTATAAGCTACATGAGCTCTCGCACAGCTGTCTGCATAGGAAGATCTTGTCAAGCAGTCCAGCTTCCCAGAGCCAGCATCAACGTCAGGCAGGCGACAAAAGGCCAAGGCCAGAATTCAAGGAAAGCAGAATGGCAAAGAAATTCTCCTGCTTTCACTCCAGGCACTAGGGAACTGGTTAATTCCATGGAAATCCTTCTTCTCTGCCAGTACCCTGTTCTGCAGTGTTTTGAAAAAATGTGCCTAAGTTGCCCTGATGATCATTAACTGTATTTCTTAATGCTGGAAGAGGGAATTGCATTAACGCCAACTTCTGATTTACAGTTGTCTTTGTGTAGCATCCTTCTTGCAGCTCTTTCCAAACTAGAGAGAACGTGTGTATTGCGTGAAATAGTAAAATCAGTCTTGGAATGGGAAGCTGGCATCAATCTGACCTGTGTAGAGCAGAACACGTCTAGCAGATGTAATATGTTATGAATGTTTTAGAAACTAAAGAAAAAAATATTTCTATACTGGTTTGCTGCAAAGTGGCAAGCTGTCAATAAGATAAAGAGTTATGGGAGGTTGTCCATGTAGATGGAGCTGCTGAGGAGAAGACTCGTGTACTCCTGTGGGGATATTGCAGAAAACCATACAGGAATAATTGAAAAGAAGCTGATGCTTGAAAGAAGCAAATGCTTGAAAAAAGCAAGATTTTCTATAGCTGACCGGAACAATGAATATAGGAATTAAAAAGTGAAAAGGAGACTGAAGTTCTGTTGTTTCCAGGATCCAATGGAAGAAGTAGATTGGACCTGCTGTGCTTGTGTCAATTCTATGTGAAAACAAGTAGTAGAGTTCTGCATGAACTGCAGTTTGTGAACAGCAAAGAGTTTATTTTTCTATATATTACTTTTCTAAGACTCATTTTCTGCTTCCCTCTTTCCACCACAAACAGAATATATTTAATCTTGATTCTGAGGAAGTAAAATTTCCCACTTTTGTAATGCTATTATTTGTTCAGCCCTAGAGATTTCACTGGGTTTAACATAAGTGATATAGATAGAAATGACCTGATAGAGACCAATGTTGGACCTTACCTGAATGTTTAAAGGTGCAGTAAGGTAAACTTACAATGTCTGCTGTGTTTTCAGAGCTGTATGGTTTTGATGTCCTTATTGATGACACTCTCAAGCCTTGGCTGTTGGAAGTGAACCTATCCCCATCATTGGCCTGGTGAGTGATTCCCAGTTTAATACGAGGCTGGAACTGTTGCTAGAGATGGTTGTCCTTGAAACTTGTGGTCCTAGGAGGGCATGGTTTCATGATGCCTGCAGAGTATTTGTTCCACTGCTAAGAGCTGACAGAGAGGATAGTCCTTTGCTTTTCCCTTTACATAAACAAACTTATTGCAGCAATAGATTTTGAAAGAACCCAGTTGGGATTCCATTTTCTTTTTAATTATTTCTCTTCCATGGTCCATCATCATTGTTAACACTTCAGAATCTCCCATCATAGATGAATTTTGAAACTCTCCAGACTATTGTGTGGGGTTTCAATCTGCTTGGCTGAGTAGAAACTTCAAGATTTTGGAGTCCAAGCAGAGTTCAGGCATTATGCTTGACTTAAGTATGTAGTTGTATGCTTGGGCTCAAATTTTTAGTCTAGTACTCTCTTTAGCTAAAATATAAAGAGAGTGAGTGTTGTCTTGGCCCTTATGCTGGTCCTCATACTCTAATGCAACTTGAGGATTTATTTTTGTAGCTCTCCAACTATGTGTGTTTTCTGGACTACTGTTTAACTTTACAGGAGTGCAGATGCACATACACTTTTGTAGTACTGTGCGTAATATTTCAGTTATAACGATATAAATAAGCTTTAAGTTATGTGTTCCTGGAATAGCCGTATCTGACCTTCCTCTTGATTTCTGCCCCCCCGCCCCCCCCCCCCCCCCTTCTTTATCCTGCATAGAATTTTTTTCAGACACTGCTCATAACCCTAGCTTCCGCAGTACCCATTTTGTTTTCAGGTGCAACTAGAATGTTTCCACAACATTTAATTTCCCAGTTTGGTGGTTTGTGCTTGTATACATACACACTGAATTATTTGCATCCTTTGCTACTTAAAACTCTTAACTCACATCTGCATCCTATGCTCTGCTTTGTTATGATTGCCATTTTCTTTGTCCAAGCTGTTGGCGTCTGTCACTGTGCTGTAGAACATGGCTGATTTCTCTGCTCCCAAGGAATCAAACTTTGCCTGTCTGATCTGAACTGTATTCATTGATTTTTCTTCCACTGGATGCTTCCCATCTCTCCCCACTGTCTGATTTCTTCATATCTGTCACCTTCCCTAATCATTTGTTCCCATCCATTAGAACTAACCCATCTGATTTTATGATTTTATGTGGAAGAGGCATAGGTAACTGTGATTTTTAAGAATTCTACAACAGCAGCCTCTATCTACTCCATGAAATGTAGCATAGATACATTCAAAGAAAATGTTTCTAGCCAAGCAGAGCTAAAACAAGGCTGTACATTGCTGCATTAGAAGACTAAAGCTGTGAAAAAGGATAAACAGAAACAGATTAATCTGTTGCTGTTTCATGTTTACCTATGTGTGTGAAAATCACCTAGTTTTCCTCCCATGTTGATTATGTCTGTGTTAAGGACCAATACAAAGAAACTATATTGGAAGATATCTTGGATATTGATGCATTCCTCTTATTTAATGCCAGACAAATAATTCCTCTTGTCCTCTGTTGCATGTGGGGATAGTGATGCTCCTTTGGACCTGAAGATCAAAGCTAGTATGCTTTCAGATATGTTCACTCTTGTAGGTGAGTGTAACAAAAAGCTCCTTCAATCTTTCCCTCATTTAAAACCAATAAAAGGTAGGTTTATGAGCTGCATGTTATTAGATGAATATAGTAGAGGAGAACTCTAGTTAAGGAGAGCAACTGTATTTAGCACTGGGAAGTTATATGTGGACATTACAGCTTCAGAATTGTTTGTGATGCTTAGATGGTATTAAGAGTCCCTAGTTTAGTATTTGAGGACAGTACTCTTTCTCTTTAGCAGGTGACTTCTGTTTAGCCCTCAGAATCAGTATTCATGCATTTTTTTTAGGTTGAATGTGTGGGTTCTGGTTAGGCTATGTTAGAAGTGGAGTCATGCTTGTGAAAGCTGCATGACTTCCTGATGCACAGCACCTTTTAGGCATCCCTAGTACATCTTGGTTCAGTTACTTGACACAACTTACCTCTAATACTAAAAGAGGCAGGAAGCCTGCTCAGCTATTTAAGAAATGGAGTCTATCTCTATGCTGTTATTCAGTAACCTGTGTTATTGATTTAAGTACTTGGTTTTGAAGCAAGTTCTAGTTTTATTCAAAAAATGTAATGCAATGTACAGTTAGGGATTAAACAAAACAAGATATAAAAAAGAAAAGCATCCTTTTTGGTCCTTGGGCAGGGACAGGAAGGTCATGAATAAACTGAGATCATTAACAGGAATGCTAGGTTTATATTTCAGGATTTGACTGTCTTAAAAGTTCTCATGTGGCTCCTGATGCCCATAGGCTTCGTGTGCCAGGATCCAGGCCAGCGGTCAAGCAGGGCCATTTATCATTCATCTGAATCTGTCAGGAGAAATCCATACCAGAAGCTGCAGGTAAGTGACTTCAACAAGCCAGAGCTGAGGAGGATAGCTGGAAAGTCATTCTCATTGAATTTGGCTCACAGGTGAGAGAGCCAGGGAGTGAGTGAGGTTATCTGGATTTCTAGCATCACTACAGAAGAGACTCAGGGGATGCACCTGAGCTATGGGCTGTTCAGCCACTTTCGTTTTGTTGTGGGCAACAAACTTCCAGAACCCTAGAGCTTTATGAACGTCTCCAAGACCTCCTTCTAGGCAGAAAAAGCTTTTTTTGCATTTTAAATTTAAGGCTGCTTTCCCATTCACTCCTGGAGTCTCTCACTTCCTTTCCTGTGGATCCTTGGACTGAGGCCTCATGTGGCTTGCTGTGACTGTCCATTACCTTTTCTGCTGAGATGGTGCTTTCTTAGCACTGTAATGCTGAAGGGCAGTTGTTCTCTCTTTTTGGCTATGAGATGGATTCTATAAATATCCATGCAAGTTGAGCATTCACAAAAGGCAGGGAGATCCCTTATGTCATTTGGGCATTCAAATGTATTTCTCCTCAGGCACATAGGCAAACGATGTATCCTGACACTCTCTGCAGCTGATGCATATGCTCCTGTGAGGGACATGCAACGTGGTTGTGTAGCTCAAGTTCAATTAGGAAATGAAAAGTCATTTTTGTTCAGTGACAGAGTACCAATACACTGTTCATTTTGGTATAGGGAAAACTCACAGAAATTGCAACATTTTGCTTCTTGTAAAACTCGGAGTCTTAAGTCACTGGGAGAGAGGTGAATAGCTGGTAAGGTGAGGTTTGAGTATCCATAGGATGCGTGGATGAGTCCAAAGCTTCTAAGGCCAGTTTAATAGATAGGGTTTCATACAGATCCCTCTGACCATGAAGGTACTCTATGTGGCAGACAAATGGTATGTCAGATAAATTAGGAACCATTCCAGAAAAAGCAACCTTCTCCCTTAGGGTAATACGAACAGATCCTGATAATTTGACGTCTTTTATCTGAAAAAAATTATACAAGGCAGTCTAAGAAAATTGAGCTATTGGGAAGCATTGAATTTCAAGGAAGCTTTAGTGACAAAGAACAAGGAAAAGGCTGAGGTACTTAATGCCTTCTTTGCCTCAGTCTTTAACAGTAAGACCAGTTGTTCTCTGGGTACCCAGCCCCCTGAGCTGGAGGACAGGGATGAGGAGCAGAACGAAACCCCCGTAATCCAAGGGGAAATGGTTAGTGACCTACTACACCACATAGACATGCACAGGTCTATGGGGCCGGATGGGATCCATGTGAGGGTACTGAGGGAGCTGGCAGAAGTGCTCACCAAGCCACTTTGCATCATCTGTCAGCGGTCCTGGCTGATAGTCCAGCTCCTAGTTGACTGGAGGTTAGCAAATTTGATGCCGATCTACAAGAAGGGCTGGAAGGAGGATCTGGGGAACTGCAGGCCTGTCAGCCTGACCTCAGTGCTGGGGAAGGTTATGGAGCTGATCATCCTGAGTGCCATCACGTGGCATGTACAGGACAACCGGGGGATCAGGCCCAGTCAGCATGGGTTTATGAAAGGGAGGTCCTGCTTGACCAACCTGATCTCCTTCTGTGACAAGGTGACCCACTTAGTGGATGAGGGGAAAGCTGTGGATGTTGTCTGCCTGGACTTTAGTAAGGCCTTTGACACCATTTCCCACAGCACTCTCCTGGAGAAACTGGCTGCTCGTGGCTTGGATAAGTGCACTCTCTGCTGGGTAAAAAACTGGCTAAATGGCCGAGGCCAGAGAGTGGTGGTGAATGGATTCAAATCCAGTTGGCAGCTGGTCACAAGTGGTGCTGCTCAGTACTGGGGCCAGTTCTGTTTGATCTCTTTCTCAGTGATCTGGAGGAGGGGATCGCGTGCACCCTCAGTAAGTTTGCAGATGGCACCAAGTTGGGCGGGAGTGTTGATCTGCTGGAGGGTAGGAAGGCTCTGCAGAGGGATCTGGACAGGCTGGATCGATGGGCCGGGGCCAACTGTATGAGGTTCCACAAGGCCAAATGCTGGGTCCTGCACTTGGGTTACCATGCAACTCCATGCAACACTACAGGCTTGGGGAAGGGTGGCTGGAGGGCTGCCCAGTGGAAAAGGACCTGGGTGTGTTGCTTGATAGCTGGCTGCATATGAGCCAGCAGTGTCCTCAGGTGGCCAAGAAGGCCAATGGCATCCTGACTTGTGTCAGAAACAGTGTGGCCAGCAGGATGAGGGAAGTGATCGTCTCCCTGCACTTGGCACTAGTGAGGTCGCACCTTGAATCCTGTATTCAGTTTGGGGCCCCTCACTAATGGAAGGGCGTGCAGGTGCTAGAGTGTGTCCAAAGAAGGGCAACGAAGTTGGTGAAGGGTCTAGAGCACAAGTCTTACAAGGAGTGTTGGAGGGAGCTGGGGTTGTTTAGCCTGGAGAAGAGGAGGCTGAGGGGGGACCTTTTTGCTCGCTAGAACTACCTGAAAGGAGGTTGTAGCAAGGTGTGGGTCGGTCGGTCTCATCTTCCAAGTAACAACCGACAGGACAAGAGGAAACGGCCTCAAGTTGTGCTAGGGGAGGTTTAGGTTGGATATTCGGAAAAATTTCTTCACTGCAAGGGTAGTCAGGCACTGGCACAGGCTGCCCAGGGAAGTGGTTGAGTCCCCATGCCTGGAGGTATTTAAAAGATGGGTAGATGTGGTGCTTAGAGAGATGGTTTAGTGGTGGACTTGGCAGTGCTAGGTTAAGGGTTGGACTTGATGATCTTTAAAGGTCTTTTCCAACCTAAGCAATTCTATGATTCTGTGATGTAAACTTACAGATTTATTTTGCTTAAAGAAACACAAATAGGTGTAAGGCCTGTCCAGTTGAAATGTGCGAAGATTCGTATGACAGAGCAGTGATTATGAGATGGGATTAACTTATCTTTTGGGACAGGTGTCCCCCTTTACCTGTGTTTACCAGGAACAAGCTTCTAATCTAGTCATAAAGTTTTATAGCATGTTTTTCTGAAGTACCTGAATGGAAATCCCATGACTGAATAGGTGTCTAGATCCTTACATGGTTCAACAATGTTTTGGCCTGCTCTTTGCTGAATGCATTTTATCTCAGATTGTTGGATCTTTGATACTTCTGTTCCCATTCTCAGTTGCAAAGGGTACTTTGAACCTCTTTTGTTTTTCTTAACTCTTTCATGATGTCTTAAGTTTTGATTGTTCACGTAGGCCATCTTTAATTGTTGTATAAGTTGCTTCTTGGGAAAGAAATGCTGATACCAGCGTTCTTGGTCATGAGATAGTTATGGCAGCTTCTGTTTTCTGTGTTTCACCAGACTGGACTGCAAGTTCCTTGTGCCGTTTCTTTGATTTGGCTCTCTGAGCACTTCTCTTCCTAGAGAAATGAAGAATTTAGCTGCTTCCTTTGTAACTTATTGTTGATTTGGTTTGGAGCTCTTTCAATTAATTGTAAACAATAAAGAGACCTTGACCTGTTTTGTATAGACCAACTGTAGAGAAGAACTTGGCAGTAGTACAGCTAGAAATGATAGATAGGTCTCTCGAGAATCCTTTCTTACACCATTTACTCCTCTTGGACACTGGAGAGGAGGAAACCCGCCTGAATACCACCAAAGGCAAGAAAAATCTAAGCTCCTATGATAATAGTTTTCTTTTGAACCTACCCCTGTCATTAAACTGGTCCTGATTGTAGGCCTGAAGCCAGATAAGTAATACCGGGTACTTTTCGACATTCTGCTGGTATTTCTACACCTATTTTGGAATGTTAAATAGCATCTTGTTTCTCCACAAGAATTGGAATATTTTTGAGATATTTAAATGAAATGGCTTCTGGAATGTCAGAATTTTTACTTTTTTTTTTTTTTATCCCATCTGTTCTATGAACAATTCTACTTGACAGCATCTGTTTCTCCTTAATACATAACTATTAAATATTTTCCTCTGGATAACTCTTATCTTACAAAAATACGAATTTTGGTCATGACAGTTGAGTTCGTTCATCCATTTTGCAGAGCTCTTTTCTGTGTGCTTTTGAAAATTATGTGTACGTCCAGATGCATTCTGCACAGTTGTGCACATCTGAGGTTAGGATTAGTGTGGTGTTTGGAATGGGGACAGGATACATTTGTGGAGGATATGAGGAAGACCTGAATGGAGATGATAGAAGCTGTTAGCTATATCTCTGGACTTCAGTTATACCCTTTTGCTTTAGTGTACTCACCACTCCTCTGCAGCTCGGGCAGGTATGATAGTGTCTTGGAGAGCACAAGGTTTTTATTCTCTTTGTGTGTCTCTTGCAGCGTCCTGTGTCTGCGCAGTCACAAACAGCAAACACCAGATTGGTAAGTACCCTTCAGCTCCCTTCACCAATATAAGGGACACCATTTCAAATGTTACCTTGTACAATACTTTTGGTGCAATTGGTCCTAAAATATATTTTGTAGCTAAGTAGTCTGGTGGGGGAGGGAAGACTATAAGAAAAGAGGAGATGGATAGGTACTGGCATATGTTTCCATGTGGCAAGAGCAAAGGTTGGAAAAACACATCGGTTCTAGCAGCTTAAAAAATGAGTAGGTGAGGTGTGCTGACAGTCAAGGTCAGCCGGGTCAAATCCCTCAAAGTTTTTAACCCTACAAGTATTTCTGAACTGCATTTTAAAGAAATTGGATATAGATGTTTAAAGATAAAGTTGTCACTCTGGTCATCAAATAATGACGACAGTGGCAGCACAGCCTTCTGGATTTGGTAGGTCATTGAAAAGGAAAGTGCAAAAACGAAGGAAGAGCTGGTGAAAGCAGCAACAAATAGGAGTGTCGCACTAAAAGGGAGGAGGAATTTTTGTCTGGTGTACTACAAGGGATAAAATAAGTCTGAATGAGAAGGATAGCACAGGTGAATCTGTATTGGCAAAATGCAGGTGGCCCCATAAAAGGAGTAATTATTTTCCATGAGACAGTCGTCTGAAGGAAACCGCAAAAATTTGAGTGAACTGGGTCAAAATAGGTATAGAGATAAGAAGGATTTCTTAAAGATAATGGAAAAATGTAGAACTATTGTTAGCATAAGTCAGACTGATCCGCCTTTCTAAATGTCATATTTGGCACCCTCCTTGCAAGCCATATGGACAAATCAATGCTAGTTTACAATTCTAAGCACCTGGCTGTGTGGGACACGGTAGGCATTATTTTGCTGCTGGGCTTCATGCATGAACATAATAGTGATGACTCTCATTTTTTTGAGGTTTCCCAGCAGGAAGGAAGGTAAGACAGATGGAATCATCTTGAGAACCTAATTCATTCTATGTGCTGCCGTTTATGTCATTCTGTGTAAGTTTAGCTGAGGCTAAGAGTCTTATTGAATAATGAGGTTTCATAGAGAATAGGAAGGATCTTTGTGCCAACTGCTGTCAGTGCTTAGTATAATTAGAATCATGATGTGGGAACCAGAGATGCTTGCAGAATTTGGAGATAAAACAAAGTTGTTGGATTTATCTATACTTCTAAAGATAAGCTGGGTCAAAGAGGAAACAAGATCTTTGTGAAGTTCAAGACGTTTCTGTCCTACAGCCAGAGAGAATTCTGCAGTGAAACACTGAAGTGTTTATGCAGGAAGTTCAATAAAGTTAGAGTTTTTCTCTACCATTTTGACGGCAGTGTAGTTTCTCATCAGGTGGGAGCCAGAGCTGCCAATACATAGGCATACATTTTCTGTGTGTAATCAATGAAATCATCTCCATTGTCTCAATACAATGGAGATGATTTCATTGAAGTATTTCCTTAGTAAAGGACATCATCTGATAAGATGAAAAATTTCCTGTAATATTCTCTCTGAGCAGCAGTTCTCATATGATGATTGTTATGGTAGTGTCAGGAAATGGTTTTTAAGAAGAGGTTATCTAGCAGGAGATTTTAGAGGAAGTTATTAAGCAAAGTTGTTGAGCTGTGCTTTTGAAATGGAGGAAAGCTTAGGAAGAAAGACTAAAAGCCTTTCAACTTAATGCCATCTACAGCATCAAGCAAACCTGTTTGCCTGCTGACATTATTTCTTCTGCAAATGCTTGTGTCTCCTACTTTCTCAACCAGATTGTCTTGTTTTCTTTTGTTTTATTTAATCAGTTTTCATTAGGCTTAACAAAATGTTTCAGCTGGCACCTGCTATGTCTGTTTTCTCTTTGGATCTTTCTGTGCCAATCACTGCAGTGTAACCCATTCTAGTGCAATGCCTGTTGCTTTTGCAATTGCTTCATCTGCAGATTCTGAATAGCTGCTTGCAATTTCTGATGAAATGGAGAGAATGGAATTCGATTCCGATAGTCCTTACAAATAAAGATACAACTTGATCTTGCCGTGAGTTTTATTTGTATCTGATCAGTATGGGATATTCCCCTGGGCTTATCCAGCTTAAGGTTTCTGTCATGTTTTTCTCTTCTTTCTAGATTAAGAAGGCTCTCTGTGCATTCTTTGCTCAGTATAGTGGTAAAAGAAAATTTGAATTTTGTAGAAAGGCATGAGACCTTATCTAGATGCTTTTAATGCTATTTCTACAGAGGTAGTTTATCTGAACTGGGCCTAAGACCAGCTAAAATGTACTTGAGAACATGTTCAAAGGTTTCAGTCTTGCTGGGATTTTAAGATTTTATAATCCTGCTAATTTGAAGACACTTTGAATGCCTGTCCTTTTGTCAGGATTGATCAGAACTGCCCATCAGGTTAAGAATGAGCTTGGAGAGACTGTCTGCAAATTATTTCTTTTCTTATTTTTTAAATTTGCATGTGTATGAAAATTTGCATGATGTATCTATGTACATATACAAGATCCTTCCGTTAAGTGTGAGAAAGTTGAGAGTGCGAGTTGAGATCCAGCAGTATAGTAACAAAAGAATAACAGGTGGTGAATTGAATTTTTCACTTTTTTTTCCCTGCTGCTGTATCTCAGTGAATTACAGTTCTATTCTTCTAGTGTAGCAACACAACTGGAACAGAGAATCATGGTTCTGGTACCATTGAGGTGTGAATCCAAGTGTATTCGGGGCCTGTGAGTGTGAATGCTGGCTCTAGTGCCACTTGGGTGAGGATTTTTCTGTATGAAATCCTGGCTTTGGTGCTTTTGGGTATGTCTCATGTTTTTCTGAAAGGGGCCAGGGGTGTAAATACTGGCACTGATGCCTGAATTGTGAGTCCTGCTGTGCTAAAAACTAGGAATGTGAATACTCACACTTAGTGCCTGCTGGGGTGTGGACTCTTCAACAGCTGGAGTGTGGAATTGTGAATTCTGGCTGTAGTACTCTGGAGCGTAGATTCTGCTGGGAATGCAGTCCTGGAATTTGAATCTAACCTTTTTTTTTTTTAAGTAAGCTGAGAGAGGAAAAGGGAAAAATCTGAATTCTCACTGTCTCTACAGCGTACCCGACCTCTGTCTGCCAGTGATGCTGAAATTAAAAACCCGATGCCCTCAGGCAGGGAAAAAGCAACAGGAAGGCAAGGCAGCTCTGTGCTAGGTCTCTCCATGGAGGAGGTAAGTAGGCTATTAAATATCTTTTATTTACCTTGGCTTTCATGCAATATGTGGGGTTATTTGCTCAGCAAAGAGCAAGTGCACGTATATGAAAAACATGACAGAAGTAGTATAATTTTTGAAACAGAGCTGGTACTGCTCATACTGCCCTTGCCCTCAGTCATGCCAGCCATACATATGTACTCCAAACAGTGATAAACTCCTTCAGAATTTAAATGCAAGATAAAATTGCTTAAGGATATCATATTTACCCAGCTCACTCCCAGAACTGCAGTAATAGTCTTGTCCTTTGAAACTCAGAAATTTTTCTAGGGTTCATTTTTCATTGTATCTATTTTGCTGGCTATTTTTTTTTCCTCTATTTCAAGATAAAAGTTCTTCGTCGAGTGAGAGAGGAGAATGAACGGAGAGGAGGCTTCATCCGGATATTCCCTACCCCATTAACATGGGACCTTTATGGGTAAGAGTAAGAATCCAATAGGATGGCTCAGTGTTGCACTGATGCTCTGTGTTGAGGGATATTCTGTGTTAGATATATGTATATCAAACAGCTTAGCAATCAGAAAAACACATATTGAGGGTTTTGGTAGAGTTTATTTTAGTGTTAAGGATGCTTTATCTGATCTCTTGTTTTTAACTGCTGCTGCTTTGCCTAACTGCACCTCATGGAAGGTTATCAAGCATTGTTTCTGATGTTTTTTCTGTCAGACTAAAAATGTCTTCACTTCAGATAATCCATTCCTGCTATCTGCTTTTACATCCTAGAGCTGTACATACTGTGTACTCTGTCATTAGACCATAAACACAAAATAGGACTCATCCTGTGAGTGATACTATATTACGCTTTTCTATTTTTTTTTCCAGTCTGTAATGTTTCTCTGTGTCTCTTGCCTCACCAGGAACTTCAGCTGAGAAGGGATAGCTCTCCTCCTTTTCTCTTTTCTTTTATGGTACAGCATATTGTCTCAATCCACTTCTGGGTGTTTTTTATAGATCATTTATTTCTGCGTTATGCTGCCTTTCATTGTGTTGAGCTCTATCTTGATACATCCTGTATTTTGTTTTCCTAGATCCTTTTTAGAGCACAAAACATCAATGAACTACATGCTGGCTACACGTCTGTTTCAGGACAGGTAGAAAGCTTTTCTATTTGGGAGGGAGGCAAAGGGCACAAACAGCATGAAAAGGATTGATTCCTCACTTATCCAATGTTATAAACATCAGTCTGTGATTTACAGGGGTGGTAATAGTTGCACATCTCTTCTCTAGTGTGCAGTGACTGGAGGTTTCTCATTTTTACGTGTTGCACTTCTGAATCCAAGGGCAAAAAGGACAATACACAAAAGGCATGGGAGTCATTGCAGTCAAAAGATGACTATAGACATGAAAAACCTTTAAGCACCTAGGTTTCTCTATGAAGGGATTATAGGTGGTCCTTGCTTACCTTTTGTTTCAAATTTAAAGTCATATTAGAGCTTGTCCTTATGTAAAGTAAGCACTGAAATTTACTCCAAAGGTTTAGTATCCCTATCTCTTGACCTGTGCAAGCATGATTTGATGCCTCTTTCTCTGGGTTGTACTTGGGTGGAAATGACATTTCATGCCACTAGCTGAACTTCTGTTGAGAGTTGTATGCAGTATCTTTCAATGTATGTTTAACACTCTTCCTTCTCAATGGTTTGTCTTATCCAAATTTGAGATCCACAATAAAGTAACTACAGAGTAAGTATAAGGTTGCTGACTGAGGAGACAGTATTTACAGAAGTTCTTCCAGCATCAGCACTGTACAGGTTTTTTTATTTTTTTTTTTTCCTGTGTACTTTCAGGGATGTGTCTAGAGGGTAGCTCCAAATGACACCTTCTGCAATTTAAGCCAGACAGATGAAAGCATCAATGGTAGAACAGCTGCTCAGATTTTCTCTTTTAGAGCCTTTTTTTTCCTCCTTTTTTTTCCTCCTTTAAGGAACTCACAAGGAATTCTGTAAATTTGGCCTTGTCATTGTACATATGAAAGACATAAGAGGCTTTTTACTCCAGTCGATGATCCAGAATGGAAGGTAATTTTTGATGTTTTTCCCTTTGTAGGGGCAAGATGAAAAGAGACTTAATCACTGGGAGATCCCGGTAAATGGCTTCTTAATTAAATAATTTGTACTTTGTAGGATTTAATCTAAATTTAGATTTCAACAGCTTCATCTTCCAAGTCCTGGGTCAACACCTTGTCTACCTGAAATTCATCAAACTAATTTTAGAAAAGTAAATGCAGTGAGCAAAGAGTATCCTAGCATGTGGAGAGCTTAAGTTTTGTTGGATTGGACCTTAAAATTGCTGCTTTTAGGCTTCCTACTTTAACATTCCTACCATATTGATGAGCCCCATCATTGAGCTCTCTCAACAGATCCCATAATGCATGAGGGTTTTGGACTTCATATACCCATATATTCACTTTGCTACATCTAGAAGAAATGAAGCAACAGGAATTTTCTGTGGATATTTCCACTTACATCATAAAGAACACTTTGCTGGATCTTTGTGCACTGGCAGAAAGTTATGTTTGTCTCCCTTATCTGGCAGGGCTCCTTCTCCCTTGGTTTAGGCAGAACTTGTAGAAAGGTTGTCATTTTTCACTTAAATTATGTTAAAATTCTTCTCTCTGACCAAACAGTGAAGAACAAGGTGTCTACGTAAAAGGTTCAGAAGACTGGACTCAGGTCCATGTGCTCTCTTCCCACTCCCCTCCATTGTTTTGTACTCTTGCAATTTAATTTTTCCCTATTGTGGCTAGAGCTGCTGCATGATGGACAGATGCTGCTCAATCATGAAAGCATGACACTAGATAAGTGCGTTTTGGGGCTTTGAGAGATGATGTTCTGTAAAGTATTTGCAAGACTCCCTTCAAACATTTGCATGCTTTAAATAGAGCAAAGTTAGACTGATCGTAAATAATTCTTCCCTGTGTCAGGAAAACTGTTTCTTGAATAAATTTAATCTACTAAGTCTCTTGTGTCATCAGGGAGAGAAGTATAAAGGGAGATTGAGGATGTCTCTGTATTATGGTTCCCAGAGCAGGTCTTAATGGAAGGCTGGATATGAGGCTGGAAGCTGTAGACTCTCATGCTCTCTTTTATGAGAGAAAGCTTGTTTCACTGGAGTTACGGAAGCGCCGGCGATGTCATGGCAAGGCTAGAGCAGCACGGATAAGATCATCAGGTATGCATGGCTAGAGTCTTAGATGAGCAGCTAGTCAAAAACAAGCAGGCTAGGACTTTTTCATTTGAAATGTGTGTGAATGGGGTTGTTCTGGCCTTTGTAGTCCCTAAAGGGATTCACAGTTTGAAGTTAATAGTTTTCATTTCAAGTATTAATAGCTTTCACTTCCTTCCTCTTCTGAGCTTCCTGCCTTCTTAGTGCCTAGAATTTCATTCCCACTATTCCACATTCCTATGTATATGACTAAAGGTAATAAATATTTTCTTGAAGATGATCTTGTGGTTGCATTTTGGGTACAAGAACTCAACAGTACGTGTGCCTCTCTAGTCCTCCAGCCTTTCAGAGAAAGGTGAAAACTTGGGACCTTCCAGGCTGGTTCTCCTACACAGCAGTGACTAAGCTGTTGGAAAGAGAGAAATCCTTATTCAAGCTGATGTGGGAAAAAGATACAGAGGTGAATGTTCCTCACAAGTGGCTGTTCCTGAAGCCATTTTCTAAACTCTTTCTAGTAGCTATGTGATAGTGGCTGCAATGGGAGAGATTGTATGTTATAAAATGATTTTTGGTGCTATGTTAAGGTATGTGATCTTTATTGGCACATGTGGAAGCTTAGATTTTGTAGCTTTAGTTTTTTCTCACACACAAAAATATAAAAAATGAGTATATACATCAAGTATGAGTGTGTATATATATGTCAGTATAAATGTAAGAATCGGGATAAAATATAGGAAAATGCCTTTGTTTCTTTGATTTTTTTTTTTTGTTTGTTTGTAAAGTTAAGACAAGAATCTTGGTCTGTCTTCTCTGATATTGGAAAAATGGGCTTCTCAACTGTTTGATACACAAGCAGAAAGACAGAAAGAATAATAAAGGGCAGCAATACTTAAGATGCTATTCTAAAATGGTGGTGTTCTGTCCTTCTAGCATAAGAGTTTAGAAGTAACCCAAAAGGTATGAGTAGCAGGACAGTCTTCCCCGCTTCTTTTTTTCTAAATCAGCACAGGTGATTTCTTCTCTACTACAGGGAAATCAGAACCAACCCTCGAGTCAGACACAGAGGGTGAGGAGGAAGAGGAGGTGGATGAAGATGAAGAGCTAGATAGAACTGTTGGCTCTCTTTCGGACACCCAGGTGAAAAGCAAGCCAAAGCTCTCTGACTTGGTGAAAACTACTTGTAAGGAGAGGTTGCCAAAAAAACCTGACAAGAAAACTGGAGATGGAGGAGAGCTGTTTCTTCGAAAAACAGACTCAGAATCTCAGTTTAACTTGCTGCAGACTCTTCAAAAGCATGGAAACCTGAGGTAAGAGATTTCTGCGTATTGCCTTGAGTTTTGACTGGCAGATAATATTGGTTAAAATATGGAGGATGTACACTTACTGCCACATTATGAATGAGTGTGAGCTGAAAAGAGGACCCTAGAGAAAGGGGCCTGGAGTTTTGTCTGACTCTGGGCTGCCTTAACGACTAGTCGGCACAGAAGGGAGGTAGTTGCAAACACTTACAGCTTACCTAAATGCCTGACCTGTTGGATCAGTATAAAGCATAAGCCATAGTTTCCATTGCTGTTCTCTAATCTAGTGATGTAAGCTGTTCTTTGGTCAACTCAGGCTTCTAAAATGCCTCTCAGGATGCCTGCTATTGAATTCTAAAATTCATCTTCTCATTCTTTGCATTTCCAAACATGTTAAACTATGCAGTAAAGGTTGGGTAGGAATACCTCAGTGCTGCCTCTCCATAAAATTAGTTTTCTCACTTTTGTGCCTTTATTTTTGGTGATAAAATTTTTACCTCTAATCTCTGCTCAAGGTCATCACCCCCTGAGAGCAAGATAGGAGGTCATATGAGAGTGACAAGTTACTGAAACATCTCATTGCCTGCTGTTGAGTATGACAGTGTGGAGCAGAGTATGTTCTGATGCATGGCTCTGTTGCTTGGAAAAAAGAGAGGTGCTGGAGGAAATTGTATAGAATAACACCAACCAGGGTCCTACTAGGTGTTTAGAAGCATGATCCTCCCCTTAAGTGTGGGTAGTAAAACTGTCTATTTGCAGATGGACAAGAAGGGCAAAAAGAAAGAGTGGTCATATATATCTGTGCAGGAGGATTTTACATCTTCTAGATAAGAAGCAGCATTATGTTTTCTGTGAAAAATGTCCAAAGGTAGAGAAAATAATTGTTGCTTGTTGTTGCTTTCTTAGTTTAGTTTCTGAGAGGATTTATGAATTATCAGATGATTTTGGGGATTGTTCTGATGTCTTCTTGTGGCAAGGACATTTGCAGTTGTGACAGGGAAGATTCTGAAACCTGTTTTGAGGACAAACGTAGCAATGCTGTCATCTACCTATATATAGAATTGACTCCTGCCAAGAATGTAAGCTCTGTCTGGCGTTCCTGGCAGAATCTTGCTCAGCACCCAGTACTGTTGGGATTCCCCACAGAAGTGTGTAAGGCTTGTGGTGACCTCATGTTCCAGGATTGTGCTGGGCTTGGCCCCATCTGATCTGTCATTGATGAAAGCTTTGCTTGTGGGGTCAACAGGCAGAGGAGCTGAAGTAATGAAATTTTCCTCCAAAAGAAACCAGGCCTGTTCCAGTCAGTTTTTCTAAGTGGTAGGACTTTTGTCTCCTTTGGTTGGCCTGATGAGGCAATTTCTCTGCCTTCTACACATTGGGTGTTACTGGTGAAGAGTTGACAGTAGAACAAAACCTGTTCCCCCAACTGTGCCATTCCCAGGGAAGTAAAAAGAAAAGGGAGTTACTTGTTCCTGCATTTAAGGCCTCAGGTTTCAATATTCCACACACCAGAGGAATAGCAGTGTTATACAAGGACCTCCTTCAGTTTCCCATTTTGTAATCACAGAAGTATGAGGTGCAGGCAAAGAGTTGTATTACTGTGCTGGTGTTGATAATGGGGGGTCCTTAATTCCTACCAGCACAAATCTTGAACTCCTGGTCACGAGATGTTTGAGTTACACTTAAAACAAACCTGGCAGTCCTAGAGAGCCCTCAGGGGAGAGCTTTCTGATATATGGTGGCCTGATGTATAGTGTATTGGTTCTTAGGGTTCAGTGTGTTCTCCTGATGTTCCACACATGTCAGAAGAGAAGGCAGGTGTGGTGACTAGCAGCATACAGAGCTGGGAGGTGTTACAAGGCCTGCTGTGCATTCTGGAGTTCACTGAAGACAGGAATTGTAACCAGATATTTTTATCATTTTTAGTTACTGCAGTACTGGTACAGCTATCCACAGAGGATGTGAGTTTGAGACTCTTGTGAACTCATCATTAGCCCCTCTTTGGGCCTGGCATAGTCTTCCAGAAGCATCAAAAGCTAATGATTAAGCAGATGCATGGATACTTTTAATGTATTTTCTTTTAACTTCAATTCTTGCCTAGATTGATGCATTGATCCCTGTAAGTGCTACTATGTTGTATGATTTCTGTGTAACACCGTAACAAAGTGTTCATGAAATTTACAGACGTACAAAAGAAGACGACTAAATTTCTGGACTGAGTTTTTAATGAAATTTCAGGGACTCATGTACATGGAGTGATGAGGACCATATAAGTATCTGAGAATATTCCTAAAAAGCAGAGAGCAAGTAGAGAAAAAATGGTGAGGTTCCTCAGGAATCAGTCTGAAGCTGATTTTAAGAATCAATTCAGGAATGACACAAAATGTAGAAACGTGCTAGTGAAATTTGCTGATGGAAAAGATTTGGGAGTTATTACCATAAGAGAAAAGTAGTGGAATAAATATGGGAAGAACTGGATGACCTTGAGGGTAGGAATAATATAACTAGGATGACATTCAGTAGCACAAAGTGCAAGGGCATGCTTTTAAGAACTAATCATTTACAGCAGAAATTCTATCAGCTGGGTGTTGATCAACTGGAAATTAATTATAAGGAAAAATATCTTGCGTGCTTGTTGATCACAGGAGGTTTGCGAAGCTCTAGCTCATGCACGCATGAAAACACCAGATTTTGTCTAGGGCTTATCACTTGAGATACTTCTGAAACTTCATGTGGAATATTGTATCAGTTGCTATCACCCATGTTTATGGAAGGTAAATTGTGACTGGAACAGGTGGATATGAGCTGCTAGTCTCATCATGTCAGCTGTGTGGGTGCTTCGTTAGAAGACACTGAAAGATGTTGATAGTTCACACTAATAAAATGAAAACTGTAGCTGCTGTTAATAAATACATTCAAGGTAGGAGACCCATCAGGGATGAAATTATTTAAGATACAGGACAATGTTGGAGAAAGAAAAAGTAAATATAAACTGCTCATGGACGAAGCTAGGCTGGGTAGTAAAAGAAGGTTCCTAATTATTAGAACAGTAAGTTCTGGAATAATATTCCAGGAAAGTAGTGGGTTGAAAACTCTCTAGTTTGTTTTAAGACAAAACTTGATAATTTTATAGAAAAGATAAGGACATTGCCTATGATAGAAGAGGAATCTGTCACTGACACTAAAGGCCATCTGCTTCTACATCATTATGAAAAGGAAAGGAGAAATCATGCTTGGCAATTCAAGGGACAGCTTGTAGCGACTATAGGTAAAACCATGAGGAAGAGTGGAGACTGGGAGAGCAGAATGTTGGAGAAGATGGTGTAGGCCAAGATGGTAATGAACAGAATTAGGCAAAGCTTTCAGCAATTTCCCTCACAACAGATGCATACACTAAAGTGACTACCATTGTGAGGGAATGAGAAGCAATGCGTCCCTCCCAGTCCTACCCCAGTCCTCTCCTCAGTTCATGCTCACAGCTTCCCAACATGTTCAGCCAGCTGCACAGCAGATTTTGCTGATGTTATTTCATTCTTCAGTGGTGCCTTGCTCAATGAAATTTGGCTTGTGTCCTTGGGCCAGCAGGGGAAGAGCTTACTTTCACAGATTTAATTCTTTCATTTCCAATGGGAATTGCAGGGCCTTTGTTATAACTCTGGCACCAGTACCAAGCCCTTTATTTATTTTATGGTCTGTTGTTGTGGTGTTCAAAATGCTTGTGAAGACAGAGGCCCACGAGAGCCTTGAATTTGGTTTAAAAATACACTGTTTTGCTGATGTTCTTGTTATTGGCTTTTGGAGGAGAGTAGCTAAGGCTGTGAAAAGGCAAAGAGAGCATTCCATTTTTAGAGATGATCTTAGAACTTAGAGAGCGTCTGCTGTCTTTTGTATCTCCTGCAATACCTTCCCCATCTTGGTGAACTGAAGGTCTCCTTGAAAATAATGGTGGGGTGGAGAGATCCTCCTTCCCTTGAGCTTCAACATTTGTGCACCTAGGAGGTCCTTACTGACCATACTTTGATCCGTAAGCTGTGCCTGACTGCTGTAACTGTTCCCACTACTACTCTGAAGATAGCTGACTGATTCTCTTGGTTCACAGCAAAGTGCAAGCTCGCAGGGCTTTCTCTGCCTATCTACAGCACGTTCAGTTGCGACTGATGAAGGAGGCTGGTGACCAGCTCCAGAATCCTGCCTGGGCTGCCAAAGAGGATGAGCAAATGGTAAGAAGCTTTATGTTGGCCAGACTGAGAAGCCAAGCTGAAATCTGCCTTGAGAGTTTTGAGGTCAGTTCCCATCCTTGGAAGAGTTGAAGTCCAGCTGAGATTATAGTCATCTATCTTTGTCCAGCTGCCAGTGCTGTATTTTTAATATACAGATGAGGTAGGACCGCTGACTGACATCTGAGCAGCGATAGACTAGACAGCTTTTAATGACCAGAGTGGGGTTGACAT
This sequence comes from Platalea leucorodia, assembly GCF_965183815.1. Taxonomy (NCBI): domain Eukaryota; kingdom Metazoa; phylum Chordata; class Aves; order Pelecaniformes; family Threskiornithidae; genus Platalea; species Platalea leucorodia. The sequence goes on along the minus strand of NC_138829.1, from coordinate 26,381,648 downwards.
TCAAGCTACTCAGATCTTTCACTGGTTCTCCTTCACTGGTCTCTGAGCTTACCTGCTTTTGAATTCTTCTCTCTAAAATTCTTTAAGATTACTTGGCAGTATCCAGTTTCTGCTGCATTAAACACAGCATACATCTACTCAAATAGAACAGGTACCCAGTTAACCTTTTTCTCCTATGTGCTGTTTTACTCTTTGCAGGTATCTGCGCTTAGGAATCTTCCTTGCATTCTAGATAAAGGGGAAAAAACAGTAAAAGCCACTGAGGAGAGAAAGTTACTTCCTAGCATATATGGTGTTGGTTTTTCTTTTTAAAAAAACATGTGATGAATTTTTTCTAGGCTGAATTTTAAGGTCCTATATTTGATGTATAGACATTTTAGAGTGCAGCAAGCCCAGATCCCCTCACAAACCTTCCTACAAGAGCTTTGTACCGTAGGCTCTTGAGCTTTCTGCAAATCCAAATGTTTTCTTGCTGAATGCATGTTGCAGGGAAACAGCCAGTGCAGTTCAGAGATAAAATTGTGTGTCAAGAATAATCAGTCAACTCAGTGGAAAATGTTACCCCTGCTCTTTCCAAGTGGAAATTAAAACTGGCTTTTTGAGAGTCACTTTGTCTGCTGTACTGTGAAAAATAATGTTTAAAATAACAGATCAAACCAGCCTAGAGTAATGGCAGTGAGAGGCGAGCTGTGAAATCCAATAGTTTGGCTGTGAGGCTGCTCATTTATGCATTAGCAGAGCTCCTAACCAAAAGCAAATCTAGAGGGGAGACAGAAAGGGTTCAAAACACCCACAGGATGCATCTTGCCTTAGGATCTGCCTTGCCATACGTTTCCTCCACCAGAGGTCAAACAGACGTGGTGGAGGATTGGAATTACATGGCTGTAGATGTAGTCATCTGTTGCTGTGGAGAGGCTGTGGCAATAGTATACATATATGAAAAGTGATGAAATGAGGCTACATCACTGTAGTGGAGATGTCTGACCAAGATCCCCTTCCCTGTGATAGCACTGAGAGGGTTTTATGTCAATACACTTCATCACAGGCCTTCTTTAACACATTGCAAGTTGTTTTTTGGAAATGTTCTCCTAAGGTATTGGACTTTACAGGCTATTCTGTGTTGTTGCTGCTTTTTGCTGCTTGTTTTTTTCTTCATCTGCCATGCTTTTCAGACAAACACTCCTCAAGTGTTCCCAATTCTGACCCACCTCAGGCAAGGCACACTATCATTCTTCTCTCCCCCCCCCCCTTGGATTTCTTAGGACTATATTAAAAATGCACATTGCAGAATGCTTTTGCCTGCCAGTTGTCAGCTCATTTTCTCAGGACAGTCAGTTTAGTTCTTGCCAGTCATTAGCTGCTGTAGTACCTGTTCTCTTCTCCCCACATCCTGCAGCTGGTCCATTGTTAACTCCATCTCTCTTGCTTGCAGGAGCTTGTGGTACGCTTTCTGAAGCGAGCTGCCAGCAATCTTCAGCAGTCCTTGAGGATGCTGCTCCCCAGCCGTCGTTTAGGATTAAACGATCGTCGTCGTATCCTGGCTCACCAGCTGGGCGAGTTCATAACCTGTTATAATAAGGTGACTAATTCTTTCTTGATTCTTCTTTTGGTAGCTCTTTTGGTTCTGCTCTGTTCTTCTAAACTGTCTCCTGCTGGCTGCTGTCATTGTCAAGACACCAGGCTGTTTTAAAGGCTTGGTTCTGTAATTTACATGGTCTTTTTGCAGTTGCGCATCTAGTAATGGTAGTTTGTCTGGTCAAATTGTTAGATAGACAACAGTATTACTACATTATATATGCAATCCGTTAATCATGTGCATAAAAGTAAAAAGAAGTGTTGAAATGAAGTGGAATTTAACTGGCAGTTTGCTTTTTCTTTGGCTTGTCTTTGATTCTAGTGCTTTGTAATGGCTCTTCCCATTTCTCCCTATTTTTATGATGCTTCCCTAGGGATATTTTTTTTTTATACAGAACAGTGTGAAATATGTATTTTACAATTTGTTTAGTATACTGAGGGACTGCTACCTATCTGTAGTATGGGACTCTGCATGCTCAGTGATAAGGAGAAGTAGGTCCTAATTTAAATAATTTTCACCTCTTTAGATGTAGAAGATGCTGTTCTTAGCATAGTGGTTTCATGCTAATCTTTGTTTTGCAAGAACAGCTTCCCCTTTCCTTTGCCCCCTAGCATTTCTTTGGTGTTAGAACAAGGGTAGTTTAAATTTTGCTTTCAGAGGCTGCTGTGCACACAGGCCTCCAAGCTCCTACTCGTTAGCAGAGGATGTTCACTTACATTACCTTGTCAGAACTGACATCTGGTAATTTGATCTGCCAAAGCAAGGTTGGTATTGGACCAAATTTGTTCCAGGGAGTGCCTTGTACGCCTAATGCTCACTGAATTACTGTGTTAGGAGTAACCACAAAACACTCGGGTGTCTCTGTGGTGAGTGAAGAATGCAGCTGCTTTGGATAGAATTTCCACTCAAATTGTATTCAAACATCAGGATTTTCTGCTAACTCTTGAGTAAATTCACAAAATAAAGCTGTGTAACTGGTAATAAATTGGTGCATAAACATGTTTTCTCAGTTAAAACAAGTAAGAACAGATCACTTGAGATTTTAGGATGTACACATTTAAGCCATTGAGAGACTCTTAGGCTATGAGGTTTTTTGATGTCTGATTCCAACTTATAGACTTCTTTCACTGACTTGTAACTTCAGATTTAGTAGGGGACTCCTACTAGCCACTATGTATGTTCTGTAATGACACAGAAGAAAAAATACTACCTCCAGCAAGCTAAGTAAAACAGATCACACATTGTCCAGACTTTTACTTAGGTAGTGAAGGGTAGAGACATGTCCCAGAGTGGCTTTTTCTTCCCCCTCCTGAATTATCTTTCAAAAGATGTATTTGACTCTTTCATCCTGGGAATGCTCAGAGTACCAGTAGGAAGCAATGAAGTGGAGGTCAAGTCTGGTCAGATAAAGCTTGTATGCTGGTATTGGTATTTCAGACAGGCCTGTAGGGTTTTTTTTTAATTAATAAATAAATATTAAAATAATAAATAATAATAATAAATAATTTATTAAGTAATAAAATAAAAATAATAAAAATTTTTTAATTAACAAAAATGTTTGTGTCAATACAACCTCTAGTGTCAACAAGTTCTACTGGTGTAAAAATAGATCATTTATATCTGAGAGCTTGCTCCCATTCTCACACACAAAGGCTTACCATTTTTTATTCCAGAATATTTTAATGTATAAATGTATATTTGCCACAGGCTCTACTGTTTTACTTTCTTTGCTTTTGCTAAAGTAGGATATTTTTGGTATGTAGATAAACCCTTGGCAATTTGCTGCATGACAAGAGAAATTAACTCAAGAAGAGAACTCCTAGTTTACAGTAGGAAATGTGGATGCCCTCAGCAGACCTTCTTGATTGAGTTTTTTAATATAATTTCATATTTTTGTCCTCCTTTCTTCCTGAATGTCTCCTTTTGGGACAGATGCTCAAATAAAAGCTATTTTGAGGAACTCTGTATTTGTGACAGAAACAGCAGAAGTAGAAAGGGGACCTAATATCTGTAAAGAATGATTTTATATTTTTTCCCCTCCATACTTCCTTATGTCCCAACAAAGAGTATATTTGAAGGAGCAGCACATATTTGTGAAGACTTAGCCTTTTCTCAGCAAATCAATTCTAATAAGTTATGTCAGGTGGAGGAATGAGGAGTTTAGTGTATGCTTAGCATGCTGTCTCTGGGGCTCTCTATATTTATCCATTCTATTGCACATAGTGAAATACTTATAATTTGGCTCTTTGGAGTTGATGTTCTTTTTTCTTAGATCCCATGGAATTGTTTTTTATCTTCTCTGAGCTGTAGCTATGCCATGGAAATGGAACATAAAGTAACTACATAGAGACACTTACTGATGCTGCTTATTAACAGGAAACGGAGCAGATGGTTCAGAAGCGATCAAAAAAGAAACAGGAAGAGGAGGAGGAGGGAGTGAATCCTGAAGGTTTTCAGAACTTTATTACCAGAGCAAGGTAGGAATGGATTTTATTCCCTTTGAGAAAGGATCTCCCAGCCCTGAGGGTGATGGGATTGTTCTAAAGATGATCTGATTGATCTAAAGGTCTCTAGATACCTTTATTGACTGTAGCACCTGCTCCTGCTCTTGCTGGGGGACAGAGAACTTGTCTTTTCTCTTTTCTCCCTTCCAGCAACCAAACACTTGTAGCATCGGCATCTGGTGCATAGAGAAGGACATACAATAGATGTTTTGACTACTAAGTTGATTTCCAAAGGACAGCAGTGGTTGCCCTAGTCTGTGTAAATTTCAAGCTGATGCTGGTGGGCTAATGGTCTCCTTTCCTGTGATGCTGGAGCAAATGTGGCAGTACTTTGGAAGGAGAATGAGACTAGAGCTGCTGCTCAGATGGCCTTGAGCTGCTGTGGTTGAACAGTTGTGACTTTGGTTCTCAAGTTTCTGCTCTCTGAATCAAATCTCATGCTTGCTGCCTCTCTTCAGGAATTCTCCAGGTCTGGGCTTTCTGAGGTGAGGAAGGAAGGGAGGTAGACTCCTTGTCTTCATCCTAGCTTCTTAATTGGCTTGGTAAGGCAGTTCAGTGCAAGCAGTTAATTTCACAGTGAAAAAGCAGCATTTTCTAACTGTGCATGCTCTGAACTTCATCTGCCTTAAACTTACAAGAATCTGGTAGGAAATGTATTTTGAAAATAGGTAAATACTCTTTATGGCCTGTAGCATTGCATGAAAAACAATGGTATTACAGGTATCCGACTATGGAGAGGTCTGAAATTGTTCAGTGAACCAGAATTATGTCCTCAAAGTCTCTGACTCTTGAGCACAAAAACTGATTCCTTTTGACTCCCTTATTTCACCCATAAATGACATGCCTGTATGGGCAAGGGCCCCTGTCAATACCTGGACAGGTAGAGTTCACCTGCCTTTTTAATGCCCTTCTATCTTCTCTGGGAAGGTTGACAGTCACTGCTTCTTTTTCATGATAAGTTACAAAACTGTTCTTTCTTTTTCTCTGTTTGGATAGCACTCAGTGATTGATTAGAAGTGGGTAATAGGTGAGGCTTCTTAACTAAGTTCAGGAGGCTTCACAGTCTCTTTTCAGGCTACATTCTTATGAAAACAATGAATTTTACATTTTGCTAATAAAATTGATAATAAAATATATTTTATAAAATATTCATATATAAATATAAAAATATATTATTATATTATAATAATATATAATATAATATAATATAGAATATATATGATAATATATGTTTATATATTTTTATTTTATATAAAATATTTATAATATATTATAAAATATATATCATAAAACCACAGGAGATTGACAGGCTCCAAGAAAAATCTCGCTGCTTTTCAGATAGAGTTCTATAAAAGGATGATACTCAAGATGTCTGACTACCATATGCCATAGCATCTACTCCTGTCACTAGAAGTGCAGATTACATGGGCCCACAGCATGCTCTTCGTTCTCTGACATCTCTGGCCACTAAAATGACTGTTGCCTCCCAGGGCAGGTCACTTTGCTTTTTGCCAGAAATGCTAAGAGATGGTTGTTTGGGGCAGAACTGCATGTTCTTCTGTTTCCATGTTATTGGCTACCGTGCCATCATGGCCTGATGCACAGTCTAGGCTGGGGCTGGAGATTTTTTGCTGGGTCATCTGCCTGAGTAATAAAGAACAGCAAAAGCCAGTTTGCCAACAATCAGACAATTTCTAGTGATGATCTTTCTGCTTCTTATGAAGTATCGGGTAAGTTTGAAAACTCTGATATCTGACATTACTTTGTGCTGTGCTTGAAGCTTCAATCAGTGAGCTAGTCATTTGGATCCACGCAAAGGGGATAGATTTCCCCTGTGAGTGTTTCTTCTGCAGTACAGTGATGCAACACTTGAGAAAATATGGGTAATAAATTTTGCCACTTAATAACGGGGATTGTCTCATTGACTCTAACTTGGATATCACATGGATGGAATTGTGTTTAGTTATACACACGCTAAAACCATTGTTTCTAAACATTCTCAGTGCAATGTAAAAGTATGTATTTATGCTGGTAAATTCACTTAAAAGCTTAAAGCACCTTTCCACCAACAACTTTTCATTCTTGCATTTTCTCTTCACCTCTATTCTCATTGAGAAAAGGTGAACTTTGCAGCACACCCTGAAGGTCCAAACTTCAGTGGGGTCAGCTTTAGACTTTGCTTTTACCAAAGCTCCGGCTAGCTAAGACTAGTACAAGTGTGATATGCCATATACCCACTCACTAATGCTGAGGCAACACTATAAAGCAAAAGGAAAGCATGTTAGATATCAAAACAACTAAAATTACAGCTTGCACAAGTTCTAATATGAATGTTCAAGTAATTGATACTGGTTTGGGACCAATAGACACTTAGCACATTGGGGCAGTTAAACTATCTTCGTGTAAAGAAAACAAGAAATGGATGCAAGTTTTGTGAGATTCATAAAAATATTGACTGTTCTGTTTGTTTGTCCTGCAGTTTAAGCTAATTAACAAGCTCTTCCATCTTCTTTCCTCTTCTCCCCACACTGTTGAAACTACTAATGATGACTGTAAAACAAAAGCTGAGCTGACTTGTGTCATGAACATGATAGCTGCTTGTTCTAGAGAACACCTGTGGAAGATGCACAAATTTAGCTGTGAACCAAATCTTTCCTGTTGAGCCGATCTCCCCAAAAATGTGTTTGGAGTTTTCACTTGCTCTTTATTTATCCTGGGAAGGCTCCTGAATGCCTTGAATTTTGTGCTGCATAAGAAAATGGCATTTCAGTGGGAATCTCAGGTTTAACCAAGGCATGTTCCTTTCCTTCTGCTCTTACCCTGCAGAACTGAGCAAATCATTAGCTTGTCTGGCCTCACCTTTTTTCCCTACTCCCCTCTTCAGTCTCCTTATTGCTTCTTGTCTTTGATTGTTACATGAAGGCAGAAAAGCTTAGAATCCTCACTTACATCCATTCTTCTCTCCTTATTGTAGTGAAAGTGACCTGGAGGAAGTGCTAACATTTTACACACACAAAAACAAGTCAGCAAGTGTCTTCCTAGGAACAAACTCCACAAGCACAAAACCCAGCAACACCAGTAACCAGTCAGAGAAACAGCCTCCAGGGGGTAAGTGTTGCAGGCAGTTCTGAGATGATGTTGCCCAGACAAATTCAGTTTAACTTCAGGCTATGGAAAGAGAACAACCCCTATAGAATGTTATTCAGGTTTCTTGAGGTTGCATGTCTTTTTTCTTTTTCTTTTTTTTTTTTTTTTTTTTTTAATTTAACTGACTCTGTATGTGAAGACTAGAGTAACTGCACTCCTACCTTCTTTGCCTGAAGTGAAATGGGATGAACCTGGACTAGCATTTATAGGGAACTAGGTATGGTGGCTCATGACTGGAATGAGAATGTGCAAACTGAAGGCACTGAGATTTTAAATGAACAGAGAATCCCAAAATCAAAGTAAGGGATGAGAGAAATTAAGGCCTTGTGCTGCCTACAGTGAGCATACTCCTTTGAGGGCAGAGTCTGTATATTTGAGCCTAATTAGGCATTCCATGGAAGGAAGTGCAGTGCCAGCCATACATATCCAGTAGTCCATGCTACTGTACATGACGGCACAATTGCAATCAATAGAGTTGCATGGTCTACAGTAAACATTGGCAAGAAAGTGCATTGTAACAAGGTTTAAATTCTGCAGACCTGTTCTAATGATATCACAGTTTGCATTGTTCTACTTCCTAACTCCTTGATTTTGTTATAGAGCATCCTGAAGTGGTGAAAAAAATAAAAGGTGATCAGCCCAAACGTTCAGTTGCAGATCTGCCTGCAGAAGGAGCATTGAAAGTCTGTAAACCCAAAGAAGTTAAATCAACCTGTAAGTGAACTGGCTTACATCATCATCAAGAAAAAAATAATGAATGCATACACTGTTTTTAATACTTTTTTAAACAAAGGTTGGAACCTTTGGTTTCAAACTGAGAGATTCAAATGCCCAATTTTGGGGAAGATTCTGCAGGTTTTTCTTCTAAACCCAAGAGAAGATACTGTAGAGTGAGCAGTATGAAAGAGTTAGCTGCTCTTCTGTGGGGGAAGATCTAGATATGGCAAGCTTTGAAAGAGGATATTAATCATGTAGAGCCTCTTCTTGTCTTTGCTGCTAGATGAGGTCATTTTGGCTTCAGTGTGTCTGAGTAGAGGCATCTTTGGTGTGTTGGTATTATCTGAAGGACCTGAAAAGCAGCTTTTTCTCATGTAGTGTGCTCATTATCTTTGTGTAGTTCCAGAAGGACCCGCCTTCTCCTTAAATGCTGAAGTGAAATTACCTCGGTGCGGCCCTCCTAGTGCTTCTTCCTCTGTTTCTGGTGCCCCGTTCCAGAGAAGTACCAGTTCCTGGATACCATCTCAACCTGCAGCCTCTGAAAATTCACAGGTGCCTGGTCACCATTCATTGCCGGCTCCTCCAGTTGGTCCCAGGCTGATTCAGTCCCCATCCCCTTTACCCTCCTTGCAGAGCACAGCTCCTGACGGCTCTTCTGTCTTCACAAACCCAGTGTCCAGTGAGGCTTCTAGCCTTGCAGGGCTACATCGTTGTCATTCTGGTAGCTACACCATTGGCCCATTCTCATCTTTTCAGAGAGCTGCTCAGATCTACAGCCAAAGATTGTCCCGACCATCTTCTGCAAAAGTAGGTGAGTGTTCTGGGATGCATAATAACCTGCTAGTTTAACATAGAGATTGTGTAATCCCTGTTCTGGAGTAGGTAGAAAATTTTACATTTCTGGAATTGTTGTTGTGCTAAATTTCTCATGGAAAGGAGAAATTGTTGGTTGAATGGTGCTAAATTTCTCATGGAAAGGAGGAGTGCAGGAAGCAGTTCTTGCTTGCCAAAGATGCCCTTTTATTGAGCAGATGGACAGGGAATCATAGAATCATTTAGGTTGGAAAAGACCTTTAACATTATTGAGTCCACCTGTTAATGTAGCACTGCCAAGTCCACCACTAAACCGTGTCCCTGCGCACCACATCTACATGTCTTTTAAATACCTCCAGGGATGGAGACTCAACCACTTCCCTGGGCAGCCTGTGCCAGTGCTTAACAACCCTGTTGGGTGAAGAAGTTTTTCGTAATATCCAACCTAAACCTGCCCTGGCGCAGCTTGAGGCCGTTTCCTCTTGTCCTATCACTTGTTACTTGGGAGAAGAGACCGACCCCTGCCTCGCTACAATCTCCTTTCAGGTAGCTGTAGAGAGCGATAAGGTCTCCACTCAGCCTCGAACTTTGAACTCAGCCTTTGAACGTGTTTGAAAAGAGCTGGGAAATGAAATGTTGTGTATTTTTGCTTGGTTGTATTACTGATGTCTTGTTTATCTTTAGTGATTTTAATGTAGTTTTGGTTAGCAGAAATCTTGTCTCAGTCTATGTGCTGTTCTTTGTTCCGTGTTTATCATGCAGAGAAATCCTTTGATGAAACCTCATAATTGTTGAATACTTAAAGGTGTCAAGACCTCCAAAAAAGAAAGATCTGAATGAATCATTACCGTATCTCATTCTCTAGGATGTTTCAGCACGGCCATATCCAAGAGTGTCTTAAAAACAAGATCTAGAGACCTCTCATTTACCATTCAGGGGTAGAACATAGTTGAGCAATGCAGCTTTAGAGTGTAACGAATCTGAAGGGTAGAAGAAACCAAGGGAATTTATGGATGCAGACTGTAATCTATTAGGAAAGTTTTGGGAACCACATACAAGCTAATAGTAATATATATATATGTATATATATTTTTTAATGATGGTATACATCTGCTTTAAGTTGTACGTCAGGGTCAGCACATGTTGACTAGGGTTGCTGTGTATATATTGACAACCTTTCTAGCACTAAAATAAATCTGGCTTGCCAGCTGAGTAGCTTATTTATAAGGATCCATTTGTTTTTAAGGAAAAACATCATGGATTTAACTTAGGTAACAGCAGCCAATATTCTCTGGAATTCAGTGCCATTAGATACATTATGATAAAGAGAATACAGGTCTGGAATTGACAAAAGCTCATATAGGCAATACCCATGCAGAATAACGGGCTGTATTTTCCCTAGAATCTGGAGAAAGTGTCATACCTGCTTTTGGATATCTGTGATCAGCAGGCTGAGAGAGTCTGACATACCGCTCACTAAACATATCCAAATGTTTGTTTGGTAGGTTTGTGCCATCGCAGTCCAAGTGGGCAGCATGTGGGCTCAGCCAGGATGCACAAAGATGCAGAAGATACTTCTTCCCAGGGCAAACGTTATAGCCCCAGTATGGTAGCAGCAGAACTGCAGCAGCTGGCAGAAAAGCAAGCAGCCTGTCAGTATTCCCCACCGAGCCACATGAGTATCCTTACACAGCAGGTATGTAAGCAGTAAAGCTAAGAGTCCTTGTGACAACAGAAGAGTCTGTCACAGGCTTCTGTGTCAGCACTGCACTGGGCTGAGACACACTGGAAGGAGTAAATCTCATGAAAATTGATTTCTATCATATCATTGTTTTGAAGTGTTTACAGTGACCAGAATTTTGATATTCTGTGAGATGACAAGAATGTTGCTAAAGACCTTTTGTAGAAGAAAGCGAGACTGGGCAGAATATTAGAAAATATGTTATAAAAAAAACAAATCCATGCTTGGTCTTACTAAACAATAAACCCAAGTCTTCTCAGATTTGTGCTTCCATGCAATTCGCTTCCTCATTCCTCCAGTGTGTCATCACAGTGCTGGGAATGGAAGTCTGCAGAATGGGTTCTAATGTAAATTCTATATTCCAATAACATTGTAAAGACATAATGAAGTACTTACTAGCATGGGATATGATAATCCTGTTGCTAAACATGGTGGTATAGATCAAATTTACATTGGCTTCTGGTAGAATTACACTCTAGTTTTGTATTTCTTTTTGAGTTGTTACATCCTAAATGGCTACACGCATAGTCATTTTTTTCTTTATAATATGCTATAGTTGTATTCATCAAAGGTGTTCAAGTTGAACACTTTTCAGTTAATTAAGCTGCCAACTGGAGGTTCTCCAGGATAGGCACTTTGCCTTGGAAATTAATTTTTTCCCTCTTTACTTGCTAGGGACAAACAATTTAAATATCTTTGCTCTGATACTTTGATTTTGGAAGTATTGTTTTAACAGTGATGTTTTGCGAAGTTTTCTGAGGCATGTTTAATAGTTGCAATAGCTGCTGCTATTTGCTTCTTTTTGTTTCTTTCAATTTTATTGTTATATGTTTGGATTTTGAATATCTGGTTAGATGTTTGGCAATATGCCTTTTTCAAAAGGTGGAGTGCGTTTGTAACTCTAGGAAGCTGAATAGATTTTTGGACTCTTCTATATCTAGTTCAAGGTTTTGATTCAGTCTGGGCAGTTCCAAAACTAACACAGGCACTCTGGTCTTTGCAGATAGGTCTTGAACTTTAAAGGATAAGCAAAACAAAGCACCTTCTTGTTGATGGGCTCAGCAGAGAATGTGAGCACTGAATATACCAGTGATGCTGAGGCCTGATCTTGCATCAGGCCAGGCCCTCCTTAGAGAATTTGATCTTTCAAAGCCTGAAGTGGTATGGGAACATCAGGAGAAGCTTGTTTGCTTGTCCAGTAATATTCAGAGCTGTCAGTCTGGTTCTCTTAATGAAATCAGAATTCAGCTTTTTTAAGCTAAACTTAGTCAGTAAAACTGTTCAAAAAATTTGATAGTGAAACATTTTCATCCAGGAAATGCTGATTTGTTGAAAGCTAAATATATGTGGAAACTGCCTCCTTGGATAAAAATTAGTATCTAAACAAATATTTGGGAAAAAAATTGAAATGCATCTATTTCATTTCAGTCTTTTCAGAAAAGAACTTTTAAAAATAAATTCATAGCCTTTCTCCCTAAAACCACTCATTTTGCACTTGGCTCCAACTGCTGTGGTTTCTTAGGTCTGTCTAGAGAACCCAAGTTGTCCTCTTGCTGCCATTTATGTAGCTATTAGATGATTTTTAAACTTCTGTATTCCTACCATAGCTAGTTACTGCTAGTTAAATTAGGAAGTACAGAAGGGGGAATCCAGAGAAGAATTCACAAAGATCTACATGGGAAGGGCTGGGTAGCTTCCTGAGCACAGCTGTGTTGAGTGACAAAGGAGCATACTCTGGTAGCTGGAGATGGTGGAGGCCGAAACCTGTTTAGCCGCCAGTCGGTCAGTCAGTGTAGGTATACTGAAATCTGAAAGTGGCTATGAAGTGCAGTGGTAGCTCTGGAAATGCACTGGTCGTGGTAAATGTGTCTGCATTGCTTTTTGCTTCTGGGTTCTCCCAAGATACTTTCCCACAGCATGTATAGAAGGAGAATGAAGGTGCTAATTCCCTTCTTTGTGACAAGCAGACAATAAAGACCTGAGCTCCTAGCAGACAATGTAGATTTTCTGAGTGACCTTGATGCATTTTGTATTCAGCTACACAGTGTTTGTACAGGCTTTGCTTCTGTAGTGAAATACAGAAACATGGGTTGGGTTGTGTCTTAGTGGTCTTCTGTCATCATGAAAAAGATCCATGTAGAAAGGGATTCACAAGTCAATGAAAAGTTTAGAGCTGGAGCTCTATCTGACAATGAATTTCCTTCCTAAGCCTGCATCCATTCAGTTCTAGACATTTGCTCTCTACTGTGATTCTCCAGGCCATATTTCTGCAATAATCCCTTTGGAGAGATGAAATCTGAAGCTTGCTTAGTATGAAAATTTGGATGGCTTAGTTGAGGACAGTTTTGCTTTTAAGGCAAACTGATTCTTCAGTACTGAATTTATGACATATATAGTAATTTCTAAGCTAAGACTATTATTTTAATCATACCTGAAACAGTGATGTTTTGGAAGGTTCAGGTGTAACTGCAAGGCCCAAAGGAACATGGCTAAAGCATACAGCTATTCCTTGTGCTTTTTATTCCCCCCCACCCCCAACAAATTCTACCCTTCTGTCATCTAAGAGTCATTCTGATTTATTTTTTTTTGATCCAGCCTGACTTTTAAAGCCTGTCTTGCAACAATGACCAAGGGCTTTAGTTCTGTGGGAAGACAAGGCTGCTGTGACAATGAAGGGTGACAAGAGGTACCAGCATACAACAAAAGCATAATAGTGTGGCAGCAAGTGCCTGTACAGGCAAAACTGGAGGAGCTAAGAAAGGGTTGGGCTTGAACCAGGACACCTGGCATTGAGCCACTAGATATGGATGTGGATTTGAAGCAGGAGGATTGAATGAATAAGGGAAGCGCAGGCATTACAGAGTAGGCTGGCAGTTTGCGAAGTGATTTGCAGAAGGGTAGATATCGGTGAAGCTATTTGCCAGCACTGTGTGGTTATAGCTTTGGGCAGAGAAGGATTTGGTCTGAACCAGCAGGGGGGAAGATAGGGGCAGAAGAGAGAGAGAAACATGTGCAAGGGGATTTATTAAACAGCTGGAGAGAACTGAGAAGTTAAAGACCATTGGTATGGGCTGAAAGGGGGAAAGACTTGGGATGGGAGTGCTTGGGGACTCTGGGTTATGAAACCCTGGTGGCTTTGGGACAGGAGAAGTAAGGGATTGAAAGCTGAGAGAAGGTTAGAGATCTCTAGAGATCACTTGTATGAGGGTGATTTAGTTAAACAGGGCACTGCTTTCCTATGCATTTCTAGACAGAAGATTCTGAATTGTTATTTTCCCCCTTTTGACTCCTCCGTTTAAGGCACTTGAAATATAATGGTCCTTTTAAAGTAAAAGCATTGTAAAATAAATTGGCATAAAGATGACCCCTGGAAGAGAACATCACTTTCCTAAATAATAAAAATAGTACCATTGTTTAAAGCCACTCCAGAAACTTGGAGTTAGTCTACCTTGTTGGAAAGTACCTGGCTGGTATGAAAGGGACTTGATATTTGGATTTAATTATGTTTAATGGCAAGATTAGGACTATTGATTTGGAGGTGGTATGTGAAAGAGAGACTTTTGAAAATGCTACTGTTACTATGGGCTGTGTTTCTTTTCCAAGGGCAAGAACTTCTATGAGAGTTGAATACATTTGTCTGTGCCTTGGTCCCCTGTGTTGTGCCCAGCTGTGTCTTGGGGGCGGGGGTACGCTGAATACATTACCTCCTTCCAAGAGCAGCTGGGAAGCTTGTTTTCCATTCCCATTCTTGTGAGAATTGCTTCTGATATCCATGTACTAGCGTGGGTCTCCAGGGTTCCCAGGAATGTAGCCTTAACAGCTGTGGTTGGAATGATGTTGCCATTCTGGTTGCAAGTCCCTCTCCAATCCCTGCTGTTCTTCACTGTTTCCTACCCATCCCCAAAGCACCTGTTTCACATTTTCTCTCTTACACTCTTGTATTCTACCTGCTGTACTAAATCAGTTTATTAAGCGAATTGGCTGTTGAAATGACAGTGTTCAAAGCGAAAATTTTAAGTGTAAGTATCTGATGAGCTTTGAACAAGATATTTAAAATCTGTTGTCCTAAGAAAACAAGATTTTTGTGATGACATCATCTTTCTGTCTTGTCAGTCCTCTCCATTCACTTCTGAAATACCAGCTGGGAACTTCAGTGATACTCATAAAGTGAACTGGTCTTAATATGGGAGATGGAGATGGTAGGAAGGTAAAGCCTTACTGATGTGCAGTTTCATTGCCTTGTACACAGTTTTCAGTCCTCACAGACTGTCTCACAAAGTGTGTGAGAACGTTTTGCCTTTCATTAATTTGTATCTTTGAAAAATATTTTTTTATTATATCGTATAAAATTTCATCAGTGCATCTTCATGTTTGCAACATGGAGAAAACAAGGGTGCCTTCACACTGTTATACAATAGAAATATTGATCTAGAACCTGTAAGAATCATTACTTAATCCCCTGCATCACTGTATGATGCCTTACTGCTCAGTTGCAGGAATGAGAGAGAGATGAAGAGAGAAAAGAGGAGCAGTATTATTCTATCTTAGACTAGAAAAGGAGCAGCTGTTTGGGCAACTTCTGTAACTGTCTTTAATGGTAAGTGCAGGAAAGATGTTGCCTTAAGGACACACTGGAGTATGAGAATCTCAGGTTATGGAAGATAAATATTCAGCATTACAAATTAATAAATACAGTGAATCATAGAATGGTTTGGGTTGAAAGGGACCTTAAAGATCATCTGGTTCCAACCCCCCTGCCATGGGCAGGGACACCTTCTGCTAGACCAGGTCGCTCAAAGCCCCATCCAGCCTGGCCTTGAACACTTCCAGGGATGGGGCATCCACAGCTTCTCTGGGCAACCTGTTCCAGGGCCTCACCACCCTCACAGTAAAGTATTTCTTCCTTATAGCTAATCTAAATCTACCTTCTTTCAGTTTAAAGCCATTACCTCTTGTCCTGTCACTACAAGCCCTTCTAAAAAGTCCCTCTCCAGCTTTCCTGTAGGTCCCCTTCAGGAAGGCTGCTACAAGGTCTCTGCGGAGCCTGCTCTTCTCCAGGCTGAACAACCCCAACTCTCTCAGCCTGTCTTCATAGGAGAGGTGCTTCAGCCCTCTGATCATCTTCACAGCCCTCGTCTGGACTCGGTCCATGTCCTTCTTATGTTGGGAGCCCCGGAGCTGAACGCAGTACTCCAGGTGGGGTCTCACGAGAGTGGAGTAGAGGGGGAGAATCACCTTCCTTGACCTGCTGGTCACGTTTCTTTTGATGCAGCCCAGGATACAGTTGGCTTTCTGGGCTGCAAGCGCACATTGCTGGGTCTTGTTGAGCTTCTCATCAACCAACACCCCCAGGTCCTGCTCCTCAGGGCTGGTCTCAATCCATTCTCTGCCCAGGCTGTATTTGTGCTTGGGATTGCCCTGACCCATGTGCAGGACCTTGCACTTGGCCTTGTTGAACTTCATGAGGTTCACATGGACCCACCTCTCCAGCCTGTCAAGGTCCCTCTGGATGGCACCCCTTCCCTCCAGTGTGCGGACCGGACCATACAACTTGGTGTAGTCAGCAAACTTGCTGAGGGTGCACTCAATCCCACTGCCCATGTCGCTGACAAAGATGCTAAACAACACTGGTCCCAATACCGACCTCTGAGGAGTGCAACTCATCACTGGTCTCCACTTGGACATCAAGCCATTGACCGCATGTCTTTGAGTGTGACCATCCAGCCAATTCCTTATCCACCGAGTGGTCAATCTGTCAAATCCATGTCTCTCCAATTTAGAGACAAGGTTGTCCTGCGGGACAGTGTCAAATGCTTTGCACAAGTCCAGGTAGATCATGTCAGCTGCTAGGGAGAATCTTTATTATTAAATATAGCTATTAGCAATGAATGTTAGTTTTTACTTCTGGGGAATTTTATTTACTTAAAACCACAGATTTACAATGTTTTTGTGATTACATAAAATTATTACATAAAATCTAATAATGAAGCTGATCTTGAAGTTATGACAAACAGTGAGAATTATCTACCTCTATCCATAAGAGATCTTTCAAACACTGCCTGATTTTTGCAGTACTCGCCATCTAACTGTAGTACTTCCACAGTATCCAAAAATAACAAGGTGTTCCTCTAACTACCCAATATGTTTGGGTGCAAGCAGCACAGAAATCTCTGTGGAAAATGTGTGCCTTTGAGTATCCAGCATTAACCTGATAAGTTCATGTCTGAGTAGGATAATAAGGAGCTATCTGAGCTCAAAAGGTCATAAGAAAACAAGTAAGAACGAGAACGCCCCTCTTCATGTCCAAATGTTCAAATGCCCCAAGTTTCAACTAAATTAGTCTTGAAGATAGTATGTTCTTACCCATTTTGTAAAAAAACATTAAGTGCATAGAAGTGCGAGGCCCATGAGAGTGTTTCAGTTGAGGGCTAAAATCAGGTGGAGTTCAACATACCTCTTCTGTTTGGACCGCTGCCTAGCCAGTCAGAATGCATGTATTAATTAGCAGTGAACAGGCTTCTAACTTGGGGCAAGCTGTAACATGTGCTGGTTCTTGCTTGTAACTTAGGGGGACATAAGGAGGAAAGATCTTGACGGTATCATAGATAGCAGACTTGTGAATGATGTGGTTATTGACCAGGGAGATGTGCGGGGATCCCACAGGAAATCAATGGCCTTAAATATGCTATTGATAGATTAATTTATTAATTCAGTGAGGATATAGTCTAGGTCTGCAGAAACCAATATTGAAGGATATGGGCATTAGAGATATTAAATAATTTCTTTTGCGTTATTTTTCACTATAGTAGATACAGTGGAGATACATTTTCTTTCCAGGTAATGAAGTGTTAAGCTTGTAGGAGAAAAAGGTAGGCAAAAAATGTTTTGTGAGACTTCTGTGGTTGGTTGGTATACATTTAGGAGTTCAGAAATGCAACAGCGTAGTGACAAAGTTTCTACTGAAAGCTGTGGTCACTGGTAAAGCTGGTATAGAGGACAGAAAAGCAACAAATGTGCTTTTCTGTAATAAGGCCCCTAAAGTTTCCTGTAAATCAAAGCAGTGAGTTTTGCTCCTCTAGCAGACATATATTAAATTGAAATAAAAGTGGAATTTTAATTCACCCAGGTAAACATAATTCAGACCAAAAAAAAACCCCAAAACACCCAACCCATGTCTTGATCTATTAGAATTCTTTGAACTGAGAAAAATAGCATCTAGTGGAACTGGTTCTTGCTGTTCAAACTTTCAAAAAAGTTTTTGACAAGCTTTCAGCAAAGACTGTTAGTCAAGCCAGGTATCTGCAGGGGGAGAGGTAAAGTTACAGATCAAAAACAGAGAGAAAGCAAACAAAAGAATAACTAGCCAGTTTGCTATACAGCAAGTGGATAACTGAAGATGCAGAATACAGAATGCACATAATGGAGTGTAAAATGAAAGATTTGAAAGGAGGAGGTTCATAATGACTGGCATATTATTACATAAGGAATTAATATAAAAGCAAGTTATTGCAAGGTAATATGGGGTGTGAATTTACAGTAGATTAACGACTCTGTAGTGTTCATCCATGTGAACACATGCTTGTGCAGCTCGTGTTTACTACATGAGGTAACTTCTTGTTGCGTTCAGTGTAATGTGGGCTACAAGTGTCCAGATGTTCAATTACTGTGAAGTTATATATGTGCTGTAAACTTAAACTTGAGCCTACCTCCTGGTAATTTGTCAGTACGTCTATATTCTTCTGTTGATTATGATGAGAAAAGCTAAGAGAAATTTAACAACTGCATTAACCGGGCAAGATAATGGCAGATGAATTTCAGTGTTTACAAATAACTGATTACATGACAAGCAATAATTTTAACCACTTAAAGTAATAAGCTTTAAATTAATCATTTAGGGAAGAAAGGATGAGTTTTGTTCTGGAAAGCACAGTGGAGATACCTGTTCTAAGTCAAGCAGTAAAAGCAACAAACAAAAATTATCAGCATGTTTAAGGAACAGGATAGGAAATAGTATGTAATTATGTAAGCATTAATTACATGCCCTCCTTCGAAAAACTGTTTTCAGTTCTGTTGCCATTCCTAAAGTCAATTCAAGAAAAATAACTGGGCTTCACAGATGAGTGACTACAACAATTAACTGCAAAATGCATTTTTAACAAGGAAGTGAAAATATTAAGTTTGTTCCAGGAGGAGACAGGTATGAAGAAATTATACAGAGCAGTGGATGACAAGGTAAATAAAGTTCATTTTATTCATGTTTCTCATAATAAGAACGGGATATTCAGTTTAGTAGGAAGACATCAGAGTAAAAACGGATAATAAAAGTGAATATTATTGTCACAGAATATATTTACCTTCTGAAACTTCCTGCAACAAGATACCATTAAGGTAGAAAGCTTAACAGGCCATAGTTACCTCAGAATAACGAGGATTTTGCGAATGATAGATCCCTAGCTTTTAATATACAGAAATAGTAAATTAATTTTCTTTATCAATAAGATGCTTCAGTTAGATGCATGGAAACTAAAATTTCTTCCATCTTCTGAAATATGTCAGGCAGGATAGCAAGTTTGCTGGGCTGTTGCTCTGAACTGACCTTTTGTCTTTAATACTGAGGAACGCGTGCTATGCTGCTGCTTCCATATTTATGGCTTTTTCTTTGCTACATTGCTTTACTGTAGTCAAGCTAAATATTTCCTTTATGATAAGTGGGTTACTGAGACACTTGTGAGGAAATCAGTGTCTGAAATTAGCCATTTCCCTAGTTATGGCATGCAAATGATTGCTAATTATTTTTACAGGGTGATGATGTCTTTGTCAGTATGTGTAGTGCAGTGGTTCACCTGCAGTCTTGTCAGTGTGTTAACGATACTCAACTAAATTTTTCAGTTATCCTGAAATGTTCTTATTCAGTTTGCCCATTGCCTAGCATGAGCCCAAGATAGTAACAGTACTATTGGAGAATCAAGGCAGATAATTGATGGTGAGTTGGGGAATGAAGCCAGAAGATACGGTTCAGTAAGCCCCTTTCATTGTGTAGAGACGTAATTGCCTTTCTTGCCTTGAGTTGTGGCATAGGGACCTTACTGGCTACTATGTTACTTCTGGACAGCTGAACTAAGAGGGTTTTTTCGCCTGTACCTACTCTTAGCCATTGGCCTTTCCTCATGGATGAAGGATGTGACCAAAATAACCCAGACTTCTTTACCCTCTACTGTGTTCCTTACCAGGTGTTAATCCTGAAGTCTTTATTTCATGTGTGTTTAGCATAAAATATTTCCGTGTGCTTGCATTACAGGACTTTCTATGGGGAGGACATTAAAATGCACAGCATGTGTACAGATCCAGAGCCAGGTGCCTGGATCCTGGATATGTATGTGGTTTTCTTCTCGGTGAATAGCATGCTACTTCTCTCTGAAATATGCTGTAAGGTAAAAAGAAGGTTTTCTTCTGCAATGCTGGATCTGTGTGAGGTCCCTATCAGAGGCTGGTGTGGGGGCCTGCAGTTGATATCTACCAGGCTGTAGTACTTTGTAGTTATTAATGCTAGTGAACTGAAGAATGTGTTGAATTGGCTAGCTTCACCAGGAGGAGGAGGAAGAGAAGGGGGAGGGGAAGCCTGGTGGGAGCTCTGCCTCTCTCTGTGAGGGAGAGTGTGAGATTTCAGGACTCAGCTATCATTAGGAATAGCTCCAATTCTTCTAGCCAGGGAGTTTAATCACAGGGATAACATCAGACCACCCAGGCAAGGGCCATACCGAGCTGCCTCCATCTCTGCTATGCAGCCCGTCAGTGCCCAAGATCCAGCAGCCAGGATTCCTGCAGACAGGCTGACAGATCCATAGGAGGATGCGGCACTTTTCTCATTCTATGTTTTTCATTTGGATAGAAGGTGGGAATTAGCAAGAAGCAGATAAGTTTACTAAACCTTAGGCCAGAGGAGAGGGAGTGAGGAAGAACTGGAATGGGCATTTCACAGTGCCCCAGCGTGACCTTGTGGGAATAATATGCCACAGGAATCGCAAAATAGCGAGCTTCAGCTTAACATCAACTACAACAATATTTGAACCCACACCACTCCTCAGTTACCTGCCTCAGCAGAGGAAAAGTGCCACAAAGCAAACTGCCAGTGTGCCAAAGCACACCGTACAGGTCCCAGTGGGCATCAGGTCTTTCAGTTTTAGAGCTGAGTAGCGCAACACAGTGACTGCAAAAAGACCATTAAACTCAGGATGCAGGAAATATTGCTGAAATTTTGTGGGGATATTTTTCCCACCAAAGTTTTGGGTTTGTTTTTTTTTTTTTTTTTTCAGTGTTAGTCTCTTGCTTTGACTCAGCCCACTATCTGAGTCTTAATCAGATTTATTTTCCTTATGTAACCATTTGGTTGGCTTTTACCCTTCCACTGATGGAGAGGAAGGGAAATGTAAAAGAAAAAGGCATCTCACTCTGACTAGGAAGAGGAGCAAGAAGCCAGGAGATGAAGTCTGAGGGATATTTTTCTTTCCTCTTTCACACAGCTCTGCACTGCTGCAGGGCCCCATCTCCTCCTCATCCCCAGGCTGTTCACACAGGAGCTGGAATTACTTTTAATACTACTGATTTGTGGCATCAGCAGTAATAAAACTGGTCTCAGCAGAGGTTGTAGGAAGTGAAAGTGTCAATGTAGTTTCTGCGGTGCTTGAATTGAACCCCTTCTGCTCTGAGGCTCCAAAGGGAATAGGAGCAGAGGCTTTTGTTATGATGCAGCAACATCTGCAGATCTGCAGAGAGTCACCAAATGGGCCAGGCTGAGCAGCTAGAACTCTTGTTATGGGAAAGATTACACCCTGATCATCAAACGTTTGGCAGGATTGTGCCTTATCAAAATCACTCCCACTGGGAAGTTTTGAAGCAGAGAATGTCTAAATGAAAGCCTGACTTTTTCAGGAGAAGGAAGAGGGGAATTCAGCCATCCGCAGCAGCAGCACTAACTTGGTTTTTTTTTTTTTTTCATTGTTAAATGGATGCATACGCTGGAGACACTACAAAGGAATTTGCAAGTTTGTCAGGTTTCCCAGGAATGTCTCTGGCAGGTCTTTGTCTGGAACATTTTCTGGAGACTGGAACACTTATGCTCTGTATGCATATGTATATCCTGTAAGCTGGTAAGCTCCCCGAGCAGGGAAGGAATGTCACAGGCCTTTGGCCAGATCAGCCTTGGTACACACACAGATTTCACACTTCCCAGCCTGTTAGCCCCAGTTCTTCCCTTCTTCTGGCTGGCTGCTCCTGCAAATTCAAATCTGTACATAAAATGAAGGTGTTTTAGTATGGGGTGTGATCAGGAAGCTGGCCTGGGTAACAAAAAGATGGCCCTAGAAAAATCTGTTCGTATTACATGGTTTCTTCAAGGAATTTGTAGGAGGTATATTTTGTGCCACTATTCAGACAGTGTGTTAGAGATTTGTGGTTTGGGGTTTCCTTTGCCTCTTAAGGAAAGAGGCAGGTTAAGATCCTGTGATGTTTCCCGTACTGGGGTGGCCTGTTGGATTCCAGTATCTCGATGCATTAAGGAAGGCAAGGCAGACGGACTGTTTCCAATAGTACTGGAAGACCTTGGTGCTCTGTTAGACCGAGTCATGCTAGCCTGCGCTAGATCACAGATGTACATGGGAGCTCTGTGGTGAAGCCAAGAAAATGCAACACACAGACTGGGGAGAGGATAGATTAACAGTGAATATTTATAATGTTGTAGCATCTAGTCATAGTAATCTCTGAAGGCTGAAAGAAGAAAAATAACTGAAAATGCAGCAATTTTTTTTTAATGGCAAGTTGTTAGCTCTTCCCCTCAGTTCCTGGGAATATAAATATTTCACTGGTCTCAAAAGTCTCGGGGGTATGTGTGTCTGAGGAAGGTGAAAATACAGTGACTATGGAAGCCAGGTAATGGAAGAAAAGAAACATCTCTTTTTACAAGCTATTGGATAAAGATAGCATTGCTGGATTAATGGTTAGTAGTAAAATGGAAAATTAGGGATTGACTGAAGGGTCTTGAAGGAGTCAAACTGAGCACACAGGAAAGAATAGATTAAAAGGCAAAGGAGAAGATATTACAAATGATGAGACATTTTGCACATTTTCAGTTTTCTAGTGGAATGCTTCTTTCTTTGAGCTTATGATATAGTGTCATCTTGTCCTGTCTGAGGCATCAAAACCTAAAGATTCTGGTCTGGTCCTAAGGTAGAGGAGCAGTGATCGCACATGTGTCTTACCATGATCCTTGTCCAATCTTTCTTTAAAGGAAAAGGTTTCTGAGTGAACTGTTGATGTTCATTTATACCTTTGAAACTTTTTGATAGGGTACATTGTGCCAAAAACTTTGTGGCCTTAGGTCTCCTCCTGTTTCAGACTGTGAACTTTTTGTCATATTGAAGGTTTTTTTGGAAGAGGCAATAAAGCAAGACTATGATGACTGTGTTCTTTTGGCATATCTCTTAGTCTTGATCTTTGAAATATGTCTCGAACTCTGAATCCCTTTTCCTCCTCACCAATCAGAAAGATCCAAATGGAAATGTGAGATGTGTGAACTGGAGAGGAGACTTTGTAGATGTCCAGTCCCCAGCACTTTATAAGCAACAGGATATGACTGGTCTTTGGCAGAAAAATACTGAAACTGCCAACTGGGGAGAGAAGTAGGCATTTTTTGTAGTGCATTGCTTGCTCAGTGTTGTAACACATTGACCAGTGAAACTCTGGATCTGCTGTTCAGGATGTTGGTAATGAAAATTTAAGTCACTTTTCCATTCTCTGCCAAGAAGGGCAGAGTAACAACTTCTAGTGATGATGTGTCCCTGTTCACCCTGGTTGACTCCTGCAAACTAGCAAGAGAAACGCTCAGGCTTTTTAGGAGGCTTTTCCTGAATCCGTGAAGACTGATCTGCAGCACTGATTTTTTTTTTTTTTTTTTGGCCATTGTTAACATTTGCTGTTTTAGCTTATTTGAAACATTAGATAAGATCAAAATGAAATGAAAATACTTACTTTATTATAGAGAAAAGGTTCTTGAATATGATAATGGGAAACTATTGGAAGAATAGTATAATGTAGATCAGAAATATGCAAGATACTAAGCTGCTTTTCTAACTCTTGCTTGTGAATTCTTAAAGGTACTATACAATGGGTCTTTTTCTGTAGGATGCTACTCATTAGAAACAAATTCTATCCTGGAATTTTCTTTCTTCCTCTCTGTATTTGGAGATTTCATATTTCCTATTTAAATTATAAAGCAGACTAACAAAAACGAAACCCTCAACTCTTATATCCAGCACTTTCGGGTATCATTCTGTGTTGTGGCCTTGCTTTCAATCTTGAATTTATTCCGAAATAAATTTCTCTGAATAAAGCAAGACCATGGAGAACAATTCTTTTAAGCTTATGTGTCTCTGCTGTCAAGAAGGCAAGTGTATTGCAGTCATAAACTTACCTTGTAATGCTTATAGAATTAAAAAAAAAAAAAAAAGTATTTTGGCATTGTGCAATAATTTGTTTTTTGGCTTCTTAACATTGTATCAAACTCAGTATAACAGTACGTATATGTGCTGTTAGGTTTTCTAACACAAGGCTCTATTTATTGATATGGCTGTGACAACCTGCATATTCTTCCCTCACGTATTTCTTCGTGTTAGATAATAAATAGAAGTAAATCAAGTGGGCTCTCCTCCTTCCATGAGAGTTTTTTGGGATTTACTATCCCATTATGTTCTTCACTCAGCATGTTCCTTTCAGATTGTGACCTTTTTGCTGTCCCCAACAGTTTAAAAATTGTGGCAGAACTTTATGAATCATTCTGTCATGAGAGGTATTAGCTGTGTATTATCTTGCCTTTTACAGACTCCACAGACAACGTATTGATGTGAGGAGAGATGTTTGAAAATAGGGATGCTTGAAGCATGCAGTGCAGTACCCACAGGTCTCCTGTCATACTGTCAGTGTCAGAAAAAAATATTCTGAAGTCCCTCACTGCTAGTGAAAAACAGGAATCTTACCAAGCAGGAGAGTTTGAACCCATCTTGATGCAAATCAGTGTGAAAACTAACTTTGTTTTTGTAGATCCGCACCAATAACCACCTTCCCTGGTGAGCCCCACTAGCCTGCCTTTCTTGGTTTTGGGCGGGGGTGTGTGTGTGCGTGTGATTTTTTTTGTTTGTTTGTTGTAGTTGTGGGTTTTGTTTGTTAGGTTTTTTGTTTTCCACCACCACAATTTCTGAAGCTGCAAGCTATTCTTTATGGAGATTTTGGTATCTGCTTTGCTCCAGGTGCTATACAATATCTTCTTTTAAGCCAAAGTAACAGTTGATTTGCTGCTAAGTATTTGCTTCTATAAAGGGAAGAATATAGTTTCATCAGGTGCACAGGAGGACTGGTGACTAGAAAATGAAGCTGCTCTGCTGAGCACAGATGTGTTGGGGGTGCCCCAGCAATCCACGAGGCAACATCCTGGCAAGCTAATTACAGCAGCTGAAATGTCTCAGTACATGGCACAGTAACAAGCAGTAACACCCATCTGGGTGGGCCGGCTGCAGCTAAACCTTATGCTCTTGGTGGTGTTCTTTCCCTCATTCCGAATCCCTTGCCTGTGTTTAATCCTGCCGTAGTTTAAACACCTGTCTACCTGGAATGTGTGAAATGTCCCTACTACCCATGCTAAGCTATTTGCTCACCTGCTTTGCTTAGAAAGATGGCTTTCAAATAAACAATGATACAGTATTATACAGAGATGATACAGAGAGGAAAGCATATTGCATTAATAGAGCAGGGGTGAGGTGGTAATTCATCAGACTATAAATGGTTCTTAGTATCAAGATGATGAGGAGAGAGAACTGGATAAAGTTGTCTTCGTTTCACACATTGG
The DNA here is from genome assembly GCF_965183815.1 of Platalea leucorodia. NCBI lineage: Eukaryota > Metazoa > Chordata > Aves > Pelecaniformes > Threskiornithidae > Platalea > Platalea leucorodia. Next base: position 26,356,257 of record NC_138829.1, on the reverse strand, counting down.
ATGTGTTAGGAAAGTTGTGATCACTGTTGCTGACAAGCTGAGAATTGTGTATATCCTATTTCATTTACCATGCTGCCCTCTGTGTTTGCCTCATTTGCCATTCTTGCTTCTTTTCAGACAATAAACTCTTTGTGGCCAGAAACTGTTATTGTTAGGTATTTGTATAGTGCCTGGCACAATCAGAACTAATTTGAAGTTTTCTGTTGTTGCAATGAAGATGCTTTAATTTTTAATTAAATTCCACAGAAGACAACAACATTTAAGGGTGGGGTAGAGGCACCAAAATGACACCTAATGCTGTTTTCCATATAAGATGGGTAGCACTGCCCATTACTAAGCTTGTCCGATATGTCCCACTGTAAGACCTTGTTTTAAATTGCTTGTAATGTTCTGAAACTATCCATTTGGACTCATGTTTTCTGTGCTTGATGTTCAGTTTTCAGAATACTTCAGGCAAGGTGAAGTGTTCCAGCCAAAACCAAGGCTGGATAAAGAAAAAATATTCTGTGCATTTTAATATCTACAGAACTTTTCTTTCAAATGTCTGGATCTCCCATGCTTTGGAATAGCAATTTGGAATTTAAAATTCTGTCCAAGCTTGATTGCCAGTAACTATCTGAAAAGCTTCAGGTGAAATATACTCAGCAGCACCTGCTAGAGCTTCTCAGCTTCCTGGAGATTCCCTCCACACTGAGGATGCTAAATTGAATTTCTCTGTAGTTGCACCTCTAGAGTACTGAGGCTTGAGTCCCCATTCTGCTGTGCTTTCAGTGACCTGGTCTGTGTTTGTAGCCTGTCTGACTTGAATGCAGAATGAGTGGGAATTCTGCCAAGGTGTGGAGAACAGCTAGGACAAGGAGGTTGTGAAATTTGGACCTGGATGTAATTTGGGAGAGGACACTGAAAACCATTCGGGTAAAAGGACAGAACTGGAAGGAATGGCAGTGTGGTAAACGTGGTCCAGTGAGGAGCCCACATTCTGGGACTGGGTGAACAGAGAGGCTGGCAAAAGGAGCGGGCTGGGGAGGGGAATAAAACTGGAGCCACTTGGATACAGGGCATGTAAGCAACTGGAAGAGGAACTGAGAACAAAAGTGTGGGAAGACAGATTAAATAACTACTCCCATGGAAAGCTCCAGGCCTGAAATGGTGTGGCTCAGGGGCCAGAAGTAGTGGTGAGGCCAGTGCTGGGTATCTGTAAAAGTGAAACTGGACTGAGCAGAATAAGGAGAATGACACCTGAAACGTGGAAGCTGGGACTGACTAGGTGTGAATAATGAGACACAGACAAGGAGCAAGAACGGGAAAGCATAGAGCTGTGAAGGGATGAGACGAAAGCGATTGCTTTTGGAGAAGTGGGCAGAAGCCTAGTGCGTAACCACTATAATTTAATCCTGTCCAGAACTTGAAGTAGGAGTTAAGATTCCTGAGCTTACAAGATGCTTAGATGCTTTGTACTACTAAGCCACAGAAGGAGTGGCAACCTACTGTGTTGCCAGTTGCAATGTTAGTTCACGTTCCAGAATTCAGTCAGAGGATACGAAGTCTGCAGTCCTGCACAATTCTGTTGTAGGTATGAGTGTAGTGTATTGAAATGAAGCTGGTATGTACTTGTTTGAGCAATTATGCACAAATTCTGGTAAAAGAGCATTGTTAAGATCTCAAAGCTGGGAGTTCAGAAGCTATGCTTAAGTCACACCTAAGTGTCTTAATAAGCATTGCCTTTGAGATCTGGAGCCGATGCAGGGCTAGTTGCTACACTCTTCTTTCTGGCTGTGTCCTGTGTCTCATTGGCTATATGCCTTCCAGTTGCCACAGAAGTGAGCAAGGGCAATACAGGTAGAAGCGAGCAAGGGCAATACAGGTAAGTCTTGCTTGTGACATGACGTTAATCTTGGTGCAGAACCAGGTCTGTTCTGTGCTCCTAAAAAGAAGCATGTGATCATGTAATTAAAGGCAGTCATAAACTTAATTCTGACAATGCCTGACTGGGAATCTTAGTTTTGCAACCTTTGTAGTGCTTTGTAACCTTCATAAAATGTTGTTGTTTTTTTTTTTTTTTTTAAATGTAAACTAATACTTACACTGCTGTAGTAGATACCATTATGTTATGTATTTAGGTTCGCTTAAATAAACCAACAGATAGTGTCTGCTTGCAGAGTTTGATCTTTCAAGAAGATAAGCAACACAAGAATACATTGGAATACATTTTATATGCTTAAGAACACATAGATAATTTCTTTGTTCTATCAATAGAGCTTGATATAGCAAGCCTACACTTAAGATGATTTTAGGCTATCATTAGCTAGTGTATTTACTTGTGTGAACAGTTTGGAAGTGGTTGGGTGAGAAGTTTCTTTCATGCGTGATAGAGCTTGGTTTTGAATTTTATATCCAAGGTACATATGCTGTTGGGTTGTCCCTGTATGTGTGCATAGAGAGGGGTAGAGAGAGGACAGATGCATATGGCTGGCTTAGTGACACAGCTCATGATGACTGGGCAGACGCTCTGGTCTCTACTCAGTGTAATATGAGCTTCTAGCTTTTGATTAGTGCATGTAGAGTTAATTTTTCACACGTCAGGAAAGTGATGTTGCTTTCTTACTTTGTGATTTTTGCCCCATGTTTGTCCTTTTCATCCTTTGTTGTTCTGTGAATGGAAGGGTTGTGGTTTTAATGTTGGTACTTGAATTCATCTCAAGCATGGTGGCTGTTGGTGTCATCTCTCCCACTGCTTTATGCAACTAGCACAGTTTTTCTGCATCTAAAGATTTCCCTTCTCTAGCAGTCTTAGTTCTCTTAGTACATACTCTATCCAGGTTACTTAGTGACACCTCTTGCTCTTTTCTTGGTTTTTAATTGTTTCTGATGTCTTTTTTTTTTTTTCCCCCCTCTAGTTAACAAACCTAAACTTGGCAAGTGGAGCTATAAGCAAGGGGAATGCAGCCACCCCACAGAGTTACCGGTCACCACTCAACAAAAGGGGGTCACTGTGGGCTGTTCAGTCAGACGCTCATATAGCTGACAAAAGATCTGTCTCTTCAGCAGTCAGGTAAGTTAAAATTGCTGTTCCAGCTTTTTGAAGAAGAATGCAATGCACTCAGGAGCTCATTTGTAACTTGTGTTTGGCTCAGAAGATAACATCTAAGGGCCTAGTACTGGTTCTCAAGACTCTCCTAGAAACTAGGCCTATGAAAATAGAGATATGTTCCCAGAGCTGGCAGGTTCATGGTGAAATAAGGGCATGGGTGAACATGTAGAATGAAAGGAAAATGCCTGTTTCTCTTTCACCATTTGTCATCCCTGCATGTGTAAATTTAGGTTTGCTGGTGTTGAGGCATATATGCAGGATGCAGACTTACACCTGATACTGCAGAAATCTCCACTAAGGCCTCATCTTCATGTTTTTTCTTTGAATATCAAGTTTAGATTGTTCAAAGATAGAGCGGCATCTTGCAGTGTTTCTAAAAGTTTCTTTTTCAGATGGCTTATTTATGGTCTTTTTTAAATTTTGGACATTGGAATTTATATTTATGGCTGATATACTCGTGGGACTCAGGGCAGAGGACTGTGATTCTGCAGTAAAACCATTCTTCCTGGGATTGAAAGAGCAGCAAGATTTACACCAAGGATTCTGGATCTTGGAAGCTAGGAGCAAGGCGAGCTTGCTGCAGTAGACTCGGCTCAATACAGGCCCAGAACTGCTGGAGATTTGAGTTCTTCCTTTGCCACTTCAGTAAATACTATTTATTCCTTTGCCTAAGCCTTCATTTTTGTCTTTTAAAATAGAATAATGAGGCAGAGCTTCTCCAACACATGAGTTTAGGACTGGAAAGCACTGTATACATGAAGATACTGATTCTTGTCATTGATGCCTGAATGCTACTGGAAAATGGAGGGAGGTGAGAGAGGCAGACACACAGTGCAGAAGGCATGTGACCTGAGTGGTCATCCTTTCCCAAACGGGTCCTTCAATAGAAGGATTGGAATGGGATTTGGAAAGCTCAAGTAAAATTGTTCTTATTTCATCAGTCACTGCTTTTCATCTTGCCTAAAGAAGAGGAATGTGAGAAATGAATTCCTGGCTCGTTCCTGTTCCAGCACAATGTTTGCCTCTGGGGTTTAGAGTTATTGAGAGAGGTGGTGGTGATTCTGCTCTTGGAGTCCAGCCAGGCAAGCTATTACCTAATCCAAATAAAGAACCTATCCAACAGGTGTAAACTGCTTTCCCCTCCTACATAGCTTGAGAGAGCAGCAGAGTGCAGGCTGTCCTAGAGCTTCTGTTCCTTTCCCAACTCTGCTTGCAGCTCTGCATGGACTCACAGACATGGCTGGAAAAGGACTACTCATAGTCAAAATACTCTGTTGCAGAACTCTGCAGAAGTCACTGGAATCGCAGCAATTAATGGTTGCTCTGAAACCATTTCAGTTATATATTACCTGTAGATCTGAGAACCCACCATTTAATGCCCAGAACTCCACTCTGAATGATTTCCAGGGCTGTACCTCATCTAGCATTGTATGCATAGTTTAATGCCTTTAGAAATTCTATCTTATTTCGTACAGCAATCCAAAAGTACTTCAGAATTCTCTGGCCACAGCTGGTATAAGATTCCCTCTTCAAACCTATTATGAACCATTTGGTCTTTCAGTACTTCAGTTGTTCTGTTTTTACCTTCAGAGCAAGAGACAGAAAGATGTCTTAAGACCCTTTATTGAGTTACTTTATTTTCATGGGTGCTTGTATCAAATGGACAGAATACTGGGAGTTAAAAGTTTTATGTAAATCTGGAAATGAAAAAAAGGGATTCTTGAGGCAGTGCTGGATTACTTGGGCTGTGAACTTCTATTTAATGAGAGAATTCCAAAAGGAATATCAAGGTAATGATATATGGAGATGGCTATCTTGTGTTGTAAATGCCTTTTTTGCTACTTGATCTGTTACATTGGAGCAAGCAGTTCGTAGAGGGTCATCTGATGGGTGTCAGCCTGTGCTTAGTGCAAGATGACTGAAGAAAGGCTTCCTGTTTTGTTCCATTAAGGTTCTGGTCTATCAGTTGTAGAATTCAGCAAGGATGGAAATGTTTTGTAAATGGGTCTCTTATCTGGCTTGCACTTGGCTCCAGTTCAAACATCTGCCTCTGAAACTCAGTCCTTACAGTTTTTGTACAGCTCTGTGGTAAATCGAAGCCATTTTAGTGCTTCTGAGGTTTGTTTGAAAATTTTGTTTTGATGCTTGCAATTTAAAAGATTCAGGCTATTCTTACTGACAAATCTTCCTCCTCTCTAAATTCCCACTCTCCTGGTACTGGCTTACCTAAATGTTTCTCAAAAGAAGTTCTCCCTTATTTTGTTGAATTCTTCTGGCTGTATGAGGTGAGGTGCCAAATCTTTGCCAAAAGGCAAAGGAGATCTTGAGTTTGTAATTTAGAGACAGAGAGCAGTTCTGGATATGTTAAAATGTTATTTTATAAATCTGCACTGCTGTGTCTTTTTTGAGGTGGGTTTTTTTTTTTTGGCACTTTCTATAAGCATTGACGCTACTCCCACTCAAATGATGGTTTAGGCTTTCACTGTGCCCCAGACAAAGAAGCCTGCAGGGCTACACATGAGGTGGTATGTTCCAAGTTGTACATGGGCTTACTTCTGACTACTGTAACATGGCTGTCAGTCTCTGCCACATTTGCTGCAGCCCTGCCTTTGTTGCCCTCTCTAGCTCATTGAGGTTATGCCAAATCTACTCTCTCCTTCAACCGTAGTCCTGTCTCAGTGCCCTATTTCAGTTCCATCTCAGCTTCTCACTCTATTCATCAGGCAGGATTGTCACCCTTTCACAATCTGCTGTAAAGGCACTAAACATGGTTACATATTTTGTAGTAGAAGTAATTAAAATTCCCATATATAATTTTTTATCACAATTTTAGTAATGTAATCTAAGGACAAATATGAAAGTGATGCCTCATTATCCCATGAAACTAATTTCCAGTTGCTGAAGCCAAGACCTTACTAGAACTGTTCTTGAAAAAGCATTCTCTTGAAAGCATTCTCAGTTGCATAATAAAAGTAAAAAATCAGGTGTTTAAGAGAATGAAGCTTGTTGATTCAGAACCTAAACTAACTGTTGTGGTTTAACCCCAGCCAGCAACGAAGCACCACACAGCTGCTCGCTCACTCCCCCCACCCCAGTGGGATGGGGGAGAGAACTGGAAGGGTGAAAGTCAGAAAACTTGTGGGTTGAGATAAGAACAGTTCAATAATTCAAGTAAAATGAAATAGAACAGTAGTAGTAATAATAATATAATAATACAATAATAATATACAAAGCAAGTGATATACGATACAATTGCTCACCACCCACTGACCGATGCCCAGCATGTCCCCAAGCAGCGATCGCTGGCCCTCGGCCAACTCCCCCCAGTTTATATACTGAGCATGATGTCATACGGTATGGAATAGCCCCTTGGCCAGTCTGGGTCAGCTGCCCTGGCTGTGCCCCCTCCCAGCTTCTCGTGCACCGGGCAGAGCATGGGAAGCTAAAAAGTCCTTGACTGGTGTAAGCACTACTTAGCAACAACTAAAACATCAGTGTGTTATCAACATTATTCTCATACTAAATCCAAAACACAGCACTATACCAGCTACTAGGAAGAAAAAATCAACTCAGCTGAAACCAGAAACATCCCAGCTGAAACCAGAACACTAACTTTTGAGTACCTGTTGGCAAATAGTTGCATAATCCCTAGTTGTGGGGATGGTAGATGTTCCTAGAAGCTTCTGGCACTGGAATCTGCAGCTGCTGTGTCACTTGTTTTTTGAAAAAGACAGTGGATTTCTCCTCAAAGAATAACTTGGGCTCTGCAGGTCACTTTAATCTCCAAGACCTGGACCAAAGCTAGCGAGAAAGATTTCTTTCGAACTGGTACAGATTTCTGTGTTTTCAGTGGGCGCCTTGGATTCAACAGCAGCCATCCTTGCTCAGGTTCATCTTTTAGAACTCATATGGGCAGTCTGTTGGCAGTAATCCAGCAGTGAAATGGTCAGTGTTTTCTCAGACCTCTGTTTCATTAGCTTCTTGTTCTTTCATAACATCTTTCTCAAACCTAAAGACAAGATCAACCTAGCTGTTCCAAAGTACTCAATGTATTTTCTCCTTGGCTATTCTGACAGATTTATCTAACTTGGTTAGGGGAGGCAGGCAAGCAAGCTTCCCTGTCATCAATCAGAGGGTAGAATGGCAGTCCAAATTATACCAGACAGCCTGGGAGGGCTACTGCAGTCAGAAACAAAGGGTTCTCCTCTTCTCATTGCTTGACATGCCCGAAATACTTCTTAGCTCATAGTTTCAGCCAAGGTGCTCACGTTCATCAAGAAATGGTGTTTTGTTGGTGGGCTGTCCAATCTGGGTTAAATTGTATAAAACCAGACTGTTTCAATTTTCTGATCTAAGGGTTTCTAAGTCTAATTTGCTTTGATGCCATTCTCAGTGGTAGTAACAGCGGCAGCTGCTCAGGGCTTCATGGGCTGTGTGCATGTAGCTGCCATATGTCCAGGTTCCCAAACAGGTTCTGCTTTGTGTATTTTCATTTTTATTTTTCCCTGCCTGGACGTATCAAATGGGGTGGGAAACTAGAAGATGCCACCCAGATATTTGGCATCTCAGGCTTTCAGGAACCCCAAACAGTATGCCTTGTGTCTGGAAATTCTGGAAATATCTGATGTGCGGTAAGCCTGCAGCTTTTTGAAGGAATCAGACTTCATGCCCATTCACAGCATAGAGCACTCCCATAGTAGGTGCTGCTGGGTCACATTGCATATATTTACTGCTCACGTACCAATCAGCTGAACAATATGGGTGCAGGAATCCAGTACCACTTAATGTTAGCTGCTTGTGCCTGTTGTAATAGCAAATGTGTATTTATTTGTATCCTAAAAATTCTACACAGAAAAGTGATTGTACACTCCACTCTCCTGCACACCCCAGCTCACAAAGTAAGACCCATGTGCTGCATCCCCTGACAATCTTACACTGCTTTCGCAGTCTCCCAAACCAGGACCTTCTTTTTAATTGCTGACCTTTCTTAGCCTCTGCTGGGTAGTGGATACTTTATATCCTCCTTCCCCACCTAGCGCCTACTACTGCTTCATGCCAGTTTCATTTACTGCTAGGGGTACATGTACTAGGTTTCAGATGTTCTGCTCTTATCATACTAAGTATATATCCTTTGGACTTGTGAGGATGTGGAAGAGTCTCTGATCTCTTTTGAGAGTTTATTCTGTGCTGGTGTAAGTGGCTTCTCTATTTCCACTGAAATTTTGAGTTTTGCCAGAAAGACCCCAGACAACTATCACAGGCTAACTGTGGTTCACCAGTCTTGATCCTTTGTGTTAAAGGAGCAGCTTGCTGTATTTGACATAAAGGGAAGGTGAAAGTGGCTTCATTGTTTCCTCAGTTTTTATTTTAAATTTTGGAGGTGTGGAATGTAAAGTAAGAAATCAGGCTTGGACCCTGACTAGACAGGCTCTGAAGAGCTTTGAGAAGAGCGATACTAGAATAGCCAAGAGACATGCTAATGTGCAAGGTGATTCTCACAACGATGGAGTGAGCAGTTGATGGGACAGTCTTGCTTTTTTGCAAGACTCTTGAGCTAGGCCAGAGTGGGCTTAGCATGGCAGAAGCAGCATGGATGTTGCAGTAGGGGCTGTGGGAAAGAGCTAACTACACATGGGCTTTCAGCTAGAAGTAAGGAGGAGAGAATTCCCAGGGATCTTGGCAGCTAATGCCAGGTTTTTATAAGCATAAATCTATTTCTCTGTTATATATATGTTGCCTTGTAGTTCTGCATCTTAAGGGTTGATAGTGACTTTATTCTCTTCCAAATCGTTTGTTTCAAGCTCCCTGCAGTCTCTTGCAAGGTAGAGGCTGCCCGACTGCTGTCCTGTGCCGCACTTGCCAAGTGGTCAAAGCCTGTTTGTTTGCACAGCATCTGGGTGCGAGCTAACTTGGAGACTGTGCTGCACTGATGCCTCTGGAGGAAATGAAGGGAGAAAGCAGCAGGCACTGAGGGCTACACAATAGGCCTTCAGTTTGGTTTGAGCAAACTGCGTTGACCTTAACACCTCCCTAGCTAAGCAGCACAGAAGTGCCAGAGCAGCAGCAGACCAACAGCACAGAGTCCAGCCCTGTGCTAGCATAGCCACGTGTCTGTTCCTTGCTCCTCATACCGCTTGCCCTCTTTTCTCTTTACTGTAATGCCTAAATTAATTCAATTCTTTGTTTGAGGTGGAGGAGTAACCGAGGGTGGGTACAGTGATTTTTTCCATGACTGATCCCCTGTCTGCGTCTCCTCAGCAGCTCTGTCATGCTGATTCTGCCTGCGGTCCTTGAGAAGCAGCATTTCTGAGAGCCCCAAATTTGGGGTTTGGTCTGTTATTACCTTCTGCTCAGAGGAGGCTTGAGGAGGGCAGGCAAAAAATAGAAGCACTGCCTGGGTAGCTGTACGTTCTTGCAACTCATCCTGTCTCTAGTTTGTGCATGTTCTTCTTCTGCCCCATGCATATCTGTGCCTGTAACAGCCTTCCCCCACCCCAGCAACCTCTTACCCCTTTTTTTTTTTTATAACACATCTCCCAGGGTCACCGGTGACAACTTGTTAACTGTGGAAGTGAACTGGCTGACTAAAACTTCAGAAATACATGGCTTGCCTTGTATTTTTTTTTTCTATATATATTTTGGTCACACTAAAGAAACTTGTGATGGCAGGTCCAATTACTCTCCATCCTGCTCGGAAATCGCCCTGAGCCTCAGCGCCATGGGTTGGCACAGTCCTGAAGGATCCCTGCTTCCCACAGCTAGGCCTTGGCTCTGTCTGTCTGGAGCCTCCGGGAGAGGAAAGGCGGAAAGCTCGTGACTTGCCCAGACAGCCTGAGGCCTGGGCCTGCAGCCTCGGCTCCCCAGACGCTGTTGAGTCGGACTTGGCTGGCAGCCGCCGCGCTGTTACTTTTCCGAGGTAATAAGTGAGATTAATCGCAGGACCCTTTCCAGAGGCGAAGGGGGTTTGGGCCGCGTGCAGGGAGAGCGTAGGAGCCAGTCCTGGGGCTGTGAGCTGGAGGCGAGAGCTGGGGCCTTGCAGCAGGGCAGAGCGGGGCACCAGCGGGCTTGTGCGAGTGCGGCCTCTCTGCTCAGCTGCTTCTGGGAGGCTTTGCTGGAGCTGCGGCCTGAGGCCTCCCTTGGACTGGCTCTAGCTGAGCACAGGGGGCACGACGTCTGCATTACTTGTGTCTGCTGGCCTCGGGCAATTATGGTTTTTGCAAATAGCTCTCAGAATTTGAGGGGAGCAGGTTTCTCTTTGACTGCATGACTTCCTTTTGGAGAAGGTATGAGGATCTTTCCCGTTATTCCCAGCAAGCAGGCCATGTTGGTAGGTGGAGGGGAGTGACAGGGGTTTCATACCTTCCCCCAAGCCAATACTGCGTAATGGTTTTGGGTTTTCTCATTTCAGCTGTCTCCGCAAACTGACCTTACCCTAATGTAAATATAGGATTTGCCATCCTGGACTGGGCTGCTAATCTGTCTAGTTCTCCTGTCCTGGGCTTCGGAGCAACTACCACCACCATCTTCAGTAGAAGCACAGAGAATGTTCTGATGGGCAGCAGTGAAATTCCCTGTCTAGGGGGGAAGCTTGCTTTTACCCTCTGCCTCTTAACAGCTGCTTTGTAGTTCTCACAATACTTTCTGTCGTACATGGGACAGATGTCCTACATCCTAGTGTGGATGTTGTTGTTAATCATATTTTTTTTTTATTTTCTGGAAAAACTGTAGTCTCATTGAGCAGTAGCAGTGAGTTCCACAGGTGAATTACGTATTATGCAAAAGTTTCCTTTTTAAATTTTTTTCCCCGAATTTGCCAAAAGTCTCTGCACCCTTATTACATGAAGGCAAACAGAAATGCTTGATTTATTTTCTGCACTATTTATTCTCTATGTTTCTATCATCTCCCTTCTTATTTGTCTCTCCTAAATTAAACAGTCCCATTCTTTTCAAGTTCTAAATGGAAATCTTCCCAGCCCTCTAATAATTGTCTGGCTGTCTTTATAGAGATGACAAGAAATGAAAACAGTACATCAAGTAGGAGTAAAACATTGGTTTTATGTAAGTAACACTATTGTATCTTTATTTTTGAACTCATAACTTACATATACTAATATCTTGCTGGCTTCTGACCATGCTAAACACTGAATTTTTTTATTAATATGCAGTTGTTTTTCTTTGACTGTTGTGGTAAATGTAAAACTGAGCAACAGGTATAAGCAGTTCATGGTGATACAATTCTTTTTTTTTTTTCTTCCCCTCCCCCCTTCCTCACCAGTGAACTCTCCTCTTCCTGCTTTCAGCTGCCACCAGTGGATTTTGTTGGCTGTGACAGAAGTCACATGCTGTTTTCTGTTCTAATAAGCATCTGATTCAATATAGAACAAGTTGAAATCTGTTAGTGTCTTGCACTACTTGACTCATAACGTCCCCCCAGCCATTCCTGGTCTTACGTCTTTTTGAAATATCCTGTGTAGGTTCTAGGTATTTTATGTTGCAAAGTGACCAGCAGATCTCCCTTTCCTCTGCGTTTATTTAAACCTCCCAATCATCATTAAAATAGTTGCTTTCCAGAGTGGTATTCAGAGGGTTAATGTGACCATAGCTCTCACTTCAGTAGGTCTCATGGGGGAGACAGACTGTGCTGCTTACAGCCTTCTAGGAATGAGGGGACCCCTGTAGTCTTGTGCTCTGTGGGAGCAGATCTGGCCACAGCAGCCTTTCTCTCTAGAGGAGTTCTGAAAGGGTTACAAGGGAGCCTTGGCTGTTTCTTTGAGCTGTTTGGAAAGGACGGGCCTCAGACAGCTTGGCAGGAACCTGGGGCCCTGTTTTTTCCAGCCCAGCCCTTCCTTCTGCACGGAGCTGTCAGGGAATCCCACGAATGTCTGGTTTCTCCCCTTTCCTAATTTTTTTTAGCAATATTTTTATCCATCCCTGGCTCTTCCTCACACAGGGACCTCCAGTTTTGTCCATTGATTGGTCTTGCAGGTAGTGAGGTAGAAATGAAAGCTGTGCTACCATGCCATAGCTGTTGGAATTAGTTCACAGTTGTGCAGCTGAGAAGGGCATTGGGAAGTTTCCCAGAAGAGCGTCCTTTCTGGCATTGATCTTAGGGCAGGTCCATCTGGCCTAAGAACAGAGGGATTGAATGGGCCCATCTTTGAACTGTGCTATTCCTGTGGGTCACAGCGAGGCACTTTGAAATCTCAGAGCTACATGTTCTGTATCCTCCCTACTAGACACACAGCAGAATGCTGCTTTGTAAAAGTGGAAATCCCCTTTGTAACCCAGGCTTGTGAAGGACAGGACAGGTTAGCAACCTTTCTTTCATTTGCCTCATGCTCTCCAGCGCATGAAGTTGAACTCATGGTGAATATTTTGGAGGTTTCCAGGTCTGCGCTATACCTTTTCACTTCAAGAAAATGGAGGTGTCTAGAGGGTAGTGTTAGAAAGGAAGATTGATTACTGGTGAGAGCAAAGGTCTTGAACAGCTGTGTTGAAGACATTGGTCTTGTACAGCTGAGAAAGAGAAATTGAATTAGGATTATCTTGCTATCTCAGTAAGCCTGTCAGATGTTGGGAGCAGGGTGTGGTCTGAGATCCATGTGGAAAGCCTTTCAAGAAGGCAGCCCTCATGTGGGGCAGTCCCTGGACAACTCTCTGAAGTCAGCAGCCAAAGGGCCTGGAGTCAAGCTCAGATGAGTTAAGGGTTTCAGTGACCAAGTACAAATGCCAGAGCAGGAGGTAACAAAAGGGGCCAAAGGGTCTTCCTTCCTGCTAGGGTTTGTTTTGGGACTACCTTCCATTGTACAGTGAAGTTTTCACCACCAATGCGTGTTCACGTTTTCCATCCAGCCCGAGGTCATGCTTTAGCTTGGCGTGCTCAGGATGAGCATGATGCTCTTTTTGGTGTTTTATCTTGTGATATAAATGGGAATTCCCTGTGAAAAGCACAAAGAAACCCCTTTCTTATCACTGAAAGTGTTAGTCAGCCTTTCCTATGAAGATCCTGCTTTGTCACCTCATTTTCCCCTCCTTTCACACTGGGGGAGTTTTGTTGCTGATACAAGAGTTTGAGAGTTGTATGCTGTTGGCTTCATGACAGCCTGTTATTCTCCAGGGCTTCTCTGGGCTGCAGGTATCAAGCAGCAGCTGTTTGTGAGCCATGCAGGGCTCCAGTGTTTAACAAAAACCTCTTTTGAAAAAGGGGGAGGGAAAAAAAAAAAGTGTAAAAAAAGTCAGAAAGTATTTCAGCTTCCCTATGCATGTGGTGACAGCTTTGCTTGGTGATCCTGTTCACTAGCTCATAGGTTTTTGAAGTGCATATATATTGTGTAATCTGAAGAAGTTGGGGCAACCAGAACTCCACTGTGGAATACTAGCTTTTTGTTTAGGGAATAGTGTGAATTATAATAATGAGTAACATCCATGGTTAATAGTACTTTCTTAGTCTTTACCTAACACTGTATACTGTCAGCCAGTGAGTAGTTTGACCAAAATACTCTGGGTAAGAGGACTTGATTGGTGATGAGCAAGAAAGCATCTTGGTGGCTCAAGAAAGCTGGTTATTGGATTGCCCAGAACCAGTGCCAATTACAAAGATTTTTAAGTACACTGTCAAAGGTAGGCTTTGCAATGTCAGGACGGAAATATCAATGTATCTGGAGTCCTTTATCATGAGCAGTTATTTCTAGGGTTTCATTCTGTAACGATTGTTGAAAGATGGATATCCTCTTAAAAAAAAAAAAGGGCAAAAAAGCTAGGTAGTGCTCAAAGATACCACAGTTTCCAGACACTATCCTGTTGCACTCACTGAACTCTTATTAACATTTCTCATCCAATTACTGTCCACAGCAAACCAGGTGGGGAGAGGCCAAGGCAGCCTGGCTGATCCAAGTCTACTGAAAACTGGCCCTGAGACAACAACCTTTAGTAAAAGGAATTTCAAAGTGAGAGCGCCTTATCAAAGACACTGTTTATGTTCCAGCTGATGGTATCCATGATGTTGCATGGCTTCTCTGCTTGAATTTCAGATTGTGTCTGGCTCAGTAAATGTCTTCCACTGCTCTTTCTATCTTTCTGCTATCTGGCACATGGGACTTGACTAAAAAGTTAGTCTGAGAAGATTGTTATCTGGCAGTGTTGCACATGCTACTTGGCAGCTGTCTGTCAGGGATGCTTAGCCTGGGCAAGAGTCACCCTTTGGAGCAAAAGGGCTGTGGCTTATGTGGTCTTAACCTTTTGTATGCATAAAGATGTTGCTGAAAAAAAATAATTATAATCTTCTCTGTGAAGACGGTAGCCAAGTTGGGCTGTGAAAGTCTTCAGTGTTGAAAATTGAGTTTCCTTCAAAATTCAGCTCAGAAAACTTTCAGTTTGGTAGACTGTGTGAAGAGGAGGAGGAAACCTCAAGTCTGGACCATCTGTTTCTTTTTTGATACTGGGATAAAGATGCTGATGAGTAGAGGTGTCAGCTTCACTTAGCATTTTGAAAAGCTGCAGGTGCTGAGACTTGAAATTGAGTAAGCTTAAGAATTTTGTTTCTTGCTGCTGATGACTGAGTGTAGATCTGCAAGGAGGTAACAGTCATACCAATGAAGGCTTGGTATTCCTAGAAACTGTTTGAACTTTCAGATCCACATCTATTTTTACAACTAATATACCGTTTTCAGGGATTTTTCTTTTCTGAGATTTTAGCCACAGAACAGCATAAATGGAATAATATCCTTTATATTAGTCAGAAGCTGAGGTTTGACACCTAAGTTGGTATTTTATGGTACTGATGAATAAGTATCTAGGATTTATGGCTTCTGTCACTTATAAACAATAATTCTGAATTTCAAATGAGAACTTCCAATATTCATTGAAGACAACCTACTGCTTACAGTGTAGTGTCTTCTACTTCCCATGCCTGTGTCCTAAAAGATCTTAAACTGTGGTGTTAGAAAAAACTTGAAATAACTTGTTAGAAAGAGTGTTCTGTTCAATATATTTCTGATCTCAGCTCCACTAGAAGACGCTTGGGTGTAAGATTCTTTGACAGTCTCATGATTCTAAAGATTTTGGCTGCTCTGTAAATATCTTCTGGTGGATGATAATTTGAACAGCAGTTAAAGGCTTTCCAACTCAGGCAGTCAACATGGCAAAGAACACAATCTCATCTGTTGTGAAGAAGTCAACAAGGACAACTATGTATGTGAAAGACCTAAGCCAAAGGCTCTTGAAACTCTGAGAGCCCCAAAAGTGATTCTTCAGAGACTTTGCTGTTCTTGAGATGAGGTGCATTGATAAACACATCTCTTTCTAATAAAGAACTGCATAAAATATCTCCAGAATATTCTCCAAGAGAGTGAGATTTTGGTTCCTACTGACAGCAATCCCCCTAGCCTTCTGGTTTCAAAATTCCTTACAAAAAAAAAAAAAAATCAAGAAAGTTTTTAGAGCTTATCCCTTATGAACAGTTCCAATAAAGGCTACCTATTAATATTTTTTTCAGAACAGCTGCTTTCATAGAGTTTGGTTTTAAATATTGAGAACTTGCTAATCTTCAAATTTGAAAACCCTCATGAAGGAGCTGTGTTTTAATGTGGAATTAATTTCATTAAAAATCTACAGGAACAATAACTTTCTCTGTTATCTATTAAAGCTCACAAATATTTTTTATTTTAATTTATATTAATAAATGCATATAATACATTTAAAAATTATTCTATTAAATAAAATAATGAAATTGATACAGGTAAAATAATTTTGAAAGACCAATTTTAGTAATTGGATTATTTGGGTATATTTCAAGAAACTTGGATCCTATCCATTTTTAGTCATTTAAATATTTTGTCCTTCTGTTCGGGACATTGTTTGCATAACTGATTTTGTTTTTTTCGAAGGTCAGAGTCATGTTTTCATTTGTTTCTGAAATTCCACTTTCCTGCTGCTGATGCTAACCCAAACGATTTAAATATGAAAGTATTCTCTACTACCTATGTAAAGAGAATGAAAGTTATGTGCAAATTTCTAGGTTGTTTTGAGGCATTAGGGGACAGAATATGATTCATGTAGTGCAGTGGTTTACTTTATTGGTATTTTCTAAACAGAACGAATTCTTTGTTAACATATTATGACCTGTAAAGCATTACAGAACCCGAATATGTGAGTGTAGACATTAGGCTTGTGTTACTGAGGAGCATTTCTGTGACAGGAAAGAGAACTGTGGTGCTGGATATTTTGTTGTTTGCATGTCTCACTCGGAAATTATCTAAATTTGTGATATAGTATAACTTCATAGATTGTGAATTGTTCTGCTTGTTGTTACAGAATGCATAATTGTTTGCATCTTGTTTATCAAAATCTCACTCTAGTGTTTATGGTGTATATTGTTAGGTAGCAAAACTAGGTAACAGCTACACTTGTTATTTACTTTCAGGTTTTTCTAATGTCTGTTATTCGCCTTTATGTGAGAGCTTGCTTACTGTCTTAGACTGCAACTGGTCTCTAGAGAGCCATAAACACAGTACACAACATGAAGGTTAACCTCTTTGCAAATGTTACTGTGTTCAGCTCAAGCCACCTGGAGGTCATGTTTGGGCTCTTACTTGTCTTTACTACAGAGTCATTTTCTGTGAAATGTACCAGTTGTGGCCTTTGTGAGAAAAGTCTACTCTATTCAGAACACTTGCTGAAACATCACAAAAAGCATCAAGTATAAAGAAGTGGCATATAATGGATATTTCTTGATCAGATACTGGACACTATTGTTATTGTCCTCTCTTGATTTGCCTTATCCATGCTAGGAGGGAACTCTTGAAAGGACATTATTCCACTAAGTGGCTGGGATATTTTAGTCTGTCCTTATAAGGGTTTAGCATCTGCAGCTGCATCTTTGATGTGCTCATGCTTAGCGTTACATGCAATCAGTTGGTGAAATTCCTGAGGTAGTCATTCCATGGTTCCCATCTGTGTTCCTGAGTCTGAGAGCTTCTGACTAATTATACAATTTTCTCTGTACGCTGTAGGAAACAATTCCATTTTGGCTCTAGAAAAAGGGATTGGGTTGGACTGGAATATAGGATTGCATAACTTTTTTTCATCTTTAACCACAAATTCCTATGAAAGCTGTTGCACTTCCTCTCTGAAGATACCTGCTCTTGGCTTTTGGTTTCCAGAGTCATTAGAAATATTCAACACCCATATACAGTCCAGAAGACCTAGCAATGGAAAGGCCTACCCAAAATCAGTCATTAAGGAATCAAGCAAAGTTGCATCCCTAAAGAAAGAGCACCATCCCTAGATTCCTATTCTTCTCAAACCCCGAGGAGAAAAGATGGATATAGTATGCAGTTGGGATGACCAGCGGAGCTGGCACAACTGCATCCTAGACTTGTCTGTCCACACTGGAGGAGGAGACATCACAAATATGGGTGCTTGTTCAAATAGACAGGATCTAAAAGCTTTTTTCTAGGTGCTGCAAATAAAACCAGCGCTTACAGTCTCTACCTCCTAGCTGTGTAGTTGTAGGCAGAGGCAGAAATCTCAAGTAAAAGACTTCAAGCTCTAGGTGATCCAAGTAGGTTTTGTGCAACTTGAGCATCTTTTGCAGACAGGGTCTGACAGAGGGGGATCTTTCAACAAGTCCTAGACAAGTCTGGGAACTGCCTTTTAGAGTGTGCCAGCTCTTTGTATTATACAATATAATTATCTGAACATCCTTTTACTCATCTTCCTCTAATGACAAACTCTGTCTGTCATCAGATTTAGCAGTTTCCTGGAGAAAGATATCGTCAACCCAGTTTACTGAGGTAAGCCTGGGCCTTTTCTGTAGTTTCAGAGGTGTAATCACAAATTCTGTGTTCTCTGTGCTTAATTGTGGTCTGTCAGCTGGCCTTCTTGGTCAGCATGTGTGTCGCTGCCTGCTGGGGAAAGAGGGAGACAACTGAGTGATTTGGGGCTCTCCTGCAATTTTCCACTCCACCACCTGCTTTGGAAGTGGCTGTAGAACTGCCAAACATGCTGAAGTGGTTAAGTGTACCAGCTCCTAAAGAAGCTGAAGGGGAGGAGTGGTTCTGGCCTGATGGGTTTTCAAAGGGAGCTGAGACTTTGAAGTTCTGTTTTAGCAGCTGCCAGGTATGCTGCCTCAGCCCTGTGCAGCACTTCTGCCCCCAGCCTTCATGCATTGCATTCTTCTTTACAGTGCCAGGATGGAGAGAGGAAAATAAAAGAAAATTAATTAAACCAAGAGTGTGGGCATTAGCAATAATTTTGCTTTATTATATTTTACCCTTTGAGTTATAGTGCCTTGTGCCACGTGTCAGTGAAGCACCTTGCACTTGCTTGGGCCTATTAGAGTAATAAATTTATTTCACTTCTGTTTTCTTTGCCTTTCTAATTACTGCTTCCTCACCTCTCTTCTGCTTTATGTCCCCTCCCAAAATAATCGTAGTAATTTTAATCTTTTGTTCTGTAATGGCCATGTAAAATAGGCAGAGATTTACCTCCGTGATGCCCCAGAACTCCTTACTGAGACTAGAGGGACCAGATCATCTTTCAAATAAGGAGAGACAGAGAAACGTGGTGGCTAAACCAAGGCTTCATATAAAGCCTCTCTTAAAGCAAGGACACCCCTCACTGCTGTATCTGCTGCAGGCAGTTAGCTGGGAGCTTCCCCTTTCCTCACTTAGCTTTTCTCTGCCAGAAACAAGATGCTGTAACTCAGTTTATTCCACTGAATACTGAACTTCTTTATGATAATGTGACCTCCTCTGTGATTTTTCTTGTTGAAACATTGGGTTACTGGAAATGCTGCAGACTGAGCTCTGTTTTCAGGTGAAGAGGTAGATAGATCCCAATAGGAGGTGGGAATTTATGGAACAACGTTAGGAGTGGAATGGGGACTGTATTCTGTATAGCTTAAAACAAAAGACAGCAAGGAGGCCAAAATTGTTGTAAACTGGAATAGTCTCTTCTGGCAAGGCAACACGTTTCTGTGGTATTAATCCTTGGAGAACAAAGTGCCAAAAAATGGCGAGGTTCTTGCTCTGCAGTACTTGAAGAGCTTGCTTTTCCAGGTGAGGCTTTATAAAAATAAGTCTTTCCACTCTTTTCTTGCAGTTCTTTATGATCCAGTCCTGGTATGTCATCACCAGTTTCTGGAGGCAATAGAGGGGGACAGATGCATAGGAAGTTTTGGGAAGGAGGTGCACTGTTGTTTTTTGGTTTGTTTTTGTGTGGGTTGGTGGTTTTTTTTTTTTGTTGTTCCAGTGCTGGGTATAGATCTTTCTAAAATATTTTCTCTTTCTGTATTAAAAATTGATAACATGTAATTCAAAATTGAACCTGCTGTTCTGTTCTAAATAGGCTGCATTTTAGCTATCAAAAAAATACAGCAAATATGTTTGAAAAATACCTTGTGAATTTTTAGGGCAGAATTATTTTCTGAAAAGTAGTTTTCTGCAAGTAGGGTATCTCTGGAGGATTCTTAGAAGGAACACTACAGGCCTGGAAAACTTCTGTCAGTTTTAGCTTGAGAAGAGCATTGCTAGGAATTTGTGCTGCCTTGGTTGACATAAGCACTTCCAGAAAGTATCTTCCATAACCTCTAAGGAAACTGGGTGACCAGTGGAGTGAGGGAAAAATAGCACTTACCCTTTACACTACAAATACGGTATTGTGTGACCATCATGAGACTTGCAGGGATTCCAAAAAAGCTAACTGTAAAACAGCCAGCACCACAACCCTGGGATTGCTTTGGTGCCAATGTGCCATGCTGCTTTTAGGATGGCTGGAAATCTGTATGTCATGGTTTGTGTGTAGTGTCTGTGTGTAGTATCTATCTGTAGTCTCTGCATCAGTAGCCTTTTTTTTTTTTTTCTCTTCCCCCCCTGCAATGTGTGTGATAGGATGGTCTCGTCTATGCAGCATATAGTTACTGGCTCAGCTTCTGCAATAGGCAGTAACTCATGCTAGTGTTCTCTCTTTGTGGATCTGAGCGTATTCCACCACCACCCCCGGACTATATTTTATGTAATCACTTTGTTATAGACTTCAGAAAGTGTGTGCTGACACAGACACAGTCACCTCTTTCTATTCTTAAATGTTCAGGGAGCTGTAGCAGGTGAGTAGATCTTTGTACAGGAGGTGGAGGTGAAAAATTTTCTCCCTTAACTCCAGCATAACAGAACTGCAAAAGGAACCTGAGGAGGAAAAATGTTATGTTTAACAGGGGGGAGATCACTCTCAAATCCAGTCTATTTCTTGTCACACCTAGTTACCTTATCTAAATCTACGTGAGGGACAAGGAGAACAGAAAATACATATGGAATCAGGTTTATAAAATGGGGAAGATGCTAGAGATGCCTTTTTGGCAAGCATGTAAGTGCCATCAGGCTTAGGGAACTGTGTAAGCCTGTCTTCTTTTTATTGGGGAAACTCCTTTAGCTTCATTACATTGGAGCTAGGTTGATAAATTTCAGTTGTTTAAGGGAAAAGGTCTCTTGAGGACCTTTACTCTGCCCATGTATCAATGCTTGGGGAATTATCCAAAAACAAGAGACTTAACCACAAGCATACAGCCTCACAGCAAGGACCCAGAGAAGTGACCTTTAGTTCTTGTTTTGTATTTTTTTCTTATTCTACTGTATTTCAGCACCTAGATGTTATACAGCTTTAGTTATGTTACTGAATGGCAGCAGCAGATGCATATAGCTGTTGCCATGCTGCTACTCTAACTCTTTTACCTGGAGCATTTCTCCTAATATGACTGTGGCCCAGCTAGCTTTCAGGTGACACTTTCCACAATCCCGGATTAGGTGAATTTGTACATCTTTGCTCTGGAAGTACAGAACAGATTCTGGCCTTCCCTCTAGGTATATAGATTATAAATGCAGAAGTGTTGCTTCTTTTGTGAAGTTCTGTTATCTGGCTATAATTCTTGGCCTTGAAATTTATAGGCGTGATGTTGGGAAACAGTATGCTTCAGCATGCTTTGTCCCCATAGACAGACCATTTAAGCTGTCAGATTTATCAAGTCTTCTCTAAGAGACACTCATCAGATGGTCTTCATCTACCACATAACAAAATGATAGGTGTACTGGATGTCAAGCAAAGTTGATTGCTTTCATGAACTTCAGTGCAAATTTTGTGGAATCTAGCGGCTTGTCATGTTCTTTAGAGGTTTCTTTGTGTACTTGATATTTAATATTTAGACAGCAAAACACCTGACTTTAGGAGCATATGACATCTCTGCTCCATGGCCATATGGCATAACTGAAAAAGTCATTTGGGCCTCACATGGTATGAGACCTGGACAACACAACCCTGGAGGAACCCTTAAGGCCCTGTAGCGTAATGCCATCCTGTGCTATGTCTTTTGGGAGGCTGATGGTGGCAGGGGCATTTAGCTTTGGGCAGGGGCAGAGCGCTTTGAGTGCTCTCACCCACCTCATGAATCCTAACCATACAAAAGTCAACAGCCTGTTTTTTGTTTGTTTGTTTATTGTTCTCAAGTGCTCTAGATTTCACCAGTTTAGCCCAACTGTAACTTTTCACTTGCCTCTTGAGACTTGAACAAGGGGCCTGAGCTGCTTTCTTCATACCCCATTCTCTTATGCAGTGGGATCTTGCAGCTGCTGCTTGAGCACATGTAGCAAAGAGCACCACACTCTGGGAAAGCCTACGCAGGAGGAAACTTAATGGAAAATATTAAGGAGAAAAAAATGTGTTTGATGGACTTTTAATATAAAAAGGGGGGAGAAAAAAAGAAAAGAAAAGGGGGAGGGGGAGATTTATTCGCTGTAATAGGAACCAAATGTTGGCTGGGACAGCAGCTGCACTCTCACTCTTTCCCTGTAAATTGTGTAAGCGGCTTTTCAAAGGAGGCATTACAGGGTGCAGGGCTAACTTACTGGTCCTGACTTAACCCTTGCCTCTCTGGAGAGAGGTAGAGAATATGGGTTTCCAGGAGAGATCAGTGACTTTAATTACAGACCCAGTCATAAACATATTCTAGACAGATAGCAGTAGCCATTTACTGTGTTCATCCTCATGTGCTACTGCTGCTATCCACCCATAAAATGCAAACTCTGCTTAGATAAAGCACTAAAAAAATACATGACTAGGAATATATAGAGCCCATCAGTCTTTTCCAGTTTGTTTTTCAATAGACTTGCATACATTGGTAGAAGAAAAGTAGAAGAATGTCAGTACAAGTCATGTTTTGTGTTGATCCACTTGATCCATGCTAGGATTTTACAGTGGAACCTCTGCAGCAAGGAATACCTTTCCCATCTCTGTAAGTGGTGCGGTATTGCATCTAAGTTTCTGTTACTTTGAATTCTGTGGAGTGTGTATATTCACCCCAGAAACTGCCTGGGCTAGGACAAGTGATCAAATTTAAGGTGGCACTTAACACGTCTTAAGTCTGAATGACTTATCTTAATCCAAGTGGAGCTAGACAGTACAGTGAGGTAACTTTACTCAGAGTCCGCCTATTCTGTCTGAACTTCATTAATTAATTAATACTTTAAAATTGGGGCAGGGGTGGATGACAAGACATGGTTCAGGCAATTGCATGTCAGATTTAAGCAGGTAATCTTCCCCAAGACTTCCTCATGAGAGTAAAATGATAGCAGGTTTCTGTGTTAGTCTTATTGTATGTATGTCTTGCTATGAAAATATTTTTGCAGGCTCTGACTATATTTGCAGGTGTGGAAGTATTTGCAGGAAACACAAAGCCAGAACCACCTCTCACTCAGTAAAGCTCACCCCTACGTTTTCACTAATTGAGGGTAGAAAGGCTATGTGATTTTGTTAATCTAGATCACACGGAGGAGATATGCTCAGTTGCCTTCATTGCTTCTCCAGTGGCCTCTGATGAGGCAGAATAGGATGAAGGCATTGAACTTTGCAGCCAGCTGGCTGTTAGTTTTCTTCTTGATTTAGCCTTTCTACTAGTGAATTTCAAAGCTGCCATTTGTAAAGAGAAGAAAAAAGTAGTGTTATTTACCTGCCAAGTATTCCCCAGATCAGAGAGACTGACAGTATTTCGTAGTTGGCACGGAGCCAAGGATGCTACTAGGGGCCCAACAAAAATTGGCTTCACTGAAGGGTAAATATTTCATTTAATTTGCTAAGACTGGCAAGTTCAGTGCTTCTGAAAGTAAGAAGCTGATAAAGCCAGCTAAATCCAGGAATAGTTGAGGTAGATCAGGCCTTGCCTGCAGAGGTTTTCCAGTGCTCCATAACCTCATCCTGCCCTTCCCCTGCTAGACTGTCACAAGGCTCTTTTGATGCACCTCATTTCTTACCTGCTACACTCATGACCTTGCCTGTGTATGGAGACCCAGGACCAAAAATGCACTTAATTTCTGATCTGCAGTAGAACTGAGTAGGTACTGCCTTGCCTTTGTTATAAGAAAATCTTTTTGCTCCAAACCCCAGGTTTCTTAATGGCAGGGAAATAGCAGGAATAATTTTCAAAAGTCAGGGAGCAGGAAATAAATTATACAGCAGCATATACCAGAAAAAAAAGGAAGCCCATGAACTTTGATAGTACTTGTAGAATAAAGTGAAGGAGCAAGAAGGCAGTGGGCTTTCCCTGTATAGCTATTGTGCATGCACATCTGGAATAGTGTTCTCAGTTTTGAGCACTTGCCTAGCCCCAAATACTGATAAAGTGGAAAAAGTTCAGAGAAAAGCAATATACAATCAAAGGCCAGAAGGGACTGAGTTGAGGAAAAAACATGAAGGGAGTTAAATGTCCCAAGGCTGGCTAAGCTCGAAGAAGGCATAGCTCTAGTAGTGAAGGTTTAGACCTGAAATAAGAGGAAGGTCATGCAATAAAACAGAGAAAATGTAGGTTTAATTGGGAATCTCAGGGAAAATTCTTGACACTGAACGTGTGTGGAGTTGTGCAGCTGAGAGTGTGACACATGGACTCCTCCAGCCACTGAAACATGCGCTAATCCTGCACCACAAGGAGATAAGTTGGACGCTTTTGCTCACATCTTTGTTTTTGAATAAAATTCTTGTAACAACATCAGCTCTCTCAGTTGAAAGGGGGAATTGTGAGAATAGCAGAGGGGGACTCCTGACATTTGCTAGTAATTATGCACATTAAAATGTCCTGGGATGCTTGAATTGTGCCTCTGGTAGCTATTACAGTTAACCTGTGAATGGATCTGGAAATTGTAGTTAAATCCACAGAACTTTTCATGTTCTTTACCTAAGCCTACTCAGTCCCAAGGCTTTTCACATGGACCTTGTACATCTTCTGTTGTCTCATGGCACAAAGATACTGATGGTGAGAACCTCTTGTGTAGGTAAAAGTAGCTTGAGCTGCTGGGAAAGTGGGGAGCTGAAGACCTAAGGCTGAAACTATTACAAGATGCCTGCATCTGTGCCTCATCACTAAGAAGTGAAAGCTTGAGTGATAGGCTGGAACAGAAACTCTCCTACATCTCTGCAACACCTTCACCATGGGAGATTGCATTTGTTGCTTTGAACTGGATTTGAACCCAAAATGTAGTTCCATATGTTTATTGTGCCAATGCAGCCTTGACATGCTGCTCATTAACTTTAAAAGCTTTTCCTTGGCTTCTCTTGCAGAGCTCAAAAGCAGATTGCAGGCCAGGTGATGGCATCCTCGTTTTATACAGGCCAGCTGCTTCCTGCCCCTTTCCTGTCTCCAAGTACAGGCACCGTGGCGAGTTCTGGACAGCTCCCTGTGCCTCAGGGATCTCCAAAGTCCCAGGCAGAGCTCTTTTAGGAATATTAAAAATGCTTTGTTTGCCCCTGGTTTTCTGGAAAGCTACCTTTCTTTACCTTTGTAACATAGCTGCTGCTGCTGCTGCATGTTTTAGGGGCTTGCATGTTCCAGCAATCAGAACTACAGACCATGCTAAAATGCAGACTCTTGCTGACTAAACTGGACCAAAGTCATTCTTTCATAGGCACTCCTGATAACAGCAGAGGCCAGGAGCAAACCATTCTCAAAGACTTGTTGCTCTGTTTTTCAATTTTTAATTTATTGCTTTTGAAGCTGAGGGGAGAGAAAGAGGGAGAAAAGACAAAGAAAGGCCTTGAGGCAGGCAGCGCTGTGAGAGGCCCGACAGTCCTGCATCCCAGCCAGGCCCCCAGCGTCCTGGGCTTTGTCCCACTATGTTTATCATTACTCCATAGCCAGCCCCAATCTAGGGCCTATTGTTAGGGATGGAAGAAGCATGTAATGTGCCAAAGAAAATGTTCTGTGTTTTTCTGAGTGCCTGAACATAAGTCAGCAGGATGCTGGGAGCTGCCACACTAGACAGAATCATTAGTTACTATGCCAACTACTTTCTAGCAGCTGGTGCCCACCAAGGCTTTGTACTAAAAGCTTCTTGGACTTGTCATACCACCTGAATGCCCTGTGGGAAAGAAACTGCTGTCTAAGTTTGTCTTGCATTCCATGGCAAGGTGGGAGCACTGATTTATAAATGCACTGGGTTCTCTTATTGCCAGCAATGGCCCTTGTTCAACCTTAGCTCCAGCCTTTACAGGAAAGGATGTGAAATACTTTCATTGTCAGCTTGTTTCCTTGTCTAAAAGGAGGATAATTCTTTTCTCAGTTTGCTAGACCTCCAGCTATACTGACTCCTGCTGTGATCCTATCGGTTCTCACAAACTAAGCGGGGTTAAACATAGAGGAATATTCTTCAAGAATGCTGAAGCTTCATTTTCACAAGTAATTTGAGCCTAGTTTGCATTGCCTTTCAATGGGATGTAGGCACTTTTCAAATGTTTCAAAAGTGCCTGCTTAATAAGTGATATATGGGGAACACCAGTATACTTCATGAACTGGTATTGTTGCCTGCCACACAGGAGCTGGTATCAAACAAGTGCCTAGCTGTGCCACTGGAAGAAGGCTTCAGTTGGAATATAAATGAAAGCCCTATGTGTAATATTTATGATATGTGAAAATCTTTAAATATTTTTTGGGAACATTGGAAGCTTTAAACCCAATTTATATCCAAATTATACATAAAGAAATTATATTCTGAATCCCTTCTACTCCTGCATTACCCTCCCCTCCTCTGGTTACTTCCTTGTAGTTTCACTTTACTAAAGAGTTTTCTTTGCCCTGTCCTCTGCTGTTGCCTTTTATTGTCCTCATCCCAGCAGTGGTGGTGGGGTAGTAGACCCTGCTTTGTCAGATGTTTGAATGAGTTACTTAGGAATGATGGATGCTAGGAGAAGTGTGGGCTATCATTAGTAGTTACCAGTGTCATTCTTTTAGTATGGATTTGTTGTATGTCAGATAGTTCTTCATCACTACGAGATTCTGAGTGGTGTTCTGTGGTTTGGTCTTGTCTACAGCTTCAGTCCTTGGTATTCCCTTCAAATCTGTTTGAAGTGGGAACAGAAGCCAGCTCTCTCCTTTCTTGTAAGAGCTGATAACCGCATCCCTTCTGTACAGAGGCTGGATTTCATTGAGCCTCCTTTTTCTGTAGTCAATGAGCGAATGTATTAGTATTTTATTAGTATTTAGTATTTTAATACACTAGCATTAGTTCCTAGTACAGGTGTAGGTAGTTGATTGCATAAGGGTTGCTTACATCAGAAAAGAGCTAATGAATTGGAAAAGAGAACTAGAGCAGAAAGGGAATGTGGAACCAGAAAACCTGGAGATGAGTGCATGGTGTTCTAGCACTTTCAGGGTGGGTTGCGATCATAATAGCATGGAGATCTGTTGAAATTGGTCTCAGAAGCAATCCTGTATCTTTTGTGATGCAAAAAGCTGCAGCAGAGAGGTCTTATGCTGTCAGTGAAGAGGAAGAGGGAATTCTGGCTCAGGCTTTATGAAAACTAGAGTTGAAAGAAAGGAACACAGTGGGTTTCTTGCCAAAAATACTGAGTAGCCCTAAGGGCTGCTGGAAGGACAGAATCTTGGTTGCAAAGGATGGACCATAATGCCAAGGCTGAGATTTCCTGTACATAGTGAAGGCCTGAATTCTGGCCAGGTCTCTAAACTAAGCAACTCATAAATAATCCTGAGCAAGTTGTGTGAAGATTGCTCACAACCAGCCTGGCTGACAGAATGAAACCCAATCTCTTCTGGTGGCACAGGCAGGAATTTCTATTTCCCATTGGCATCTGTGTGCATCTATACCTATATCTGTCATCTGTACATGTGAGCAATGAATATTCAGTCAATCGTTAGTGTTCAAGCAATAATCCTGAATTGAAAGCAAGCAGGTCCGTGAGTACTGACTCCATGATCCTCATTTCCACTGGGGGTGTGGAGGCTTTTCTGGTTGTTTTTGGCTTTGCCTAAAACGGTGTGAGTTGTGAAAAAGCTTTTCCTTCAGTTTGGGGTATTTATATAGTCTCTCTGCCATGTAAACTCTATAGTATCTATTAACATGTAAGGTCCCCTACAGCTTTTTTCCAGCCTTCGTTACTGTGCTGAGCCTGTTGTAGAATTCCTTAAGCAGAAGAGCTAACTTCAGGAAGGGTGCAGAGGTGCTGTCATGCTTTGATAAATCATCTGACAGTCAGAGACTGAGAATAAGAGCTGCACCATGATGCATTCCTGTGAGCACGGCAAAAAGACTCAGAGCTGGAGCACGTCTCTGGCAGCAGCATATTGAGTCTCAGATCCTAAGCCCTGTTCTCCTGTACCAACGCAAACTTTGCCTTAGATGTAATATCAGCAACTTGATAACATGTTATATGGGGACTTTCCAAAACTGCAGATGAAACATCTCTCTACGAAAGTGATCCGAAGACTTGCAAATGTGCAGGCTTTCTGTCATCAAATATTTAATGCTTATATTATAAAAGGCTGAAGTCATGCATAACAAATTTATACTGATTTCCATCTATGAAGAAGCAAAACCCATGGAAGCTAACAAAAGCCTATTCAATCCGGAAGGGATTCTGCAGGCCATGAGAGTAAAATCTACTCAGGCAAGCAACAGTGTTTTCAATATATTATCTAGAAAAAAGTAAGTGCTGTTGTCATGCATTGTGTGGAGTGAAGGTATTGGAACCGCAGGGAGTTGTGTACAAAACTGTCTATGCTGCAAGAAAATGTTAGCCAAAGTTTTTGTGGTTTTGTTTGTTTTTTTTTTTTAAATTTAGTTCTTCCTAAAGATTTAATAACATAGTTTCAACAGTGTTTTCCTGGGTAGTTTAAACTAAGCTTATCTGGGCAATATTATATCCTAACGAATTTAGTTTAGGCTATGGATCATATATTGGTTAAAACAGAAAAAGTGGATTAAAACAGGTCAGAAACCAAATGAAAGCATTTGAGAGTTCATTAAAGTGGACAAAGGTTGGAGCAAGGCAGCAATCCCAGTGCATTTTAAAAAATTGGACTATCAGTCTTCAGTATTTGTATTTCCATAATAGTTAATCCTTTGCCAGATATCTCAAAACAAATGAGGATCAAGGAAATGATACTAAAGTTTTGCCATTCAGTTAGTGGCCCTCACAGTACTACAGACTGCAGTCACTGTACATCGTCTCTGTGGCACAAAGCCAATTTGGCTATCAGCAGGTCCAACTTCAGTGGAGTTCTCATTTCCATCAGTTTTATCTCCTCTATTTCATCTTGACTTTTATGTTTTAGAACAAATCACTCAATGTTTAGCTTCCCAAGCATTCTTTTGGATCAAAGGATAAATTTTACGCATTGCAGGTTCTGAGCTGGAGGTAGATATGAGAGAAGTTGGAACAGACATTAGTTTCTAGAATTAATCATGTAACTTGAATGAATACCTTAGAGAGTGCTTGACTGAATTCTCTAACTTCTGACTGAGATAGGTTTTGTTTCAGACCCCTGATGCATAAACAATACTGGTTGCATTTTCGCAGACCAGAAGGACTATCTGGTTCAATGTCTTGCCACAAAAGGAGAACTAAGGAGAATTTCCATCCTTTATTGGATGCAGGGGGAAACGTAGTGACAGAGGACAAGGAAAAGGCTGAGGTACTTAATACCTTCTTTGCCTCAGTCTTTAACAGTAAGACCAGTTGTTCTCTGGGTACCCAGCCCCCTGAGCTGGAGGACAGGGATGAGGAGCAGAACGAAGCCCCCGTAATCCAAGGGGAAATGGTTAGTGACCTACTACACCACATAGACATGCACAGGTCTATGGGGCCGGATGGGATCCATGCGAGGGTACCGAGGGAGCTGGCAGAAGTGCTCACCAAGCCACTTTGCATCATCTGTCAGCGGTCCTGGCTGATAGTCCAGCTCCCAGTTGACTGGAGGTTAGCAAATGTGACATGCATCTACAAGAAGGGCTGGAAGGAGGATCTGGGGAACTGCAGGCCTGTCAGCCTGACCTCAGTGCTGGGGAAGGTTATGGAGCAGATCATCCTGAGTGCCATCACATGGCATGTACAGGACAACCGGGGGATCAGGCCCAGTCAGCATGGGTTTATGAAAGGGAGGTCCTGCTTGACCAACCTGATCTCCTTCTGTGACAAGGTGACCCACTTAGTGGATGAGGGGAAGGCTGTGGATGTTGTCTACCTGGACTTTAGTAAGGCCTTTGACACCATTTCCCACAGCATTCTCCTGGAGAAACTGGCTGCTCGTGGCTTGGACGGGCGTACTCTTTGCTGGGTGAAAAACTGGCTGGATGGCTGGGCCCAAAGAGTTGTGGCGAATGGATTCAAATCCAGTTGGCAGCTGGTCACAAGTGGTGCTGCCCAGGGCTCAGTACTGGGGCCAGTTCTGTTTGATCTCTTTCTCAGTGATCTGGAGGAGGGGATCGCGTGCACCCTCAGTAAGTTTGCAGATGGCACCAAGTTGGGCGGGAGTGTTGATCTGCTGGAGGGTAGGAAGGCTCTGCAGAGGGGTCTGGACAGGCTGGATCGATGGCCCAAGGCCAACTGTATGAGGTTCCACAAGGCCAAATGCTGGGTCCTGCACTTGGGTTACCATGCAACCCCATGCAACACTACAGGCTTGGGGAAGGGTGGCTGGAGGGCTGCCCAGTGGAAAAGGACCTGGGTGTGTTGCTTGATAGCTGGCTGCATATGAGCCAGCAGTGTCCTCAGGTGGCCAGGAAGGCCAATGGCATCCTGACTTGTGTCAGAAACAGTGTGGCCAGCAGGATGAGGGAAGTGATCGTCTCCCTGCACTTGGCACTAGTGAGGTCGCACCTTGAATCCTGTATTCAGTTTGGGGCCCCTCACTAATGGAAGGGCGTGCAGGTGCTAGAGTGTGTCCAAAGAAGGGCAACGAAGTTGGTGAAGGGTCTAGAGCACAAGTCTTACAAGGAGTGTTGGAGGGAGCTGGGGTTGTTTAGCCTGGAGAAGAGGAGGCTGAGGGGGGACCTTTTTGCTCGCTAGAACTACCTGAAAGGAGGTTGTAGCAAGGTGTGGGTCGGTCGGTCTCATCTTCCAAGTAACAAGTGATAGGACAAGAGGAAACAGCCTCAAGTTGTGCTAGGGGAGGTTTAGGTTGGATATTCGGAAAAATTTCTTCACTGCAAGGGTAGTCAGGCACTGGCACAGGCTGCCCAGGGAAGTGGTTGAGTCCCCATGCCTGGAGGTATTTAAAAGACGGGTAGAGGTTGTGCTTAGGGAGATGGTTTAGTGGTGGACTTGGCAGTGCTAGGTTAAGGGTTGGACTTGATGATCTTTAAAGGTCTTTTCCAACCTAAACTATTCTATGATTCTATTCTATGATTCTGTGAATGTCCTGCTCAGACAGCAGCCGATGGAAGATTCTGTGGGAAGACCATTAGGTGATGTTACGGAATGGTGATACTTCCCCAGTACTCTCCGGGACTCGGTAATCAGTGATTTTCTGGCCAGGAGATTATATCTTTGTTTATATGTGTATATAAATGTCTTTTATATATGTTAGTGGCTCTTGCTTCTGTGAGTTTGTCTATTTTTGAACCCCTGTAAATTTTTTGCATCCTTAGCTTGCTGTAGTAAGAAGGCATCCACAGTTTAATTATGTTATGAGAAAATCTGCCTCCATTTGTTTGTTTTAATGTGCCCACCTGATTACTTCATTTGGTTTTTCCTATGTCATGTATCATGAGAGGTGAGTAATTGTTCCCTATTCTCCTTCTCCCTGAAGCTCATGATTTTATAGGTATTTTTCATATTTCCTTTCAGTTGTCCTTTTTCCAAGCTGAAGAGTCCTTATTTACTTAGTCATTCCTCAATATATAAGCTGTTCCATACCTTTGATCATCTCTACAGCATTTCTTTGTACTTTTTCCAGTTCTACTGTATGCTTTTTGAGAAGGGAGGAGGGACAGGAGTTAGAACTACCCTCAGTATGCAAGAGATGGATGCAATTTTGGTTTATATCGTAGCATAGTAGTGTTCCTGGGTTTGCTCCCTATGCCTTTCCTAATAATTCCTTACACTGAATTTGCTTTTTGTGAGAGTATTTTAATGATGTTTTCATAGAAAAATCTATTATAACTATAGTTATAAGGTCTCCTTCCTGAATAGAAATAACTAGTTCAAAGTCCATCACTGCATAAAACTAGGATTGTGTTTCCCTGGGTACATGACTTTGTAGTTATTAAATTGAATGTCATCTACTAATTTAATGTCTGATCATTCAGTAATGTGATGTTTTTTTCACACTTCTCAGTGACTTTCAGTTTTTCAGCAGCAAACTTTTTTTTTTTTATTTCATTTCATTCTTCTTTTCCCAGATCACTTATAAATGTTTTGAACAGCAGAGACCATAGCACAGATTCTTGTGGGACCCCAGTGGTAATCTCCTTCCATTGTGGAAACTGTTCATTTATTCTAGCTCTGGTTTCATGTGTTTAACTAGTTATGAAATCCATGAGAAGTAACCCCTTTATCCTACGTTGGCTTTCTTTATTTAGGAGCATTTTGAATGAACTTGCCAAATTTTCTCAACTGAGAAATTGCTGGTTTGAAAAAGTTACTCTAGGTAAATGGGCAAATACAATTGTTGTTTAGTTCAAAACAGAGGTATTGAAGATCATAGTCTTTCAGTAGTACTGATGAGGAATTAATCAGGCTGTTTACTGAGCACTAACATGACTTTGATGGAGCTTCTCAGCTTTGTATCTGGTGCAGTTGATGTTTGTTTCAAGGGCTGGTCTGCAGTAACCCCCAGCTATCTCCCAAAGGGTGCATCCCAGTCCCAGAACAGTCCTTTGTGCTTTTCAGCTGTCAGTGTGACCTGACTATACTGGGGTGGGGGGTGGGGGTGGTGTAACAGAGACTCCAGCTACTTCACACAAGGGAAAAATCCACTGAGCTTTAACATCAGAATGGATGGTGGAGTCTGTATCTATGCAGTGGAAGGAGCAGATACTGGCCTTGGGATGGGAGTTGAGGCCAGGTGATGGTAACCTGCTGATAACCCATGTGGTGTGCTGGTGGGATTGGAGAGGGGACAGCTGGGGATCGTTTCAAAGATTCCTTGTGCCTTGTCGTGTCCTCCTTTTAAGTTATGCTTTCTGTGGCATCCCGTGCCCAGCAGGGGACAGTGCTGGGAGGCCAAGCAGCACACACGCATCCATGGATCCAGAGCTCAGCAACTGCAGGTAAAACCACAGTAGGAGAGGATCATGACCCCATTACTGGAGCAGAAGGGGGAAGGCAAGTTTGGAAGAGAGAAGCAGCTCTCCCAAGGTTAACCACAAAGCCAGATTCAGACCTATACAACTTGGGTTTCAAGGCCTGAGTACTGTCAGCACACTATAGTTGTCACTTTCCCAAGCACTGGTGAAAGGAAAAGAACTGAAAGACTGAGAATCTTGTAGCAAAAGGGAGCAGGGAGTGAGAGTCACTTAGCCAGTGTTGCACTTGGGTACAATGGAAGCAAAGGCCTGAGGAAGCATGGTTGGGGATCCCTTGAACAGGGAAGTCTAGAGAAGGTTACCTACAGCCAACGGCCCATAAGAGCAAAAGTGGTAGTGGTGCTCCAAGGAGGAGGCCCAGAGGATGCAGGGTGGAGATGCTGGCAGCTGGACTCCTTTTCCATAGCTCCTCTGTTGCTGACCCTTTAGTGTTGTTGAGTCCTTGTCCTCAATTTGGTTTGAAAGGGATGCATTAGGTTATTTTTGAGGGAGAGTACATAGGGCTGGCAGTTGCTTCTGGTCTTGTTTGAAACATCCTTCTGAATATTTTAAGGGTTTGCTGTGATGATGAAGCTTGTGGGGGAAGGTGCAACACATTCAAGGGAAGCTATGACATGTTCAAAGGATCTAGGTTGTAAGTTTTGATAGGATCCTGAAGCAAGGAGATTGCAGGTAACTCCCTTGCCAAAACCATGACCTACACTCTGAATCATGGCACGAAATGTAAAAGACACCAAGTATCTTTTACATCCCAGTTACTTATGACATGCATAGGAAACACAAGGGAAGTCTGCCCTGGGAATCTGAAA
The DNA here is from genome assembly GCF_965183815.1 of Platalea leucorodia. NCBI lineage: Eukaryota > Metazoa > Chordata > Aves > Pelecaniformes > Threskiornithidae > Platalea > Platalea leucorodia. The sequence goes on along the minus strand of NC_138829.1, from coordinate 26,322,784 downwards.
GAAACATTTGGGAAGACTGGCTGAGAGAAACATGACAGAGATCAGCAGAAACTTGGGAAGCTCAGGCATTGAGGCTTGAAGGTTTTATTAGCCAGAGTGTCAGGATTCAGTGGGTTATATGGCATCCTGCCTTGTGAGCACAGGATGTGTGAGTTGCTGGGCCATTGTAGCCTCTTCAGGACACCTTGTGGTCCTGTCAGTCTGCCACCTGCTCTCTGCAAAGCCCCTCAGCCTTGTGTAGAAGTGCGTTGGTGCTGCCGTCTCACCGAGGCTTACAAACTTCAAAGCAAGCCAGTGACCTCCTGTTGGTACTTATCATGTTGCAGGCCACAGCTGAACTTCCACCGTATAAGCCTGGGTTGTAAGAGCTCCTGCCTCTTTGCAGGAGGCCTTTTCTCCTCTGGGAAAGGCTTGTATTACTCTGATGATAAAAGAAATGAGCCTATCTTCAGTCCCCTCACGTCTTTTGGATTCGAACTGTGTGGAGTCAATATGTACCCTAGTTGCAACCTCATCCTACCAGTCCTTTATCCTCTCTACGGATATTGTATTGTATGTCTGTCTTCTATTCCACTCTCACTGCAGCATGTGTGTGCTTGGCGTAAGCTTTGTGTTAGTGTATTAACAAAATCTCTACAAATCCAAATAAATAATTATCCCATTAGTAATGGGAATCCTTAGCTCTTTTCCTGCTGCAGCTCTGCCTCTCTTCAGTGTTAATCAGCCAGAGACATGCTCCAGTTTAGAGTTTTTCTTCTCTTTTCCTTTGTTCTCCTCAAGCATGGTGTTATGGCTAGTCCCAGCCTGGAATTCAAGAAACTCCTTAGCAAGATGGCAGTTGGCACATGGTACCTCTAGCAGTTGTTGTGCTTGCTGGAGCCACTTAATACAAATTCATAGCTGGCTAAGTATTAAGAGATTTTTAGGAAGCAGAAGTGCCTTGTAAGCAGGAGTCCTTATATGCAGAGTGGTGAAAGCGTGATGGCTCTTCTTTTCTCAGGGCTCCAGAGAATCATCGTTTTGCCTGGGAAGGAGAGATGGAGAACAGTGTCTACAACAAGGTGACACGGAGTCCGCTCGCACATCCCAACTATCAGCTCCATTTTGCTGTGCAGCAACTTCAGCAGCAGAAACTTCAGTCACGACAGCTGTTGGAGCAAAGCCAAGCCCGGCACCAGGTAACTAAGAAAAAATCCTGCCTGGGATGTAGCAGTGCTGAGTCTTCAATGTGCAGAACCAATCCAGAGCCAGTACATATGGCAGAGCTTTTGTGAAGGAAGTAGCTCTTCAAGTGGGTTGCAAAAACAAAACTAATATTACCTGCAGTGATTTTGATAGCATTTTGATGCTTTAGTTTCCAGTGGCTTTTTCCACTGCATTGGCATCCTCCTCCGTTTGGCTACTGGCATGCTGCTGCTTGCTTTTCTGCACCATTTCAGGGTGGTGGTCCTTTGTTGTCCACTTATAGTGTCTCAGACAGACTTAGAACTGTCTACAGTCTCCACAGTTCTTTGTCACTTAATCTTGTCACTGATGATATGTTCCTGCTTTGACTTGAGTTCTTCTTGAGTAGTGCTTCAAGCTGGGTCACTGTTGTATTTCAGTGTTCCTAAACATAGGGTCTTGAAATTGTGTTGGCAACTGTGTCCTCTGTGGCAAACAGACCCCATCAAGGCTTCATCTTGACTAAACTCTCCTCCTCCTGGATGTCTTCTCATACGATGCAGTTATCAAAAGAGCAGTATGTTAAGGGGACTCAAAAATTATTTAGGAGAATCTTCATTCTTTTGAAAAAGAATTAATTTCTTTTAAGAGCCTTCAGTGTACAGGAGGCATGGCCACTGACCCTGATGCCAGATGCAAGTTTTCTCTGCAACCCTGAAAATCTTCTCCAGGCACCCTACACATTTTGTTATTACTGCATTTAAGATCTCCTTTAAGTGCTTTACATGGAACCATCTGACAGATACATGATTCCTCTGTTACAATTGCAAGGAGAAAAGATTGGCTAAGTGTCCAGGAGCTAGAGGAAATATGAAAAAGGGTTTGTATTGGTGTTCTGGATGACACCTAGATGCCAAGGGTGGACCACTGTGTCTGGAACTGCATTTCCATCCTGCCTGGGGAATCTTCCAAGGTTACAATGAGTTCATTGATGCACTCGTTACTTTTCTTTGTTATTATGGAGAGGTGTGCTCTTAATTGAGTGATGTCTAAAAGCCTTCCCTGCTAAAGGGAAGGAAGTTTTTGGGTGAATGACCCTTCATTCACAAGAGATTGGTCTCTATTAGGAAGGAGCTAATTGCTGGTCAGTCTGGCAGGACTGGACTCTTACAAAACCATCAACAGAACTAACGTGGAGGTCTGAACACCCACTCTTCCTCCTGTGAAGCAGATGAGTTGCTAGTCAGGGTCCTTTACAACAGGTTACAGGCAAATTGCCCTCATCCTTGAGCATCTTGAAGGAGAGGCCGTTCTGCCTTTGCTCCTTGCACTCCTTCTTTCAAGACCCTCACTTAGCCATGCAGTTTCCATCCCCAAATTCCCTCACCTACAGTCTTCTTGCTCCCCCTCTGAGCAGGAGGTCTTCCTTTCATCTCCATTCAGGGGTCTCTGGGTGGGCAGCTGTAGCTGCTCATGAGCTCAGGAAAGGGCTGTAAGCTGGCTGTGCCTGTGAGGAGGCTGGAGCTGGCCATGGGGCCTGGCTGAGCCCTCTTCTAGTTGCTGACATTGAGCTGATGTTATTCTTGGCCTGGGGCAGAGCCATTACTCAGGAGTTTCTGTTAAAGTGATTCTTTGTTAAACCTCCTCTCACCCCCACAACGTGCCCCTCCTTTCTCTCCCTCCCTTCTCCTTCTGAGCCAAGCAGTTTGGAGTTGCAGTATTGAGGCCATTGCCATGCCGCAGGGCTCAGGCTGCACTGAAGCTGCCATTAATGAAGAAAGGTATTTGCTGAACATGGGGGCTTTCAGACTTTCTGTAGTGAAAACCGAATCTTAATAAAATGATTGTCTCTTGGACACTTCTTCTGCCACAAGACATTGTATGGAGCCAGCCAGACCTCCCCTTCCAGTCACAGTTGCACCAATCTTCTAATGCCCCTCCCAGTCACTGCACTACCCTCATCTTTATCTGTCTATCCCCTGCTCCCTATCTAGTTCCCTGTCACTGACCTCTTCCTTATACTAGTTAGCTTCTCAGACTTCGGTTCTTTGACTTGGCCTTTCCAAGAGCTGCCTCCTCTTTGCTGCTGCTTACACACTCCCTGCCCTATATCTCCTTCCCACTCACACTGCTTTGACTTCCATCCCACCTGTTCCTGATGGAAGTCCTGCTGGCCATCATTTGTCCTCTCATTTTCCCCACAGTTGATGTAGCTTATCCTAGCCTGCATGGCTTTACCACATTTCCTAGTCAGTGTCACGTAAGCCACCTATCTCCCGTTGCCTACTCTTCCCTTCTCTTCCTTCCCACGTATTGAGATCTACTCCATCCTTTGTTGTCTTGCCTGCTACATTCAAGTTCCTCAGCCTCCTCTCAACAGAAGAAATATATCCCCCAAAATGGAAGGCCTATCACTTGAAAGAGTGTCATGATCTCTCTGCTTTGGGGAATGCATGCAGGATATCTCCAAGCCTGTTTCATCTGATTGTTCAAGTTCTTGTTAGGGTTAGAAGGCATGCTAGCTGTTTGTCAGTAGCTGAAGTGCATTTATTAATATATCTCAAGGCACACCCTGAGTATGGCATGACCATACATGACTAGATGCCAGTCTTTCATTCTCTCTGTGACAAATGGACTAGTCATATGTATATGGATAGCATGTGAACAAGTAACGGAAGCACCATGATTAATAACACAGGCAAATCTTTCTGCCTGTACATTAACCAGTTTCGATATGTTGGAGATGAGATGGATGCATTGGAAAGTATGGAAGTTCCTAGTCAAGTGTCTGTGTAATAGGAATACCCCCATCTGCCATGCAGTGGATGTATCTCATCATGAAGGCTTATTGCGTACTTTATGGCAGCACCCACTCTTGGTTGAGCACTTTCCAGACACTTAAGAGTGATGATTTCTCCTCCAGGCATTTAACAATTTGCAGAGTAGCAAATACTGTGTAGGTGGAGGAAGAGGAATAATAACCAACAATTTTCGCTCATTGTATGTGGAAGTTAGTTCACACAGTTGTAGTATGGTGGAAATAGATCTTTGATGCCAGAATAGGTACTTCATTCCCTGAATAAAAAGAAAAACACCAAACTGACTCAATGATAATCTAACAAATGGATGCAGTGATAGGGACAGGAACAGAGACAATACAGAGCCTGAGAAAAGAGAAAAATGAAGGGCCAGAGTTTGAAAGTGGAGACAAGAAGCTTAAATCTGATATCAACAAAATCAAGGAACAAGAATTACAAAATCAAACCAAAAGACAAAAATACCCCAGGCTTATAGCAGTATTTTTAATGTTTAAAGGAGACTTCATGTGACACATTATGACCTAGATGTTAGTATCACTGCTGCAGTTGGCAAGACAGTTAATATACCATCATTGTTTATTCTCTAATTGTTTCCTGTACTGGAAAGGCGCCATTAGCTGTTAGGGAGGTTCCTCCTTCTCTGTGTGGCTATGTTCTGTCTGCTTAGCCTAGCATCTTCTGGGTTTAGAATTTTATGCCAAACATTTCACATGGGAAAAAAGCTAAATTAAAACAAGAAAAATACAGTCGTATAGTGGAATGATCCCCATCAGTCCTGCTTATATCAAAAAAGCTCATGTTAAACAAGACATAAATCATGTTAATGAATTGTGTGGTCAGTTATGATCACATTTTCAATCAGAAGTTTAAGTAGATTTTATGCTATAAAGCATCAGGCTAAGTTAATCTTAAATAATTCTCCTCTCAATCATTTAAAAATAGTACATTCTCTGAAATATTCCTCATTTTATGAAGTTCAGAAAAATTGTTTTCTTTTAATGTATGTGACTCTCCTCTGAATTCCCTACAGTTTATTTAGATCTAACTGGGAATGGTGAGTATTCAGAATAATATTCCTAGTATTCCTAGAACTATATTATTCCTGCCTGAGGACACAGGGCCTCTTTGAATGCAGCCTTAAACATCATCAAACTGTTTTCTAAACTATTATATATTGGGCTGCTGTCAGTTTTGCAGTCTTTCTTCCCCTTCAGTCTCTTGTTCATTCTTGTTTTGCAGCTTTCTCGCTCAGATTGTTTTCCCACTAAATGTGCTAACTGCCATTTTTCCTGTTTGAGTCTTGTGATACTGATGAGTCAAAGTCTCAGTAAAGCAGAACAACTGCTCTGAAAGCAGTAGTCTGTGCTGATTTATACCAGCTGAAATTTTGTCCCCATGCTTCTGATCCTGTCACTATTATTAGAATTATGGTAATGCCCAGATGTATTAAGTATCTTTCCAGTACAATGATATGGCCCAATCCTTGTGCCAGAGAGCTCCCAGTACCAAAAGGGAGACAAAGGAGAAGGCACCAAGTCAACTTATTTTAGTATATTTTAGTCTCGTTCTGAAGAATTTACCAAGGAAGACATGCTTCAGGACAGTCTGTGCATACGATGAATTTGCTGCTCTTCTTTAAATTTCTTGATGACCCCAAGATGCTCCTCTTACTGCAGTTTAACACTATGGCAGTTAATAGTACATTTTGACCTTGTTCTTTATTGCCACTTTGTGATTTTTCAACTCAACTAATTGTTGCATCCAAACTGATTTAACTGAATGCATTAATTCAAAAGAATCTCCACTGAACAATTTATGACTCCAAAGGTCTTCCAAGCCTTTTAATTTTGTGTATTTTTGCAATGTCATCTGAAATGCAGTTGCTTTTCTAAAAGTGGTGGGGTTTATTTTGTTGGGTTTGGTGTGGGTTTTTTTGGTTTTGTTTTTGTTTTTTTTTTACTTAAATCCTCGTCATTGCTTATTGCTTATAAACATCTCAGTTTCCAGCACTAGTGATTGGAACTAGCTTGCACAGATCTTTATGCATTGTGCATGTGTGTGTGTCTGTCAGTTCTCATACACTGCTGAGTCTCTCATCGTTTTCTGATTTGCTGATCCAATTTAAACTGAATGACTATAGGATAGAAATCGTACAGCTATGTTTCATATGAATTTCATGAAAATAAAGAGCTATATATCTGGAAAAGGGATTCAACTACTGTTCCCATTAAGGCAAAGGCTGCAGCATGAGGCCGCTCCTAATTAGACAGCAGAAAATCAACACAAGAATGCCCCAAACCCATGAAGGGAGGCATAATTTGGGGCATGCTTTATATTAGGTACTGTAAGATACAGCTCCATGACAGATTCACAGGAAATGAGCTTCATTACCTCCTCGGGTCACAGAATGAACATGTTTTTGCTTGTAACATTTGTTCCGTTACTGTGCTAGGGATGGGTGTTAGATATAGGGATGGTAAGTGCCAGGAACATTCTTTCTGTTTTTGAAGATCATTAATATATCTGCTTTTCTTCAAAGCACTACAGTACCTCCCTGCTTTTAATCATGAGCAGCCCGAGCTCAGCTGCTACTGGCTAATACTCTTAGATGTGCATTGTCCTTACTGACATGCTGTACGTGTTGAGATTTTTCTAATTAAAAACTACTTTTGTACAGATAACGCTTTGTGCATGGTGTTCATGTGTAGATATGGAAGCAAGGAGAGGTTTGGTCTGAGGAGGCATATATGGGATTGGGAGTCAGGATCTTCTCTGATCTCTCAACCTAGCTTTTCATATTGCTTCAGTCTGTGGCTTAGGGAAAATCACCTCTGTCAGTGCTAACGTTCTTCATGTGCAAGACAGGGTTAGTGCTGTCCTACCTCCCCAGAGAATTATGCAAGAGAATTAACTCACTAATGCTTTACATGATTTTTAGCTAAAAAGTCTTATAGTGTTCTAAGTATTTTTCAGATTTGTAGCCCTAAGAACTTGTGAGGGAAGCAAATGTCTCTTCAACATCAAGTTAAATCTGAGAGCCTGGCAAGTGTGGTTCAAGGTTTTTTTTTACTTGCAGCAGCAATAGTTGCAGGGTGCTACCTGCTTCAGGACTGCCTCTGTCAGGGTTTGTCTAGTCTTCTGCTCTCCCTAGACCCCGAGCCTTCAGAATCCTGAGTGATGAGGTCTGTCTCCTACTTTTTGGACGTGCTGAAATCTCTTCGCAACCCTTCCTTTGTGTGGTCAGGCTCTGCTCTCCCCAGCTGCCCTCTTTATTTGCACAGTAGCTTCTCCTGGTTTCCTGTCCTGTCCCCGTGGAGTTCACAGCAGGGCAGCATGCTTTGTAGCTGAATCCAGAAGCCGTGGTCCGTGTCAGCTTCCAGTCTCCCCATCCTTGACTGGAAGGCAGCCAGAATCTCAGCACAGCATGGAGACAAAGGCCTTTTTGGAAGTCCATTACCCCCAAGAAAAACATCCATGACGTTTCTTTAGGCAGGTCTCAGCCCAGCTTTTGCTGATCAGACTTTGTTAAAGCATCCATGCTTGCTGTTTCTTCAGAGTCATGGACCTCCTTGCCAATGCATGTTAACACAGGGAAGGGGTTAAGACTGTATGCTTTTTGGACTCCAGGATCTTAGTGATTTTAATAACAAGAACAACAACTTACAGGAAATATGCATAATATCAAACAGAACACAATGAAATGTCACCCCTGAATAAGAAGGGGGTGCGGTGACTTGAGGGTCTCCATTCCAACCCCATGATGTGTCAGACTCAAAGATGCAAGAGACTAAACTAAGTTCCATTTTAGTTTGTTTTGCTGGGGGGAGGTGGGGTGTGACTGCTATTTTCCAGACTTCTGCACTTGTACCAGCTACTTATTCAAAATCTGAAAGCCGCGATCAAGGTAGAGCTTCAGGGAAGGGAGAGGTTAAGAAGGATTGGGAGCTCAAAGGCATCTTGTCAGTGAGCTTGAGTTAGGAAACAGGCCTGTTTTGGCTCCTGCACTTCCTTTTCTCCCTAGAGCTCTGCCTGTCAGAAACGCCTTCCCACACACCACTGCCCTGCCATTTGCCAGAGAATTGCGGGGGAGAGGGGCTTTTCCTGTCTGTGTGCTGAGACTCAGCCAGCCCTCAGACTGTGGTTTTCTCTGGAGCCTGGAGCCCACTCGCTGTGGCTTTGTGTGTTTTTCACCAGAGGACAGACGCAGTGAAGGGCACTGCTCCCAGGGTCACACTGAGGTGACTGGCGAGTGCTCAGCTATTCCCCTCATCTCCTATCACTGACCTCTAGCTGCCAAACTACCGGTTACGGTATTGCCTCTTTGCCCTGGGAATCTGACTGACTTCGAGGAAAGACAAGGCAGAACTCCCAGCAGGTTGCTTCTTTCTGAAAAGAGTTGAGCAGTTTGCAGAGCTCCTGTAGGGAGCCATTCCCCACTCCCTGCTTTGCCAGTCCACTGCTCAGTTCTCCAGTGGCTCATAACATGCAGATTCTTTTGTTCCCTGTGACAAGTATCCAACATACTTACTCTCCCACCTGCTATAGGAAAAGAACTATTTTCTGTTCCCTGGTATTACTGGGGATTTCCTTTTTGTCAGCTGCTGACCTAAAGTCCCTTTTTCAGAGAAGGTACCCTAGAGCCTTTCTGTTATTCCAAGCACCTACAGCATGACAGTGAAGAACTGGAACTGTAACATCTTCCCCATAACCTTTTTCTCAAATCCTACCTCCCACACAAAGAATAATTGAGCAAGATAAATGCAGAAAGTCAAAGCAATAAAAGCTTTACTTCTTTGTGGATGGGAGCCCACTGCAAGATTAGATTGAGGATAGGACCTCTTATTTTTTAATCCAGAATAGTATAATTCTGTGGCAGTAATGAGCTTGTCTGCCTTCCTAGAAATTAGTCCCAGCTTCCAAGGGTATAAAATTCAGCTCTAAAAACCACTTCACTGACTTGACCACTTAACTATTCTTCTTATGTGTGAGACTGTCCCTGGAGCCCTGGGGTTGCCTTCACCAGGCAGATATTATCCTTCACAAAAATGTCACCCACCTCCATCAGATCTCTCAGCAATATTCAGAGAGGTAATCACCAATTACTGTGGTATTTTTCTTTTCTTTTTTTTTTTTTTTTTTTAACCAGGCTCTCTTTGCCAATTACTCACAATCCAGCACCAGCCATGTATCTATGCCAGCTGGCTCTGATGCCTGCAAGACATCAAGTGCCACTTCTAGTATCCAGAAGGCAGCCAGTTTGCACAAAGTGATGCCATCCCAGAGTACGCCTTCTCAGCTGGTTCCAAAGCCTCCAGCAAACCACAGGCAGGCAGTGGTCAGAAAGGCTGCAGCCCAGAGGATTTCCAAGTAAGTTTTATCTCTTCCCATCCACAACAGGGAGTTGGCACTGGTTCCCCCAAGAAGGCATATCAGAGAAGAACCTGTCTACATGCAACTCTGATATAGATCTTTTTGGCTATGCTGTCCAAGATAAATCTCAGAATAACCTGAGCTGTGTGTACTGAAATACATGTGCACTGTGTTGCAGTTTCGTGTTTCATAATGGTAAGGCAGGTAAGACTGTAACATCATACAAACGTAAGGACATTAGAACTGCCAGATTGAATCAGAGAAGTATCTGATCCAGGGTGGGATTCAGTTACCTAAATACAGGTTGCTAGTGACATTTTAGATGCCCAGGGCTATTCCACCTGACCTCCAGCTGCTGCTCCTGATGAGCACAAATCTTCTGTAGATCTTGTGTTGTATCTGCCAAGCCCATGCAGATATCTCAAATAACTTGAAAGTACCAAGTATGGTACTTAGACATCTATGTTTAGGCACTTGAGTCACTCCCTCCATGTTTAATCTTTGATGGGGGCTAGAATCTGGTGGGTCAGAAGAGGCTGCCAAAAAAAAAAAACAACCAACAATATCCTTACCAAGCTAATCTGCCCTTGAGCCAAGTGTCCCCATAAATTTAACACACAATGATTGACTTATGCCTTCAAGCACAAGTGTTTATTTCATTTAAAGTGTTAGTATTGTGCCTAATGTAATGATAGCTTTCCTCATTATTTGTAGAAATCCTTCTTTTAACTTTTACTAAGCTTTCAGTTATATAGTGCTTGCCATACTAAGGTAGATGGATTTGGCATGTGTTATCTTTAAAAACAAAAAAAAATTCACCACGAAATGTTGCTTACTGATTGTAAGTTTCCTTCCTTTCCATTTCTTGGTGTGTCTTCTCTTTTGTGCATTATGAGAGAATGTGAGTGAGACTTTTTGGTTTTCTTCTTATCCTTTACCTTTCTTGGTAGCTTCCTCAGCTCTCTGTTTATCTCCTCTTAAATGACAGAACTGCTTTAGACTAAATCCTTCATCAGGTCTTTCCTCATATATCCTCAGACTTGTTTCATGCCTGAATACTGAAGGGCAAAAATTGCACTCATAACTTCCTCCCTTAAACTTACTCTACAGCCAGAAGAGTTGTAAAGCTTTCAGAGCAGGTTCCTGTGAGGTTTCCTGATTCTGTGTTCCCTTCCTGTTTAAAGAGAGAAGTTTTAGTAAAAGATTACTCATGAAAGACACCTTATGAAGATGCTACGGTACTGTCAGTGTGCGTGGATCAAATCTGGAACTGCAAGGCTTATTTAGGGAGCTTGGACAGAACTGCTTTGGGGAAGCTTGTGTATTTCCTGCCTGTACTCTTGCTATCTTAAGAGATAGCATACTGAATTAATCCCCCAAAACTATTTAAAAAGAAAACAAGATGTTAGTAGACTTTGTCAACTCAGCAAATGCATATGTGAGCATCAGGTCTGGCAGGTACATGCTGGTGGGTTTGCTCTCTGATTTCTTTTATGTTGGGTAGCTCATGTTAGTACAGGTGACAGGCTATGTCAGTGGGTTTCTCTGCTGGGCAGCAGGGATGTGTATTTGAAGATGCCGGTGTGCTGTGTTCACTTCTTGGCAGAGGAAGTGTTTATCCTTGTGAGATGGAATTGCAGCTCCTTGGACAGACTTTACTTTGCTGCATTTTTGTGGTTTCTGCTCTGTGACGGGCAGGAGTGTGGGAAAACCGGAAAAAGTTCAGCACCAAAAATGCACAGAAGGGGGGAAAAAAGCAAAAGATTCCTTCAGAATTTCAGAAAACTAATCCAAGTATTGAAGGCTGCAAGGAGCCACTCCGGAAATACTTTCCAAGTTGCCTTTCAGTCTCCAGCACAAAGCTCCAAACCCATTCTTGCCATTCATGGGATCTTGCAGTAACATTTTTTCACTTACATGGAAAACAGCAGTGCCCAGCTATATTTCCAGCATACTGAGAGCTGATCATTTAAAAACTGCAATGTCTCAGTCTAATTTAATCCATTCATTGTTGTCAGGAAAAGACCAGAGATGCATCGACAGAGGAGAGTGAATGGAGAGAAGCCTCTGTGTCAAAGGAACATAGATTAGAGAAGACAAAGATGTCTTGCATGCTCCAGCCTGCTCTTTACAGTCCCTGGTACAAATGTAATGTACAATTTATTCCAGGACACTGTGTGTAGTCTGCTTTCAAAAAACTCCAGTGGCAGAAACCCCACCATATGCTATAGAAGACTGTTTAAGAATCTAGACAACCTTATTATCAGAAAGTTTCTCCTGATGTGCAATCTGAGTTTTTCCTTTGTTTCATTCTGTTGTACCTTGTTTCTCCTTCCTGAACCACCCTAAACACTTTCCCTTGCAAATACTTTCCATCTTTTGAATATCCTTCTACTTCTTGGAGTTTCCTAATGTTGCTTAGACTTGTTGAGGTTTTGTTAACCTCAGATAGTAGTTCCACCTGCCAAGTCCTTAATGGTCTTGAATTTACTGTATTTTCTTCAGTTTGTGCTTGCATTGTGGCACCCAGAATTGTACTCTTCCAGTGTGGGACTACCATGTCCTTAGGTTATGACACGGTAAATATCCCACTCTATAACATCTAATCTTATTTTGGCTTTTTGGCTGCTTCATTGCTCTGTCAGGTCATTTTTGATTTGCTGCCCACTCTGACCCCCTAATACTTGTTGGCTGTTTTCCTGATCTCTTTCCTTAAAGAAGATCTCAGTGCTATATATTATTTCTACAAGACTCACTGAAACTAATCCCATTCTGTTGTTAAAGCTCTCATGTCTCTCTTTTTTTCATATAGTTCAGTAAGCCAGACCTTATTTCTCTGTCTGCTCTTGCACGCCTGGCTTTTGTTTAACATCTTTATTAAGATCATCTTTTTAAAGTTGTTTGTAGAATTTCTCCAGAGACTGGACTGTGAAGACAAACTAAAATCAGCTTTGTCTCTTTGACCTATCTCTTCCTTGCATGCATTATCAATTCTCTCCCAGCCAGCACACGTGGCTTCCAGAAGAGGAAGAAAAGAATAAGAAGTAGAAAACTCAACTACAAACAGAATGAGATGCTAAAGATGAACACTACTGACTAATTCAAAAACTATCTAGTAACTTGGACACTTTCCTGGTTAAAACATAAAGGAAAAAAGTAATGGAACAGCCAGACAATTCAGTCTTGTCTTTTCAATTCCTGGCCTCTCTTGTTTTCTCAGTCTCTCAACTTGTAAAAGGTGGTAGGTTGACTTTATAATGGATTGTGTCCAAAGCAGACTCCTTGCTTAAGCTAACAGAGTGGAAAACTGGGGCCCATATTAAGGTGTGGAAAAAGACTAACTGGGAGAAATGGTTTAATATGTAGCTCTATGCTGACATGTAGCCCTGTAAAATGGTCTCATGGGGCTCCATAGTTTTGATTAAATGGATTCCTATCACAAGGAGAAAGATAGTTTTTGAACAGCTAACACAACAAGCTCTTCTTTCTTTCTAATAGTCAGACTGGGTCCTTTCCACTGCTCATGTTGCCACTACTATTGGCAGGTCTGTGAACCATGAAGAGACCTGCTGATAGCCGAGAGCAATGTTTTGAGACAGAGGTCACAGATACAGTATTTGTAAGCCGTGGAATGAAGCACATGTCCCTGGAAGCAGCATTTGGTGTATCAAATCTTCACGTTACAGATGACAGCATGCAAAGTAGAAAAATATATTAGCTCAACTGTCAGAACTCAGACTGAACTGGTACAGGTGGTACACAGAAGATCTTTTAGGAATAAGTCACAATAAATACAAATTTCTGCGCTATCATTCCTGTAGTAACTTTTCAGAAACCTGCTCTCTAACTATGACAGCATCAAGTAGAGCAAGGCCTTGAACAGAACTACCAGTCAAAGAAAAGATCTCAGAAAAATTCAGCTGTCAATGTTAGACCACTGTATATAAAGAGAGGAAATGCCAGGTAGAGGAAAGGAGCATATAGTTCAAGATGTTATCAGGGAGAGAGAGAGCCCAAGAAGATCACTGAGTTTACCAGCAATAGACTGCAATGTCACAAACCATTGGGGATGCTGATCAAAATGGCATAATTTCTTGTACTGAACTTCTCTGTAAATGTCATTCCCAACAACTCTATTCAGGAAGCCTTTCAAAACAAATATTCCCTTGAAGTCCCAACACCATAGCACAAAATCTTTTTACCTTGTTCTTCTTTTGTATATTTGCTTTGCATGGTGCCAGTAGCAGAAGAACCAAAGTCCTGCTCTATTGTAACTAGTACAGAAATAGGGTAGAGGTGATGCGTTTCTCCAGGGTTCAGGAAATCCATCCCACGGCAGGGTGGAGACCTGACTGCAGTTGGATACGGCAGTAGTCAGCTGTTCTAGGACAGGCTGGCCAAGCCTGGCAAATGTGCCAAAAGTCAAATGATGGCCACAGAGTGAGCCCTGTAAAACACTGTGATTCTGGTTTGTATCCTGTCTCGCCCACATGTGCTTATTCGTAGGCATGCGTGAAGTGTCTTAAGTGAGCCGGGTGCATCACATGTACAAACTGAATGCCCATTGAAAAGAGGACAGGCAGCAGGAAAGCAAGCATGTAACTGTTACTGGAACCTCTTTCACTTTTTTGCTACTGCTGTACTGCAGCACGCTTGTTTTTTTAGCTCCTGAGCATCTGGGTTAATCAGGCTGCCTGACCCTTAGATATTTTTGGCAGCAAAAGCAGTGCATCTGAGAGACATGCCTTGATTTAACACCCTGACACAGCTGGGCTCACTAGGCCTGTAGCTCTTAGCCCTTGGCTAGCCTCAGATCGTACACACAGATACATATGCGGAGATACCCTGTCCAAGAGCAACAAAGAGGAACAAGCATCCCTGGCTCTGCGTCTTCACATCTGTTGCTGTCCTCTTGTCAAACCTGTGCTTTTTGTGATGTGAATTTGTTAGTGTCAGTTCTGTCCCCCCGGACCATTAGATGCGTTCATAGCATCCCAGGAATAGGTTGTTAAAACAGAGGTGTTCAAAATTTAGTCAAGAAAGTATTTCTTTGTCACCTGTGGAACAAGAGCATCCTCCAAATTTGCAGTCCAAGGCTGGGCAGCTTAGGGCTGGTTTATTGCCTAAATGAAGGAAGTCAGTATCAGTTTCAAGGAGGGGTTAGCTGTATAAGAGATAGAAAAGGGCAATGACAGATATTTAAGTGGAGGGGACAGTGGGGACAGTGTTTTTGTTAGTACTGAAGAAGAAGAAATGGAGAACATAACAGTGGATTGCACTGGAAAAGTGGAAGCAAAAACAACACAGACATTAAAAGCAGGAGACTGAGAAAAGGCAGTAGGGCTTCAGCCAACCCAAGGAGGAAGAAAGTGGGAAGGAATTAACTCAGTTTAAGCAGTGAATATGTTCTGGCACTGGAGCTTCCATCAGGACAGCAGAGAGAACTTGAGGGGTGAGCTTAGTGTGGAGGGAGATCAGTGACCCAGAAGCAGATCTGAGAATGAGCTGTGTGGAGGCGACAGTTGAAACTGCAAGAATCGAGGTATACTGTGGGTAGGCAGAAAAGAAAGGCAAGTCTGTAGAGAGAAGGAGATTCTCTAAACATAAACCGCACTTTAAGGTGGAAGTGTGACTCTTTCCTGTTTTGGGTTGTTGTTGTTGTTGTACTTGCTGGCATTCTTGATGACAATTTCAACCACTAGTCTTGCATTCTACCTACAGAAGGGTGAGCTGAATTTGGCTGTCAGTTGTGCTGTGTTAACAAAGTGGACAAGCTTATTATGAGGATGGAGTCTCTATGTAAAGAAGCATAAAGATCCATCTGGATTCTCAGCTCCCAGAAGAACCATACAGTATCAGCAGCAAAAGAAACCATAAGTACAGATCCAAAATTCTCTCCAAGAGACAATAAACATAGAAACAGGCACCTCATTTGACAATAGCATTTCAAATTATGGCTGACTGAAGTAAGGGGTTGTGTTTTGCAAATGTCATATCTGCATCCCTCTCCTTTCCTGTATGGACTCCAATTTATTTCACTAAAATCTGACTGAGATAAAATACAGGAGTCCCTCACTGGCCTTTTAGCTGCCAGGAGCACCTGGATTACTGGCAACTTGCTGACTTTGAAATCTGAAAGAAAAAGGTTTCAGACAAAACTATAGAAACTGCACACGTGTGCCTGGGTCTGTTAGTCATCAGGACATCACATGGGGATGGGAGATTACAGTGCTCTTCTGGGGAAGAGCTTACAGTAACTGTGTAAGACTGCAAAGCTGAATGAGTGAAGGAGAAGGACTCTGGCAGAGAGACAGGAGTGTACACGCAGAAGTCTAGAGTGATCAGAATAGAGTTGGGCAGGAAGGAAGAAAGGCAAGGAGGGATAAGGGAGGAGGGGACAAACCAGGAACAGATGGATCAATTGTATAGATTTTAAGGACAGAAAAGATCATTGCAGCTGTATAGCTTGACCTCGCCTTGTGAGTAGAACCATTTTTTATGTAGGAGGGCATGGTCTCAGTTTGGTAATGAATCTTTATAACAGCTAAAGGAAGTGCAGTTGTACTCCACAGAATATAGTTTTGCTGTAACTCAAATGCTGAGATAAATGCAGGAGGATTTGCATAAATTATCTGCTTGAGGACTGGCACTGGACTACTGGAAATTCAATGCATCCTGTGGGTCTCAGTTTCCAAGACAAGTGAGAAATCCTGCCTAAATGAGCTGTCTCTGCTGAGACAAGATGCAAAGACTCAACTTTTGAATGTAGCATTTTTTTGCCAGCATGTGCATTTCTGTTCTAGGGTTGCTTAATCATTGTACTTCAAATCACTGGAATAAGGTGACCACAGCATTACTAGTTGAGTTGTGCTTTGGTGGTCCAATACCGTGTACTATCTCCTTTATCCTCCAGAATCAGCTTCCAAGGCACGTGGGACAATTAAGAGTTCTAGGCACATCAAAGTCTTGTTGGTGGCTTGAGCGTTCATCTGCCTTGCTCTGCCTTTTTGGAGTTGGTTGCTGTTACTGCCTTTTTCATACCATGTTCAGGCACAGCTTCATAGCTACAATCCCAGTGAGATTGTGTAAACTAGGAGAATTCTCAATTTTTTGTTTGACACTGTTATTTTTCCTTGGTATATCCCTTCTTATCTCTGTCTAATTTGATGCTTTTACCTGTTAGGGTGACCTCCACTGAAAGGCAACTGAATGGATTCCAGAACAGCCTTCACAGTGCTGCATCCTCTGAGCCAGGGGCAAATTCCACAGGTGAGTGCCAGTGCCGAAGACCAGGAAAGCGGGGGTGGGCATGCTAGGATGCTTTCATCTTTCTCAAGAACTCGTAGGGAAAAAACTTTCTCAGCAAGAAGAAGAAACACAGCTGCCTACCCTGCATGTCGTGGTTCCTAGGTAACAGTCTGGGTTCAGCTGTGCAGGGAATGTATTCCTCCTGGGATTAAAAAGACTAAACAGAAGGGAGCAAAGGCTGAATTTCATAGAGTTGGAAGAGGAAGATGCCTAAAAATGTAGCTGGGAAAAAAAAATTGGCTAAAATGGTTGCTCTTTGCTTTAGGCTTTGGCTCAAAGATGCTCTGTTGTTTAAGCTTGGCCTGTAATAAAGGGCCAGGACATTCTTTACATTTTTCTTTGGTCTTGTAGAAAAGCCCCTTAGTTCAGAAAGACATAGCTGAGACTTGTGAATCAGCTGCATAGTGAAGTCAATCAGTAGAAGTGAAAGTTCCCAAAGGAAAATCACTGAGACTTATAGAATCAAATCTTCATCATTCCCTAGTGGCTAATTAATTCAAACAGCCTTATCTGCTGTTAAGGTCTTGGTAAATGAGGACCTAATCCATTTTTCATTGATGCAGACCTATTAGCAGGTAGAGTGTAGCCTTGATGAACCCATATTACCCATGGCCCACAGTACTTTGTGATGGTGCTGTAATGGAATATATGGACAAATTATGGTCGAGTGCTTTAAAAAATTATGTTTCTGGCCTTTTGTTTTGGTGTGAAAACCCTGAAAACATGACTTGAGTATCACTAATGCAGTGATCTCTGTTTTCACAGGCTGAAAGAAAAGTTTGCATAGGGGTGAACTACCCAATTCATCTCTTGGATATTTAGCTCTGAAGCTTAAAGATGGCATTTCCATTATTAATGTCAGTGATTTTATTGCTGATCCTCTAGCACAAACATTAAGCTAATGCACTTATTAATACAGTTCCAAACTGTCTCCCATGCTTTACCACCTGCCAAAAACTCTAGTTTTTTCAACTACAATGAAAGTGTGGCGGCTTGTCATCCCTATGGCCTCATACTCATTTCATGGAGACGCAGAAGTTGTGTGTGAGCTCTGTGCCACTGGTGTAATGAGAAAGAAGGCAGAGATTCTCATGAGTATCTACACATAGGAAGCTAAATCTGCAAGCTGTCATTTGGGGGTTACTTGTAGTGTCTGAACAGACAGTTTCCTATCAAAGTTCCTGAAAGCTTAACAGGATTTATTCTATTAAAGAAATACTAATAATTACTACCTCTAGGGAGCGTTCAAAATGCTTCTGACCTGATTTTTCACTGAAATTGAACACCCAGCCACTAGTGGGTTGTCAGTCATTCTGAAAATACAGCCATTATCACATTGCTTTTTTTATTTTGTGTTACTTTGAGGGTCCCACAGCATTACAATGATTGTTTCCTGCTTCATGGAATTTAGCAATTCAATTAGTATTAGTGAAACAGGGTGATTATGAACTAAGAAATCAATTATCTTTTCCAAGTCTTCTTCAGAATATATGTGCTGAGTAGCAGCTAAGCTAAGTAGTATGATGGGTTGTTCAGTTCCAGGTTGTCTTTATGAGGCTGTGTTTGATATGGTGAGTGCAGATGATGAAGGAAGGAACCTACAGGCTGTTCATTTTTTTTACTGTGTATATTAATAATGTAAGGTGTATGGAGACATGTTGCCACATTTTGCTGTTTTATTTTCTGTTCCTCTCTAGTGGCATTAGGTGAATAGTGCATGATGAATTCTTCTTCTCAAGAAAGTGAAGTTCTAGGTAAAAAAGGTGTCATTTTCCCACTAGAATTCAGCTTTTGAACAACTGGCAAGAAACATCAAGCAAGTTCTGTAGCTACGTGGAAGACCTCATAGTTAGAAATTTATTATATTTATTATACTTCCTTTTTGAAAACACTAACAAAGCAGGTTTTAGAGAGAATAGAGGATGAAGGGCGCTTCATGAAAATATAACGGCATAGTTCCAGACAACTTCTCTGTTCCTGAACTGAACTCTTGTCTGCAAGAGCCTGGAGACAGGAACAATCTGAAAGTATAGTTAACCCCTCAGTGCAGTTGTGGAGTGGATGCATGAGGTGATAACCGGCCCCAGCTGATTTTATTTAGTTTGGTTTGATTTGTAAAGGTATCAGCACCTATGAGTGAAATTTGTCTTCTGTCTTTATGCTTCTCTCTTTCGTTTGCTGCCAGCTTCTTCAGAGTTTGTGAAATTTTTATTTTAAAAGCTTCAGAAGACAGAATGCCTCTGGGGTTCTGTTTTGCTATGGCAAAAACATAATGTGCTAATAACCTATATAATTACAAATGAATATGAATCGTGATTAAAACTGGGCAAGACTGATGTCTGGCTCCAGACTTGACAGGACTTTCACCTTTTATACTCAGACTGATCAACAGTGATGCAGTTTTATTGTGCTAATGTTTATATTACTAGTGTCCACATGGCTTTTCCACTATGTGCGCTGGGAGAAGAAAAAAGCATTAGAGTTACTGATTAGGGGAGGTAAAAGTTAGTAATATGCTATCTGAGTTTGACAGCAGTGAAGACCGCTAATTCATGTGAAGTCTCAGATCTCTACCTAGTCTGCTTTAAAGTATCTCTTGAGAATACTTCATACAGAAGGTGAATGTCAAAACTCAATCTGAAGCTAGGGAGGAAACTTCTTGAGCTAGGTGGTATTGATTTTATTCCCTGTGATTCCCAGGTCTGTATCTGAGCTTAGTTGCAGGATGATGCACAGCTGTCTGTTTACTTTGGACATTCACCTGGCCCCCATATCTGCATGAATGCTAAGTCCTGAAGGTATGCAACTCTGAAATAAAGTGTATCATCATCTGTAAGGGCTTAAAACTGGATCCTGAACTGCCAAGAGACTAGTTGAAGAATATGGGGATTAATAAGCTGATTTGGATCTAATCCATGTAGAAGACAGGCTGCTGTTCTTAGTTTTCTAGTGATTTCCTTCTTTAGGCTAAGGTGGAGAGCAGTGTCTGAACGCCATCCAAATAAGATAAATGTGCAAGCAGTGTGGTCTGGTATAGAGCAATGAATGGAGCCTGCCTGCAAGCTAGCGATAGTAAGGAGCACTTTTGCACTTACTCTTCTCTGCATCTAGCACGCTCCAGATTTTTTTCACTTTACAGGAAATCTACAGGTATGCTGTGTATTTCTAAAGTTTTTTATATCCAAGATTATTGTATGGTCCTTCATAAGAAGGTCATGTATATCTTGTTATTGGAGACCTGAAATTAAAGTTAATGTTGGAGGTGCTAAGCTGTGACTAGCTGTTGTCTACCCACTGCTTGAATTAACACTATTCCTGAAATGCAGCCTCTTTTAGATAAGCTTAAGGAAAGAAAAGAAGAGATTCTTTTGGCAAGTATGCAAAAGTACAAGCTTCAAAATGGTCCCGCACCAGCAAAAGAAAAAAAAAAAAAGGAAGTAAACACAACAGGCATTTAAACAAGACACATACAATCACTTTGTATTGTTTGCCAGATCTAAACAAAGAAAATGCCTGGGATTTGGAGATTCTTATATCAGCCTTTGTGTCTCAGCTCTCTTGGAGCATAAAGGGTGGGGATGGGATGGGATATGTACTGTTGCCACTGTGCATGCCCTGTGTCAGACTCCCAGCCATTTGCTACAGTAGGGTGGAATTCCCAGCTGCCCAGCCTTGTCCATGCTTCCTCAGCTTCTGCCAGGCTCCCTTGCAGCCTTGGAAGGCAGTAGACTGTTGAACACCAATGTATTTATTTTTATGTTGTTACCACATTCCCAAGAGGAACCTTGGCTATGATTTCAGCTGGTCTCACCACACTGTCCAAATCCTTCATCAGGAGCAGCTGGGAAAAGAAATCACTCAGGTTTCTGCACAGCACATTGCTGGTACGCCTCCTCCCTCCTACTAATCCTGTTAATTCCAGTCTTCATTTGCCACCCTTCTGGTTCTCTCTTATTGCTGTGACTGACTGCACAAGTGGTCTTGACTTTGAAAGGTGACCTTCAAACGGGCACCTCGAGTAACCTCTACCTCAGACTACTTTGGGTACTCAGGCTCAAGATACCTTATGACACAAAAGAGCAACTTTTGATGTCACCTCATTACTTATCCTAGTCCAGGAATGGAGTAATGATGAGCTCTTCCACATAAATCCTTCCAGAACCACCTGTCTGGCTGAGAAGCTCTGGGTGGGTCACTGAAAGGGAACAGCAGCGTGATACCCAGCATGTTGCATCAAACTTTTCCAGTGCAGCCTCTCACCCTGCACACAGCCTTTGTCAACAGCAGTAATAACATTCTGTCAGCATCTCTCTCTGTAGTGCCGTCTCTGTGCAGAGAAGGGATTATTGAGAAATGGAATTAGTCCATTTTATCATATTTTGGAAAGCAGTGGAGCTTGAGGTGAATCCTACTATTGTGCCTCCCTTTTTGGGAGGGCAAAACAATCGGTTGCAATGGAGGATATTTGGTTTCACATTTGTTTTTAGAATTATCTTCCTAAAGCTATTCTTCTTTTATGCATCACGAAAACATCCTGGATCTTCTCTCCCTCTCTCTCCCCTGCTGACTTCCACAGCTTCATAAAGAGGGCAAACAGGAAGGGGGAAAAGATATTTTCTCTCCCTGCTAGAGTTGTTGCATCTGTCCCAGGTCAGATAATGACAGACAAGCCTGTAGTACCAGATGGACCAGAAGGGAGAGGAGAAGGGTAAAGAAAGACCTTCTCCTTACCCCATTTCTTGGGACTCTCTGAAGGAGCAGGGAACCATTACCTTACGATTAGCAATAAGCAAATATTGTTGTGTCTAACCAACACCTTTAAAATAGATACAAATTATCAACAGGGCATGACTATGTTCGAGTTTATCCAGTTATCCGAAAACTGTGTAAGTCTCATTAAATCCCAGTAGAGTGTAAAGCGCTGCCAAAACCAGCATTCCAGGCCCTTCTCAGATGATGTTAAGAAGATAATGTCCAACTCAGCCATCGCCTCTCAGCTAGAGCTGAGGGCCAGCATTCACTTCTAATCATCAGAAATGACATTTATTCCTTAACTTGTGAGAGCAGCCTGCCTCCTGACACCTTTAGTCAACCTTTTGCCTTTCTTTTATGAAGGGAAGGAGCTTTTTCCTGCTGCTACTGGTCTCATGCCACTGAAAGGACATTCCAAGTCTCAGGACCACTGGGAAAGCAGGAGAAAAAGGAAAGGACAGTCTCTAGAAATTGGCATCCCTGTTTAAGAACTAGAACCCAGCTTGAATTTTAGGAACCTTCACTTCTGACAGACTCAAAGAAAACTCCAAAGCAGGATAAGTAATGACTTCAGGCAGTTGGCATTTTTGCCTGACTGGAGGCTGAGCATTGCTTGTTCTCAGTAGTTAGGTGATGGCGCACTGCCTGTATTTCCTTGCTGTGTTGGAAATGTCATTCAAGATCAGGTGTGCAAAGACTGGGGAGAGGTTATATAATATCTTGGCTACTTCTGTCTCACATCTGGCCCTTTGGCATTAAGCTACCTATAGAGAGGATGACTTTGCCCATCCAAATTGGATTTTGTTTTAATCTGGTATTATTTTACTGAGACTAAAAATAGAAGCCAAAATGTGTGTGAACAGGGTAAAAGGAGTGTCTGAAGCTATGAAATGAAATGTAGGGAAGAAGAGCCAGAGAAGAGAGAGCCACAACAAACCAGGGAGTAGGGAGCTGAATAAGAGAAATCAGAATGAAGGCTGTCAAGTGCAGAAGGGCATTAGTCAGGGTGAGGAGCCCACCCAATGTCTTCTCTGTAGCATGGGGAGCAGGAAGGCTCATGCTGGCTTCCACTGCTATTTCTCCACTTGTTAATGAGGCTGCTTGCTGCTCTTTTCGTGCAGGGACAGTTCACTTAAATACAGTTGTGTGTATTGTTTGTGTCACACCCCACACACCCCCCAAGTCAATTTTCATGACTTGGAACTGCTGCTTTCCCTTGCCTGCCTGGTCCAGCAAGCCAACTTGAAATTGTGCCCAAAAGATGGGGGAGGGAAGACTGGCCTTCTGTTGTCAGCTGTCCTGGCTTGCTAGTGTCAGTCATCCATGGATATAAATAAACCCCATCTATTTATTGCCTTTCTTAGTTGCACTATATATTATCAAGAGAATGCTGGGCATCACTCTAGGATTAGAAATTCCCTCTGCTCTGGGATAAAAAAAAATCTTAATTTCTAGGATTATCAGAGCTTTTCAGGGAGAAAGGAAGTTCCTGTTTTCAACACTAGATTCAGAAGGCTTCACCATGCTTCTCAGTTCTGCCACAGACTTGCTGTGGGTATGATGAAACAGGCCAAACTAGCTCTAAAAAATGTTAGCATAGGTCCCTGACCCAATATGGTCATCTAGCCTGGTGCTCTGCTCTGTCTCAATCCCGCAGCTTGGAAGCAGAGTAGATTAGGTGCTCATGTCTGACCAAGGCTGTGTGCGTTTGTGCTGGGAAAGTCTATATGGCACTGAATTTTAGTGTGCGGGTATCCCATAAATGACTTTACACAACTCCTGTGATTTCCTTGTGACTCAGAATCATATCTGTAAAATGGAGGTAATCCTTTTCTTCCCCCTATGTAGGTGTTCTAAGTGCAAAAGTGTTAAAGTTTTTGAGGTGCAGTCATGGATGACATAATAGTATGTAAACATGTGGACAGACATACAGGCAGATACTTTAACACCTCCTGGCAGGCAGAGAATAGAAGAGATTTAGTCTGTTGTATGTGGTGACTCACTGCAATGACTCTTATCGCTAGGGAGAATCAATCCTTAATGTTGGCTGCTGTCAGGAATGAGGTTTTTTTGTCCCCCTTACTCAACCAGAACCTCAGCCTACTCAACCAGAAGGAGGTGGAATGCTCACCAGTAGCTTTGAAATGTATATAATTCTATGAAGTTTTATCATTAATATTTATGAAATGATTGAATTGGCCATGAGCTGCACTTAGGGTAGGAACCTACATATTTACTTGTAGACACAGGAATGCCCCTCTCTGTGTTGAGTCCTCAAGGCAGCCATACAAGAGGAACTCACACAAAGTGATTTTAATTCAGTTGGTGAGAAAAGACAAACTGTACTGTGCATTTCTGTAGGGAAAGGAAGGCTCAAAAGTCTCTTCAAAACAGGAAGATGAGGATGGAGTTGGCTGCCTTTCTCATGTGCCTTTGTTTCTTTAATTTCAGCATATTGCCAAGGGATGGGTTTCTGGACTGGTAGCCTATCTTAATACACATGGTTGACAGTTTGGTTTCTAATTTAGGTTCCAAACTTTCTGTGCAGTGACACAGCTGGCAATCCTGCTTTCTAAACATCTTTCCAGATCCTCGGTGCTGTGTGATGTTTGGCTCTATGCTGGCCTTTCAAGGAGAGTGTATTTTTTAAAATATAGCAATATTTTTAATAAACACTTCTCAACAAATGTCACTCACATTTACAGGATACACAGGACAAGCTTTACCTACTAGATTAGCTGTAAAATGCAAACTGTCCAATATAAACTTGGTACATATCTAACTGTTTTGGATTTTTTGTTTTTAAAGGATTGTCTAAGGATTTTTAAGTGAAAGAAGTGAAGATGACATTGACTTTTTCCTATAACATGCCTAAGTAGGAAAATGTCACAGTATGAAGAATTAATATCTACCTCTCTAGTAATGGGAAGAAACATTTTTTTCTGTATCCCCATTTTGTTTCTTTTAAAGATCAACCTTTTCACAACCCCATCTCTGTTGCACCAAGGTCCTCAGCACCTTTTGGAGTGGGGAAGTAGACTCCTGTCCTGGTTTCCCCAGCTGGGATAGAGTTGATTTTTTTTTCTTCCTAGTAGCTGGTATAGTGCTGTGTTTTGGATTTAGTATGAGAATAATGTTGATAACACACTGATGTTTTAGTTGTTGCTAAGTAGTGCTTACACCAGTCAAGGACTTTTTAGCTTCCCATGCTCTGCCCGGTGCACGAGAAGCTGGGAGGGGGCACAGCCAGGGCAGCTGACCCAGACTGGCCAAGGGGCTATTCCATACCGTATGACATCATGCTCAGTATATAAACTGGGGGGAGTTTGCCAGGGGCAGTGATCGCTGCTTGGGGACATGCTGGGCATCCGTCAGCAGGTGGTGAGCAATTGTATCGTGTATCACTTGCTTTGTATATTACTATTGTATTATTATATTATTATTATTACTACTACTGTTCTATTTCATTTTACTTGAATTATTGAACTGTTCTTATCTCAACCCACAAGTTTTCTGACTTTCACCCTTCCAATTCTCTCCCCTATCCCACTGGGGTGGGGGGAGTGAGCGAGTGGCTGTGTAGTGCTTAGTTGCCAGCTGGGGTTAAACCACGACAACTCCCATGCAAGTGAATGAGTAAAAGACACAAAGAAAGAGACAAAGCATACTGATATGGGAGAAGGATTTAGAGCTGCTGGAGGAGCATGTGAAGAGATGACTCAGATGAGTCAAAGAGTGAAGAAGGTATTCTGGAGCTTGAGAGGAATACCAACAGCACTTTTTCACACAGTAGCTTATTAAGTTGTCATTCTCATCTGTGATCTCTTACTGTAGAGAGAGGTTGTGTGATAGGGAGATCCACATGATGGCTGAGATTTGCAGAGCAGCACAGCAATTTTTCCCACAAAACATTCCACCGTGATTACTTAAAATCTTTGCTGTGTTTTTTTTCCAGCCTCTGCTCGCAGAGAAGGACTAACACTGAAGACCAGGTGAGGAATCCAGGGTGTTGCTTCAAGTATGGGGCAAAGGAAAAAGCAGCAGTGACTTCATACCACCACACTCCCATAACACCCAGGAAAGAGTGAAGAGGAGGCCCTGGTGAGAGTACACCCCACCGAGGACAGTACCAGAACATCTGTGGAAGCTGATGATACACCTGCAAGCTGAGGTGAATGATTGCCTCTGAGAGCTTCTGCTGCTGAGTCTTGCGGTCCCCTCCTCCCACCTCTTCCTGATCACTAACTGTGAGATCTTTGTATAAGACAGAGGTCCTCCAGCTGTCTGTATTGTTCTTCCTAAGGTCCAAGTTTGAACATAAAGTCTCATTTGCTCAGCCATTTCAGTCTGTCCTAGTCTGGTAACAGCCAAGATTCTCTGCTGTCATCACATGGCAACCATCAGCAGAGAAAAATACTAGAACATAGGACTGGAGACATCCGTGTTGGTTGCCATCTTGAATTTTGGCACAGAGCCATAGAAATGATGAGTTTGAATAAAGTAATTTCATTTTTTTGTTTTGGTTATAATTTCAGTTGCTAATTCACACCCCCAAAATATTTGCTGTCATTATATTGGACAGGATTTTAAATCTGTCTTTATGTTTCACTGTTGGATGCTTATGTTCTGTGTGGCTTATTTTTGTATTTTGGTTTATGTTTGTTTAGGCTTTATAAACTTTTTAAATTGGCTGATGTTTTCAGACCCAAGCTTGAACCCTAAGGCCCAGGTGGCTCCTATCAGTTGCGATAGTGGCTTGGTGAAGCACTCCAGTTAAAATTTGCCTAATGCTATGAAAATTAATTTGCTTGTGTTAGAAAACAACATCAGCAGCTGGAAAATGTATTGGAGAGAAGATCCACCCATCCTTAAAATGAACAGGAAGCAGCTTCAGCTCTGGCTCTCTGTTGGTGCCAGGTTAAAGGAAAACTCAGTATTTTGCAACTTCTGCCTTGTCAAACAGCAGGTGGTTGTAATTCTCAAAGGGTACAAAATCTCCTATTGTGTGTATCAGAGCCCTCAGAGACTGGATTCTAATAGCCTGTTTGATCTGTTTTCTTATTCCACAGCTCCCCTGTCATTTCTAGCCTGTATAGTCAGTGTTAAGAGATCATTCGCATGTGTTGGCAAGTAGATAATGATCAAGCCAAATGGCCGACAGAAGAGACAGTGTCAGAGGGGGAAAGTGTTTTCTCTTGAAATGATTGTGTTTATGTTCACTCTTGGATTGTGCATATTCTCTGTCATTCAAGACCAGATAAATTGTGAGAAGATGAAATAATTCTGTTCGTACCCCATTAGTTTCACTATCGCTTGATCCAGGCATGAATTCATAGGACAGAACATGCATTTTTCTATTTCTGTTCCACTCACGCATATGACAGACATTGAATACTTCATTTGTCCAAAATGCAGTTCTCTGATGTAGGTGTTCCCTTTCTTACTTCATTGGCTTACCTTTCATTTCCTAGACAGTCGTGATCCTGTTCGCTTTCTCTGCATTTTTCAGCTGTGTTCTTCAAGAATCTCCACAGCATTTGTCTGCTGCCTTTGCCGCCATCACATATCATCAGTGACCAAGAGATTTGTAAAACCTCGTGAAGTTACTTTCACACCATGTCACTTATGTCTGTAATCATTGAATTCCACCCATGGATCTCCGAGATAGATGTTTCTACTGGTGCATCAAGTTGTCAGCTCGTGATTAGTGAAAATTTAGTTGCAGAAGTTCTTACTTCAAACTTCTGCACATCCTCAGCAGCTGTGGGCTTCAAGACCTTGGGTCTGTCTTCTCATAGCCTACTCTGCTACTCATCGTATTAGCTATAGCCTCCGGCTCTGTTCCAGAACTGTTGGAGGGCCTATTTCCCTGTAAGATTTAGCTTCAGTAAATAATGAATTCCATTCCTTTCTTCCTCCCAGGGGATCTGAGTTATCCTTATTCCACGGGGTTTCATGAGCAGGATTGAGTAGCTATAGGGTATACATCTTTGTGGAACTCTCACCTCTGTTTTTGCTCTAGTTTCTTCATTCAGGTTGTCACAGCCACTGCTGAAAACTAGAGAGAGGTTTGGAGGACAGAGATTTAAATGCACAGTTAGCCCAGGAAAAGTGATTGTCTTCAGAGGGTCATTGGCAGAAACAGCTTTCTTATATCTTTGTCTGGCAAATTACCAATTAGTGCTGACTTATTATGAACATAGGTTAATTGTTTTGTCAGCTTTGCCAGTCTCCCACACACTCATTTTGGGATAATGATTTGTACTCAGTCAGCATGTTTTCTGAACTTCTTTGCATTGCGTGTTAGATGTAGCCAACATCACATCTATAACTGTGAAGACTTAGTAGCAGTATATCAGACATCTTCTCTCTAAGATTTTTGAAATATTCAGAGAAATGGACATTGCAGTCTAAGACCCTCATTTCAAAGGGATGAATTTTGTCAGCTTCACGAGCAGTGAAGTCTTGTATCCTTTGTCCCTGGAAAATCTTTCTTCTGCTTCCAAAAAAATAAAAATACCCTGGGGATATCAAGACTGGTCCTTTACCTCAAGCCAAACACCTAGACCTTGAACTTCTGTTCAGCCTCAGGATATGTTAGGGCAGCCAGAGCATCAAGGGAAATAGCAGTATTCCTTTGCCTTGGGCATCTGCTGATCCCAGCTCTGAGCACAAATGCTGTTACCTTAGGAGCATGTGCAATAGAGAATCAGGAACAAATCCTGTGATTCCAGCCTCTTACTTTTTCTGTCTCCCTGTACCCCTCAGCCTGGAGTCCATGTATGTTTTTGTGCATGGTGGATACTGTGTACTGAAGGATAACATATGTATTTTGTCTCTTTGCAGCTCTGCTACCTCCATGTCTGTCCCTTTTCAAAAACCTCTCAGAGAGTGCTTCAGTTAAGAGATTCAGTGGGGAGGCAGAGAACTGTATCCCACACGTCTTGGAGAGAAGGCATTTTACAGGAAGTGTTTTCTAGTGCAAGGGAGGAAAGAAGAACAGCTAACCATTTTGAATTTATAATAGTTGCACATAAGGGGAGTACAATTATATATGTGCTCCTCAAGCGGGGATTAGTTTGCCTCTGCTTTTATGACATTTATTTCCCTGTACTCATCAACAAGTTTCATCAAAAGTGCCTTTGTTTACTGTGAGAAAAGAAAATTACCAATAGAAAGCCCCAACGATCGTTCAGCATCTACTTCCGTAGTGAGACGGGATAACGTAGCCAAGGGGTCCTCTTCTCTCCTACTCTGTGATGTTTGCATCACTTCTAAGTTAAGGAGCCTGTTCCAATGACAGAGAATCAGGCTTGTTAGTCTTGAAAGGAGTAAGGTGCACATCAGAGTCCTGGAGGCTGAGGTAATGCAGAGTTCATACAAGCATTTTGTGCTGTGTTTAGGTGATGAGCATGCCACAACATAAATATTAAGGGGGGGATATTAGATTCTCTCCTCTCCAGAAGCAGCTGACTTGTACTCAGTACATGAAGTATTAAGTTCACTTTTACATGGTTCATTTTGGCTTTAAAACAGCCTCACAAGTTGTGTGAATGCCATCAGTGGGAGATCATGTTGTGACACTAGATGGACCACTGAGTCTTGGATGCCAACGAGACATACTGAAATTTCCATTCTCAAGACTAGATATGCTTTTGGACAATCATGGTTTGTTGGAAATGCTCCTCACTATGATGCCTGGAAAGTCAACATACATATATCTGATACTGGTTCCACACTGTGGCAGGAGGTTTTGGTATCAAGACCTTTGTTTACTAGTAGGAATCTCAATGCTGTGCCTCTTCCTCATACCAGAATATGGATAGTCTCTGTGTGCATGGAGTTGAATGGCTGGCAGTGCTGGACCATTCCTCCTCTTTACCTGTGAAGGAGATCATCAACTTAAGATGAGTTTACAGAACAGACTGGATTCTCAGCTTGCATTCTTTCAGGCCTGTACTTTGTACTAATACAACAGTTCCAATCATTTTGGATTATTTGTTGGAAACAAAAGTAGTCTGGCTCCTGACTTATTTTTGTTAAGGTTTACTTGATCAAACTGCCAAGGACTTTCTTCCTCAGTCAGTCCTACATTTGCTGCATACATAATCCTGGGCTCACTGTTTGAATCTGGATGGTTTATTTGCTGATGTTTAAATAGTTGGATTTTTTTGGTTGCAGTAACTAACTAGCTGATTGATCCTCTTTATGCTATTTCCTTTCTGGACACATTATTCCTGTGGATCTGTCATGAGTTTCTTCCAAAAGAAGCTTCTGAGCTTCACTTAAACCTGGGATTTGACCTCCTTTTCTTCCTTCTAGAACCTCCTGTTTCTAGAGCTAAGACATCCTTGTTTATGCCAAACATCAGGAGGACCTTATTTTATCTTTATAGAATCAGGTCAGTCAAACAGTCCTTGAGATTGGTTACACCAAGACCATAAAACTTAACATTCATAGTTCTCTTCATGCTGAAGGTGGTTAATTGGAAGAGGTGGGCAAGGAGGTGTGTAAGGGAGAAGGTGAAAAGGGAGTAATTGTTCACAGTCTAGAAGAAGTAGGAGCATCAAATGAAACTAACAGATATCAAGTTCAAAGGAAAAAAAAAAGGGGGGGGGTGTATGTGGTTTTTTTTCACAGTATGTAAGTGACCTATGGAACTTCTTGTCACAAGATGTTGTGGATACAAAAAAGCGTATGTGGTTTGAAACGACGAGTAGACAAATCCATGAAAAAGTAATCTGTTAGGGGATATTAAATATTAAAACTAAAAATCAAGCAGGAAGTTTCTAAGACTCTTCAAGTGGCTCTTCTGGGGAAGTATCACAATGGGCTTTTCCAATTTTTAGCTTGTCTGTCAGGCATGTGCTGTTGACCACTGTCAGAGACAAGAGGTGGGCTAGGTGGTCTTGTAGTCTGACTGTGTATGGACGTTTTATTTTGACAGTTGCAGTACAGCCTACTAGAACAGCCAAGGCAAAGCTGCCTTCTATAACAGCGGCATGTTCCACCAGAATTCACTCTGTGGTGTTGGGTTCTCTAAGAAAAGTCTCCATTGCTGACATCTGCCAAGTTGTCACATGCAGCTTGTCTACATCTTCACCTGGATGGGCACTATATACTGCAGAGGCTTTCAGAATGATAAAGCTCTTACGAGAGCATAAAGAACACCAAGATCCACTTCTAGACAGTTGTGATTTTGGAGGAAAGTAGGTTGCTGTATGGAAGTCATCCATAATGTGATGTTTGTAAATGGTTCATCACTTAAATATGGACGAGAAAATACTTACCACTAACTGAAGTTCTTAAGTTATTTTATTCATACACATTTCACTTCTCGCCATCTTTGTCTTCCAAAGTGCTTGAGTGCAGAGCACCTTCAGGGTGAATATGCACAACCACAGCACATCTAAAGAACTGCAGTACCTGGTAACTGCTTTCTTCCCACTTTAGAACCCTACTGTCCTTTTTCCAAAGAATTAGATGATTAAGTTTCCCTGCTGCCTTAGAGATGAGTAGTTAGGAAACACAAGCTGATCTTCTCCAAAATTGTTGGATTCTGAGTTTTTGAAACAGCCTCTCTGTGCAGCTTTAACACAGAGGACGAATTCCACTGAACTAAAGGTAACAAACAAGACACCAAGTCTGCTCTGAGGAGTCTGCTTTCTTACCTTACCAAAAAAGGATTTGACTGGCCCTCATTGAAAA
The DNA here is from genome assembly GCF_965183815.1 of Platalea leucorodia. NCBI lineage: Eukaryota > Metazoa > Chordata > Aves > Pelecaniformes > Threskiornithidae > Platalea > Platalea leucorodia. Next base: position 26,291,663 of record NC_138829.1, on the reverse strand, counting down.
AGAGTTTTCACTGCTGTTCCAATTTAAAGGAAATAATCACTGATCACTGTGGAGACCCTGGTGTGAAGCCTTTGCCAGTGGTATTCAGTGAATCATAGTGGTTCTGTAGGGAAAAGAGTATATTTAACAGGGCGTCTTCTCTACGTGTCCATGCCTACAGTGCACACAATGAGCCTGTGAAATCTTATGTTCTTTGAAAAGGAGTGGCTTCTTTATCTGACCTATCAGACAAAAAAATTGAATTGGCCTTAAAACAAATTTGATGCCATTGTTAAGAATTTGGGAGCTGTTAAAAATGTATCTTTTATTACCAGAATTTTTATCATTTGTTTGGGGCAGGTAGAAGAGGTGCTATTATCTCTAAAAGCAATTTCAGCATTGTATTTGGCCTTTTGCCTACTGGCGCTCTGGGACGTGCAACAGAAGACAGCCCCAGAACGTTAGTTTAATTTGGTGTCCCTGCAAGAGTATTCTAGAAAATACCATGGTCATTTCACCATGGTTATAGCAATGGTGAAGTGTAGTCTCCTTCCGCCAGACTAAGAGGAGACAAGTTACTGTACTCAGTGTAGTTGTGTTCAAAAGTCATACAATCTCCTCAAAAAAACGTTTTGGGGTTAGTGATCTAATCCCTATGTCTTGAGTACTACCATGTCAAAAGTCAGGAAGGAATCTTTGAAAAGTTCCTCTACTGCCAAGTCCAAATGTTTGACTGTCATCACTCCCTCATTCTACTATAAAATTTGGGTTTTTTTCTGAGATTAGGGAAGAAAAATTACAAGGCATTTTCCCCCTCTGTTTCCAGTAATTACTATATAGGATTCATCTCATGTTTTTCAAGTGGTTTTTCCTTTTTTATATGACCTGAAAAGGTCATGCTGTGTCAGATATATTTAAATACATCTAGGATGTCTGCCATTCTTCAAGGTGTGCAGATGAACAGCTGTGAATCTACTGGGAGGGCAAATGAAGTTGTAGGCACCCCATTAGTGCCAATAGTTACAGTACTTATACATCCAGTTGCATGATGCTTCCCCCATTCAAATCGGGGTTGTCTTCCCTCCTGAAAGTGTGTTTTCTCCACCATTTCTCATTGCAGAAATTCAACGTGGAATACATTTTGTCTATGATATCAGCTAGGATTTTTTTTTCTTATCCACAGACCTACAAAACTCATGTCTCCGTATGTCTACTGAAAATTTCTCATGAAAAAATATCTAAGAATAAAGATTGGTGGCTCTTCCTGCCAAATTGTGGCTCTGCATGTTTCTTAAGTCTTTTGAATGATAGCTTGGCTGTTGGCAAGTGAAATTGATAAAAATGAAAGACAATTTAAAATGTGTAGTCAGCACATTGTAACTGCTGCCATGCCATACTTCCCTGAGATTTTGCCATCTCCTTTATTTTGTTTCTCTTTGTTGTTTGTTCGGTTCATTTGTTTCCAGTTCTTCAGATTAGCACAATAGAGCACTTAGCATGCTAGTAACCAAATGAGATCTTCAGATCCTAAAGTACAGCTAGAGATTTCTGTAGCAAGTGTCCTTTGAGGGGCAGATGTCAAATTGTGTCACGCAGGACAGTTTGTTGCAAGCTGGATGTCTTCCAGAAACTCTTGTTGCGAGTCAGACTGACTGCTACTGCTTTCCCCCACAAGTGGAGTTTCTTAGAAATCCTTGAAAACAGTGGAGATCTCCCAAGCAGCTAGTCTACCTGCAAGAGGGTTTCAGCACTTCAAAAGACCATAAATGTTTGTTTCAAGAAAGGACCAGAACATTGTTACCAAGACATTCCCCAGTCATTACACTACATGCATTGCACAAATCCTGTAAGATTTGCCCCTGGCTGCACAGCAAATCTTTGCTTTGTCTGCGTCCTGAAGAGGATAATAACTTCAGGAGAAAAAAGAAATCCTTCTTGAAGAATGTCAGGAAATCTCTGGTTTGATACGACCTAGCTGGCTTCTTTCATCAAGTGATGTACATGCACTGGCCATGATATATTATAATAATGCCTCATGGTGATTTCTGTATATGATGAACGAATATCTGTAAACAGCTAGTGAGAAATGTCTGAGTGTTGGCAGACCAGAAAAGGAAGTCACCTTTGCTTTCTGCAACATGCATAACCCCTACATGTAATTATTTCTTGCATTGGTCTCTGTGGACAGCAATGAGGTATCATCTTGCTTAGCCAACTAAATGGAATGAGAGACAAAGAATATCATCCTGCACAATGACCACTACCCCCATGAAAGGGGGAGAAATAAATCTTTGTCTTCAGAAGATACCGCTTGAAACTTTGGTATTCCTTGGTATAATTCAACAGTGCCAGTATATACCACAGGGGACAGAGTTTCTGCCTGAAAGCTGTTCACTAAGTCTGCAGGATGTGGGAAACCAATAATGTCTGGGTTTTTTTTGCCACAAACCAAAGCTGTAAAGAAACCTCTATGCTGTACTAGATATAAAGGTCCTTATCCCTAAGTGTATTTTCCATGAAATCATAGTCCAGTACTGGAAGAGGCCCAGCTGCTTGGTTGAATGCCTTCAGACCATCTCTGCCATCTTCCTGATTGAACCTGGCCCTAGATAAGGATGTTCTAAAAGCAGCCGAGTAACTGAGGTCTGTCATCTTTGAAATCAGTCTTTCCTGGAAACACACTGTGACATCCAAAGTACTGTACCATATTCTTTCTGAAATTATGGGCATAAGCGGCATCTTAAATGCATTACTGTCATTTAGAGAAGTAAGAGAATGGCATTAATCAGCAATTTTCATTTGCTGTATTTCTTGTTGATGTATCTGAATTAATTTCTAAGACGATCTATTTCCCAGTGAGCAAAACTGTCTCATCTCTTCTGTGTTGACTTGTTGCATGATAAAGGATCTTGCATTTGTATAGGGCATCTGAAGCCTCTCTTCAAGAGATGACAAAAGACACTGAGCTTAGTTGTTTCCATCTGTCACTTCTGGAGCTGCATCAAAAATGAACCAGGGCTTAAATGACTTCCCTGTATACAAAAGAAAATATTTGTAAAGCAGAGACCTGAAAGTCTAGTTGTTCTTTTACTGAACATCATAGTATGTATGTTAGTTATTAATTTTATACAGCTTTTGACCAATATATTCTAGTGATTTTTAATGTAAAAAAAAAAAAGTAATAGATGTTATTTTTAAAGAATTAGAAGGCATGTTTTCCTCCTTGCACTGTATCCAAATTGCTGTTGTTGCTCTAAACCACAATTAATGCAGGTTATAGGCAGCCCATACAACCATCTGTTATTTTGCACTACCACAAATCAGTATAGTTTTGCAAATGTGTAGATATCACACGGTTGGCTCCATATGTATTGAAAACTGTATTTTCTTGATTGATTTCATTGCTTTTCAATCACCTATTAAGAGAAGATAACCCAGTACTATAGAGTTAATGTTTTGCATACCACTAGAAACACTTGTAGTGGGTAAGAAACCTTTTCTGCACAAGAGAGCTGGCCTTAGAGCTGCATCCTGCTCACCCTCTGGTACTGAACCTGCCCTGCGTTGGACCCTGGACCATGCTGAAAACGTCTGCCTCGTGAGACATTGCAATGGATCCTCTTCTGTCATGGGATGGCTGTAGTGATTTCATTTACAAAGCAGTCTGAGCCTGGAGACCTCCTGTATTTCTGCTCTGATGAGGACACTCTAGTCATAGGTAAGGAAAGCTTCAGAGCAGCATAGAAAGGTAAGAAAAGGATCTGTGAACTGAGAGAATGGAAATTTGGTAGCTACAACAGACATGAGACATCACAGGACAGAGCAGAACAGAACTATGATGTTGCCAGAGGAGTGGACAGGTACGTTTGTCTTTTGTATCTTTTACTTCTTTCCGACACGGTCCATCTTGTTTAGTGTGCGTATTGATGTCTGTTGGTTATGGAAAGGTGAAACACAAAGCAGCATATCCCAGTTCACACAGTGGTAACGGGGATGTGCTACTGCTTTTTGTAAGTGCAGTGGGATAGCTAGAGACTGTCCAACCCAAAGACCAGGGAGCAAAGACTTGTTTAGTCTGTGAAGATTATTCTTTGCGGAAATATCAGTGTACATTCCTGTACTTACTGAAGCAGTGTTCCTTGCAGAGCTCTACAATGCACTACAGCCTGAAAACAAGGTGTTCAAGTTCAGGTCTAGGCTTCTTGCTTGCTGTAATAGAGTATGCCACAGAGAAGCAGGGACTACACAGATGGGTGTTTGATCATCTGTGTAGGATCTGCCTTATGGCAGTGCAGAATAGGGTTTTTTCACTCCTCCTAACCATTGATCTTTGTTAGAGAGATAGAAAGTGTGCTGGGATTGTTTTCATCCGCTTTTGTTTGTTCCCGGGAACAACAAAAGGGAACTGTTGGGAGCTGTATTCAGTGTTGGCAGTAAAGATCCCACTTTTTCTTTCCCATTGTCTTCCTCAATTTGCCAGAGCATATAGCGAACTGCCCTCTGCCTTCTCACACAAGTGTCCTGAAACGTTTTGGTAACCCTGCACCCAGGAGCGTATTCAATCTGTTATTAACCCCATGTAGATAGTATAGTTTGTTGCTGAGTTATAGCTAAAACAGACCTAGAAAAGCTATTTTAATTGTAAGAAAATGAATTCAGACCCTGTCTCACAAATCTAATTCTCAAATGTTGCTAGGGAAACAGAAGGGTGGACAGAGAAGCAGTAACTGAAATGTGTCTGTCTGACTTCAAGGATTACTGTACCTATGAGATTACCTGTGTCCTTACTGGTTGGACACCCCAAGACTTTTCTCCCCTGATTATCCATTGCCATTTTGCCTCCTTTTCAAGGAGCTTGGTCCTTCTGCCACCCCTCCCTGCCACTGAGGAGCAGCAGTGAACAAGGGCTACTAAGACAGACCCACCTCAAGGGGCTTGCCAGGGTTAATCCGTGGGTGGTTCTGATGTGCTCCAAGTGCCACGTAGGACTCGTGAGCTGTGCAAGTGTTCTAGCTCAGCTCTTTGCAGCTCCCCCTCCTTGTTTTTTTTTTTTTCCCCTTTAATAGCAAGGAAGCCCTTCAATTGGATGGGCAGCAGAGCCAGCCCAGGGCTCAGGAGGAACAATGACCAAAGAACAGACTGCAGCTTGTAAACCAAAACCTCCCCAGGGGCTGCTGCTAAAAGGAGATTAGAGAGAATTCCTAGGCCAATTGGCATCTGGATTTCCCCCCCACTCCCCTGTTGCAGCCACTAAATTTCTGGCCTATCAGCATGGTAGTGTAGTCATTTATTTGCTCCCTTCTTGGGCAGGCGGCGGGGAAGCATGGGCACAGAGAGCTGTACAGGGCATAGTAATACAGCAGTGCTGCAGGACCGATCAGAGCTGCACCTTTCATTATCACACCTATGAGAGGTCAGTGAGCCCCAGAGAGATGAAAGGGATAAAGCTAAGCATTGAGGAGTGCCTCTATCAGAGCACAAGTGCCCCAGCCAAAATGTCACACGGGTTGCCAGGCTCCCTCCACCCTTGCTAACCTCTAGCCAGGTGGTGATGGTGCAGGGAGGGTTGTTTACAGTTTATTAAGATGTTTGAGATTACATGTTACGGCAGCCTCACGTGAGGTATATGGAAGCAGCCACTATTGTGAAGGGCTTGATGGAAGAGCTGAATTCTGAGCTGACCATGGAGAGCCCTGGCCACAAGCGATTAACCAGCTAGTTGTCATTTTACACTCAGTTGCTGGGGACCAGGAACTGGGAGGGGACAGAGAGGAACCTCTGTGGTCTCTAGAACATGACTTTAAGTGGTTGTGGTTTGGAGAGTCAGCGAGGCAGCCTCTGAGTCTCATGTGGCATGCAAGCACTGGAGATTTTTACCTTTGGGAGTATCTATGGCTGAAAAAGCCCATACTTTTAAAAAAAGAGTAGATTGATTTCTTGCCTGGGCAACATCTGTGAGCTTTTTGTGAGCATCTGCAATGTTCATGGTAAATTCAGAGGAGGGGTGTGTTATCTACCTGTGTGTTTAAGTCTGTACTGGCAGATCATGTATATTCAAATGGACATAGGACATTTGTCAGCTGTGGGAACTGCACTGCCTTGGTTATTTAAACAGCACTGTTGGAAGTGTTTTACGTTTGAGGGGAGCTTTATATGAATCTATCAAAAGCAGATGCCAGAGGTGATGTACATGTCTGAAGGACTAGGGCAGGACAGGGCACATACACACCAGGCACAGTTTGAGGGTACCAAGGAATTTCCAATCTGAGGCTCCCTGGCTGACCTAAATTCTGTTCCTTTGAAGAGACATTTTGGAAAGGGGAAAGATTTGAGAGTGGCTGAGTATGCCACAGCAGCAGCAGTTTAAAAACAGCAAACCATCTAACCCTCCAACAAACAACTTGCTTGTGAAAAAAAGAGCATCTCCCCTCAAAGTATTTATTTTTTACAATGCTTTTGAGATTACTATTTTTTAAGTCTTGGCAGGTGACGCCTGGGCCACGTTCATTGTGCAGAACAGATGCAGAACACCCCAAAGCACCTCACAAACCACAACAGACAAGAAGTCCTCAGGGTTTATCAGCTCACGAACGAATGGGCCCAATATTCAGGTACCCACAGATATTGCTCCGGTCCTGACCCACAAACCACCTCTCAGAAACTCCAGGAAGGGAAAAGAGCTGAATGGAGACATCAATCCCTCTGAAAATGGACTCAGCATGCTCTTTCCTTGTATTTGCCCACCCTCAGCAGGCTGGCTGGGAGCCTTGCAGTTTGCATTTAGAAACCAATAGCCAGGATCTGCCAACTGAACTTAAAGGTTTGGCAGACACAGAGTTTCAGTTGCAGGACTCCTGGATCACAGCTCTGAGGAACAAAAGTCTAAGTATATCTCTGAGCATTTCTTCTCTCAGCAGCTTCCCTTCTTGGTGCATTTTCTTTCTCTAAAGAAAATTTCAAGGTTTCCTCTTACAGGGGAAACCTTTAATTCTTCAGGCCAGTGGGGAGGGCTGAGGTCCTAGGATAGCTAAAGCTAGAATAGAAAACATCACCCCATTTCCATTCCCCCTTTCACCTGCTCTTTCTCATTCCCTCGCTTTCCCAGCTCAACCACCCAGCATTCAAATACACAGCAGTTCCTCCAGCCTGTCCTTCTCTTCCGCACCAACTGTCCAGCCATTTTGGAGAGTGTGGCCTTCGTATCACCAGAGTAACTCCCAGAAGGAACACGACACTGCCAACAAGACCAAGAAATGTTCCAGAAGAGATCCGCAAGGGCTGCCAGACCCTAAGCCACAGGGTTTGGCACTCGGCCCTCAGCATACGTAGTCTCTGACCCCCAGTTCCTTTTTTGTTAGCCTGGGAGCAGGAGAGTGGGTGCTGACAGTTTCTCTCTTGGCTTTGGGCGGGCCACGGTGCCTTTCAGCTGCACTTGCAGGATTTCACCACCATGTTGGAGAGCTGCTCCACTTTGGGGGTCCTCCCGACATAGTACAAGATAGTGAGCGGCTCCAGGTCCTGGGGGACACAGCAGGGCGAAGCGGATGCCTCAGGGTTCAGCGTGTTGTATAAGCCCAGCACCTGCAGAAACAAAGTAAATGTGGTGACAATGTCAGGAATACATTCAAGTTGGCTGAGGACAGGAAGGGACTGCAAAGCCAACGGGTCTCTAGGTGTTTGGACTATGCTCATCAGAGGGTATTTCCCTGAGGTGAGTAATACTCCCCTGTCACTTCCTGATCATGGCCTGCTTCTAAAGGGTCTCACCTGCCCCAGCCTGATTCTTAAGACTTTTTTTTTTTAATTGCAGTAGCCTTGCTCTGTGGCTGATGCCTAAGAGTTGAAGGGGTGCAAGTAGTTGTCTCCTTTCATCTCTAATTTGGTATGCTGGATAGTGTCACAATTTTTGCTTTTAACAAGGCTGGGTGTAACCAGGCTGGGGCCGAGTTGTCTTGGTTTCCATTAAAGAAACCAGAAGAAAGAATATCTGTGCTGGTTACTTCAACCAGCATCTCTAGATAGCACTGGATGGATGCCAATCCTCTTGAGCATCCACAGTTCCCTCCCAGCTTTGAACTGTCTGATGCTTCTTCCCTCCACTCCATCCTCCAAGTCATTACACTATAATGCTGGAGCCAGGAGAGTGTCCTGTGGGACCCCACTGGATTCCTCCTCCCAGCTGGCCCCAGCCCACAGATGACTGTACGCTTCAGCCATGTAACGGCTACAGAACAGTTGCCACGTTTCTTGCCAGAGGTGGCCGCTTCTCAGTGGTAAGCAACTTCTTGAGTTGTGGGGCCAAAACATGATCTCACCTGCACTACTGTGGTCTCATTAGCTCTTGTCTGGTATAAACGACAGGATCTGGCACGTTGTCTTTTAACTACTTTACAGTAAGTCTTTGGGGATGAGAGGTGCTAAGGAAACATCCTGTTGTGTCATCCAGATCCATGTAATCACAGTCATTCTGGTAGAAGCTCTCTGGGATACTGAGCAAAGTACCCCTGGCTGTACCACAGAGGTACCACATGCCCTGGGGCCGCTCTACTCAACAGAGACAGTAGGTTAAACAGACTGGTAAGAAATCTTCTTTTCACCATGTTTTTCCTAGGTGGTGCTGGCAAGCTGTCAGCAGCTATATTGTTCTAAAGTTTTCTCCGATCACTCAGCTGACCTCAATGCTTGATTGTTTCCTTTCTTGCTCAAGAAAAGAATGTTAGGAACCATTCTAAAATCTCCTTTCTCTCATACTGATTCAGTCCAGTTATCTCCTAGAGAGCTTCTCAGGACAACCAGATGGTGAAGCTACGTGCCCATGACCCTTTCAAAGCTGTTCATTCCCTTGCCTTGTCTTGCGCTTAATGCCCAGCATCTGTTCACTCCTTCATTCCCATAGATTGACGGTTCCCACTGATATTAGTCCTTGAGCTTCAGCGAGCCTTGCTGCTGTGCAGACTCTCAAGCTGTCAAGAAAATGTTAGCATCTTTTCTGCAATATCATCTTTACCTAGTTATCTATTCTTCAGCCGAATCTGCTTTTTCCAGTAACTTTTTTAGTGAAACCTGAAGCTAAGTTGTTAGTGAGCTGTTGCATTGTCTGGATTGCTGCCTTTTCTGTGGATGGAAGCACAGGATTTTCCTCTGGCTTTTCTTGCTTCAGCAATGGACTGCCTGCTCCTTAGTCTGTCTTCTCCCCTTGGTACTTCTCCTCTGCCTGTGCTTTTCTATTGCTTTTATTATTTTCCACTCCAGACAGTAACGAAGCTCAGATGGTATTCTTCCCAAAGCCTGTCTACTGTACTCATGTTACGCACATGTTATGCGTAGGTTACCTAAAGACATTTGCTTTCTGCCAGTTTTTACTCATGAATATCACTGCCTAGTAGGTTCCTCCCTGCCATAGGTCAGGTGGGATTTATACAGGTGGAAAGGATGCCTGTGCAGAAAGGAGAGCCTACTGCATGGCTGTGTTCACTTCTGGACACGGACACAGATTTCCCTTCACTTCTGGACTACAGCTGCCCCTGTGGTAGCAGACAGCAGCTGCGTGCCATGGCACAACAGTTTTGCATGACAACCTGGCACAGAGCGTAGAAAAATCCTCTGTCCAGTGCAAACTGCAAGAGAAATTTAGGCAGAAGATAACTACCAGAGTTGACATTTGATGTGAACAATTCAGTTAATACTCTGGCCATTACCAAATAAGTACCCTAAAGCCATCAGTCCTGCTGTTTCACATCTTATCCAAGAGACAGCATCCTTCTCCTCCTCCTCAGCATTTGGCTGGAAGCACGGACTCAGTATTGACTCCAAAGGAAGCACGTTTTCCCTGCTGAACCACCTAGACTCTTTCCTGCAGTCTCCTTGGACAGTTTTTACAAGTACTGAACTGAACTGAACTGCTTTTGCTGCTTTGAAGAGACCAGGTACGATCAAGACGTAGGGAGGAAGGGGGAGTCATGGCCACCAGCCCTGACAGGATAATACGCTGGATGTACCGTGCTGTGAGTGGTGTCTGCGCTGCGGAGGTATGGACAAGGCCCCGAACAAAAGTTAGCAAAGTAGCCCTTAGGCTCATGGACCCATTTCCAGCCAAGGTCCTGTCGGAAGTCGATGTACAGAGGACGCACGCAGCAGTTCTCCTCCAGGTTCCTGAAACACAGTATTGAAACACAGTGAATCTAAAGAGGGGCCTTGTATGCGAGTGCGTGATGCAGCTTCCTGAGCAGAAGGACTAGTACCGGCAGTTCCCAGCGGGACATGGTGTTTGCCTGTGCCAAGTGCAGAGGAGCATCAGAGGCGAGCAGTGGCGGGCAGCTCAGCAGCCTGGCACTGCTTGTGCCTGCCGGCAGGCGGCTTGACTGCTGACCCAGGGACACGGCACCCCGCTCACCCATAGCTGCTCTTCGGCACCTGGAGCTAGCAGGGGTCTGCCACGGTTCCCTGCCAAGGCTGTGCTCCAGGAAGCCGCTTGCATGTCTCCCTCTAGCCAGCAGCTCAGCCAAAAGCACACAGTGACTCTGCTGACCTGGCCAGCATCCCCTTCTTGGGCACCACGAGGAGCAGCTGGCTGAGCTGTGCTCTTCATGTGGCACCTCTCTGGCACCACAGTGACCCACAACCCCCTTGGAGGGCTCTGCCTTTCCCGGTGGCATGGAGTCTCGCCAGGTTTGCCCACCTCAGGCATGGCACCTGGTCACTCCAGGCAGGATTCTCACTTACCGGAAACAGTAGTTGGTATCCAGGGCCCGTTTCTTTCTTTGGCCTCCCAACGCTGGGCTCTCCAGCCGATGTGGGGGTAACATCATCAAGATGAGGTGGGGATTATGCAAGTCCTTCTGCTTCTTCAGGCGCCCCAAGTCCCCACGGCCGTAGTCATCCTCACTGTCAATGCCTTCAGAGAAAAACAGGATCCACAAAGAAGAAGTCAGTGTGGAAGTGTAGGACACAACAAGACTTTTCAGTGCATTTAACACTCTCATGCCTACCCCTGAATCAGGGTGAAAGGGATTCAGGCACCACGTCCACTTACTCTGGGACTTCTTCCCTGACAGGGACCCCTTTACTCCTGGTGAAGCTCACTGCTGCAGGCCTGAAATAGAGGCTTACGGGCCACCTGTTTTACCATTTGCAAACTGCTGGTGGGGCCATTAATCCATCCCACTCACTCCTGGCTTCGGTCCCAGGACAGGCAGGAAGATGAATGGTTTAAAGATGTCAGATCATTGGCACTCTGCAGAACAGCCTCAGAAATGGAGCCTGTGGGGGCCAGTGGCTGCAGCCCAGGGCTGCAAGCCAGGAGGTTCCTAGTTCTTAGGCCAGCCAAGCCACTGACTCTCTGGGCCACCTCACACAGGATGCCTGATTTCCTTGTGTTTCAGTCACCCTAACTGGAAAGCGGAGCCTCCGTGGAAATCCGAGAAGGCATCAAGCTGAACTTCCCAGACAGACACTGAAATACAAAATCATTCCTTTCTGAAGACACTCGTGCAAACCCACCCAGCCTGCACTTCCTTTCTCCCATTTCTAACCTATGTACAAAGTGGATATACCCATATAATCAATGTGCAAACCCAGATGTGCATGCTTTAAGACAAATGTTATGCAACGTAAAATGCTCAAATATGCAAAGCAAGACCTCGCTTTTTCTTTAGATACTCCAGGCTTTCCCTTCCCCAACAGCTTCCCCTAATGCAGCTCTTTATCACCTTTGAACTTGATCTCCAAGACCTCGTGCAAATTCTCCAAGATGTCTCCGTTGGGCTGAAAAGTATGGCAAGGACAGTGTATGCTAATTTCCAGGCCAAGGTTGGACTCTGCAAAGAAGGAAATGACTCTGTGAGAAACAGTCTTCCTCAGCTGGGACAGCTCCTGGTGCAGGGAAGTTTCACTGAGAACATGTCCTTTGGTAACTCCTAGACTGTGGGTCAGTCTCAAAGTCAGGGATGCTATCAGAGTTGGGGAACAGAAGCTGCCTTGGAAAGGAGAATGGGAAGCAGGATCTTGCAGCTTCACCTGTGCCAAAAGCCTTGCTCATGCTAAAGGGAGCTTCCTGGGCAGGTGAGAAGGGTGCTCCTGGTTACGGTTTTTAGGCTATTCAGCATCCAAAAGCATTTGTGAGCTTCAAGGAGCTCCACTGGAAAACAAGGATTTTGAAGAGCTGGTTTGCAGTGTCTGTGTTAAATCAGTTTTGCCATCCTCAGTACCTGTCTATTATCTGGCTTCTGGTTAGTCTCTGAAGGAGAGATCTGAAAATGAGCGAGTTGGATATGGACAAGTAATTTCACTGGAAGCATTTTTCTCAGCAGCTGCAACCTCCTGTTTTGTTGAACTGCTAGCGGTCTAAGTCACACAGACTTTCCAGAGGCAAGTCTATTTTCATAATAACTTCCTGGACCAGTCGTGCTGTGTGGGCCTGACTAAGAGAACATAAGCCTCTTATGAAAGCTCCTTTTTTATGTTGTGTCATGAATTAAAACATCTGGCTCCCCGGGGCATTGACAAGGTGCCTAGCACCTTTTTTCCTAAGCACTGTATACTCTGTGATGTCTTGTCAGCTAGTGTGCCTGCTCAGAGCTCGCTGCAGTTCCAGCCCTGAACTCCAGCCATCAGGACACAACTTAGATCACTTGAAAAAGGAGGAGCCTACAAGCTCACAGCTTACCCTACCAGGGAGCGGCTGCTTGCCAGTACCTGCATTCCAGTTTTCAGTGGCACCTAGCTTCTATCTGTGAGGCCAACCCAGCTGTGAGTCACGGTGCCTATGCTCCAGCTGTGAATGGGGTCAGTGTTCTTGCTGGGAGCTGCCCCCTAACTATCTGTTGGGCTGCCCAGTGGTGGCAGAGGTATGTTCTCTGCAGTGCTAAAGCCTCCATCTGTCTAGGTGTGTCAGCCTCTGGTATTTCCTCACCTTTACACCTGCCAAGCTGTAAACAGCTGAAGAAACCAGGATCCTTGCTGGTTTTTCCCTACTAGATTTGCTCTAGTCCACGTCAAAATTAAATCAGAGCAATCCTCATTTTCTATGTATTACAGATTATAGTTTAGACAAGCAGAGGGGACCCCTGCTTAGAATCGAAGAACTAAAAGAAGTTCTAGCATCTCTCAGTGAAAACAATTTCTTCCTCCAGAGGATGAATCCTCATTCTGACTCAGCCCACAGAGCTACGCAGTGGGGACTCCAGGACAGAGCTAAGAATCTAGCCAACGTCACGCACTGAGGTGGCTCTCTGGGGGAAGGCTTGTTCTCAGACTGAAAGAAGCTGTCCTCTATGTGAGCCAAGTTCCTGCTAAAAGGGGAGCAGAGAGATACTCCTGTCAACATTGATCCACACTTCTATGGATGCCTTGACACCCGGTCCAGCTAAGACCCCTACCTCTGTGCAGAAGCCACTCACGCACAGTCTCGGTGACATCGAAGGACAGCCACTCAGGGGAGCCCCGTGTCTGCACATTCCTGCCACTGAGGTAGCGCTGCTTTGCTATGTGCTCATCCGGCTGAAGGATCTGCGTCAGAAGGAGTGGTAGAGAGAATCAGCCAGTGCCGTGCATAAGGAAGAGATAACCTTGGGTCTTTTTTCTTCCACAGCTCACCAAAAACTAATTCATAAGGTTGGTTCTGGCAAGTGAGACACCAGGAATACCCTGGCACAGGTGAGAAGGACATGCTTCTCAACCAACTTGAACTCCAGAGATCTACACAATGCTTAGTTCTGTGTCCTAAGCAGCCCACCTCTCTCAATTCATCCTTGTTTCAGGGCATGTATCCAGAGGCAGAAGCACACAGCAACTGATCTAATCGGTGGTTTTGTTTCTGTATACACCTGTGGAATGTGGGACTGGATTTCAGAGTAGAACCAGCAGTGGGCAATAGAGCATCTTGCCACAGGTCCCTTGCCCAGCAAGCCTATGAGTCCTACACTGTGGCATTTTCATGTGTCCTACACTCTTCAACTTCTATCAAAACACACCAAGGCTGATCAGGTTTGGAGACCTCTCCCCCTGCTCTGACATCTCTTCCTGCTTCCAGACAGACAGCCACAGCCTGTGCAAGGTGTTCCTTCCTGCAGGACCCCAGCTTCATGCCACAGAGCACTGAACCTATGGAGAAGCTCTGGGATTGCCTCCTTGTCAGTTGTGTCACCTGGTGGAGAATTGCTCTGACCTTTGAAGCTGAATTCCAGGAAGTCCTCAAGAGCCACCAGCCACAGGGCAATTTTAGCAGCACTCTTACTGTAACGTGGACAGACACCAGTCTGTGGGAATGTCCCACCTGGATGCTAAAAGTGTACCATTACCTGGGTGGTCCAGCCCAGCCTAAGACCACTTCCAAGCCTGAACCAGACCTTATTCTGCCAGGGGAGTCAAACCAAACTCCAGATAAGTACCTGAATTAGTGGTGCCATGAACTGTGCCCCTCAAGAGCTGCTGCTGAAGGGAACATTGAAAGCAAGCGTTATTTTTCCAGTAAATCAGTGAAAAGACAGAGAGCTCCACCCATTGGATTAGCACCAACTGTACTGCAAAGGGACCTAGGCATGCAGATGGGACAGAAGGGTCAGGGCTGCTCCACTGGTGAGGGGCTCCCTTTCCAACCCCCTTCTCAGTGCAGCAAAGAGCTGCAGTGGGCACCAGCCCAGGGTGCCCAGAGCAGCCAGCCAATGTGAACGGGGAAGGGACAGCACCACGCTGTAAAAGGAAAGAAAGGTGACTGTTTCACTGCATATGCTGGAAGAAGCCTGGAGTACAGCATGGGATTGCTTCTCTCTCTCTTTTGTGGCCCTGCACATATCAACCGAGTCAACCATTAAGAAGCCAAGCTATTCTGGGCTCAGGCACAGGGGAAGGTGAGAAGGATACTCACCTGGAAAAGCTCAATGCGCTGCTCGCTGCGTTTGGAGCTCAGGTTGGGCACACGCAGCACCCGAAACTCAGCCCGGAATAAGTTGGTGCTGTTCTTCTCTGCCGAGGACACATTAAAGCGGAACACGTTGGAGGTGACACCTTTTGGACAAATGCCCAACTCATCTAGGAGAAAGAAAGATGGAAAGACAGAACCACAGGTCAGAGGGGCGGGATTGCAAATAAATATTGTTTGAGAAAGCTTTCCAGCAGAAGCCTGTCATTCAAACATCTCGCCACCTGTGAAGCACGGCTGTCTAGCTAGAGATAACACAGGATGAATTCACTCAAATTTGCTGTACATTGCAACATTTTGCAAAATCTTCCCACTACTGCCACCATTATTTCAATGCTACAAGCCAGAGAATCAACCACAGAGATCAACCACAGTATTTTTAATATTATCTCTTCTAATCCTGCTCATCAAATGTTGCTAATGCTCATCAGTCTGCTGCATCCAAAATGACAACCCCAGCCCAGGCAGCGGGGCAGCCTCATTTGCAGCTAGTGGGGCCCATTTCCAATAGTGATGATGCTGTGAATCTGCTCATACTGCTGACATGAAGCCATGTAGGAGGTGATCCCATTGCCGTTGAATCTTAGTTTTACAAACCTTGACATTGTCTCCTAGAATGAAAGCCAGCCAAGTGTCCACAAAGCATGAGGTGTGGAAGACTTTTTGGGGCAGTGACTATTCAGTGTGTACTGAAAGAACTGGGTTTTAAGATCAGTTCTCACTCATGACCCAGAGAAGGAATTCATTAATAGTACTAGATACAGAGCTCTCCAGGGACAGAGTAATAGTGCTGAGAGGCCTGCGGAGATCAGACACATGGGCAGGAAATAACACAGCAGTTCTCTGCCTCGATGTGTACCTGCGGAGCAAAAAATCCATTTCACAGATGCCCCAAAAGAGAGTAGGTAAAAGCAATAAGGTCCAAAACAGTGCCCTTGAGAAAACAAGCCTCTCTTCATTGGGACCACTTTGGTCCCATGGAAAAGTCTTTGTAGTCGCTGTTGTTCCTCTCCTATTGACCTCTATTAGCCTTCAAGGCTCTAGCTTCATTAAGGCTTCCTGCAGACAAGCCACAGCAGCTCCTGCTCTACGCCCACATGCAGGTTTGTTTGCAGCCCTACAGAGCCTCTCATATGACTTCTGCCTGTTGTCCAGTGCAGCACGGGGCTCTCACGTCAGCTGATATTTAAGTTGGTTTTAAATAAAAAAAGAAACAGAAAGAAAAACTATCGCCTGTTCCCAGCCACAGTTCCAGCCTGTGACAAACAGGCTAGAAGCGCTAGTTGAAGCAAGCTTCAAGTTAGATTCCTGGAGTTGGCCCCTCTCCACAACACCACTACTATCTCCCCAGAGAAACAGCTTCTGAAGATGGGCTAGTGTGAAACGGCGCCTGAGCACAGAGGTTCACCTCCCATGCCAAAGTCTGCTTTGAGCAACCCTGATGCACCTCCAGAGTCATCTCCATGAAGATGAAGGTCTTCCTCTTGTGCTACACCCAGATTCAGCAAGAAGGAGCCTGCCAGTTTACAAGGGTGTGTTCTTAGGGTGCTGGAGTTCTATTCAATAAGCTAATGACCAGATGCTCACATTGGGCTTTAATTGGAGGGGTTTTTTTGTCATTTGTACTACTGAATGGAACAGCTTTCCCATACAGAAAAGTCTCTGGCTTCTATTGAAGAGCTGGATGTTCAGTAATCCCAGGAGACCAGACCCCACTGCAGCCACGAGCTGGTATGCTCAGCCCAAAAATCCTGCAGTGCAGAGAGTACACTGAGCCACATGAGGACACCCACGGCGGGGACTCCAGCACTGTGACCAGTTCTAGGTTTTATGCCACAAGAAAAGCACAGCAGAAAACCCAAGCTCTGATCTCGTTAAATGCCCAAAAGCATCTTCCTGGCTGAAGTCTAACACCGAAAACTGTTCTGTGTCCTACACCTAGGCAGATACTGTGTTTTAATAACCCCTCAAGCTGTTTTGCACCCCTAGCCCTATTAGTAGTGCTGTTAACAGCCTGCCCTTCCATTTCAGACCTGACTGCCTGTCCACGAGGGGGATCCCAGTAATCATCAGAAATGCCTTTCTAGATCAGACCAGTGGTCAGTCTAGCCCAGTATCTGTTTCCAACAATAGTGCTTTATCTGATAATCTATTTAGAGACCGCAGATTTGGTCCTACAGCACAGTGCAGATGAGAGACAAAATAATTTATTGTTTATCATCTCCTTAAGATTTTTTGCTAAGTTAGGCAGCCACGCTGGTAAGAGATTACTGTATCTACTGTATTTTGCCTGCTGTCTTCACATTGCCTTCTACCTACTTACTTCACCAGCAAGGTGCTGGTGTCTTGGGAGGCGTTCCTAGTGGAAATAGTAATAGCTATCTTCCCTTCTCTAAGAAGAAGGTTCATGTTCGCCTCGTACCCTGGGAACAAGCCCTCTGTGATGGGGAGATGGAGCTGCGTTCTGTGTTTCACACTGAACACTGTGATGTTGGAGCCTGCTTCTCACAGCAGGGCGTCCAGGATACAGGTCTCACTCCCAGGAAGCTGACTGCTTTGGGGCAAAGCACTTTTTGCAAGAGGTCACAGGCAAAGGAAACAAGGTGATTTTTCAGGGAACTCGGTCCAGTCCCAGCTCAGGTGTGTTAATCACACTGGATCTGGTCGTGCCAACCTACCAGCACGGAACAAAGCCTGGAGGCAATATTCCTGCAAGCTCTTCAGTCCACAATACTCAGAGGCTGTAACCAAGGCTGGAGACAGGGAATCTGTGACACCCTGTGCACTCATGGCAGTCTATGTCTGACACGACATGATGTATCCTCACGATCGGACCCTGCTATTGCTGTGGAGCCCAGAGAGCCCAGAGCTGTTGACTGCACAACCCATGAGACCAGTAGACTCTCAGCACGGACAATGTGATACAGGTAGCAGGTTCTTTTGGGAGCTTCCCTCTTCCTACCACTGCTCTCAGCGAGGTGCAGGTTCTCCACGTGCTGCCGATCCTACACAGCTGCTGTTTCTGGCAAGCCCCAAGAGGGCTGATGGCTGTGCAGTTGGAGTTTGATGTCAAGGAAAGGCAGGCTGTCTGTAAGCAGGTATTACCTCGCTCCATATTATACCACTGGTACTTCAAGGTGTTTCATGCCAAAGCTGCCTAACTTTGGAAAAAAAAAAATTTATCCTTCTGGAACTCTGCAGGCGGCAGGTTTGGAGGGAAGAGATGCTTGGCCCCAGCGACCTGTGACTTTTTGCCTTGTCTCTCAAGCTGGCTTGGACAATGGCATCTGTTTTTCCTCAGGAAGATAAGCAAAGCCATTTGCAGGACCGTTGCAGATGCTCTCTGAGCTTGAATCTAACCAAGTCAGTGCTTAAGGGAGTCTGAACCCCCATGAGTTTTAGGAAATCCCTGAAATGAATGGCTGGTCAAGAGCGAGTTATTCTCTGAAACAAAGTCCCTTATAATGCAGGCAATGTGCCTGAGAGGCACAGCAGAAAGACTACTCCGTGAGTCACCAGACAGCTCAGAGTAGGGATGGGGAACCTGGTCCTGAATATCCTCCCTTCCTAGAAGGATGCGGCTCTTCCCGCTGCTGTTTTTGCTCCTCACCTCTCCTCGCTTTTGGGCCTTAATTCTTTGAGAAGGATGAGTTGTCTGAGCCAACGAGCCACTTGACTAATAGTTTGGAGCTAGAACAGTTCGTGTGCATGTGAGTGTGCGCGCGCACGCATTTCAGACTTGTCTGTATCATCCTCGCGCTTCCCTGAATGGAGCAGTCCTCCCCTTCCCCCCCAGAGGAGACTGGCTTTGGCTCAGAGCATGCTCTGAGATCACCACCTGGCACAGCGACAGAGTCATGGGAAAGTTGAACATCAGCCACTGCTGAAGACAGGGGGCCAAATTCAACCATGGTGTAAGCGATGAAACTCCCCAGGTTTCAAAAGGAGAGCGTCTCTTGACACCACGGCCTGTCTGGAGCCGGTCTCTCCCAGCGTGACACAGTTCCAGAGTTCCCTCTTTCTCTGGGTGGTGGCATCTACACTGCCCACTCCCAGGAATTCAGTCTCGGCACTACTTGGTCTTTTGCACCCACTGCTCAGCACCTTGCGCCAGTGTCCTATGGGGACATGCGACAGGTTCATTCATTTCCATAGGAATTTTCCCCAACCCACAGTCCCTCCTCACTGCTCCTTCTCATGCACCACATGTCTTCATTCCTCTTTCCCCTCTACTTTATCCAAATCCACTCCTCTGACTTCATTTCCCGCTGTCGTGCTTTCCCAGTTTCCTTCCCCAAAACACACCGGTTCATAGTGTGGCTGTACTATTTTGCACAGACACTTGGTTTCCCCATATATTTTTAGAATTTCACAAACAACACTTCAGTAGGTCAAAAATGTTGAAATATGGGTAAGCTGCTGTACCCTGTGCGCTTTCTGTTCCTCGAGTCTTGGTGTCTCCTGAGCTAAGAGCTAATCATATAACCATATGGAGTGCAGTCTGCTAGAGATTAAGTGAAATTTGTTGCATTACCACATTGTAGCTCTTATTCCAGCTCATCATATGTCAAGATTAACATAAACCTGGCAAGAGTAGCTGCATTCTGAGGCTGCCTGCAGCAAGTCACAGCTCCTCCCCAGAACTGCTGGCGTTCAAATCGTGTCCCCAAGACTGCACTACATCACAGGAGGACACCCTGGATGGCGGTATGACTGCATGCCCACCAACATCTTCCAGTCCTGAGCACAGACCGAAAGGATTGCTTGTGCCTACATGTGCTCAGCATCTGCAATCTGCTTGGGGTTCATGCCTGCCCAGTCTCTGTCTTTGCATCTGCATCTGCTCAGCTTCTGCACCTGAATCTGTTTAGTGTCCGCATCTGGGCCTGCTCATTATCCTGCTCCACACCTGCTCAACATCTGTCACGTTTCCTCAATGCCTATGTTCCCTTGGGGGTCCCCTTCGCATCGCTTCTGCTTTGCACCTGCTCGGCATCCCTGTTATCTTCTACTCGCTCTCTGAACCCTCACGCTATCCAAGTAACACCCTCGACAGCGTCCTCCAGGCAGCAGTCTCTTCAGCAAGCGCCTCTCCACCTTCTCCACAGCCAGGGCGGCTGCTGCACACACCAAACAGGTTGCCTCGATCTCTGCGGCAGCCGCTGGGGCTTCAGCAGGGAGGGTCCGTCCGCCTGCTGGTCCCCCAGACACCAGACCCGCGCCGTGCCCCCGCCCGCTGCGCAGCGCTGGCCCCCAGACACAAGCTGCCTCCTCTCCCGCTGCCTTCCCGCCGCCCCCCCAGATGCCAGGGCTCCGGCCCCGGGCTCGGCTCGCTGCTCCCCGCCGGGGCCTGGGCCGCCGCTGCTCCCGGACCCCGCAACCCGCCGCCGCCCACCTCCTCCACCTGCGGCGGGGCCGCTCGCCGCCGAGCCCCGCGCCGTCCCGCCGCGGCTCCGAGCGCTCGCCGCCCCCCGCCCCGGCCCCGCTCGTCCCCGCACCCGGCCGCGCAGGCAGGCGGAGACGCGCCCCCCGCCGCGGCGGCCCCCTCCCGCCTCCGCGCTCCCGCCCCGCCGGGAAAGCGGCCCCTCCCGCGGGGGCCCGGGGCCCCTCGGCCCCGGCCGGCCGCCCCTCCTCCGCGGCCGGGGTCCCGGGCAGCCCGCCCCGCGGGCGCGGCACCCCGGCCGGCGCGGGGGGGAGCCCAGCACTTACTGTGCTCGGGGAGGCCCTGGATCATGTCAAATTTATGGATCTCTTTGGCATAGTATTCGGACTCGGTGTTGTCCTGAGAGCAGCTCTCCTCCTTCTCCTCCTCCATCTCCTCCAGCAGCTCCCGGGTGCTGTTATAGAGGGCCAGGATCTGGTAGGGCACATGGGCCGGCCCCACGGTCTCCGGGGGGCTGGTGAGCCGCAGCTTGCTCAGGATCTGCCCCCGGATGGCTTCCACCCTCTTCTTCTTGATGTGGTCCAGGTCCAAGGTGGTGCAGGAGGACAGCGAGAGGCTCACGGTGGCGAAGCTCAGCAGGGAGAGCAGCACCAGAGCCCTTTGCACGTACATCTTCATGTGCGAGGGGGCGGCGGCGGGGGCCCCCGGGAGAGACCCCCGGGCGGCGGCGGGCGGGCGCGGGGGACCGGGCGGTGTGCTGGCGGCAGCCTCCCCAGATCCCGCAGGCTGAGGCTTGGCGAGGAGGTGCATGAACTCACTGCGCCGTGCGCCACTCAGGACTTCCAGGAAGAGCTGGCAGCGCTCCGCAAGGAGAAGCGGCAGGCGCCGTGCCTCGCCGCGCCGGGCTCCTTCCCCATGCGCCGCCCCGCGTCCCGCGGAGCCGGGGGCGCCCCGCCGCGCCGCGCCGCCGCACGTGTCAGCGGCCCGCGCCGCCCCGCCGCCGCGGGGGGAGCGCGGCGCCCGCCCCTCTCGCTGCACCATTCATGCCCCCGCCGCGCCCCGCGCCCTACATCGCCCGGTGCCCGAGCCCCGGCGGCCGGGAGCGCGGCACCGCGGCGCTCCCCGCCCAGCCGAGAGCCGCGCCGCCGGGCCGGACCGCCCGCTGTCCCCGCGGGCTCCGCTGGCCGCCGTGCCCCGGCCGGCCGCCGCGCCGCGCCGCACCGCACCGCACCGCGCCGCGCCGCGCCGCCCCTCCCGCGCACACTGCCTCTCCCTCGGCCTCGCCGCTGAAATTTTATACCTCCCTCCCATGACGTCCCCGGGACGGGGCTCGGGCGGGGGAGGGAGCTCCAAGCCCGGCCTTCGCCCGCAGCACCGCGCTAATGGCTTCAGCAGCCGCGCCGCCGCCGCCGCCCGCCCTCCTCCTCCTCCGCCGCCGCCGCCGCCCCCCCCGCCGGGCCCCGCCGCCGCCCCCCGCGCGGCCGGCGACGCCGGGCCCCTCGCGCCCCGGGCCGGGCCCCTCGGCGGCGGGGCGGCCCCGCGCGCCCTCCGACGTGGCCGCCGCACCGCCGCGGCGGTGGGGCGCGGGCGCCCCCTGCTGGCGCCGCCCGGGCAGCGGCGGGCGCGGGGCGGCGGCAGCCGCCGGCCCCTTCGCGGTGGTCCGCCGCGCGCTGGCGGGCGGCGCGGGCCGGCCCCTCCCGTTTCCAGCTGCGAAATCGCATTCAAAGCGGCTAAAAATACCCCGAATAGTTTCCTGGTGTGGTTTCTTTCCGAGGGAGGGAGGGGCCGGGCGGCCGGCGGGGGCCGGGCGCCGCGCTGCGGGCGAGGGGCTGCGGCGGCCCCGGCTGGCGGCGGGGCGGGCGGGCCCTGCGCGGCCCCGGGGGCCGAGGGAAGGCAGCGGGCGGGCGGGGTGAAGCCCCGCGGCCCTGAGGCAGGTGCCCGCTGGAGCGCGGAGTCGTCCCCCGCCATGGCAGCGCTCGCCGAGGGGAAGGAGCTGCTTCGGGCGCCCGCTGCCCTCGAAGGGCGCCCTGGCCGCAGGCGGGAAACCAAGCACCGGCCCCGGTTGAGGTTGGGGTCCGTGACCTGCAGGCTCCTCTCCCGGGGCACGCCCTGACCGTGGCCACCCGCCACACCAGCCTCCCTGCCCCGGGCTGGGCCTGTGCCCGCTTCTCTGAAGCCCGGGGGGCTCCCAGCCCCCGGAGCAAGCCCCCTTCCCTTGCCCTCACCTGGCCCCTGCCCCAGCCACGCAGGGACTCCCCACCCCACCGCCCAGCCCTTCTCCTGGCGGCCCGCAGCGGGGGAGCCGAACACCCCATGGCTGGCGAGGCGCCCAGAGGTCCGGGGCAGGATGGCGGCTTCGCGCCTTCCCGACCCAGCGCAGCCGCCCGCAGCACTGCGGGCTCTGCCGAAGAAGCCGAAGATGCGGCAGGGACGGCTGCTGCGGGGCTGGGGGCTGCGGGCGAGGCGGGAGCTGGGCAGAGCTCTCTGCAGAAGCAAGTCCTGGGGGCTTCGTGCTCCGGGAGAGGTGGGCCCCAGGGGCGTGTGGCCCTGCGCCCGGAGGGGTGGTGTCCGGCAACAGCGCAGCGGATCCATGCCTGGCAACACCGGGTGCCGCTGCGGGGAGCCTCCCTTCCCTTCCCTTCCCTTCCCTTCCCTTCCCTTCCCTTCCCTTCCCTTCCCTTCCCTTCCCTTCCCGGGCTGGGAGAGCACTGCCAGCTCAGGGGCCAGTGGCTTGCCGAAGACAAGGAGTGTGGAAGAGGTTCAGAGAAAATCCATGGGGCGGCTGGGGGAGCTGGATGCCCGGTGAGCCCATTCCCTGCAGCTCTGAGGAGACCGAAGGGTGAGCTGCTCACAGTTTGCCTGTGCTTTGCTTGGGGAAGAGGAATTTGAGTTCCTTGATGGAGCAGACAAAGATGTAACAAGGTCTAGTGGCTCTACGAAGATGTCAGGCGAATCACGACTTGGAGTAAGGTGCAAAGTCTGAGTGCTGCCATTAACTGTCCACGAAATATTTTAATGTAGATTGGGATGGATGTTTCTAGAGCTCCCCAGGCACTTCTGAAATGAATTCTGGATGCTTTTCTGCTCTGGGACCTCCTCTACCCCACGTTAGGTTGGAGGTCACACTAAATGCAGTAGAACTGATTGCTTCGGACTTCAGTAATCCATTTGCTACAGTGCCACATGGTGAGTTATTAGTTAAGACAGAGATAAGCACAGGAATTATAAGACATTACTAGCGGAGTTCCCCAGCGGCTGGTCCCGGGCCCAGTTTTCATTAATGATCTTGGCACGCTGAAATGGGTGTGCTAATGAAATTGGCTGCTTATCCAAAGTTGGGAGGCATTGTCAATACAGGGAAGGACTAGGATATCCTATAGGAGCGGGTAGGCAATTTTGATGGCTGAGACAGTAGAAATGGGATGAAATGCAATAGTACAAAATATACGGTTATGTTGTTAATGGCTGAGAGCAGACTTTTCTGTTACGAGTTGACAGTGGGGACTTACCGCTTGGAAATAATAGTGGAGAAGAAGGATGTAGGTCTGGTGCCAGTTCCAGTACTGGGCCACTCACTTTCTGCTCTGGCCATTGCTCTCTCTGGGTTGAGAAGAGGTGGGGAAGCTCCGTGGCTCGACGTGCGCTGGAACTGCCGCTGGTGGCTGCGAGCAGCAGTCACTAGCAGGTTGCACGTCTTGGACACGCCGGAATCCAGCTGGGCTGAGGGAGAGCCCGATGGGGCTACTGAATGTGTGAGTATCGTAGGAAATATTTCACACTTGGCAACCCTGACTGGGGTTTGACAGTCTGAGCTGGGGCTGATGTAACCCGAACAGCGTCTGTTCTCGTGAAGATCAAGACAGGCAAGTGCGTGGGCCTTTTCTGCCTATCAATCAGAGCACCTTCCAGAAGGAGGAACCTCTTGTTTGAAGCTTTGCAATGGTTAGGAGATTTTGTCCTGGAACCCGCGCAAATAAAAGAATATTTGCAGTTGTTTCCCTCCTCCAAAACCCCTTAGAGATGGGGTAAATAAATACTTCGAGGTGCATGGAGAAAAAAAAATTGCAGAAAAATCAAAGGTGAGGTGCTTGGAGCTGCCAGTGTGCTGCTAGCGCGGAGCAGGCTACGGCAGCAGTCTTCGCCGAGCGCTTTGCTTCCCAGTGGAAGCTTAATGTTTTCAATGAATTGGCCCATGTCGAAATCGGGAGTCTGGCTGGCTGCCTGACGTGAGGACTGGGTGAGGAAGAAAAGCGCAGTGCTGTGTCACTGGTTGCTACTGGAATTGCCTTGCATCCCATAAATCCTGTTGCTGCCAGAGAGCTGCTTAACAAAACCTTTGGCCGCCCTGAATAAGGTGGTCATTGTTCTCTCCCACAGCAGAGCTACCATGTGGGCTTTCCACCATAGCTGTAGCTTTAACTACGCGTGTGTGCCCTTGCTCTAAAGGTGGTCTATGACCAGAAGCATGTGGGAGTGCTCAAGTGTGATTGCTTTCCCAGACTCTCCCGGCTTTCTCTTGGGTAGAAGGAGGACCAGACACAAGCTCTATTCATAGGCTCAGTCAAGGAGTAATCAACAGCAAACAGCACTAGTGGGGGACTCTGTTAATGCTATTCTGCGTGATTGGGTTTGGGTTGAAACCAGATGGAGAGCGTCCATGCTTAGATGTGAGAACTTGTCCGTGAAAGGAATGCTTGCGTAGTCCTTACTTGCTGTTCAGACAAGAAGGGGTGGCAGCAGTGTGATTTATAGCGAGCACAAAACTGAACAAGTGAGGCAGATCGAGAGCTGAGAATACACCTGGAAGGGTACACTGGGAAAGAGAAACCCTGGCACCACGGACCTGACCCGGACAGGCAGCAAGCACAGAAAATGGCTTTAGCCAGCCACAGCAGCACCAGACGTTCGTCCTGTTAACCATCTCCTTCTCGGTGGAGTGGGGCTGCTCTAGGCCAGGATCAAATGCTGCCTCTGGTGTCACCAGTAGGGCAGAGGAGAATGAAGCTGTTCAGAAAAGGTGACCCCAACGTTTAAAGCAAGCAAGATCCATTTTAGCCACAACATGAAATGATGGATGAAGACTCTTTCTCCCCTGTTGCCTTCCCCAAGCAGGCAAAAATGTGTCAGGGTGGGTGACAAAGCCCGTTCTGATGAGTGGAGGAGTCCAGAGGGACTCAAGGACGGATTTTAGGTTTCATTCTTTCTGCACGGCTGCTCTTCTTTCTCATCGAGAATCTCTGAAGTCAGAAGTCAAAGTTCTGAGGCAAGGCTTGATTCCTCAAGTGCTTAAATGTTTTCTCTCCCGCACATGAACCCCACCCTCCTTCAGTTGGCCTGAGACTCCCGTCGCTGGGGTGGGCAGCAAGCAGCACAGCGCGTCTTGGGGGCAGCCGGGATGGCTAGTGGGGTGCTGTCTGGGGTGGGCACCCGGGGGAATCGTGAGGAGGGGCTTGAGGGGGTCAGTTCCAGACAAGTGAACCCATGGGTCCTGCTGCTTCATGATCCGTCCGTCCAGGGTGGCACCCCGTACTGTTCCTACCCTGCCTCCGGTAGGAACACCCCACCAGCTGCCTGTTTGGGGCCACAGCTGGCAATGCATCCCTACCCAAGGATTCCCGCCCCAGGGATGCCCTCCTGCTTTAGCAGACGTTGCTCTGGACGCTATCATGTTCCTCTTGGGATGCTCTTTTTCTGATCAAGAAGGTCAGCTGTAAGTGTACGCTTGTAGTCGGGCATCCTGCAGCAGCTACTGCAGCCTGGGGGCTACAGTCCCCTCTGTCCCCCGGCGTCTGCGTAGCTGCACGGTTGCGGCAGCTCTTTGGAGGAGTGCATGCGAAGTGGGAAATCCAGGGCCATATTCCCATGGCCCTGGTGGTGAAGCATGGGGCTAGGTGAAAACTGACCTCTCTACCTCGTGTATACTTGAATCTGTAATTAAAAGAGAAGAACAAAGTATCTGGAAGATCATAATTTCATAGAGCCTAACCAGGCTGGCTTCAAAAAAGGAAAATCACATCTCACTTATTGAATTCCTTGAACATGTCAAGGTTTGTAAAGGGAGATAATATCTTTTATTAGACCAATTGATATAGCTGGAAAAAACAGACAAGCTTTCAGGCACAGAAACACTTCTTGTATGTTTTTTTCCAGCTATATCAGTTGGTCTAATAAAAAGTTATTACCTCTGCCCACAAATCTTATTTCACTTAATCCTTAGATCACCGCAGTCACAGCACAACTACTTGAAAATGTCAGTAAGGGATGGAAAAAAGGAGAATTATTTGACACAATTTATTTAGACTTCTTCAAGTTCTTCAGCCAGACCATGAGCTTCTACTAAAGCTAAGCAGGTACAGAGGGAGATCTGGTGCCTTTAGTAAAAGGTGTTCCTGGAGGGCTTAAAACTTTAGGGTCACACCGTCAATTTTTATCATGGCAAAGTATTAACAATGTAGTTTGTGGTGTGGTACGGTTCTTGACTCTAGCAGCAGAAGAAATGGACGACAACAACTTAGGCTAATGAGGATGGGTGAAGATTGTGAGGAATGTCAGAGATACCAGAAAAATATAGGCAAATGGACAAAGCACTGGAGAACCGAATGTTTATTTAACATGTGGAGCTAAAACTAGATCTATTTACAATTAATCTATACATCTGTCCGGCCAAGAAAGGGACCAGGGGTCGTTTTATGCAGCTCAGTGGAAATCTCTGCACAACTTATGCTCGAGAGGCATGTGTGTAATGATCGTTGCGCTTGTATTTGATCCTTGGGGCTGCCTCCAGCGAGCGCTCTGGGGACCGGCTGCCCCGTCTGGAAAGTCGTGTTGGAGAGCCGGAGGAATTGGGAAGAGCATCAGAAGCCATCAGGAGACTTGGCAAAACCTTCTGTGAGGAGACAGATCTACAAGGCTGGGATCATCTGCCGTAGTGGGAACTTAAAAAGCGTATAGCGTAAAGAGCTGGAGAAGACAGTGGCAGGCTGTTTTTAACCTGCCACTGCTGCGTGTGAAATTAAAAACTGATAAACGAGTACTTACGTGATGTGTTGTGCTGAGAAACCGCAGCACCGCTGTCACCGTTAGCCAGGCCCAGCTTTTCAGACTGCTGATGGGGCCGGGTATTTATATGGCTGCGGAGCACCCAGCGCCGCTGCCGGCTGTTGGGCAGGGGTGCCCGGCCTGCGCTGAGCTGCCCCGGAGGGGCTGGGGGTGAGCGGGGTGGCGGGCGAAGGGGCCGGGCAGGGCCGCCGGCTGCCGGGCCGGCGGGGGCGGGCTGTCCGCCGGAAGCACCGGCGGCGGCGGCGGATGGAGGCCGAGCCGGAGCGAGCGGAGGCGCCGCGGCGGGGGGGCGCCGCCGGGGTGAGCGGGCCCGGGGGGCGGCCGGGCCGCTCTGCCGCCCGCGGCGCGAGCTGGCCGTTAACGGTCGCGGGAGGCGAGCGGCCGCCGCGGGGCCGGGCCCGCCGCGGGCCCCAGCCGCTCTGAGCCGGGGCTGCGGGGTCTCGAAGGGCCGCCCGTTCGCACCCGAGCGCGGCCGGGGGAGCCTCGGGGCCGGCGGCCCCCACCGCAGGGCGGCGGAGGCGGGGAAATGGTGTTGGCCGTCCCCCGGGAGGCCTGCCCGCGCTTTCCGTGGGGACCGCCGCGGGGTCAGGCTGCCGCCGGCCGTCGCCGTGCGGCGGGAAGGGCCGAGCAGCCCGCGGGTGAGGTGGGGGAGCCTGACCCAGGCACCGGCCGCGGGCCGGGAGGGGCGGCAGCGTTCGCACCGGCAGCGGGCAGCGCTTTCGCGCCGTTTGGGGGAACGCGTCTCATTGCAGGGCACAGCGTCACTGCAGAGCTGTTGCTTGCGTTTGTCCCCCTGCTCTGAAGCAGCTTTTGCCGGTAACCGTGTCTCCCCCTTCGCGTCTCCCCCTGCACTGCAGGTGCTAAAGATGGGCCGTCGAGCCCGCCAGGACTTCTTCCCAGATGAAAATCTCAGCAGGAAGAAATCTCCGTCTGCTTCGCTTGGAGAGGTGGGTGTCCAGTCAGGAGAACCTGTCTGTAATCCTGCTGGTGTCTCCAGTGGAGGACTCTTCATTTCCTCCGAGGTTCTTTCCCGCATGGTGTGCTCTGTCCTTTGAAGTTTGTCCTTAGAGCTGGGGCCCACGTGACTGCCGCGTCCCTTTCCTGGTGTTGCCCTCTGCGTGACGTGTAGCTTTCACGCAGGGTCGTATCTGGGACTACGGTTTCTCACGTGTGAGGTATGGAGGGTAGCAGCAAACAGGACTTGGGGCCTCTCCCTCCTGTACACGCGTATCTTCCATGGGAATTAAAATATGGGCAGGCACATCATTTTATGACCAGTTTTGCCACCACCTATGGTAGCAAGGCAGAATACAGGTAAGCAGATGCCTTGCTTTTGCACTTCGCTTTTGCTAGAGCCAGAGTACGGTATCTGAGATGGTCAGTATCAAGTCTGTATAGTGACGCTGTTTCCTTTCCTCCATGCACAGGCTACAAAGGTCATGCTAGGAGCCAGCTTTGCAGCATCTGAGACTTTGTCTTGTGGGTGATAATATGCAAACTCAGTTCCCACTTGGCTTTGGAGAAAAACTTTGTTCAGAGTCTGTTCTGTCAGTACGTCTTCAAAAAGTATTAGATGGTCTGGAACCCCTCTTTCACAGGGGAGTGTGGCAACATCCTCTAATACCCAGAAAGATGAGATCTGAACACTTTCGATTCACTTTCTTGCTTAGCGCTGCAGAATGCTCAAATTCTGCCTGGAAGTTTGCTCTCTGACGTTAGCATGGCTTCCCCACAGGCATCTCCTGCTGGAAGGAGCACCTGTCAAGAAAGGACATACAGATTTTGCTCCTTGACACCTTCAGATGGACAAAAGGATCATCAGACTCCCACCTTATTGATAGTGATATTTGTTTAAATGAGATGATATTTAGCTTTTTGCAGTGCCAGTCGTGGTCTACAGCATAACATATTCTTGGCTTCTTCAAATTGCAAACCCACTTTGCCCTGCTGGCCGCCCTGGCACCAACTGTGCTTCAGGCTACTGTGCTCAGAGCCCTGGGACCTTCTGTCTTGGGAGTGGCTGCTCCCGCATCCTCTGTGCTGTGGCAAAACTCTCCTGTTACACTGTGTGAGTAGTTGTGTCCCAGCCATCTGCGCCAAAATGGTTTTGTGGGGGGATATTTCCTTGGAGTCCCTGCGATGCTGTTGAAAATACACTGTTATGGCTTAGCTTACAATAACACCTCCTAGAACAGGCTTTTTTTCTGGAGAAAGTATGCTTTTTGCTCTTGATAGGCATAACAGAGAATCCTCTCCCACCTATGATTCTCCGCTCCCCGGGTATGCTATAGGAGTTCAGGAGGGATTCCGTGAGGGAGTTTGCAGGGGGTGTAATTTAAGAAATCGAAATAACCGTGGGCCTTGTAGGTAAAGAAAGTCTTAAAGAAACCAGCTGGTGGTTTAAGTGGGTGTAATCATTGGTTAGCCTCCAGATTAGGGTGGCTCACTGTCAGATTGTTCTCTTACTGGAACTGGCTGTCCTAGTTCATGGACTGATGCCCTGGTTAGAAAGAGACCAGGGCGTGATGTAGGGGTACAGCTGAGTGATTGTAACTTACTGCAGCTGTACTTGGTGTGTCTCGCATCGTAGCCATTATAATAGCTGGGAAGAGATCATAAAGGCTCCAGTCCTTGGGCACCCCTGGAGAGGACTAAGAAATAGTTACAGTCTTCTGTTTGAAAGCAGTGAGTTTTTCAGCAGCAGAAGGGTGAGGCCTTCCACGCCTTACAAGGTTCAAATATGTTATTACTGGATCTTAACCACCAGGAAGAACCGTTTGTGTCAATAGTCTCCCTTCAGACAGTTCTTTGTTGCTAAATGTTGCTGTTAACTGAAAACCTTGGAGCTACTGGAGAAGAGACAAAATCCACTATAAATAATCCTCAGCCTTTTCCTTTGCTCCAGAATTGGAGGCTTCTCATACACGATCGTATTTGATACCAAAGTGAGCATTTGATAGAACTAACATTGTTTTTTCCTTCACCCTAGATTGGCAATCCCATTTTACTTTTCTGGAAGCTTGTCCTTGGCTTGCCTCCAAGTGGTGGGGTCAGCTGTTACAATGGATGTCTCATTTGGCCATCTGGTCATCTTGAATCCTTTTCAAGGAACCTTCCCAAAAGAAATGCAAAATAAAAAATAAAAAAGGTATTTTTTTTCTGGAACTGGCAGTATTGGAGGAGGCCCCATGTAATTAATTTCAGCATAGGAGGTTTTATTCTTATTACTGATTTTGAAGACAAAGGGGTTTGTCTTAAACCTTTGCCATATTCCCACCTTCATGTGCAGTTTCACATTCAGGGTGGTGATTCTGCCCTCAGTAGTTCCTCAGAGTTTTAAAACTTTTTTTAAGATTCACCTTGATTTTTTTTTTTTTTTTTTAATAATTCCATGTCATTCCACCCAGTTTCCACCCAGCTCAGATTTCTGGTACAAACATACCGTTTGTGCCATTGTTCTGGTCTTTGCCTGACACTGAGAACCATCCAGGAAGTGTTTTCCAGTCAGAGCAGCTTGCTTGAAGGAAGCAAAAAGTGCCTGTCTATCCATGTTTCAACATTTGGGCTTATTACAAGGAAATTCACTTCGAAGGGTGAACAACTCATTTAACATAATTAAAAACATCTTTGTTTTGAAGTCAATAGGCAAATCATCTGACTTGCAGCATAGATCTTATCAGATTACTGCTGATCTCTCCTTGACCTGGACTCTGTCTTCTGAAAGAGACTCCAAACAATGGTACATCTCCTCAACTGTGTGTCTTCTCACAAATGTGTTGCTAAAACCTCCTTCCCTAGGGCACAACAGCAATCTCTTGTGCCTTGTAGCCTAATATACTTCCCCCAAGCTCTATGAAAACGGTATGATATCTTAGCATCTTTTCAGAGCCTGTTGTGTGTATATATCTCCCGCAGCAAGTTCCTTAACCTACAGCGGTGTATCTGTAATTCCTCTGCCCAAATCTCTATTTGATAATTCCCATTGCTGTGTGGAAGTATCCGCATTACCTTCAAATGTAGACCTCTGTCTCCTCGAGGGGCTCACTAAGGGTCACAAAGCTCACAGTCTGCCATCTGGCATGTAGAGCATTCCTGCCTTTTCAGAAGTACAAGTACTAACAAACAGCACTGTAGCTATATATTATTTCATGAGGCAAGAAGGAACATGATTGTTTGCTGTAATTGGTGCAGTCAGCATCCTCCTTCAGCAGTGGCTGTGCGTGTTCCTGGCCTTTAGAGCTCCTTGGCAAATTGGCAGGCACTTCTTGGGCACCCAGGGGAATATGCCGTAAATGGGAATTCCTAGAGCTAAATCTGCTTGCTACATGCCAGAACTCCGCATTTCAAACATTCATTTTCAGAGGGGTAATGTATCCATTTTTCCATTGGGAGGCCTTTCCCATCCCCTGGCTTGATGTGTTACTTTTTACTCATCTTGATGCTATCAAGTTTCTGACAAAATGGGACAAATTCAAGCTGGTCATGTTATTTGTATAATGGGAGGGGCAGATCACATAATGAGATCTGTTGAAGATCTTTGCTGTCCCATCCTACCAGGGCTTCTGGACACTTTTATAGGATAAAAGTAAAACCTTTTTCCTGGCTCTAACATCACTGCATCCAACAGTCTGAATGCTGGCTTGATGACATCCACCAAAAGAAGCTGTTTGGCCAGGTTTGGAGCTCTTGAGATGATTGATTTGGAAAGCTGAGTGGAAAAGCCTTCTTTTAAAATATATCAGCAGATTTTTCCTTTTCTGTGTCGCCTCTCAGCGAGAGTGAACTATTTGCTGTTCCGTAAGAAATCAGTATGCAGAAATATTGTAATGTTATCCTACTTCCACAGTCTGCTTTCTCTTCATCCTACAGTGACAGGATTCCCTTGGGACCCTGTTCAAGACTTCCTTGGTTTCTGCCTCTTACAATCTCAATATGAGGTGGTTGGTGTCTCTCTAGCAGCACTTTGTAGATCCTTTGAGTGGAGACTGGTTTAATAGGCAATATGTCAGCCTAAAGGATGAGGGTTTTCCAGGCTATGTTGAGAATATCTCCACACAGGTAGGACAGGATCACTTTCACTCTATATCAGGGTTTGCCCAAAATCATTTAAGTTCCCTGCTGGTTCCCTTCCCCGCGTTTCACCAAAGCCTGGGGAAAGGCTCTGTGCTTTCACTTCTGAAAGTATGCTCTTGTGTAAAAAATACCTTATTCAGGATAGATTCATGTAGACAGACAAAAGCTTGGGCCACCTCCACTGCATATTGGAAGGGTGTTCCCACAGGTGAATTTTGCAAAGCAGCTATTTGGACTTCCACCACCCAGCTTACAAATACTCCTGGCAGTGATTCTTTAGGCTGACATCCAGGCATCGTTTAAATAGGACTCGGTTATCTAACCCAAGTGAATAAACAACTGCAAATCAGTTGCTGAGGGTGAAATCCACGTGGAAGATTGCTCAAAGAAGTGGTTATTGAAATGCTTTTCCAACATGTGCTGTCCAGCTGGATTTCCTTCCTTGCTACTGCGAGGCCTGCACCACTTGGGCTCCGTACATCCGGAGGAGCTTAGGTCATGTTGGGCCCCGCAGAAGCCTTTCTGCTCTCGGGTGTGGGAACAAGTGGGGCCCTGCTGACAGACACACACTTCCAACAGATTTTACCAGTTGGCCAAATCTGATTTCATTTATGCTGTTCACTGATACGGACACTTCTGTACCCCAGCTGCCCTAACCTGCACGTAGCCTCCCTCTGCTCCTGTCATGGTAAGACCATAAGACCAGATGACAGCACAGACGCTAAGTGGACTCAGATACCAAACCACTTTAATCAGAGATGTATGCAGTTTATGAATCGCATGGCTTCCCTGTTCCACAGGAGAGATGATGCAGTCCAGAATAAAAGTCAGGGGGGTTAGTGAAGTGTTTCCAGCCATGCTGTGCATACTCCTGGTGCAGGGTCATGGGATACCCTCAGTTCTCTCTGTGAGTGATTCTGAACACTGTCATTTCTAGGATAGCATAGAGATTACCGGCTTCTTAATTGCCTCCTTCTTGCATTTGGTGCCTAACAACTGGTGGTCACCACTGCTGGTGCTGGCAGCCTGCTCATCAGAAAGGTTCTCAACCAGTTTGCAACTTTCACAGTGATTAACAGGCTGCTTTCCTTGAGTTACTCATCTACCCCATAACCAAGCTACTCCCTTATATTATAGGGTTAGCTAAAGTTCATCTACTAAAGCCAACACTGTTAGCTGTGCCTATCTTACGCTAACTGCTACAGCTCCGGTTCCCAGTGGGGGGATCTGAAGTTGCCCTGAGAAACAGCAGCTCCTGAAAAAAGGGCTGCAGCCTGCTATGGTATATAACCCGTAGTAGGACCAGTACGGCATCATTTTCGTCTCTGGCATGGTTGCAGACAAATCCTTACAAATCTTTCTAGCGTCCTACACACCTGAATAATTTGGGTTTTCTCATTAAGGAGAACGAACTGTCTGTTTTCTTTTCGCTCTCATATGTTTTTTTTTCTTTAATATGCTTTTCAAGGTCTGATTGCTGGCAGACTTTCCTGCCATTGCAGTCAAACAGACCTGCTTTATAGTGTCACAGTTGATATATGCATAAATGACTGTGGATGTGAAATCTTACAGTGGTGGGATCAACTTTGTACTTTGTTCAAGTGAATAAGGTTGCAAAGTATGTGCTGCAGGACAGCCATTCATGTCAACCTTCAAGCTATTTTGTGCAGGCTTCTGTAGTTCTTCCTTTTAACTTCTTTCTCTCTTTTTCCCTCCTGATCCTTCTAGGATGAAGACTGTGAGGAAAAGGTTGACCATGTAAGACTAGAGGCTTTCTAGGTAGATGCTGGCTCCTCTGAAGGGGACTAGTAGGACTAACCTCTTCATGTGTCTGGAGACTACCTTAAGACTACTCTTGTATTGGAGAATAAGACAAAGTTTGTCTCAGATGCAGTGCCTTTCCTGCATCCTCCGTTCCTCTTGCTGACAGGTTTTTTTATTATCTTTGTAACAGCTGCTCTTATCAGCTGCTGCATCTTGTTCTGAGGTCACAGATGTATATGTGGCCATTGGAAAGATACTCTATTTTCATTTAAAAGTCAGGGCAGCAATTAGCTAATAGAGTACAAAACCTGACTGAGCCTAGGTTTGCTGTCCAGTGTGGTTAGCTTGCTCCCATAACATGAAAACTTGTCTTCAGGGATTATGAAGTCTTGCTAGTGCCCCAGAGGAGAAGGCCAGCCAGTAGTAACAAGGATGTGTGCCTTTCTATTTTCTATGAGTCTTTTATTTTTATTGCACCAGCACTGGAATGCTTATATCTGTGGTTAATAGGATGGCATAGTGCTTCTTACCAGGCTCCTGTTACACAGAAAAAAGGAATACACATACCCTTTTTCATCCTGCAGCAACGCTAAAATACATCTCAGCATTAATTTGGCATTAGAAGCCAGGGTGCTGCTGTTCAGAACAACCTGAGAACTAGTACCTGTTTCTGTTAAAGTCCTTGGGCTAATTGTCTTGCACTCTTCCTAACCATGGAATTGGTGTTGCCCGGTTTTTCCTGGCTAGAGTTGCTCTCTGTCTATGTTAGACAATTAAAGCATCCTTTCCTGTACTCTTAATTCCTTCCCCTGAAGCACCAGCCCAGTACTGGTGGCATAGTAGATTCATTTGTGAAATTTAAAGCCCAGAAAAGAAACCCGTATCACCCATCTCATTAATTCTGGCCTCAGAAGGGTATGCGCATCACAAGGAGTCAAGACTATTCAGATTAGCTCAGTTTTCTCTTGGTAGTGCTAGAGATGATAGTGTAGGCAAGATCCACTGGGTTTATTCGTCAGTGATGGATGGTTCAGGACTATGCCCAGAGCACTTTTCCATTTATCAGGCAAAGAGACCTCCCACTGATGGGTATAGTTTTGGGGACTGGTTACCGAATAGAAATTTTTCCTGATAATTGATCTAAACTTCCCCTGCTCCCCCTCCGGAACCAGTCCTTACGGTCATTTCACTGGAAATAATTCCACCTCCATACAGTGTCCTACATTGATTCCCAAGGTCTGCTGTACTGAGTGGTGGCTGGTCATATGCCACAGGCGCCTTCTTGCTCCTGGCTGCTAAATTTCATTAAAATAACTAAACTGATGTGACTCTTCCACATGAGCAATTGTTGTTGCCTCAGGGATGTTATGCAATGGTGCCTGGCAAGGAGATTTTCCTTAGTCTGAAGTGATCCCTGGTTTGAAACCCCTCTTGTTTGGATAATTCCTGCACCCTTTATTCAGGCTTACGCTCTTAAGCATCACAGTTGCACTTTATAGTATTTTTCCATTTGTAAATGCCTGTGAAGGGTAACAAAATGGTTCACTGAGTGTTGAGAAATCCAGCTGATCCGTAAGCTGCTTGTAACTTACAATACTATATG
The DNA here is from genome assembly GCF_965183815.1 of Platalea leucorodia. Classification (NCBI taxonomy): domain Eukaryota; kingdom Metazoa; phylum Chordata; class Aves; order Pelecaniformes; family Threskiornithidae; genus Platalea; species Platalea leucorodia. The sequence goes on along the minus strand of NC_138829.1, from coordinate 26,255,885 downwards.
CTTACAAACTTCTGTTAATTGTATCGTAAGTCTCTTCCAAACCAATTATTAGTGGAACTTTATATTACGAAGTGTGATCCAAAACTTGTTGCAGTATATCCCTCCCTTAGTCATTGCCTGGCCAAGCTGAAATACTTGGCTTCTTGAATCATTTGTCCGAAGTTGGCCCCTTCGTCCCCCTGATGGCTCATGTAACCCTTCTCTGAACTCCCTTTGGGCTATGCTGAGTGTTACAATCTGAACTCTTCCTGGATTTGGTCCCTTTCCTCTTGCTGCGCTCAAGATACTTTGCGGCTGCCTGAGTACTAGCAAACAGCCCCATCTGGGCTGTCGATGTGAACGTACCTGCTGAAGTCCTGCCCTCCAGCCATCTGCCTGCTCAGAGACTTGTTTTGCATCCCCTGGCAAACCGCTCGTCTTGGATCTGAATTTTTGCCAGTTGAATCACTCATTTGGCTGCACCTTCCAAGGCTGCCTGGGACATTTAGCCAAAGGCTGTAAGGCTGATCAATGGTATAATAAAGGGTGTATCCTAATATCTCAGTTAATTTGCAGAGGCAGAATAGGCAGGAGGAGTACAAACATGGCTGTGAGCCAAGACTTTGCTGGGTTCTCTTCCTGGCTTTGCCACGGATTTGCTCTGGGGCCTTGGAGAAGTCCCTCCTTTAGTTTGCTTTAGTCCCTGGCTGAAAGGAGGGCAGGAGCTTTATGCAGTAGAACTGTGGGGATTCCCTAAACGCAGTTCCACAGGGGGATTTGGATGCCTTATTCTCATAGCAAAATCCACAGCCTGTATTAGGTGCCTGTGTAGTATGTAGACAATCTCAGATGGGCCTGTAGCTCTCTTCAGGTGGTAAAGAGTGGCTGGGGACTGCAGTGTGTCTGGCAACCCTGTCCTTCCGTGGAGTTTTGGACCCATTCTGAGAGCTCTGGGAGCATGTGTCCCTGCACTAGCAGTGAGTGACCCTGATCCCAATCCTGTGTTTTGTAGCCTTCAGCAGTGGTGCAGGGCTGCCCCTTGCCTTCGAGGAGCGCCGGGGATGGAGGTGTTCATTTTGATGTTGAAGCTGCACTCTTTATACATAAAGTTAAAGATTAAACCCACCATCTCCTTTCCAAGCTGGATGATACTGATTTTGTTGTCCTCTTCCTCCTCCTGAAAGATGTATCAAGTAATGTTTCCCACCTTCCTAAAGAATATTCTATATAATGACAAAACTATGAGCTGTTCTGGGTCTGAGAAGGCTCTCAGTCCTTTCTCCTGAAGTCGCTCTGCTTTGCAAATGGAACTGAAAGAATTTTTGGGCCACAGGGAAGGACTTTCTAACTGAAGACAACAACATATGAGCAGGAAGACATCTGTTCCAGTCCTAGTGAGTCCAGCTGGGACCTTGTTCTTTAGTTGTGCTTTGGTAGACATGCCATAGGTAGTCTCAAGGTCCTTCATGGACTAAAGCGGGGAGAGCACCTGACTTCTGACTCTTGGCTAGGTGGATGCTGACCTCTGTGGCTCTGTATCACTCAAAGTTTGAGTGATGACATGATTTAAGGCAACAATTGGAAAGGTGATTTGAGGATCTGACCTTTCCAGAGGGGGCAACCGAGTCCTTCTGTAGTTCTAGTTCCCAGTGCTTTTAAAACAATTTGGGTGGAAAAATGGGCTCTTGCTTTTGTGGTTAAGACAACATGTCAGGAACAATTGTTTTCAATGAATGTTTGTTGGAAGAGCAACTATTAAAAAAATTTAAGTACCTGAAATGTGAAGCCAGTTGTGGACTTATGTTGTTAGGTTGCCCAGTTCAGTGGGATTGTTTAAGGGAGTGTATTTGCATTCTAAAATATAGTGCAGAATGATGCAGAGATCCCCTGGTGAGAAGCAACCTGCACTCTACCTGGGGAGGTACCAGCTTGGTTACCAGAAGTACCTAAAGCTAGACCGTTTCCAGACTTGAGCTGACTCACATGGATCCTGCTTGCAGGTGTGTCTGCACCTGTGGTGTAGACATGGCCTGGGGCTTGATGTGATCAGGGCCTTTAATCAGAGCGGTATTTTCCTGACCCAGTTCTTACCCTTGCACAGTGGTTGGCACCCAGCTCCAAACTCTCATTCCATTGTCTGGTCTGGATCTGCGCAGCAGCCAACCCCCAAGTGCTCTTCCCCACATCCCCTGGAACTTAGAAACGTGCGACTGAGGAGCCCAGCACTGGCTGCGCTCAGCTGGGTGCTTACTGGGCGATCTTATTTGTGTAAAAATAATCACAGTGGTTTAGGCACTGGTCAGCCACTCTAGTTCAGAGAGTTCATGACCTAAGAAGTCGTGTATAGTTGTAATGCAGTCCCTTATAGCCCTTTTTGTATCTACAACTTGCATTTCAGTAAGATCTAGAGAGTGTTGGTGTGTGGCTAGGACAAAAATTTTCTATTCCCAAAGACCTTACGGTCTGACTGCGTTGTTTTTCTCTAGCATCCTGTTCTCCCCCGCCATCTTCAGCTTGTAGAAGAGCCCTCACCAGGGGCTAGCTGCATTTTGTACACAGCACGTTGCCAGGGTTTTGCCTTCTTAGGCATGCGAATGGGAGTGGGGTGGACTGGCAGTAGATAGTTCTTGAAGCAACTGGCATTTCTGAGAACCTGGGAGGGTTTTCTGAGGCAGAATTTCCTGTAGCTGTTGCACATCATGAGTGCCCTCCCATTTGCGTGTTTGTCCTGGACTGAGCTGAATTTGTCCCTCCACGTCCCAGAGTTTCTGTCATCTGTTTGGATTCTTGCATTGTGCTCCTAAACACCCTCCACCAAAGGGAACCAGCATCCAAGGAAGCACTGGCTTTTTTACCTGCCTCCATTTTACAGGGATTGCTTCTTTTTTTCCAATGGTCTTCTGGTTGCTTGTAAAATGCTGGACTCCCAGCCTGTTCCTGGGGACCGCTCAGCTGGAAGTTGGCCAGATTCTCCAGGAGGAATCTCAAAAATGCAGCTGAACTTTTGTTCCCTAATTAGGCCAACTTCCCCAGTGTGAGCCCCAGCACTGCATGGCCTGGAGCTCCCCAAGGCCTTGCGCTGCCTCTCTCCCGTGCACCCCGAGTGGCTGGCCAGCAGGGCAGTTATTTTCAGCTTTCTGAGGTTATCTACTAGCCTTTTGATGACATCTACTGAAATAGCATTTCTAGTCAGCCATGTTTCCCAGCCCTTCTAGTAGTATTCTCCCTGCTTGGCTACCTTGATGTGGATTAGGGACAATCCCATCAAAAATAATTTTATTAAAAGCTTTTCCTTTTCCACACATTTATTTCATGTTTTGAGTGCTCCTGGACCCACCTGAAGGCAGCAGAAGAACTGTAGGAGTGGTGGAGATGGATGGGAACGTGTCTGACAGTATGTAGCACAAGGTGGTAGCAAACTGTTTGAGGGATGTTCATGCCTAGGAGGGCTGGAGGGGCACTGCCCCGTAATGTGGGTTGTGAGAGGATTCTACCTGGTAGCCTCTTGCTCAGAGAATCAGATCGTTGTGTGCTGCTTGACTGTTTTCATGCAGGTGGGAGCCGTGCCTCTTGAGACAGGTTAAGGTACCAATTGCTGCAGTATGACAGCTTTCCTAGCAGGTGCACATGTGAGCTGACTAGGTGGTTGACTGTTGTTTTAGGGAAGAAATTCTTGGTAGCTGTTTAACAATATGAGCTGCTCCTTTACCTGCTATGATAGATGGTAGAGAATATTTAAAGCCCCCCAAGAACTTTTTCTGTCTCAATAGCACTTTCCCTAGTAAAAGAAGGTCAGTGACCATGAAGAAGGACAGTTTGTGGATGAAATGGAAATCCAGTATTTTCTACTAGGCATTTAAGACATGCAGAAGTTCTTGGAGGGGATTCATTAAAATCAGATGCGCTACTTGAACCATCTGTGGACGTGATAAAAAAGGCTAGCAGGGGTGGGCTGTTCTTTGCAAAAAGCTGAGGCTTGCATAGATCTGGGAATTGAGCCCTTTTTGATATCACATATGCTCTGAGATCGGTATAGATTGTAAGTGTCATGTGGCTGCTTGGAAGCAGTGGGGCTATTTGACTTACAGCTCCTTAATTGGCAGCAGTCAAAACTAATTCATCAGGCTTGTTTGTGGAGATTTGCTTTTCCTCAGTCAGGGGAGCCTCAGGCAACTTGCTGGAGAAGAGGAAGCTCAAGACTGGCCATACTTCTTTCTTTCTGCTCCACGGTCAATATTGGATAAAAACAAGGCACCTACATACTGTATAAAATCTCACAGTGGTTGTATATGGAGCAGAACATAGATCTCACACATTTTAGGAGATGTATTACATGACAGAAAAATTGCCTGTCCTCTGTTGCATGCTGTCAATGTCATTTGAGTCCCTGCTTCCCTGCACAGAGTGGCCGCTGTTTCAAAGGAGTTGTCATGTTGATGGAGGTAAAATTAATCCTATTTCCAGGCCCACCTGAGAATCTGAGGGACCCAACATGCCTGTAATCTGCCTGTGTCCTGGTAGGTCCTAAAAGAAACTTTGCTGGACCCTCAGGATCCAGAGACACACAGGGTGGTCGCTTCAATGAGGGAAGCAACCTCCAATTAGCACCTTCAAAACTGCAGACATGATCTGACAAGTGGCCTGGAAATTTCTGCCTTAATGGGGAAGCCAAATTAGAATTCTACATCTGCCTGATAAGAAAGGGCCTGACTACAGATAAAGACGAAGGTAGAGTTTCTACTTTAATGCAGGAGAGATGGAATTCAGGCCAGTCATTTTTCAAAGGGAGAGATAAAATACTGATTATGATGGTAGTGAGAAAGTGTTGGTAAGGAAGGCGGCCTGAGAAGTACTGGAAAAGTGCCATCACAAAAATGGTGAACTGGATTTCTGAGAAAAAATAAAATAAAGAGCCCAGACCATGGCAATGTGCCTTGAAAAAGTGGACAGTCTGCAGAAACTAAGGTAGAGGAAATCTTCTGGAGATAAATAACTGACAAAACTTATTGGAAGAGCAAACCACAGCAAGCAAGTGGTTAGGTAATGCTGTGAAAGAGACTGAGCAGCAAGAGCTGAAAGAGAGCACTGTTGTCAGGAGCTGGTGGAATCTCAGTGCCTTGGACACCAAACCGTTTGGGTGTATAGCTTAGCTTTGCATTTGGGAACATACATAAAAATCTTGCCCAAATATAATACATAGGTACCAATAAGTTCTGATCATTTAAAGCCCCCAGTCTTTTTCACCAAAAAGGTATGTCCAGGAGCACGTTTGCTCCATTACAGAAGAACAGTGTCCTGTGTTTCTGCTCTGCTCTCTCTGGGGTTGATGTTCTTCCCACTTTCTACCTCAAGCTCTTGCTTGCAGCTGCAATGTCGCTACTTGTCACCATATTATGGCAATGCACAACATTGCATTCTCAATTGTAAATTATGCTGAGGTTTTGGAAATGTGAAAGTATATGAAGGCAAGTTTATTTACTTGACAAAAGTGCATGTGGCATGTGACCTTATTACGGCACTTTCCAGGCAACTAACAAAGAAAAGCTATTTATCCTCAGCTGACAGTTAACATTACCTTTCCTGTTGCTAGTGCTCCTGTGGGCAGTTCAAAAAGAATTACCTGATTTATTGCAAGAGGAATAAAAGACCTGTAGGTATATGTGAGGTGTTTGTCAGGGTCTGACAGACGTTCAGGGTTGCCTGGTGTGTATGATCAATGGGAAGGCATTATAACATTGGCAAGACATTGGAATCAAGCCCCTAGATGCTATAAAGTCATGCCCTGTGCAAAGACTGGGGCAGTCATTCTCATCGCCCTTTGATCTTGAGTGCCCAACTTGAGATATCTTGGATCTGAAGGCCAGTTTTGATGATGAGGGAATTAAATTGCAGGTGCATTGCAATGCCCTGGGGATGCTGCATTTTCCCTCAGCCTTACGGCCCAGGTTCTTTGGTGACATTTGTGTAACTCTGTGCACCTTTGCGAGGAGTTGTGAGGCTGTGTGTTGGGAACATGGCTATCTGGGAGATGGTGCGAGGGGAGGAGGGTTGTTTGCATGGGAAGGATCCGTGTGGGAGGGAGTGTGTTTCTGAGGTAGGGGGGTGTGTAATGGGAACAGGGATGTTTATGTGGGCATGCACGCCCATATGTGGTGTGTTTTTCCCCTTTTTCCTGGGCTCTGGGTGTGTCCAGATTAACTGAATTCAAAATGCTCCTTTTTTGGCACTGTAGCCTCTTCTCTGGTTTGGCATCTTAAGAATCTGGGGGAATCATTTAAAGATCAGAAAACTCCATTCACTTGGGCCCCTGAAGGCTTCACATTCTGTGACACGGTCATTCCAGTCGACTGAGCTCTGTCCCCTGCGGATGAGCCCATATAAGGAGGCTGTTTCCTGCGTTTCACGCTCCCTGCCTGTCCCTCTGCCCTCCTGTGCTCCCTTTGCTGAAGAAAGCTGGTATTTTGGGACTGCAGCTCCTGCCTCATTCCTGCTCCCTGTTTATTTTTGGAGGATGACTATTTTTGCTCCTATCAGGGAGCTATGCAGGGTCATGCCCCCTCCCTGCAGCAGGCAGTGGCTGCCCCTGGCAGGCTCTCTTCATTTCCCACACTCGCAAACAATGCTTCTGCTTCAAGAAATAAACATGGGAGACCCCTACCATCAGGGGTTAGCTCAGCCCCTTCCCTGTCTGTGGCAAGAGGTAATTTGGCTTTGGCTCAGGGCTGACCCCACCACACATGCAAGGTCCCCTCTGTCAAGTCAATAATCCTCAGGAGTCACCCAGCCCATTCCTTTTCTTAATAAAAGCTGTGGGAGCCACCTGTTCCCCCCACCATTGCTCCAGCTTAGACTCCTTTGCAGTTACCATTTTTCCCCATTTTGGGACATCTTTTACCCAATCATCCTTTCTCATGATGGTCCCTTCACAGGTCCCCGTAACCCATCTTCCCTCACTGGGCACCATCAGTTGGGAGCTACACAAACTGGCATTCATGCACTGGGTTCGCTTTGCCCCTCTGCTTTCACCACGGCCTGTCATGCAAGACCCTGAAGCTGCTGCTGTACGAGGTGCTTCAGGCAGGGGGAATCCAGCCTAAAGCTGCAAAAGGCAGCGGGCAGCTCCCACATGCTGGGAAATCGTGGTCCTGCTCTTTGGAAATTCCCATTGTAAGCCCCAAGCTGAATTCCTATTTTCTCTTGCTGCACGGCAGAGAAAACACAAGACCATGCAAGAAAATAGCAGGGAGTGTCTTTAAGCTCCAGATGAACTTCCCCTTTAGGATTTCAGCGGTGGGATTAATCTCAGCTAACTTTAGAGGTGTTTGGTATGGCTGCCTGTACCTGAACTTGGCATCTAACCTCCTATTCTAGGCAGTGGACAAAAGCAAGACACCTTTTAGGAACAATTCCTCATCTAAAACGAGATGTCTAAAACAAGCTGACTTGTACCCTCGGAAACACGTAACATGCGATACCTCCCACTGAAATATGGGCAGCAGTAACAAAGGAGTTCCCAGTGAACCATATTTTGCCAGGAGAGTGCATCCTCTGTGGGTCAGTCTGCTACTGTACTCTGTGTCCTGGACAAGTCAAAGGCACACAGACCTGAAATGTGTCAAGATCCCGATTAGAGTGATACACCTTTTGCTTACAGAGACACTTAAAAACCCATCCTGCAATATTTGTCTTCCTTTTATTTTATGAATAAATAGCATTTTAAACACTATCTCTCCATCTATTATTTGGTAAAGTGTTATTATTTTTAAGTGTTTTGGTAAAGTGTTATTATTTGGTATGTGTGGACCTGGTATCTCAATTGGCTTGACTTCGCCTTGACTGGAGCTCGCTGTAACGTGTCTCTTCTCTTTATTAAAGGGTCCACCACCTAAGCCCCCACGCCGGCAAGGAGGCTGGGCAGATGATCCTGTACTGGCACCTACCAAGTGAGTCCTCACCTCTTCCCTTATTAAGAGGGGCTTAGTCATGGATTAAGTGAACATCACCAGTTGGGCTTGGCTGTCACAGGCATTGGAACAGTTTTTCTGGACCTTGTAGATGGCCTGTGTCTCCAATATCATTGTAACTTCTTCACACCATTTGAAGTACTGCTCTTGCTTCATTCCACTGGCTAATGCTCTTTATAAATTGGCCTGGTGGGACTCAGAACTGTGTACATGTCACTGTCTGCCAGAGGCAGTGTATTCCTTACCTGGTACAGTAACTGGAAGGAGGCAAGGACATAATAAGCATGTTAAATGCAGGAGCTGAGAGGGGGGGATTTGACTGGTTGCGTCCTTTCCAGGAGAGTGACACATGACAGTGCCCCACTGACAAGAATGCAATGAACAGTTCAGGATTTAGTGATCAGCCTTGACAGTAAAGGTGAAATTTGTCAATGTTTATGTGTGTGTGGGGTTATGGTATAATGGAGATGGATGGAGATGGTCAGTGAGAAGAGATGGGAGGAAAAAAGTATACAAATTGTAGAGTGTAGGTTGAGAAGCCTGATGCTTATGAAGGACACCTAAGGGAAAGGAAATATCTGGACATGGTAACAGAATGGGTATGAAAACTAAAGGACAGTTCAGACTGGGAGGACATGACTTGGTTTCAAGCTATTTGTTATTTTTCAAGCTGTAAAGTTATGCTGCTGTTATATTTCCCATTCAGAGCTGAAGGGCTCATTCATGGAGTGGTGTGAGATGGCTTGTATACATTAAGGCCTATAATAAGAGTGTATATGTCTGGACATACACTTTGGAGGCACTCTGATTTATGGAAAAGTTACATATTTTCTTTCCTGGAACACTGAGAACGAGAGAGGACATCCAGAAAGCTCTGTCCCAACACAGTCAGTATTTCTTGGGAGGTGAGAAAGGTGGTCTATATCCTGGGGTAGCCTTTCTGGAAAACAGTACTTTTCTGGGAAAGTTATCACTCTGTGTGTCTCTGAAGAATAAATCAGCTGAAAATCTGGAGACTGGAGGAAAGCAAAGGAATAAAGATCTCAGCCTGAACTCCTTCTGTTCCTCTCCAGTTTAACTCTGATAATGGTATTATTTTTCATAGGCTGGCTGCAGCTAGAAGTTGCCGTTGCAAAGATGCATCTGCCTCAGGGTTATAAAAAAATGCCACCAGTGATCCTGGATCTTTGTAGGACCAAGCAGAAGCTTTATGGAAATGTGATAGCAGAGAACAAGGGTGGATTGCATTGTTCAGGAAAAATAAATTATGTAATTGTTGGCTAGGTGAAGGGCTGGATTGGAGGTAATGCAGTTATTCAGGGCTGTGCCTAATGTGCCCTGAAGGACAGTCTACAGGTTCCTAATGTAACAGCACTGTGCCATGTGCTGCTTTAGGATGTTTTCCATTGTTTGACATTAGCCTCATCTGATAGATTTGGAGCAGTAGCTCTCAGCGGTGCTTCTCCAGCATCCCAATTGCATGGTTTACAGATACAGCAGGTGTCTGGAGTCAATGCTCTTACCAGGTTGGACGCAATTCAGCTGAAGAAGCAGAACAGGAGATGGAGGGCTGCAGACCTTTCTACCTGTGAGACCCTGCACAGTGGGACATGAGATGAAGATGTGCCTCTTGCTCAGTCATGCATACAATATCATGTCATATCTCACAGCATTCTTTTCATTTCTATTAAGAGCTTTTATTGAATACATTTTATGAAGGGGAGGTTTGTTCTGACTTTCTTCAGTCATATGAGGTACAAGGATTCTGTACAACTAGTTCCCCTGTCTTTTCTTTCCTTCGGCTGTGTATTCTCCCCAAGCTGATCTCTCTCCTTCTCTCCCTTAAAAAAGTCTGAGATGCTGGCCTGTAAGGCTGTCTTTGTGACATATCCCAGAGTAAAGCCTTCGTGTGAAAAGTCTGAGTCATCGGCTGATGTCATACCAATGTTGCTGTAGCTTTGTTGTTTCTGTTTTCTCAGGCTCTATCTCCCCACAGCTTTTCAACCAATCTGACTCAGTTTGGAAGCCCATCAAGTTAACTTGCTCCAATTTTACTAGTGTAGATGTAGTTAGAATAACATGCTTCTGTTGATGTATCTCATGTAGGTATAAGCACTTTTATGCCAGTGTAACTGAGCCTACACTTGGGAATTGTACTGCTTAAGGTAATTTGGTTTTCAGAACTGACGGTGTTAAAATCTGTGATTTTTTTTTTTTCTTTTTACTTAGGAAGGATCAGCAGAGTGGCTACAATTAGATTTTCTGTGTTGTGAAAATATATTGTGGGTTAGATGGGATACTGCAGCCACTTCTGAAATGATCTTGTAGCTGTTTATGTGTTATTTTCTCTCCATTTGAGGTCTAAGCTTTTAGTTCTGTTTCTGACAGATTCAAGATTCAGCCAGTTGCAACTGCACACTTGTTGCTTTTCCAGCAGGGATACTTAAACTCTTTTCTGCTGTATTTCTAGCTCAGAGTCTTATCAATGTGAAGTGATCACTTGAAGTTATTCTTTGTGTTTCTATTTGTCACATGTTAAGGTAGAATTTAATTCGCAACCTGTTTTTTCTGTTTTTCTACCTCTGCTGCTCCCTCTTGGTCCATTACCTGCCCAGCTCTTTTTATACCTAGGTAAACTTGCAAATATTCTCACCATCTTGCTGATTCTTTCTATCAGACTACTGCTGTGTCAGATTGTTGCAAGATAGGAAGAGGAGGAGGGCCCTTAAAGTTTTCCAGCCTGTAATTAGTTTTGAAATTAATTCGCACAGGTGGTGTGCAAGTAAGATAAAGTATTTTATCATGAGTTCCCATAGCATTTACAAGTGTCAGATATTTAAATTCCTGAGAACTATCACAATTCTGCCTTTTACTGATAAGTTTTCAAAATTCAAGCATGGAAAGATTACTTTGGAGTCCCCGTACCTCTGTAGAACAGCTGTCATTGCTAGGAGTCCCATGTTGTAAATCTGGATAATGATGAGGGCTGCAGGTAAGTGTCTGAGCAAACCCTCAGGCTTGTCCTCTGCAATCAGCAAATAAATGGTGCAAAATAGTTAGGGAAGAACCTTTTTTCCGTACTGACAGGGCCCTCTGCACCTGAATCTGCTGTATTTATTTAAATTTGTACTCAGACGGAAGAATCACTCTCTGTGAGAAGAGGCAGTCCCATTGCTGCCCCAGCAATATTCTAGCCCCAGTATTAGAGGATAGGGGACCAGCCAAGAACCTGGGCAGCCGCTTGGGGCCTAGTACCCTGCTGAGATTACATAAATAATAGTAATTACAGCTGGTTTTGCTACAGAAGCAGCTCTCTAACCACTGGATGGAGCCCAAGTGCCATTCTGAACACTGTGCTGATGTCCTTAATGACATCAGTGTTGACACTTGTGACAAGCAAAGCAGAGGTTTATTGTCAGGTTATCTCATGCATCAGAAGGAAGAAACACAAAGTGCCTGCCAGTGGGAAAAGGAAAAGGGAACTCAGTTTTGCACACTGGTGAGGATTTGACAAATGAGAGGTGCTTCCAGGATCCATTTCATTCCAGCTTCTGCTGATCTCATCTATCTGACTTTCCTTATAGAATTTCTTCCATTTTTCTCCCTATTAGTGTCTTTATTTCTTTGCTTCTTGGGACACTTGGGTCATCGATCCCTTTGGTCTTGCAGTCAGCCCCTTAAAATTCACACAGTTCTGCAGGCAGCAGCTAGGGTTGTTGTGGAATAAACACAGCTTGTTTCAGGTGGCCATGCAAGCAAAAGCAAGTGCTGCTTTCAGTAGGAAGACCCTTCCAGTGCCTGCACGTGTACCTCCTTTCTTCTATGGGGATCATGGCAGTTTAGCAACAGGTGCTCCAGCTACAACTGAAATTTCTCCTTTCTGACAGATAGGTCATACAGAGTTGGAATAATCAAGGCTTCTTCAGGAAAATGACCATGCTGAAGTATTTTGGAACAGAAGTGGTGGTACAGCATCCAGGAATGCATTTAACAAGAAGGTGAATATTAGGGGCCTGTAGGAAGGAAGGAGACGCAGTCGGGGTGACCTTTAGAGCAGGGTAACCCAGCCTCTGGTAGATATCACTTAGGGCTCTGGAGGGTGCGCAGTGGTGAGATTGCACCCTGGAGCTGGAGGAAAGTTGTTTAAGAGATTAAGGGGTTTTATGATTCAGGGTCTCTAGAGGTAAGTAAAGTTAAAAACCTCCTGTTTCAAAAATACGGGCTTAAACTGCCCTGTGTTGTATCTATACGAAATGACTCCTGAGAGTGCCTGGTTTATAGAACCTCTAGCCATCCCTGTCTTGCAAGTGGGAGTAGTAAAGTGCTCATGAGTTTCTCTGTCTGACATGGTAGGGGGAAGCTTGTGTCATTGCTTCTGCCCTCTACTCCCAGTCCAGCAGCGTTGAGGTGAATCTCAGGCTGGGCTTCCCTGTGTCACTGCCATGTTAGGAGCGGAGCCAGGCTCCTGGCTGTGAGGAAGACGGCAGCCTCACTCTGCATCTTGCAGCCATCTGTGGGTGTCCTCAATGATGTGAAGAGTATAGGCACAAAGGATCAAGGCTGCCAAGTGAGGGGGCACAACTTAGAAGGAGAAGAAAGAGAAGGAAGTCTGATTAAGTTTTGTCTTGAAGTGTCTGTTTTTGGGTTTGTCCCTGCATTGATCTGCAAGGGAATGAGGCAAGTAATGGCCCCTTGGGGACCTTCAGGACTTTCCTCTCAATGTCAGCCGTCATTTTCAATCACCCTCTCCCTCCCAGCCATTAATTTTGGCCCAGGATCATGGGGACTTGTCCATCTATCACTCCTAATTGACACTAAATGATCTGTCAGTTTATTGATGAACGGCAGGAGTGGAATTGTCACAATATATTTTACTTTCTAACAACTCCTCCTGACAATTTTACCTTGTCCATCTCACTCTCCTCACATAAATCTCCATTGGCCTCTCATTCCTTCTCTTGGGCTGATCTGGTGCCAGCCGCCTCCATGCCATCGGCACGCATCAAGGACATCAAGATGGCGGTAAGCTGCAATGTGCAGGCCCAGGGTGGGTTTTTTCCCTCTCTCTCTCCCTCCGCCCCCCTCCCCTTTTTTCTTTTTTCTTTTTTTTTTTTTTAATAGGCTGGATGTTCCAGGAATGCTAACAGGCTCTTGTCCTCTTGTCCCTCCATGTCATTGCTGGGGTTAGCTCTCCTCGGTGTTTCTGTTTAGACTCAGTAAAGATAACTGGCAGAAAAAGGAAAGTCCCTAAAAGACAGAAGAGTTACTTGAGAATCCCTCAGTACCATGGCTGTGATGGGGGATTTTTTTCCTTTTAATCCTGCTTAGTGTGACTTGCAAGGGTTTCCTGCAAAGGGAAAATCCTAGACTTGTGCCCATTCTTGTGTCTTTGCAGTGCCCAGAGGAGGCTGGAAAAAGAGCTGGGCTTTTTTTTTTTTTTTCCTTTTTTGTCTTTTTCCTTTTTAATTTTTTTCTTTTTCCTTTTTTCTTTTTTTTTTTTTTTTTTTAAGCTAGATTTCTGTTTATTTTTTCTCTGTTAGTGAAGGTTTTTTTGGCTTCCTTTTCCTGAAGGACACTGGGCAATGGAAGAACTAGTAGGATTGTAGTCTCTTGCTCCCCTGGAAAAGGAAGTCTGCATGACAAAAATGGAACAGGAGTGTGACATTTTTGGTAACAGCCCATGTGAGCTGCTGAGGTGGGCAGAGTGTGCTCAGGGTGAAGTCTCTCTGATTTTTTTTGATTGAGGACAAAGCATCTTCCTTCCTTAGTTCTCTGCATCTCCAAGGAATTTACCGGCAAATTCAGGGGATACTATCCTTGCTGTCCCAAATATTTCTACTTTAAAAAAGCAAAAGCCCCTTGAAGAACACATGCAACTTGCAACCCTTTTGTATGTGCCAAAGCCAAAGCTGAAAACTTGTCTGGCCTTTGTAGGTCACCTCTACGTTGGCTATGAAGCCTAGCTTAATGCAGTTTACCTGTGGAAAGAGACCTAAGATGACCTGATCTACTTGCTTGGCCCTGTTTCCCCTTCCCCCAGTCCCCTTCCCCATATAACCCCTCTACTGTTCTCAAATTCTTAATCCGAGTTCTTAAAGTATCTTCTTTCAGAAGCTGTTGCTCTCAGATGACAGCACAAGGTGCCATTCAGTAATGAACACCTAGTTCCTTCTAGTGTTTTTCATTTAAATTTTTGCAGTGAGGCCAATCACAGGTAAAAAGTCTTTGGCCCGGTGCTTCAGAGTCACGAGTTTGTTTTCTGTTGTGGGATTTGAAAAAAACAACCAACCTTAGGTACTTTCTCTTTGCATTCTAGTTCTGTCTCCTTTAGCAGTCAGTTCTTCCGTGTAACCGTGAGGATCAGAAGTGTGCTTTTCCCTTTAAATGGAAACTGAAATGCTCCTGTAACCTCAAGAGCCATTTGGTGTGAGAGTTGGCCCTGGTGCTTACTGGAGACCGAAGACGTGATCACTTGGATAGGAGCCCCTGTTCTCAAGGACCGAAGATGTGTGGTGGATACCTCTAGAAACTGCAGCGCTGTTTTCCCACACAGCAGGAATTTGTATTGAGTGTTGTTGTTTTTGCTGTTGCTCAGTGGGAGCCCTGAGCAGCTCTGCCGGTCAGCTCTCTACCAGTGAGCGAGTGGGGGAACCCTGGGAACATCTGTTATGGGGACGATGCAGTGAGTAGGCTGAGGTTCAGCGACCCCTGTGAACTCTCTCTGTCAGCTTGTTAGTTCGTGCCAATTCCTAAAGTCCTGCTTGCCAGAGCTTTCCTCCTTTGTTGTTCCTGTTAAGCAAGTCCACGTATTGGAACATAAGGACAAACAACAACACTTCTGCTAGAGATTGATTAGTGCCTCACAAAGCCGTTTCAGCTGGAGCCGGCTAGCCGCAGTGTCTGTCAGATCCCGGCCCACAGAGCATGCCTGCTCGTCGCTGCATCCTTCTTCCTCCAGTGCCGTGCTCTAGGGCAGCGTGTTCAACATGTGGTCCCGGCAGCCCAGGGAGCCTGTGAGGGGCCAGAAAGTGGATTTTGGGACCATTACAGTTTAAAAAAATGTGTCTCCCCAAAACCCCATTGTGGAGGTACAGATAGCCATGTGCCTCGGGGTTTGGAAGTGGAGGGATCTGAGGTGACATCCTATGACAAAAATAAAGGCTTGTAGTAGTCCTCGCTCTGCTGAAATCAATGGCAAAACTTGCCTTGATTTTAGGAGATACGAAGATTGAACTCCCTGATTTAATCAAGGCAAATCTGGCTTTTCCAGGCTGCCACAGTCCAGGGAGAGGAGGTGGAAACTTAAGCAACTGATCAGAGTCCCAAGGAAGGCGCAATGAATAGCCGAGAAGACACCTTGTGGTAGTGCTTTCCAGCAGGGGCTGCAGTTCTAGTTTACATACAACTTTGATGAGTGTTTTTCTCTCCCTGTGCCTCAGCAAACAAGCAGTGGCCAAGGCCCACGCTTGGAGAGCCAGGAGAACTGATCAGTTAGCACTTGTGCGTCATTTTGGATGTGTAACTTAGTTGTGCCTTAGGCTATTGAACAAGCTGCAACTCGTAGCTCACCACCCACTCACTGTGGTGATGGGCACTAAAAAAATATTTGAGCAAGACAGTACAATGTCCTTTTTTATCTTTTTTTTTTTCCCTCCTCCCTCAGGCCTAGACCTGAATTACAGTCTGTGCCCTAGAGGCAAAAGGCTTCATGTCTCCCCGTGGGCTGAGCCAAGCCTTCGGCTTTGGGGTGGGCATGGTTTTGGGTGGAAGCGCAGCGGCGGAACGCTGGCCCGTGACTAGCTTCCTGCGCACACAACCCGTCTCTCTGCCGTCCCCTTGATCGTCCTGCTCTCTCAAAACAAAATGTATCTCTGAACATCAGGACGCTCCCTTTTCTTCCATTTCGTTCTTTTAGCAAGAGGGCAGCTTGAAGCAGCTTTCTGGTTCCACGTGATTCGTAAAGAGAAGCGGCTGAGACGTGCCAGGAAATACGCTAACACGCAGGCAGATGAAATTCTCCCCCCACTGCCAGGGCCCTGTAAAATCCCGAAAATACCCTTCCCTCTCCGCTTGCGGCCCCCCCGCTCCCGCGGTGCGCGCCCCCCTCCCGGGCACAGCCCGCAGCCCCTCTAGGCTGCAGGTGTCACCGCTTGCCCACGGCCGCATCGGCGCCCCGGTGCTCGCCTCCCTCCTCGCTCGGCGGCGGCCCGGCCCGGGGACCCGCAGCCTCCGCGGGGAGCCCGGCAGAGGGCGGCCGCGGCCCGGCGATACTGCGGCGCCGGCGGGCGGCCCCCGGGGAGAGCGGCCGCCTCGGGGCCCGGCCCGCGGCCCGGGGCAGCGGCGGCGGGGCGGGACTGGCCCTCGGCGGCGGGGCGGAGGGCGCGGGGGCCGGGGAGGGCAGGGCGGCCCCCGGCGGGGAGCTGCCCGCCCGGGCGGGGGGCGGCGGGGGCGGGCGAGGGGGCTGCCCGCGCTCCCAGCCCTCTCGTCCTCGGCTGCCGCCCCCGCCGCGCCAGACCGGGCATTCCCGTCCGGCCGCCTCAGTGTTCGTTTTAACAAGCCACCATCGTTGCTTCGCTTTCCCTTAGCGGTGTTGCCGACCTCACACCTCCCTGGGCACGCAGAAGAGAGGTTCGGATCTTGCACGCTGGCCTCCTGGCACCTGGCTGTGGCTCGGTGCAGGATGCAAGTGTGTCTAGAGCTCTCATGAGCTGTGGACATTAAAAGATTTCAAGGACATTTCCCCCCATTCATCCCAGTTATGTCCCCTGCTAAAATAGGTTAACGGTGTCTAATTAACCACTGCACATTGTCATGCTGCATAAAGATAGCATCCTGGCTGTTCTCTGAGCCCTGCTACTTTATCTCCATTTAGATCTCCGTGGTAGTCCATTAAATGAGAAAGAAACAGTTTAACAGAGATGATGTCTACATTAGAACTGCTTTTCACCCTTCAGCACAGAAGTTTCAGGCAGCTCCTAGGCAGCTCAGCTGTACGTTAGGGGTGGTGGTGGGGAAGCCGCGGTTTTGAGGTTGAACCCCCTCTCATTAATGTGGCGGGAGGATTCCTGCTGGCCAGAGCTGAGCAAAGACAACACTCGAGCAAAATCAGATCTATATCCTCTGTCCCAGGACACAACTAGGAGAGAAATAGGTATTCTGTACTAGGAGTTACATACCATGAGCTTACATGGGGTCCGTCGGCGTCTTCTGCCCAGTTTCTCAGCTGTTCAACACCCCAATATAGACAAGGGGTCAGCAGCTGGGCAAAGCCAGAGGGAATAGTCTGGGATTTTGGTTATGTTTGGGAGCACAGCCAGCCTTGCAGTAAAAGGGAGTTTAAACGGAGCTGTCCAGGTGATGGGGTCGGTCCATGGTCTTTGGTCCTCCAGATGCAATGGGCTTATCAGAAGAAACGAAAGGAACAGAGGTACGGCTGTCTCACAAAAACTGGGGGTGGCTGGTGTATAATACAGCAGACTGAATGTATTTCTGAGCACTCCTCCCAGGATTGTATTGTTTTGTTTGCCCTTACTTGAGTGGGTGTATCTATAGTTCATACACAATTGCTCATTTTGTAGGTGCTTGTTGCCACCCTCCCTGGGCTGTGCCTCCTGCTGGCGCAAACAAACCAGGGCAGTGCACTCCTTGTTGCTGAGAACATTAAGAAAAGAGTAGGAAACCTGCCTATGCTGGCTTAAGTTTACAGTCTGTTTTCTTCCGTGTCTGCTTTCACTCACCACTAGAAAGCTGTGCCCATGTGGTGAATGAAGAGGATGCTGTGCAGCCAGGCCTGATATTCCTGAGGGATGAAATGCTGGTCTCAACATGTTGCAGTTGGCATTGATAAGCTGAGCCAGTTCTCAGGAAGGGGTACTCCACGATGCTCAAAGCAGTGTGATAACTTCACGACGAATGCCTGCGGGGCTTCCCGTAGCACCTGGAGAGCAAAGGGACAAGCAGGTGATTGGTTCTGCAGGAGTAGTATCTCCATGTATAGCTTAGCCCTCGGCTAAGCTTATGGAATGGACAGGGTTGGAGGTAGAGCACCTTTTGAGGATCTATTGATAACTTCTCTTACTGCCTTGAAGGTTTTTAACCTTAGGACACAAGGCAAAGCTTGTCTTTTCTCTCAGGGTCACCTTGTTAGGTAGATTTAGGTAACACAATTAGGCCAAAAAAGCAAAAGATTAGTCCGGACCAAAACAAAAATATTTTGTGAATTTTATTTTCCAGTCTGAAACAAAGAATGAAAAAGTAATTTGGCATCAAACAAAATGGAAGGAAGCCTTATAAAAAAAGAAAGGAAATAGTAGGCTGGTTGGTATCTTCTTTACCTCAATCATTAAAGCCACAGATAGTGTAAAATATGCAATTCCTTCCTGTGCTCCAGAAGTTTCATACTATATTTCCAGGATAGTTCACTACCTGTGAGCTTATCAGCTGGTTTGAAATCCCAGTTTCATCAAGTAATGCTATTCCAAATCATTAACAAACACATCTAGTACAGGTGACTGGAAGCAGATGTCTCGCCTAAACAGAACAACAGTCATTTCTAGCTCCTGCCTTAGTGCCGTTGGTATTTAAATGCTCTGTATAAGCCACAGTGCTGTCAGCACGAGAGACTGGCATCACCCGCTGCCACCTTCGGACCCTGTGGCACAGGGACTAGGGTGTTCTCCTGGCGCGGCTGACCGTGGGGCTTTAGCTTGCACTAAAGAGAGAAGGGAACTGTCTTGTTTGACAGGACAGTGTTTTAACACCTGGGCTCTGCGATTAAAGGGGTCAGTACTATTCTCCCCTCCCACTTTATGAATCTGTTCCGCAAATTACTATTTTTTCCGATATAGTGCAGCTATTTCATAATGAAGTATTTGCTTATTGCCCTGAGTAAGTCCTTTCCTAACATAATAAGGAAAAGTTGAGAAAGCTTTAAGTCTCGGAACATGAGTGAAGTAGTCTCTGCCTCTAGGACTAACACATGACTGCCTTCCCTGTGGGCCACCTGGATATCTGTCATGACAGGGAGCTCAGGAAAAAGAAGCAGAAATTGCTTACAGGGATAGCAGGAGTGACCCTCTCCTGGGAAGTATAAACATGTGGAGTGTTTCACTCCTGCCTGGGGACAGGAGATGAGCAAAGATGTAAGGAGTGTGAGTACTGAGGAACAGAGTGTTATTTGGGGCTGGACAATTATCAGGAGTAATGGAATCATGCTAAGAAGAGGTTAGATTGAACCTCCAGGAAATCATCTCACTGTGCAAGGCTGTGCAAAGCCATCATTTGGGATGTTTCAGCTCAGTGAGGGCAAAGCTCGGAAGACTGGGTGTGGGAAGCAGTTCTGTGAAGGCAGAAGGGAGGGATAAAATAGGATAAATCTTGCATCATCTTTCCATCTCTGTCTTCTCAGATTCTAAACTCCATTGAGAGCTGGTGGTGGGCTCTCTGAAGCCATCCCTTTCTTTCTCCATAGTATCAGGGGATTCACAAAGAGTGCTTTGCACTGCCACGGGGGAGAAGGATTGAGCTGGACCATTACTCCTCACGGGAAGAGCTCTCTCCTAAATTCCCCAGCTCCATTGCCCTTCTGTCTCTTCTGATGCATGCAAGGGTGCAGATATAGCTGAAAGCCCAGATGCAGGTGTCACCTACGCGGCTGCAGTTCTGATTATAGCAGTGGATATTACTGGGCTCAGATCACCTATTTGGTGTAATCTTTAGCTTCTCACAGACTGCAAGCTCCGTGGACCGCAGTGGAGACAAGGGGCTTTCTTCTCCTCATAGCTAGACATCCTCTGTGCCCTGCTCCTTGCTCTTAGAAGAGTAGATTATTCACAGGAGAGCTAGATGAGGACCATAACCTGCTAGAACAGAGAGCAGATGAGGAGAGACCTGTCCCACCTCATGGAAGTGCTTTGAAAGGAGCAGTGCAAGGCAATGAAGCAACCTCTCTTACCTCTTGGTGTGTCCTAGGACAGTGCATGTGGTAGGGGAGAGACCCGCGTATTCTTTATCATGGCACCCTGACTTCAAGGGAGGGGAGAATATTTATTCCCAACGCATAGAGATGAAACTTCACTCTGCAAAATGGCCAAAGCAATCAGTGAGTGATGGAGTATCTGCTAAAAAGAAACCTGGCATTTAATTAACTTTTCAAAGTGCTGGTTCAGCAGCCTCCATGTTTTACATTTTGAATATTGAACAAGCGTCCCTAACCAGGACTGAATTACTTCTGGGCTTGCTGGGGTGGAGAGCAAGGGAGCTGCCATTTGCCAGTGCCTCCCCCCCACGTTATTATTATGAACTCCTGTTAACTCAGCCAGATCAGCCCTGATTTACTGCAGCGACAGCATGTCTGACCTAAACTTGGCCAGCTCAGGTGGGGCTCCTAACCTACAAAGGTGACCAGGTAATCTTTGTGCACGACCAGGGGGAGGAAGGACCTTTCGATCTCTCAGGGGTAGATAGACAAAGTATAGCATCTTCTTCACTCCTTAATGTGCCAACCTCTCTACTCAGGTAAGGCAAGCTTTACCTGCAGCTGATGGCAAAGGGGATGAAAAAGTATCTGAGAAGCTAAAAAAACAGGGAGTATGGCTCTTGCTGCCTCTGGGCAAGGCTGTCTTTTTGGATCCAAATGGTTCTGCTTCAATCTGATGCACTGAGGGACTTGTTGATACACTGGTTTAGTGGTCACTCAGAACTCCTTAAAGGTGCAATGCGTTCTGTTGGACCTGGTGTAGGAACTGTTTTGCACAATAACAGTGATATAGGGAAAGGTGCAGTTTTTTCATTTTCTCTAGCCTTTTCTTTAAGCATAAGCCTTTCCTTGTCTTGCAGGTCAGGAAGAAAGCACGCAGAAGAAGTAGAAGAGTAAGTTCCCATTGCTGCTGAGACTTCTTCCACAACTTTTACATCTGATCTCATGGAGAAGGGACATGCGACTCTAAGCACCAGTACACCAAGATGTGGAACTTGGGAGGGGTGCAGAGCCTGGCATGAATTCATGTCATGTGTCCTGGGATGGGGCAGGGCTGGTCACTCTGTAGTTCCCTGGATATGGAGTAGGTAGTGTCTCTGTCACTCCGATATGACAGTAAGAAGGAAAAGTAGAAAGCATCTTCTTTCCTCCCAGATCCACCACAGGCCCTACTGCCTGCAGCCTAGGGGTTTGTCTCGGGTACAAGGCATCTTGCTTAAGCACTCTAAGCTGAGATTTCTGCCGAGACCAGCAATGAGGGGTATGGAAGAAGGTCAGTCTGCAGGCTAAGCATACCTGGGAACTCTCCCCTTGACCGGCCATGAGGCTTGTGGGGAGGAAGGGGACACAACAAGATGCTTTTCTGGGCTTGCAATTGGAATTCTTTCTTCCTTGTGTTTTGCTGCAGCCATCGTCTCAGACAGCAGAGCCTGGAGGCATCAGATGATGGAGGAGGTAAGGTATCACCTACTTGACTGCAAGAAGTGCCTTCATGCATGTCTGGGGGTTCTCCAGTAAAGTGAGCAGAGGCATTTTGTAAGAAATTGCAAGGAAATGAACCACCCTGGGGGTAAAAAAATGTGGGAGCTGCTTATGTCTCCCCAGCTGCTGAATGAGGGAGAGAGAGCAAAAGAGATGGAGAGGAGGATGAGGAAGTGAACCTGTAGTCTAACTCTGGCTCTTCATTAACACAGAATGATAAAGCACCTTTGGGAAGAAGGAAAGTGTCTAGGACACGCTCTTCTCTGGGATTACCTCCACATGGAGAATAGTGGACTGGAGCAAAAAGAGAGCTAAAAGAGCAATAAAAGGTTAAGAGCAGGGAAAGAAAGCACTGCTGTCCCCTAGTTTAGGTGACAGTATGCTCTACTTAAAGCCACTGTTATGTTTTATGGTAACATCCTTGCCTTGTTACCATCAGGACAAGTGCCTGCACAACTCTCCTGGGGTCTCTGTCGTGAGGGAATTCTTGATTTAAAAAATCTGCTTGCCCTAACCCAAGATCATAGATCATAAGCTAAACATACGCACTGGTGGGTAATCCCATCCCTGTACAGGCTGCTGTGAAACCTACTGGACTCCTGACTTAGCACTAGTTTTCTTTACAGTGTATATCACCTGCTCTTCTAGGACTGGATGAGCCAAGAGAAATCTCAGGGAAAATCCACAGTATGAATTTCGAGACGAGCACTAGAGAACCATGGGGAGCATAGAAATTCGTTAAAGTCTCTAGGAGCTACCTCAGTTTTCAAGGGCTAAGAATTTTATACAGTGTGTAAAAAGTTGCATCTGTAAAATATCACCAAGCATCAGAAGAATTACCAGGAGTCACAAAGGATCAGACATCAGTGTGGTTAATGAGATTAAATGAAGACTTATTTGGGTCTTCCAGACGGATTTAAGCATTGCGACATATGACTGCCAGAAGTGGCACCTTTATAGCATTGGCATCTTCAGAATAGACTTAATTTTCCCCCTGGGAAGTTTCTTGGGCTTCTTAAATTTCAGCGTATGTCACTGAGGCTGATAGTCTGTTCTGAACAGCTCTTTGACTGTTTGCATACGTGCTGTCCTTCTTGTTGAACCTCGGTCTTGTATTCAGAGTATAATAACTGTCTTTCCTAACCAGGCATAAAAATGCTTGTCACATGTTTGCAGCATGTGACTTTTAGTGCTCCAAGACCTCAGGTAATAAATATAGAATAGAATTGATGCAGAATGCGGTATGAAGACATGGCAAGTTCTAATACACTTCACTTATTAATCTGTGCCTAACCTATGGTTAACAGTTGAATTTGGATTGTTTGCAAACCAGAGGTCCGCTTTGGATTAAATCTATGCGTTAGAAGAAAGATCCCACTAATCTGATTATGGTTCCTACCCAGGCAGTTTCTGGTACAGTCAAATGCACTGGGTTGTGGATGTAATTTGCATATGGAAAAATCTCTAAATGGATCAGGGCATTGCATGCTTGTGGTCCTATTTCTACAGGGAGATTAAGCAAGCTATTCTGGGAGAAGAGTTTTCCATGTGGGCTCAGCAATTGCAGTGAAGTGACATATAAACAAACTCCAGAACCTGAATAAGATTACTTTTGTAAATAAACAGAGAGATACAAGCAACTGGCCAGTGTAGAAGGCAGGGAGTAGCATGCTGTGGCTGTGCAGTAGGTTGAGCCCTATCAGCCTCCACTTCGCACAGAAATGCACTTGGGCTTGTGTCCTTAACTGTAACAGAAAGCTCAGATTCTAAACATACAAAAATCAAGACATTGGTGTATGGATCCCCAAGGATGGGTCACAGTTATTTCATGCTGCATAATGTGTTAGCTTGTACACCTTAATATGAACAGGCATAGTTCCGTAATGATTGCTGCTGTCAACCAATACATTTGGATCGCCTTCCTTTAACCTATTAGAAAGCTAAGCTGTACCATTCCATTAACATTGTTTGTCCCCCATCCAACCTTTTCATTAGAAGAATGAAGGACAAAACTATATGCCCTTAAAAAGGTATTCTTGTGTATTTGAAAAGTGCTCAGTTGTGATCATTTATAGAGCACTAACACACAGAGGCTCAGAATTTGGAGTCCATTGGAGAAAGCGTTAAAAAAGCATAGGGCCTCAAGAGAGCCCAGCCTGGCATGTGGATAATGGAGGAAAGGTTGTGCAGCCAAGTGGAGACCTTTGGGCTTGTTATGCCTTGTAGTTTCAGAAATAAGAGTAGAATTCTCTCACTGCTCCTGGCCATTCACCCGGTGCATGAAATAGCATCTGAGTCCTCATCTCGATGGGAGTTTGGGAGAGAAGAACAGTTACTTCTCAGGCTGTGTGGAAAGACTGAAGTAATATGGGAGATTGTAAGTGGGTGGACCAGAGAGGGACATGGGTGGAACTATCTGCAATTTCAGCCATTCCTTACAGTTGCGCAGGAAAACCCAGAAGGTGCAAGTCATCCATACTGTGCAATACAAACCACTGAAATACTAGCAGTGAAATACCTTGGCTCAGGTCGTGCTCAGAATTCATTTTCTCTAATCCATATTTCTTCTTCGTAGAGGCTAGTCCAGGACAAGAGAGCCACTTTAAAGAGGAGCCAGTTTTGAGTTATAGGAAAGCAAAGACGTGTATGACTAGAAGCACCATTTGCTCCTGTAAAACCTCAGGCTGGAAAGACTGTTTTGAAAAAGTGCAGTGTCTCTCCAGAAATAGCTCTGGAGTGTCTAGTTGATGGATATTGGGGTTTCCTACAGCACCCGCTGTGAGCTTAGGGCCTGTCCTCCTGAACACACACTGGTACATGCTAGTATACAGGCAGAGCAAATGGATAACGCACCTTTGCTAGGTTGATCTGTGTCCAGCTGAACCTTGTCGTGGGGGGGGGGCAGCTCCTCTGCATGGTGGGAAAACTGCTTTAGCAGGATTTAATGCATCACAACTTGAAGAATAATAAACCTTCACAAGCAACACAAGAGTGTTTAATTCCTAAAGGACAGGCCTAGTTGGGTTACTTGTGGCCAGGGGCAATTGGGGGCTTAATGCTGTGTGTGTAGCAATCTGGGCAATCTGAGAGAGAGGAGTTTAAGGGTAATTGCTCAATTTTCTGTCCATGTCAACAGGGGAAATGGGCAGCAGTGACTGAGCTCTATGTGGCAGGGAAACTGCATGAGATGGGAGATGTGAGACTATCAGTGGAATTTAAAAAGTGCTATCTGCAGAGCGCTGCTCCTTTTCTGTAGCAGCCAAGAGCTTCTCCCAGGTGCAGACTATTCTTTGTCATGAGGTGGGAGGGAAGACAGAACAACCAAGTTCACATTGAAGGGCTTTCCCCTCCCTGTACTCCTTTCTCCAGCGGGGCAGTAGAGTCTCTGCTTTGACTTTGCTTGGGTATTTCATTTGGCTTTACTCTGCTCCTGTGTCTCTTTCTGGCATGCAGCTACAAAGGGCTGTTTTCTGTTGGAATGAGAAATGCTGGCATTCCCCCCACTCCCTCCATCAGCAAACTGCTTTGTCCTTTTGGCTAAAAGTTTCTTTGTTGTTCCTTTCTTGTCCACCAGTTTTGCACTGCTGACTTGCACTCCCCCAGGTGCCTGTCTCCTCACTACGCTGCCCTTGGATTTTTCTCCTCAGCACTTTTCCTGGGGCTTGTTAGCTAAGGTTGTCATCTCTCTCCCAGCTATCCTTCCCCCATAGACTGCTGCCCCATCTTCAGAAATCCCTTCCTCCCTTCTCTCTGTTACCCTTGGGATGCATAGCTCCTAGAACAGGGCTTTTCTTGGAGGATTGGGATGTGATGTGTGATTCTCTGTCTGCAGAAACAACGGCTTGTTATTTTAAAGCAGAGAGTGTGTGTGAATGAGACAGCTGATTGAAATGAAAGACTGACTGTGCTACACAGACAATCCAAACCTGACCTGCAGGTGAGGAAAGCTGCCAGGAGACAGTCACTAGATCTGTGCCCTCAAGGCAAAACCCCTTCCTGCCTGCTGGGAAGCCTCCTCAAGGAAGCAGAGCGGACGATTAGACCTCTCTGTACAATGTCAAACCTCTAGAAGGACTTCTTGCCCTTCTGGCATGTGCCAGCAGCTCCTTTGCATTTGAACAGGATGGGAGTCCAGGCTCTATGCACAACAGAGCAGGAAGCGGGCATATGCCACCGTCCCCACATCCTTCTGGGGAGTGATGTCTGTCTGTCAGGTGGGAGACAGCCCTCACAGGATATCCGGCACCTGGAATTCACAGCTATAAAATATCAAACATCTCTTGAGCTGCATGTGAACATGCACCGATGATGAAATTGCTCCAAACAGAGCTGAGAATAGAGCGCAGTGTGGGTTATTGTTGGCTCTCTCATTCCTGATAAAGTTTGCCAGTTCCTCCCCTGGTGAGCTGCTGTTTATACAGAACAAGTGCTGGTGGATTCCCGGAGCCCTGAGCTGCAAGGACAGCTGCGTTGGCTGAGCATGAGGGTAAGAGAGGGGGGAATTTGTAGGAACAGTCAGGAATATGGCCAGTGGGTACTTCATAGGCTCAGGAAGCAGTGGTGGAGTGGTTTGGGGAGAGCTAAATGGACGAAATGTTCTGAGCATCAGTGAAATGGAGATGGAGTGAAAAACATGGTGTTTTGGAAGTGGTGTGAATGGGCTGAAGAGAGGGGCCTCGGGCAGAGAGTGACAGTGACTGCTGAGTTTCTGGGATTCTGCACTGTGACTTTGTGTGTGGCTCTGTCATCACACCACAGTCCTCCCCTTGGCTGCTCCCCTAACGTGCTACCCTGACTCTCTGCACAATGTCAGTGAAGGGCAGACTCAGCCCAACCTGATGGTTTCCCTTGAGCTGTTGGTCCAGGCCAGTTTGAACTCCTCCAGTGACTGCTGGCATTGGGATCTAGAGGCTCTGGTGTTCAAGGAAAGCTCCCTCCTGACAGCCACAGTGGGCAAGGGGGAGCAGAGCATATGTCCCAAGGGATATGGCTGAGGTCCTATTTGAAGCAGCAGACCACTGGCCAAGGGGCGGTGGGCAGCTTAATTGCAAGGGAGCACACACACCTTGTTGGGGGCTGAAAATGATGATCTGGGTAAGCATCTTCCATCACTAAATTCTGCGATATGGTAGATACACAGTCATATTGGGTCTGTGATTGCTGAGTCCGTAAGTGTAGTTGACGGACTAGGTTTACCTAAAATACCCTTTAAGAAAAAGCTCTTGAAAGATGATTACAGAATTGAGACACCATCATTTAAAACTGCCCGAGGCAAACTCCTTTGAAAATTGCAGCAGTGGAGGGACAGAGAGAGAACCGCGTAGCCCTTGATTGTAGTGTCGTTCCCTCAGGACCCGTCCCCCCTCCCCCTCAGTTTCTCATCTGATATGAGAGAGAGCAGCAGTAAGATTCCTCATCTGTCTTATGAAAATCCGATTCTGAGTGGCTCTGATCAAACCCAACTGGCTGTCAGCAGCGGTGGCCTTGTGTGGAGGGAGGGAGGCTTCTGAGGAGTTGCTGGATGTGGAAGTGTCATGGGTGCTGCCGATCAAAGAGGCATTTTTTTAATAAATATATATAAGAAAAAATAAAAAAACCTAAGGATTTAGCATAAAAGAAATGTAGTTTGTCTTGTTTTTCCGGCGTAACATGAAGAGGATGAAATAAAATCAGACACGCCTGCTCCTGAACATACTTCCACAGGAGCATCCTGAGAAGCTGCTTTCCCTGCCACACTAATGCCCTAATGCAAAATCACTCATCTCCAGCATTGTTGAGGAGGGGTTTGTGTTTCTGAGTTCACCAGACCCTCCCTGGGCACTTTGTGCCTTCTCATCTGCTGCCCCACCGCCTTCTGAGTATGTTTCAGCAGGGGAATACTGCAAAGGAACAGGGAACAGCCTTTGAAAAGAGGAAAACAGATGTTACTGAAAAGGAGGGCAGGCACAGGGCTCTGTCAGGGGGCTGTTGGTAAGGCTAGGAGGTGTGTTACCACTCTAAATGCTGATAACCTCAGGAATATGGTGGACTCCAGGTCCTGAGCCTGGCCTCCAGTCTCTCCTGTCTTCTGCTGCTGGTGAACAAACCTATACATTAAGAGATGCCTCATCTTTAAAGCCATCAGTGTCTGCTCTTACTTCTTGCACAATACAAGGCATGGATTACTGCCTGTTGAAGCCCTGCACTGAGCCCAGCGATTCATCTGACAGGGCTGTTCTGTGCTCTGTCTCTCTTCCACTTCCCAGGGGTTGAAACTGGGCAGAAGCTTTGTGTCAGCAGCAGCCTTGGGAAGCAGCAAACATGCCTGATGCCTGTCCCCAGCAAGCTCTCAGGTGAGGAAGAAGCCATGCCACACCAAGCAGTCTGTGAAAGCACAACACTATCGAAGCAAGCAGAGTGTCTCATGGACCACCCGACCTCCCAGCCAGTCATCCATCTAGCTGACAGTATCATCAGAGCTTGGTGGCTGAAGAAAAAATTATTTTGTCTGATGCAAGGCAAATGCATAATCTTTTAAGGCAAGGCTGGAGGGTCAATACTGAATCTGCTGCGTGACCTCCGCTAGATCGTATGAATCCTCTGGCACCCGCTCACTGCGTGACTGTTCCCATCAGCTTGGCCAGGTTGTGCTGTCGCTGTTCTCTTCTCAAAAGGGTGCTTTGGGACATGGGACACTCAGGTTATCTTATGCTTGTCTCAGCTTTTAAGGCAGTGCCCTAGTAGCTGTGGTACTGCCTGCTTTTCACTCTACTGTTTTCATCTCCCTGCTGGCTGATCAGGCAGGTACGCTGTTCTGTATTGGCCTACTAGTAGGGCAATTTCAGTCAGGGAAAGGCATCCCTATGAAATTAATGTTCAAGCATCCAAAGAAGTGTTCTTTATCCTCTCCATTTGCCTGCTACTCTCCTGAGAAAGCTTCCAAGAGGCTTCAAGCTTGTTTGTGTGTTCAGCAGAAGCTGTCTGTGTCCCTTGTTCCTTATGGTTTTTTGAAGATTTTTTTTGCCTGTTGCTTTCCACTTTTTTCTTTTTTTTAATTCTCCATTTTTCCACTTAGAGAGAAAAATTATTTATTGCATTGAGATGCGCTAATTAAAGCCATTTTCTGGTATTTGGTTACTGAAGTGTTTGATGTCTCTCTGACAAGACCATGAAATGCACGGAGTGTCCACAGGGACAGAATTTGCTGAACACGGTGCTTTGTAAATGAGGGGACACAGTGTCGCAGCAGCTCATGAATATGAAACGCCCATGATGCTACCTCAGTGGACTTGGGAACACAGATGAATCCTGTCATGTGCTAAATGAGACCAATTTCTTTCACTTAACTTCATCTTCAATCAGACCTTCTTCCATTTGCCTGTTTAAAATTCCCCAAACGTGATGCAGAAGGTAACAGCATTCAGTAAAACAAAAAGTTTTGCAGCAGCAGAGATATTGTAATTATTTCAGTTTTACAATTTATGAGCAAGCAACTTAAACTAAAGTTAGTTTCATTCTTATGCCTGCTTAGTAGCAGGGGATTGCCAGCTCCAGAAGCCACTACCCTCTTTGTGTTCTCAGGATATGGTGGCGCGTGGACAGGGAGGGCAGCACGGTCCCCACTGCAAGAGTGTCCATTCTGAACTGGCCTTTGAAACGCTCACCCAGTTGGGGGAAGTGAATCAGGCTATGTGAGATGGAGTCATTTTTTTGGATGTCAGGGCGTTGGCTCAGGAGACTCTTAAAGCAGCTCAGGGAGAAAGTGGCAACCATACTGCTGACTAACTGCAGGCCTGACCTGGGACATGGTTTCTAGATCCAGCTCTTCCACTGATTTATTGCCTGACCTTGAACAGATTCTGTCTGTCCCCACTTATGTGCTGTCTTGTATCTAGCAGACAACTTAATTCTTTGGGGCTAGGACCAGATCTTACTGTGAGCTTGCAGGATTTTAAGGGACCCAGCCTGCAGGTGTTGCTACTAAACCAAAAATCAGCTCTGCCTGGGAGGGGAAGCACAACTCACCAACTTGCAGGAGCATCTGGATATTAAGGTGATGCAGGTTCTTCTGCCTCCTGCTTGTTGCTTTCTGTGGTTGTCTTCCTCAGCTGTCAGTAAGTTATTTGCTAAAGGGTAAAAAAGGTGATGGTTACTGCATGTACTCTAATATGAACATATAAAGCCCTCCTTTGTTCATGACTTGAAAAGCTGCTGTTCCTTGCTTGTTGCCTGGCTATCTGCACGTAGTATGGGTCACCCTCAGTCTTTCTCCTCCATCTTTTCCTCCTACCATCCACACACTTATGCCTTATGCTGTTGGTGTCTTGCTATCTTAGCCATGAAGCTTTTTTTGTAAGACCTAGCTCAGTCCAGCTATTGTAATAAAAATACTATTTTTACTTGTATGCTGGGACTTTGATGTTTTGAGACAATCAGTTTGGTGCAGTATATTATAACTCCCCTGTTAAGCAACATTTGGTACTAGTGTCTCCTACCCGACCCTAACTTCTGCATGGATACACTCATTTTGGTTTCATTCTTTGTTCACTCTTGTTCACCATCATCTGGTAGGTGGAGGCGAGTTCGCATTTAGTGCTCACTCAGTTTTTCACATCTCTACCATGAGCAGTTTCTAAAGCCAATATCTTTTTTCTTTATGGGCTGAGAAATCCATCAGGAAAGGCTTTGTGTTACTCTGTTCCCAGTCATTTTGAGCCATAAAGAGAAGCCTCATCCATTCCTCTTTGAGGTCACTGCATGCGCTGAGTTTTTATGTTCCCCCTCCATCTTCTGTTGCATACACTCATTTCTTCTGCTTGTAAAACACTACCTGACATGTGTGTCTACCTATTCTCCCCTCCCTTCAGCTAAAATGAAAGCTGGATACTCGCTCTTGGGGGGAGGCTGTCTTTTTTAGGAGCACTCACTCTGGGAATGTTATCTGACATAAGAAATGGAGATTCAGAGGAGTTCTCTCTGGGGGAGACTGGTTGAGGGAGGTGGCATAGGTAACAGTACCTTGCAGCACAGTGTTCAGAGGCCAGCCGGGAGACCTTTGGTAAGATGGTTTGTACTCAATTTGTTCCCCTTTTTAATATTTTTTTACTAGAAACTCAACTTTTATTTTAATTTTTCTTACCATTAGTATCATATCAGTTTGTTCTGATTTCAAAGTCTGCAGGAAAGTGGGAGAAGAACAGCTGAAGCTATAAGATTTTCATGTTGCTTCTGAGATTTGCCTACAGTTTTGATTAAAATCGGTTGATATTAAGCTATGGAAGCTGCTCTCTCCTCCAAAATGCAGCTGAGTAATACAACCTTCCCCCACCCAAAAGCTAGAGCTAGACTGCAGAGAATCACTTTTTGTTTCCAGGTTTTGAAGCTACCCCTTCTTCTCAGCTGCAAAACATTTTCTTTTTGTAATGCACAGGCCATTTATTCACTTCATTGCAGTGACCTGCTGTCTATGAAGGTGTTTCCTTTTGCACACAGCCAGCTCTTTAGCATGTAGGTATATTGTGCAATCATTTCTAAAGTTTACCTACCTGGCCACTGAATTCAGGCATGAGAACCTGGACAGTAAGTTACGTGTCAAGATTCTGCACCAAAACCACAGGCTTATCAGTGTGATGGAAAATTATCTGAAACCCTCACACTGAACAGGAGGGAAAAAAGTGGATCACAGAACAAATACACAGAGTGTGGGTTCATAATGTAACCTTGTTGGAAAAAGCTGTATGAGTGCTGGAGTGTGAGACTGGGAGGACGTGGTCCTGTGAACATTTCTGCATGTACTAATGTTATATGTAAATAACCTCAGTGCAGCTAATGGGGATACTAAAAGTAAAGCATATGCCTACACTCTTGCAGCCCACGTGCTTCTTCCCCCTGCAGTTGACATAGTGCCATGACTTGGCCGTGCTACTAGAGGTTACTGGAAAAAGAGATGTGAGTCCTAAGAAGAGCAACAAAACCAATTAGGGAGCTGGAGACTGCATGTGGGGAAAGGTTGGGTCCTTGGGGATAAAGTGAGAACTGAGACACTTTGCAAACTGTACAGAGAGAGAAGGGAGAGGGATTCTAGAGAGGTGGCACCATGGGAATTGGCAGAGGGAAGAGGAAATTATGAGTAATAAGTGAAATAAAGACTCAAATATTTCAGGGCTGATTTGCCACTGATAGGAGTTAGCCTGGGGAGCTGATATTTTCTTATAATTTGCGACATTTTTGTTCTGTTTCCTGTCAGTCTCTGACAGTGCTAAAGGACATTGCTTCTGCCTAGGAATGGACAAAATCACCCGCAGTTTGCGGTAAGAGCAAGCATGTGCTGGCCTTTGTTGGAGGGGCTGGCAGGAGCCCCCAGAGCATTTCCAGCTCTTCTGTCTGAAACATTTTCAAAGCGCCTAGAAAATATTGGAGCCTTGAATTTCTTTTGGAAAGAATTTCTATGTGATTGACTGGATTTTGCTAATACAGAGTAAAGGTAGTGTTCTGCAAGGGGTTTGGGAATGTCTCCGTGGAATTCAATGGCAATGAGATAAAACCAGCACTGGCAAATCCAGGACTCTTTGGGAACCTGAAAAATGGTAGGGGCATCACTGATCTGGGCCCTAAGTTCACAGTTTTCTCTAGTGCAAAAAGAGATCAACAAAAGCAAAAGGGAACCGGGAAGAGGAGACGCCAGAAGCAGCTGCCAAATGAGCACCAGGTGAAGAAATTCAGTTTGCTGCAAACACCTTCCACATTTCTGCTGTCAAAAGAGGATAATGATCCGACCTTCTCCTGCTACAGGGAATGCTGCTCTGTGGGCAAGGGCAGCTCTGTTCCCGGGTAGTTCTTCATTTAGTTGTGTTTGCTGTTCAGAACGTTCAGAATCTTCTGCTGAAAAGGATACATTAGCTCAGGAGAGATTAGACTGTTTCTCATCCCCATGCTCATTTGCCTGGACCTAACAGGACATCTCTGCACAGTGCTTCGTTCTTCCCCTTGCACCAGTCTCACCAGTCTCTTCCCTCCGTGGTATTTGTTGCTTATATACAGAGACTTTCTCCCACATTACCACTGAGCAGGTTTTACCAGCTGCCTCCACAGGTCAGTCTGTCTGTCCATGGAGATGCTTTTGGCCCATAACTGCATTTTGCTACAAGTTTTACCAAGAGCTGGGAGCCCCTGCAGGGAAGAGCCAGCGGGATAGCAGCTTCTTCCGTGTATTGTCCCTACAAGCAGAGGGGGGACAGATCTGCCCCAAATGCCCAGCGACGATTCACTGGTGATGCATTTATTGCATATGCCTCCTCCGTCTAAGGGGCAGCCTGGGGGCCTGTTGCTGCAGTTTCCCTTTAAATGTCTTTGGGAAGTTTGCTGTAGTCGGAGAGCTGTTCTGCAGGCACCTGCCCCTTGGGCGGCTGGGGAGCTAGAAGGCACAGCTCTGCTGAGGCCAGCCAAGCTGTCACTGCCTTTCACTGTGGCCAGGCTCTCACGGCAGCCCCTGTCCTGCTCAGCCTTCCGCCAGGCAGCCAATTAGCAAGAAATCCCACTGTGTGGCCAGCTCCAAACGGCCACTGCGCCAAGGCCTGGGCTGACCCACGTCCTGCCGCAGCTGGGCGAGGGCTGCCTCCCACCCCGCCGGCCGGCCAGCCGGGGGGATGTGCAGTGGACGTTCAGCAGGAGAGGGCAGCTCAGAGCCTGTGAAGCTCTGACAGGCGGCCGGACAAGGGGCTTTTCAGGAAGACCCTGCCCGGAGCCCTGAGCACCACAGGTGGGAACGTCTCTCCAGCTGCTGAATATTCATCTCAGCCTGGGCCGCAAAACGGGGCAAAGCCAGGCCCAGCTGCCGTCCAGCAGTAGCATGGCCGTGCTGCCGACAGCCAGGAGCAGACTGCTCGCTCCAGCATCTGCGCATTGTGCGAGTGAGACCTCTTCCCAGAGCTGAACCACCAGCTTCTCCATGGTCTGAGGGCTCAAGGTCTCTGGAGAGCCTTTGTGGCCTTGAATCTTCAAAGGAGCTCTGTGCTGGTGTACTCTGTCCTTGCTTTGTGCCTCCAGTTACCTCTTCCTCTCTCTGTTTTTGCTCTCTCAATCTCCAACAGTTTACAGGACTTTGTCAAATCAGAAAGCATGCAATGCTCTCGGAGCCCTGCTCCTCTAGCAGGATTCAGTGTGCACCCAGTTCTTCCTCCTTTCCTCCATTCTTTTGTCTCTAGTGACCTTTTTAGGTGGAGTAGCCGTAGTCCTTGTGCTGGGAATACCCAGTGACCCAGATGTCAGCCATTCCAGGGTCACACTAGAAATCACAAAAAGGTTTATGACTTTACAACTGGGTGCATCTTCCCTAGTCTTTGTGTCTGGTAGACCACTAGCGCTTCCTTCCTCAGCTATCAAGAAGGTCACAGGCCTCTGCACAGTCTGAGACCCAGCCAGTAGCTCCTTCAGCATGTAGTTTTACATGCCTTCTCTCAGTTTCCGCCCCACAGTTCATTTCTAACGGAGTCTAGGTGACTGGTGGCTGAGCTAAGCAAATGATAACACATCTCATAAGAAGCAAATTCTTGCCAGTCTTAGGATGATGGCAAGTAGGCAGCGGGGTTTAGTGCAGCTGGCTTCTTTCAGCTTCAAGTTGTGTTCAAATGCACGGCCCATGGCTATGGAGTCCTACCCAGCCCAAATCTGCTCTCTTATTTCTTTTGACCCCAAGCTTCAAAGCTTTATTGGCTTGTTTTAATATTAAACAATATATTTTAATAATTGCTAAATAACTCTCTTGTGTTTTCCTCTGATAAGAAACAGGCTGTTTCATATCTGTGAAGCAAGGGAACCTTTGTCTCTAGTGAGAGGAGAGCATAACACTCCCCACTTACTGCTGCTGCTTTCTCTTGTTGCAGACATTCCCGTGATCCCTGACTTGGAGGAAGTCCAGGAGGAAGATCTGGCCATGCAAGTGGCAGCTCCCCCCAGGTAAGAGCACTGCCAGGTGTTCTTGAGGCTCTCATCAGCAATGCGAAATGGCTGGTGAAATTAAACTCTATCTTATCTCATGCTCTCTGGTTGTCAGTGGCAGTGCTATTCAGCAGGATTCGATGCTGTGTATTGTGGCACTGGGGCTCCAAGCTGAACAGTGCAACCTTCTTGTTTCCTATTACACAGAGAAAGCAATTACTGCATATTCTCTCTACACATACAAAAAATACATTAGAGTAGCATGTTTGATGTTGCAAAATGAAACTCTCAAAAGTTAGCAATTGCTTGATCAAGGTTGCCTGTATAACCTCAGATGCCTCCAGTACACATTATTATCACACACACTTTGATTATGCACGGTCGTAGGCTGCTTTGCCCTCCACAGGATATCCTTCTTACTCAAGTGCCGAGTTAATTTGCAAAGTACAATCCTGTTGTTTGAAGGTGTTATCAGAATAGTCTTGGGGTTAGCTCAAGGGAGACCAGCAAGTTTTAAAAATGAAAGTTTTGGGGGTTTTATCTTAAACGTATCAGTAAAGTCTTCTCTCCCCTGTTGGGCCTATTGCCAAGATCACAGATTGGGATTTCTACTGACCCTTATTTGGAGGGGTGGGATATCTTACTCGTGACCACAGATGCCTCTCTCACAAGTATGGAGTAGGTATTGTAATTAAATAGCTGTTAACAAAAATAAATGACACTTCATAGTAGAAAATTTAAAATTACTTTGTCTCTCACCAGAGTTCGTGTCTTTGTGCTCTCTCTTTTTTTATAATCCCATCTGTTCTTCCTGTATCCATAGTCTCCCTGCAATAGAAAAGACAAGTCATTTTCATGGACAAACAGAAATTAAATAAATATAGGTGTTTTCTACAGTATTGCATCACCTGCGAGGGGAAGCATGGCACAACAGTGTATAACCTCCCTACCCCGTGTTTCTCTTTGGAGGCTACATTTTAAGAAATTGTGTTTGATAGCTGTGACTCAGCTCAGACATGGAAATCACAAGGTCTCTGCTATTCTGTAGCTTGTATGGTGGGGCTCTCAGACCCAGCTGGGTCTGTTCCAATGTTCACTGTGTTCTTGTTTTCTTTCTGGCCCTTGCAGCAGTCTTCCCTCTGGCATGCTGGCTTCTCTGAGGGAGTCTGTGGTCTCTCCGCATCCTATTGTTATGCATGTGCACAGCCTGGCACGCAGATTTGTCAATGACTGTTCATTTGCTGAATGAGATTTGCTTCTGTCTGGGGACACCCATCTCAAGAGTCCACATGGGTGATGTGGACACTTGCGATGGGTGCCACCAGATTCCTGTTCATGCCACCCATCTCAGATGTGCTTCCATACTTACCCAGGCTTGTTCTTTGACCCCTTCTGGTTGCAGTGTGCAGGTGAACCGAGTGCTGACCTACCATGACCTGGACAAAGATCTTATGAAGTATGCTGCCTTTCAGACTCTGGTAAGTGGATGTTGCTATAGGGTGACCAGCGTGACTCCCTCTCCTTCCAGGCTTCCATCATCCTCCGCAGTGATACTCAGCTGCATAAAATACACAGCCCTGTCATCCAAACAACTTCCAGTCTGCTTTCAAGTCTCTTCCTCTCTTCCTCTCTGCAGTGTGGCTTTCATGCTTGTTTGTGTCTGTAAATAGTGTGGGTATGGTATCTGCTCCTCAGATGAGGCTCCTGCTGTTGTCATGGGCAAAGTATATGCCCCTTAAGAGGCAAATGTTGTGCCTATCTCTAGCAAGACCTACCTGGTGAAATGATGGTGTCCACTTTCTCACTGTCTGTAAGACTGCGACTGTGTCTGTTCATAGGATGGAGAGGTTGACCTGAAGCTTCTCACCAAAGTTTTGGCTCCAGAGCATGAACTACGAGAGGTAAGTCTTTCTTTTGTGGGAACACCAACAAGGCAGCAGCTTCTTATGTGTCTCAGACTATGAAAGTAAGCCTTTGTCGGTGGGGTAGAGGAGAGAGATGAGGAGGAGCTTGTGAAGAGGAGCTTGTCCAAGAGAATGCAGGTCTGCTTTCCCCAGCAGATTATTTTAAAGATATATAGGGCCTTCTCTGTGTGAAATTATGGCATCACTATGATTGGCCCCCTTCAGTATGAAAGAGCTAGTAAGGAAAGGGCCTAGCACTGTCACAGATTCCTGCAGAAACAGTGCTCTGTGTATTGTGTTTTGGTAGCCACCATAAGCTTCAGGTAGTTCTGCAGAGTGGTACAGAGGGACAAAGGCAGAAAGCATTTGGGGTTTGGGCAGAGGTATGTGTTAAAGCAGGACAGAACAACCTCAATACAACTGGGGGGACAGGACTTGCAACAAAGGATTTCTGCAGCTCGTTATTGCATATGCTTCAGCAGAAGTGCAGAAGGGTGGAAGATTTTTATGGCTCCTCTTCACACCCTGCCTAGGAGTATCTAAGATTAACAAGTATCAAAAAATCTGTCCTTTACGGAATTTTGAAACGTGGATTTTGGAACAATTCTGTCAAAATCTTTAAATTGTAGCAGGGATTCACATTTCATTCTGGCTAGGATTCCTGTTCTAGCCAACTGAATCTGAGACTTCCCTGGCAGGGGCAGCTGCCATTTAGTTTCTCTCTTTGTTGTTCATCTTGAATATTTGTTATCATTCAGAGACCTTTGGGTGTCACCAGTAACATTTCAGCATGTTTGTCTTTTTCCTCTTGGTAGGATGATGTCAGCTGGGATTGGGACCATCTCTTCACAGAGGTGTCCTCAGAACTAGTGACTGAGTGGGACCTGGGACAGTCTGAGAGAGAGGACCACCTCAGTCTGCCCTAGAGCACTGGCACACCAGACATCTCATACATGCATCCCTTGTAAATAGTTTAGCACTTTAATTTTCTATTCACTTGTTTGTATTGGAAAATTTATTTCAGACATGAAAATAAATAGGACCTTGCTTCATAGGAAAACTGGCTCGGGAGAAGTTTTGGGTATTTTGTAATAAAAATCTTTGTTCTCAAAAGAGATTAAGAATTCTAAACACAATAAAATATTTACTTATGAAGAGTCACTTTCACCTCACTAGCACCTTTGCAAATTAACTGCAACAGTTGATCTTTCCTCTACCAAAATGCAGCTGCTCTAGGGTGGGCCATCTTACAATGGAGTGTGTTTTTCACTGATGCCTGTCAGAGAAGCTCAGGCTGATAGGATTTGTTTGCCTAGGACATCAAGATTACCATCTTCCTCACAACAGAGGCCACAAGTTGTCAGGATACCCGTTTTACATTTCATCCAGCAGCCTCCAGCCATCCCCTGCTAGTTTAACCTCTCTCCTGGAACATTACCTCTGTATTGACTCAGAGGAAGCAGCATCACCTTTTAAACTGCCAACACTGCTTCTAACAGCACCTCTTTTTTTCCCTTGAGATGTCCCAGCTAAGTTCTGACCAGGCCTAACCCCGCTTAGCTTTTGCAATCAGATGAGATCACAGCCTGAACGGAGATAGCTTCAGGCAAGAGGTAGTTTGCAAAGAAAATACTGTTTATTCCATGCACGTGAAAGAATGGAGTCTGCTGCTCTGAAACAAGGTAACTCCCTGGTGGGTGTCTCCTTGGAACCAAGTAACCTACTCTTACTGTCATCTAAAGAAAAATCCATTTAGCTGTTAATGCCCTGTCCCCATAGAACTGTGGTCATTATTTGCAGGAAACAGTAACATTACTTCTAAGCCGATGTCCTTCAAAGCCTTGTCCCGCTGGAGAATCTTGCTATATACTTCTGGGGGACAGTGCAGCTGCTGGGAGGAAGGCTTGCTGTGCTGCTTTTCTTAGCTTGTTTGGTCGGTCTAATAGAGCACTGCATTCCCACTCTTGTACTAACAACAGGACAGGTCAAATAACTCACTGTGAATTCAGTACTCTGCAAAATTTCAGATCAGAGTTGATGGGCCAAACAATTCTACCAACAAGAGAGAAGCAAGTGGGTCCCGGTCTGGGGCCACCAAAATCAGTGGAGGCTCATCTGTCTCAAGGAGACAGTAAGTTTTTTTACAACCAAGAAGTCTACCCTATAAGTAGAAAACAAGGCGAGACAGAAGCTTGGGAGGCCAGTGTATGGAGGATAATCCCGAAGTCTTTCTCTGAGCAGAGAAACTTGTTTTGGTATGAGCAGAAACTTCCCAGCTGAGCTAGCATCTATTTTTCTGTGACACCTATGGTTCTTGGCCAAAGAGGATTTAGAATGCTTCCATACATTGCAGGAAAAAAAAATAAATTCAGCAAACTAAAGTAGTTTAGTAAATCAGACAAACCCAACAAGCCAGTCTGAGAGGAAGAGAATGGTAGAGGGAGGAGGGGATAGTACATGGATTTGCTCAGTTCATCCCTCAAAGATCATGGAAAAAGCAGAGGCACTCTCCTCTCAATTGCAAACTCTAGGACCGTCCAGTGTGGGTTCTCTCCCTTCTGCTTGATCTGAGGTTTTAATCCACACTGCTCCTGTAAGCTGCTTGCCTGGTATCACCTTATTCAGTGGTATCTGCTTCCAGTGAGACTCCAGCCTCTTTGAAGCATGAAGCAAACATAACTCTGTGCCCTGAGAATGAGAGGACAAACTTTGGTGGTTGCAGGAGCAGCCCAAAACAGACTACCAGTACCCCCACTCAAACTTGGGTCTCTGCACCAAGTCCCTACCAGTGAAGTAACTGTCTTCCTACTATCATGCTGCGCTTGCCTCGGGTTTGTTGGAGGAGGGCAGGAAAACAACATGAGCAGAGAGAGGAAGGGAGGCTGAGAGGTGAGCCCACCTTTCTTCCTTCAGTCAGTGTCGCAAAGCATAGGAGGCCTTGCACTTTTGGGTCACCTCATAAGACCATGCAGTCACCCAGTGCAAATCAACCAGTTTTCAATGACTACAAAAGCTGAAAATGCCCAGGCCTGAGGCACAAGAGTGGGTGAACTACGAATCCAATGTTTCTGGTTGCCCAGCCTCTGAGGTATGGTGTGTGATATGTGGCATATTATGTGTTGCGTTTTCTTTAGGGCTTGGGGAGGTGGCATTGCTGGCCACATGGAGCATTAAGAGTGGGTAACTAAGCAGTAGTTAGGACTGCAGCTACCGAGTGCTCTGTGCAGGAGTCATGCCAAGCCCATTGCTCCTCGAGCAGCACCAGCAATCCTGGGCTGTCTCCAGGACGGCTCGCAGATCCATCTTCTGCCTCCAAGAGCTGCTCTGATCATCCTGGGTGGGCAGAGCACTCCTGTCTGGCTGCTCTCCCAGCAGGGAGGAATGAGAAGTGGAGCTGGGCTGTGCAGCTGTGCTCAGCCCCTCAGAGGCCACAGGGGCTCTTCGGGAGCCAAGAGGAAGATGAAAGCACCCTCCTTGAAACAAGAGCAGGAGGGACATCGGACCCTGGAGATCCTCCTGGAGACCGTGAGAGGTAGGAATGGGCGAGGGCTTGGGGAGGGCCATTTGAGGCAGGGTGTGGGGAAGAGGGGGCCAGGAGCAAGAGTGGGGTTTGTGGGAGAGGCAGGGTAGGGGCAAGAGGAGCAAGGAGGTTGAATGATTTGGGAACAGAATATGCATAAAATTTGGAGGGGAGTGAGGCCAGAGCAGGTGCTGGTGGAGAGCCAGAGCACAAAAGCATAGTGGGAGCTGAAGGAGGCCTTTGCTGATGAGCTGTGGTCATGTTATGCTGGAGGAGCTGCTCTAAAGCTGCATAAAATCTCCCAGAAGAGTGTGCTTGGGGCTGGGTGCCCCCCTCTGGCTTGGGACCCTGGGCAGGGATGCTCTGGGGTGGGAGGGAAGCGTGTGCAGGCCAGGCCTGTGCCCACTCTGGGACCCTGGGAGCCCAGCAAATACCCAGGCAGAGTTTGAAAGCAGGTCTTGAAAAAAATCACAGCCTCATTTATTTTAAGGTGGGAAGATGTGGGTTTGATCATTTAATCTGACCTGCTATAATACAGCCCATGGCAGACTCCAGTGAGATCTGGCTGAACTTTCCCTGTCTTTTAGAAAGGCAGATAGTATATTTGAAAATCTTCCCTGGTTAGTTTTTCTAATAGATAATTGCCCTTATCATTCAAAATCTGCTTTATTTCTATACTCAGTTTTTGAGTTTCATCTTCTCTTCCCTAGCCTGCTTATGATTTCACCTTCCCAGTTAAGCCATGCTGTCAGATATTTTCTCCTTGCTTCAGTATTTATGTGCACTGTGATCAAGTTGTTTCTTTAATTTCCTTCAATAAACTTAATAGACTGAGACTTGTTTCCATGTCTTTTCAATTCCTTCCCCAGCTGGAGGAGGGAAGGTGAGTGTCTGGCTCCTGGCCTTCCTCCAGCGAACTGTTTCCACCCACCTTCCTTTCACAGTCGTATTTTGGTTGCAGAGCTGGGAAGGTGACTGAGACCTGTTGCTTCTCCTCTCTCAAGTCCTGGTGCCGTCAGAGGAGAACCCGCTCCTGTTACTCTCCTTGCTAAAAAGAAATGACAAGGTGCTTTTGCATGCCTGGGCCAGCTCTTGGCTCGTGGTGATGCACCAGTGTGTATTGGCTGTGACAGAGTTGCCTCAGGGACCTGCATTTCTGAAAAGTCCCATGGAAAGAGTGTGCAAAGGAAGAAATGGCAGGTGTAAATTTCTTCTTGTAGCCTGCAAAGGTGTAGCTCTGGTTGACCCTCAGGTGAGGTGAGAAGTGAGAGCAGTTTTCAGAACAGTGCAGCCGGTTCCTAGGAACTCAGATCAGCCCTCTGGGCTGTGCCTAGCCAAGGAACAGAGCAGTAATCCCTTGTTGGCCTCCACAGACCCATATCACAGAGGGGTAAAGCGAGGTGCAGTGGTGTGCCTGGGGCCACACAACAAACCTGTGGCAGAATAAGGGTTAGAAACGAGGAACCTCATGTTCCTGATTCAAACATGGCTTTCATATACCTGGTGAGTGTTTCCCATCTTCAGTTCGAAGATGGCAGTTCAATGTAGAGAGTCTTGCGTCCTGCTTACTCTTTGTTCTGCTCTGTTCAGACATTGCTGAGGCAGAGCTGCAAACCTGTCGAAGTGTGTATTGTCAACAGCATGTTTAGCTCAGTGAGCTGATCTGGGGTGTCTGCCCAGGGGCTTGCTGGGATTCTGGATGGGTGTAAATATCTACCCGCAGATAGCCTCTTGCAGGCTCAGAACTCAGTAGTCTACCTGCACAAACGGCAAGCCTCATCACAGATGAAGTAAA
Organism: Platalea leucorodia; assembly: GCF_965183815.1. Classification (NCBI taxonomy): domain Eukaryota; kingdom Metazoa; phylum Chordata; class Aves; order Pelecaniformes; family Threskiornithidae; genus Platalea; species Platalea leucorodia. Next base: position 26,214,349 of record NC_138829.1, on the reverse strand, counting down.
AGAAGTGCACAAAGGAAAAATTAATTCTAGGTCCTATCAGTTTGAGGAATATCTGGTTTTGCTTATAATAATAGATACAATATTTATAGAGCTTCTTGGTGGAGATGCCTTACTGGAGTGCAGTTTGTCAGTGGTGGGGGAATATTGAGGCTGAGACAGCGTACACTGGAAAAAAAATGTAGAAAATAAAAGCTGAAAAAGAGCCAGAGCCAGCAACTTTCCATTAAAGAGCCTCTTAAAGGGACTCTGGCTGGCTGTTTTATTAAGTGTGACAAAGTGATGGGAGGTGGGGGGGAGCTCCTATGTTAATAAGTTGGAAAGGCACCGCCGTTCCTCTTGCCTGAGCGTCTCAGGGAAAGTGGAATTAATTCATGGCATATGCTCCCAGCATCTGCCGCGGTGACCCGGAGTGGCGGGAGCGCAGCGCCAGGCAGCGCGAGCCAGAGCCCGTATTCCCCGCTCCTCTCTCGGGCCTTGCTCGCGCCTGCCCGTGGCGGAGCGTGGGGGCGGCGTGGCGGCTCCGGCTGAGCGCGCACCCCGCCGCCCACCCGCCCGCCTGCTGCCCTGGGTGGGATGTCGCAGCCCATAGCCAGACTCTTTCTGGCTCTGAAGAAGAAGAAATGCTGCAGACTTGGGAGGGCGAAAGGGGATGTTTGAATAGAAAAGAGACCGATTCGAATGGAAACTAATCCAGTTTTGCCCACAGCCTTAATTCCTCCTACAGCAGTCCCTGACCAAGTCCTCCTTTCTCCAGCCTTCTGGCATGTTGTGAGGCTCTTGTTTCCCACTGCGTCTCTACAGATCATTTGATCCACTCCTCAACAGAGAGGACAGAGGTTGAATTTGCTGTTAGGTGGGATTTCATTGTCTGTTTAATGGCTCCCAGGAAATAACTTTCCATACCTTATTTCCCCTCCACTGACCTGCACCGCAGCCAGGAGCAGTATCCAGCTAGTACAGGTGGGTGCACTGTGTTGTTTCTAGGCTGCAGCAGTCTTTGCTTGTGCTCCATATGCTGTGTGTGAGATTTCCCTTGGGAAAGGGCACCCAGAGCCAACCCTCCACAGGCTGCTCTTTCTTCAGCCACATCCTTCCAACTTTTTGGACAAATGCCTGGAATATGGGACACTTTCTTGGCTTGGAGAGCAGACAGAGCCAGGAGAGACTGGAGCAGTGGGTGATCCCCAGACAGGGCAGAGATGCCCCATGCTCGTTCTTGTGCTCCCCCAGCAACTGCCCTCACACCTCAGCAGCTTCTCCTGCTTGCGCTCCTTTTCAAAGCATGGCATCCCAGTCCCGGCCTGTGTTGGCACTGTGCACTGCTGAGTGAGGGCCAAGGCAGGGTCCCAGCTGTGGGGCACCATGAGGGATCCACAACCTGCTGCCCAGTAAGACCAGTCTTCCCAGAGCCATGCTTTATCTGGGGGGATGACCTGCGCTCCATGTGTCCACGGCCCGGGAAGCATCCTGATTGATTCAATCATGAATGCTGCAGGACACTGACATCCAGAGCTCCCAAGCCCATTAATCTCTCTGCTATGGCCCCTGGGGGGATGAAACCTTTCCTCTCGGTGCCCTGCTACCCAGGTCTGCCCCATCAGGCTGCTCTGTGCAGACCTCGCTGGGGCCAGAGCAGCTCTGGGCCGTGGGCTCTCTTATCGGGCTCCATCTCCTGTCACTTTCAGGACCACTTCATTACCCTTTTATTAGCCCTCTTCTCCTGCTTATCGTTATTAATAATCACATCGGATCGGCTGGAGTGCTGACAGCTGCCCCTTGTCTATTCTTTCTGTCTATTTTAATCCTGCCTGCTTATCTGGAATAAACCTGATCCTTTTTCTTTTAATTAAAGAAATTTGGTCAGCCAGCCCCTCCTCCATGCAGAGATAGGCCTGATCACACCAGTGATATGCGGAGAGCAGGAAAAGGGGCAGATTACTGGATGACAGTGTTTTCCACAGCACAAAGATATGGGATGTCAGAGTAGAAGCTGGAAGAGATTAGGGCGCATGTGTGCAGAGAAGCACAGCACCGGGGTGCTGTGAGGTGCTCGGTTTGGGCTCTCTGTGCCTGACCCAGTCTATTGGTGCAGGGCTGTGCAACTACATCTGTGCTGCAGGCAAAAGGCACCACTGCACCAGTGCAAGGCAGGCAGGGGAGCTCTGCTCGCCCCTCTCTGCCTGGAATGGGTGGCAATAGCAATGCCAGGCTCAGAGTCTGTACGGGTGGCACTGCCAGGGCTGCTGGGATCACTGCAGTTCCTACAGGAGCTAAAGGACTTTGCTTCTCAGCGTTTTCTAATATTGCCAAGAGATGCAAATGCTGGGCTTCACAGTGATGCTCCTGCTTTGTGCTCCTGCTTTGTGCTCCCACAGGCATCGCTTCCTGGGGCCACAGATCTCATTCTAGTCTCTTAAAAATGCCTCGCCGGGCAATTTGCTTGAGCTGAAATATTTGTGTTGTCTGAAGGGACAGGTCACTTGAGGAAGGGCTGTGCAAATAGGCTATGGGAAAATTGTTGCGCTAATTCACACTTTTATGAACCTATAAACTTAAATCTGCATTCATTGCAATCTGTAAAGTGACTGGAGTGTGGGCTGAAATGCTTAGAAAGTGTTAATCAGGGGTCCGTAACAAAGCAAAACGCTCTGAAGTGCAGCAGCAGGAGCTTGGCCGTAAGCAGCAGGCGTATTCAACCTTAGCGCTAAAAATGCATATTCGTTGGTTCCCAAATGGTTCATTTCAGATGCACAAGTTGCAGCGTTGACTGAATGCGTATGTACCCTCTGCTACAGAATATGGCAACTGGCTCAGATTTGTAGGGCTGTTTCACCCCTGAGAGGCTGCGGGCCCAGGAAGGGTATAGGGCAGAACATCCTGATGCTCAAGCGAGAGTGTAGCTCTGAAATCCTGTCAAGCAGAGCACGCTGGCTTCTGTCCCTGTGCTTCTGTTGCTTTTGAGCATTTCAGCTGACTGGGATGAACGTTAAACTGCAGTTCAGATGTTGGTGAGGGAGCTGCCACCATACAAAAACCATGCGCATGGCTTAACAGATCCTTTAAAAACATGGGATTCTGTAACAATCCCAGGCAGGCATTGTGCATGGTGACATTCATGCTGTTGCTTCCCTATGAAATGTCCTGCTGCTCACAGGAAATATTTTTCCTCACTTTTCTTCCACCCAGTGCTGGAAAATAAACTACAGAGTCTGGCTGTTTTGTATCCAGTTATTGATAGCAGACAATGAATGATCATTACTTAATGCTGAACAAAATGTTTGAAAGATGAGAAAATGCAGAGTTCACTTGCCTAAACTGGCGCATTATTAACTGGTCAGAGCTTTTATTATCTGACCCTGCTCCTTCAGCAAAAATCTTCTCCCCTTCAGAGCCAAGTAAGGAAAATTCTCAGGATGGTTTTTGGCCCTGAAATGATGAGGGACACCTTTTTTGGTGTTGTGGGACATTCTGAATCAGCCAAAAAAGATGGACTTGCAGTCCATGTGATAGGCTGAAGTCTTGCTTTGATCATTAGAACTACCCGCAAAGCCAGAAAAGTGCCTTGGGAAATCGCCAAAGAATTTGGTCCAAGTCAAGCAACCTTCTAAGTGCTTTGACCGCCAAAGCCAAACTGGAGTTAAGCTTGTCGGTCCCCGTGGCCTGCGGGGTTATGCATACAGATGGCTGTATGGCTTGGTGAATCAACCTGCTAAATAAATGGGTGATAACAGTTCAGGCCATTGTAGCTATACCTGAGCTAGCTCAAAGCTAGTCCAGCTAGCAAACTCTGTCTAACCCAGAGGGATGAGAAGCAGCCTGGATTTGCTCAGCTGAGTGCTGTGGCTCCTCTTCCTCAGGGATCTGAGCTAGCTCTTTTAAAGCCATCCCTGGTATTGCCCCCCTATATTGCTCTATGCCCCCTAGAGATACTCTTACTCACTTCCACGGCTTTCAAACACCATGGTGCCAACGACTTAAGATCCTGTCTGTCCCTGTGTGAAGGGGACTGGATGCTCTTCATTTCATACACAGGGACCAGAGTCGTGGGCTGATAATGCAAGTTCTCCAGGGTCCCACAGTGAGACTGTGACACAGCTAGGAATTGAATCCAGCCCCTCCGAGCATCCATCCAGTGCCTCAGCCACATGACTTCACTGACTAACTGAACTGTTATACAAGGCCAGTGTACTTGTTCTCTTTTGATTTTCAACCAAAAGCGGGTTTCAGGCTATAGAGGTCCTTCCAGATTTTCAAACACACAAAGTAAAACTTCTTAGTCTCTGTACAAAACACCTTCCCCAGCAACAGCACAGCACACTGCCCACCTGGCAGCACCCCCACTGAGGTAGGAAACCATAATCATCTCCTGCAAAAACAGCTTCCTACCGTAAGTCTGCTCCCCTCGTCCCAGAAATACCCAGGGAAAGGGATGAGTTGTCAATGTGCCAAACTGTTTTCCAATGCAAACTCTGGAAGCCTGAAGCTGATAGGGTTCTTCAGCCTGTTGCTGTCTCTCTCTACAGAGTCCCCAAAATCAAGCTGTTCTGCTCAGCTTAGCAGAAGAGGACCACAGAGTCAGGATGAGAAATCTTCTGCATGCTGAGGGATGCACAGGCCATTCAGAAAGGCTTATGGTAAGTCACACAGTACCACATTGCCTTAAGATTAACCCAGGAAATGTGTTGGTTTTTTTTTTTTTTTTAAAGTCACATGATGGTCAAGGCCCTGTCTGTCCCAGGGGTTGTAGGCTCTTTTCACAGGGTACCCCAGCCCCAACACAGTTCCTAATTGAGTGGGACTGGTTGTGGCACAAAGTCTGTGGCGGTTTCTTGTGACATAAGACAGGCACAGAGAGAGCTTTGTAAGATGCCTGCGACTTCCATGACGTGCAATTGAGTGTGACCAGTCTGGATAATAATGTTCAGTATGGGCAACATCACATTAGGCAAACAGACCTGGAATATGTGTGTGGGTCTAAAATGGCCATCCTTAGCTTCTCAGAGAAATGTTTTTTGCTTACATAAAGTGGGTATGTATCTGGGTCATACTGGATACATGCCTTTTCTTGACCGGAGGTGTCTCTGTGCCATATAGAGCATACCTGTATCTCACCAGCTGAGTGGGTTCTGTCCTGTTGGGCCCAGGGATCTGTTTGTCCATCTGTACAATGTGCACACGCACCAGTGATGGCTGAGGTTGGAAGTATTTATGGCAATTAAAATGTTTTGCCTGGAAGCTGTTTTGGGGCTTTTTTGAAGTGAGGATTTTCAGACTTCAAGGTGTTAACAGCCCCTCTAAACGGTTTTGTTTTTTAATTGCAGCAAATGACTGTGGAGCCATTAAACATTCACCTCTCTGCAGTTGTTTCTAAGCCCTTTCAGTCCTTCTTCTATTTATTCTGTTTAATTCAGTCAGGTAGCTTGGGGCAGTGAAGATCAATACTTTACTTTGATAGAAAAGAGTCAGGTTTGAAACATAGAGATAAAACTGACACATTTTGTATAAATTTAATTAAAAATGCACCTTTAGTGGCTTGTTGCAAGCACAAAGCCAGCCCTCCATCTAGCTATCTCTCTGTCTCGTGCTCTGTCTCTCTTTTCCCTTTCTTGTTCCTAACAGGAAGATCTCTGAATCTGCCTCACCAACAAAGCACCTCGTTTTATGATTTTTGTCTTGAAAGTTTAGCACTGAGGGAGCAGGATGGAAGGGATGTGAAATTCTAAACAGACCTTCTGCTCTCCCTCCAGTCCCACTCCTTTTGGTGGTGGCGGCTGGGGGGACGGGGAAGGAGCCGGCTCCCCAGTGGAGGAAGGAGGGGGATGAGGCAAAATGATTTTTTTTTTTTAAACCCAGCAGATTGGACACCCTGGGGCACTTTCCATTTGGATCTGTAGCTTTCCTCCACTCCCGCCCCCCTCTCCTTGCTTTGTTAAACTGAGAATTATTTTTCTGACTACATGTGCATCCCCGATCCCACTAGGATAGTGCTGGCCACAAGGCAGTGTCTTTATTCTCTCTTTCTTTTTCGTCCCCCACCCCCCCCGCCCCCATTTCTTCCCTCTCTCTCTTTCCCTAACCCTGCTGCCAGTGGGGACATTTGTCTTGTGTTTTATAATCTGGCCCCTTCACCCCCTTCCCCTGCATGTCTCTCTCTCTCTTTCTCAATCCTGTTTGGCTCGGTTCATTTTTCACTTGAGTGCCTTTCCTCCCAGACTCCCCTCTGCTCCGGCCTCCCTCTGCTCAACACCAATAAAACACGCACAACACAGGTAGAACAAGGTGCCAGTGCTCAGCGTGACAAACGGCTCACACACCACTCAATAACCACAGCTGTAAATTGCCCCCTCCTCACCCTCCGCCAGCTCCCGGGGACGGCGGCTGGGCCGGGCCCACGCGAAACGTGCTGCCCCGCCACAGGGTGGGATGGAGAAACGAGTGGGAGTTTGGACACCAGCCACCGCTGGGGCAGAGACCTCTCCAGTGCTGTCATTACGGGTTGAGAGATTTAATGTCTCCACTTGACTCACCGGTGGGACCGTGCAGCCCGAAGAGGCCCCAGGGGCTTGTTGGAAAATGGGGGTTGTGCAGCAAGGGGGTGCAGATCGCCTTCCTGACCTACAAACCACCAACTTAAGTCCTGTTTTGCAGCCAAGTGTCTCAAGACTCGTTCCATCCATTCAAGCTCTGGGAGGCTTTTGAAGGGGAAGGATGACAGTGTCTTCCCAAGGGTCACTCTGCTCCCAGGGGATAGAGCTGGGCTGGCAGCTCTGGCCAGGCACCACAACACCTCTGAGAGTCAGGGCCTCCATGGCCGGTGTTCCCCATGGCTGTGCCAACCTAGCCGAGGCATGTCAGCCACTTATCCCTTGCTGCTGAGCCGCAGCACGGCCTTCCCTGGGATACAGCATCTCTGCCTGCCATGTGGGCTTGGGCTTGCCAGGGCTGCCCCGGCCGCCCACTCGCGCTGCACATCGCTGCATTGCTCACATATGCTTGGTGCTGTGCACTCGTGTTCAAACAAACATACAAGAGAAATAAATAAGTCACTGCCTGAGAAAAATAAACCACATGGCAAGGAACAGGCAAGGGAAAAAAGAGCAAACTAGTTAACAAAATAAATGTGAACAACACCTCTCCTCAGCTGGCAGCACCTGCGATCAGCTTCTTCCTGGATCTGCAGAGACTCCATTGAGAGCAGCAGTGTTAAAGAGCACATGGAAAATGGTTGGAATGGTGTGCGAAGGGGGAACGAGGTGGGACAAAGCAGGTGTCACTGGTGGAGACTGGACAGAAAGGAAGGAACGGGTCTGGAAGATGAGAATAAGCTTGAGGCTGATTTGCAAGCAAGATGAGCTCATGGAGGAGGCTGAAGGACAGAGACACAGCCACATACACTGAAGAAGCAGCAGCAAAAGCTAACCTGGATGATTGGGGCAAAAGAGAGGCAGTGTCTGCCTCCCTGGCCCTGGGTGACCCTGGGGGTGTGGCGGTCGGTGGGTCAGCACGCAGGCAGCGCCCCAGCTCAAGGCAGAGAAGGGGCTCTCAGATACAGCCACAGGGAGCGACGTGCAGCCGCTGCACGGAAATGTACTCTTTGAATTCCATTGTGTTTGACTTCAACTGTCAAAACTGCAGCCACTGTGAATCGTGCTTGAGAACCAGAGGATGCTGTGCGGGTGGAGCTGCTGGTTTTGCAGGGTCCCTGCCCCACAGATTTCAGGTGTCAACCCCTCTTCTCTTAGGTAATTGCCAACTCCAGCAGCCATGTATTTCCTGTTACAAGTTTCATTTGGCTCTGGGATTGCTCTTCACCTCTCCCTGTGTTTATTTGTGTCAGTAATATATGTAGCATTTCCTACTCTCGTATTTACAGGAAACTGAGTTTCAGCTGCAAGTGAAGAGAGTGCATTTTGTAAATTGTTAACAAGTGCTTCAGCTTGCCAGTGAAAAAGAAAAACGCTCATCTTTGCATCGCTCATCGCTGCTCCCCAGCCCGTACTGGCGTCTCTGCTCTGCCATTCAGGCTGCTCAGCTTTACCAGCAGTAAAAGCAGAGAGTATCCTTGCTACGCTAAGGCACGATGGGGTTAACTCTGTCAGTCTGTCTGCATAATATCGGCTGGAACATCAGTTGAAGTCCTTCTGAGTGATTCGTGGAGGTGAGTGCTGAGGGCTGGTTTCTCAGGGACTGTACCGCGAAGGAGCGCGTGCAGCGTACAGTGCGCTTCTGCAGACAGACAACTCCCGCGTCTTCTGCCTTTAATCACGGCAAATGAAAGTTTCTAAACAGGCGGAAAATGCCAGGCTTTTGTGTTCTGCCACCGGAGCTGTCTCTGCGCCGCCGTCAGTGCCGGTAATTGCAGACAGAAGCTGCTTTGTGTTAAAATGGCATTGGTAATTGAAACGGAATTCAGAATCAGGACCCTGCAGGCACCGCTCGGTGAAAGAAGAAATAAAGATCGTTTGGGTCACATCTTTTGTAATTTGCGTTTAATAATCGTACCAGGAGGTACATACAAAGGGAGAGGAGACATGAGACGCAGCCCGCTCCCCCTCCTCGTGCACGCTCTGCCTCGCAGCCTTCCCGCGGAGACGGGGGAGACTGGCAGGGACCCCGCACCCCGCTCGGCTGGGCTGGGGTGGTGGGAGCCTGCCGGCTGCCTCGCACAGTGGCTCAGGGCTGCTTGTGAGGCTGAGCCAGTACTGCACGCTGGCAGCCAGGAGAGAACGACTCCCTAGGTCCGTGTTAAACTGGATGCTCAAGTTCTGGTTTTATGGTTAGGCCGAGGATTTATGGGCCCAGGTGCTGGCTCTTGCTCAGTAGGTCTGGCTAAGCACTGAGCACCGGAGGGCACTCCACTGATTCGCAGTTTCTGAGTTTCTTTTTGAAACGGGCTCCCTTTGGTACCCTTCGATGGGCTTCTGCAGTTATGCCTATACAAGTCTATTCAAGCAAACTCAAGCTGTAGGGCATGGCTCATACTGAAATGTCCCAAACCTCTTCCACCACAGCACAATGAGGCCTCCTCTGTTCTGCTTATGGGGAACAGTGTGTTGCCTGTGCTCCCCACACAAATCAGAGCCAGGCAGTGCCTGGGGGGGCGGTGGGGACCAGCACCCCGCCAGGAGCCTGCCCATGTTCAAAGAGTGCCAGTGCTAGAGCCCACACCCTGGTAAATTCACTAGTGTAGATGCAGCCATGGGGTTTCCTCCTTGCTCTGTTTGGTGGGTGACTTCCAATCTCAGGGTATCGGAGTTACCAGGAAAAAGCCACGTAGAAACAAAAATGTTGCTGAGAGATGTTCAGGAGAAGACTGCAGTACAAGGCGCAAAGATCCTGTCAAAGACTGTAAGGAAAATGGGTGCACGCTGAGTGCAGGTAACTTCTGCTCTTTTTGGCTTCGTGCTGTGCTTAGCTGATGCTTGTTTGGCTCTGGAAGAAGTGGGATATGGTCTCTCTTTCTTTCACAGTAAAACCCACAACGGTGCTTGCCCTATTCAGTACTGCTCCCAGTCTGTCTGTTGGAGGCAGGACAGTGGGTTGGATGGCCCTTTGGACTAACCCAGTACAGCCTGTTTATTGTGGGCTCCTGACAGCCTGTCATGGCGTGCTTCTGCTGTGCTTGCCATGGAGGCTGGGTTGAAGGCCTCAGAGAGGCTACGGCAGGTTTGTGATGAAGATCTTATCTCTCAAACTGTCCAGGACATTCAGCTGGTCTTATAGTGCCCGAAGCATGCATTCACAAGTCTCTGCTCCGATGACTGCATCAGCCAATATAGGGCTGCCTTATTCCCCTTAGCCCAAGACCCTGATCCTGAAGGAGCTAAGCCTTTCAGGTACCTCCCCCAGAATCTCCGGGATGACCAAGACCTCTGACACAGCACCTAGCATATGTGAAACAAGAAGATCTGGTTCTATGCTCATATAGTCTGCTGACCTGCCCTGTGATTTCCCCTAGCTTTGCCTCTGTTGAGCCTTGCCATAGTGCAAAAATAACCCAAATTTCTTCTTCAGTAAAAAAAAACCAAAACAAAACACCACCACTTTTATTTCTTACGCCAAACCCAACCACATCAAACAGACACCTAAGGAATGGCAGTATCCATTTACATATTCCACTTTGGGCTTTCTAAAACCCAGTGGCACCCTGGGAGCCACTCTAAATCCAGATGAGATGGGCACGGATGTGAGCAGGACCAGTCCATTCCATCCTTGAACAGTGGGTCTCTTTACCCCAGACTTAAAGTACATTTTGGGGAACAAACTCAGCTCCGGTTACCTTCATTGGTGTCCTGTTGATCTCAGTGGAAAGGAGCACGTGGTACTGCCTGGGTTTCTTTCACACAATGTACGTTTTTCTCTACCACTAGGCTTGAGTCGGGGACAGGCTTCATTGTCACCTGTGGTCAGGATACAAAGGAGATACCTCCAATGTCCAGCAGCTCCCCTATGCTCTGTATTGATGTGGTAACCTCCTGGTTTCCCTTGCACACATGCTCTGCATTTCTTCCTTAAGCTGCTCCTGGCAGCTCACCATTTCACAGTTCTTGCCTATGGCCAGGAAGAGCATCATCTGTCAGCTACATCTGGAGCTGCCATGCTGCCTTCTCCCAGGGAGCCCAAGGGGTCCTTATCAGAGGGCCAGAGCTGCAGTTGTGACAGGAGAAATTTAGGTACAGGAGAGGTACCTTGGCTTCTAGTTTTAATTGCTATTACAAGGAAGAATCTTGTTAAATTTTAAGAGCCAATATCCTGATTTTACTTTAGCCTAGAGAAGGCACTGATATATGACTTGGCATCCCCCTGCTCAAAATGTTATCAGTAAATACCCAGACACCTGAAGTCAGATGAGGGACAGCATCTGAAAGAGGTAAAGAAAAGGAGTTTCTCTACTTTGTGGAGAGAGTGTCCAAGTCCTGTATAATTACATACAGACACCCAGCCTTTCCTTTCTGCCTGTGAAACTGAGGATGCATTAGCCTTTGGGTGCAGCAGCAGAGCTGCTGAGGAGGTTCATAATTGGCTGAGGAGGCCAATAAGATGCACTGTGGATGCTCTGTCCTTTTCTCTCCAAGCCTTCCTCTCACCTTATGCAAAGACCTACCAGGCATCATCACATTAATCCTGTTCCTTGCCAGCACTTCAGGAAATGACTGTGTCCTGCAAAGATACCCAAGTGAGCTGGACTGCTGCATTTGAGTGGCCTTCTGGCTGGGCATGTATGTCCTACAGTGGTTATCAGCCCTGGTGGGGTGCTGTGGCAATGCTCCTCTGCCCTCTTCCCTCCTTGGTTCAGTCCCAAATCCCTCCCCAAATCCTCAGCTCCAGTTTCAGCATCTCTACCCTCTTCTTCCATGGAGACCTAGAGATCTTAGGTGGATGGTCACGTTAGGTGATGGAGAGAAGAGAGAGCTCTTGAAGAAGAATTTAAATGAGCCCTCCTTGGCCTTGCCTTGCTTTAGTAACTCTCTTGGGGGCCTGTTTCTATGGGCCTGCTGTTTGGCCCTCTGACAGCTTTCTCTCCATTACGCTATGTTATTAGAGCCCCTTTTGCATACTGCAGAAGATGTCATTAGGAGGAGGCGGCCATAAAACTATCAGCAACATCCTCCCCTGATCTGTACATGTCTCACACACTCCTTCCGCCACCACCCATCCTCACACAGTGATTTCATTCACACTTCCCACACACTTGCCTGGGACCCCCATACACCCACACCTACACATGTTCACACAAATGCACCGCACTCTTATTTTCTCTGTTCCTTGGCCTTCCTTCCCTCCTCCCATCTGTTTGTTGAATAATTCCCGGCTAAGTAACTTTCTCTGCACAGCCCCCAGGCCGAGGCATGGGGACTTGTCCCCTCCTCCCCCCGGCCATCCAGGGGGCTTTTGAACATGTGTTTCTGGGAGGCAGACACCAGCTGGCTGGGCAACATTTGCATAGTCAGCTAAAAGCCCCTGAGCTGAGCTGGGGACGTCTGGAGGAGCCCATGGCAGGACGGAGGGAAGAGGGAAGCGCTGGTCAGCTCGAGGTCAGCTGGAACAGATTTCCAAATGAACGGACAGATGGTGAAAGGAGACGAGGAGTGGGGGGAGCACGCAAAGGCTTCTACATCAAATAAATAAATCACTAAATGCAGTAGGGGAATAAGTGACCACCGTGCCTATGGGCATGGCAGTCACTGTGCTGCTTCCTTCAGAGCCCGTGGGGTGGATGGATGGGGCAAGCATGGGCTCTCATTGCTCTTGGCACCAGGGAGGGGAGCAGGGTGGACCACAGACCAGGGAAGGGGCAGGGAGGGCGTGGGGCTCTGTGGGGTCCCAGCACTGCGAAGCAGCAGCAGGGAGCTGGAGGCTCCCCACAGCCTCCTGCAGCGAGCCGGAGGGGCCCTGCTGCCGGACCTCCATCCAGGCACTAGCAGGGCCTGCCGCGGCTGCGAGGACAGACCCCCAATTCCCCTGGCCACACTGTCCTTCCAAGGCATCAGCCAGCTTGGCAGGTTTGGCACCAGGGTTTGTACAGCCCCGAGCACACGACACCTTTGCGGTACCGACCCCCCATCCCTGCTGTTCCTTCCTGCTGTTTCCCCCACTTCTCCCTCCACTCCAGCTAATTTCATTGGACTGAAAATAATAAAGCAATCTGTACCGTTTTTCTCCTACAAGGACGTGTCTTTGCCATTCCAGAGTAACAGCAAAACATTATATTTACGAGCCCCTGTGCTGCCTTTGCGCTCTCTGCTGATCACTGTTCCCGGCTGCCTGCCTGGTTTCATGCTCTCTCCGGTCTGCACAGCTCACTCCTCAGGACAGAAAATACACTTTATTGTTTGATCGTGCAGCACCTTTTGGAGTGCTGGGGAAAAAAACCACTCCCTTAGCATGTGAATTGCCCAGGCAGAGAGAACTGACTTGCCTCCCCAGTGCTCAGGGTGGCCATAATTGAAGACTTTAGGAAAAAAAGGCCAAGAAACGCCATAACGGACAATTAGGGGCTAAGCCACCCAGACAGTACTGTTTTCCTCCTTCCAAGCTGTTTAGTGGTCACCATATGCCCTCGACCAGGAAGGTTCACAAATTACATGTTGTCTTTAAAATCCTGCCTGCTGTAACTGTGGGTGTTCCCCTAAACCACACGAGTATCTAAGCCTCTTCTGGGCTTACATCCTTCACACACCATCAGCATCTCCTACAGGCTAGTTATGCAGTACAGTAAGAGGTATTCCCATTACATGCCCCCTTTTTTTTTTTTATTCTTCAGGAGTGGAAATGCATTTGCGTTATTTTTAATGCTGTTTGAGGGAATTGGTGGTTTTTGCCTTTTTTTTTTTTTTGTGGTTGCTTTTTTTTTTCCTAATGTTGTTGCCTGGGTCGTGCTAAATCCTTTCCTGAGGGATGTGAACACATGGTCCTCGTTGTGAGTGCCGGCAGACAGATGTTACAGGAGCGTGTAAGGAAGGCTGTCACTAAGGGCCAGCTAGGGTGGCAGGGCAATTCCACATGAATTCCCTACGTGGATGATCCTACCCCACATGAAGGGTGTCTGTACATTAAGCAAAACTGTCAGGGTCTTCCTAGCACCAGTAGGCCTTAATTGCCCTGAGTGGTCTCACCTGGGGCCCCCACCCACACCCTCCCCAGGGGCTCCATTTAAGCTCTGCCTGGGCCACTTATTCCCTCCCTGAGCTGTGTTGTAAGTCTGCCTGTCTCTAGCCCTGTCTCTGGCCTCATCTCCCAGGTGGACCTCAGACCTATGCTGCAGGAGTGTCTCCAGCCCCATCTCTTGCTGCTTCTGATGGGACTCCCTGGATGAACCCTGGACCTGGTTTGTTACTTTCCTGTGGATGGACCCTATTACCAATGCCCATCTTTGCCTGCTGTGTGCAGGTGCTGCAGGACTATGCCCTGGTCAGTGAGGGCCCTGCCTGGCCTGGGATCACCCCTGGCTCTCAGCTCACCCTCCCTTAGGAGCAGCCTGTCCTTGCTGCTCCATGACACAAATTGCCACCTGCAGTTGGCTTGATGAAGACAGCAACTGAGTGTGTGCTGCCTTGCATCCACCAGCATTCTGTATGCCTGCTGTCATCCATCTCTCTGAAGCTCCCTGCTTCTCTGGCCTGGATTTGCTAATACAGCTAGGTTTTACCCACAAATCCTGCCACTCCTCTGCTTACCCCTAAGCACTGACAAATGCATCAAACAGCATTTCTAAGAGGTCACATCCTACTATCCCAAAGTTGTTCCCCAGCTATGCCAAGATTAGCAATCTACTCTTTCCTCTTCTAATCCCATGCCAGAACTTCATTGTCACCCCTACCTTGTCATGGCTTAGTTTCAGCAGCAGCCTCTTCAAGATGATGACTTTTTATTTGGAAGTCCAGGTAATGATGTCTTCTTTTATCACAATTTTGCTCAGAGGTTTCTAGTAGACTAAGGATGGCTGGTTGTCTTTTAGAAAAGCATTTCTAATTTGTCCTCAGGTTCCATTTCTTTTTGCTGTTCTAGTTTTTTACCTCTAGCCTGGAGATGCTGAGCTTGGAGAATGGATGGGCAAAAGCCACTTACAGTCTAGGCTGATGTGGACATTGGTCAGTGGTTTAATCCTTTGCACTCTGAGCAGTAAACTCGGAACACAGGGGAGGCTCTTCTGTCTCAGGCATAAGCTGTTTTGTTATTCTGTGCTTCATAATGTTTGTTCTCTAAACAGGGAAGAGAAATGCTCAGTGCAAGTGTCCCATGCAGCTGTTAAAAAGCTGTATTTCTGTTGTACTGGGAAGCGTGCTGGGACACAGCTGGGCAGCGGGGGAGAGCACCATGCAGGCTGTTCTCACCTTGCTCCCGTTTGGATCAGATATGCTTCTCAGTCTGAATACCTCTGAGTTCTGCTGGACCGAGTATCTGAAATAATGTCAATGAAGTACACAGGGAAAGAGAAGGCAGGCTGGTGCCAGCTATCTCTGTCTACATGTGTGCACACCCGCACGCACTGTCACAAACCCTGCCAGCTCCCCGAAATCTCTGAGCTGCTGGCAGGATACAGAGAGGTTGCCTATATCCAGACCTGAACTTGTGCTTCCCACTCTGTGGGCAGCTGCTGCCAAATGCCCAGCTCATGTTTTGTTTTATGAATCCCTTGCTTCTATGAGGCTTTTTTATTATTATTATTTGCGCTAAAATGGATCCATAACCTTGTGGGACAAGGACATTGGCCTGGCTGGCAGCGCACATGCTTTCTTGTGCTCGCGCTCTCCCTCCCCTCCACAATTACTCTTCATGCAGCACAGAAAATAAAACATTCCAGCAAAATATGACTGCCCCCTCTCCCAACAGGAGGTCACTGAGGCTTGGACTAGCACAAGAAAAAGAAAGCCCAGGGAAAGAGCTGCTCCTTTTTGATTTACATGCTGGCTGAGCAACAGGAGAGACTGCTGAGTGGAAGGAAGGTACTATGGGAGCTGCTAATTGAGTGAACACAGCTCAGAGCTGCAGAGAAGGTGGCAGGAGCAGGCAAGAGAGGCCTTCTCTTCTGGCTGGCAGGAGCCCTTACCTTCTTTTCTTGCCCTGGATTTGAAAGCTAAAGAACAGGTATATTTGCCTGCTTTTTGACATTGCACAGCACAATTGCTGCACCTCTGCCAGCGTCTGCCCCTAGCATTTGTCTCTTCTCCTTATGTGTCCCCTCAAACTGTTTTCATACCAGGAAAGTTTAATGTAGTAGTTCTGTGTCTGAGTAGACTTAGAAACTCTTTTCTTGGCTCCATGTCCAGTCCTTCTTGGTGCAGAGAGTTGAGAAGGTGAACAGTGTTGTTTGCTTGACTTCTCCCTGTTTGTGCTGGGCCTAGGATGCTCAGCATGAACATGCCCTTATGCACAGTCCATCATCCTTTCTGTCCGCACCTGGACACTGGGGCTTTGAGGCTGAATTCAGCAAGAGCCAAAAATGCTCTTCTGTCCCACAGCTGAGTGTGAGATGCTGCAATTGTCAGGGTTGCGCAAGGGGGATATGGCATCTCCTGGCATGGCTGGGCTCAGCCAGGCACCTGCTGTAACTTGCTCCTGCCTCCCGCCATGCTGAGCTGGCAGCTGCTGAACTCCCTCTCTGCCTGAATGCGAACTTCAGGCACGTGTTCCAAATTGCAGCTGAACTGCACATCATCTCCCAGCACTGGCAATTACCCACCTTCCATATGCCTGCTGAATCATATGCCTGATCCCAGGACCATGCTGGAGCTCAGGCAGCTGCAACTGGAGAGGCAGGGTGTGGGCAAGACCTCAGCCCATTTTGCTTACTTTCATTAGTTTTTCTGACACCCCCCCCCTAGTCTGGCATAGTCATTCCCCTATTCTGAGTACCACCTCTCCACCTTCTCCGCGGATGAGCAGATATTTCTGTGATCAGCCCTTGTTTTTCTCCTGCTCAGGAGGAAGGCGATTACTGCACTAAGAGCAACCTAGACATTTTTTTCTGCCTGTGAGGGATGCTCGGAGGTGGAGGACAGGCAGAGTCCCTCCAGCATCACTAGAGGTCTCTCTTTATCTGTATGTGCTTGTCTGCAGGGCAATGGGAGAAAAATACACTTGCTCAGAATAATTTCTTCATCTGCTTCTTGACATGTCACAGCCTCGTAGAGCATGTGAGCCCAGCGAAGTCATAGGGCTGAATTCTCCTGGCTCAGTTTCTCGGCATGTCAGCAGCTTGATAGCATCTCTGTCTGGGATCTGCTTTCTGCTGCTCGGCCCTCCCAGGCTCCCATCTCCTCCCAGCACCCTGCTCAGCACTGCAGGGCTCTGCAGCTGGGTGACATTGATAGCCGTTTGCCCTCTGTCAGCCCACCCAGGCACCTGCTCAGAAAGTGATTTGCCAAAACCATGGTCTGAGCTTTCTAGAAGCTTGTTAAGAGCTGGTTCTCTCCTGATTCCTCATCCTCTGGCCAGGCTATCGGCCACAGGTCTCAGCTTGCCCCTCTGTGCCCATGCCTCTGCAACTCCTCTCTGCTTGACGGCTGCTGCAAAGTCCTCCAGCATCCCAGCAAAGAGCACCAGCAGCAAAACCCTGATGCTGCTTTGGAGCCGACACCAGTGGAAGGAGGGGAATGACATTACTGGTCCTAAGATTTTTGCAGGATTGGTCGTCTGCTCTCCCATGTGTCTCACTTCACTGTAGCAATGGTGAACCATATCCTCAAGAAAAATTGTCCTCTGCCGGAACAAGACCTGCTCAGGAGTTGGAGAGGCAAACACTTTGCTCAAGACGCTGTGGCTTCTTTCCCTCTTGCATTTTCCATGTGCTGTTTGGTGACAGGCAACGAGCTACAGCCCAGTGACTCCAGACGCCAGCACTTCGATGCGAGGGCCTGGGCCCAGTGCTGTGGTGAATGAAGCTTCATCTGCTTTCTCAACAGGGGCAGGAAATTGTGTTTCTACACGGTGTTTTCTTTTCCATATGTTGGGTACGCAGCAGCCATCACTGCTGTGCAGGCAATGCATCGGTGTCAGGACCCCTCCAGCAGCTTCTGGCCTCAGGAGTGGTCTTGCAGGGTGGTTTTGTCCAGGGCAGGAATTATCCAGCTCCTGTAGCTGACCTGGCCTTGCAGGCACTGAACGTGCCAGGAGCAGCCTTGGGAGTGGGCAGGTGGACTTCATGCGGCTTCCATCTCAGCCCTGCTGCCACGTTGGGCTTGCATGTTCCCTGTGTAAAATCACTAGTAGCTGGGGCGAAGGGTGTGCTGCAGCTTTTCCTAGCTCCACCTAGCTCCTATGCTCAGCTTCTTGTGCAAAGTTCTCCCTTATTTTCTTCTATTCTGATTTTTTTTTGGAGGTGAGGAGTGGGTGAAATGTTTGTGCTTATTAAGTAAGGCACTGATAGGATGAGGTAGACTGCAAAGCCAGGCTGTTCCTCAGAGCTCTGTCAGTACTCCCCCAGTCTCCTCTGAGCAATTTTCTGCTGGTTGAGCCCTCTCTGCCAACACAGGCTTGCAGCTCTGAAAGCCCAGGCTAGCAGCCTCACTGGCAGCCCCCAACCTGACCTGCAGCCCTTGGTGGCAGTGATTCAGCAAGGAAAGCCATGTGGATCTGGAAATCTAGTCCTGGTTGTGGGAAGTGGTCTTTGGAGCATCCCTGCCAGGGCCTGGGAAGGTGGAAGTACTGTTGACAGAAGTGGTGTAGTCAGTTTGCACGTAGCGAGAGATACTGATTCTGGGATACTACTGACCTTTTGGAAGCCTTTTGGATTAGATCCTTGTCTTGTTTCGCATTCATCAGCTGCTCCCCCTGATATATCCTTGCTAACTTTCCACTGAGCAGAATGACAGACAATTCAGGACATGGCATATGAGTAACTTGGGAAATGTGAATAAACAGCATGTCTGCAGCTTTCTTGTGATGCATTTGACTTCTGAGCCCAGGAAGTCACTGGCTGAAAATGACTGGTTCATTCATCCGTTGTTTCATTTTTTTCTATCATCTGCTCCACTGCTCTAGTTTCTCTTGCTGTACTAAACACCAGTGAAACCAGTGAGGTTGTAATATCCCATGCCAGGAATATTTTCTAAGAAGAGCTTGCAGATGCCAGTCTCTCACAGATAGTAAAGGCAGATGTACCTCAGTCTGATTCTTTGTGGTGAAGTCCTGCCAACTGCTTCTCCTGGCTGCACATGAATCAATTTTTTTTTTTTTATTCTACCCCATTGCTAAATTGTCTACTGCTAGCTTTGCTGCCTGCTGCGGGCTCTTCTGTGTGGAACACTGCAAGGTGAGATGGATTTAGGTGTTCCTAAATGCTGGAATCCTGTGAGGGCACAAGCTGTCTGGGGCCTGATGATAACAGTGATGCAGAAACCTGCCTTAATGCATTTTAGGTGCAGAGAAATGATGTAATAGCTGAGGACTGCTCCTCTGTGCTCGTTCCTGGAAGGCTGAGATGCAGTGGACCAGATTTGGTCTTGCTGGCTCTCTGCAGCCCAGAGAACTGCTTGAGGTGGCAGCAGAGTGGATGTTGGGACGTGCTACTGTCATTTGTCTTTCTGATGGATTTTTCCCTTGGATAATCTCTGTTTGAGGGAGCTCCAAAGGAAGAAAGTGCTTCCCAGCACAGCTTTTCTTCCACATACATGTAGCCTCAGATCAGCACTGGGCACATTTGCAGAACCAGCCAGCTTAGTAATGCTGAGAAAATAAACTAGATCGGCAGAGGAGGGGGATGCTTTGGTTCCCTAGGCCAGGAAGCATGCATAGAGGCCACTGCGTAATAGTCAGTCCAAACATACCTTCAAAAGAACCACTGGCAAGCATCATATCAGATGGTTTCCTTCCCTGTTCAGTGAATCCCAAACTTGGTGTTTGGCTACAGCATGCAGGGTGAAAGACAGTCAGTACTTGGGATACAGGGAACCTCTGCATTTGGTGCTTGGGAGATGGCCAGCTTCCCCATGGGGGAGAAACCAATATATTAACTGAGATCCAAACCCCAGAAAGGGTGGACATGGCGGATGCCACATCAGCTCTTTTCAACATGTTGCACTGGTATGTAAAACCTGAAATACATTTATCCTGTGACCTCTCATCGACCAGGGAACAGGAAAAATTGAGCAGATACATTGTAAGCTGGTGGAGGAGGGGATTCTCACCCATAGACCAAGCATTTGCCTTCCTCTACCCGCTTTCAGTGCAGTGTGGTTTATGCACACGTGTGTTAATATACCTGTTATGCATGAGAGAAGCAGAAAGAGTGACACCAACTGCTGCTGCTGGTTGCAGTGGGGTTTAGGATGCCTAAAAGCCTGGCTGTGGATACATTTAACCCTATTGTGCTGTGTCTGTGCATCTCAGTGATTACTGTACATGTTGGCAGGCACACAGACAATTATCTGCCTGCATTTCTCTGTGTGCTCATGTGTCAGTAGGCACCTTGGTCTGTCCGTGTACCTGTGTCTCTGCCTGGGGGTACAGTACAGTGCTGTAACCAGGAATGTCCTGGAGCCGAAGCTGCTGTAGTAATTACAGCAGATAAACTGCTCTGCTTGAGGGTTGCTGTCCACACCAGGCTGCAAGGCAGGCAGCCTGGCTTCACCACCGAAGTCTATTCATTTTAATAAGAGGGACACCCTGTGTTATTAAGAAGAGTGTTTATTACTGTCGCTGCAAGCTGACAGCAGCTTCCATCATCGTTAAAAGGCAGATGGGGGGGAGGAGGGTAGGGAGCTGTGTGCTCCTGTCTCGGAGGCTAGGACCCAGCTGGTGAGGAGGCTGGGGGCTGCAGGGCTTCCCCCATGTCCCAGAGGGAAGTTGCCGGTGGGGAGGAGGCCTTCAGGAAGGGTGGAGAGGGAAGTGTGGGGCCCTGTTCAGTCTCGTCTCTAGGGCTGAGTAGTTTTGCCTCCAGGTCCCAGCCTAGCTGAAGCCTGTTTTGTGTGGGAGGCAGCCCTCCCTGCCTTGCGCTGTGTAAGGGCTGGGGGGCTGCACGTAGAGATGGGGAAACCGAGGAGGGCAGCAGCAGTGGGCACTCACTGGGTGGGGAGGGTACGTGCGGGATGCTGCTGTGGCTGTGCTGAGCCCTCTGCTTGGTTCAAGAGATGTCTCAGCACCTCTCTTCTCCCCCTCATTTAGCTGTGACAGCACCACTGAGGTGTATTGTTTGTACAGCCCGGTCTGGGGCCCCTCACCTAGGACATGAGAGTGGACATATTGGCGTACAAGAGCAGGCCCTGGCCCAGCGAATGGCACAAGCAGACCTTCACCCATCACTGCCTGGACACACTTCTCACTTTAAAATTTCTTAAAATGAGAGGATATCTGCTGCAGCGTTGCAAGTGCTGTGAGTTTGTAGGTCTCAGGGAAGTGCAAGAGGAGCTGGTCAAAGGTGGTGCTTATGCACAGCGTGAACAGCCAACATTGGTAGCTGGCCTTGCTGGTGTTCTCACTGTGCAGATGAGACCTGAAGTCTAGAGGAGCCACTGCCAGTGCAGGACAGGATGGGGACAGGGCAGCAGTGTATGAGGTCTGCAGAGTGCCTTCCCACTCTGCCCCCAGCGCTTTCACATTTCTGAGCACCTGAGACATGGTGGTTCCCAGATAAAGATGTTTATAGAGCCAAATCCCTCCAGGTTACTGGGCTTCACCTTTCTTGTGTTCAGTCAGAAACAACTGCACCCAAAGCTGGAAATGGGCTTCATTTCTTTGCTCCTTGAAGAGCAAGGGAAAGTCATTGATGTTTTTGGCTTTCCGCTGAAGAGCTACAATTTCAGATACCGCTTTCAGTTTTCAAACAAATGAAAGAAAATGTACTTAAAATTTCCCTGTCTTCCTCCCAGGTGTTTCCCTCTCCCTAATTTCTCCTCCAGTATATTCAAAACTGCCCCCAGTTCTTATCTCTGGGTTTCCTTCTCCTTCCTACACCTCCTGGGTTAAAGCTCCTGGACCTCTCTTCTCTGAAGGTGCGGTACTAGGGGAGTTATAGCACTACTGGGGACATCATCTCTCCCTGGCTACTTTCCCTCCCAAGAAATATATGGATGAGGGGGACGAGATGACCTGTAAGGACCCTGGGTGGTGACTGTCATAGGATGGAGTTGATGATCCAGATGGGTCCTCCTGGTGCCCTTTGTCCACTGCAGCACCCATCACAGCAGGTGATAGTGGACCACACCCCCTCCTGTGCCCTGTAGAGAAGTAAAAGGTCTCTGCAATCCCAAGAGGAGCAATTCTGTCCCAGCAGAGGAGCAATGGGGGACTGTTCCTTGGTGGAAACCCCAGATGTTCTGTATCTTTATAATGGCAGCAGCTGACTGATGCACCAGGGATTACATCCTACCAAGCAACAGGTGAGTGCAAGGGAGCAGGTGGAAAGGAAATACACGGCAGGGGAGCCATGTAGGTGAGCAGAGGACTGGTGGGGAGCTTGGAGGAATGTGCTGGCTGGGGAGAAACCTGTGTCCTGAGCCAGCGGTGGGTGCTCTGATGTGCAAATACTGCTGCAGCTGTGCTCAGTAGAGATGGAGAGGTACAACTCTAGGGTCCCTTGTCCTTGTTCTGTGTGACTTAGTGCCTTGCTCTGACAGCTGAAGCTTTTGCTGGTCAGATGCCTCTGGCGGCTGGGGACTGCTCTGGCTGCTCCCCTGGCCCCAGCCCGCCTCATTGGGGCTCTCCAGCCATGCGTGACATTAAGGCTCCTCTAGGTCTCTGCAGGTTTCGCAAGGTTGATTGGGACCAGCGCGTGTCACTCTCGGCCACTTCCTCATCACCATAACTCTGGGCTGAATAACAAGAGGCCGAGAATCTGCTAACGCGGGCCCCGGCAGAGTGCCCCATCACTCTCTTTTATTCACCCTGGAGATTTATGCTGCCTATCTCCCTTCCCTTTGTCCACCAGCCGGGCCCTATAAGTCATGTCCCCGGGCTGACAGGTCACGTGGCTCATGCCGCTGCCCTGTCAGAGTGACTGATGCCAGGGGGTGATTAAAAGAGAGGAGGGGTGAGAGGTCAGCAGCAGGCAGCATGATGCGAGCAGGGGATGTAATTATCACTCCCGTGACATACTGCTGGGGGCTTTCATGGATCGTCACCCGGGCTGGAGGTGGGGAGGGAGGTGCTGGAGCAGGGAGGGGGAGTGGATGGACACAAGGCGAGAGCAGGCAGTGGGGTTATGGGAGGCAGGGGCTTTCCGTTTTTGAGAGAAACTGGGAAGTATAAGGGCCAGTCTGTTCCCCAAGCCTCCAGAAAGAGAGAAAGGGCGTTGGGAAAGCTGCAGGGATCTCTGCTGGGATCAGGAAGCAGCCCTCTGTTTGGAGAGGCTTTTGGCCACTTTAAAATGTTACAGGTTCCCTCTGCTGCTGCATCCCAACACTGACAACACAACACTGGCAAGAGTGCCTTCAGACATTAAAAAATGAGATGCATGTGTGCTCTGCTGGGGGCAATTTGACAGAGAAGTTGGCAGACTCAGTCACCCAGTGCTGACACTGCCCTGTCTGGAGTCTTTTGTGGACAAGATGAGGCTGCCTGGGTAAATAGTCTCCCAGACACACGATGCAGCCTATATCTTTGAATGTCCCCTTTCTGGCTGAAAGTAGAGGTGGGATGTTCAGTAGAGCAAAGAATGAGGAAAAAGTAGATGAAGACAGAGAGGTACGTATCTCTGTCCTGGAGAAGAGGATTTTGGATGGAACAGGAGGACAGCTGTCATATAGTCATATAAATGAGAGAAACAATTTAGATTCTGACAATGGGAAGATTAAGAATGCTGGCTGGCAGATAGGGGCTGGAGAGGCTAAGATGATGTTGAGAAATGTCTTAGCAGTGAGTGTAGTCATGAGTGTGGTCAGGCTCCAGCACTGCTGAGCTTTGGGGCAAGAACTGAGAAGATTGTGGGAATATGTCAGAGAGTTCACTGTTTCTGTCTGTGATCTGACTTAGGTGATTCCAGGGTATCTGAGTTTTCCCATGGGTTCTGTTTGTGCCTTCCTAAGGCTCCATTGCTTAAACTTGAATTTCTAGTTAGCTTTTCTTGTAACTGGGAATTACTTCATCAAGGTGTTCCCTAGGCTAGGACTGAGAGCTCCCAACCTCCAGTTTCCAAGAGTATACATGGGAGCATTTCCAGTTCCCATGTTTGCAATGACTCAAGCTGTCTTGGTGAGCCACAGACACCATGGGTATCTCTCACTAGAGACAAGCCTGAAGTTTAGCATTAGGATCTTGGACTATGTATGGGAAGGTGGTGAAGAACATGCAGTACTGTGCTGTTGTGCCCTCAGAATTGAGGGATGCAGGAATACCCCTAGAGAGTAGGCAAGTGGACCACCTAGTTCAGTATCCAGCCTCTAACAGTGGCTGTCATCAGTGTGTCATAGGGAAGTTCATGAAACAGGCAGATGTGCCCCACCCCGAAGCACTTCCCCTAAACTTTGGTAGTTGGAGGATGGTGAATTGGACAGCTGTACCTCGGGCCACTTTGAGCTTTTGACTAATGTTGTTTGACAGTACAGGGAATGACAGCCCTTCAGACTCAAGGGGTGAATACGTAAGTCAGAGTTGCTCTATTCCTCCCTCAGAGGAAGAGATGGAACTTCTTGGTGATACATAGGCCAGGGATATATCTTGTTCATGGTGCCTCCTGGTTACTGAGAATGAGCGGTTACATATAGATGTCAGAGAGCAAAAGCTACCTGAAATAAACAAAAGGAAACCAATCCAAAACAGACGACACAAGAAGGAACCAACCAACCCCAGCAGCTTCTCATATCATTACTATTTCCACACTGGTATGGCTCTAAGGGCAGCTAGAGGAGTAATTTATGGTTAGAGGAAAAACATCACTGAATAAACTAGAGTAAATATTATTCATGCAGTCTGAATTAAAGGATTAAGTGTATTCTAAACATTTTCTTTCTCACCAGCCCTGGACAGAACTACTGTCACACCTCATTGAAACTCAAGGGCTCAGAACTTAATTTATCATCGAAATACCTAAACTTAGAAAGAATCACAAAACTCAGCAATATCTGCAGTAGGCAATCCTCAGTGTCCAAATTACGCATCTTGGCCTCTCAAGCAGAGAAAAGGACATGCTCCTTGAGATTCTCAGCAGTGTTGTGGTACATGTATTGTGGCTCTTCTCTCCTCTGCTTCATTTTGTCATAGCTATGCTAGGAAGCATAAACAGGACTTAGCTAATGTCTCATATTATCATTCACGTGCTAGTGTGGGTCCAACTGCAGATTTTCAGCCAGGTGTTTATTCCTGGAAGGGAATATGTGTTATGGGTAGTCCCTGTCACGTTAGCAGAGTGTCATCAATATATTTGCAGATTCAGAGAAAATACGGCAGGAAGGAACACTGAAAATTCATCTAATCCAGCCCAAAGATACCTATGTGATTTCTTCCAAATGCTACCTAACTTGGTGTTTAAGAAAAATTATGGTGCTACCACAACCTCTCTAATCAATTTATTTCAAGACTTTACTACACAAAGCCAAAAAGTTCTCCAAGCTTTCTAAATCTCCCTTGGTGCAGTTTAAGGCTACAGTTTCTCCTATACTCCAAAGACCTTGCCTCTTCAAAGTAGCCTGCTATGTATTTGAAGATTGTTATCATGTGTCCTCCGGTCTTTTTTTTTCTCTAGGCTAAACAAACCCAGTTACACCCTTTTCCCTGCAGGCCAGGTTTTCTAGATCTCTGATCATTCTTGCTTAACTTCCCTGGGTCCTTCTGGCTTGTCCACTTTTTACTTGAACTTCAGTGTCCAGAGAGGAACAAGAAAGGGCCAAGAAGTCCAGCTCAGGCCTTATTAACACGAAGGAGAACACAAGGATTAGTTCTTATGCCTTACAGGCTGTTCTCTTGTTTGTGCAGCCAAGCTTATTGTTTGCCTTTTCACAACAGCTTGGCATGGGGATTTGTCTTCTACTTGTGACCTACTGTTTCTCCCCACATCCATTTCTATAGTGCTGCTACCTACCTGGTGGTTCTCCAGATCCATGATTGTGCAGTTGATTATTCAGGCTCAGATGTACTGGAGAGGGAGTATGCTAAGGGAGCTTCAGCCCATTTCCTTTATCACTTCCAAGTGCAACATGCATGTGATATGTCCTGTGCTGAGGCAATGTGGCTCTGCAAGTCTCTCACCTTCTGTTTAGTTGTGTAGTTGCATCTGCTTGTGTTATTCCTACTTGATGGCTGAGTGTGGTGCTGTGGCTGACCTGCCTCCTTTCTTCCAGACCTTTTTTCCAATTTGTCAAGGTCATTTTGGATTCTCATCCCATCCTACAATGTCCATTCAGTCCCTTCCAGTTTAAGTAATCTGTAAGTTTATGAGCAAACTCTCTGGTACAGTGAAGCCTGTGATGGTGGGTGACCGCCCCCTGGAAAAGAGGAAAAGGTTATACCTCATTGGGAATCAGCTACAATAGTTATTGAAAATTAGAAGGGTGGGAACTGGGAACTGAAAAGCATGATCCTAACGAATGCATTGTCCACTGAGTTACCTCCTATTTGATGATGCTGGAACAGTTGCCTTTTTTACTGTGGCTTAAAGAAATCCTGTCACTTAAAGTACTAGGGACTAAAATGGGATGTGATTGGGAAATGGGAGACCAAGAGTGACATAAAGTAGAAAGTTACTTGGGTTAGAGAGAGCTGTGTGAATACATTCAAGATTTTGTGCAACTATTAACTCTAATAAAAAGGGGTATTCCTTTCCCTTGTGTTCCTTTTTCCATAAGGGTTATAGGTAGTGCATATTGGCAGGAAATGTGTGGTGAACTGGAAATTTTAAATTAAGGAGGAGTTCCAGATATGAAATCTGAGCATTTGTGTCAGTACTCTTGGTTGTAGGGCTGTTCTAGGATATTACAGCAGATGGACTACAAAGAACCCTTCCACACCAAACAATTCAGTTGTAATCTTGCACATCAAGTGCAAAATCCCTTTTTTCTTCTGTCTTGAAGCCCAGATTCATTCCTCAAAACTGTTTGGTGAATTCCAAACAGCAAATACACCTGAGAGAATTCAACTCAAATGAACAACCCATCAATGGAGAAATAGGTTAAATCTGGCAAATACAGTATTTGCTAGATATTGCTTGCTTAGCTTTACAGAGGACTGGAAAGGACAAGCCAAAACAGTTGTTCCTAGTCTTTGCATGAGAGAAGTTTCCTTGAAGAAGGCATTAGGATTCTGTTATACAGAAAAGACAAGAGAAAGGGAAGAATTTACTGATGATGAGTTCTGGCAATGGTGATGGGAGGCAAAAGGATATGGTGGTAAATAGAGGGACTGGAAGAAGATAGGCAGGGAGATAGAGGGCAACAGGTAGGAGTGGGAGATGCCAGAGGGGTGGGGAGCATGGGGGAGGAGGTGAGGGAGTGAGCCAGGAGAAGACAGCGTGACTGTGTCTGATCTACACTGACGAGTACCAATGTTAACTGTCACCTCTCATCTCCAAACTAAATCACACCTGGAATTGGAGGCAGCGAGGAGCTGATAGAGTCAGCCTTAGAGAGCCGACAAGTCAATCAGAGCGGAGATGCGTGGAGAGACACCAGCTTTATAGGGCTCGGTGCCTTCATTCATCGCGGGATTTACACCTGTCAGCCTCCCGGCGGGGGGAGCGTGCTGGGACTCACTTCAGCACCACTTAAAATGGGACAACAGACACATTACTGCAATCACCCTCTGCTCTCCCCTCCTCCAAAGGGTGCGTTTTATATTACAGGCAGCTCGCCTGCCTTTGCTAGTTGCATTTGAAACTGAATGCACCTCCTGCCATGAGGGAAAGGACCGCCGGCATCTCAGGACCTGGAGGGCTCTCCCCACACAACTGCAATGCCCTAGGCCAAAGTGGGAGGGAGGGCTGCGTAGGGTAGGGGGAAATGACAGGGTAACAGCTTGCTGACCAAAAGGCTTCAGGAGCTATGTAGGCTGCGCAAACCCATCTCATTATCTGAGTCTGTCACGCTATTTATTAGAAGAGGTCAGCGGAGGCCAAACCAAGAGATCAACCTCCCTGTCTTCTACCCAGCTCTTCTCAAATACCTGCAGTGCTCCATAAAGACCCTCCTCTCCTTTCAAAAGAGCCCCCAGATCAGAACTCTTCCCTGCTGGCTAAATCCTGGGTACCAAAGCTTGTGATACAGGCTTTGAGCTGCCTGATCTCTTAATCCAGCTGTGTGTATTCATTTGAAACTGAAAGCAGCTCCTTTTTGTCGTCTGCTTCTCAGCATTAACTTCTCTTTGATGTAATTCTTGCTTCCGATGCTCTCTCCCTTCATGGGGAAGATTAGTGTGAAATTGGCCTGCTTCTCCAGAGACTGCAGTGTTAAGCCTCCAACACTTGGTCCTTATTGGAAATCCTTAACCCACATCAAGAGGAGGGGGGGAAGGAAACTGCAAGAGTCACAGACTTGACTCTGCCAGGGCTCTGTTGCCTCCATTCCCTTTGCTGTTTTGGGAGTGAGGAACATGGGGGTCGAAGGAGGTAGGGATGTGCTCTGAGTGATGAAGGTATTTTAGAGCAGGGACAAAGATGGCATCCTAGCTGCTAGGCATATATATCCTCTCAGTGAGGTTGAGAAGAGAAGATGGCAGTGCATGGGTAATCAGAGGGGACCAGGCTGGTCAGACTGATACCCATGTTTTGGGAGTTAAGCCACAAAATTGGTCATTGCTAGTCTGCTTTGAAGAAGACTGCCCATGTGGTGGGGATGGAGTGCAGGAGAGAGAAGTTCCCTCTTCTCCTGGGAGGGATGTGGCTGCAGGGTTGCCTTGTGCTTCATCTGGAGTTTTTTCCTCTTGAGAAGAGCAATGGGCTCAGTGGGGATGAACTTCAGTGAGCTCCAGAACTGCAGTTCCTGAATGTCTATGCCTTAGACAAGTTGCTCGTGAGGGTCTCCCTTCCCCACTGTGCCAGGACAACACCCTTTGCTCTCCCTTTCACCCTGCTTCTTGTGCCTGCCTTCCCTCACATGGCTGCTCTCTGCTTGTTTTCCATCATCCCACCATTACATGTTCTTCAACTTTACTCCACCAACCACTTCCACCAGCCCTTGGACCTGCTCCTGCTGCTTCCTCCTCCACCAGCCTGTCCTGCCCACACTGTTCTTCCTGGTGGCTCTTGCCTGCTCCCCACACCCTCAGGTCCTGACATGTGCTGCACTCCAGCTCCATCATCCTCTCCTGCTTGGTCCTGCTCCGTTGCCCTCCCCACAAACACACATTGCCATTATCTCAGGGAAGGGCCTTGAGCACCCCCTTTGGTTTAGCCTTGTGCTTCCTCTCGCTTGGTCGCCCCCCTCCCTTACCCAGGTCTGCAAATCACTCCTTCCCATGTCAGCCAGCAAATTGGTTTATCCTCCCCCCATCCCAGCTTTCATTACCTTGCCGAAATGAAGCGATATCTCCTCGGCGGAGGCTTCCCGTCGCTGCAGCCAGTACCCAAATCATGAGAGCTGGCATAATAAATGAAGACAAAGTGCCGGCGGCCTGGGCCATCTCTCCCACTGCGCCACTAGCCGCTGCCAGCTTCATTATTCGCTTAAGTTGCCGGAGAAAATTACTTAACCCTGACCCGTGTATTAGGGCCCTGTATTAATGCTGCGACAGGCGTCTCTTACAGCAAAGAACAATTTATTAGAGCCGAAACAGGCTGCTTTTCTCTGTCATTTTTCCAATCTGAGCTTTGAACACACATCATTAAACTTGTCTGACTCTCTCCCCTTCTCCATCATTCCTTTTTTATTTTTTTAAACAGAAAGCGCTGTGGAGAATGGAGATTGTTCTGAACTCGCTGAGTGCCTCGGACTTTGCCCCCTCCTTTCTCCCCCTATGCTCTTTCCTCCAAACACAGCCCGTGTCTCCATCTCTCTCTGTCTAATTCACCCTTACTCTCCTCTCTTTGTAGTCACATTTCTGTTTTTCAAACTCTTCCTCCTGAAATTCTCTCATATTCTGTGCTTGCAGCTCTGTTTGTTTGCCTGTCTCTCTTTGTACAGGTGACATGCTCTCTTTCACTCCATGAGTTTGGCTAACCTCCTCGCTTCTTTCTCTGTGCTGAACTGGAGAAAGGATGCTGGAAAGCGCCTGCTCACTGTGCCAGCATAGGGTCTGTCCCACCTTGCCCTGCCCTGGGGCTACCTGGGACACCAGAGATCATCAGAGCATCTTGGAGTTGCCCTATGAACTGATTTTCAGCACTTTCACCCTCATCCAATTCTCTCCAAGGGCTCTACCTAACCACTGTTTGGTCCTCTACAATCACCCAGCAGTGCCCAAGCGGTGTGCGTGCCAGGAAGGGTTTCAACAGGACTGGTTCTGTGTGTGTAAGGGAGCTTTCTTCTTACTTGCTGAAATACTTCCACATGCTTTGGTGGGGCTCAGTTATGCTCTCTTTTTTTATAGCTGACTCATTACGAGACCTAGAGTAATGCATGATAATACAGAAACACGTGGTCAAAATAATCATGCTGTCCTTTTTGAATCCCACGCTGACGGACCAAACACATAGAGGCAAAGAGAAGTTAGATATAGGGTGATGGCCAAGAAAGTAATAATAAATAGGAACATTGGTCATTTTAGCTCAGTAGCATTGAAGCTGTATGTACTGTCTTGTTTGGTTCTCCACCTTCCCTCTGTTAATTTGCTTTTTTTTCCCCCTGTCTTTGTATACCATCTATCAACTTCCTTGTTGCTTTCTCACTGACCCATTTAATGAAATGATTGTGTAGATCTTATATCACTGTAATATTCAAGTTCTGTCTTTTCTTTTCCCCTTTGTCAGTGCTTTCCCCTGTTTGAGAAGCTGTAATCCTCTCTTCTCTTTCCCATCCATCTTCTTGTGTTATCTCAGTCACTGTCCTTGGTTCACTGTCACTACTTGGCTCTTTTTCCCCCGAACACCTCCCCTTTCTGTTCCTTTTACATATTCCAGTTGTCCCCTTTCCCAGTCTCATTCCACTCTAGTCATTATAATTGACACTTCAGAGCCATCAGTTGGGATGGATTTAGCGGGAGGCTGACCATGCTGTCTCTCCCCTTTTCTACTTCCTGATGAGCTGCAGAGAAAGAGAGGATGAGAAGCAGCCGTACAAGCTCTTCCTCGGACCTCATTGCTGCAGCCTTGCAAAGCTGGTGGCAGAATACTGTCTGGGGAAGAAAACAGCTAGTAGTGGAGGCTTCTGCAAATGCCTGATAATTTTTGGTTTGAGATGCAAGACCTAGACTTCCTCACTTGAAGGCAACCTGGGCTATGTGTGTGCAGAACAATAGCTCAGACTGGGTCTCCAAAGCTGGAGGCTACCAGCTTGCAGTAGCCTCTGTGGAGTCTCAGGTGTTTAAGGCTTGGTGAGAGAGTGTTTGTGTCCAACCGCCCAGGACTGAGTGCTTAGTGCCTGGGTCAGGCTGCCTATCACGCTATTGTATTTTGTCTCCAGAACCCCTCTGGCCAGAGGTCAGATTAGCTGAGGGGCTGGCATGAAGGCTATGTTGGCCTTATTATCAATTGTTTTAGACCAGAGCTACCTATCTATCTACCTATGGGATCTTCCTCTTTATTCATTAGTTGACCAGTGATACTAGAAATTCAAGGCTGAGCCCTCAGCATCTTTAGAAGTAGGTGACATGAGTAACCCAGAATTCGAACATGCAAACTATTGATGACAAGCATTCTTCTCCATTTCCATTTTACTGGTGATTTGCACAAGAAATCAGCAAGAAATGGACACTTTGTTAAAGAGAAAAGGCTAAATATACAGAACCCCACAAATCATTCTGGCTTCAAAGATTTCTAAGTCTGGTGCTGGGCTTACTCTTAACTGTCTGTTAACAATTTGCTCTTTGCCTGTAATTGTCCCATGGGGATAAGTGAATGAAGAGAAATTGCTAAGGATTGAATGGATCTTGGTGACCACTCTGTCCTCCAGCTAGCTTTCCAAGAGACCATATATTCCCGGTCATGTCCTCTACTTGTCAGCAATGAAACTTGGTGATAAAATGGGAGGCCTTGCCTTGTGTGGAGGGTCTGCTTCTGTCTGGATCTCCCAGAGGAGGTGGAGATTACTAGAGCTCAACACATGGTCATGGGTAGATGGGATTAGGCTAAGAAGAGGTAGGAGTGGAAGTTAGGAGAGGCTGTTTGTGCTACTTTATGCAGAACTCCATACACTGTGACAATGAGCCCTTCTGTCTGCCTTCACGTTTTCCTGCATGATCTAGATGAGAAGTAGCTCATTTACCTTATAAAAGTATTTCTTTTTTCACATCAATTTATGGCGAGTGCCATGCTGGATTGAGTTTCCTGCAGTCTATAGAGTGAGACAATCTGCCCCTCATCCTGAGCCTAGAGGAATGGCTTTTGTCTAAGGAAGAGGACAGTTCAGTCCCCATAATTTTTTTCAATCTGCGGCTGCTCAGCTGACACTTTGACTTCTCTGTTGCACTTTTCTCTCCAGTATGGACCTTGCCAAAGTCCCCTTTGTCATCTCAGAACAGGATTTTTGACAGTCTTAAGTACAGCATTGGCAATAGACTAACAACAAAAAAATCCTAATAATTAAAGCATTAACTAGTATTAACTATGGGAGTAAGGGGTTAGATAGATTACTCTGATTTAGTAGAATCTTTATTATCTTCCTGTCCACTGCAAATATGTCTGGGATGCCAAAGGTTTATATTGAAAAAAGAAGGAAAAATTAAAGTGATGGTGGTTTTTTCATTGCATCATTCACATGCAAGGTAGAAGTTCAAATTTTGTATCCTAGTCCCATCCCCTAGTGTTTATGTGGGCTGGATGAATTTTCAAGGCTGCTTACCTTCCCAAAGGGGGAGAAAGTTATTTCTAGCAATGTCAGGAATCAAGGGGATTCTGTAGCTATTTGTCAAGGGAGTGATTGTGAGCTGAAGGACAGCAAATTCATGAAGACATACACATGGTGCATGAGATGGCTTGGGGGCTGGTGGGCTGTGTATCACAACAGTGATACCTCTAAAACTGAGGAAATAACTCAAAAGGACACATGCACGGAAAAAGTGGCGCAAAAGCTGGATCAGAGTACAGTCTGGGGTAGTTTTCTTCTACTTCTATGTAATTTCTGAGTGTGAAACAGTCAGGGATCCTAGTTTTTAGCCACCTGTTGAGGAATCAGCTAATGAGAGACACCCTGAATGGCCATGCATGACCTCCCCACATAGCTGGGAGGGATGCCAACACTTTTGTGCATCATCTTCTTCGGCCATCGGGGAAAGGCGTTTAAGGTGAGTTGTCAGCTGGGCCTTTAGGAGCTGAACAACCCCAGTGGGCTTTTGGTTATGAGTGTGCAGGCTCTGCCACCATGTAAAGCATCTCTCCAGCGACTAGACCTGCTGATCTTTGGAACTTCTTCGTGGCTTTTTCCTGAGATGTAGGTAGGGGGTCACTGTGGCTGACAGGGAGAAGAGGGGTGGAGGAGATGGCAGTGAGGGTGAGAGGGGATGGTTGGTTGGTGCAGCTGCCCTTCTGCTGGGAGTCCCTCCCGAATTCCCTGCCACTCTCCTGCTTAGCCTGATAGCTCCTCCAAGTTCTCTAATCACCTTCTTGCTGTAATGAGCCTCTCATCTCACTGATGGAAATCAGGGTATTTGGTTATGAAAGGGACACTGTTAATAACACGATCTCTCTCTTCCCCACTCCATCCCCCACCCCGCCCGCCAGCCCCCCTCCCAGCTCTCCACACAATTCTCTCAATTAACGATAGGCAGAAATTAATTTTTCTCCTGAACTGAAACAATTGCTTGGCGGAGGATTGCCAGCTCGGCTCCAGATAGGGACCTTTCCCAGCAGGGCCCAGAGAAAGGAGGAGAGACCGAGGCGATAAGCAGGGCCCTATCAGCAGCCACAGGACGCAGTAATACAAATGTTATCCTTAGAAATGTATTTAAAGAGGATATGTTTATAATTCGAAGGGGATTGTCAGGCTTCTCCCCTCCCCCTCCCCGCAGATCCACGCTGCTGCCTTCTTCCTTACCATGAAGTGCTCTCAATCCTCCGAAAGGCTTGGCAATGTCAGCACCGCAGGCTCCCCTGGCCACAGCATGGGGTAGGAGGAGGGGGTGCCTGGGTGCAGTGCTGGGAACGGCCGTGGAAGGCCACAGCACCCAGCCCGCAAAAGCCAGGTAAGGCAGCGAGTAGGATCTGCTCAAGGGGCAGGGGCTTGCAGCAGATCTGCTTGGGTCTTGAGCAACAAGAGGCACGGACCAGGCAAATACACTGTGCAGAAAGAAAGCAGTGGTAGGAGGAATGAGCAATTACATGAAGATAAGGGAGGAGAGCCCTAGCTGCCGGCTGGTCTGGAGGGCAGGGGGAGGTTAAGTGCAGCCTGCGGCAGGGGTCCAACTGCTGTTGCATGCAACTGTGTTGCAGTAACACTTCTGACTCAGAAAATGCTGTCCTCTTGGTTGCTTTCTAAAGCGACACATTTATAGATCCCATATGCGTAATAGCTCCATGTTTAAAAATAAGCCATCCAGCCCAGTCCAACCTACGGATGCCAGCCAACCTGCAGGGCTACTCCAACGAGTGTGCCCCTGGCTGAAACACCCAGCCCGGTTCACCCATCCAGCGAGCAGAGCACCTTCACCTTCCCCTTGAATAAGGAATGACAATGCATCCAATGAGGCCTTCTGGCAACCCCTGCTTGCCTACTTTATGCAGACTTGTCACGCCCTGCAGCCTTGTATAAGACCTGCTGCTCTCCTGCGTACCAGTTGATCTCACTGCAATAGGCAGATAATTGCAAGATGCAGGGACAGCAGGAGAAGAGCAAGAGACTCCACAGAGGACTTTCAGGAAGCAAGACCTGCAATCATTATAACTGCAAAAGGCATCGTTCCAGCCTCCTCAAGGCTTCACCAGTCCTTGTGGGTGATTCCCACACTTGGCTGTACTGGCTTTCTTTGAGGCCATAGCTTTTGAAACACCACTTGTTCTTGCTGAGGGCAAGCTAGCACTCAGTTCCTGCCACCCGACATTAACATCCATCATGTTCCAGCCCTGACCAGCATCACTGGTGCCACTGCCAGCTCTCTGCTGCCATGGTGAATGTATTTCTTTTCTGAATATCAAAGCATCCTCAGGGGACTTAGTTGGGTCCCTGAGGCTGGCTGGGAGACTGCTGAGTGCTCCTCTGGGTGGCTCAGAGGCCACTGTTGTTACACCAGCAATGGCAGGTGGAGAGGCACTGTAGCAAGAACCTAGACCATTCCAGTCCTACGGAAGTCCTTGATCTTGCCAAATAAAGCAAATTATCAAAAAACCGTGTTAGATAAGACATGAGTAGCTTCATGACCAGGCTTTCAGTTGCAAGACTACGGGGATTCCTGTAATTTGTTTAGTTGTTCTTCAGTTCCTGCCTTGCTTGCGCTCAGTTTCTCTTTTTATTTAGTTATTGCTTCCAAGTTACAGCATTATTAAAATCCTGCTTACTATATTTAAATGTCCTTTCCATGGAAGAATCCAAGTAAAACTGATTTCTCTTCATTTCAAAAATTTCTTTCCCGAGGAACTCTGCATCTGTGATGCCTTGTCTCTTGCCTGTCACAGTAATAATCATGTTTGTTTTACATTGCCTCACACCTATATTTACAGTGTCCTCTCCACAGCAATCTGGAGTTTGACTTGGCTGTATCAGCAGGAGTAGCACCTTGTCACAAGTCCCAACCAGGTACGCCGCACATGGTCATTGCTCAGCTGACCGCTAGCAGCCACAAAGCCCCCACAAATCCTGACTGAAGTAGGATCTGCATCTCTATTCAGTGCTCAGCGCACAATACTGGAAGGAGGATGGCCCCCATAGGCACCAGGTTCCACAAATCTCCTGGCTCCCCTCGCTTCAGCTCATTCTGTCTGTGCCGTGCAGACTTTGCCCATTCTCTGCCAGACGTGTGAAGGTAGGCAGTAGTTCCAGAAGGTGCAGAGCACCTCTATGACGAGTGGGGCAGCAAGGGTGAAAGAGAGGATTTGACAGACCCTGCTGGCCTGCCAGTGCAGCACAGCAGTGTTAGACCAGAGAAGATTTGATTCACTGAGTCTAAAGAAAAGATGCATGTTTCAAAATACAAAATTCATTTATTGCTGTTAAGTGTGAAAACCTCTTCCATTTGCTATGTGCAAGTGAAGTCTTTTGGTCTCATGCAGAGATGCTGTGGGCAAACAATAAGCCCTAAAAGCCATCCCACATTTAATGGGACTAGCTTGAACCACTGGGATATTAATGCAACATTTACAGACAGGCCAGCCTCACTTTCTGTATTACTTCAAGTTCATAGCTAGAAAGTTCTTTTAGACATCTCCCCACAGTGTACTAGGGTCACTGGAAATTAAGCACAGGTCTGTCACAGGACACTGAAACACAGGTCATCCCTGATTATTGGGACTATCAGGAATCCTTCCAAGTCCACATTAAATGAATACCAAAGACGGTGGGAGCAGATTACTCAGAGGAACATAAATGTAGGCCTCAGTTTCACTTCACTCTCAGACACTTGAGAAACAGAGCATATTAGGGAAACACCAGCTGATGCTTGTAGAACAGTAACCAGAAATAAACTGACCCTCTCTGCCCCACAGCCATTGGCAAGAGCCCCAATGTTGGGCCAAGAAAGAGCATTGACTGTAGAGAAAAAAATATCTACTACCATGGTCTGTAAAAGAATGCAGACAGGATATCTGCCCTGCAAATGACATCAAAGAAGAAGGAAATGAAAACACCAAATTTCAGTTGTCTTCTGTCTCTCCCTGCTCCTGCCCTGGCTCCCTCAGCAGCTTGGTTTCTCCCCCAGTTCCCAGTGCTGCTGGACAACCGCCTCAGATCAACACGCAACGATACTGATGGTGTTGTCATAAGCTCTGTCACAGGTGAGCATGTGGGGACTCGTGTTTCCAGGGCCATGGGAGTCACTAATTTGAACTGTGGCCAGCTTCTTTGGCAAGACTCATGGAATGACACTGGGGTGTGAAGCTGGGATGGGACCACTGTGTGAGGGAAGGCCACAGAGCTGTCTCTGCAGTTGACTGATGAGCTTGAGCTCCTGCATTGAAGTTCCTGGGTTCTCCTCGTGCCATTTGTTCCCTTCCCTCAGCATCTCCTACTGTTGCCAACCTGACACTTCTCAGTGAGGTTGTGGAGCCACCTGTCCTGGTCACAGTAACATTCATCCCTTTTTTCCTCATATTTTGTAGTAGTAAAATATTCCTAATAGCACAGTGGCATGCCCAGCTACCCAGAAAGGACTGAGGCTACCACTAGAAGGTGAAATCAGTTGCGTGGCCTTTACTAGCAAGGTTTCCCATGAAGCCAATGGTACAAAATGCTAGGAAAAGAAGCTAAGCTCTGTAAGCATGTTAGGTATTGCAGCACTGTCCTCCCTAGCCATGTTCTTGGGGCAGGTATTCACTGATTGTAGCCCCACGCGCACGGCCACAGCCTGCGTGACAGCCTCCTCCCCTCCCTGCCATCTTCATCCAGCTTTTGTCGCTGGGCTGCCCATGCGGAGCCAGCCCGGCGGCAGTCACCTCACACAGATGTCCACGTGGGTGGACTGGCACCTCCAGATGGGAGCAATCCAAGGCACAGACTGCGCCAGCTGTCGGGGGGAGGCACCAGGGAGGATCTTGTCAAGTGCAGAGCCTCCC
Organism: Platalea leucorodia; assembly: GCF_965183815.1. Classification (NCBI taxonomy): domain Eukaryota; kingdom Metazoa; phylum Chordata; class Aves; order Pelecaniformes; family Threskiornithidae; genus Platalea; species Platalea leucorodia. Next base: position 26,177,196 of record NC_138829.1, on the reverse strand, counting down.
AGGTACCATTTCTTTCCACATTCAGGTGCTCTTTAAGCTTGGGCAGTTGGGAAACTGGGCTTGAATGTGTCTGAGGGAGCGTTCTTACAAGATGAGCAGATGCAGCCTGTTAGTCACACCAAGATGCTGGGGGTTTTTTTGCAAAGACACGCAGAGACAGTCTCTCCCTCGGGCCCAAGTATACCTGTTTCTGGTAAGGGCCGTACCTCTGAGCCAGGGTGCATCCCACCAAACCCACACAGCTTGGCCAAACTGTCAGCCCAGAGACTTTCCAAAGGGCAACTCAAAGCTCGACAGCCGAAGTCTTCAGAAACTCCTTCCGGGTGGTGGGGCGGGAGGGAAACGTGGCGGTACAGCCTTGTCCACCATGCACTTCTTCACTCCCTCCCTTTCAGCCCTGTCCTTTCTCAATACCCAGGAAAGATTAACTCCTCTCCGTGCGCCAGAGAAAGTTATTATCATTAATGAAGAATTAAAAGGGAGTGATTAATAAAGGGCCCTTATCTGACAGCGAGGAGGAGGCTGGACAATGGGAGGAAGATGGGAGAAAATGAAAAACAATAAATACGAAGCGTAAAAGGAGGCAAGCGCTGCTCCCACTTGTTAGATCGCAGCTGCATCTCCTGAGGGGGGAAGGCTCCAAATTGCTAATTACTGCCTCTGAAAAGACCTCGCTCTGATATGTTTTCTGCTGAAAGGTTCCCATTAATGAAGCAGCGATGATGCCGTTTCCCTTTGACTTGCCTTCAATTCCCTCCCTGAGCTTCCTCCCAAGCCGGGAACAATGAGGCCCTGGGAGCTGGCGGCTCCCACAGGCCTCTCGGAGACTAGGCCGGGGGCAGCCGAGTGAGGGAAGCCGAGCCGGCTGTGAAATATGGAGGGGGGAGATAAGGCAAAGACAGAGGAAAGAGGCTCACTCCCAGGAGCCCAGGGAAAATTTGCAGTTATTATGAAGGAGATGAGACAGATTAAAAGCCCTTGTGTTCTGCGCTGCCCTTTTATTTAGTGGCTTCATCTCCGAGATGAAAGAAGTTGGAAATGACTTTCTCCGCGTTTTGCTGCAAGAAGCTTCACGGCACATTTTTTGACTTTATTCCTCCCTTTGTCTCTTGTCCCCTTTCTGTCTCTCTCTTTTTCCTTTTAACCCCTGGAAGGTTTTGCTGAGGAGCACCATGGGACCAGGCAGAGCATTTGCTAGGGTAGAGCAACGACCCCTCTACTCTCCCTGTCCTACCGGGCCGTACCTCTCCCGCTGCCCGCCGGAGAGGGAGCTGGGCAAAGGCGCTGCCGCGACGCGCTGCTGGCATCCAGCCGAGCTGCCTCTCCTGCTCACCTCGCAATCGTCCCTCACCACTAACATCTCCTCTCCCACCTCCAGGCCCATCAACAGTTCAGCACTGGTGACCGCAGCCTCTGGGCAGGAAAAAGAAACCCGTACATACAAAGCCCAGTGACGGATAACAATCCAGGGGGATAAGAGTGCTGAACTTTTTGTATCCCTAGAGCATTTCATGAGCAAAACTAGTGCTGAGAAGATGGGCCAGTTCCCGTTGTCCACGCAGGGAACCTGCAAACTGCACAGAGGGTAAATAATTTGCCAGAGACACGGGATGAAGTTGAATGCAGGCAAGGATTCAAAATTTATGGTCACTGGCCCACTTCAGAGTGAACCTTGTAATACAAGACAGAAATACTGTAAACCGCTAAAAACCAGATTAATCCAGCTGCCCCATTGTATTTCTCCAACTCCTATTCCTAATTTTCTGATTTTTCTCTGTGCACGTCAATGCTCCATTGCTGCACCCTTTTAGTTCCTGGGACTCTTGCAATTGCAAAAGCAGCTTCTGCCCTATCTTTTGCTTTTGCCCTCTCCCAGAAAATCAGCCCCGCACACCAATCTGCTGCCTTTACTCAGGCCAAACGCTGCCAACATCTGTTGAAATTTGAAGTGTTGAAAATGGCTAAAAAATTGGATGGGTGAAGTAAAATTTATACCAGTTGCAAAACAGTTTGTTGACCAACAGAAACAGCAGAGAACTATTTGGGCAAATGAAGGGAAAACAAGAGAAATTAGAATGGGCATCTGCTGCTGTCTCCCCAGGACATCCGAACACAGGATTTCTTGTACACAATCATTTGTCTGGTTTGTTATCCTGCCTGGAACGGCAGGCAGTACCGAGCGCTTGAAATGACGGGGTAAGAAGCTCTGAAGTGGATGTTTACAGAATAACCTTCCCATCAGGGGAGTTTCTCTCTAACCCAGACATTTTGTAGCTGTTTTATATCCTGAAGCATGAAAAAGGATTGCAGCGGCGAAACAGGATTAGATTTTAGGACGGATTGGCTCTCAGATCTGAGAGTAAAAAGAAAACCCCTGTATTGGAAATAGGAAACTGGCAGGGAAAACAAAATACTGCAGGCAAGTAGGGTGAGTTACTGCCACGGAAAGGGTTAAAAAGACAAAAGGACAGACTTTTACAGACAAATCAGTGAGGAGAAAGTAACTTAAATGAAGTCTGCTACTGGAAATGGAATAAAAATGATCTACCTAATGACTGTTTTTCTTCTTTTAATATTTCTTTTCTAAGGAAATTTCTCAGAGAACTAAAAGGTAATGAAAATGTTAACATGACAGCTCAGACCGACATAAAGGACTAGTTAGAGAAACGGCATGTAGAGAGCTCAGTGAAGCAAAACGACGACTGTCCTATTGGGGTGTAGGAATCAACGGCAAACTCAAGGATTTGCTTTTTTTTGAAGTATCTTGACAAACTAGGGAGGGTGCCAGAGGACTGAGGAAAAGCAATTGCCGTACCAGTCTGTTGCGGGGGGGGAGCAGGGAGGAAGCAGTGGTCTTGGCAATTATCACCCTTTCAGAGTAACTTCTGTTCCTGGTGACATGATGGAATAAACAGAGACGGAAAAAAATGTAAAAATACGAAGGATAAGAGATCTATGAGCAGTAAGCAGCAGCATAGATTTATAGAGAACAAATCACATCAGACAAACCCGATTACTTTCTCTGATTGAATTTACAAAATTAGTGAAGAGAATGCCACGAACATAATATATCTGGACTTCAGCAAAGCCTTTCATATGCTGCCTCGTAAAATGTTACTTGAAAAATGAACCAGTATTGGCTTGAATATGAATGCAGCCACCTGGGTTAAAAAAAAAACAAAACAAAAAACAACATGAAAGGTGAGAAAGGGAATGCTAAGCAAAACCAGACAGTGGCAGGGTCACACCTGGCTTTGCTCTGATGGCTGCTGGTGATGTGTAAAATAAGAAAAGAGGTGCAAGGCTCAGGGAAAGGGGGAATTACAGAGAGAGGTTTAATTTAGGAGGTGACTATTTTCCACGCTGATATATGGAATTAGCGTGCCAGCAGCGAAACGGAGGCGTTTGGCTACCGACTTTATTGGCTGCCTATTAAAAAAAAATAACATAACCAAGCAGCTAAAGGGTAAGCACAGGGCAAGGGCTGCCCTGCTAGCAGGTAACTGGTCCGTCACGGCTCCAACGGCGGCACCAAGCACTGCGTAGATCGACGGAGAAGCGAGGAAGACCCTGACAGCCCCGCAGCCCGGCGTCAGGGGCGGGTCTGCCGCCGGCGGGAGGGGTTGGCCCGGCCGTGAGGCCGCTGCGCCGCCGGATCGGCGGCGCAGCGGCCTCACGGCCGGGCCAACCCCGCCGCCGCCGCCGCCAGACCCGCCCCTCAGGCGGGGCGGGCGGGGAGGAAGTGGCCCGGGGAGGCCGGAAGCGCCGTTGAGGAGGGGCTGGCGGAGCGGGGCGCTGGCCGGTGAGTGGGGTCGGGGTGAGGCCCGACGGAGGGCGGCGGGTCCGTGAGGGTCGGGCTTCCCGGTGGGGCCGGGGGTTTGTCCGGCAGAAGCACCGGCTTCTCCTCCTCAGGAGGAGGCGGTATGGCCGGGTCCCTGAGGGCGCTCAGACTAAGGGAGGCGGCCTGCGGCAGCAGGTGCTTCACCGGGATGGGGGGTGCGGGTGTTTCTGAGCGCGGGAGGTGGTGGGGAGAGAAATCCCACGTCTGCAAGGCACGGGTGGGGAGGGGGAGGTCGTGAGGTGAGGGGTTTGGCCAGGACGTTGCTGTTGGCTCCCCGACAGCCCTGGAGGTGGAAAGGGTGGGATTTTTTGGCAGTAGGAGTTGGGGCTCGGTCTCATACACCCTGTTCTAAGGAGCACGGGGTCCTGCGCGCCTTGTTTTGTTGTTGAAGTGATGCGGGCTTGCAAACTACCTGTTTTACCATATGTTTTACTCTCAGCTTTGCTGCTTGTCTACTTTTTGGAAGACTCGATCTGTTTGCTGAGCAGGCTAACCCTTCTTCTGTGGCTTACCGACACCAGGTAGCGAACTAGTTGCAGGCTCTCACACCCTTAAGATATGTAATAGAGCATGTTGCTTCAACGCGAAAGATGCAGCCTTAAGGCCTTTCCAGACACAGAGCTCTTGACCCAACTGCTGCAGTAGCAAGATCTCTGCTACCATGGTTAGAAGAGGGATTTAAGTCTTGCAAAAGGAAGGAGTGAGCGTTAGCCCGAGAAGCGGCAGTTGTCCTGCATTGGGTTCTCCCAGGGAACTCCAGAGTAAGTGTGTAACTTGGTTAATGTTACAAAGGCTATAGCATACTGTAGTCTGGTGATGTGTTGGTAGCGGCATTTATGTCTGGTGCTAATTGTTTGTTGTCATTTTTAATAGGCATCGCCAATGGATGAACTGGTGCATGACTTGGCCTCAGCCTTAGAGCAGACTTCAGAACAAAACAAGCTGGATGAGCTATGGGAAGAGATGGCCCTAAGCCCACGGCAGCAGCGGCGTCAGCTTCGCAAGAGACGGGGTCGTAAACGACGCTCAGACTTCACGCATCAGGCAGAGCATGCCTGCTGCTACAGTGAGGCCTCAGAGTCAAGCTTGGACGAAGCTGTCAAGGATTGCCGTGAGGTGCTGACAGCCAATTTCAGTGACTCTGATGACATGGCAGGGGTCAAACGACACCCAGCTCTCAGTGCCACCCTGAGGAGCAAGCAACACTCGTGGCATGAGTCAGACTCCTTTACAGAGAATGCGCCCTGTCGACCACTCAGGCGCCGACGGAAAGTCAAACGTGTGACATCAGAGGTGGCTGCCAGTCTCCAGCAAAAGCTCAGGGTGTCAGAGTGGAACTATGAGAGGGGCTGCAGGTTCAAGTCAGCCAAGAAACAGCGTCTTTCACGCTGGAAAGAAAATGCCCCTTGGACATCATCCAATCATGGCCTTTGTGAATCAGGAGAGAATAGGCCCTTCCTCAGCAAAGGGGGAAGGAAGGAGCGGATGGAGTGTGAAGCTGATGAACAGAAACAGGGCTCAGATGAAAACATGTCAGAATGGTGAGATCTCAGTTTCTTCCCTGTGCTAGTCAGATGGCTGCCTTGCTTGCAGCTGCTTGTAAATCCTGTGCCTTGCTTTTAGAAGTTCTTATCAAAACTATTCAGTGCTGTTCTCTTTTTGAAGAGGAGAAGTATCTCAGCTACTTCTAAACTGTAGATTTTTTCCAAGTCTTTCCTGTCAATGCCGTACTGATGACCCAAAACACTTCCTTGAAAAGCTGGCAAGCTGATGTGTTTCTGGCTCCTGTTACACAAGGAGCCCTCTGAAATGTCTGTGGCCCTGCAGCTACAAAGTGGCATGCTTGTGGCCTGAGGCTCGGAGAGTAAATCCACCGTTGGCACTCGTGTTGCATGATTGATATGAACTGATCTCAGTTTCTTGTTTTCAGAATTTACCATAAGTAGTAATAGAGAACAGACAGATCTCCCATCGTGACCGTTAGCCCTCTGTGCAGGTACTGTGTGAACCTCAGTCAAAATATCTTGTTTGCAGTTCTGCATCTCTGCTCTGGATCTGGAATAAGGTCCTGAAGGGCTAGCTATGGGGAAAATGTAGCGAGATGATAAAGAAGTTGGGGGAAACTGAATGAATACTTACAGGATAAGCCTGGGCAAACAGTGGCGTCTGGCATGTCTTCGTGTCCAGTTTTAGAGAACTTTGATGAATTTGTGGCAGAACCTCATACAAGAGAAGAAAATGGGAACTGTAAATGTTATGGTCTGAATTTGTTTGTGGGTCACTCTTGGGAAGTTTTCCCCTTGAGTGTGACATTTGTTCTCTCTGTAGAAGGTTTGGGGTTATAAAACTGCTTCTGTACGAAGAGATTTTTCAGATTAGAAAAGAAACAACTGCTGAGAATCAAATGGAGGAGATTTCTTAATGAATGGTATACAGAAAGTGAATAGGGCTGCTTATTTGCTAATTACCATTGTGTAAGAAGCAGGAGACATTGAGGAAACATTTAAAACAAAAAAAAAGTATTATTTCTCGTGAAACACAAGGTTTGGAACTCTGCTGTGGGACATTTTGGAGGTCAAAAATTTAAATATGTTCAAAAGGGGGATGTGGAGCATAGATTTATCAGGGGCTGTTAAGCATTACAGCCCAGATGGAAGATCCAGCTCAGGAAGTGCTTAAACTGCTGACTGCTAGAAGCCGGAGGAATATACAGAGGAAACAGTATTTGTCATGTTCTCATATTCTTTCCTCAAGCATCCACTGTAATAGGCACTATCAGAGAGAGGACAGTGGACTTGGAAAGTATAATTGTTTGATGCAGTATAATTGTGCATATGTTAAGGTTCATTTAAGTGTTCTGACTGTCTAGCTCCTGCAGTTTGTCAGAGTGGACAGGTGGCACTTGGTTATTGAGGGCTTTGTGGATAATAGCTGGAAGTGCAAACTTCTCAATGGTATTTTCTGGGAGACTGTGAAAAGCATAGGTTGTAATACTGTCCTGATCCAGGGGACCACTATTCCATTTTTGCTGAATCAGTGTGGTTTGTATGTAACTCTTATAGGGTGGAAGTAGCAAAAAGTGGTCATTTTTTTTCTTTAAAAAGTGGCTATTGTTTGCTTAAAAAGTGGGTGCAAAGTGCACCTTTTCAAGAGACTGGTGGATGCCTTTTTGCTATGATCTCTTAAAAGCACTTTTATCTTTTCAGAGTTATTTGCTGATAGTCCAGGAAAGGGAATGTGCTGAGTAGCCCCTGAACAGTTGCATGTCAGTGGTGATGGACTGAGAGACCCTTACTTGATGTGGCAGTGATGGACAGTGTTCCTTGAGGTTTTTTTCCCACCAGTCAGAGTCTGTTCCATCATGTCAAACTTGAACTTAAACCAGCAGGCTTTCATCCAGCCTTTATTTGTGCCAGCCTTTGAAAGAGTAAATAAACAGTGTTGCCTGGGCTGTTACTTGAGGACCATGCTGGAAGATCGCTTTGTTCTGTCTCAGTTGTCCCTTGCTCTCAAACTAATTATTGTGCCAGTGTCTGCATCAAATGACATTTACCATCTGCTGCCAAATCCTTGGGATTCTCTTTGGAAATCCAGGGGTTGGAATATTTGACCTCTCCAACACCACATGTGTGATCTGTGCTGACTCACTAGGGAGGGTCAGAGTTGGAGAGAGAAATACATACAGCCCTCCTCACTGCAGAGTATCCCTCACGGCAGTGAAGGATCATGCTTTGGTCTCTGCTGCTCTAAATATAGCACTTTGCTGCTAGCAGCAGAGTGAAACTGGCTGTGCTTACCTCACTCTCACTCTGCTCTAGCTGTTTTTTCTGGTACCATAAGAGAAGTACTTTGCACAGATGTATAACAAGGGCATATTCTGAGGAAGGGAGAAGAAAATTGGATGTCTAGGAGAGGGAATGGTATGGTTGTCATCACAAGCTGATGGGAGGGAAAGTGACTGATACAGCTTATGGGACTTGGAAGCAGTCTGTGGTGATCTGGTGATTTACGAAACACTTCGATACTGAATTGATTCCACTACTGTTCATTCCTCTAGCTGTGGGGAGTGTCACAAAACTAACACGTTTTTAGGCAAACTAAGTTGTATATTCAGAACTGATTTTTTTTTTCCATTTTCTTTTTTCTCCATTCCACTGACATTTGCTTTTCTTTGTTATATAGGAATGAATTTCTGTAAATGCTAAAATATCCAGTATTTTCTCTAGTTTCTAGAAGGCTGCTTATCCTAAATCAGATCAAAAACTTACTGTATTCAGTAGATGAACTCCCATTCACTGAGAAAGCTTTGGATATGGATCCTTAATGAGGAGGTAGTTTTTATAGTTTGCTTGTGGGACTGCACCCAGTCTTTTCCTGGCGGAAGATGTGCTGCAGTATTGTGATTCAAAGCGTGTGTGAAATTAAATATCTGAAATTGTTTGCCAAACGTGGCAAGAGATGAACACAAATTGAGAGAAGGAAGGATGTGCAGGAACATGATGAGGGAATGATGATGGTTCGAAATTAGGTAATGTCATGACTCAAAGCCAGATATGTAAATCATTGTGGAAACAACAGAGGAAGCAAGTGGTCTTAGTTTAAGTAGCTGTTTGTATATTTGTACAAAGGTGACAGTTAACTGCTAAGACTGTTAGAAGTAACATGCCCTTCTTTCCCTTAATGCTTTGAGATTCCCTGCAGCCATAATAAAGCAAAGGCAAATTATATATTGAGTGCTGAAGTCCTTTCTCTTGTTGGTCTAAGCTGAGTACTCCCGGAATGGTCTGGGTTTGGCTTGAGGGCAGAACAAACCATAGCACAAGAGCTGTCTGAAAAATCACTTTGAATGATGTGCTTACTAGTGAGAGATGTGCAGTTTGTCTAGTTTGCTCTCACGTGCCTTAACTCTTAACGTGACTTTTTCAAACTGGGGATTGTACTGACCCACCAATGCTGTGTGACTTCACTGGCTTGATGCTGCTGTATTTGTTGTGGTTTAACACGGATAAGCAGCTCAGCCCCACGCAGCTGCCCTCTCACTCCCAGTGGGATGAGGGAGAGAATCGGAAGAGTAAAAGTGAGAAAACTTGTGGGTTGAGATAAACTTGGTTTAATAGGTAAAGCAAAAGCTATGCGCACAAGCAAAGCAAAATAAAGAATTCATTCGCTCCTTACCATCGGCAGGCAGGTGTTTAGCCACTTCTGGGAGAGCAGGGCTCCATCATGCATGACAGTTACTTGGGAAGACAAACGCCATCACTCCAAATGTTTTCCCTTCCTCCTTCTTTCCCCAGCTTTTATTGCTGAGCATGACGTCATATGGTGTGGGATATCCCTCTGGTCAGTTGGGGTCAGCTGTCCTGGCTGTGTCCCCTCCCAGCTTCTTGTGCACCCCCAGCCTCCTCGCTGGCAGGGCAGTGTGAGAAACAGAGATGGCCTTGGCACTGTTTAAGCACTGTTCAGGAATAACTAAACCATCAGTGTGTTATCAATACTGGTTTGGTCACAAATCCCAAACATAGCACCATAAAGCTACCATGAGAAAAATTTAACTCTGTCCCAGCCAAAACCAGTACAGTATTCTGGCCTGGGAGTGTAACCAGTGCTCATCCTGAGTGTGCAGTACAGTGACTTTACCCTTTGGAAGGGAGCTGTTTCGATGACAGCCTGCAGTGGCAGTCAGGAGCCTAGCTAAGCTGATGAATTGGAGGCCAGTCTCTCCGTAAAGAAAAAAATTCCTCTCTCTTGGAAGGCAAGTGACAAAGACAGAGTGTTCAGCTTCCCCTCCTTCTCCAGCCCAGCCTGACCTTCTGCAGCCCCTCGGTGCCTCTTGTTTTCTTATTTTTATAGAAAATCAATATCCCTCCTGACACAAACAGTAGCTCAGGCGAAAGAATAAATGGGGGAAACCTGAGATCTCTGTCCATCACCTCTCACTTTAACTCCCCCAAACTATTTAATTATAAGCATGCTTTGCTCCAGGTGTTTGTGACAGTGAAATTGCTAAATGAGGACCATTTTAACCAAAGATTGGGTGATCAATAACACTCTATAGCAGTAGCTTGTCGGATCAATAGCATTCATTATTTCATGGTTAAGGTAAGTAGCCTCCTTTGCAAGTGGAGGTCATTAATCAGTGCTTACTGGACCTGCAGAAAGGCTTGCATAGGAGTCTAGTCTGTGTTCAGCCCTGAAGTGTAAAAGGGGTGGTGAACAGGGTAAGACCTGTGAAAGTTTGTTCCAGTAAAGCCCTGGCAGTAATGCGTGTCTGTAAGGAACTAAAGAGCTCTCAGTACAACAGGATGCTTAAAGTACTGTTAATATGATCTGGAATCTTGACTTAATGCTTTTTCCTTTCTCAGGCACCTTTCCTCTGAGGATGCTAAAACCCTTATGAAGCAGTCACTCAATCCTCGCATCTGCTGCTTGTGAGGACTATTAATCCAGGCTTTCAAAAGGGAAAGCAGACACGCTAAGAGATTTGCCCAGGGTCATACAGTGAGTTGGTAGGAGAGCTAGGAGTGAAACTAATGACTCATGGTTCTCAGTCCTTGGCCTTAATTGCTATGGTGTATGTGTGGGAGGGTGAATGGATGGCCAAACTTTGTAATGGATTGATTTGGAATTTGATATTAACTTAGATACTGAAATGTGGGAATGATGTACAGACTGTTCATCCTTTAAGTTTAAATGGCCTTTATACAATGATGAAGATGCAGAGTTTGTAGATATCCAGCATGATGATTTGGCTACACTTTAGAGTGCATTTCCTAAGAGCAATAATATGCTCACAAAATGGGGTTTTATTATGTGCCTGCAATTCTTTAGGGTGATGCATCTTGTGATCCCTCATCCTTCAGCCTTTTGAATCGAGGAGTTTCCAGTTGATACTGGTGTCTAGTATTATCCAATTTCCCTGTAAAAGAGGGACCCAGAGAGGCTTTCTAAGAGCACACCCTGATCAGATTGATTCTAGTGCTGAGTTATACCTGACGTTCACATCTAAGGCCTTAGTGCTAAGGGGGTGGGCAGTAAGTAGTTTCTGCTTGTTCTGATATCTCTCAGCTAAATCAGAGGAAGTATTGCCTGAAGTGTCCAAGGATTGATTTAATATCAGCATTAAAGCCATCGGATGCTTGGGACTGACCTGAGCATGTACTTCTGCTACAAATATTCATCCAGCTTTACAGTCAATTAACAGCTTTCTACACATTAATTTCTAGTTTAATTCTTTGGTTCAAGAATTAAGTCTCCTGTAACTGCTTCAGCAAATGCAAAGCATGCTGTAACGAGGTTGCATTCAGCAGCAGCACGTCATGCTGTGCTAAGGTATTTAGCTGAAGACTTGTGAACATACCAGCTGCTCTTCCCTCCAAATAAAAGTTGCTATAGATTGAAGGGGGGTTTATGTACCTGTATAACATTGTTGAGAAAAAGGGATTTGAAGTAGAAAACTTGAGAGGGTTTTCAGTATCTGTTAAGTGACCCAAGGACAGAGTTTTTAACTGCACTTAATTTCCTAGTGAGTATTCCAGACAATGTCATAGTTAGGTTATTAACTCTAGTACCCGAGGCAAATGCCATTGTATTAATTACTTTTTGATAACTTAGAACTAGAGTAGATACAGGATTCTACTCTTTTTCAAGTGATGCAGCGTTGCTAGGCTTTAACAGAAAGCAATTATGTCCTGTGCTAGAGCCAGCCATGTGTCTGAAATGCAATTTCTGTGAGATGTGTAAAGCATTTTGGGCTCAGAGAAGCTAGTAAAATGTAATAAAGTGGTTTTTGTTTTGTACCTGCTGTAATTGTAACAATGGGGTTTTTTTGTTTGTTTTTGTTCCAGTGAAACCAGCAGCGTATGCAGCAGCAGTGATACCGGTCTGTTTACCAATGATGAGGGCCGCCAAGGTAACAACTGTCCTGTGATATTCCTCATGTGTTGCTGGGGAATTTCTCTTACTTTCTTTAAAAATACAGAGAAAGATCTATGTTTGAAGAGGGGACAGAGAGGGAAATATGGGAGAAAGGCCAGTGGCTGGGAGGGGCTAGAAGTTAATAAATGAGCTGAGGGCTACAAAGGTGTGATTTTGATAACGGTGTACTCTTCCTGCTGAAATACTTTGTATGTCAGATCCATAACATTTGAAATATAAGAAGCTATTATTATGGAAAGGCATGGAAATACAAGAGGAGTTTTTGAGCTCTCCATGATGAAAGAGCAGAGCTCATGATTTGTTTCTATAGGTGTTTTAATTGTTGTCTACGTACCATTAGTGCCTGAATCTGTTAGTTGTTTTCTCTATGGGCAGGAAGAAATGATGTGGAAAAAAAATCCATTAGTACTGACAAGTCGCCTAACGGACTGTGCTAAGAAGACAATAGTAATATGTGATAGGTTTTATTTCTTTAAATACACGTTCCTCCCTTGCTCTTGTGTGCATTGGTTAAGCCTAGTATTTTCAATGTCTGCTGTAGAAATGGTTTCTTAGGAAGGATTGAGTGTGGAGTGTAATCTGGTTTTATTTATCAGTGACAGCACAGTGTCCAGTTTATGGGGGATGTGGCAGAAGTAAGTGTGAAAGAGGTTGTAGCAGGCACATAGGCACTCAGGACTATTATATTTGGAGCAGGTGGAATGTGACCCTAGAGACCTGTAATTCTGTGCAGCTTCTGCTGGTGTGCACTCTGATTCTGTCACATTTCATAAGCTAAGATTTGGATGAGATCTCTTCTGGGAATATATGAGTGATAAAGGAAGTAGTACCAGTAACTCAGTAGGAAATGCTGCTTCCACTAGCTTGTTACTGACCCAAGTATCTGTGGGTGAGGCAACACAATGATAGCAAATATGCTTACGTGTTTTCTGATGATATGCTAGGCTGTAGGGCCGATCTGTTGTGATCTTAGGTGGTTATAATACTTTCCCTAAGACTAGGGATTTCAAATATCAGCTTTGACCTTCGCTGAAAAATAACTGTTTCCAGCCTCCCATCCTTAAAAAGCAACAGAAAAGTCAAATCTTTTGTCCTCTCTTTTTACCGTTGACTGTTCTGGGGGAGCTGAAATTAGTGAGCACTTGCATATCAGATGACAAAGCAGGGTGGTGACTGAAGTGTTGAATTTTTACTTCATCACCTGAGGCAAGATTGATGTAGTGTATATATAAGTGTATATATACACTTGTCTATATGGTTGCCCTATATACTTGCCCTGGTTTTATACCCTGTTTTAGGCATTAACTTTTGGCTGCTACTAGAAGTAGGATACCCAGTATACAAGAGCATGTAGAACATACTACTTAAATAAATTAATAAAGTCCAATTACAGCTTTCCCTGTCTAGATACTAGAAGAGATTTGACATCCTAGTCATCAGGCCTCTGTCTGTTCAAACAGTTTGTACTATAATAGCTTTCTGTCCAAGACGTTTTAGCTTACAGTTATGTTAAAAAGGGTTAAAAAAATGTTGTTGTACTTTCAGGTTAAATAAGAAACATCTCCCTTTCCTTTTTTTTTTTTTTTTTATTTAGACAATTTCCAGTCATAAAATAAATAATTAACAACAGCTCTCCAGTGAGATGGAGAGAGCACAAAACTTTTTTTTTTTTTTTTTTTTTTTGTCACAGATCATCATCTTAGAAATAGTTTTCTAGTATAATTCTAAACTGAATAATGGGAAATTTAAGATAGCAGTGTACTTAAATTTAATGTAGGTTTTTCCCCCTCCTTCTTTTGAGGTTATGTCATGTAATATTTGTGCTGTTGCTAATTAAATAGGTTGTCTTTGCAAGTCCAGCTACCAGTGCACTTCTGTGAGCAGAGAATGGTCCTAGTTTATAACTTGATTGTAACTTTTTTTTGTTAAATGCATTGGGATCTCTCATGGTGAAAGTTACTGTGGTATTAGCATATGGTCCTGATTGTTAAAGTTTGTCTTGTGAAAGTAGTCATTTGAAATACTACAGTGCACTATGCTTGTGGATCCAAAACTGTAGCGATATTTTTGCACAAGTTATGATCACTTAGAAGAACAATCCACCATTACTTAGTTTTAATTTACTATAAAGTAGGTAGGGATATTTATATTTTAAAATACATTTGTCACAAGCATGCTAGGTCAACTGACATATCACAGAAATAAAAAGCAATGTTAGAGCTTTGGGATGAAGTGTTACGGCTATCCTACCTGTTGGTGATTGGAGTTGGTTTTGGGTGTTGTTTCTTCTGTTATATGCAAGATTGCAGCATTCTTACTAGGAAGAGTGTGTTTCTTTTTCTTGTATTCTTTTTTTTTTCTTTTTGTCTGGCAAGATGTGTGGGTAGGCATAATGGACTTCAGTCAGGAATAAGGTAACTTGGTGAGGAAAGGAGAGTAAATGGGGATGCTTGAGTTGAGACTTAATGGTAGGCAAATGAGAGTTTTCCCTAAGTCAGGTGTGTTAGTTTTTTAAGGCAAGGTGAAGTACCTTGCAATTACATGGGACTGTTTGTTAGTTGGGCTACTGAAGAGCTAAGCGTGTCATGTTCTTTGCCCTCTTCCTGCTTTTTTTTCTTACGCTGCTCACATGCTACTGCTCTCAGGGGATTTCTGGCCAGGCAGATTTACCATGAATGGTGTCTGATGCAGTTCAGTTTTAGACTGCAGCTACATTAATTACAGTGACCCTGCTTTATGGAGACTTTGGTCATGACTTCTGTTGCTGCTGCTCTAGTTTTGCAGAGGGTTTGTAGTTCTGACATTCTAACAAATTTTGATTGAGACAGACTCACAGCGTGGTTAGTACTTACACTCAGAGTGACCATTTCTAAGTTGTGTGTTTTCTTCTTAGCTGCTGTCTTAGGAGACTAGGGATCTTTCTCATCAGTGAGTATGCTCCTTTTGCTTACTCTGTGAGCCTGGTCTTCTCCTGTTGTGAAGTCTCTCCTGTGACAGCCTATAACGTGTGCCAAATGATTGGCCTCTACCTCTGTCACAGTAATTACTTCAGAGAAAGAGTTGTGCATAAAACATCACACAACATTGAACTAAGGTTGATGAGATGCAGTCGCAACAGAGTGCTAAAGCTGCCCTAGGCAGGTCTATAAAGAGGGCTTTGTTCTATAGGGAAATTCTGTAGACTGATGAGTTGGATAGTTTAAAGCATTTAGTGAGGCCCCATAGTTACTGCAGATCATTGAAACAGAATACAAATATAAGGCTCTTCAGGAAGGAATTCCTAATGAGACTTCAGCTGTTTCACATCCAGAAAAACCTACCTGTACTATTTTGTGGGACTGTCACAGGGCACATTGATGTTACTTGTGGCTAACTCCATCCTATTTCTTTAGGAGATGATGAGCAAAGTGATTGGTTTTATGAAGGAGAATGTGTTCCAGGATTCACTGTCCCCAACCTTCTTCCCAAGTGGGGAGCTGACCACCGATCTGAAGTGGAGAGGATTGACTCAGGCCTGGACAAGCTCTCAGATTCCACGTTCCTTTTGCCCTCGCGGCCAGCACAGAGAGGTGAGGTCCATAAGGAATGCCATGTGTTTTAGAACTTCTGATGTGGTGGCAAGAGTAGATTCTGTTCATAGGTGCTGCTATTTAAAATTATATTGGTGATCTGCTTTTTTTAATGATCCGATTAAAAATAGCTGCACTATGGGAGAGGATACTAAAATACTCATCCCAGCTGCCCACATTCTTGAGTCTTCTTTTTTTCTAAATAGGAATTTTATTTGATTTGTGAATAAATTGGCATATCTACCTCTTGCAGATTGAGAAGCAAGAGAGAGAGGATCTGATTTGACCACTGAACTAACTGTTTTTCCTGGTGGTTTTGTCAGGAAGAATCTTCTGTATTTGTTGCTCAGTTTTTCTGGGTTTGTTTTTCAGGATTTCATGCTCGCCTGAATCGCCTTCCAGGAGCTGCTGCCCGTTGTCTCCGAAAAGGTCGGAGGAGGCTTGTTGGCAAGGTATTCCCTTTTGCAGGATAATAATTTTGTATTTCCAATGCTGCTCAGTCCTGAAGTACTATTCTAAAATGTCATGTGAATTGTTTTCTGCAGAAAGGGGCCCTGTGCATTTTTTGTTTTGTTTATTGTTTGATTTGTTTAACTGCTTTGACTGTCAGAAGCTGATTGAGTGACTAAGTGGATTTTAGGGCAGGTTTGGAGTGGCAAAGACAGTTGATCAGTGCTAAAAGCAGTATGAAAGGAGGTCTGAAGATGAATGACAGGGAATTTAAATATCAAGAAGATTTAGACAGAATGTAGGGGAAAATGATGATGGCATGAGACTTGTGCATGCTCATAATCTGAGACTACAAGGGCAGAGAGATGACTCAAAGGTTAAGCAAGGCCAAATTTTAGATGGGGAAGCAGACTGATATGAATGGCAGCAAAGGAAGGTGGTTTTAGCAGTTGCATTTTTAGTGGGGAGACAGAAGAATAAAAGGGTATATGCAATAATGCAGACAGAGTTACCCAGACCCATTGACTAGGTTTATTATATGTAGGGCAAACAACGAACAAGATGTTAGTCCTGTTTCTAAAGGAATAAGCAACACTTTGCAGATGCCTGTCTGAAAGAGGGAGGGATACACCTGGTCAGGTCTGGAGCTTGGAGTGTTGAGTGCTGCTGTCTGTTGTAAAAGGTATTTCTGAGAAGGAAGGTGTTGGCTGTGTTTGGCTTTACTTTTATGGGGATGTGCTCTGTGCTTTTGAAAATATTGGCATATATTCTGAGCTGACTGGCTTTAGAGAGTCTGTTAGCAAGGTGTGTTAGTGGGGCCTGGATTCTAGAGGAGTGCGACTTCTTCCTTCTGTTCAGTCACACTTGCAAGATCCTTGTTTGCCCCTTCTTTCTTCCACTCACCTTGTTTAGTTGTAACCGGCGTTTAAAATATGAATCCTCAGCTGGCAAGAGACTGGCTTTGGGTAGGGTTCCTCAGGCCACCTGCAAGTGGCTGGGCCTGTTGGCAGCACCTCTAATGATCCAAATGAGAAGGATAATATTTACTTGTTTAATTCATCTTCATCACCTTAAAGGGATCTTTGTCATTTGCAGCGGAGGTCACTGCTCCCCCTTCCCCATCTCTCTCTAAATTGTAATCATAAATAATGAGTTTCATTCAGAGCTCCCCGCCAGCAAGCTGCTAATTACCAAAAGTACGGCTTGTAATTTACACAGTAATAAACCGTAAATTTAAACATTACGGCACTTTAAGTTAATAATTTTCCTGCTGTAACAAATAGCCCATCTTTTACCCCTGCTGCTACAACTCCCCCCAAACTTTGAGTGTGTTTTGCCTATGTACCTGGCACAAACTGTGAAGAATCTTACCTGTGAAAGCCTTTTACCTTGATCTTCAGACCCTTACTGCAAAGTGTATTTCTTTCTTGGAGGTAGTTGCTATGCAGATGTGAACAGCTGGTGCTTCAGGCTGTGTGTGTACGTGTATGCCAGCATCAAGCACCTACACAGGGCAGTGTCTCACAGGGAGAAATGTGCTCCCAGAGCAAGTCCTTTCTCCTAGGATCTACCTTTTCTTTAGCTGCTAGAGGTCCTGCTGCTGAAATGCTGCTTTCAGAAAGGGCAAAAGCTTCATGCATACTCCTTTCTTCATTCACCTGTGCTTGGTGAATCACCATTGTTGGTGGGACAGTGTGATGTCCTGTCTCTCAGCCTGTTTCTGGCCCAGCTGACCGCAGCAACCTGGAAATAAGCACTTCTCACCCATTTCCCTTGTCCTTAAGTGCATCCTTGTGCTGCATACTTTGTACAGGTTCAGTCCTTGGTGTGCCCCTGCGCAAGCAGATATTGTCACTAAAATAATAAAAAACAAGCCCCACAAATAAAACTAATTATTTTCTGCCATTCTAATTAGTTAAATCGGCTCAGTTGAGGTGCTAAAAGGAGAGGGTGAATATGTTTAGCTGAGAGTGGGCTGGGAAGGAAAGGATGTGGCCCAGGGGAGTAAGATCTGTTCTTACTGGCAGCAGCAAACTATTATGTCTGCTCACTGTGTGAGAATCTGCAACCTTTTACCTGTCTTTGTGTTTCAGGAGACCTCCATGAGCACTCTGGGCACCGAGAGGCTAGGTCATGTTGTTAGTGATCTGCGCCAGAAAGAGTAAGGCCCTTACCAGCTGTTGTGTAGAACTTTGGGAGGGGAGGAAGAACTATAGGGTCCTCTGCCCTCCTGGGACTGAAGGGAATGAAGAGCTGGGTGGTAACTTAAGCATGCAGTGACTTGTGGAATGGGAGACAGTCCTCTACTGGTGGCTCCTCTGTTTTCTTATTTGCAATTGCTGACTTCCCCCTTTTGTTTATAAGGCTGCCCCAGTGTGTGGACGCTGCTCAAATGCCCTTTTGGTTACAGTCAGCTTTTTCTTTCCCCCTCCCTTATAATGTGCCATTGCAATAACTGCAGATCTTCTGCATAGTGTAAGACGGCTGAGCCCTATATGTTAGTTATTAAAAAGCTTCTGTGTGGAGTCACGCTATGGGCGCATACCCAGACTGCAGAAACGATGCTGACAAGGCAGCTGCGAAAATGCTTTCTCTTTTTTTGGTGTTCTGTCTCCTTCCCCAATTAGTGTGTTTAAATTGTAGTCAGCACTGGAAATAGTCATGGTGTGTATCCTTTGGCATCACTCTAATGCTATTCTTGTTGGGCAATGGATAGGTAAGGGTGGCACCTCTTGACTGAAGTGCAGTGGGTCCAGCCTTCACTAGCTGTGGGTATCCAGTTTTCTTCCTTGGATCTGAAATTCGTTGTTCTTAATATGAGTCCTGCTGATGTTTAATCTTTCTCCTTCTCCCTCCATCTTTGTTTTTCCCTTCTCTCCTTACCCCCAAACCTTCTTTCCCCCTCTCCGCCCCCATTTTCACTCCTTCCTTGGCATTGCTCCCACCTGTCCTTCCGACTCTGCCTCCTTCCAGTTTTTGGTTACCATCCATGGGGAAGAGAGATCGCAACCAGGTAAGCTGACTCTGCTCTATGTTTTTTATTTTCTTGGTTTCCTTCTCTCTAGAAAGAACAAAGTGCCGGCTTCTGATTTCCCACACACTGTGGCCTGTGCACATGAGGTAAGGCGGCCTGTCCCTTCTCATTTTGGTAACTGGTGTCTTCTGGGCTTTGAACACAACCCATGGCTTTGGCATTATATTGTCTATTTAAATGGAATAGCTCAGGATCTCCTTTTGTTTATCTCCCTGTTTCAGGTTAGTGCAGGCCGCCTTCTCTGACAGCGAGTGGGAGGGAAAATGCCTCTTGGCAGGAGGAACTTTGGCCTCTCAAAATTCCATAAGAATTGGAACATTTTTCTCTTTTTAAATGCTTTGTTTTGTCTTGTTCGGCTCAGGCTTCTACCTGATAGTCTCATCAACAGAGAAGAGAAAAAAAATGGTGAGCTGATTGTAGTTAAATAGCAGCTGTAACAGGAAAATGTAAGAAGTGATAAGCAAGAGAAACAGGCATTCTTTTAACTGCAACTCTCATGTATGCACTTTTATATTCTTCAGTAAGTCTTTCATAGCTTCAGTGTTAGGAGGCTTTTTTACTTAAGATATAAGTTCTTGATAGCAGAAAGCAAAAAGGATCTTCCATTTCAGCAGTCGTGTTGTAACAGTGTTCCTAGCCACACACACTCCCTTCTATTCCTTTGCAAGTTGGTTTTTGGTTGGTAAGCAGTAGGATTGAAATCTGGTTTACCCTTCAGGTGACTAAAAATACATATATGGCAAGAAATAATTTTCAGGCCTTTATGCAATTTTGTATTTTCTGTTAATGAGAACATTTCACATACCATTTTTACATTGCTAAAGATAAGAATCATAACTACATAAGCTTTAAAATGACCAAAATAAATTACTTTTGTTTTTCTTAGGTGAACTTGAATCAGCTACAGAGGGTTACTGGTGATTTTCCCCTACTGTGCAGCTGCAGTGTTACTTCACTGACAGTAAACTAACAGTCAGGCTTAAGGAGGAGTGCCCTGATAGCAGCGGCTTTGTGGTGCATAGTGCCTCTTCTTTCTCAGAAAGGTTGAAGGCAAAGGCTTAGTACTGAGTTCTAGAGTTGCAGATAGCTTTTATGATGAGTCCTGCTACAGCTGTGGATTATTCATTTGTCCTTATTTGAAAATGCATCAGTAATCCTAGGAATACAAGAAAAGTGTTCTGGAGATTGGTGTAGCACTTTGCAAAGCAGATGCAAATGAATTTCCTGCTTGTGGTGTGAATTATAAATAAAGAGGAGATGCTGAATGGAAGTGTAATGCAGGTACCCCAGAGAAACTACCAGTCTAAACCTTTTATTTGCATACTGAGCAAAGTTTGCTCCATGCATTGATTGACTAGATTATTCCATTTCTGTCCTGACCTTTAAAAAAAAAAAAAAAAAAAAAAAAAATCTTAAGAGTTGCATCTTCTACAACAAGCTGTCTTGCACAGGTTTGATGCCTTTAAGATTTGTTTAGTGTATGTCTAGCAAAGGATCTAAGATTAGCCTGACCACGCAGCGTTTCAGAAATTTGTTTTAAGCAGTTTGCAAAGAAAGCTTGTGAGGTGGGTTGGGAGTGGGAGGAGCAGCTTACTTGCTGTAGAATGAATTGGGAGCTCATTGTGAACTGAACCTGGTGGGCCTGAGTCTTCTAGAGGTCTGCTTCGGTGATACATATGACCATAGGGAGTACTGGAACTGCTCTGTGGGAAGTTCTTTGTTTGCACCATTCATAACAGTGACTTTTCTCTCTACAATGTGAAGGTAGACAAGGGGCTTCCTGAAAGGGAGGCAGACTTTTTGCTCATGGCATGCAGCAGTAGAGCTCTTTGAGTATGCTCTTAGTCAACCAGCATTTGTAATAATGCGAGTTGAAAGAAGAGTGTGCTTATAAGGCTGTCTGTTGTGAGAGGACAATTATGAGATTTGCTGTTGCACCCCGTGCTAGCCTTTTGTCTGAAGTGAGAGTCAGTTCTCACCTAGTCTCACCCCTTGATGTGTTGGAAAGGTCTCCTTATACTATATGAACAACTATAGGGAATAGATCTGAGCAGCTGTATCTGGAGACTATTTCTTTTAACGCTTTGCTTAAATAAAATCTCTTGACTTTCCAGTTCAATCCGTTATCTCCTCTGTACTCTCTGGATGTGCTTGCTGATGCTTCCCACCGAAGATGCTCACCAGCACACTGCACTGCCAGGTAACTCCCTTGCTCTGCTCTGTTGGGGTTGTCTCACTTCCCTCCCATGGTTATATTCAGTAGTGTTATGTGGTCTGAACAATACTCATGGACCTGGAAGTTAACACACTTTTCCCTAGGAGGCCTGTGTTCAAACTTAGTATAAAACATACTGATGCAGATTATTTGAGAGTCTCAATACACTAAGTGCTTAGAGTATATGAAACAGTGTATGACAGACAGGCAGAACATACCGTGCTTTTAGAAATAAATGTGATCTGTTCTGGATTGTGCAGTGAGTTGCTGCACGTCTGTTGTATAGGTACAAATGGGCATAGTATTGTTGCCCACTATTAAAATCAGAACAACATGAGAGGGAAAGTGCTGACAAGCTCGTGTGGGTGACATGCTGAGGCATTTTGGTATCCCGGGTGCCTAAAATAGACCCTCTGAACAGATTCAGAACTCACCTGAGGTGACCTCTAATGGCTTGATATCTCTCTCTATTGCTATAGCCGAAATTTAGATCTGGTCTGGCCAAATGTTGAGGTATATTTGAGTCTGCATAGTTGGGGTTAATATGCTATTCAGGCACCTTCTGCTGACTAATCCTAAATTAAATTTGAGTGTTGGCCTTGGAGGTGATTCCTGTTCTTGTGCTGGAGGTGACTATCTAAAGGTAAGGTGCCCTTGAGCTCTTTCCCCGTGCAAGGAGACAAAGCCTTGATTGGGACACAATTCTACTTATGTGCTTGTATGAAGGACCAAATCTGAAAGAAACGTCTGGACTTTCAGCTTCATGGTTTTCTTTCCCTTGTTAATTAGCAAATAGAGCATGAAAAATGTACTGAGGTTATATGTGTCTGAATGAAAGCTTGGCACCGACCCAGCAAAGCCTCTCCTCCCACTGGCTTCTGCAGGGAATTTTGTGATGTCGCACCATGACCTCATGCTGCTGTAGCCAGCATGTTAAAGCTGGAAAGGGGGAGGGAGGAAGAAATCAGCTCTTAAACATTCAACTGGATGAGAACAAAAAGAATTCAGAAGATTGTGCATCAGCAAATTGGTTCCTTTCTGTGCTTTTGCCCCAGTCTGGGGATGTTTTTTGCCCATGAAGCAAGAAGATTGATTGGTCTCTTCATTTACAGCTAAGATAACCTTTCTTGTGCATTGAGGGTTTTATGTAGTGCTCTACAGAAGTTTGTCTTCCAGAAGGGAGAGCTAGACAAATCCTGATCATAAATTCAAACAGGGCAAAGTCTCTACCTTTATGATGTTCAGTGAAGGCCCTTTCCAAAGCTACTGGTTATGGCAAGGGATTTCTAAACCTGGAGGGATCATGTTTGCTTGGTTTTGCTGAATATGTAGTCTAGTTAACCAATGAATATATGCTTGGTTCCTTCCTCTAATGAACAGATGACTGGTATCCTGACAAACATAATCCCCAATGAATTGTTACTGAATGTTGGCAGAGAAGTTGTCCCATCCCAGAGGCGGCTGTGTTTTTAAGTGCCTGTAGTTTGAGAAAGGAGTTCCTATTTTGGTGTGAAATGTGCTCAAGAATCTCTGTAGGAGAAAGAAATATGGAAAGAATGAATGTGTTATGTGTCCCAATGTATGTGGCAAGGATTGAACTCTTCAGTGCAAGGTGCTTGTTTTATGTAAAGATGCTGCCAAGGGCACAGAAGGAAATCGTTTCTTCACAAAATGTTTTCTTGACAATAGTTATTCTTCAGGTGCTTCAAGAACTAAGCCTATTAGTAGTCCATTTTCTTACAGGATGTTCAGATGATTCCTGTAAGCACTGTTTAGCCATTGTCCCAGTTAATATCTTCCTCTTTTGCCATGGATGGAGTCAATTCCAGTAGTTTGTGCTTTAGTAAGCTCCTAACAGCTTGTGCCTCATGCTGGAGAAACTCAGAAATTTGTCAGAATGGGGTGTGTGTGTGTGAAGCTAATCCCCTGAGAATGATATGAAATGTACTAGAGAAGAAACTGTCTTGATGTTGTGGACATCCAATTTCTTCAACCTGATACCCACTGTGCCATGCAAAATTACCTCTGTCTGTTTAGTTTCTGCTATCACGAATTTGTCCAGTGGAGTATAGTTACCAGGTGGATTCTTTTCTCTCCCATGGAAATATTTTCTTTGTCTCAGTTGTGGATTTTGGTGCAGTTCATCTGGAAATGCAGTTCATCTGGAAGACTGGTAACCCACTGCTTCGCTTAAGCAGAGCTGAAGGCCAGAATACTGAGCACAGTTGGGGGTGTTCAAGGAAGACTTTTCAGTGTCGAGGAGGTTCTATGTAGACGGTTCCTTGGGAAGTCTTATTTGAAAGGCTGTATAAATTGTACACTACCAAGATTACCTTTCTTGCTTTATGTCTGTGATGAGAAGAGATTTCATTCAAAGTGTATGCACAGCACTGGGAATTTCACACCCATCATTAGAAGCAGTTTTGTGTGTGTGGTGACTGTTATCATTAGTGGTATAATTTTATTTTGTGAAGTGAGGAGAGTTCCTGCTTTCTTGCAGTCCTCCCGAGGGACGGCTGGTGTATTAATTTGCTGTATTGCCTCCTGGCTGTTCCCAGGCTGTTTTTCCTCTTCATCATGGAATTTTTAATGGCCCTGCTGCCTCTCGGGAGGCATGCAAGGAAGAGTACCTCAGGGATCTCTTCCTTTTTTCACATGCCTATAATTACTCTCCTTTAAGAGCACAAAGCGTTTGCTAATCATGTCTTGTCTGTTAAGGTTTTGGCTTGACGATGCAGGCTGTTAAAAGCAAGCAAGCAGAGACCTGCATGGACAGCCCAAGTGATCCTTCCCCTCTTTTGCCTCTGCCCATTTGCCTTTCTGGGAGAAAAGAGTGGTCTGAACAGAATTTTCTTCTTGAACTCCTTCTACTTAAGAGGATTCTGTACAGGCTCAAGTGGAATATCTTATTAGATTTTGGTTATTCAGTGGCTCTATCAGTGAGAAGATTTTATAGGTTGTTGGTTGGTGGAATGTTATTCCCTTGAGGCAGGGTAAGAGTTTCAGAAGGGCCTAGAGCCAATGTTCCCTTCAATTTGAGTTGGAATAGCAGGTAGAATAAGAGAGGAAGGTAGAAGATAAATTGTCCCTAATGCCATTTATTGTTTGCCTAGCCATGAAAATAGGGTTATGGGTGAAAAACTCAATTAAATGTTCCCACTGGAGGTCATAGGAAAAGTGGACCTCAGATGGCAAGTAGATGTTGAAGGTGGAGATTTGAAGAATTATGTTAGAGAGACCTCTGAACAGTACAGATGAAGCTAAGAAAATAGCTTTGCATGTACTCTCAGTTAATATTAACTGTAAACCTAGAGTTCAATTGGGTTTAGAAGCGAGTCTCTCATCTTGCCTGGAACATGGGATAAAGATCTAAAGGGGTGAGTAATCATCTTCTAGTAAACTCCCAGTTGCTCCATACCCTGGATTTGGTGGTGCTGTTAGAGCGAAAAGGCTTGAATGTCTCTAATTCTAGTTCTGGCTCTGTAAATATGCTCATCAAAGTAAACCTTGCTCTTTCTCTTTTGTATCTGTGCAGAGATCCTGACATTTCTGCCTCTTACCCAAGTATGTGGAAGTATAGGGATTGCCCACAATGTCAAGCCTTTCCTGAGGAAACTGAAGGAGTGAACGGATGTTCACAATTCCATGCTGTCCCGCTTGGCCAGGGCAGTATCCAGTTCATTCCGCACAACATATCCGCACATCTTCATCTTCCTGGAATTGTCTTTATGTAAAAATGTCTGCTGTCAACTGCTTTAGGGATCTTTCTCCCTATTTTTTTTAAAACTTTTTCCATTTAGCTGGATCACTTTCATGTCTTCCTTTGCTAAAGCCTGGCTAATATTGCAGTTGGGGATATAACTGAATTCTTCTGACAGGCATGCAACGAACAGCAGCTATCAACCTACTGTCACATGCAATTGTCTAATGCTCCCACTTTGGTGAATCCTAATTCTCTGGAGTGAAAAATAAATTCCCCTTAGCTTCAGAATTTTGTTTACTTGCTATTCCTTTTTTTCCTATGAAGCATGTTGCCATTATGAAATCTGTGTACTCAGCAGGTCTAGCAAATATTAGGGCTCTTTCTGGCACAGATATCATGTGATTCAGTATGAAAATAGAGAACGCAATATATGGGATCACATCATCTCTGCGTAGAATGCTTGCCTGGAAAACTAGAAGAAAATGTGTTCACTTGCATTTGCCACACACAGACTTTTAGGAATGGAATTGCCACGTCATTGGAATGCTTACTTGAGGAACACACTGCTGCTGCTGCATGAAGACCTATGAGATTCGGATGATTTAAGAAGTGAGTTGACATGTTGGTGATTTTGGAATTTGAAAATGTGCTCTAGAAGCTCTCTCATGAGGCTCTGCAGGGCAGAGGAGACTGCTATGCATAGGAAATATCTGCAGTGTGACATGATAGCAAGAACCACTTGCATGCATGGGAGCTTTGCGTGCAGATTGGATGAACAACTTGTATTAATTTACACCTGTTTTGTGTGGATCAGACTTGGGTGCCCAGCTGGCTCTATAGTCAAAGAGGAGGAATAACTCTGCTTTTACTATTAATTTTGTGAAGCCGCCATCAACAGCCTCAGGTAACACTTCAGGGCTTAGAGAGAGAGCCTTTTATTTGGCCTGTGTTTGCTGGGAATATAGCATCACAACAGCAACAGCTGGGTTGTGTGGCGTTTTAGTAGCAGTATCCTTATTAGAAGGCTGTCTCTGTTGAACATTTACTTTAACACGAGGATAATAGCATCCCTTGTTTGTATGACAGTAGATTAATGGCTGCCTCTCACTCCATAATCCAAGTGCTTTGCTTCCTCCAAGGATAGGCTTAGAATAAAGATTGTCAGCAGAGAAGCTGGATGATATGAGATTACAGCGAGAGGCATACACCCCCAAGTGTGTGATGTGCCTTCTGCCTCCAAGGCGGCCACAGACTGTCACAGTTAGCTTTGTAGAGTCTTCTCAGAGACCTCCGTTGTGAGATTGAGGTGTTTTTTACCCCAAATTTTGAGAGAGTGGACATCACAGGATAGACTTTTCACAGATGACGAGGGTTTCAGGGGCCTGATGCTGTTCAGGTTCTTTGTGGGCTGGTGTCTGCTTGTGCTCTGTATTGTCTGCCACAGATTGTACTGCCAATCATAATTTTCTGTGGAAACCCTGTGGCAGATGTAAAATAGTGGCAAGCTCCTGTGACCCTGTAGTCCAGCATGTGGTCACCTCAAACTGCAGGAGTGAGATAGGTGTCCTGTTTATGCAATTACAATTCATTAAAAAAAAATATATAAATAAAGTCATGGAATAAATATGTGGAAAAGAAAAGAAAGGAAGCTTTACTTCTGACACATTAGAGACAGCAATGAATCTCAGCTTTCTACATAGCAAAGCCCGCTTTTTCTCTGGTGTGACCTGCATGCAGAATCAGGTACCTTAAGTACTATGTTAAGAACAAGAGACAAATCCATATTTCCTGGATAATTCCTTTAGCTTGTGATTAAAAAAAAATAATCATCACTGTCAGAAAGACACTATAGACTTTTTGTCATATAAAACCATCTTTTCTATATGTATGTAATTTCTCATTCACTAACTCCTGGTAGTGAGAGGCTGCAGTGCGAGCTGGATATATTGCAGCCATCAGCGTAGCTGCACTTTGGACCCTGCTTTGTTTCTCCAGGTGTGTTCTGCTTTTTCTTTTCCCAGGTTAGAATTTCAGTCCTCTCTAGACTGTAAACTAAGCTTTCACATTAGTCTCTGGTCACCTAGCAGATCCAACTGTGACTGAGCACTGTGACTTTGGTTTTCTCTTATGATCAACCAGCAATAGTCCAAAAGTAACCAGGCGATTATTTTCTCATTACTGTTTGTGCAACATTGAAGAAAGTATAGAAGCCTAGCAGAAGAGATTGAAAGCCAGTAAGGACAGAGTAAGTACCATTCTAGTTTCTCAGTTTAGGCCCAGATCTTTCATCCTACAAAGCTCTGTGCCTCAGACTTCTTCGCAGAGGGGCTTGTGACAATGCAAGAATGTACATTTTCTGTCAGTGTTTCCTCTCCGCCCACTTCTATTCTACATCGGAGTCATTTTTAAACTGTTCAGAAGAGTTGTTAAAATTCAGCTTTGGCAGAAAAACTAATTCATGGTTGCAGCCTGTCGGTGAGACTTTCACAATTTATAGTTCAGCCTGTCCACTGCAATGTTGTGTGCTGTGCATACCCATGATCTGACTTTCCTGGAGGTGGTGTTTCTAGGAGTCTGCTGTTCTGAACTAGGATTCACCAATTCTATTCTTTTACTGATGTAGCACCTGTATGTGAGCTAGTGATTAGAAATTAAGGTTGAAAAGTGTGGTATCTACCAAAAAATGCATATTTTATAAATTATACATCAGACACCCTTTCTGTCCGTGTCTTAATGAGGACTATCATCCCTGCATGCATTCTTCTGCTCCTCTCTCTCCCAAGGTACCTACCACCTGGAGATTCCCTGTATGCAGATTTATGGTGCCCGTAAAGCGCACCAGCCACTTGAAACTGACACTTTTACCACCAGGTCAGTCAGAGCCAGTGAGTAATCAATAGGTTCCTGATTTACGAACTGAAGTGTGGGTGATCAATATGGGATAAACCTGAATGAAATACATGTTACAGAGACAATTTATGACCTCTGAGCCTTTGTGTGTTAGAGGCAGGGCTGCTAGATGCAGTGTCCTTGCTATTAGTCTCTAGCTGGAGTATGATTTGCCTTTACTTTCACTACAGGAAGGGATTCTGAGATTCTCATATTCTGCTTCCATTTTTCCTTTTTTTTTTTTTTTACCCCCTGTGTAATCGTGAGGTAAGGTTAGATGTGGTTTGAACATGGAGCTGAGAGCCAGGAGCTCTTATTCGAAATCTACCTGTAACATTTGTGAACTGGGAAAAGTTGCATAAAGTCTCCTGGAAATGATAGTGCATACTTCTTCCCTAGTCCATAGTGATCCTCCACCAAGGATCAGCTGGCTAATGTTGGTGTAAGTTCATAAAATTAAAAAGGGAACCTTATTATTATTGTGTGATAAAATGAGTTGGATTATTATATATAATTATGTAGTCATCTAGTTAGTAATCTAATACTGTATCACTGATGCAAAATAAAAAAACCTGAAGTTCCACTTGATGGAGGCTATCTTTTCCTTGGGCCTAGATGTTTCAGAATATATGGTAGAACTGTGCTAAAATACTATATAGCCACTATGACAATCATGTACAAAAGCAGTTTTTAGCATATGTGAAGTCACTTAGAGGTTAGTCACTTATGTGTACAAACACAAGATTTGAATATGCAGTCTATAGGTGTGCTAGTATTTTTGAAAGCCTTTACTTCATGATTTCAGGAGACTTCTGTGTCTGATTATACTAATATGTGTTCCCAGATTTGAAAAATTGGCTGTCAGTGAAACTTAGCACAATTTTAAAATTTTTGAAACTATTCCTTAATGTCAGATTTAGATGACAGATCTTGTAGACTTCTTGTAGAACTTTTGAATTTTAGTTGAGAAGACAGAATGGTAGATATTTCTTTCTTATTTTGTGGTTGCGCATTTGTTACAGGTAAGTAGGTAGACTCAGCAGCATTCAAACAATTTATAGTTTTGGCTGGTATAGGAATTTTTCGTGCTCCCTACACTGTTCCGTATAGCCACAACAGCACACTGGTTTTGCATCTAAAATTGTATATATTATAAATATGCTGCCTTTTTTTTTAATAGATTTTGACATGGAAATATGAAGCCATGAACTCTTCCTTTTGTTATCTGTAAAAGATTTCTGTACTTGATAAATGTGTTTGTTAAACTTTCAGTTTTATTTTTAATCAAAATAATAAGCTTTAAAGACACAGAAGCTTTTCATCACTTAATTGTCAAAATTTATATGGTTCCAATCTTTACACCATGCAAGCACCTCACAATCTTTAATGGGCTTTATTTGCACAGTAGTTCTGCATTTTGCATGTCAGATCTGGTGCAGAAAGTGACCAAGGAACTTACCAAAGAAACTCCGTTATCTCAGACAAAGCAGGGATTTTAACCCAACATCATTGCTAAATTATGCATTTGTATTCATTATGGATTGTATTTGAGAAAGTTCTCTGGTCTGCTGCCAAGACTGTCTTTTCTGAATTAAACTTCTCCCTACATCTAGAACTTTGAGTAGTGCTCAGTTCAAGTCAGTCCCAGTAACGCAGGTTTCTTCTTAATTGGCAAATGGTTAAACTGAAGTGGTCATCAGTAGGCTTCAGACTTAACAGTTGGTATGACCAGGACAGATCGTGCCTTTCAGCCAGTTTACCGGTGCGGCAAGGCTGTATTACCATAAGCCAGATTCAGCTGTTTTCACAGCACTTTCATAAGGAAATAATAATTTTGAAAATGCACGAGGCAGTTTTGCATTCCTAACTTTATGAGTTTACTACTGTAATGGAAACAATATGTATGGACGTTTGGAATACAGGTACATTCTAAGATGACTCTACAGTACTAAATAGGTTGCAAACTAATTTCTGAATAAGGAAGCGAATATCATGCAATTTCTTTAAAGAGCAATCTTGCAGACATTTGTTATGCTTTATAGAAGTAGTGGTAGGACATGTGTCATATCTCTGCTTGATCACATCTTTACTTATGCAAAGAGTTATTTTAAAGTTAATACAAAACCAGATCCTTTAAAGGTTAAGAAATAATTATTCTTCTGAGCAGTTTATGTGCGTGAGTTCTTAAAAGAAATGGGAGCATAATCGTGTATTAATGAAGAATGTGAGGAAAGCTTCCCTGAGAAGCTTTTGATTTGTACTGCCTACTAGTTAAGAAGCTGATGGGAAGATGGGAGTCGGAGGGTGATTGGCCAGAGTCTTACAGGAAGGTGATACTGGAACAGAGTTTAATTTGTTTTAATTTCTCTATAGGCAAGCAAATGTACACCTGGGACCACCATGTTCAAGGGACATCAAGAGGAAGCGAAAGCCAGCTGCAGCATCCATGTCCAGCCCAACATCAGGTAACCTGGATTTATCTGTGTGCCAGCATTTCTAAAATCGTGTCCCTCTTGAGCAAAGTGCCGGAGTCACAATAGTCAAAAATAGCATTACCTTGATTTGAAACTAATGAAACGTGTGTGAGAAAGGCAATGTGTGAGAGAGAATATCATGTCTTTTAGCATAGCATCAAAAGCTGCCTACTAAACAAATCTTTGAGGATGCAGCTATGGTAAGTTAATACAATTTACAGTGCTTCAGTGTACAGTGGGTAATAATCTGTTTCTTCATAAGGTCTTATTTCCACCATTCCTAAATTATGCAGTACATGGTAATAGGGAGGTGACCAGTATGTACAGTGTGTTCTTTCAGTGTTGGGCTGACATCAGCTGGTGGCTCTGGTGCCCTTTTTCAGGGTGTTTCTAGACACTTTTACAGGAGTGGAAATCTGGCAATTTTTGTATCATCACTGGGTGAGACCACCTATTCCTTGGGAGTTGTCTTACTCTTGTGGATGAAAATAGTCACTTTTTTCTTTTTTCATCCTGTTCTGGGGATGTAGTGATTAAAATGCTGGTTTATTTTATGTGGTATATTTCTGGAAAGTGATTGATTACTCATCGAAATCTGAAAAAAGTTTCAATCTGCAGAACACAGAGGGGTTTAGGAGACTTCTTTCTGGCCTCTCACTGTACCTGCTCTTGAAATATTTTGCCTGCTATCAAGTGACCCATGTTCTTACAACTTAAAAAACTATTGTAATCCAGTGACAGAGTGGTGGGTAAGCTGATGGGAAAAGTGGTGATGTGAAAACAGTGGGGAAGGTCAAAGGAACTGATGATGAATAGGAGGAATGAAGCTTGGATTTCTTCCTTGGGCTGGTGGATAGACAGCAGAATAATGAAGTAGGGAAGAAAGCTGTGCTAGCTCTCCAGGCCACAGATCTGGATTACAGACTCTCTGAAAGGTTCTGTATCAAAAAAGAAGAGGAAAAAACTCATTAAATTAATAATCTGTTGCTCAGTAAGTGTCATCTGTTATTGACTCTTTATTTAGGATATTCTTCCCTGGCTTTTGAGTATTCCATGCTAGGATATTCAAACTTCTGTAGTTAAAGGGATAGTAAAATATATCCGTAGCCACAGAATTTTAGTTCTGGCATACTAGGTTTTCTTGGTATGAATGCTAGTGTCTCACTGTCCCCTGTTACCTGTCCATTTATTTATTGTTCAGAGTGTATTCTGTACTGCATTGTTGGTCACTTTCTGTAGGGAGAGCTACTGTTTCTATGCCTACATGTTTCAAAATATTATGTAAATTGTACTTAACCTGACTAGAAAAATTGTGTAGTGAACACTTTTTGAAGAGTTGAATCTGCATCTGGAGTGGAACTCAGCACTGGAAAATAGCACAGAGGTTTGAAAGGTTGGGTGGGGTTTTTTTGGTCGTTTGTTTTTTTGGTTTTGGGGGGGCGGGGGTGGGGTGGGGAGGATGAGGGAAGGAAAAGTACAGTATGTATTACAAAATAAGTAAGGAGAGTGTAGTTACTGGAATCCAGACAGGATGCTTGTGCTGATCATCAAGAGAAAAGTGCTGCAACGTTTTTAAGGGTCAGAAATGATAAAGATCTCTTCCTTACACCCTGTTTAGAAATATCCCCAGCCAAGTTAACAGCTATGGGCCAGGTTTGCTACAATACTGACTTGTGGAAAGAAACTTTTTATGATTGGGTAACGGAAGCTGTGTCCTAGCTGACACCCTACAGCAGTCTCCCAGTTGCAGCTGGAGCACAACCTGGGCATGTAACTTGGAAACTTCTGAAGTCTGATGGTACTTCTGTCAAAGGTGATCTGACTGTGGAATTACTAATGCCTAAAGAAATACACAGGATTACTCTGCAATAATGTAGAATTAACTGAAGACTCTTATGCTTGTTAGATATTGATGAGATAGAGATTTTTCTCCCTTGCCATGCATCTACTCGTCCCTACATAAATGTCTTATACTGGGGTTCCCCTGTACCTGAGGAATCATGGCAGCCTCATTTTCTCACTACAGAGGCTTTTTATGTTTATGGTGTTTTACTTCTGCAAAAGATGAAACACAGGTGAATCAGAACGCAGGCCTATGCCTGTCACTGCAGGCACACAGAGTGCTGGATTTCTTCACCTTTAAATAGCTCCTTAGCTGAGTCCAACTGCTCTCGTCTCACTTGTTGACCAGGTCCTGCTTCAGTGATCTCCTTTTTTGCAACCTGAGTGCCCCATGGAGGTGAAGGACACAGCCTGAGCTGGCTCCATCAGTCAGCAGAACAAATGGGCTTGCTCTGCCGAACATCGGGCCATCTCGGATTCCACCTCTTTTATAGAGATGAGTGATGAAGAGGGGCTCGTTCCGCTTTGCCGCTGTATTAATACACATCAGGGGCCAGCTCCCGGCACTAAATCACGCTACTGCATACATCTGTTATCGGACTCCTCACTAGTGTGATGAACAAGACTGCAGATAGAGGCTTCCTCGTGTCATTCTTTATAGGATTTTCCTAAAAGAATAAATAGCTCAAATCTCTGCCAACACTCTCCCCTGTCATTGTGATGAATTTAGCTTCTTTCTTAAACATGCAGCTACAAATCTTCCCCTGTCGCCTCACCCCCCCACCATCCACAGAAAGTTTGGAGTTGAATTTGGCTGAAATCAGAAGATGTTAATAAAAGGCATATGAGATGTGGATGCTATCTCCCTTCTAGCTGCAGGAATGAGAGAAGGGAGCTAGAGATATGTTTATTTGGAAGCCAAGCAAACTAAGTTTATTCCATGTCTTCTCACGTATTTTCATGAGTGTGAGTATTTATGGGTTCTGGTAAAGCATCTTTTGTCAGAGACCCTTGTATGAACATCAAAAACCATGCATTACTGTAGCGGAAGTGCCTAGGTCTCTATTGTGTTGTTATAGCTTTAAACTTCTGGTATTAGTCCTGCCCTTTGAGGCTAACTGGCCTAAATACCATAACTGAGATAGCTGTTAAAGAATAGCATTTTGGGAAAAGGCATGGCTGTTGAGAGCAACAAAAAGTGGGTAGAAAATTCAGGATTCGTTTGCACTTCAGGAGGTGACTGTTATCAAAATTAAGTTGGGCAAATTTATGCAAATGTTGAAAGAGATTGAAAATGAAAGTTAGTGCTTTCCACACTAGACAGTTGAGCAGTGTGTGAGCCCTAAAGCATGAGGCTTTCATCAGGTAAGAACAAGAGTCTGGCTGGTGTAGTTTGGCAGTAGAATAAGAAAATCTGGAGGAAGTAAGACTGGCCGTACTGGATTAGACCAGAAGTTCATCCAGCTCAGTGACCAACAGCCAGTGCCTAGGTAAGAAGAAAGTCTGTAGTGATAAACGTCCTTTGAACTTTCAGTGATCTAAGACTTAGGGGCTTCAGAAGGCATGGATAGTGTCCTTGTGTTTAGTTACTTTCCGTTGCAGTGCAATAGATTTGGAATAATGTGCCCAGTGGCACAGCAGAGCTCGTCTGAGAAATACTGTAAAAAATGTTACTCTCATGGTAGTTATTCCCTGGTTTGAAAAGGATCTGAAGATGACTGTCATGTCTTCTGTTTGTCAGAATAGGCCACAAGTATAGATGGTTGTGAAAGAAATGGTGAACAATTGTCCAGCTTTACACTGAGGTTTTTTAGTGGTTTTGTGGTCCAGTCCCCTATTATATGTAGCAGTGCACATGGTAACTGGCATCCTATTCAGGTATTACAGTGAGTCTGGGGTAAAAATCTGCATAAACAGATTTTTGTCTGCCTTGGCATGTATTCACACTTAGCTTGTGAAAAATAATAATTTCTAAATGGTGCCAGTTAGCAGCCTCTGAAACTGCTTATCAGAGAACAGTCTGATGAGTAGTAGCAATTTGGTAAATTTTCCCTCCCCTATTTCTTGCTAATGCATTCACTCTTTGTCATGGTGTGATGGTACCCAGTAGCAAGAAGCCTGTTTCAGTCCTTTGCTTGCTTTCTTTTTATGAGCAAAGATGGAGAGCCTGAGTGGGGAGGCTGCTAGCGAGGGGCCAGTAGTGTAGTATTGGTGATCATTATTAGTTTAAGGACTTTGACTTACATTTTTTTTTTGCATGTTTCATATGACCTTCAGATGGAGGAAGTTGATGGGTTAGAGGTAAAATACGCAATGTACTGTTATCAGCTGTGTTGTTGTGGTTGTATGGGAATGACTCCCTGTTTTGGATGTACAGAAGCAGGATTGTTGGGGTTCCAGATCTGCTGAATGTGGAACCTCAAGCATTGAACGAGCTTTTTATTTAAACTTCAAAGCAATCAGTCCTCTAGTTGAGGCTTGTTATGGCCTCTTTATCCTTCATGCACTACAGAGCAGCAGACGCAACTTGTAATAAAAACACACAAACAACTATTATCTGTTTTGAGAATACAATGAAAAAGGGATGTGTTTCGTACCGAAGCAGTTACTTGTTCAAAAAAAATACGGTTGCCCCAAAGATTCCTGTGGCAATTACTTTTTTTTATCCTGCCCTGTTCTACTTGTGAGGATTGAGTGATTCGGGATACTGAGAACGGGAGTAAACTCTCATATCTCTAGGTTTCTGACAATCGTTCTGGAAATTTGGGTGACTGTTGGGTTGAGCTATGGATCTGCAAATCTCTCTCACTAATTATAGCCTGTCCCATTTTGAAGTGGTGGTTGTATTGAGAAAATGAGAATGGATTCCACCCTAGCTTAGCGAGTAGCTTCTTGTTATAATATGCTGATTTACCATATTGGATATATGTGGAGGTTCATGGTACTGCCTTTACTGGGTAAAGAGGGGAGGTATATTTTCCTCTTTAACTGAGCTTTGCAACCTGAAATTTGCCAAGCCTTCAGAGACTTTGAGATTCTCAGTTACAGGGTTAATTGAGTCTTTGTGGAGAGATCAAGTTATCTTCAGTTGAGTGATTATGAATTGATTCAGTTTAAGTATGGGACAGCTAAAGCTCCTGATTTTCAACAGGAACTTTGACTGAAGGAACTAGTTAGTGGACTGGGAACTTGGAGTTCTGAATGTGAGAATCATTAGGGCAAAGGTGTTAATGCTATCAAGAACCTATATTTCAAGGGAATTTGGCAGGGAAACTTGTAGGAATTCAGTAAATAATACGTTCATATAAGAAATTATATATATATGGCATTTGCCATGAAGTCACTTGTTCTAACTATTTTTTTTTATTGCTCTTTCCTACTCTCTTCCTCTGTTCCCCCTTTCCTGCAATTTTATATTCCAGCAACTTTATCTGTCCACATGGATGCAGCAGAGTCAGAGCTACCAGCAACACCATCCCTGAGATCCCAGAACTCTGAGTGGACAGGGAAAACACCAGCAGCCGAGAAAGCCGCTATTGCTGCCTCCAGTAACTTTTTTAAAACGCCACCAGAGAAGAGCCCTGGATACAGCTAAAAGGAAGCATTGCAACTGTAAAAGCTTGCTGGATTTTGGAAGTGTTTGACTCTGGTGTGTGTCTTCACCAAACGTCTTGTTTGGCAGTACTGATATCTTCAGTATTGGTGCGTGATGCGTGCCATCATTCAGACTGATCTGCGTGCCCCACATACCTAAATCATGTTTGTGGATCTATGTTTAAAAAAGGGTAATCAGTATTGGGACCGCAGTGGCTTTTAAAAATGTCCTTGCTGTTGCTGTATTTATTATGCATTCATCTCCTTCCCTGATGCCAGCTCATATGTGCTGGGTCATGTACAGATTCTTTTGAGTTTTCAGATCTTTCTTCACCCCCTGGACATGTTGCTTGTTCGTGCATTTGGCATTTTTGGGGTGAAAGTCCCACTACCGCCCAGGGAAGCAAAAGTCTTCCCCTGCTTTCTTCCAGGCCAGGAGGATTTCTTGGCTGGGGAATGAGGAGGGAATGCAAACAAGTTGAAACATGGAACCTGAATTCTGTATTAGCAGAATGTTTTCAGGCCATGTGCTAATGGACTCGAATCATGTTTCTTCTAGCAAAGCAAATAGGGTGCTTGTCCATTCAGAAATTGCCATTGGCTCACTGGCAGCATGGTCCATTTACACCTTTTCCTTCTCCCTTGTTCTGAATGTCTTTAGTCTTGCTTGTGCATTGCATGTTCTTTCCTGAGTCTCCTAATGGATAAGGATTTGGGAGAACTACTTGGCCATAAATCTGCGAGCTGGTGTCCTGGAAAGGAACCTGGGCCCTTGAATATCCTTGTGGTATGGTAGAGGATATACAAAACGTCCATTTCTCAGTGTATAAAGAAAGAAATGACTGTTAGCATTTCTAAAGGATGCTTGCCATTGAAGTTAACATGCCATTGAACAAAAAAGCCATTTAAAGTATCACCTGAGTTCAGAGCATTCTGGGTATTGATCAGACCACTTCTGTCTCATGTTTTCCCTCCCTTCAAAAAGTATTGTCTGCTATGCCTACTGGAGGTGTCTCCACCTACTGATGATTGTACTTTGCTCTGCAGCATACACAAGAGATTCACTTCTTTTCACAGCACTTCCACTTGGTCCCCTGTTACCTTCTGCCTTGCAGAATATATCGAGAGTGATTTCTTCCCTCTCTTCTTGAATTCTTGATCACACTCCACTTACTTTTCTTGAATTACTCTGACTGGAGCTTATTTTGGGCTGTGTTTCTAGAATGTATACCTGCATAGTATGTGTCAACGAACAGGTAGCCTCATGGCTTCTAAAGTCCTTTGAAAACAGGATATATTTGTATGCATAGAACTCTTTTTGCTTTCCTCACTGGGTGGAGCTTTCAGATAGGATTGTTTCAGCTTTTAAAATTAATTTTGAATGTGGGGGTGCAGTTAGCACTCTTAAGTAGATAACAAAATTTGCATGTTTTTAGTGCTTTTGCAGTGTTCTGCTCTCCCTTATAAATCAAATAGCTGAGGGACAGATTTGATTGTGAGGATATAAAGTGATGATTTATATTTAACTCTGTATTAAAATGTTAAATGGTCATAACATACACAAAACAAAAATTGAATGACTCACTACGTCATGATTGACAAATATAGCTATATTACAGACACTGTCTGTGTCTGATCCCCTAATACCTGCTTATTCTTGGGGAGAGATCCAAATTGGATTTATATTTTGCAGCCCAAGCAAACTGTCAGATCCATCTGTGTAAATCCCTCTCAAACCCTTTTTTTTTTTTTTTTTTTTTTTTTGTGGTGGTATATTTTAGAACTCATTAGAACAGGGAAGGCCCTTTTACCTTGCTGAAGGAGTACAGAGGTCAGTTTGGACTATGAGACAAACTGTAAGGGTTTTGTGGAAAGAGGAGTGTTCCTGTTTTAAAGTAGTCACTGGATTGTCTTATTTTGTACTCATTTTGACCAGTGGTGCTTAAGAGGTAGCACAGGAAGTCTCAGCACTGGAGGGCCTGTAATCTGGAGCATACAAAGACAAGGTAAACCTGAAGAGTAGTAGCTTGACTATCTAGTACTCATAAACATAGTGAAGGGGAAAGGTAGTCACATTCTCCTGACAACCTGCAGATAAATTTTAGGATTGGAAGCCTTGTAACCTAACTTGCAGGCTGCTTTAGTGACAGGGAGTGGTCCCCTAAAAGACCACTTTGTGCAATTTGTGCAATTGAGTGTTTTTAATCTCATGAAGGATCCTTCACAACCTCTCTTGGTTTGAGTCTATTCAACAGGCTTACTCAGATTACGGAGCATTCAGCTAAAATTTTAAATTTTGGCTGTTTTGTTCCCCTTTTTAAAACGAATTCTGATATATGTTGCTACACTCTGAGTATTGTTCAAAGTAGTTCTGTTTCTTCTGTGGTGTCAGGACAGTTTTAAAACTTTTATAAGAGAAGTGACTGAGGTGTTAGGGAGTCAATGGCCTTCATCTCACTCATTGCGGCAGAGGGAGTGGGTTGCCAGACTTCACATGATTTTTTTTTTCTGGCGGCAGGGAAAGATAATTTATCAGATTTTCCTATTGAGGTCAGTAGCACTGTTCATCTAGTTAAGCCCTTACTTAGATTGTAAGCTCCTAGGAGGTCTTCCTTGCCTTTAAAGGTTGAATGTACCTGTGGCAGTACTGAAGAGTAACTGTGGCGGGCCTTATCTTGGTAAGCCATACTTCCTGCCATGGCAACTTTCTGGAAGTGCCAGGGGACTCAAGTTCTTGCAGCTGCCCTGTCTTTCCTATTTCTAGGTTAGAATCCGTTTGCAGGTCAGTCAGGCTATCAACCGAATTTGATTCTCCTGAGTGGTAGACAAGCTAAATGAATTATCTATCTTAGTTACTCCAGGGTATTTATCACAATTCATCTTCAGATTTTAGTAGCTTGATACAGATTTGCATATTTGCAGCATTCTTAGATGAATGATCTAGGTGCATTGTTTTGTCTCTTTTCCTCTAAGGCAGATTCCTTAGAACACACACTGTACTCACACAGTACTCGCAGTGAAGGACGCAGTGCTTCAGATGTGGTTTGCTTGAGTAGAAAGGAGTAATAACGTGCCTTGATTTGGTAGCTGTGCTTCTAAGGCAGTCCAGTATGTGATTATTGCTTCAAAGATACACACCTCACTTATATTCCACTTTTTGTCCACCAGGACTCCCCAGTCTTTTTCCAGGTTTGTCTTCTCTCCAGTTGTCTTCTCTCCTTGCCCTTATGGGAAGCCTCAGCTTCCCAGACATCAACTGGGAATACCATACTGCTGTGACAAGCAAGTCTGAGAAATTCCTGAACTATGTTGAAGATAATTTCTTTTCACAAGTACTCAGTGAGCCAACTAGGAAAGATGCCCTCCTAGACTTGCTGTTTGTGAATAGAGAAGGACTTGTGGGAGATGTGATGGTAGGTGGATGTCTTGGCCACAGTGACCACAAAATGGTTGAGTTTAAAATTTTTGATGTAACGAGAAAAATAGTCAGCAGAGTTGCTACCCTAGATTTCAACAGAGCTAACTTTAAGCTACTCAGCAAGCTAGATAGCAGCATCCCCCTGGGAAACTGCTTTTGAGGGCTTAGGGGTCCATGAGTGCTGGTCAGTTTTTAAGAACCACCTTTTAAAAGCACAAGAGCAGGCAATCCCATTGTGTTGAAAGTCAAGCAAGAGGTGCAGGAAACCAGTTTGGCTGAACAGGGAACTCCTCTTGGAACTCAGGAGGAAAAAGAAATTGTATCATCTCTGGAAGCAAGGTCAGGCTTCACAGGAAGATTACATAGCTGTGGTTTGCACCTGCAGGGAGAAAACACAAAAGGCCAAAGCTTAATTAGAGTTGAAACTGGCCAGTGTTGTGTCAGACAAGAAGAAAGGCTTTTTGAGGTACATTAATAGCAAGAGGAGGTCTAAGGAAAACATTGGACTGATACTTGTTGAAGATGGTCACCTGACAAATCAGGATGAAGAAAAAGTGGAGGCATTCAATGCCTTTTTTTGCCTCAGTCTCTAAAAATACTGATAGACCTTAGGCTGCCCAGTTCTCTGAGTTGGAGGACCATGACTGTGGGAACAGTGACTTTCCATTTGTGGACACTGAAGGGAAGACCCAAGAAACTACAGACCTGTTAGTCTAACCTCAGTACCTGGAAAAATTACGGAGGAGATCATACTGGGTGTTATTGAAAGGCATTTAAAGGCCAGTGCAATCATCAGGCACAGTCAACATGGGTTCACAAAGGGAAAGTCTTGTCTAACTAATTTGATACCCTTCGATGATAAGGTCACCCACCTAGTGGATGAAGGGAAGGTGGTGGATGTAGTTTTTCTGGATTTTAGTAAGGCTTTTGATACTGTCCCTCACAGCATCCTTCTGGACAAGTTGTCCAGCTGTGAGATGAGCAAGTACATGGTGCGCTGGGTGAGGAACTGGCTGAACAGCAGGGCTCAGAAGGTTGTAGTGAATGGGGCTACATCTGACTGGTCACCAGTCAGCAGCAGTCTTCCTCAGGGTTCAATTCTGGAGACAGGTCTGTTCAATATATTTATCAATGATCTGGATGCAGGAGTTGAATGCACAATTAGCAAGTTTGCTGATGATACTAAACCGTGAGGTGCTGTTGACCCTCTTAAAGGACAACAGGCTTTGCAGAGGGATCTAGAGAGATTGGAGCATTGGGCAATTATCAGTGGCATGAAATTTAACAAGGATAAATGCCAGATTTTGCACCTGGGAGAGGAGTGGCTGGAGAGCAGCCCTGCAGAAAGGGATCTGGGGGTGCTGGTCAACAGCAGGCTCAATGTGAGTCAGCAGTGTGCCCTGGCAGCCAAGAGGACAAACCGCATCCTGGGGTGCACCAAGCACAGCATAACCAGCTGGTCAAAAGAGGCGATTATCCCGCTGTATTTAGTGTCAGTGCAGCCTCACCTCGAGTATTGCGTGCAGTTCTGGGCCCCACAATTTAAAAAGGATGTGAAGGTACTTGAATGCATCCAGAGGAGGGCAACAAAGCTGGTGAAAGGGCTGGAAAGCATGTCCTATGGGGAGTGGCTAAGGACTCTGTGTTTATCTAGTTTGGAGAAAAGGAGGCTGAGGGGCAACCTCATTGCTCTCCACTTCCCCTCCTCAGGAAGCTGTAGAGAGGGAGGTGCTGATCTCTTCTCCCTGCTATCCAGTGACAGGGTGCATGGGAGTGGTTCAAAGCTGCATCAGTCAGGGGAGGTTCAGACTGGACATTAGGAAACACTACTATATAGAGAGGGTGGTCAAACGCGGGAGCAGGCTTCCTGGAGAGGTGGTCAATGTCCCATGCCTGTCAGTATTTGAGAGGCATTTGGACAATGCCCTTAATAATATACTTTAACTTGTGGTCAGCCCTGAAGTGGTCAGGCAGTTGGACTAGGTTATCGTTGTAGGTCCCTTCCACCTGGAATATTCTATTCTATTCGATTCGATTCGATTCTATTCTATTCTATTCATGAACTTCGTGAGGTTTCTGTCTCTTCGTTCCTCCAACCTGTCAAGGTCTGTCTGTGTGGTACCCCCACCCTCCAGCATATCAATGGCTCCCCTCCCCAACATGCCATTATTTGTGATCTTGCTGAGAGTATGTTCTTTCTCTTTCCACCAGATCACTAATGATCACTGAATGGTACTGATCCCAGTATTGTCTTCTGAAGCATGCTTTTCATAACTGGCCACCACGCAGATTTCTAACCATTGATCGTTATTCTTTGAGCCTGACAGTTCAGCCAGTTTCTCACTGACCTTTCTTACTGGAAGGCATCCAGTCCATAGCTCCCCCATTTGGCTATAAGGATGCTATGAGAGACTTGCTGAAGTCAGTGTAAACAGCATTCACTGCCCTGTACACATCCACAGAGCCTGTCGTTTCATTATAGAAGGCAGTCAGGTTTATAGTCATGATTTTCCCTCATTTAATCTGACTGCCTGTTCTTAGTCACCTTCTTGTCCTTTGCGTGCCTGGAAATGGCTTCCAGAACTTGCTCCATAAAGCTACAAGGGACCGAGGTGGGGCTGACTAGCCTGTCATTCCCCAGATCCTTCTTTCTGCCTTTTTAGAAAGGTGACATGATATGTACCCCTTCCTGTCACCGGCGACTTCATGCAATTGCCACAATTCTTCATAGATGACAGAGACCAGTCTTATGAAGACATACTTTTGCAAACAGGGCTTTATTTATGTATAGGGAGAAGATGGGCATTCAGTGAAAGAAATCGAGAGCTGGGAGGAGCGCGCTTAGTAGTTGTTCTTCGCACATGACCAGTAGTTCCAGCGAGCTCTAGTGAGGATTAATGCCCAGTTTGGTAGGTACTGGAGAAGTGCAAATTAAAAGAATGTAGTTTCTAGCCTTATGGATTTATGATTTTAAGGTAAGGTACAGTAAAGAGTGAAGAAGGCAACAAAACAGTAGCTGGAGAGAAACTTGTAAGAGGCTGGGACTAGTGCTACTGAATGATAGATTAGCTTCATGATTGTGGTATGCAGAGGTGTGTCTTGCCAGCATTCCTGAATAATGACATTGAGACTGTTAGTGCTGTCCTTCCAGTTGTAGCAGCTCATGCTGTTACTTTGTGGCTGTTGCAGAGACCCGCTCAGTGGGCAGAGGATGAGAAGGGAAATCGGAGGAAGGGCAATGAGAAGGGTGATTTAGTGCCTCTCTTAATGTAACCCCTTCTGTACTGAAGAAAGAAGATGCTACGAAAAACAATGTGTGTGCCTGGGTATTGAAAAGGAATTATGTAAAGTGGATAAGAACTTTGCTTTGTTGTCTTGAGGAACAGTTTCGTAACCAGAGAACATTTCAGTGAAGGATGCTACCAGTCATTTGTTCAGAAGATGTATTTTAATAGTCTGTTGGGAGACTATCAAAGGAGGACAAACTTCTGTTTTCATTGTGGTACCGCATTACTGTGTCTTTGTCCCCTGCATTCTGTTCCAGTTTGTGTTTTGTGCTTGAGACATCCTGCTTTTGTACCATCAAATATGGGAAAAATACTTTACAGCAATGCTGCTTAAGGCATAAAACACAAGGGGCCACTTGCTATACAGAAGGCAAGACAAGATTATCTTAGGCCGTTAACTTTTACCCAGTACAAGGATTGAACTCAGCATAGAGAACATAATGTCTTAATTCTACCAAAGTGTCTCATTCTTAAGAAAGTAAACTGTGCCATAGGCAAGTGCAGGGAGACTAAACTGTCACCAGTGCCTGGTGACGGGCGCACGGCTGGCCCTCAATCAGGTGACATGCAGACTTATGTTGCGCAGACAGAGGGAACCTTCAACATCCTTCTCGGCTTCAGTGTGGGTAAAATGCCTTCCCAGCTGCAAACCTGGCTGTTGGTGTGACTCCAGTGAGTGGACGAAGATGTGTTAACTGGCATACCAGGAGAAGAGAATTCTTGTACCAACTGAAAGAACTGGTAAAAGTGGAAAATGGACT
The DNA here is from genome assembly GCF_965183815.1 of Platalea leucorodia. Classification (NCBI taxonomy): domain Eukaryota; kingdom Metazoa; phylum Chordata; class Aves; order Pelecaniformes; family Threskiornithidae; genus Platalea; species Platalea leucorodia. The sequence continues at coordinate 26,134,184 of NC_138829.1, read as the reverse complement.
GGCACAGCCTGTTATATCAGAGAAAGATGCAAAATATATATACCTGCAGACAATAATCAGAAAAAGTATTGCTGAGCCCTGCGTGTATGACCCAGAGTATTCATTGTCTTAAAGCAGAGCTGCCAGTATTATGAGGATGATCAGGGTTTTGCAAAGCTGCCCTCTTTTCCTTGTAACCTCTGAAGGAAATGGGATGAACAGCATAAGAAAGGCTGCACTGGGTCAGACCAAAGGTCTGTCTGGCTTGGTATTGTGTCTCTCACAGTGGCTGGGTTTGGACGGCTAGGGGGTACTGTAAGGACGAAGTAGTTACGTAGGGATACTGTCCTTTTACATTATCTTAGCCTTGTGTCCTGTCTCAAAAAGACGTACAAACTCTTTCTTCAAGGCTGGACAAAACTTTTGTGAACCTTTTGGCTATAGTATTTATCCTGCAACTGGATTTAATTATATTTTTAGAAGGACATGTAATCTGACTTTAAAAACATAAAGTAAAGATTAGCTCATCTTTCTTGGTAATCAGTTTTCTTATTAATTACCTTTTTTATAAGGCAATTGTATCTTCTCTTGGAATAGTTTTTTCCTAATATCAACATCCTGACATTGTTTCTTGCTATGCTTTTTTCCAGCAAGGTTGAAAAGTCCTATTCTTCCTTTACAATTAGGCTTCTTTGTCATGTATAACTACCTATACCCAGTCAACAAGTCCTATGTGATCCACTAACCCATATAAGTAATTTTTCATAAGCTTTACACTGTAAAACTTGTCATTTAACCTTTAATTACGCTCCTGCATGAAAATCCCCAGTATTCCACATTCATCTGCATTCAGTTCTAGTGTCTACACTTAGAGTGTTCTTTACAGAAGCAGGAACACTTGCTTCCCTATTGCTGTTCGGGCTTCATATACCCATATATCCAAACATCATGCTAGCCCTTGCTGCCCAAACACTGCTGTAACACTACCATAGAAATGATATTCAGGTTGTCGACTCTGAATCTAAAGTTCTTAACACTGCTTTTCAATGCACAAGATCCTAGAAAGTAAGAATAGTAATTTTTTTTTTTTTTAATTCCAAAATGCATTGCATTTCCTTTAGCAGTATTACAGTACAATTTTGGACTGTCAGTTTTTGTAATTTGGAATACTTACAAGCTCAGACTGTTTAGTTTTATCAGAAGAGGATCAGAGATGTCTTGCCTGTGTGGTAGGAAGTCCTTTATGGAAATGGAAATAGTAGGTAATAAAGTGTCTCTTGTCTTGAGCAGATGAGCGTAAAAATGAACTTGAAGCTAAAGCCAAATGAATTCAAGTTAGAAATAAGGTGTGAGCAGTGAGGACAGATTAACCATTGGAACAAACTACTGTGGGAAGCAGTAGCTTCTGTGTATCTTCAGGCTTCAATTTGAAGACAGCAAATTTATGGAAGGAATGTTGTAGCCAAATATAAGCCACTGAAATAAATACAGAGGCATCTAAAAGACATTGAATGGTCAGTTTTATAGTGAAGATCAGTCTACACGAAATGATAGATGTTTCCGGTTTAGAACCCAAGAGAAGACAGAAGACTTTTTTTCCACAGTATAGAGATCTGTTGAAAAATGGGAAGTGTTTTGGCAAACATAGGGGAAAGACATGGCGATGGAAGTTTTATGGTGTTGCTGAAAGATTGCCATGAAATTTGCATGGGAAGGTGAGAAAAAAATTTACCTGTGCCAACTGAAATGAAGCATCATTTCTGCATGCCATGCTTTATTTGTGAGTAGTATAATGACATATGAGCGTGCAATCTTCAGAACCTCCACGATCACTCAGTTGAAGAGTGTCCTGGGTGAGAGTTCCACCTTTCTTGCTTTACGGGCAGCTGGAGTTCTGCGGGCTTGGGGTAGTGTTCCCTGGGTACACGCTCAGCTTCAGCAGCTCTGTCTCAGTTCATTCGCTCAGCTGCGTGAACTGCCTGCACGTTGCACTGAAATCAGAAGCAAATGGGGGAGAGCATGGGTGGGCTTATTACCTTGATAGGATACTTGCCAAAAAAAGTATGCAATATCTTTCTTAATTACTATAGCAATTGCTTCTGCTTTTTTTCTCTCATGGCATATAAAGAAGATGCCTCCTTGTAGGAGTGCCCTTTTGGTAGCCTGTAGCCTTCACTATCGCACTGAAGGAGCAGACGGTAGGTTTCTCCAAATGGAAGAGCTCTTATGCACTCATCTGAGAGGAGGTAGTGTGACTGGAGGAAGCCATTTTCTGGTAGCGTGTTCTTTAACATTAGGGAGAAGTGACTTGTTCAGCTTTTTCAGCTTTAAAATACATTATGCTGTACCTTTGTTTCAAAATGAATGTAAAATTCCATTGATGGAATAGTGCCACATTTGAATTGTTGCTTCAGATCTCAGGTCCTGGACATAGTGTTCATGTCCCATGCTAGCATTTGGTTTTGTTGCCCAGATGGGTGTATGTGAGACCTCATTGCTAGAAGCTCTCCTAAGAGTGCCATGAACTGAGACTGGTCTGGGCTGACCAGAGCCCCTGGGCTCTGCTGAAGCCATTGAATTTTCTCTCAAGTTCAGCAACAGCAGACAGTTAGCCAAGGCTACCGTCAGTTGCGTTCTAGCTTCCTCCTTCTGTCCCAGAGGGCTTACCCAGAGATAGTTCACGAACAGGTCTACTCAAAATCTTTAAAGAGCAGCATTGTGCATGTCCCAAATGTTTTATTTGCTCATAAGATTTAACTGTTTGGTAGGGATTGGATTCCGGGTTCCTAGAACTCTGTTTTCGGGGTAACATGTAAATAAGGAAGATTCGCTTGTATTCCTCTGTCTTAAACATGATGTATATTCTCTGAACAAGGCTCTTGCGGAATCTTTGTTCTGATTATAGAAACTGGAAATAAATCAATATATGAAAGAATTGTTTTATCTGATATAAAGCGAACTGAGTTGAGAGTGGGAGAAGAGAGGCTTCACTGACATGTAACTAGATTTACAGTATTGGAATGTCCATAAACTACATGCTTCCTTGACTGTTTCCTTAAGTATAAACTGTAACCTGAAGGTCTGTAGGGAGTTACTATGCCTTTCTTCCTTTGAATTGCAAACTTGAGTGAAGGATTTAAGGTAATTTATCATGTCCATTCTTCGTTTTTTGCAATGATTTTGTTTGTTTCCCAGTTTGTCATGACATTGTCTCTAGACGAGTGAGATGCTCCGTTTGGAATTTCAAACAATTCCAGGGTTTCTTAAGTAGCCTTTCACTTCCAAGTCACTGCTTCAGATCTGCCCAGTCCCAAAAGGGATTTCATTTAAATGAGGTCCGTCTCAATTGATAGTTTAATGGATATCTATTCATTTTGCCAACGCTAACATCCTTTTTAGATAGATTGGCATCATTCTTTTTTACCATGATAGCAGTGGCTTCAAAGATCAAATGAGCAGTGGACTTTGAATTTTCTTCTGCATGTATTTGTGTCCCAGGATTGATAGCTATGCACACTTGTGGAAGGAATAAACCAGGACTCCCTCTACATTAACTGTTCCAAGGAATAAATTATGAAAAATTAGATCCCAAGTTGATTGAATGCTTTTAAACAAAAAGATCAAGTATCCTTTGGAAATTGCTTCAAGTTCTCAACACTATATTGGGGGTGTGTGTGTGTGTGTCCAATTTTTAAAAGTGGTGATTTTCCTCTCTCATCTCCAAGCTGCACCTGTGAGAACTGGGAAGTGTTCCTGGTGAAATGTGCTGGGTTTTGTTGGGAGCAAGGAGAAAAGAACTCTTAACAATACATTCTCTTACGGGAAGTGCCCAGATTTAGCATACATGATCAACTATGGGTAACAGTCAAAAATGTCAGGTATCTAAAAATCATTATGAGCTGGTTCAGTCTTCCACCTACTTGCATTTTTTTTTTCTGAATAATGAAGCATTTAATTTGATAATTGGAGGCATTTGTATTAAAAAAAAAGAAAAGCTGAATGGTTCTTGTTCACACATCCTTAATTTTACACCTAAGGGCTGAGAACTTTCTCAGTTCAGTTTGAATAGCTGCTGGTAAATTCAGTAACAAGGCTGACTGTGGTGGCTTTTATCTATTTTGATGTTTTTCAGACCATGCTTGCTTCATACTTTTCCAGCTCAGAGAATCAACTGAAACGACAAATGAATAGAAGTAGACTTGCTATGTACTAATGGAGGATATCTCACATCTAAATAAAGGGTATTTCAAATCTGGGGGTACAAGATTTGTTCTCTACTGTAGTAAAACAATTTTCCCGTAAGAGCAGATACTTGATAATAGTTTTTTAATGAAACATAGTATCGAATTTCAAAATGCTAAATGACATTAATTTCATTCCTTTCTAGTGGGGGAGCAAGAGGGAGATATCTAAAGATGAGAACGAGCAGATTTTAGTCAGGAGTTGCTGCCGTTAGGCAGATGAAACACATGGATTTTGCAAAACACACTTTAAAAATTGCACCTAGTTGGAGAAATCTTACTTTCAGAAGTGTCATGGCTTCTTCCTCACAGACTGCCTGCAGGGGCAAGTGATGGCAAACCAGTGGTTCTGCTAAACTAACGCCAGCACTGACACTGATGTTTTTCTAGTAATTTTGACACCAGCTTCCTGAGAGGTTCACCAACATTGCCTTAGGACTTTTCTTCATCCTGCTTCACCATGTAATTTGCAAGTGCTTGGACTCATCCAGCCTCCCCCACCACGGGGAAACATGCATTCCCATTTTGAGAGAGCCAGAGGTGAAGATACTCTTAATGCTGAGTGTTGTATGGTGAGTGAAAGAAGTCCTGTGTTTTCTTTCCTGGCTGTCCAGTGTCACCATGAAAGGAGCCTACACAAACAAGAGCAGCAAGGGGAGCTTTCGTGAGCCTTTTATCCCTTGCTGGTCCTTTCAAGTACTGTGGAGACAGTAAGGAGTGGGAATGAGGAGTGCAGGGTCTGATTCCCAGGAGAGGGGAGAGGGACCATGAGGTGTGGCCATTGCCCTGCACTCAAGCAGTGCAGGGGCTGCCACAGGGCTACCCTGGGGCAGGTGGCATTTCCCACCCTCCTGACCGCATTGGTAGGCTGCACGACTCTAAGCCACAGGCTTCCTGTGTTTACATATTTATTTGGACATTTAAACAAGTATCTTCTTTAACAACCCCCGCCCACCCCCCCACCCCCCCCAATAAAAAAGCCAACAAAACGGAAAATTTGTGCTCCATGACAAACAAGGCTACAATTCAAGTGGCCAATGTTGCTGTAATCGGTGCCCTTCTGCATGCACAGTACAATGCAGTCAAGCAGTTGCATGATTTGTTGTTGGGTTTGAGGGTCGTGTGTCCAGTCCCGTTCCCCACCCTCCCTGCTTTCACACTAGGTTCCTGCCTCAGTCAGCGTAGGAGGGTTGAGGCTCTCTGAATGTACAGCTACTTGGGTTTGTTTTATTTTTCCTCATTTAGACTGACTTCAAGCTTTATTTACTGCACAGCATCCAGTCTGCACTCTGAAGAGAGAAGTAGTAATTTCCTTGTTAGTGTCTTCAGGGTACCTCCTGCTATGGCAGCTTAGAATATTAATGAATTTATTTATGTGCTGAGAATTTGGATGTTATTGTCAACCTTATTTTATAGATGAGGAGTTTATTTTATAGATGGGGAGTTTAAGTCAGAATGACTGAAGCAAAAACTAGGGGTTATCTCTGAATTTGGGGGGCCCAAGATGAGATACCCGGGCACTGGCAGTTTAGAGTGGCTTACTTTGTAGCCTTTTGTAGGTTCAAATCACATTTCTTACTAAGTTCCGTAGCAGCTATGAGTGCTCAGAGCTTCTGCAAATGCAGCCACAATTACTGATGAGGTGAGGAGCACTGTCCTCATTGCTGAAGTCTCTCTCTGGCTTCTCAGATACCAGAGAGATGGCAACAGGCAGGCATCTCTCCGGGGCTGGTGGTCAATTGCTTTCATCGCAAGAACTTTGCCTTGTGTCGTGGTTTAACCCCAGCCGGCAACTAAGCACCACGCAGCTGCTTGCTCACTCCCCCCCCGGTGGGATGGGGGAGAGAATCGGAAGGGTAAAAGGGAGAAAACTCGTGGGTTGAGATAGAAACAGTTTAATAACTTAAGTAAAATAAAATAGAACAGTTAAATAGGTAAAGTAAAAGCTGTGCACGCAAGCAAGGCAAAGCAAGGAATTCATTCACTCCTTCCCATTGGCAGGCAGGCGTTCGGTCATCCCCAGGAAAGCAGGGCTCCATCACGCGTAACGGTTACTTGGGAAGACAAACGCCATCACTCCCAATGTCCCTCCCTTCCTCCTTCTTCCCCCAGCTTTTATACTGAGCACGACGTCATATGGTATGGCATAGCCCTTTGGCCAGTCTGGGTCAGCCCCCCTGCCTGTGCCCCCTCCCAGCCCCCCGTGCACCCGGCAGAGCAGGGGAAGCTGAAAAGTCCTTGACCAGTGTGAGCACCACTTAGCGACTATTTAGTAACTACGTAGCAAGAACCAAAACATCAGTGCAGTTATCCGTATCGTTTGGTACCCATACCGGGTACCATAAAGAAAATTAACTCTATCCCAGCTGAAGCCAGGACACCTTGACAGTTTCCTGCTTTGTCCTTTCTGTTTTTAGCAGCAAATGAGTCAGACCCAATCTCCTTCAGTTCTCAGCCCTCACCTCTCCAGAGGTGTGTGTTCTGTGCTCTGTATGAAGCTGGAGTCTCAGAAAAGAAACTGTGTGACCATTTGATTTGGCATTATTTTAATATGTACGCACAGAGGGACAAATTAGGACGGCAGTTCATTACTTTTGAGTATTTTTATCTGTGACCAGGCATGTGTGTGTATATATAGATAGATAGATTTTATTTATTTTTGAGCTAGGAATTTTTGGTATGTATTCACTTTGTATTGGGGTTTCCTTATATGGTATTTTAGCTTCCCAAAATATGCTTTGTCTCTGGAAATTCCTGGACTTCAAAGGAATTGAAAGTGGAAGAGCAGCCCAAACGCACAGTATCACAGAGGATCTGCTGTGAAATAGCTTGTCTACTACAACTCGAGAAAGAGCAATAGGTAGGTGAAAACTTGCTCTTGAGCAGTTATACTTTATATACTTTTACCTGAACATCATAGGATGAAATGACTATTGACTCCTGTCTTGCACTGATATTTCAAGTGTTATCCTCCGATTCTCTTCCCTAAACTCCTAAGTAATGACTGTCCAGTGCAGAAAACCTGGCTGTTATTTAACAAATGATAGGCTTCCTGTTAATGCCCAATTCAGCAGAGTTTTAAAATATCAGAAATCTTAGTGTATATTTTGGGAAGGATGCCCTCGGGTCAGAGACCCTCTTTGGAACCAGAATCAATCGTCTGACTGAGCTGTATCAGAAAGAAGGGGAAAGGTACGAAGAAAAAATGGTACTAACTTTTGTCTTTATTATCCTATGTTTTGTCCTGTTCTCTCCATTGACTCTCAGGTCTAGATCTTCTAAAGAAATTAGTGCAATTAAAAAAAAAAAAAAAAAAGACAAACAAACCACCAAAAACCCAAACAACCTCCCTCTCCAAGTTTTTGTTTTTGTAGGATTCTTGTGTCAGACATGGGTTGGCAGGCTCTGTTTGCAGCTGGATACCCAATTTCTGACGTAAACAGACACCCTTAACCTGAAAGATGAAAATCAGAATGTTTGAATTTCTATGAATACCATCTTGAGATTGGGCAGGTAGCTGCAATTGTGGTATCTGGTATCCTTATCCTTGCAATAAAGTATTGTGGACCACATCATTCCTTGCTCACGCATTGCACCTTTACACCTGTGCTAAATAGGCATTTTCTGAGCAGAGTGCAGTGTTTGCTCAACAGAAGCATAAAAGATGACACAGGGTATGTTGCTGTACACCTTATCTTTCTGCTAATTGCTGTGGGTAAAGTGATGATTGTGCACTACCATGTGACTCAGAAACGACTTTGCTGAAAACCACAGATTCCTTTCGGGTAAGCTACATCCTACCTGTATGTATACTTTAAATGTAACTGAGATTTGTTCCTGGGAAGGACCCAAACGCTTGTCACAGATAGCTGGCAACTGGAAGCACCAGAACTGGTGTATTCAGAATGTGACTACTCTCTATCATTCTGCAAGTACCTTGCGTGTTTAGGATATGGATGAGTACAACTTCTACTGCTTGTCACTGAACTACTGCTGGTAATTGAAAATTGGAATACAGTGTTCCCTGGAGAGTTTGTCTGTCATGGAGCTCAAGAGGTTAATATGTAGTTATGTGATGATACTATAATTTTATATGCATCTGCAGATACTGGTAATAGACATTAAAGTGGGCATTTACATCCTTATTATGGGTCAGTACTTGATGTCATAATAAAAAAGTCACATCAGAAAAGTACAGGATAAAAATCTGATTATGCACCTTTTGGAGTGTAAATGGCTTTAAAATTCAAATTGTCACCTGATGGGAGGATCAGGAAAGAGTCAGAACAAGGGCAAAGGGGCAAAGCTGTGAGACACAAGGGGCAGGATAAAGGGGGAAAAAGAGACAGGCTGGACTAGGCCTTTGCTTGGGCAGTTTATATCCATATGAATACTATACCCCATTACTTAGGCATTTCATGTCATCTCATTAAACATAAACTTGAGTGAAACGTGGACTTTGCGATGGAGTGTGAAGGTCAATAGACTCCAGATCTTCTGTCTTTCCACAGAGTTCAAATCTGCTCGGTGTTGGGTGGGTGAAATCTTCACATGGGTTAATGCAGGGTGTTCATTTGGAAAACAACAAACAACATCAAAGCTAATAAAGTTTCCAAGGCAACAGCTGAAACTCTCTCATGAGGCTGACCTAAGTAACTATACAAGTAGCAATGCAGCTACTGGCCCCAGAGCCTGAGGAGAGGGGTGGATACTGGGGGGACTGGGAGTCTGAATTCTGAAGGGCTGTGTAGGTTAAAATCAACTGAGAAGTGCAGTGAGGACTATAGCAGCATGTAGGATGGACTGCGTATGTAGCTGCATAGATTGGGACATTAAGTTCAGCTGCAATGCACTCAAAGGGTTTCCACCATCACCTTGAGTGTCTGTGGGAGGTGAAACCCTATGGCATGTAGAAATTTGGAAGGGTGTTGATCTTCCATTTCTCTACTACTTTTTTATCCAAATACATCCTGAAGCACTCTATAAAGTCTTTGCAGTTGACTGAAATTTTAGGGACGTTATTTTGTTTGTTGGAAATATGGAGTGCAAGGCCATGAGGTGAGGTAAACAGTTCATCTCTGCTGAAAGAGGAAGCCTTCTCCTTCCATCCCCACCCCATTTTCTCGCCATGCCTGGCTGTAAGCTCCTGCTGCTTACCTTTCGCTCCTTGGACCCCTTTGAGTCACATCAACCCCCTTAACTACAAAAAATGACTTGATTTCTGCTGGTTTAATCAGTTGATTTGGCTCAACTGGTGTGTGTGAGGAGCGCCAGAGGCAGCCCAAGGCATGAGGGCAGGACTGGGGCTGGGGAGATGGGTGGACTGAGAGAAAGTCCTGGGAAATAATGGTTCGAATGAGGGAGACTCACCCAACTGGCAGCACCAAGCTTTTAACTTTGCCTCAATCGCTTGCAGGCCTGTGCCCGCCACCCCGTGTTCTCCAGGGATTCAGCAGCTCACAGGAACTCGACACAATCCAAGGCTGCAAGAAGTGCTGCAGGGGGTTGTAAAGTCACGTGGAACTGCTTCTCCAAGAACTGTGTGCTCTCTTCTCCCAGGTGCTCGTTAGGGGTTTTGACACCATCTTTAGCTGAGGTGAGAAGGGACATTTCCTGTGACATAACCATATATGCTTCCTAAAAAGGGATTATGTCTGGAGGGGACTTAGAGAACGCAAAGTGTCTCTCATGTGGATCTCTTCTGTTTAGGCGGCTGATTTGTTTACCTATATGGAGTAATGGGTGATGGGGCAAAATGCTGCAAAATACTTAGTATCTCTAAACCATGTTGCATGTGATGAGAACCAGCCTTTCTAGTGAATGAGAATGCTACTAAAAAAGCCATCTGTCTTTTGCAATAGCTTTCAATAGAAGTACTGAAACGCTGAGGCCTACAAACAGCATGCTCCACAGCCTTCTGGGATGGGATGTGAGGCAATTTTCTCAGGAAAACAAGAGGCATAGAGAGACGTTAAAACTTTGAAGGGTTATAGGGCAAATCTGTGGCAGTCCCAAAAGGCTTTTGAGATTGCTTCCCTTATAGTTCTGTGTCCCTGCACTACTGAGGGGCACTCCAAGAGGCTGTCAGTCCATTCAGTGGATCAGTCACACACCAAGCAGGCTGGTGACAGTCAGTCAGATACTGAACAGGGGGCCATTCAGTGATGAATGGATCCTGGTTTGTGAATGGCCATGTCTCCTGGCTCAGATGGCTTTTGGCTGCTGAGAGAACAGGGATGGAGAACTCCATCCCCCTGTTTGCAATTAGTGTTAGTTATTAAATGCTGACAGTGTGTTCTCTCCTCTCATGTATCTGGTCTTTGTTTATGCACTGGATGTTGGCGCAGGCTTCGGTGCTGTAATGTCTTGCATTAGCTGCTGTTGAAAGCAGTCCAAGGAGCAGTGTGCTTTGAGGAGGACAGGAGGGTGGCTTGGCACCAAAAGAGCAGGAGCAATTCTGAGGGAAGGATGAAAATGGGTTTAGTTAAGTGGGAGGCTGGCAAGGAGCAAGCAGCAATGAGACCATGCACATCTCTGATCTCAAATGCAATGCCAAACAATTTGATGGGAATGAGGAGCTAGCTAGAAAGTGTAACCGATGGCAGAAAGGTGAGATAGCCTTTGAAATGGTTAGGCAGAGGGTGATTATAGCAGACATGGTATCTTTAGGTGGATAGGCGATGCTTGAGGTAGGAAATATGGGACCTAGAGGAGGAGACTACAGTCACTGGGTATCGCTGTAGGGGCAGAGGTACATAGAGAAGTGACAAAGGTAAAACACTTGTGTTTCTTCATGCAGTGGGAACGAACAGGGAAGGGTGTCATGAGGCCAGGTTTGCTTCCATTGGATGCACTCACTGTGTCAGCCTGTGGCCTGACTTTGCCTGTCTGAGCCACATTCCCAAAATACAAGTGGCTTTGGCGGTTGCACAGACTAGAGCCTTGATGTTCACTGGTCTCCAGGAGTGAAGTGGGATGAGCAGTATTATCAGGTACTATTTATTCATCAGTGGGGAGTGCTGTGTGTAACTGCCCCTTTGTGTGTTGCCATTTCATCCTGTGAATATTTTGCTGGAGTCTCTGCAAACTTCTCTCCAGAGTATCTTTGACAGCACAACTGACTACTGCTAGTTATTTCAAATATTTTGGACACATAGCTCTGTTAATCCAGAGCTCATTTGTTGGAGCAAACTGAGGTCCTCATCACCAGAAAGATACCTTGCTCCAGTCACTGCTCATCTAGCCCAGTCGGAGTGAGCATCTTTATCTTTTCCCATCTCTTACTTAGTCTTTCCTGGTCTTCCCATCCCTCTGATGCTGCTCTGCCACTGCTCTTCCCCCATAGCCCACATTCAGGTGTGGCTGTTTAAAAGCAATCACTGTCAACATTTGTCATTAATCTGTTTCCATTTTTATTTATAAAAGAAAGAGAGAGAGTGAGAACGGAACAGCAGCAGTAGCAGGGCAATTGCAGATGAATAATGAAAGGATTCATCACAGCCATACCAGGATATATATATTTTTTGCAGCCAAGCGAGACGGATTCCCATCACAGCTCGGGGACTCGTTCCACACAACCACTCATCTTTCATGCTGGGGGGAAGGGAAAGGTGGAGACAGTATCATTATGGATGTAACAAGGCTCTGAAGTGACTGGTCAAGGTTGCTGCTTCAGTCGCAAGGAATCTGCTTACAGGAATTTTATCTCCACCAGGTGTTATTGCCTGGTAAAGTAGCTGCCTTCTACAGCAGGCTGCCACTTGTGAAAGGGAGGCTTCGGGTTTTCTAAGGGGAACACTTGCTAGGAGGTCGAATCACTAAAGAAGGACGAGATGGCCAAGTGAGGATTTCACAGGAGTGACAAACTTGTCTCAGAAGGAATGAGGGACACACTGGGCAATGCAGGGGTCACTCTTTCTCACCTTTTTGTCTCTTGAGCCTACCCTCAAGTTCACTGTCATATCAACAAACAACTCCCAGCTTGCCCTGCCCCATCTAGTTTTACAAATCCATCTGCCCTGTTGAGCACAGATGCTTTCTTCTTCTTGTCCACTTTTAGTAGGTAAGGTGGATGAAAATTTGTCAGACAGGGAATGCTGAAGGATTCTGGAGTTCTGAAGTTCTCTGTGAAGCCAGAAGAGAAAGAACTGCCATTTAAAAAGGAAAAATAATTAAAAAAAAAAAAAAAAAAAAAAAAAAGAAAGAAAGGAAAAAGAAAACCCAGAAGAAGCCCAAAATAGACCTTGTTGATTGAGGTGTGCACTCACATCCAAAAAGGTCTCTGTCTTCTCCCATCTGCCAGGTCCGGGGGAGCCAGGCCACATGCATCCTGTGAGGGCAGTGCTAATGCTTCAGTACTGTTTGAGCTCTGCATTCCTGGGTGCACACAGATGTAGTGGCTATGTTCCTCCACAGCTGAAGAGAGAATCTGACTCTCCAGCCCTCTTGTGCTTGTGGGGAGGCGATCCAGGCAATGCTGTTGCCATCCGAGGCAGAGGTAGGCTGTGCTGAGTAATTCTCAGATGCAGAAGTACAGTTACTCTGTCTGCTTCTGGGGTTTGGAGGGCCTGGGTTTGAGGAAAAAGCATGACATTTGCCTATATTTTTCCATCTAGGAAAGCACTAAAGCAGGTTGATTTAAAGGGCAGGTTGGTCTCATTTTCAGGTGCTGCAATGACCTGTATTGCTGGTTATTAGTTCCACTTCCAGTTGTGAGAGTGCATCAGCCCATAAAAAGCACAAAAGGCCTTGTCCCAAAGGACTGTATATTTGTCAGGCCTCTTGGCAACCTGGAGTGCTTCATGCACCTCTGGCAAGGCATTAGCATCAGGGCATTCCTGTATTAAATCCTTCCTCCTCTCAATTGAAGCACAAGTGCCACTGGAGGCGATCCCAGTTGGACGGGAGGGTGCAGTACAATGCCACAGCTGAAGTGATCCTTGAAAGAGTAAGACAAGCAGATATGTTGCTTTGTTGGGTCCTTAGGGCTGTCACCCTGGCAGGGGGGAAAAGAGCTGTGATTTTTTCTATTCCAGACCCTTCTAGTGCTCCCTTTTTATTCCTGCCTTGCCAGCAGTAGAGGGATCAGGGAAAAGGGATCTGTTTCTCAAGCTGCCCCTCCATTTCCCTCTTGTACCCAGGGGATGCAATGCAATGCTCAGAAGCTTAGACTCAGTCTGTGTTTTTTACCATTCCCCCTCCAACGTATATCTCCCTTTGGGAAACCATTTGGTCCATTTCCCCATATCCTGGCACAGGATGATGACAGGTCATTATGAACGGGATGTTATTCAGTTTGGCTACATGATCCATCTTTATTTATGCATCCTACTAGGTCTCCATTCCCATCCCTAGATAAGGACCCTTGGTTCCTCAGCGTAGAGACAGGTTTTCTATTGAATATGGAAACCATCAAGTGTCTGGGAAGTACCATAGGAAGAAACTTCTATATAAGGTGCTTGCTTATTCTAAAAGAAAAATTTGCTTCAGCCATGATAGGTCTCATCGTTGAACAACTGCAGAAGTTGGTTCTTATCCAGCCTGCGGTTAATGGCTTCTTACCTTTCTCCTGGAGGATCTTTCTTTTATAGGAACCATAGAATCAGGTCCCTGGAGGTCGTTTTGCTTCCGTGGAGACAAGACACTGTTAATGCTAATGGTCACCTCCTGATCTTGCTTGGATGTAGCCAAGTGTGTTGGGGTGGGGGGAATCACTTACTTGCACCTGTAGTGTATGCTTACAAAACTGGGTTGAATGGGCAGGTGAGAATCTTGAGCAGTTCTGAAAATGCTGTGTAGGTCCTTTTTTTTCTTGGTGGCATTATGGATTATTAATAGAAAGCTTGCTTTGTCACAGCCTGGAAGATTGCCTTGCTTCTACCTGATGCTTTCCAGGTAGATAGAAACTTGACGTGTAATAAATATGTAGTAACATGTCACTGGAGGGGAAAGTTCTCTTCTGACTCCAATCAGCAGATCGTTTACGAGATCTCATCCCTCCAGTCACCTTTGTCCCAGTGATACTTTCACTGAATTCTTTTGTGGCTCCATGCAGTGACTGATTTAGGGCCTTCATTGTTTGGCCTCCCTGTCTATTCTGTCTAGCCCCCTTCTCTTCCTCCACGCACTCCCAACCTAAACCAGGAGCTACTCAAACAGTATTTTTCTATTATTTCACAGATGTGGTGGTTGTCACTGCATTCTGTTGTAGGTTGCAGTTTCTAGGCCTGGCTGTGTACCCACTCATACAGGCAGTAGAACCACGGCACAGGATTAAATATTAAAGATGATGACCAATTCCCTATCACAGGGTATCACTGAGATATTTCGCATTTAAATAAAAAAAGTAGATTTTCTTTAGCCTCTAACAGTCTGTAAAATATTGCAAGCAAGAAAATCATTGCTCTTACTGAAGGCTTGTGATGCAGCAGCATACAGTCTTTTACTGGAGCTGTCTCCTCCCAGCCATGTAGGCTCTTCTCAATCGGAAATATTTAACACCCTATTAGTTTCTGATGTGTTCTTTAATATATTGGTGATCTCAATGTTCCCTGAGAGGCCTCAAATTATGAGGATATAACCAGGCGCAGGTTTGCATAACCTGCTTTGAAATGCTTCACTCCATCTGATGCATACTTGGGTTATTTTAGAGTTGCCATGGTGTGAGCATGTTGAAAAATCTGCACAGTGTCCAGTGAGTGATGGCTGAAGAGCGTTAAACTCCTCCAGCAAGGGGCATGTGAAGAAAAGTCACTGGGTGGCCTCCTGGAAAAGTAGTACTTCTATCTGGGAGGTGTAAGAAGTATCCTTTCAGCAAAGCAATCCATGGACCAAGGTGATGCCCTGAGCAACTGCTGTAGCCTGTGGGATCATTGTAAACTCAGTGTTTCCTCACTTTCTGTACTACTATAGTCCCTAGAAGGTTCTGGTCAATACTGAAGTCCAGCTGACCCTGATGCTTTACAGACTTCGAATAGGAGCATTTACTGTCCAAACAGAGGAAGATGTGGGTGTAGGCCACAAGTAGTAAAGGAGAGGAAGGACAGGATGGTACACAATCTGTGATGACATCAGTGTGAAATAAAACGGCAAAAAAGAGAGACGGCTGAACTGTTGATTGCTGAATTAATTGTCCTTATTTTTCAGGACCTGAGCCAGGACATCTCAGGATACCAGCTAAAGCACACTGAAAGTCATCAGGGAAGATACATGTATGAAGGCATGGATAGGCTGGAAGAAGAGGAACCAAGATAAAAGGTAGATGTGTCTGGAATAGAGATCTAGCTGGGGAGCAGAGCCCATACTTTGGAGATGTTATCAGAGAAATATGATTTGGATTCAAGGCTGAGTGAACTTTTGTTCCTTATATCTTACCCTGTTGTCTACCTTCTTTGGATTTTTTCATTTCAAAAGCCAGACTGCCCTGCTGACTGTGTGCATGCATTTAGTTCTCTGTGTGTTCCACTGAAGCAGTGGGAGCCAGCTAGAGAACGGTGTCTGCCTGTCCCCAAACTTCCTCCCTTGTGCTCTTTTTTCCGATGAAGGAGGCACAAGAGGAGACCCAGGCTCAGTATAGATGCACTTCTGGTTTGAGGCCTGAGCTGGGGAGATGTTTTGCTGGTGACGGTGGCATGGTGGTAAGTGTTGTCCTGCTTTCTGCAGTCCCCATGCTTTGTGCTCCAAAGCTATGCTTTCAGTGGGAGGATCCATTTTTCTCAGAGCAATCGAAGAGGCCAAACTATTGCTTGTGGGAATAGTATTTCCTGGACCAATGCTGCCAAGTGGCAGCAGTTCAGCAGTGTCTTCCCTGGACAGGTCAGTCCCCCCAGTTGCTGCTTGCCCAGGGTTGCTCTCTGGTGACTCCTTCCCACATCTGACGGGATGAATGCAAAGCAGATCTTCGCTTGTTGATTCCTGCGTCAGGGAGAAGAATTGAGGAGTTGTAATGATTTCAGTCTGTTTCTGCTATACAGTTCTGGTTAAGGACCTAAAGGCAGTGGTGGCATCAGGGCCATAGAGCTGTTGAATCTTATTTTGCATGGGTCTAAAACATTGCAAAACAATGAAAGAGTTGGTTCAACTGTTATTGTCTGTAATAGCGTGGTGGCCTGTGGGCTCAGCTCAGCTAGGGCAGAGACTCTGGGTTCTATCTGAGGAAGCAGCCGTACTCAAGAAGCCTCTTAAGGACTGAAGGTCTGGCACATGGGCCAGGCCCTCCACGAAGTGACTGTCATATATTTTGTTCAAGAGCAGATGTCCCAGGTGCAGAACCAGCTATTTCAGACAAGTGACCAAAAAACCACAGACAACTTTTGTAATACTTTCAACCCGAATACACAACATCAAAGCAATATTAGCACCTCAATTTGCAAAGTGGGAAGAGAGACCAAACGCTATTTGCCCCCAGTTGCTATTAATGGAAGTTACCCTCCTTCATCACCCTTTCCTCTCATAAATCACTGGAGTATAGAGGATGATTCAGTGGCAGGGTCCTGGATGTCTCATCAGAAGCCAAGGCATGATTGGGACAGTGAGACTGGATCATCCCAGCACAAGATGAAGATCTGCTTAAAGGTGCCTGTGCTGTATCCCTTTTGAGGATAGGTAGAGTTTCAGCCTTTGTATTTGCAATTTTTCAGGGGTGCTGAATTTGCATTGAAATTGCAGGGAACAAAGGTGTCTTCTATAGGCTCAATTGAGTCTTACCAAACACTCCAGCTCTCTTAAATAAGGCTGGTCTCTTGCTGATCTGTGCCCAGAACCAGAGGCTGCAATAAGCATGTGTAAACAAGGTGTCCCAATGTGTTACCTGTCAGTCCCTGTATTTCCATGTTCGCCTCAGGAGAGTGGTGAGGGGAGGGAGAGAGCTGAGCTGCTTAGTTTGACCTTGCTTTTTAGGTTTTTTTCCCCTGTCGTTGTTTGTTTTGTTTTGTTTTGTTTTGTTTTATTCTCTTTGCACGTGCCTCTGATCTTGAAAAGAAGGGACAGTTAAAGAAGATGTTAAGGTGAAATGAAGCCATAACTGTGACTGGAGACTTTTATTAAGTGTGGCAAAGTTCCCTGGGCTGCGTAGAAATTGTTTATTGATTTTGGTATGGCTGGGTGCTCCAGAGTAATCGGCCGCAGAGCAGAGAGGAGAGCGCTTCGCCAGGTCTCTGCTGCCTCCTGCCCCTGGATGATCTTCCTCCTGCCTGTGCTGGTGGTCTCCTCTTTAACCTGCAAAGGAGCAGCCACAGCTAGTTAACTCTTGTTGTGGCCAGCTCCTGCAGCCCAGTGCTGGGCTCTGCCCTGCTGCTCCAGAAAAGGCTGGTGAAAGAATACGGTAAAGGAGGAGATGACTTTGGAGCATAAATTATACAAGCGAGCATGGTATTGCTGAGACTTAAACTGCCCGCTGGCTCTTTCACCTGTTGGTTGTTACTGACAGAAACCTGCCTGTGACAGTCAGCAAGTTTAGTCATCTCTGAGCCTGCTTAACCATGGGGCAGGTCAATTTTGTGACATGGCAGAGATGGACATATTCATGTTTCTCAGTAGTGTCTATGAGGTTTTGGCCCAGTATCCCCTGCCTGCTCTCACATGCCATTCCCCTCTGTGCCAAAATTGCAGGATGCTGAGGAAGGGTTAAATGGTGTGCGGTCAGCCAGCCTGCCTCCCCTGTGCCTGTCTGTAAGCCCAGGAGAACTTCAGCCTCTCCTGCTTTTTCCTTTGCTTTTTGTGACAGCATTAGGGTGGTTTTACTGCTGTAATTCAGTAAACCTCCCTATACAGAGATTTTTCATGGCCCATCTGGGGAGTTTATACCATTGTCCTGTCAGAGGTGGGGTTTCTACTTTGTTCACTTTCCGCGGGGCTGCTGCACACCATCCTTGCCACACTACTTTTGCACAAGGGCAGTTACTTCTTTTGTGTTTCTCGTCCAGAGTGCTATGACTAAAGCATGCTCCTAAAATACACTGGCCCTTTGGTTTCAAGGAGGAAATGGAAAGGGAAGCAATTTCATTGACATTTGATTGGATAAGCGAGTGAATTTTCTGAGATATGTTGCACAGTTCAGGATACCTCCTCTTCTACAGGCAAGGTGCTGGTAATCAGTGGGAGGTTTTATTCTCTCTCTCTGTCATTTCAGAGTGCTTATTTCCACCTCCTGGTAGCATAGGTTGGTTTAATCTCCTTCCTTCTACAGAAGACTTCAGAGGCCTGCAGTAGTGTGGTCATTAGGTGAATGATACTCAGGTGTAAATCTCTGTGTGGAGAGGACTTGTCTACCTGTTAGGGCCCCCTTAAAATCTGCTGAGCTTTCGTATGAGTGTCAGAAACTCTGTTGTTAGAAGATGCAATAACAAACTGGGTTCCTTTCTTAATCATCTAATCTGTAAATGAGAGTAGTAATATGAAGCCAGAGTAAAGGTAAGATCCTCTTTTGCATCATTGGGCAAAATTTTCAGGAGATCATGTAGATGCTATAAAGTGGTGTTTTCTGCTTTGCATGTACGTTATGTTTCTTTAATGAAAAAGCTGGGGAAATGTGTATTAGTTTAAAATTTAATTTCCTGAAGGGCATAATGTTAATGGAAGGCAAAATATCTCTAAAGTGTTGGCAATTTAACTCCTGTAGAAAAGGTTTTGAAATGGAATAAAATAATATAAATAAAAATTTGCATCTACCTAGAGAGTTCTCTGGCAAAAATGACAGATGAACATTAGTGCTATGAACAGCAGTAACAACTTCAACTCTGATCTTTTTGGTTGTTTGTGGTTTTTTGGTTGTTTTTTTTTTTTTTTTTACCCCTGTAATAAAGTTCAAAATTTTAACTTACTGTGGAATAAGGATAATGAATTATGCTGATGTTGGTCTGTGTACTTTGGCTAGGAGGTATGAATGTTGTAACAGAATCTGCACCAGTCTGCACTGGTACTTCAAAGCATATACTGTGTATGTACATCACGTAAACTTTTGTAATGCTTAGTTGCTTGAATGAACTAAGACAACTGATTTATTCTCTGTCTCTCAAAAAAAAAAAAAAAAAGTCTTTTAGTTAAAGCTGCAAAACCTTCTGCCATGGCTTGAGTTCCCTGACTGCAAGTTCTTGCTCATAACTGCTGTAGCTTACTGCTCCTGTTGCTTGCGTTGGAGATTTTTGAACCCCCACCCTTGGGAAGAACAGGCTGGCTTTAAATTCCTCAGTCCTGCACCTCAGACTGAAGGAGTTATTTTTAACCTGCCTTGACCTCTGCCTGAGCAAGAATAAAATAGGGATTGGGCAGAATATGACACAAATCAATAGGTTATCCCAACAGATGTGATCTTTGGCACCATTTTGCCTTGGACACTTGCTGCAGTAACAAAGATAAATGGTGATTTGTTAACATTGTGATCTAGGGACTGGGTGGCTCAGTGGATCGTGTGGTGGCCTCTGACCTCTGGGTCTCCAGGCTCTGAACATCAAGATGAAATCTCATTCTGATAGTAGGAAGGGAAAAAAGGTCTACAAGGGTTGGGTGATTTTGGTTCAGTGCTAATCACAGTGCTCCACAAAACAGTCCAACAAGGACTGAATAGACAATACCTTATGGCAAAAAGGAGTATGAGGAATAGAGCGGGAACTGTAGCGATAGAGCTAGTGATCAGTTACTGCAGGCTAAGACTTACAGTGCTTTTACGGAGTGACACTGGAGCACTCAGAGCTACTTTGTCTCTTAACCTGCCTATCAAAGAGGACTTGCACTGGGGACAATTTGTGGTGGCTCTCAGTAAAAGAGAAAATGGTTTTATGAGAGCAGCTTCCCTTCCATTTTCTGGGACAGTTTCTGCATGTCTCTTGTCCCTTGACTGATTACTGAAGGATAGCAATGCAGGCTTTTTTGGGACCTGAGCTGTTGGAAACAGCAGATACAACTGGGATAGCTGTGAGCCAGTCATGTCTCTGCTGACCTTGGGTGATCTGTTCCATATCTCCACATAGTCCTGTTGCAGGTCTTCTGTACACAGCTGACTTTTAATACGTTCTCAGATGTGCGGTTTGTCTTGGTTCAGTAGTCCATGATGGTGTATTCTCCTAAGGGTGAAAGCAAATTCCTGCAACAGAATTTCTTCCAGGACACCTGCAAGGATTGGTAAGCAGTATTCGAAGACAATTCCATGTTGTAACTAACCTCATGTAAACAGCTGTAAGCCACAGTGAGTTCTTGTCTCCCTTGGCTGATGTGTAATTCCCCTTGCCATAAGGAGGCAGCATGGCAGTATCTTGTTCTGAAGCTGAACCTGTCAACTTCAACTTCTTGGCTCTGGATCTCCTTACAGTTCTGTCTACAAGACCAGCACCCTGCTCTGAGGTGCTTTACCATGGTAAGTATGTCCTCTCAGTCTTGAATAATCAAGGGAAAAAAATGCTTGCACCTGGGGGCAAGGGATCTAGTAACTGCCTTATTGATGCATGCAAGTTGCTTACATATTGCTTTTAATCTTTCCCATGTTGTAGATCCAAGGGTTACATGAGAGCTCATGTTGTGCCTGGGACTCCCAAGACCTGCCTCTGTGACAATCCCCTGCAGCATCAGTCCCATTTTGTACTTTGCATTGGGCTGTGCATTGCTGGGTTATAGAGAACAACCTGAGTCATGTCATTGAGAGTAGCCTCTTTCCTCATGTTTCCTCATCCCACCCATCTGTATGTTGTACCTATACCAACAATGAGTTGGCATTGCAATGGGCCAGTGCAAGCTTCTGCTAGTGCCTCTGGTTAGTGCTGTCTTACCATTGACAGTTCCTCCTGAATCTCAAATGGTGAGCCAGTTTTTAATTCATAGATTGCATGCCCTATGGGTTGCTCACAGCACACCTTTGTTACTTGAGATGTCACAGAAGGAAGTTTGAGCCAAAGAATGTTGTCCTTTGTATTCCTCTCCTCATGAGCAGGTGATGGTGGTTCCTGGTTCCTGAAAACTTTGCCCAGTGCCTTTCTTGCCAAGGCACATTTCTGTACCCTGCCCAGGTGCCTGTTCTGGCTCACAGTGCCCCAAGCTCCTCATGGCACTTGTTTCTCCAGAGACAGGGGCTGCAGCCTGCCCGTAGCCAGGAACAGAGCTTGTAGCCCCCAGCTCTATCCCTCTCCTTCCATGGGGACACAGACTGCTGTTCTTGCCTGTCAGTCCTTGGGCAGAGGTCTGCGTCCCTCTCCCCTGCAGCCCAGCCCAGAGCTTGCCCTGGCTCCAGGATGTGCAGAGCAGGGTGCACTGGGCAGACTGAGTGAAAGCAGCATGTCCAGCTCTCCATGCCCCTGCAGCCAGCATGCCACTGTCATCACACTGCCACTACCGCCTCCTTCACACCCCCTGCTTCTTTGCTATATACAGAGTACGTTTGGGGCTGAGTTTGTTGCTTGTACTGAACGGGGCAGCAGGGTATTTCGTGGGCCAGGAATGTGTTAGGACCTGCACGCTGGGTGTGAAATGACACCTAAACTGGCTATGGCTGTAGCCTTGCTATGGCTGTCCAGGTATGCTGCACTAGCACTGCTGTCTTTACCTACCAGGCCTGTCATCCTGTTTAAAGAAAAAAAGAAAAAAAAAACAGCTGGAGAGAGAAGGTAGCAGCCTAACAAGACCTACTTTCCACTATATTTTTAGCCTCTGATTTTATTTTTCCCAGTATAATTCTGGATTAACTGTTTCATTGTTTTGCCTGGGCTGAGATCAAGTTTAACTGATCTAGAATTCCCTGCCAACATCCCTTTTGTCCTTTTCAAAATACAGGAATCTCACTATCATTGCTTCAGTCTTTGCCTGAGTTTCATGTTGTTTGTTTTTTTTTGAAAAGCTCTGAAGTGACATCACTGGTGAGATCTTTGGAGGCCCTTCAAGTTGTTCCAGTGGGAAGGTTTTATTTTCAACAGATATTTCCTCATCTTTTGCGTGATTGTAAAGAACAAAGGATCTCCTCCATCATAAGATATATGGGATGAGCCATCCTATGTCCTTCCTGTTTTAGAGAGAATTACTAGCTACAGATTTCTGCCATCTCTCCAACTATCTAAGCCTAGACAAGGACATTCTTCCTATTCTAGTATTTAGTTTTTGAGGAGAGAGCTGTATGTGTATGTTACTGGGAAATAAAATTTTTTTAAAGATGTGAAGACTGAGGGGCAATAAACTGCCCCAATTTCTTTGTGATGCAGCTCTGCTCAGAGCCCACTTCGGTTTGCTCCCATGGAAATAGTTATGCATATTTGTTGGTACAAATTGTCTTTTAGGGGTTTTCTTCTGAAGGATTTGTATTCTTATGGAGAGACATACTGGAGAAGTTGGTACTTCTTCTACAGCACACTGTATTCAGAGCGCTCTGCTGTTGCTGGCAGACTGGTCAGTGGTACTTCTGAGAAGCCATGAACCATTCCCTCACTGGTACTAGAAAAAATGGCTGTGCTTTGATGGGTCTGGCAGTGGTCAGGGTCGGGTTCCTCATCTTAGATGTATGCCAGTAGCTGTTTTTCTCTCTCAGGGGCCCTGGACCATCTATTCCATCTCTTTCTCAGAGGAGAGCTGTTGTGCAGAGGCAGTAATTGCAGAGCTGGTGGAGAGTGGTAGCCAGGTCCTGTCATTTCTGTACCTGCTCCTTCTACTCCAGAAATACCTCTGCAAGAAATGAATGTCTTCTGCAGTCTGTTTATAGAATCATAGAATTACAGAATAATTCAGGTTGGAAGGGATGTCAGGAGGTCTCTGGTACAGTCCCTTGCTTAAAGCAGGGTCAACACTGAATTCAGACTTGGTTGCTCAGGGCTTTATCCAGTTATATCTTGAAAGCCTCCAAAACTGAAGGTTGCACAGCCTGTCTGTGCAGCTCATTCCAATGTTTGACTGTCCTTGTGCTGGAAAAGCATTTTCTTCTATCCAGTCTGAACCTCTCTTGTTTCCATTTGTATCTGTTGTGTATTGTCAACCCGTGATCCACTGTAAAGAGCTTGTCTCTGTCTTCTTGATAAGGTCCTTATTGAAAGTCTGCTGTTAGGTCCCTCTAAAACCTTCTCTTCTCCAGGTTAAACAAGCCCAGTTCCCTCAGTCTTTCCTCACAGGGCAAATGCTCCAGCCTGCTGACCACCTTGCTCACCCTCCATTTAACTTGCACCAGTTTATCAATCTCTCTCTTGTACTGGGGCCCCAAACCTGGACAACATATTCTAGATAGAACCTGACAAGTCCCAAGTGAAGTGGAATAACTGCATCCCTTAACCTACTGACTATGGTCCCATGAATACAGCTCAGGGTGCTGTTGGCTGTTTTTGCTGCCAGGGCATACTGCTGGCTCATATTCAGCTTACAACCTATCAGGCCCCCAGGTCCTCTTCAGCAGAGCTGCTATCCAGCCAAGCATTCCCTAGTACGTACTGTCACAGTGGATTATTTCTTCCAAGGTGTAGGACTTTGCATTTGTCCTTGTTGAATTTCATGAGGTTCATGTTAGCCCAGTTCCTGCAGCCTGTCTAGGCCATTCTGGATGGCAGCCCTGCCTTGAGCATATCAACTGGTACCCCCAGTTTGGTGTCAAGTGCAAACTTGGTAAGAGTGTGCTTTGTTGCAGCCTCTAGGTCATTGATACAGATGTTAAATAGGACAGGTCCCAGGATGCGCCCCTGCATACATCTTGTTACTGGCCTCCAGGTAGCGTATAAACATTGCCCTCTGAACCTGATTATCCAATCAGTTTTTAACCCATCTGAAAGTCCACTCATAATAGCTTTATACCAAACTTGAGACATTCTGGGAAACAGTGTTGAATGCTTTGCTAAAGTTAGGGTAAATGGCTTCCATTCCTCTCCCCTTGTCCACGAGTCCCATCATTTTATCATAGAACAGAATCAGGTTGATCAGGTATGATTTATCCTTGGAATAGCCACACTGACCGTTCCCAATCACCACCACCTCCTTCATGTGCCCAAAATATGTTCTATGGTAACTCACTACATCATTTCCCCAAAGGCACAGGTGAGGCTGACTGGCCCTAATTTATTGGATTTTGGACCTCTTTTGAAAATGGATCAGAAGGAAGATATAGGTCAGAGAGAAACCCATAGTCTGTAAAGTCAGCTGCTTTCAGCTGCTTTTTCCTTAGTCAGCTCATAGCCAGCACAGATTAGCTGCTAGTGTGCATGGATGGGGTGACAGAACTTTCTGGCTGCCTCAGATTTGCTACCAAGGGATGTGAGAAGCCAGGAAGGAAGGGCTAAGATGCAGGTTGGAGTGGAGGTGGAATCTCAGAGGTGGGGTTTAGTTGACATGCAGGTGCTAGTGGAGAGGTGGAATGGAACAAGGGACAGGGTAACTCAGCTGCAATCCTGAAGCATGGTGGGCAGAGCACATGGTGGGTTTTCTCATGAGTTGGCCTTTAAGCAGTGACTGATGAAGCTGAGGGTTTGCTACTTGCTCCCTAATCACAGGCTCTGGGTGAGTACATTTATTTCACAGAAATGAAGATCTCTGAGGGATTCAATTCAGGGGCCTTAAAGCCCTTTCCCTGCAACTCCATGCAGTGTCACTCTGCCTCTCACTGAGGGAGGGCATCTGCCCTCATGCTGTCTGTTCTGTATCTCTCCCCTTCCTTGAGGAGGAAAATGGACCTGTACTCCAACCCCAGCAAATGTCATGCACGTTAGAAGGACACATTTGCCCTGCCCTCTTCCTTAAGGGAAGTTCAGATAAAAATAAATGCATGGTTTTTTGCATGCCTCAGAGTGAGAGAGCTGCAGCATTGGTCTCATTCCTCTTGAGGTGTACCTGTCAGCATTGTGATTAGTGATCCACAGGCAGCTTAAACACAGCAGTTGTAATCGAAGCTGTGAAGTTCCTCTGTATGTTGAGAGCTTTCTGTGTCCACTTCCTTCTTGCAAGAAGTCTAAGGGGGAGTATTTGCAGTGAGAGCCTTTCCGGGGCAGAATGTGACCCTTACATCCACTGGCATGCCTGCACGTGGAAATGCAAGTACTTTCAGCTGCTGCAGACACTTTTATACAAATTCTTGAGCTCTTCAGCACATATCCTTGTTTTCCCTACCCGTAGCTTTTGTGTAAGAGAACATTCACAGGTGAAATGTGCTCAAGGAAGGCTGGAAGTAAGGGATAGGGATGGCTGATAGGGATGGTGAAAGCATTGGGGTTCTTGGACATATCTCCTTGGAAACTGAGGTGGAAAGGAGAAAGGAATGATGTGGAGTTCTTGAGAGCAGGTAATGACATCTGTAGAGATAGTATGGAGAACAAACCAGGTTGGGCAAGTGCTCTTGGCTTTCAGTTGCTGTTGCTTATTCACTCATGTTTTCTTTGATATTTTACGTGCATCTGAGTGCTGGTGAAGCATTTGCTTCTGCTATATGAAATCCCATTAGCAGTGTGTGTTTGTTCTCCAAATAGGAGGGGGACTGGGAACTTAAAACTGGTCAAAGTATGATGATAACTGTAAAAAAATCATATAAGCTTGAGACAGAAAGATCTAGTCTTTGCAATTGAAAACCTGGTGTTTAATAGTCTGAAATGGCCAGTGAGGTGGGACAGGGATCAGCATTCAAGCTGGTATGATTAATCCTTTTCATTAGATATATGGAAGAGGAGGTAAACAGACCATTAATTAAATCTGCAAAGGATACTAAATTGGGACCACTGTAATCCCTGCAAGGCGATTGGAAATTAGGAACAAAGGTAAGAAATAAAGGTCCCTGCTGCCGAGACATGTGGCAGTAAAAGAAAACCACTTTGACCATATGTGGAGAGGAGAAACCTAAAAGACTATAGTGCCAGAAGGAGGTGCAGCCACGTGAGGGTATTCATTTGGCGTCTGAAGGCTGGTAAGTTGCTGTCCATTGGGGGAATCTTAAGACTGTGCTCCTTGGAGGGAAAAATTAGTCTGACTCATTGTGGAAGTCAGTGGAAAGCCTCCCAGAGGCTTCGGTGAGGTTTGGATATGGCCCATAGACTGTGTATGAATGTGAATGGATGAGCCAGTGGGAGAGTGGTCAGAAGCAGTACGTGCACCCAGCTGAGTCAGTGGGCATGCTTTGGAGCACAGTACCCATGTCCTCTGTAAGGAGCTTCATCTTTAGCGTGTCCTCAGGCCAAGGCAGCTAATCACAGTGTCAGAAGGGATCTGAATGGGGAGCAAGGGTGGGAGCAAAAGGATTTTACTGCAGTGCAGGAGCAGGAGAATGACAGGGGAGGAAATGAGTGGAATCAATAACCAAATGCAATATAACCAACCTGCTCTGGCCTTCTTCAGTGCTCCCCTCCCAGCATCTCCAGAGAGCTGCTCAAACATGGCCTCCTGGTCTACACCACCCCCAGGGAAACTTCTGATAGAGAAAGAGGAGCAGGAAAGTAATGAGGTTGGTGCCAGGGAGGTGTTAATATGAGTGAGCCAGGCTTGGGCCTGGGAGTCCCAGTTTTTTGTTGGGACGTTGGACTCTAGCTTTGTGTTTTGTCTATTTAGCATCTGAGAGAGAAAAGGGAGCAGTAGGGCTCTTGGAGGTTAACATTCACCCTCTGTGCTGCTGGCGAATCTGCCTCATTGTCAGACTGGACTGTGCTGGGCCATTGCTGCAGGTTGTGCTTCCTTATGCCCCTGACATTCCTGTTCAGCTGGGACATGTGGTAAACATGCCTCTACACCCCCCACCAGCCGTAGGTGGCGACTTTGGACAGTTAGATGATGTGAGAAGACTCTGAAAATCCATCCCTTGAAGAGCAGTTCTGCATGTCTCTCTCACAGCTGGGTGCCATGAGTGCTGTGCTACTCTGAGTGGGGGCTTTCCAGTAAGCGGGGTCATGGATGCCCCCGGAGGTGCTCACAGCAGTGATGAAGTCTCTACACAGCCTTCATAGTGCTCAGGTGAGGCTGGCAGAGGCTGAGGGGAAGTGAATTAACTTTCCTCAGGATGAGGTTGTACCATGCATCTCACCAGTCTGGAGAGGTTCTGCTGTGCCTATCCCATCCTCAGTGAAGCAGGGAGAGGCAAGAAGGTTAAAGGGAATATATATTAAAACTGTTTTGTAGGGTAGCATCGATTCTGACAGGGCCAAGAACCACTTTTACAACAAGCTCTCAATGAGGTACTGCTACTCAGTTCAGGCCATGTTTGGGCCAGCCACCAAATGGTGGGGCTGGCTGGTCCTGGGCTGTTGCATCTTGTGGGAAATGCTGTGTGCAAGAGGGGGGATTTCAGCGGTAGTGGGTTGCCAGTCTGTAAAGGTCATGGAAGGGTGAGGCAGAGCTGGGAAATGTAAGAAGGGAAGGAAGCTTATCATTTTTTCCTTTGATGGCTTTTTGTACCCTGCAGTGCTTTCCAGCCCGACCTCTGCAAGCTGGGTTCACATGGCCAGCACAGTTGTTCTGCCTCTGGGTAACAAGGCAGACTTATCTTGCTGCAGCTTCTGGTGTCCACACCTATCTCCTCATCTAGAGAGGCAGAGGAGGGAGGTCTGGAGAGAAGGTGGTGCAGGGGTGTTACACTGAAAGGAGACATCCAGCACTTGAAATGGAGCTAAGTGGGGTGACATGTAGAAGCACAGAACTTAATTACACACCAGTTTGCACCAATTATCTCCCTGCTCCTGAGTCCTGTTTCCCAGGGTCGCTGATGCTCCAGCAGAGTCGAGTTTGAGGGTAAGGGTTTTTTTTTTCCCCCTCTTTCTGCTACTTTGAGGTTGGCTTCAGCTTCCAATTTTGGATATTCTTTGCCCTTTCTCCAAGGAGGTGGGTCCAGCTGGTGGTGCATTGGCAGGCTCAGGGACAGCTCCGTACAGTTCTCATCTCTTTCTGTAGGAACTTTAGAGATAGAAACAGCTATTGTGTTGATACACAAAGCCTAGACACAAATCAGGCACTTAGGCCAAGCAGTTGCCACCCAATTTATCCATAAAGCCTGTGGGAGGCTCCCTCAGCTGGCATCCAGTCACTGATGTGAGGCTGGGTGCACCATTATTCTCTGATGTTCAGAGTCTTATGAGCTTATGAGTTTTAACTGAATCTCTAACTGTCAGGATGATAATTTTATGAGAGGAGATAGGTTGTCCCAAACTACTATGAGGTTCTTGCAGCAAGTTTTGGGTGCTGCCAGTGAGAGAATAGAGGACTGGAGAGCCTGTATAGATCACATCATAATTCATATACCTATCTGATCCTATTTTTAATCCTGCTTAATCTGTATCTTCAGTGCTACCTGGTGGGGGTAAGTTCCATGAGTTAATGTGACTTCATATATTCTATATTCTCCAGGCACTTTTCTCTCCCAGCTTTGCACTCCTGTTTCTGCTCTCTTCCAGAAGATACTCAGTGCTAACCGACAATGGTAGCTCTCTCTGAGGGCATCGTTCCCTTCTGCTCTTTATGGTAGTATCTAAAGAAGGAAAAAGAAGGCAGGCAGAGACGTTTCCCGTAAGAGATTCCTCCAGCATTCAGAGATAGTGCTACTTTAGAGCACAGAACATACGGACAAAAATTCCTATCCATTATCGCTTAGTATTTCCTTCGTGGTGTATCTGAATGAGTACCTTTTTTTTTTTTTTCTTCCCTGCTTTTTATTTTTTCCTTGCCGCCACTGTAGAGTGAAAGTTCATTTCCATTGAACTGTCTATGTTTCCTGTATTCATTTGGAAATTCCAGCCCTATGGAAGTGCTGTCTGAGGGCAGGCTACATTGCCTGGCTTTGGCTGACACTGGATTTCACCCACAATCCTCTGCCTTTCTATCCAGCTTTGTCACTCTGAGGTTCTTCTCAGTCCACTTTTACCTTCATTAATTTAAACAAGGCTGTCATCTGCAGTTTTCTACCACCTGTTCTTCTCAGTTTCCAGGTCACTCATAATAGGTCACTCAGTAGTCCTAGCATAGATCCTGATGTGACTGAGCTTTTGGCCTGGTCTTGTGCTGAAGACTAGCTGTTCATTCTTTGCTACCATTTTCAGTTTCATCCAATTTCTCATTTGTGACAGACCTTTCACTCCACAGATGCCGGTTTTCCAAGAGTGTCTCTGAAAAAAAGCGTTACCTGAAGGTCCTGAGCTGGTTACCTCGCCAACCTGTTTCAGAGGTACCTTGAAAGAAGTTCACTAAGCAAAGAGCCAACTCTTGGTCCAGAATGAGAGAACTGGCTTAATTGTTATCTGTAAATAAATTATGTATATATGGTTGTAATTAATTAAGCTCACAGTTGTAACTCCTGCTTGCACAGGTATAGGGATCAGGACCTTGAGTAAGGGAATCATGCAGATCCCCTTCAGTGTGGCATTTTATTCTTCCCTCACATCCATGATGGGTGAGGTCAGTCTTTTGTAGTAGGGACCCATCCAGGTGCTCACTGGGAAAGCTGTGACGTACTGGGAGGAGGCATACTCTTCTCGAGCACCAGGTCATGTTTAGGTGCCCTGACTCCAGCCACGGGGAAGTCAAAGGCTACTACAATCCTCACCCGTGGGAAGCGGGAAATGACTTTGAGTGGTTATCGAAGATAATTGCCTTTGCACTCTTTCCCCTTGCGAAGTCTCCTTTAGGCTAATTTCTTAGAGGGAAATGAGCACTGAGGAGGCTAGTTTTGTGGGAAACTTCACTTCTGAGAAGTTATTGTGGAACCGAGGTTTCTCCAGGCCTTGTGGATGGATGCACTTGGGGTATCTCATTGTCTGATGCTTGACTCTCCCCCTGTTCCAGTGTTCCTGGTTCCCTGCAGTACCCAGCCTTACAATACTGCTGCTATTCTCTGTTCCCTGGCATGGGCTTCCCAGGTGCTCATACCCTCCTGCTTCTGAGGCTGACCCTGTGATGACAGCTGCCTGGCTGCCTATCAAAGGCTCCATTTAGAGCTAGCCTGAGAGCAGACAGAAAGCTGCAGTGTTAGACCCCGAAACCCGACACAGTGTGGCTTGCCCGCTTTTCAGTGGGTCCTTGACAGCCTTTCAGCTCATGTCTGTCAGCCCCCCTGCCAGGCACACAAGTTCACTTCCATCTTGGAAGAAGGGGAGAGCGAAGTGACATTTCACCGAGTGGCGGGCGCGCCGGGGGATGTAGGGAGATAAGGCAGGATCACAGAAACAGCTGAAATCCCCAGAGGATATTGCGTTGCTGGCTGGATTGACAGGTTAAAAGTATTGCTGGGACAAGTCTCCCTGTTCCCTCTGTCCCAGAGGACTGTGCAGTGAGAACAGCACTCAATCCTAATGATTCTTGGCCTACATTGGGACCAGTTCTGCCATAGCCTGGCATGAGGACATCCATGGGGAATTTGTTTCCAACTTTCAACAGGAGCTACCCATAGAATGGCTTTTTAAATAAATAAGTTCACTTAGCAAACAACAGCAGTAAATGAACAGGAACACTGATGTGGCCAAGGATGAAATATTAGCATTTTTCAAATCCGTTTAGCGAAGACAGCCCCTGGGCACTGGTTCAGGTCCTTGTGTTAGTGGGCTGTTTGCAAAGCACTAAGCTAACTTACAGCCAAAGCCTGTCAGCTTCTTCCTGGAGTTCAGGAGGGCAAAACTTGTCTTAGTTGACAGACTAAGTCTGGTCTAAAAACATAATATCT
Organism: Platalea leucorodia; assembly: GCF_965183815.1. Classification (NCBI taxonomy): domain Eukaryota; kingdom Metazoa; phylum Chordata; class Aves; order Pelecaniformes; family Threskiornithidae; genus Platalea; species Platalea leucorodia. The sequence goes on along the minus strand of NC_138829.1, from coordinate 26,103,401 downwards.
TTGCATTTCTTTCATCCCAAAGTACTTACAACACGTCAGTCAAAGCACAAGCTTCAGGCAGCGTTTTGGCTGCTCCAGGCTGCAGGCAGGGAAAGGAACAGTTTTCTTCAAGCCCCACAAAAATGCTACATAGGCAACAGCAAACCGAGGTGACTTGTTCAAAGAGCACCACTTCAGTGACTATAGATGATCTTGATGCACTGAAAGGGCTCCCTGTCACATCACAGCGAGCAGCAGGCTCAAACAATCCTGGCCTGGAGAACCTCCCTGTGCAGTTAGGAGCTGCGTCCTGCCCATGGCTGAGTTTACTGGGGAAGTGATTTGTCCAAATGCTTATCTAGCCTTGACTGGTTCACCAGCTCTTGTGGGTTGCAGCACAAGATGGCATGGCTGGAGGCTACTGCCTAGCAGAAGTTTTCCACTCTTGGAAAGATGTGACTATGCCCTTGGGTAAGGAGAAAGTTGTATGGGGAGCCTTTTCTTTGAGGTTGCTTGATCCAACCTGATCTCTACCAGTAAAGCTGTGCCAGCTGTGTGATGTGAGTGGTAGTTTCAGCCCAGCAGCCACTAGAGAAAATCCCATGTGCAGAAGCTAAGGCTAGGGCTCCTAACCTGGGGAGAGAGGTGTCAGCCCTCAGGAAATGGATATCAGAGTGGGATGAGGGTCTTCCCAAGGAACTTCTCTGTGTGGTCAGCGGGGAAGCACTGGTGACTGACCAGTGTGTGACCCAAGCTGTTACCTGTAGCTCCCAGACCAGGGCACTCTCCCAGGCAAGTGAAGGGTCCCCGGAGAGAGGGAGAGTGCTAGGGGGTGCAGGGTGGAGGATGGGTTCTGCTGGGTCAGCAGAAATTAACTAAGCCAATACACTAGTCAGTGACTGGCTAGGGGACTAAAGGACTGTACTTGCTCTGTGAGGAGGGTGCCTGAGGCCAGGCAGGTTGCAAGGGCAGGGGGAGGAGGGTACACAATGCCTGGGGATGCAATGCCAGGGAGACAGGGGATATAGCAGTGGAGCAGAGACATGCTGTCATCCTGTAGCCAGTGGGGAAATCGCACCAAGGAGTACAGTGTGCCCTGCTTGCCAGCCTCCCCACACCACTCTCCATTCCCTGCCCACTCCTGTACGTAGCAGATGGAGGCACTACCTTTGTTTTATGCTGTGATCCATGTCCTTTCTCCCAGGTACTGTGATTCTGCACTACCTCCTGCCTGTTGTTAATGCCCAGACTAATCAACCCTAGTATCTAGGGCATATTGTCCACTTCCTTCCCCCTGTTGTGCAGCCACAGTGCCATTCTGCAGCCCTATTGCTCTGTTCTGCGTGCAGCAGTGCCCCTTGCAGTCCCTACGGAGAGGTTAATAGAGACCTACTGCCTGAGTTACCTTTAGCTTTTATAAACCAAAAAATACAAACAGCATGTAAGCAGCATTCATTACCTTGCATGCCTTCAGCTGCTTATTGGATACACATCCCCCTCCCTCCAGCATCTCTCTTTTTTTAATATGTTTTTTTTTAATTTGTTTTGATGAATGAGTGACAACCCTGACACCCGATTCGCTGAGATTAATAGAAACGACACAATATTTACGTCGCGCCGACGAGCAATTATCCTGCCATCTATCTTTGAGATTATCTTTCTGATTGAAAACTACTCATCCGTGTAATCGGAATTATTTGGAATTAGAAGGGAATTTATGGCCCCTCTCAGTCTCCCTCCTATTTGCCTCTGTCTCCATCCTTCTTCCCCCTCCTTTAAGAGGGACCCTTTCTTCCTTCATTCCTTCCATCCTTCCTTCTTTCAGCCTTGTGGGTGGAAACGTGTGCTTCACTGTACAAGGCTTTGCTGTACAAGGATGGTTGTTTGTGGAGATGGGGGAGACTGGGCAAGACTGGGGCCAGGCAGGCACTGGGGCCCGTGGGGATGCAGCGAGGCTTGGGCAGCAGCCGGGGCATAAAAGGCTCTTCAGAAGAAGGCCAGCATGGGAAATAGACACGTGGAGTATGTGACAGAGCGGAGGCTGTGCAGGCAGCACTGCAGGGACAGAATAAGTGGAGACACCTTGCTTATCTCCCTTCTTTTTTCTGTTTTACAGTTCCTTCCTTATTAGTCTGTTTTGAAGATGCCTTTCACTGTCCCATTGCTTAGTAAATGTGCTTCTTGTGCATTTATTATATAAATGCTTATCTGAAAGTATTTTTCCAGCTCACTCTGTGTAGGAGAACGACCCATGTTTGTGGGCCGCTTCTTGCTTGCTATGAACCTTTCTGTAGCTGCTGCTGGTGTTTCTGCTATTTCAACAGTCCCTAAGGACAGCCTGCTGTCCTCCAATGTGTGGGATGGGGTCTGGCAGTCTCGCTTCAATACTGGTGTCCCCCAACACAGTGCTATCTGTATAGGGCTTCTAGGAAACACTCTTGATTATTTGTTATAGCTTTAAGGAGCTGATAGGTGGTACAGGACCTCTATTGTTTTTTCTCACTGGGAAGAGCTCTGTCTTTTGCATTTTTTCAGAAGCACCAGTGTTTCACATGCTTTTCTTTATTTGCTTTTCATTCTTTTGCTGGGCTGGATGCAGAAGCAGCAAATAGTCATGTTGTCTCAGGTCACTTCTAGAGGCAGGAGACACAACTCTCCCTTTTTGGTGATTCCAGGATGGGATAGCAAAATTCACATATGCTCCCTCTCTTCTCTAGAAGCCCATCTCTTAACACAGTCCTCTCCTACCTTTCCCTTCTCCTATGTGAAGGAAGACAGGAGTGGGACTATCCTGCTACATATAGAAAAAATCTGTGCTGTAGATCAGTCAACACTGAGAACTACTCCTCCTCTGTAGACATGCTTCAAAAACAGCACTTGATTTTTTTACAGGTAGTTGTGGCAGAAACAAAGAAAGACTGTGAAGCGGATGTCAGGGGATGTCAAGCAGCAGAGACATTTTAAATGGATCTAGTAGCATCTGTGTCCTTTGAGAACCACAGCATGGAAAGGTCCTTGGCTCGTGTGAATCCTGCTGGAGAAGAGAGAAGGGAAGCAATGTAGGCTTATGAGCAACTGCCATGTGCTGAAAGAGAGACACAGGCTGAGTGCTGAAGGAATTAATCCTGAACTCAATTGCAAAGATACCAGCTAACGTACAAGCCAGGCTGACAAAGATATTTGATACAGAGAGCACTGTAAACAGTTAATGACACAAGGATTTGGAAAAAGAAATGTGCTTTGAGTTACAATTGCTCTGTCAGCTCGAGAGATCTAGGCCCAGATGGGAATCCCAGATCCTTCCGCCCAGAAATACCCAATGTTGTTATTAATTAGTATGGAAATATTTTCCTTTCTTTAGAGAGGGCTGTTGAATTGCCAGTGGGATACTGGGGGGATGGGTGTGTGCATGTGTGGGGTAGGCTATCAAGGAACTATTAATTAGGTTACTTCCCACTGCTGTTGACATGCTGGGGAAGGGGATTGTTTGTGGGCCAAAATAAAAAGGAAAGGGAAACGGAAAGACTGGGAATGAGAATGGAAACCATGAGGAAAAAAAGCAGTTGGGTAGGACAAAACACAGTCTGAAAGAAGAGGTATGTGTAAAAAGACATTCCTAAGATTCCCAAAGCAGAAGACGGGAAGAACGGGAAACCAGGGTATGGTTAGAACCAAAGAGGAAACTCCTTTGAGGCAGCAGCAGCGTGGGTTGGACACAGCCCACACAAGGACTGACTGATGCTCTCCTGCCTTGTCACTGGCTTTGTTGTTCATACTTCCACAAACTTGGCACCAAAGCCAATGTCAGAGTAGTGATATTTTATGCCAACTGTCACTATGGAATAGGAAAGAATTTGGATGAGAAACTTCTCCAGTTGCAGGTTACCTTCCTTTGCTGGCTGGGTCTCTTACCCCCTTCCTTTGGAATGGGATCTTTATCAGCTTTGATAAATAACCATAAAAATAACCATAAAAATTGGAATTTTTGCTTGGCTTCCTACATAATACTTCAACCACTCACTACTTTTATCAAGGTCTCCTTGTGGTCTCTAGCTCTGTACTTCTGGTCATAGTGCATACAGCCCTGGGAGAGCCCAGACACAAAAACCAGCATAAAGTGGTAGTGTAGCCCTGTATATAAGCAGTAGGTGCTGCCTTTACAGTTCTGAGAGAGTGCCAGAACAAGAAAGAGACAAGGAATATGTGTGGCAGTATGAGTTAGAATAAGTGAAGGATCTATTCACAGAGGGGAAAGAAAACTGAGCAAGTGGGTTACCTAAAAATATCAGTGCAGGCTCCAGGCTCCCTTGCAGAGGGAAGAAATCAGTGCAGTTGTGATTATTCAGAGAAAATGTTTTGGGTTTGCGAAGGGGGAGGAGTGGAGTGATAAGACAAAGACATAGCATTGATACCTCATATGGGACCAACACAATCCAGACCTATTTATCCTGAGATCTGACTCCAGAGAACACAGCTGTCTGCTGCATTTTCTTCCAAGAAACCTGTCTAGTAGGAAGTTGGATTCTGAGCATGCAGAGGACCTACCCAGCCTCTTTGGAGTAATACAACACAGAAGGAAAAAAGCTATCCAGGTTGCAGCATCACTTCAAATCCTTAAGTTCCCTAAGAGATCCAGAATGAACAGAGGTGGTTTGAAACAGAGAAACTGGTAAAAGGAGGGACTAAATCTAGAAGGATAACTTGGCTTTCAATTCCCGAGGTTTGTGCACGACAGTGACAATTTATCAGCGTGTGAAAGATCGCTGTTAGCCCATGCACATTTGCTGGGGGCCAAGAAAACTGTTGTCCCTAAATCTGCCACCAGTCACAGAATCCAGGAGCACTCACGGGGCCCTTGCCTGCCCTATTCCTATGCTGCATGCAAGGCAGAGCAGGGTTGAGGTGGGATATGCTCATCAGCAAGGAGAGGTATGGCAGCACAAGAAGAGTGAAGCAGGATGAAGATGAGCACTGCACAGGTGAGGGCTCCTGATTCCAGATCCAGCTCTTTTTGGTTTAAAAGTGGGGTGGGGTTTTTTGTTTGGTTGATTGTTTTGGTTGGCTTTGTTTTGTTTTGTTTTGTTTTAAAGAAAATGAAATACAGGTTTTATTGCAACATTTTGTTCCTTAGAAAAATGCCTTGTCAGTTTAGCTTGGATTTATTGTGTGGCCTGCTTTTCTAAGGGAATATTGCGTATGTGCTTGCACTGGGTGGGTTTGTGTAACTTTTGAACCTGTTATCTAATTTCAAACACATTTTGCACCCAGTCAGAAGTCTGAAAGGTATTAAGTTCATACAAGTTTCATGAAATAGGTGACAGGTAGAAGAGGAAGACCTTATTACTATCCCTTAGGGAAAGACTGCGGAATGAGCTCACTCTTTATTAGAGTCCAGAAAATCCACATGGGACAGGGACTGTCCAAATGCCCCAATTACAGAAGAGTTCAGCTGAGGCTCACACCTTACTGTGTGTGCATCAGAGGATCCATTGGTTGGTCAGTGTCTCTTGTAGATTCTCTAGTGACTAGTAAGGCACAAGCTTCCTTCTTTCTGGACATTCATAATGCTGCTAATGCATGTGGATTCCCTGGAATTTAATGAGAGGTGAGTAACATTGCAGCTTCAGTATAGTACAGTTAAAAAGCCTGTCAAACACAACAGAGAAAGCTATTGGAAACAAGGTGTCTTTGTCTCAGGTACCTGAGAAGGCCATGAATGCCCAAAATTTTCAGCAGAAGATTCTTTCCGGAGGTAAGTTGAGGTGCAGATGTGAAACTGCTGATGTCTGTACTAACTGTATCTTCTGCCCTCTAGCTTATGTGTGCCCCAGTTTTCATTGCGTTAGTCTCAGGCAGTTTGAGTACTGGTTTCACTGTGATTTTGGATCCCAGTATAGTTAAACTGGTACAGTTCTGGCATGAGCATTACTTTGGTATAACATACTTAGTTCAGCATAGCTTCTTTGGAGATATAAGCTAGACTAACATAAATGTGGTTATAGTTATATAACTTTGTTCAGTGCAATATTTTTATAAAATCATTCCTGTGAAGTGGGATAGTTACATTTATACAAAAATGATGGGGACCAGGCCTCAAATTACAAAGTATTTGCAGTAGAGACCATATTTGCATATTTACATATGTGTGGTGTTTAGTCTCAAAGGGCCCAGGTTCTGAATGCTGCTTGTAATAATAACAACAACAACAATAACATAAAAGGATTACAAGTTTGGCTGAGGAGTCACCACAGTGTGCCTGTAATTAGTTGTAGTAAAAATTATCATTTATGAGGCATCTGGAAACACAAACTAACTCTCAGAGATGAACAGTAACTATGTAGTCATCTCTGTCATGGCACAGCCTTAATGACATTTTTGTCACGGAACTTCCTTACTTTTTGCTTGCTCTGTACCATGAAATAAAGGTAATGGCTGAATGGGTTTTGTTTGCAATCTTGCCATTATGTGGACCACTGAGGCTCTCCATGACTCACTTAACAATGCTTGCAAGGGGAACGGATAACATTTTGCAAACACAACGTTGCAATGCAAAAGCATTTTCTCTGCACAGACTCACACATTCTGAAGAAGGAGGTGAAACAAGAGTTTGCATTTATGGAGAACCTGGCTGAAGAAATCACCTTTGGAGGAGGGAACCAACGAGCAGTTCAGGGCAGGGGGCTGCTTCCTGATATTGTGGCTTTTGGTGTCAAGTCTTGTTTGCTTGTTTGCTCTTTGATTAAAGTTTTCCAGAGTGAGTAACAATTTCTCCAAATTACCGCTACTACTCACAACAATAGTAGTTAACATAGAAGACTTCCAAATACTTCCTCCAAAACTCAGCTTTTTGTTAAATTTCGTAAAAGAACAACCAAGCTTTAGGAAAGTGTTTTCTTGGGGAATTTGCTGATACAGTCAAGAAAGATAAAATGCCCTATGGTTACGACCAGCAGTCCACCTGCCTCCAAATTAGAGCCTTGCTTTCTTCCTGGATGAGAGCTAGTGACTGGAGAGAAAGTGAAGAGTAAAATAACTTTTTTTAAACATAAGCTGTTTTCTTTGGAAACCTAAGAAGGAGACATGAAAGATTTCCACAGACTATATGTTTTCTGACATCCCATTTCTACAAATTTAAAAATATGAATTGTGTCATCTGGATAATGTGGCAAAAAGAAACGTCTCTGGAAGAATGATGCAGATGTAGCACAACAACTCTGGAAAACAGGCTTCCCAAAGAGCAGAAGGCAGTAAGTCCTGCAAGTTTCCATGGGGTTTCACCAAGTGAATGAATTCCAGGATCTCATGGCAAGGCACATGACATATTCAAGAGAGAGAGGTTCTGTTCTTGTCTATGCCGCTTAAGGTGTATTTACAGGGCACAGGAGAGCACCATGCAATGATAATTCAGCTTAGATACAATCTCATGGTGCTCTCCATTTGAGTTAATATAGCCTGGTTCTCATCTGGATATAAAGTCCATATGAACGAGGCTATCTTTCTGCCAAAATCCAAACCAGCTGATTCAGACCATGCTGTAGTAGCCCTGTATAGCTCTGTTTTGCTAACGTAGCCTTATTTGCTGCTTCTCCTGGAGTTTCTGTTACCTGGCTGCTAAGTGCTCTGATGCCGCTGCCCTGCCTTGCAAAGACACAGAGGGATGAATCCACCACTTCTTGCACAGAGCTTAATGTTGCACAGAGGTGCTAAAGAAAGGTGGTGATTTCATGGTGGGTTGTTCTTTTTTTCCAAGCTTGTGAGCGTGGGAGACCTGCCGGGTACGTGGCGTGTTAGGGAAGAAGCTACTGTGATTGCTTTACATCTTCCTCTCTGTGCTCAGCGGGGAGTCGCAGCCAGGCCGTATGTGAGCCAGTGTGTGTGAGGCTATGCCCATGACACATTCCTTGAGGGAGGGGACTGGTGAGGAGCTGGGCCTCACCTCCCAACAGCAGCAGGGCCCTAGGCACAAGCGATGGAAGGGACTGGTTATTCCAGGCGAGGACAGGTCCAGGTGCGGCAAGAGCACAGAGTAAAGCGACAGCAAGGGACTGAGCAACTAAATGTCTGCACCTGAAACACGGACTCGACAGAAACCTTCCTCAAGCAGCTGTTTCCAAGGTGCTTTGGGTAAATCCACTTGCGGTTAAGAATTTGACAGATTTTTTTTTTTCCCCTCGTCACAGTTAAACCTCAGTGAATGTGACATCTTTTTACAGGGGGTAGGTGGGGGGTGGGGAGGAGGAGGGGAGGACAGAGGACAATATAGCTTGCTATAGACTGTGCTCTACCTGAGCTCCAGCTCAGGTTCCAGCAGCTTTGAATATCTGTGGTGAACTGCAGGGCACCTTTGGGCTCAGAAGCAGCCCATAGCTCTTCCAGCAGCGTGGGGGGCAGGCACTGCGTGCTCCCCACCAAGGCCTCGGAGGCATTGCAAGGGGGCATGCCTCTCTGTGGCACATGCCAAGACTGTCAGTAGGGAAACTGTTGGGTTTTTGGCTCTTCCTCGGCATGGCGGGCTGTTGGCTGGCAGCACGTAACTCCCGCTGGCTGAGGGGGCGGTTGTGGTGCGCTTGCCTGAGCACCAGCCGCATTATCCTGGCACTCCCTGGCACTGCCACCTCTCTGCTGGGACCGTTTGTGTGGCCCTTCCTTCACAGCCTCCCAGTGCAAAACATCCTCAGACCAAATCCTGAGTGACTGAAACAAGCAGTAAAGCTCGGCAGCAGCACAGACAGCCCCTGCAGCTTGTCCCCTCTCTGTGTGTGCTGTAGCCTTGCTCCTGGGATGAGCTCAGTGCTGGGGAGCTGAGTTTCTGGCTGCTTGGGGAGCAGAAGAAGTGAATGCTAAATCCTTCTGCAAAATCCTTCTTTCTTGTAAACATGGGTAACTACATTTAAAGAAAAAGCTCCTGCCCTTTTTCCCTTCCGTCTCTCCACTCTTAGAGAGGAAATGCTCTGAGTTTTGAGGTGCTCCAGACTGCAGGGCAGGAAGGGTCTGGGTTGGGAGAGCTTTCAGAGATGACTGGCAGCACTGAGATGAAGAAGGACTTGAGGTGATGGAGTGAGGAGGCCAAGGAGACTGCAGCAGAATCACAGTGAAGAGGGAGAAACCACCTCACTTATTGCTAAGATGAAGCTGAGCCCAAGTTCACCAGAACTTGCTATGGTTAGCCTGAAGAAAGAAAGGCAAGGGAAGGGAGGGATTTTACCTGGGTCTGTGCCTGTTCAACACATTACAAGGGCTTACAGCTCTCCGCCAAGGGGCCTGGCAGCCACAGAGTGGGCTCAGAAGTGATTTTAGATGGCACAGAGCTGAGAGGCGTTAGCTGGAAATGCAGATCACAGTTTTCCTTGGGGTGCAAGTGAACCTTGCTGTAGCTTTATGTGCTGGAGAGACTTCCATGAGGGTAATGTGTAGCCTGCCATTTCGTGTTTGATTTACCCACAGTGAGGGAGCAATATTATGGCAGCAGAACTTCACTGCCAGCGAGGGAATTGAGGCAGGCATCTGCATACACATTGCCATGTCTGTGAAAGTCATGTGTGCCCTCAAGTGCCTCCCAAATCAGGTGGTTTAATTCCCTCATCAGTCAGGAGTTGTAGGTAGGGTTTTGGTGTGATCTGTGTGGCAGAATAGTCTCTCCCACAGTAACAAGACAGTTTCCAGTACTGTTCAGGGTTATTTTTGGTGGCTTGTCTCCTCCTACCCATCCCTGTGGCGTATCCTGCCTGGCACCGGAGCCCTGGCGGTGTCAGCCAGAGATCACCTGGCTGGGAGCACTTGCTTGCCTGGGTCTTGGGTGCAGAGAGAAAGCTACTGAACAAAGCAGATTTTTTTTTTTTTATCTGTTGTGAGATACTGTGGTGGGCTGACCTTGGCGAGCTGCAAGCTGCAGTTCCTTCAGGAAATATCCACCTGCTCCACTGCAGTTTCTGCAGGGGACTGTCTGCTCCGGCACCTGGAGCGCCTCCTCCCCCTCTTCTGCTCTGGCCTGGGTGTCTGCGGGGCCGTTTCTCACTCCTCACTGCCTGTGTGGCGTTTTCTGTCCTTTCTTAAACACATTTTCCCCCAGGCACCACCATCTTGGCTGAGGGGCTCAGCTGTGCCCTGTGGTGGGCCCACTGGAGCTGGCTGTGTCCAGCACGGGGCAGCCCCGGCCTTTCCTCACGGAGGCCGCCCTGCAGCCATCCCGCGGCCAGCGCCTCGCCACAGACACCTGATGAGGGTATGCTGAGTGACACTTGGCTGATGGTATTTTGATGGGGGCGAGAGCTGCGTCATCTCCTTCAGACCAGTGAGAGTCCCAAACTCAGGGCAGGGGTAAGGGCTCTTCAGACACAATTAACCTGACTGGGAGATGAGGCAGGACAGGAGATCAATGGCATTGCTTTGGAGGGGGCTCAGAAGGGACCCACTGCAGAATTTCTCTTTACTTATTTCCTTGCTTTAGAGGCTGAGGAACTTGTGTGGCACCTCACTTTCCTCTGAGAGCTCTGCTGGGTTGTGCTGACCTGCAGGCATGTCCCCAGTGGGGTGGAGGCAGGTGAGCAGCCCTGAAACCCCTCAGTTTGTGCGCAAAGGGCTTCTCCTGGAAAGGCTTATTCCTCGTCTGGGTGTCTGCAGCCAGGAACATCCCCTTCCTTTCAGGAACTTCATCAGTTATTTGCCTTCATTTTTGTTGTTTTAAAAAACGTCTTTTAATTGACGTCACACAATCAAATCAATTGAAGTCACACAATCAAAGAGTATGGAGCCTCTCCTTGGAGAGGAGAAGAGGGAGTGGTAATAACCCCCCTGACACAAGCATTTGGAAAATGGAGATGATTTTTCTGGAGAGTGGAGCTAACAGTCTGGCTGTAAGGAGTTTAGATCTGGAGCCAGACATCATGGATAGGCCTGTCTGTGGTTATAATATAGTTGTTTGGGTTTTGTAGAAGTTGTCTGAAGGAATCTGAATTAAAAACAAAACAAAAACAAAAACCCAAGGGGAACCTGTTTCTGGCAATCCTGGTCCCTATTTGATCTGGTACCAGAACTGGTTTAAATTTCACTTTTTCCTCCTTCTCCTGCTATCAAAATTGCCATGAGCTTTGTTATGACAGTTACCATGCTTCCTCTCCCTCCTCACGATGGCCAAGGTCAGTGAGAACATCAAACTATCTCTTGCCTGAAGCTGACCTTAGTAGGCTGCAGGGCTGCTTTGAGATTTGTCTGAGTGCACAGCTAATGCCCTGCCAGCACAGGTGTGGACTTGCTGGTGCTAAACAAGGTCCTAAACAAGTGGTACAACAACAGTGATGAGTTTCTGCAAAGCATCCACAACAAGTTGAAAGCGCAAAAGGTGCCTGCCCCAAATGATGGAATCGACAGCCCCATGGTGAAACGCGTTGCAGCGTGCAATTGGAAGAAGATGATGGTGGTTTCCAGTGAGAGAATATCGTGGTTACACAATTTAGGCAAGAGTACACCAAGAAGTCTTACTTTGTTTCGTTGCTTTTTGCTGGGTGTAAACACAGAAGCCCTTTTAGGCAAAGGCTCTGCAGTAGAAGTGGAAGTTTAGGAGGGATCTAAATGAGGTAAGGGTAGAAGGGACTGTGTTATCATACTGTATGTGATAGACTGGCAAAGGTTGTGTGTTTAAATGTAATGCAGCATATGATTGTCCTAGTGCTTGCAGGCTTTAGTTAAATCCTTACAGATTTTATTTCTCTGTGTACGTGTGGAACTGAATGCTCGCTCTGGATAGTCTCTGAACGCACTCTGGTATGTGTTTTGCTGCTCAGGCCAAGCTATTAGTGCATTGTTATTACTGGTGGACTCAGAAAAACAAGGGAGAGTAGCATTCTTCTGTGCTTGCTCTTGTTCTTGTTAAAGCCAATGGCATAATCTCTGCTGAGCAGCCGCAGATGGTGCCTCTCCACAGCCTAACTCTGCAAATAGCTATGCCAGGTGAAGACTTTTCTCTGCCCGCAGCTCTGAAAATGGAAGAATAGATTTGGGTGCTGCCTAATCCAGGCAAGTTCCTTGGTCCTAACCTGATGTGCTTTGCTTGAAGCTGTTTAGAAAGTTTTTGCAGGTTCCCTTCTGCCAAAGAGCTTTTGGAGTCCTCATCTCCAGCTGGCAGGCAGCTGGAGGGTGGTAACATCTTACACTGGAATGGCTAAATCTGGTAGTGGACTTCTTTTAAAATCTTAATCATTTTCATATTCCTGAAAAATAATAAAATATATAGGAGCTAAAGGAGGAGCAAAGTTTACAAGTGTATTAACCGAGCAATGTGACTTTCCCCGGTGATGACGGAGCCTTGACGTAGCAGCATGGCATGCACCATCCTGGAGGGTACATGAAGGAACTGGATGCAGTTGTATAGACTTTGGGTTCAGCATGTACCAAAAAATATCCTGCTGTGGATATTGGTTGCACAGAAAAAGAACGTTGAAGTAATATGAAGTTTGCAGCATTAAAATCAAATAAGGAAATAGTATCAGCGTTTCTCTCTTGAGCATTTGCTGTTTTTCAGAGTACATGCTTTGTATCAAAATGCATAGTATATTTAACTACCTGTTAAATCAGATCTAAGAGTCATACTATGTGTGCCAAGCATCTAGAAGAGTGTTGCTACTCAAACTTTTCCTTTTGTTTATCTTTTATTCCTTATCTTGTTATTTTCACAGTCTTAGAAGAGGGTTTTTTTTGACGTCCATTTCCTTTATGTGAAAAGAATTACCATTTTATAGTATCTTTTTTGGTGTTTAAGTAGTCCCTGTTTGAAATATGTGCAATTGACACCTCACTAAATTCAGCAGGGCACTAACGCAGATGTCCTGGAATTTTGGGTTTGTAAGACTCTTTCAAAGTAGCACGACTCTGCTGAAGAAACTTTTTGTTGTGTGTTACAATTGTTCTTCTTAGTTTGTGGCTAGCCTTGGAAACCGCAGAGCTGACTTTCAGTTTATCTTTTAAAACTTATATTCATACCTGCATTTCCTGATATAAAAGCAGCAGTGGTTCTGAGCTCTAAACTTATGGCACATAAATCAGATGTGCACAGAAGCATCTTGAGGCTCTCAGGAGAAGAGACAAAGATTATCTGTGTGGTTTAATGTGTGCATGGGGGGAATTGGACCAGTATTTTCAAGCTTCAACTGGTTTTGCTGTGTCCCTATATAAAAGGGTAGCTGTGAATTATTGTTTGTTTTTGTCATTAGAAGGAAAGTATATTTTGCATTCTTCTATAATAGCTTGTAGGCAGCTGAGCAAATTCTGCCTGGATTTATATGTGCAAAGCTCAAACTCTTTGTGTTTGAAGAAAATTAAGTACTGAAATTTTACCTCCACCATAGACTTGAGAATCTGAGACTGAAATACAGGCTTATGATGGAAGTGGCCCTAGCAAGAAGCATTTAAAAAAATACCTTCTGCAAGTGCAAGCTGCGCTTGCACTTTACAGTGTCTTCTAACTTGGGTGCCTCAAGGAAAGAGTTGAGCCTTTATACAGTCTACGAGTCACTGATGTTGATCTTTTTTGTTTGTTTGTTTGTTTGTTTTAGTTTTTTTCTTTTTTTTTTTTTTTCCAATGTATCTGAGGGTGCTTTTGAAATCTTCTGGCTTTCTTTTTGCAGTGTTTTGAAGTGCGCATTCAGTCTCATGGCCTCTACTGTTGGATTCTTTCCCTGCTTCACCCTGAGTCTGGAGGCTGGAATTAAGAGATGTTGCTGCACAGGAGTGCTGGCAGTGAGGGTAGGGGACTTGTGTTTGAAGTTTTACCTACAGCAGATCTTCTCTGGATTGATGGGTACCCCAGTGGGGAGCAACTAAGGTCGTACATCCTGCTGTCCAAAGGCGGAGAGGAAGGATGGAGGAATGCTGATTCCATTCAAGGTTCATCCATACTAGCTAACTGTGGCATGCTGGCAAGTCCTCAACCCTTCATCCTCCAGGCAGAAATTGGAAGGATGGGGGACTAACGTATACCCAGGTCTTGCTCTGCTGTGGAGATGGGATGCCAATGATAAGCACTGGACCTGGACATGAGAAGTGAATAGAGCTTCCCAGCTACCTGATTAAGATGTGCCCAAAGTGTCCTCGTGATTTATACTACATTGCGGGGTTTCCCTGGGCTTCAGTTTGGCCCATGGCAATGTAATAGAGCAGGGATGATGCTGTTCTATACAATACAAGGCTTGACGGAGTAGTATTTGAAGAACTTCAGATGTCAGCAATATAGAATGGCAAAGAACAGTCTGACAGTGGTAATGTGTTCAGGATCTATGTGACTATGCCTTTGTTAAAGCTGAATTTTTTGAAAGTGACTGTTGGATTTAGGTGCCCCCGTTCTGGGACCTTGATCTGCCATGCTTCAGCGTGTTTATTCTGTGTACTGAGCGTCTAAAATTCCTTCTGATGGCAATGAGAAGTGTAAAAGGTTTTACTGCTCTCAGTATTAAAGCCCAAAACATCTTGTGCTAGCCAGCCCAAATGAGAGGGCAGAAATTCAAAATTTTCTTTGGTCAGGTAGTTTTTTATCTGACATCTGATTCAACTAGGTGAAGGTGAAGGACCAGAATCTGGCAGGGTATTGAGCATGTGTTTCCACACTGGACCTCAGCCTGTCAGATGCTTTTCTCTTTGCTCCCCTTCATTTGTAGGTCTTCATCTGTAGATATCAAAGTGCTTTAAAGTGCAGTGTTAAGTATTGTTATCTCTGTTTTTTTTAAAGCTGGGGGATATGCAGCAGTGGTAAAGTGACAAGCCAGACTTCACACAGGGCAGTAGCTCCACTGAGGAAAATGTCTAAATGTTGTGAGTCTTTGCTCAGTGCTTCATCAGGCCCCTGTCCTGCGAGAACAGCATTTTTTTAAAAAACTTGTTGACTAAATCCTACCAGCTTAGACACAAAGCATATTGACAAGAGGTGAATTATGCATGCAGCAGGATTTGGCCCAAAAAGAGGAAATGACTTTATCTTCCCATGTAATCAATGGCTTCAGTTGAACTGAGACCTTGGCTATGATGTGGTGGGTCCTTGCCTTGCTTTAGGATAGCTGCTCCTGTTGAAGTAACTTTCTTTACTCCAGCAAGAGCAGCAGCTGCAGTGCAGTGGAGACATGCCTAAACTAGCCTAAATAGTTCAGGTACTGTTAGCCACTGAGCCAAAGAACCATGGAGTTCAGCATGGGCTTGGTGCCTGAGGATTTTATCCTGCTCTTTATGAGTTCAGCATTTCTTCACTATCTCAGCTCAAGCAAGTCTAGCAATATGTTGAAAAGAAGGCTGTTGGATCTGGTACTCTGTCTGCACTAGTACTTTTGCCTGCAGAGCTGAGCATGGTGCTAGGGATGATTGTAGGAGATACTGCCAAAGGTAGCAGTGTAGTGAAAGCTGTTTTGCCTCTCACTGCCTACTGTTCTCCCTCTTCTTCCCCACCCTTCCCCTGGTTTTCATCAGCAGCTGTCTTCTTTTGAGTCTGTTTACTATGAAACTGCATAGCCATTAAGGTTCTACTGGAGATGATGAACATCTAGGAGTTGGTGAAGGTTTGGAGAACCATCTGCCTCCTGAGAAAGCTTTTGTTCTTGCCTGACTGTGGCTTAGATATGGAAAAATCCAGGACCATTACCCCTATGTCTGTTAACGGGGACCAGGGCAGAAACATTCCTGATGCATTCTCTCAAGTCATTGCCCAGATGGTGGGCTCCCAGCTCAGCCTCTGCAAAAAGCTGTGCTGATACCTATAACTCATCAGTTTTCTCCTGGCAGTCAAGGATATGAGCAGGAATGAAGGTTTGGGTCCTTGAGAGCTAAGTAACTTCAGCTGAGTCAATAGGGGAGGTACCATCAATGCCCTCAGTTTTGTTTTCAGGAACAGCCTCATCAAATAGTGTTTGTGGGCAGAGACCCTAAGCAGACTGCCGAGCTGTTAAATTGCTAACCTACCCACTAGCCCTAGTTTATTCTGCAGCAGAAATACAAGCACGCCTGGACCAACCCCCAGAACTCAACTCTGAACTGCTCTCTCACCCTGTCAGAATCCCCAACTTGTTTCTAAAATGGCATTTATTTTTGTTAAATTGCAAAAGAGTTAGATGCAGTCTGCCAGTTGTGCTTTCTCTCTCCTTCTTTGTGCATTGAATTTTGTTCACTAGCTTTACATGCCTCAAGTTGCTGTAATGCTGCTGGGAAAGTAATTGCCTTGCACTTTCTTTTTCTGATGCCCACGGGTGACTGTGGGGGACTCCTCCCTGGGCACAGTGCAGAGTTAAAAGCCCAGCTTTTGCTGCTTTGCTTAAGACCTGGTTATTTCTTTTCTTTTTTTTTTTTCTTTCTTTCTCTCTCTCTCTCTTTTTTTTTTTTTTTTTTTTTTTTTTTGTCAGCTGCCTGTTATATCAATCACAGAGCTGGGATCTATTTATAGGTTGGGACTCGGAGTACTGTGTCCTAGTCACAAAGAGAGGCAGAGACGCAGAGGGGACTGTCGGCTGGTGCAGGCGGAACCAAAAGATATTTAATCAGCAATTAGAAACACCTGAGGGCAAGGGAAATTCTACTCCAGCCTCGAGCTTCATCTCTCAGCCTGCAGCATGTAAGTAGCAAACTTCTACCTTTTATTGCATTTATGGTGTTGTTTTTTGTTTGGGTTTTTTTGATCCAAATGTTGCTCTGCACCAATCCTTTTATCTGGGCTAAAAATTATGGCAGTATCTCCATATGGTTAAAGGTAATAATTTTTTTTTTTCTATTTTCACACTGTCAAAGGAAGGTCACTGTGACCCACAAGGAGAGGAGTTGGTTCAGAACTTTGTAGAAATCAGGCGGTTTCACTATTTGAGAGTGGCTTTTTTCTCTGGAAATAAGCAAATGAAAGTTTGAGTGGAACAGTTTTGTTTTGGGAATAGAAACAGTCAGGTTTGCTGGCATTCCAAAAAGGTCAATGTATAACGTAACTCTGCTTAAGGGCTTACCAAGGACAGGTGCTATTTATCCCATGCTGGTAAAGGCAAACCTGGAAACTTCAGCAGTCCTGTCTTAAAAGAACCAAGTGACACCCTTTCCTCTATTAAAAAAAAAAACCAACATCCCCTCCCAGCTTCATATCAAACCTTCTCTTAGCAGGGAGATGAAATGAAATTTTGCTTTTACTGAATCCATTTATCATTGAGCAGTTGATGTTTCTTTAATTTTAAAAGTCCCAAAGCAACTGAAGTCTCTTCAATGACAAAAGAGGGGTGCAAGTCTTTGCAAAGTCGGCGCAGTGGCAATCAAAGAAGAAACTTACTCTCTCATCGCCAACGAGTTGTTTGCTTTAAAGCAGCCAAAATGCAAAATGTTTAAACAATGATATATTTTTAGAGTATTTTTGTTAACAGGAATGTGAAGAGGAGGAAGGCAATAATTAGTCAGAAATTGTTTTTTATTAATAGCTTTTAGCACAACGTTTTTGTCAAAACACAAAGAGGTTTTTCTTGTTTCATATTTTTGCCTCAGAGGTTTGGGTTATATCTTTTACAAAATTTAGTTTTTAGATTTATTTTTCAGTATAGGAAAATTTCCTTAATTTCTTGTGTTTGTAATGTCTACCCCCCCAAATGCCAATATTACAATTTTTAATTTTGGTATGTTAAGTTTTTTAGTATAAATTTCTCATAAAATATATGTTCTAAAAACTTTTTCCCTCCACAGTTTACCATTTTTGAAAGTAACAACAAATAAAATGAAGCTAAACTTAAAATAATTTGGAGGAACAAGTGTCTAATAAAAATAGAATAATAAAACCAGAGCTGTCTCACAGTTAAAATACCAAGTCCTAAGAAATACATGATAGCTGAATTGCTTGGACTGACTGTAGAAAGGTGACTAATAGGCTTGTTCTTTAGTTCTTTATTTTGTTTTTCTTTGATGTACGTTTTATAATACTCAAAGTTTTTAACTTAAGTTCTAGGAACAAAAAATACTGACTACAAATTAATTCTTTCTAAGTTTTTAACCATTGATATAAATACTCCATCTTTCAGCTAGAATTCTAGATATGAGGAAGGCTTTTAGGACAATATGGATAAACATGGTGAATTTACATACACAAATAATGCCCAAAATGATCATTACAATACACTGCTTGCTATGAAGCTCCCCTCCCCCCAAATAAAACAAAACTGTCAGCCTGACCATTCTCATCATAGGAAGCTTCATTTTGATTATTAAGGCTTTTTGCTTTACTTAAAAATGAATGTATTTAAATTATTTAAGTCCCTTTTCTGTTTGTTTTGGCATGATATTACATTTATTGCCTCTCTGTGACAATGCAATGTTATTGCGCAATAAAGGGATAGCAGATTTTTCTGAAAGGCATTAAAGAAATAAAATTGCTGACTCTGTAACTAACAAAGAATCTATCATATAGGTGGTCTGAGGTCTCCCTAAAAATTGAAAACCAAGAGACATCACTTGAAAAATAAAAACTGAATATTTTTTCTTCCCTACGCAAACAGAAATATCAGCATGACTATGCTTGGGAATTACTGAAAAAAATAATTTACTGTACATTTTTGCAGAAATCCAAGCATTCCTAAAGAAGTCCTCCAAGTATAAAGCTGAAAAAGATTTAGTCTTAAGAATTTGTTTGGACTATTCAATAGTTGTGTCCACACAATTGCTAGACTTTATTCTTCTCTTTCAACCACGTGTGGGTCTTTTCCCCTGTTAAACCTGCCATATCTTTATATTACTGCATTTGGGAAAAAATACCGAGCATCTACTGTCCTGTAGAATACCTATCAATGGTTTATGAGACCACTTTTATTTGGAAAGAGGGAGGGAGAGAGTTATCTGTGGTTAGAGGGAAGATTGATGCATTATGTGGAAGTCTTTGTTATTTAGTTTCTGCTTCACTAATGTTTCAGGTTTTGTGGACTAAGCACCTATCAACCTCCAAACTGACTTATTCTACACAGTGTAGTTTGTCACAGGGCTGTTGCATGATTTTTTTTTCATTTGTTAAAAAAACAAACAACAAACATCTTTTGTTTCATCCTAGTTTATTTGTTTCTTTGACTGCAAAGTAATGATTGACGTGCAGATTCTCTTCTTCACACCCCTCCTTTCATTGCTGAGTATGACATCTCTTGGGAATTATAAATAAAATCTGTGCCAAATCTGCTGCACAGGTGTCTGGAGTACAGCATGCTCAGGTGTCTCACTGTAAATCCCTGAGAATATGGAGTAAACACCAGCAGGAAAAAAAATACTCTTCTTGAAACAATTCTGTGTTTTTAGGGGCCTTCTGAATAAAACCCCCAAAGCCAGCAGCCAGTTATTAAAGATTGTGTAGCTATCTCTCTCTCTTGCTCTCTCTTACCTCTTTTATCGCTTCACCTGTACATCTGTCCATCTGTTTCTCATCTCTCTATTTTTACATTTCATTATGCTATGCTTGCTCTCCCTCTCTCTTCTTTTCCTTTCCTGAAGACACATTTCTATCTGGCACAGAAAATAAACTCAGATTGCGGGTAGTTATGTTAATCTAATTCAATCCTCTGTGGGTTAGGAGTGAAATTCTAATAGTGGAGCTGTTGAGGGCTTTTTTGTTAATGGCTTGGGGATTACATTGAGTTAAAGGCTCATTTCCTAATCAAACAGAGAGGGAGAGAGTGACTCCGAATATTTATGAGTCTCCCAGCGCGAGTTAAACATTGAACTCCAAAAGCAGGATTTCAGTGCTGCAGAAAGAGTTAAAACCCCTCAGGGCTGCTGTGGAGAGGGAAAAAAAAAAGGAAACCAGTTAAGCCATCAGCATTTTCAACTGCTGTATAACTTCAGTTTGGTGAGAGAAAATAATCATCTCACAGAGCTAAAATGGAAACTGTAGCGAGATATTTAAAACAAAGTCAAGTGATGCTTCAAAAAGGCTCTTCTTTAGTGGAGCAGGATACACGCGGTGCATGCAGCAGCCTAACAGAAACTCCAAATAAATACTCTTCTAAATGAGAAGGATTGGAGGGTGGGCTGCCTTTTTGTTATTAGTGCCTGGAAGACCCAATTTAATTTTTTAATGCATTTTATTTTTGGTTCTACTTAACTCTTGAGTAACCTTTTCTTAAAAAAAAAAAAAAAAAAAAAAAAACAACAAACAGAAAAAAAAAAAGAAAAAAAAAACCAGAGAAAGAAGTGTGGATGGGTCAATATCTAAATTGTTCTACTTCTGTTGTGTAGACTGGTATCTTTTGAGGCATTTTTTCTGTCCTTCAGTTTAGCTAGACTCTTGTGTCAAGTAGTTTACTTGGAGAACTGGATTCACTGTCACAGGAATGATTGACCAAATTAATGCCTGATTGCTATTACGATGAGTTCATCATACATGCTTGGGTAGACCCTGCTGTGGCTGAAAAAGAGCAGGCCTGCATGCCTGCAGCAAGCAGAGGACCTCTGTGTTGCTAAGGCCTGGTGTGTTGTGAACTAGCCAGCAGTAGGCTTTTTTTGCCCTGAGCATGGACTTAGAAAATCTGTCTGCAGCAGGTGAACTGTGCAAAATCAAGACTGTGCCGTGATCCTGCCTTTCTTCTGTAAAGAGGTCCTGAAAAGGAATGAGGATAGAAACCTGCTGTCTTCTGACACATGGCCAAGTCATATCTCCATGTTCCTCAGTTTCCCTGCCTGTAAAATGATACATGGCTGCCATCATAAGTACTCCAATATCTACAGAGAACAATCTATAAATCCCAAATGGCTGGTTCCCCCATGGCAAAAAACTGCAAATCAGTGACACAGGTGCATAGCTTGAAAACAAGAGTGGGGTAACTTGTGGGGTAACTTGTGCTGGCAACAAGTTACCCCACTTTGCTTTTTCTGTTTTTTTAAATATGTTTGGTGCAAGCCACCAAAAAGGTTTTCTGATTTTGGTAAGACAAGTAGATAGAAGGCTAACTTACTCCTAGTATAACATTCAGTGACGTCCTACACACTAGGTCTGAATTTGGTCTTGGTGACTTGTTGAAATGAAGCTCCAGGTTTATTACTCAAAAGTGGTAAACTTTGGCAAAAAAAAGTAAGTTACTCTGGTTCCGAAGCCATCTGTATCGATGGTCATCCTGTATGCACTGAACTTGGTGGTTTTGCTGACATATCTATCTGGGTGCAGCACCTTGAGGTAAGAATTGGCACCTTGCCCTAGTTTAAAAATTATTTAAAACTGCGACCTGATGTGAGTGCCTGAGGCCCCTTTCTCTTTGTGCTCTGTGCCTGGACCTGCTGAGGAGAGCACCACCAGTTAGAGTGTACTTTATTAAATGCATTTGAAATACATAATAATTGTGTTCTTTCCCTCTAATAACTGGCACCTGCAGCAGATCACTTTGAGACAGGAGCTTTCTGTGGCTCAGCTGAATACTGTATAGTATTTTTTTCCTGCCTTCCTCTCCTTCCCATCCCAGTTTCCTTTCTGTTTGCCTCAGCCTTTTCCTCTCCTGCACTATGCTGCTGTGGCCATGGCCTAGCAGTTTATACTTAGATTTTCCCTGCTCACCTTTCAGGCAAAATACTCTTCCTTCTCCTCTTTTTGTCCTTTCTGGTGCTATGCTGAATCCTATGAATGACCCTACTGCTATTTACCCTGAAGGTGGCTGCATTTCAGTGCAGCTTTGCCTAGCATGTATACAGTTTACGAAGAACTGGGGAACTAAAAGCTGATTTTCAACTTTTCCGCAAGCTACATAGAAAGCTACTGTGTTCTTCTTGTCCTCCATGCATGCCACAAGTACTTAAAAAAATGATTTTATAGTAGCGTAGGAATTTCAGGGAAGGAAATACTGTGACTCTTTAAACCTTTAAAGCACATGGTTTAGTTGACATGATGACCTGAAAGTAGCGACAGTTTTAAAGTCTCAGGACTCTTGAAAGTCTCTAGAAAAAGGGGTATGTCTTTAGGGGAAATTACTTTTTCTAATGGCATAAAACTTGCAACTAAATCTTGTTATTTGGATGCTGGAAAGCGTATGCCCAACATGTATGAGAGGGAAGCTTAAGTGGCTATTTTTATTCATTAAGGAGACACTGCCCTTTCCCTCAACCATATGAGATGTGAATGATCCTGCTCACAAGAGTTTCATGCTGCTCTCAGAATGGATTCTCTTTTTCATCGTAATTATGTTTGCTGGATCAGCAGGAAATGTACTCCAGAAGTTCTTGTTTCCCGAGCCTCCCATGATCACCTCTTTGTAGCAGGCCTGAGCAAATGACCAGTAGCTGTATACTAAAACATAGGCATTTCATCAACATCCCTCTAAAGCCCACAGGACCTAGAGGGTGACTTTCTGGGTGAGAAGAGAGGGTACATCTGCCACCAGGCCTGGCAGACAGCTTTTTGTTTGCGTTGTTCTCCATCCTCAGGCCTTTCTTTTACCACAGGTCTCCTGGGCTTGTTAAAATTGCAGTTATTCTCATTGGCAGCTCTTTCTACTGCTTCGCTTTAAATAAGAAGTTCTTGCCTGTTGCATCATGTCCCCATGGCCTAGTACAGTGGATTTCAGCCTTTGTCTGTTGGTGATGTGAACTCCTGTAGATTGGTGAGGAGCTCATGTGGATATGATTTTCTCGGTCATGCTTTTTGGACCCTCAGTCTGCAGCACGGAGAGTATGTCAGCACTCAAGTCATAACCATTGGCTAATACTGTCCTTGCGTGGGGGAGGACAGCAAGGATTTTGTGAGTGCAGCATAGGCTAGGAAGGGATTCCTTGCCTAAGCATCCTTTCTAAAGCTTTGCCCAAAAGTAATTTTAGGAGCCTATCCTAAGCACCACTGCTTTTTAGGTGGAAACTTCTGTGTATAGCTTAATTATATTCTTGGCCAATCTTTATACCAAGCTGTTTGTTTCACTGATGTTCGTTAATTCTAGCTCTGACACAGACTCCCTCTTCAGTCTGAGTCCCTTCGCTGATGTGATGTGTTTTGCCCATCTTGAATGGGGTTCCTGCTTGCCTGTTCTCCATGATTTATGGAGAATTGCATGATCACAGCAAAACGCTTTGTGTTACTGCAGGCTCTGAGTACAGTCCTGTGTTTTACCTCCAGTAGCCCCTATTCCCTTTTTTACATTGCAAATAATCAAATGATTCTTCCATTCTTCCTGAGCTTTCTCCCCATCCCTCTTACTCTCTTTTTGCTATATAGGATTAAACTTCAGTTTTGTGTGTTTCTAAATAGGCTCTACTTTTGTGACTCTCTGTAATGACTGTCTACGGCATCTACTGCCTATGCAGCCCCCTTATGTCAGTGTCCGCTGGCACTCTGGGAGCACTGTACACTCCCTGCACAGAGAAGTAGTGAGGGATAGAGAGCTATGGTTTCTTTGGGACCCTCTATCCCGTACAAAGAAATCAGATGCAAGGATGCCTCCATGTGCTCAAAGGGCAGTATATAGACATGTTACTGCTGTGCTGAAGTAATGGGCCATACCTCTCTGCAATACCATATTCACCTGGCTACATTACTTCCAGCTCTGTAGTCTCTTTGGGCACGTGGGCTCATGGAATATGTGTTTAAGGAGAACAGAATTAATGGGGCTGCTGCTGTGTTTGTGAAGGGTTAAATGATGGGGGATGAGAGCCACAGCTTCTCCTGGGGAATAAGGACTAGCCAGAAGAATTGATTGTCTTGGCTTATTGATCCTTCAGGAAACAGCACTGAAGTGATAATGCTGTTCTTGCCACTTTGAGGCACTTTGTACCAGCAACATCCTCTGTTTACCTAGGATAGTGCAAAGGAAGAGCTGCTCTGTTGCTAACCCATTCCAGAAAAACCCTGTGCTAGACATGTTGAGTTTACCACTTGTCTGCCTGCTCACAGGGAGAGGTGCATGTGCAGAGTGCACTTGCTCAGCAAGTGTTGTTATTTTATAGTGCTTAACGGAGATTGGCTGCAAATGGTAGTTTGTGAGTTACTATACTGAGTCTTTGCTGGCAGCATCTTGGTCTGTAGCACACTGTGAAGTCACAGGGTAACCATCTCTCCCATCCTTTTCCCTCCCTTCCCCTTTCTGGCCAATGGGCAGTCACCACCCCAGTTGGTCTTGCTTGTAAGTTGAAACAGGGTGGTTGAGTGCTTTTGGCCCTATGAGTCCAATGCTAATTATTCCAGCCACCTGTGTGGGCTGATGGGGAGTGAATGATGAAACATCCCACCTGCTTTGCACTGAAGCTCCAAACCTGCCCTGAGAAGCCAGCCATTTCTTTCTGGCGTCAGCGTGGCAGAGAGAGAAACACCCTCCTGCCACGGGAGCTGCTGGAGGAGCAGTGCTTTTTGTCTGCTCAGCTACACCATCCCTATAGATGCATGAAACATGTCCAAAGACCGCAGCATGCAGAATGTCAGCCCTAAGGATCTGCTGGGCGCTTCTGCAACCATGGGCCTGTGAGGGGTGGGGAGGCATATGTTCCTGCCTGCTTCTGGGCTCTCAGTTGTCCTTGTAGCACAGTGGGCTGGGGAACCCTCACACTGTTCCCCCTGAGGCACCAGCTGCAATCAGCTGATGAACTGAGCGTGGCTCACACCTGTAGCTGGACCATTGCCGATAAGTACAAGATTTGGACTCCCGCCTGTAGAAATAAAAGAGCGGCTTGCTCATCATACTCCCTATCTCCTTTTCTCTCTGCTTTGTACTTGTA
This sequence comes from Platalea leucorodia, assembly GCF_965183815.1. Classification (NCBI taxonomy): domain Eukaryota; kingdom Metazoa; phylum Chordata; class Aves; order Pelecaniformes; family Threskiornithidae; genus Platalea; species Platalea leucorodia. Next base: position 26,078,774 of record NC_138829.1, on the reverse strand, counting down.
CATGGTTTGCACCCTTTCTCTTTCTGGATGTGATGTTGTGTTTTGATGAATCTCAGGCAGGTCTCTGCAACTTCCCATAGCCAGGTTAGAAGGCCAGGAAACCTTGGGACCATTTGGATGGTATTGCAAAATCTTGCACAAAGCCAGGAGGGCAAAAAGCTATTGTGAAATGCTTCTTTATTAAGTCAGGCCAGCTTATATAGAGAGATACGCAAATAACTTACAGAGCCATTTATTTACCTTGTATATCATTTTTATACTTCATCCTCTTTGATGTTGCCAACAACTTTATTGCTGTACTTGATGTTTGACTTTACATCTCCACCATGTGAAAGCAAATGATGAGGAAAATTGCAGTTTTATTTTAAAAGAAGAAAAGTGTCTAGACCACAAGGTTTCAGGGAACAACTAAAAAGCAGTGCCAACTATCTCCTTTTTTTTTTTTTTTTTTTTTTTAAAAAAGGGGGCGATAAGAATAACCACCAATGTATCATATAATATAATTATGTTTATTTTGGGACTTGATCAGTAGTTGAACATTTGAGGCTCGCAATACTAGGTTTAATATAGTATGTAACACTGTGTATTATGTAATGTAAAATTATCATCTACCACTTAATAAATCTCATGCTGTGACTGTTCCACTTCTTTTTTAACTAGCTCTCATACTATGGCTACAAGTTGTACTGGCAGCTTTGGCTGTTGCTTCCGTTTTGCCCTCATTGTTTGTATCATGACACATTCCCTACTGCTGGGGCTGCTGTATTTAGCCATGAGACAGCTTCTGTCTGAAAGAGCTTCCAATCTGATTCAAGACAAGAGACTGCCCAGGGAGTAGAGTCAGTCATGAAGTCTGTGGCTAGAAGAAAGATGAGGGTAACCGAAATAGGAATTTGTGGTAATGTATTGCTGCAAGTGTGGCTTGTTTGGAGTACAGGTGGCTTTACTTGCTGTGCACTTAACTAAAAGATAACATAAAAAGAGCTTAGACCTTTATTTTCCTGTGTGACACCTGCCTAATTCTTTGCTTTGCAAAATTAGCACCTCCAGTTTCTTAGCTAAGAGAGCTCTGCTACATGTTCTTGGTATCTTGATACTTGCATGTGTGTTTCCCCCCTTTTTTCAATGCTGTAGTCATCCTTTTCTCTTTAAAAAAAGTGCTTTAAATAAACCAAAGGAAGTATTTTTTCACATAGCACAAAATTAAACTATGGGATTTATTGGCCTCTGCATCATTCAGTGGCAAAGTTATGGATGGGTTCAAAAAGATATCAAGGAATTTATGGAACATGTGGACTCACCAGTGGCAAGTACACGTTATGGTGTAGAGGGAACAGCCTAAGCCACAGGCTGCCAAGATACTGATTGTGAGGTCTGCAAAGGTGCAGCAAGGTGAAGAGCAGGGAAAACATTCTCCTTTCCTATAGTCTTTCCCTGAGCACATGTTAGTGGTTGATATCAGAGCTAGAGTATGGGACTAGGTGACTTCCTAAGTTGACCTGGCATAGCTGTCCTCACAGCTGCTCTTGCAACTGGAACCGGTGTTGTCATTCTTTGCAGATAGCTGAATTACTTGTTTACACGCTACCCTGTTACAGACATGCAGCATCTGTATTTTGGGGTACCTGATCTTGCTTACCCTGAATGTTTTTCTGCTGTTATAGGCAGTGTTTCTAAAACTGTGAAAGTCCCTAGGATAGATAAGCTATGCCACTGTGAAAGTAGCAGTGAAGACAAGAATGCAGCCAGGAAGCGAGGCTGAGCTAAGCAGAAATGAAGCTTCCTGAATTTATCTCTTCTGATTGGTACTGTGTTCCCTCCCACTGACTGGGTGGCTCTTGCGGTGGAATTTGCAGGGCAGAAGTAGGCCTGAAGGGAAAGAGGCAATGGGTTAGAGGATGCTTTCAGGTATTTATGTTTAAGACCACATTATGCAGCAGCTGTGAGTTTGTTTCAATGTGTAACATCCTCTGCTCTGCAATGCATAGGTCTGCAGAAGGTTTAGTCACCTGGTGGGTTTTGGTTTGGTGGTGTGTTGAGTCAGAGGAGCATTGCATTGCTGTATCACCTGCTGGTGAAGGTTTATTGAAGTAAGTGGGCACTACATTCTGACACCCAGCAGGGCCTTTGCCATGCTTGTACTTGTTCCTTGTAACTTCAAAAATGGCTTCTGGCTTCATCTTTCCCCATCTGTGAGTGAGGGGGAGTGATGTGCCTGCAGTACCTTCCTTCTGCATTGGAGCATCTGGGAACACCTTCACAGGTTCTACCTGACAGAGGAGGCATTTGGACAGGAACAAGATATTTTGCTTTTAAGATAAGAGTCCAGTGTGCGAAAGAGGAAGGACCACAAACATTTGTGCACTCAGTGGTTATATGGAGCAGCCGGCTTCTTGTACAACACCTACCCTGTGAGCCCAGAGTACTGAAAAAGTGCCCTGTTGAAAACTGTAGCTTGGTGTTTTGGCTTTTTTCCCCCCAGGATTTCATGGGCCTTCCCCAATGCAGCCATCTGTAAACTTGTAGCTGTAAACCTGTGTAAACTTGGAAGCTGTCTCATGTAGTTTTACTGCTTAATGTATGTCTTCAGTAAAACATAAGTGCCTTGGGGCTTCTGAGCAAATTTACTTTCATGGCCCAGAATTCACCTCTATAGTGAGAGGACAGCTCTGCGTTACCTTTTGGGAGCTGGAAGAGGCTAGGCAAGGGGCAACAGTGCCTCCTATCTTGCTTCAAGTGTGGATTGTAGTCTTTTGCATGTTTCTTCAGTACTTTGCATTGGTAGGTACTGACCCACATGGGAATCAAACTCAAAATCTCTTACACTGAAGTCCTGATAAGCACTCAGACCTGAAAAACTCATGACAGGCCTGGGGTGCTGGGGAACCATGCTAGTTTTAGCTCTCCATCCCAGCCAGAAATATTCTCAATTTTCCTTTTTTTTTTTGAGCCTATCAATAATGTGGGGCAATTATGTGACTGTGAAGACTGATTTGAAATTGTACAAACATCTTTTTGTACCATTTTCTATTTAAAAGCGGAGCCAAGCAGGAATTTATGCTGCTGGTTTCCCATTCATCTGGGAACTGCTGCAACTTTGGTAAAGGCACGTTTCTGCGGAGAGAGGACTCGAGCTGCTAATTTGACTGTAGGAGTTTATTTCTGGAATGCAGCAGTGTTTCACCAACGGAGCAGCTGTCCTGGAAACACTTACCACATGGGGTCATTTTCCTCTCTGTGTGTAATCGACAAAGCCACCCCAGTTAATCTGAATCCTTTTAAGTCTCCTAAACTAGACCACAGGGAGTGCAAAGAGGTCTACAGGACTCTGACCTCCTTCACTTCCTTCTCCTATCATTAAGGAAGAAAAAAATACTCCCATGCTTAAATGTCCCTTAAAGGGGAAGCCTATAATCTTTTCTGAGCACGGAAAACCATTTCTATAAGTAACATGCTATTGATCTGGAGGGAGGTGTTGGTCCTCCATTTTCTATGGAGAGGTTGTGATAGTAGCTACACCTCTCCTAAGTTTACGAGCTATTCCAGGTTGTGGAGTCAGCAGTCAGAGGTGGGAAAAGCTTCTTGGGTTATTCAATTCTTTTTCTTCTGTTTGATTTCCTTTGCTTGCACAGCTTTCTTGCATCCCAGTTCACTTCTGGGGTGACAGTTCCACAGCTCAATTCCTTCTGCTATGAGAGAAATTTTCCTGGTTACTGAGTTTAAATTATTTCTTCATTTATTTTCTTTTTTCTCCCTAGTTCTCTCTCATGTTGCCCAGTTCCTTCCTCACTGTTTCCACTCTTCAGTACTTTTTGGATGCAAGTCCTGTCTCTAAATCCTCCTTGCCTCTAACAGGCTCTATGTTTTTTTTTTTTCCCCCTGCTACAACCTTGCATCGGTCTCTTGAACTGGTGTATAATCTTTATTGTGGTTCTATTGAGAAGGTTTTACACTTTGAGTTTAGTGATTCCTTTCTTTGTCTTAAACCTGTCTTCTAGGCCAGGGTGCAAGGTCTACCAGTCACAGGTAGCAGTTCTTTGTGGGTAGGAGGACATTCTCTCTCAAGCCTGGAGAAGGCCTTTTTCAAGAGGCTATCACCTCGGAAGTCCTGCACCTGTGATCTGGGCCAGCCTTGCTGCAGCCCTCATGGGTGCATTGCTGGAGCTCTGCAGTGGAAGTCTGCATCTGCCAGGATTCAGAGACTGCTTCTTCGGTCAGGTACTTGAAACTGAGCACACAAATTACTCTGATGGCTGCTGTCTCCTCTTTCCCCAGGCTGTGCTAGTGTAGCTTTTCAGATGAGTAAGTATGACTGGGGCTTCCTAAAAATTAACAATGTTGTCAAGGATTTTTGCCCCTACAATCAGTTGTTTCAGAAAGTGATTTTAAAAAAAGACACCTCACTGAATTCAGCTAGAATATTTAATAGTTTAATTTCAGAGTGAAGAAAACTCTAGAAAATACTCAGTGGATGTACAGTTTCTTTTTCTAAGTTCTTTGCCTTTCCAGATGAGTGATGGGGTGAACATAATTAGTCCTAGGTCACCCTTATGGAAAGGTAGAATCTGGAAAGATGAAAAGGTTGGTGTGATCCCTTTAGAGATAAGGCAATATAGATTTTCCTTACTGAGAGCCAAGGGGCAGTAAGTTGTAGTAGGAAAGTGTCTCTTCCTAACATTGTTTTAGAAGCTGAGGCTGAGGTTTGAGAGATGTTGCAGAAAGGACAGATGATCAGTTTTTAACACAGCCTGCTATGATGCAAATCAGAGAGGGGGTTGGAGAACAGCAGTGTGTGCCTTTAAGAAACCTTCAGTAGGCAATAAAGTAGTAAATTGACATATAATGGAGAAGAACAGAAAAATATTTTCCCCAATACTATGACAGAGTCTCTTGTGATGGAACATGGCTATGTTCACTTGAAATTAAATGATGGATTTGTTTTATCTGTTAAAACTAGAACAGTGTTTGGTTCACCAGAGTATGTGAGAAACTGGAAGAACAAGGATTTTCCTCTCTCATTTATGAGCATGCGTTACAGCAGAGTTCACAGCTTGACTTCAGGCTTTCAGTGCACCCATAGTGAAAATGCATACTGTAGTAGTGAAGACAAACCTGGATAGTGAGGCAAACATATTGGGATTGATTGATTGACAAACAGGTCTCTTCACTCATTTTGTAACCGTGATGGACTGGATTTATAGTATTTATTCATTGGCAACTTTATGAAGCTTGAATAAAATTTCAAAACAATAAAGGAGATCTTTAAAAAAATAAATCTCGTTTTCCTCACCTCCACCCACCCCAAAGATTACTGAATTCAAGACAGGGACAGATTTAACTGACCGCTTTTTCTCTTGTTTACGATTCATGCACTGCACAGCCCTTGCCATTAGCCTTTATACATTCTTCATATATGCTCTTTTTATTTTTTTTTATATATATATATACATACATACACACACACATATATATACACTCTAGTAGATGAAGCATATGTCCTCTGGCAAAAATGGGTAGTTTTTCATAGCAAGGTTACTATAATGTATAAGAAATTGCCTCATAAAAACCATGTATGACTCCTTAATTGAAGCTTATTGGGAACAAACAAGTGTTGGATATTAGATACAGCACAAACACTTCTTAGTGAATGGTTTCAGCAGACCAAAGCAGATGCTGTCTTTGTATGCATTTGTCTTGCTTTCTACAACTCTTAAAGAACCACAAGGAACCTAAACAGATTTTAAGGCAGACCTATACCACTCCGATGCTCTAGGCCTAACTGCATAGCACATGCCATTAAAATCCACCTAGGAACTCCTGCAATTATCCAGGCAGCTTCCCAACATCAACGTCTTCTAGAGAGACATACAACCTTGATGTAAAGACATTGTGATAGATTATCCAGCATGCCTCATGGCAAGTTGTCCCAATGGCCAGTTCCTGCTGTTTAAAAATGTCTTTATTGCTAAGTGAAATTTGTCTAGTTTTGGATACCGGGAATAGTCTTGTCTTACATCCTTTTAAAGCTAGATTAAAGAACTTTCCACTATTAAATTTTCCCCCACTTACAATTAGATCAGGTCACCCCTTAGCCTATTCTTGGAATTAAATTTATTATGCTTCTCAGATCTCTCAATGGATAGACTTTGTTTCAAGCAGGTATTAGTCTGACAGCACCATGCTTTTCAGTTCAGTAATTTATGTCTTTCAATCTCATTCTGTTTCAACCATGTCATCATTTACCTACAGGAAAGGGGAAGTTTTCAAAGAAAAATACCCCAGATATGAGTGCTTTTAAGAAACCATTTGACATTGCTAATGGTTTCACAACTTTCATAACTGCTGTAATGTGGGGGTCATGTCATGTACAAGTATTTGTGTACACCTGGATTTATAGTAATCCTGCTTGTGATCAGTTTGAATGAAACTCACCTTTTGGCATTTTTAACCCAGATCAGCTCCTCAATCTGAGCTGTGCAAACACGTGTTAACACAAGGGAGGAGGCAGGACAAATGTGGCTTGGGTGGGAAGGATGGTGGGATCTCCTCTTCCAGCAACAGAGGTGGATTAAAAAGATTCTGCAGCCTATGTACGGAGACTTCATTTTCCTACAATCCAATTTGCAAAAGCTAAACTCCTAAAAGAAACATAGACAAGAACAATGTAGGTTTACGCTCTTTGAATGTAACACATGTATGTTATTTGTATCAAATTAAAGGAAAACCTACACTTTTGCAGAGAGGAGGAAAAGATGTGATTCTTCCACTGGTAATTTTTAAATAAAAATCTTATACTAAAATCCCCCAGAGAAAGAAACTCAATATGCTCTAAAAGCCTTTGGGCTTTGCCCGTACTGTATGTGGCAGAATGTTGTTGTGTTGCTCCAGGAAGAATCTGGGGAAGAAATCCTGGCTTGGGTGCTTCTGCGTTCATACTTTCCCCGCTTTGTACAGGAATAGATGTTAAAAACAGAGTTACTTCAAGGAAGCTGTGCTCTGAAAGAAAGTGAGTTTCACACGAGGCCAGAACTAGTAGCCTGTTGTTAAGGGCATGAGATGGTCAATCTGACAGGGAATGGGCTTTCTTCTCACTTGCGGGATTTTAGAACATTTGATTATTTTTTCCGACATCTCCCCCTGACCTGCTTGCTATAATGCCATGAGAAGCCTACCTCCTTTCATCCCCCTTTGCTAGGATATTAAAGCTAGTCAAAATCAGACCTTGTGAATGGATGTAGTAATGAAGCCCATTCATCAGTCTCAAATGCAGGTGGCCTGTACATCCATAATTTTACCATGAGTTTTATTCCTCTTCTATTAAATTAGAATTTGATTATCAAGAGAGCAATTGTAAGTGCTTTACTAAAGAATTCCAGAACTAGTTGGTAGATATATTGAATTGCTTGTACATTCACTCTAGCTGTATCCCTAAAAAGAAAATACTTGGATTATGAAATCAAGGTAACGGGGCTTCATGCATCAGAATTGCAGCTGCTGGAGTGAAATATACCCTTCTTTGTACTTTCTCTGAATAATGTGATTGTTTGTGATATGGACAGTCTAAGATTTATAGAAATAGCTTCTCAGCTGGTGTAAACCGCTACAGCTGCGGTGAAACCAAATGAACTCTGCCACTGTACACCACATTACAATTTGGCCCTTGGTGTCGTTATGTAGATGCTTCCTTGCTTTTAAGTGGTCAGGTTTTGTATGTGCAATAGGAAACTACAGGGTTGTCAGCAACCTAAAACAACCCTGAGCGTGGTTCTAGCAGAGGGTCTTACTTTCAGACTGTACCTACATGAGGGGAAATGTTCCCATCAGGTAAGTGGAACACAGTGGAGAATGGAATGAGAGTGTGGGGGAATGGTAGTGATGGGCAAGCCTGATCTGAGTTGGCACTGTAGCACAACAGACCAAGGGGGCAAAGTGGGCAGGCTGCAAATGTTGGCCTTTGTATGAGACTTGATTTTGTTGCATGCAGGCAGGACACCATGAAGCAATGAGGTACTGATCTTGCTTGGTACTGTTCTAGTGAGACTTTCAGCTCTGGGCCCTAGCAGCAAAAAATGCAGAGGAAACTTGGAAGGTAGTAAGAGAAGAACAACAAAAATGATGACAGAGCTGGAGGGATTGTTTTTATGAGGGAAGATCAAAAGAACTAAATATGTGGAGCTCGGCTAAGTGATGACTAAGAAGGGAACATGAAAACTACCTACAACTGTTTGAAGGATATAAACACTAGAGGTGAACAAACAGCGGGGAGAAATAGTCTGTGAATTTGAAAGTCATTTTCGGTTCAACTGTGTTTCCAACTTTTAGTGCTCGCTTTGTGTTAAGACTTGTGCTTTACCAAAAACATTTTTGGGGACAAGCATGCTTGTATATTCAAATGTTTCAGTATCTGCAAGGGAATTCTGAAATGTAAATTCAGGCTTAAAATTTGAAATTCGCTTTAGCTTACATAAGTCACCTAGTGTGTAGTACATTGCTCTAATCAACAGTATGCAAATTTTCCGCATGGCAAGTCAAATATGTGGTTGAAAATTGTACTTTCAGTTTTAATATGGCACTTGCGTGCTTACATGATGGAATTACTTAGTTAACTGAGCAACGCAGGATTGGTTCCAACTGCTTTCTATCAGCTTTGCACAAAAAGGTGAGGCATTTGGTTTTGTTGACAAGCTGTATTTTATAAATGGTATGATTTGCATGTTGATCTGTTGGGGGAAGTATTTTTTTTCTTTGACAAGAGTAAAAAGTGACTAGAGCCCAAAACAAGAGTGTGCTATGTATACAAAAGCTGTTGGTGCAGTTTTATGAAGTTGTCCAGATGTGCTTGTGCACTGTGAGGGAAATCTTTTCTAATTTTTTGGTGCACAATTCATCAGCTGAGAAAGGCGAATTTAGCTCCTGTGAACCCCCATAGACAGAGCAATTGAATTAAGAAGAAATTTCAGGATGAGCTTAAGAAAATGTTGTATTAATGGTGAAATTTTCTCCTGCTGGAGGTCCACTTGTCATTTAAAGCACTTGGGCAAAGCAGTGGAAGCGGTTGCTGGGCAAGCCTCAGGTGAACGGACTAATTTGGTAAGTCATTTTCAACTTTGGTGATTTGTGAATTCAGGCATTAAAATTCTGTGTTAATACTCGTCAATAGGCTTTTCTAAGCATCTTTCCCTGTTAATGCAGGATTGATGCATGCTGCCCAGCGAATGACAAGAAATATACGGTCAGCTAGGTAGATACACTCTTTAAGAAAATGCCTCTGGAAACGACTGTGTGTATGTATGCACGCATGCGTCAATCCATACTGTACACAGAAACTACAGGCATTGACCTATGCAAACACACACCAAATTATCGCTTCCTATAAACAAATTAGCATGCTTTAAAAGGTGAAAAGCTCTATAAAATTGTCTGCCCTGTTGTTTATGGTGTGAGCAGAGGATGCACTACATTACAGAGGAGCTCACATTTCTCTCTTCTCCCCCCCTCTCTAAATGGACGTGTGCTCCGTCCGTTTCACCATTGTTCCTGCCAGCCCGATCCCAGCAGGGGTTCCCTAATTAGCAATCTCTTCATTTCCAATCAAAGCACAAAGCGGCCCCAAAAGCCTCTCTTTATGAGGGAGCTGAGCGGTGGCTGGGGACGTGGAGTGGGATAATTGCCTTCGCCACTGGCAGCAGTAAGCAGCCTGGCTAATTCATTATTGTAATAACTTTGCTTGTCCTTGGGGAGGGGGGGCTAGGGTGAGGAGGACTGAGCCTGGCGGTGCTAGCTGAGGACAGGGGGAAGGGGGAATCCAGCCAGAATTGAGGTAGAAGATGGGAACAATTGGCAGGAAAGGAGAAACTATTCAAGATTTTTCGGTCCATCCCCCCTAAATAATTTGAGGATGATGTTAATTTGTGGCATGGCAGCCAGTGCTCCCTGAATAAGACTGCTAAGAGCACCCCTCTGCTCTGCCCTTGTCATGTTCACAGAGAAGGCTGTCTGGAAAGGCATGTAACTTGGCCCCAGGACTGCTGGGGAGGCTGGGGCTTGGTGGATGCGTAAGACTCAGGGGTTGCCTTTCAGTCCAGGTAGGAAAAGGTGACACTCAAGCACTGAGATAAAGTTGAATGACTGAGCTGCCCACACCCAGCAGTTTGTGGCTTTCAGTGATGCACAAGAAGTCACCAGTCTTTGTGTGGAGATTGTATGTTGTATTTCTTCAACAGAGCCAGGAGCTGGCAAATCCTGTGGCAGAGCTTTGTTCATAGAATCATAGAATGTCCTGAGTTGGAAAGGACCCACAAGGACCATCGAGTCCAACTCCTGCCCCTGCATAGGACAACCCCAAAATTCACACCATATGTCTGAGGGTGTTGTCCAAATGCTTCTTGAATATTGTCAGGCTTGGCACCGTGACTGCCTCCCGGGGAAGCCTGTTTCAGTGCTCCACCACCCTCTGGGTGAAGAACCTTTTCCTAATGTCCAACCTATACCTCCCCTGGCATATCTTCCTACTGTTCCCTTGGGTTCTAATCTATTCCCTCGGATTCTTATCTATTGTCTCTTTAAAATACCTTTAGTCACCTGCCTTCATGTGGGCTGCAACTTTGACTTTGCTGGAGCTCTGTTGGCTTTCAGTAGCAATCAAGGCTCTGCCCTTGTGAACAGACCACTAGGCTGAGATGCCAGCAGCTGCCAGAGCTGCTAAAGGGAAGAGGCAGTGGTGGTGGTGACTTCCTCTTACTTGAAGGGAAATGTCTGTGGTGTGACACAGTGAGTTTATTAGGATTTTGTTTTTGAAATGGGTACATATTTTAGGTAGGTAAGACCAGTCATATATTTCCAGACCCCCAGTTCTTCTTTTTTGTTTCTTTATGCTTATCTCAGATTGGTGTGGCAGGGTCTTCAGTACTCTGGCTGACTGATGGGACAGCTCCTTTTCCAAATTCCTTTCAGCTCTTACTGCTGTGTATGATCATTGAGCCCATTGCTCTGAGACTGTCACTGTTGATTTTTCTGCACTCAGATGGCTGGTAATGTAGCTATGCATTTTACTGTCAAAGTTTATTTTACTGAAAATTATTATTTCTGACATAAAATAAAACTAAAGAAACAGTGACATCAAAGTGTAGGTGCCAAACATACAAATTTGTGTGTGGCAGGAGCAGTTTAACATTAAATTATGCCACTGTATTAGTAAACACTTCGTTCTGGAACTATTTGTGTTGTATTTGTGTTATGGAGAGGCACATGGAGCAAGTCCTCAGCCTGATGGGCATTTCAATAATATGTAACAGATCCTTTGATTCCCAAAGAGTTTAGCCACCTAAGCTGCAAAATTCTTACCAGGAGCAGATGTTCTTGGGGTAGTTGAATGAGGCAATGGAGAATTAATAGGTGTTTGGAGCAGAATTTATAGTTGGCATTGTTCTGATTCTTGTGACCAGCGGTGTTTTCCCAGCTGCCTTGCGCTACTTGCTGTCTAGCAGGTTTCTCCACCTCTGTCTTCTCCACCTCTCGACCACACATTCAACCTCTTTGGCTGTGCTGCCTGCAGCCAAAGAAATGTCAGCTCAGTGAGTTGACAAGCAACAACAAACTTCCTCTGCCTGGTACCAATGTGCGTGAGCAGTCCACAGTAGTGATGTGAGTCTCGAGAAAATGTGCCTTCTGATTTTTATTTTTCCATGATCAGTGCTGTAGTCCTGGTTGCATCGTGCTTCTTGCTGTTTGATGTAAACACCATACAGGGAGGAAGGTTCAAACAGGCCAATGAGTGCGCACAATGATTATTGTGTGGGATTTCAATCACTCGCTGTGTGTCCTGCGCCATTCCTATGCTTCTGGATCCTCTTTGTCAAAGGATCATTGTAGCGGTGACGGGGGAGTTGCACATCTCTCACAGTTTGCCCAGTTAATGAGTTGCAGCAGTAAACAGCGCATAGGGTTGAGGTGAGCTCATGTAGGTAACCCTGTCTGCTAGAAATGGAAATATCCCCATTTGTACATTCGTGGAATTCTCCATTGTGTGGTATGTCCTACCCTTGATTTGCATTTGTCCCTCCAGCCCTTTGAGACTACTTTAACTGTGTGGAAAGTGTGGTGACCAAGAGTTAGAGGCACACAGTGACTAGACTCTTTGAATGAATTGGTTTTTTTCCTTGTATTTCCAGCTGCTCAGGAATGAGGATAATCTTGAATCCCTTTCCTGATGGTTTAAGAGGCTATGGATCTTACAGACCTTTTGGTAGATAAATTGGGGACAGGCAGTGCAAGCGCTGAAAGACACCTGATACACAACACACTGGCATAAGGTTGATGGGATGCCAGGATATGGGCAAGGGTGGATGAATTCGAGTAACAATGGGCAGTTTAGTCTTGACTTTTCTTCATTTTTAGTCTGAGACCCTAAATTGTTGCATTGTTAGCAATTGCTTGTGGAGAGGTAAGAAATTGTGGCAATAGGCATGAGAAAGAATATTAATGATCCAATTTCCAGCTGGGTTCCACTCCAAGGCTTCGCTGGGTGATGTGCATTTTTAATCATAACAAACCAGAATGAGAAGGAGTTGTTTGCAGCAAAGCAGGCCTGCATGTGGAGCCACAGAGTGTGACACCATCTCAGACCTCTGCCTGCTGCTCAGAGGAGGCAGTCGCACAAGGCTGCTGTGCTTGAGTGCCACCACAAACTAGGTTGGACTGTGACCACAGTAAACCTGGATCACCACTAGAAATGGATCCAGGGAGGGAGTCTAGTAACTACCTTGAATAGCCTGAAGCTCTTGAACAGAAGAAATCACTGAATTTGACTGGAGCTTTGGATCAAAACTGGCCCTGATCCAAAAAGGGCAGAAATACGATTTCTAGGTGCTAGACGGCACTGTGCTGTAGCCATGCTGAATTTCCTGCCAGCTAGTTTTTGCAGTCTTGATGGTTTCTGTGGTAAGGTCTTCTCACTTGTTTGTGTTTCTGGAAAGTGATTTCTCTGACTTTCAAGGGCATGCAGTCTGGCTGAGTGATGTGCCCAACAGCAAGACTGCTTTGATCCTTTCAGTCTTAGAGACACGGAGTTTGAGAGAATCTGGGAGAATCCTGGAGGTTTTCTTTACCCTCTGAGGTGCTTTTCATTCTGAACTTTCAGCCACAGAGAGCTTTGCTGTACTTCTTTGGGAGCCCATCATCGCACGGTTCAAGCAGCCAGTAGGAGTTGCTGTTGAGGGACATGAAGCCCCCCTTGCCTAGGGCTAAGTATTCTGTCACGCAGCTCTGTGCTTGATAGACGTTTGAGAACGTGCCAGCTACATACCCTAACTTATCTGCTAAGCTCCAAGCTCCATGTCTCAGGACAGGTCCCTCTTTGCTTGTCCTTCATCTTTTACTCTGTCTTGGTGACTGTGTAACTGCTTTGTCCGTAGGGTTAAATGGCTAACAGTGACTTACACCAGTGTTTTAGTCCCACAGTTGTCTAGTGTATGTGAAAACATGCTGCAGAAGCACAGTCTTTTTGTGGCAGAGATGTCTGATACATCTCTGTGGCAGAAGAAGCAGCAGCTTAGCTTTCTCAATACAGGACTTACAGAGCACACTAAGCGGGACGGTCATTCCATTTAGCAGAGGGCAGGGGTGCCACTCTCTCACTAGTGCAGGAGTTCTGGTAGGAAGAAATACTTGTCTCACCTCCCCTCAAGTGTATACTAAGGCCAGAAGTAAGAACTGACTTTCCTTTTGGAGTTCTCGGCAGCCATTCAGTTGCTCCCCTACATGTTAGTGGTAACCCAAACTGGGGAAAAGGGCTGAAGTACTGCATGCCTGGCCTTTGTAGCATCATGTTTTGTGTATCTGGCAGAGAAAAGGTGTCTGGTGTTTGATATCCCAGTACTCTTGCTCATTATTTTCAAGTAAACAAGGTGGGGAATCTGGAAGAGACATGAGAAAACTCCTGTCCTCATTTTTATCCCATTAAACTGGGAGCTAGCATTCTCTGGGATGGTCCATGCTGATGCAGCCATCTGTATTGTGTTGGCTGGAGTTAGAGCATCGCTGCAGGAAGATGGGACGCTTTCTGTCAGAGGAGTTTCTGAGACAACAGAGACACCTGCAAAATCGGAGCCAGCCAGACCACTCGCGTCTGCCCCAGCTCCTGCTTGCCGCAGTGCCAGGGGAAATGCCAGCAGCTTAAAGACTTCTGTTTTGCTTAGGAATAAGTTACATGATTCGTGCAAGAGCTGTTTCACCTGAGGAAGGGAATTCACTGAGGTGGCTGAGGTGGGAGTGGGGAGGGAATGGGAGGAGTTGCCTTTCAACATCCACAGTAGATGCTGCCTCTGGCGTAAGTGCCATGGTTGGAGGACAGAGTGAGGGGTTTGTACACGTTGTGTTCACGCAGCAAGTCTGGCCCTGAGAGAGGCACCTTTCCACTTGGGAAAGCTGCCTCGCTGCTGACGCTTGACGCTCAAGCAGCTAATATGCCCCCTGCACAAAAGGCTTTAGTTTGAAATGTTGAAAACTGCAATTCCGTGTGTGAAAGGGTGGAGATCGAAGGGGCAGTGGTCCCCTCCTGGGCGGGGGAGGGGCTGCCAAATGCATATAGCTTGTTGTGATTTTACAAATGCTATTCGGGGAAGATGGATACCATTTGCCGAGATAGGTGTTTGTTGCCCAGGCAAATCTCCCAGTGTATTTACAGCAGCTCTACACGGTCTCTGTGTGTGCGGTAGGTATGCGTGTGTGCATGTACATGCTTGTGTATGCCTTTATTTCCATGCTCCAGCTGCCTGCCTCTGATTTAAGGGCAGGTTTTATTCCCCAGCTGCCTCAGGGCTCCTCTTTTCTGATTGCATTAAAGTCTCCGTAATTCTCCCCTCATTAATGATTGGCATATTTTTACCTCTCACTAAAGGAGCTTGGAGGCAACTCCCCTGGGGCCCTGCTCGCCAAATGAAACAATTTCATCCTGCTCCAGAAACGCATTAAAAAGGGTTTGTCAGGATCTTATCGCTAGTTAGGGAAAGCTAATCAAATTACTTCTATTTATTAGCTGCCGCAGCAATGTGTCATTCCATCAAGTACAGGTACTGGGACAGGCAGGGATTGCATGGAGAGCTCTGTGCATCCAGCGCTGCTGCCTTGTTCTGCACAACAGCATCTCTTGCCAAGGTAGAATGTAGGGCCAAGAGAGGCTGTGAACTTCCCAGTGACAGTGCTTCTGCCACCATTCCCAGCAGGACCTCTCCTCTGCTGTCCTTCTTCACTCATCTTTTCCAGGGGACTCTCCAAAGTCCCTTCCCAGTAGCACTCCTGAGCTTTTGCCATTGAGTCCACTGCTTCTGCATTTGGTTGATCACTTCTTGCTGTTACTGATTATATTTTGCTATGGACTATTTGTTTTGAGATGGTTTGAGTTTTTTGGCAAGTTTAACTCAGTATTAAACCAGTCCAGGAATGATTTGTTATTTAGTTTCTCTTTGGGCCTTGGATGACAAAGGGGACAGTGGGCCAGGATTATGGCAATTTGGAAAATAATAAATATAGATACTTTTTTACTTTATGAGACTTTCAGGAAACATTTTTTCAAGCTTTTTTTTTAGTCCA
Organism: Platalea leucorodia; assembly: GCF_965183815.1. NCBI lineage: Eukaryota > Metazoa > Chordata > Aves > Pelecaniformes > Threskiornithidae > Platalea > Platalea leucorodia. The sequence goes on along the minus strand of NC_138829.1, from coordinate 26,063,186 downwards.
TGTGGTCTGGAAAAGTCATTAAAATTGGGGGAGTGGGAAAGAAAATAACTGAGGCTTTATTGAATAAACTAGGTCCCAAGGACCTAGCTGGGACTCTGAAAAAAGCACCAGCTATTGCTGGACTGATGCTGAATGCATGAGCAGTAGCGGTTTGTGAAGTCAGAGGTGTGAACTCAGACAGATAAAAGCTCGCTCTTTTATTGATTCCATATGCAGAACATGCATTTCCCTCATGCACATACACAGTGCACTCGTATTTGCAACCATGTATGCACTCCCATTCTTGCACATGATCCTAATTCCCAGGGTGACTGTACCTCCTGTGGGCTTGCTCAAAAGGGATATGAAGGCAGGTGCCCGAGAGGCACTTTCAAACTTTAGAAAGTATAAATCTGCTTCCATCTCTTTACTATTTCTTTCATCTTGAAACTAAGAGCAATGAAATCTCTGGTTTGCCAGTGAAAATGGGCTTATTTCAATGTAAAGCTGATCTCATATTAGAGAAAAACACAAGAATAAAACCATTTAGTGGATTATTTGCATAGAGTGAAGTGTGTCTAAATATAGTTACGGTGATTCACGATGATGATATTGCTGTGCACTTCATGTAAACCTTTGCTGTTTCATTTTGCACATACCAAGAATTAAACCTTAGCACAAAATCCTGGGAGAGCAGTGAAAACACACCATTCCCATGAACAAGTGTCCATGTAAACACAACGGTGTGCACATTGTGTGGGGTGTTGGCTTCATTTAGGGAAGGTTTGTGCTGGTTCTCAGCATTTTGCAGCATATGTACACATATGCACGCTCTGTGTTTTCATAGAAATGATGGAGTGGTTAGAGGTTTGACAGTATTCTGGCACTACAAGCAATGATTTCTGGAGCTTGGGTTGGTGGGGGACGGGCAAGTGCCCCAGCTATTATAACTGTGTGAATTCAGTATACAGTGTGAGTGGCTGCCAAGCTGCAGGGGTGCTGGGTGCCATTCCTGGGAGCAGCAGTGTAGCAGGACTAGTGGGGGAGTCTAGCCCCATCAGCCCCATGCAGTGAGCCACGCTCCAGCATCCTCATTATCCACACAGTTCAAAAGGCAGTCCTGAGCGGTCCGTCACGTCCCACAAAAGGCTGTATCGATTGGTCTGTCGGAGCGTTTCCTGGGGTCCTTTATATCTCTCAGCCTCGTCGTCAGTAATGAAGAGGCCGAGCGCAGGGAGAGTCAGCAGACTCCCAGCTGCTGGGATTTCTTCATCTTCTCATCAGGATTTTAATTAGACACGTCCGAGAGGGCAGCACCATGTGAGGGCGGGCGGGAGCTTTATCAAGCAGGCCACATCTTTAATTACTGTTTACTGACAGATAACAAGGGAGGGGAGGTGGCAGCAGAGATGGTTGTAGGGGGAAGCAGGGAAAGGACGGCAGTCCCCAGAGTGTGTGCTCAGCAAAGAAGACCTTTGCTAGGGATCGAGTGGAAATTGTTCCCCCTTCACCATCCTGCCATGCTGTTTACCTGTTGCCAGAGTGAGAAAGGTTCCCCTTGCCCCTTTCCTAGGGGGCAGAAGATAGATCTGAGAGGTGTTAAGTGGTAAGGGCCAGAGACACAAGGAATGAAAAGTGTAAGTCTAGTTAGAGAAAAATGAGAGACCTGTCTCCTCTAAGCTGCCAGGATCCTCAGCTGAGCTGTCCTGTGCCTTCCCAGCCTTGGGCAGCCCTGTGGGTTTTCTGACACTGCACAGTAGGAAGCAAAATTATTTCCTTCTCCTTCTGTCTGGAATTGGCAGCCCTCCTCCCTCCCACCGCCACCATTGCTGTTTTGTCCAAAAGAAACCTTCTTCTGTCTTTCCATGTGCCCTCAGCATTGTTGGTATGAGAGCAGTCTGCTCCGTGGCTGCTGCTGGCACAGTCTTCCTCCTTGCTCTCTCATGGGCCAGCTCTCCACCTGGTGTGAACTATATCTTCAGCCATCCCTCTTCTGTCTGGCCCCAGAATCCATATCTCCCTCCAGCTCTTGTCTTCTTCCCCTTAAGGTGCTTTTTGGACACCATTTGTAACCCAGCTGCTGGGTCCTGCTGGATTATAGCCCTGTTTTTAGTTTCGTGGGGCTGCATCCTGATTGGTTTGTGTTGTCATGGGGGAATGGTGTTCACAGTCCCCACCAAACCAAGTGGTTGGGCCAGACTGCCGTGGTGGATCGCTGCTCCCTGGCATAGCCAGCCCTCTGGGACATGGGATGCCTGCAGCGGAGTGCAGCAATTGGTGTCCACATGAGCGGTCCTTTGCTGAACTGAGCTCAGTAGCCTGTCGCTCTCCAGAAATTTGCTCTGAAGTTCATGCCACAGTCTTGCCTGTGTTTGTATCTGCTGTAAGGTAGTCTTGTGCTTCTTGTGCTTCCAAAATACTGTTGCCATCCCAGCATGGAAGACGGCCTGTGCCAGAGCTTGCTTTCCCTTGGTGCCAACAGGCTCCCACTGCTCTGAGCAGAACAAGACCTGGAGGATGTGCTTGGGATCAGCAAGGACTCGGTAATTGGACTGTTGTTCTTTCATTTTGCTACGCAGTAGCAAGCAGATTATAGAGCCCACATGTTATAGATTTCCTGTCATCCCTCATGAATCAAGCTCCACTGTCTTATTTACTGTCGGCCAAGGCCTGTGAATAACATCACCAAGGGATACACTCTCACGCAGTTGTGCAAACACACAGTACAGAGCAGTTGCATCTGCCTTTGAGCTGTCAGTGTGCCTTCCCCCGTCACACCACCTACGGCAGAGAAGGGCCCTCTGTTTCCTATCTGCACAGAATGGCTCCTGGCTTCCCTGGGAGCTTACAGTTTGTAACACTGGAGGCAAATCTGTGTCATCCGAATAATATTAAGTCCCACATTTTTAACTTTATGGCATTTCTAGTTACAACTCCGGCCATTATGTACACACTCATACCCACATGCACCAATGTGGGATGCGGACTTCCAGTTTCCTGGGAGCTGTTTCATATGAACTCTGGCAGATCTTCATTTCTTGTCAGTGAGAAAAGATTGGTGTGTGCTCAAGGCACAGAACTGGAAGTCAGGACCATGGGCACAGCTCTCAGCTTCATCAAGGACAGCTAAGAAATTTTGCTGCTCTAGCTTGTAGTGTAGTGAATGTAATGATAGTCTTGATTTATCAGAAGATATTTTCTTAAGTTTCCCAAAATTTCAGTTCAAGATTTTGAAAGAGCATGAGAAATTGAATCCAGCTGGGAGCTTTGCCTCAATGAAGGACTAACACTCTTTTTTGGTTTTGGTTTTTGGGTTTTTTTTGTAACTGCAGTGAGGCATTACTACTGAATCAATTGGAGTCCCCTAGAAGTAAAGGGAAGTTTGGCTGGTCTGCTGCAAGCCAGCCTGCTAGTTGCAATCTTGTTTCTTGTTGTAGGTGTTCATATAAAATCTGCAGCCTTCCAAGTGATAAACTTGGAGACCCAGGAATGAAGTTAGAGGGACTGAGGTGCTAATTTGTTTCTATTAGACACGTTAATATTTCTGTTGTGGAAATCTAGATATTAGGCAAGGTCTGGGGAATGTGTCTTCAAATAGTAAGAGGCTTTGTCCAAGAGGAGGTGATTAAGCCGGTTGCTATGTCCGTTGTTGATGGAGCTGGAAGTAAATGGGCTTTGATTGCAGTGTGGGAGATTTCAGTTTGATGTTACAAACTTGTATTAGCAATGATGCAGGAGCATTAGAACAGACAGTCTGAGAAGGGCTGAAAGTTTTTCAGAATAGGCTGGAAAAACATGTCAAAAATAATGCTGCTGTAGCTGATCCTCCATTGGGACGGAGGGATGCACCAACCACCTGGCCTGGCCTGAGCCCTATTTTCTGTGACTCCGTGAAACGTTAAGACGTGTGTAATCTTGTGTCCAGCTGATGCAAGCCTGAGATGGGTGCAGGCGTGTATATCAAATAAGCACTAGCATCTATAAGCTACCAGGGTAGTGTACAAAGGAGTACAAGCACTCCACTTTCCTTCAAAGGCCTGCCATCCAAATGCTAATGTACCCAACCATGATAAGTCTTAAAAAGAGATGGCAGCAGCACTCTCTATTGCTTAACCAGCTTCCTTAATTTTTATCTTCATTTTCACTGCCATTTACAACAAACAGACTAGTAGCACCATCTTTTTTTACTAGTGCTTCCCATAGAATTTAGTTTCAGTTGTTCATACCACTGTCAAGCTTTAATCATTGCTGTCAACACTTTCTGTGCCTCTGATAGACTTGTTTTGTGGAAATTTTTATCAAAACCAGCAATTTAATTTTTTTTTTTTTTTTTTAAAGAAAAAGTAGGGAGTATGCCATGTTCTTGAATTATGCCTTCCTTCCATTTAAAAACAAATCAAGAAGATTCCTCTTTGCAAAGCTCTAAATCAGTTTGTGTTTTGGAGCCAGACTGCAGGGACAGCGGGGGCTGTGTCAGGGCAGAGGCAGTGTCAGTAAGTGAGGCCACCAAACAGTAATGGAAAGACAGGACAAGTGGAGCTAGGCAAAAAGGCGAGGAGGGGAAGCAAATAGTTATAAGCAGCTGTTGAACAAGGAGGCTGGGGCCTGTAGAGTGTGGGGGAATGATGTTTGGAGGGGTGAGATGAGAGCAAAGGAAAGGGATGGGGTGAGAAGGCAAAGGCAGTGAAGAGAAGAAAGCAGGCCGGGATGATCTGGACAGGAGAGAGCAAGAGGCATGACTTGGATTAAATGGCTGGAAGAGCCTCTGAATCATAGAATACCAGGTTGGAAGGGACCTCAAGGATCATCTGGTCCAACCTTTCTAGACAAGAGCACAGCCTAGACGAGATGGCCCAGCACCCTGTCCAGCTGAGTCTTAAACGTGTTCAGCGTAGCGGAGTCAACCACTTCCCTGGGGAGATTATTCCAATGGTTGACTGTTCTCATTGTGAAAAATTTTCCTCTCATGTCTAATCAGAATCTCCCTGGGAGTAACTTGTACCCCTTACCCCTTGTCCTCACCATGTGACTCCTTGTAAAAAGGAAGTCTCCATCTTCTTTTGTAACTACAATTGTTTATTCCTCAGCTGTCATCAGTGTCTGAAATTCACCCAGTGTTTCATGCTCCTCGTGTTAGTCTTCACAAAGGACAATGAGCTACCCTTGCAGCCCATTTACTCCATTACCTTGGTTGTAGTGGTCCACGTGATGGATTCGTCTCTTCTGATAATCCACAAAAGTGTCATTGTGATACTTCATGAGGGAATTTGTTCGCTGTAAAAGAAACAACAAACTCTGTGAAAAGGACACTTTGAAGGGTGCTACTGCAAGAACTGGAAGCTGGGGAAAGACCAGCTATCCTCTGCGTACACTTGTCTACCTGACAGCGTGTCTTATACAACTCATGTTTTAGCTACGTCACTGTGTGCTGTTTCTTCCACAGGACCCCTGCCTCATTCACTGCATGCGATGGACCTGCTCTGAGATAAATCAGAGTTGCACAGTGAAAGAGACCATCTGTAGGACCCCCGCCTCATTTGTCAGGTGTGTACTGAGTGAGACAAGGGACTGCAGGAGAGAAAGAGAAGCTTTTATAGCTGAGGCAGTGAAATTCTGACCTGCTAGTTGACTTTTTTTCTGTGACCATTTCTGTATGATAGTTTTCAGGTTTTTTGAAGCAGCTGTCATGCCAGTGGTTCTTTAATTGTGCGTTCCTTATTTTATAGGGGACCTTTTTGATGCCAAAGGACCTGCTTTACAGAAACACTGAGTACTTACAGCTGCAAATGAAATGAATGGGAATCCACTGAACCCAAAGTGCTAAGCAAGCACAGATCAGTCAGGCTGTTGGTGTCTTAGACTGGGCACCCAGAATTAGCAAATACCTTTTAATACGGTCTTCAGTCATTCACCCATAAAATGGGGATAAAAATACTCCCTCCTCTTATAGAGGTGTGTGAAAATAAATGATCTTGGACTGGTGAAGCCCTTGGACAGTGTAATGATAAGCCCATAGAAAAACACATAAGGAAAGGAATAAATCTCTAGAGCCAGGTTTGAATAATGTGCAGTAAATAAGGCCTGGGGCCACACACTGAACAATGAGCAGAAACCAGCATCTCAAAGAGCTGCTCATTACATGGGCACAATCCCTTCTGAGTGCAGTCTGAGATGGGGTACTGTGGAAAAAATATGATCATGTAATTAAGGGCTATGAAATGACGCATATGTACATGAGGCCTAAGAGTATTTCTCACAAGTAAACACAATTGTGGCATTTCCCAATTCTTGACTTGATTTGTAGTCTGCCCTATTTAACATACAGATTTTTTGTTTGTCTTTGTTTCATGGGTCCTGTCACGCTTTGCAGATTTATGTGCTGTAAGATGGTGTTGTCCTGGCCTCTCCATTTGGATTAAGTGTTGCCATTTCAGGCAGCTGCAGATCAGCTAATTGCAGGTAGTCAAAACCTGCTCATCTTATATATTATGTATTCCACAAGTTGTAGTCTCCACTGAGGTGCAGATTTGTGTGAATGAGAAAGGCAGATCTGACCCTGTAATTTGCCATCATGAGCAAAACTGACACCCAGATGCTGCTGTTCTTAACAGTGAAGGAATGGGGTGTATTTGAGATCTTACAACCTGCTAGCAGTAATTAAAACAATAAAAACCCCAGTCATTTTCCCACGCAGCAATATGCAAGAGAGGAGAATGTCAGTAGGGCTATGAAATGACTTTAAAAGTCTTTGCTGTAATGGGTGGAGGAAGAATGGCAAAGCTTAAGCTCCTTGTGAAAGTAAGCAGAAATGTAATGCTCAAAATACCTAATTTTAAATAACCACATTTTTGGTGACTGACTATGTGCATGTTTAGGAACAAATATATAATGACTCTAATGGTAATGGAGTAGTGTTAAAATCTATCAAGTTGAGAAGTTGAGTGTTAATGGTGCTGGGATGATTAGTGTCCAAACCTAATGCTGGTTAACCTTTCCATGGCATGTCTGGTATTTGCTATAATTCCAAGGGAGAATGTTATGAATAGTACAAGAAGTGGAGCTGTGACACGTACCCCCGACATTTTGTTTGTAGGAAGCAGAATTGTCTATGGCAAATGTCTAAGAAACGTGCCATAAAATCTTTTTCTCTTATATTTTCCCCTTCTCTTCCCCATTCACAATCTCAAATACTGGAAGAAGAATTCATTGGCCTATATAGGCTGTAGAATGTGATGCCTGTCTCAAGGATGACTAGTATCACTGTTGGCCAGTTGATGACTTGGAAAGCACTGGTTCCCACATGTGCTGCAGATAATGGTTTATTCTGCAAATGAAGTAAGCCAAACCTATCAAACACATTTTAATCTGTGTAAGAGACTGAATGAGTATCCTTTGTGCGGTGGTTTCACTGGTCAGTTTTAACAGTTTCATCAGACAAATGTATGGTTTAAAGAGGACAGAACGAAAAGTGATTCCAGGGTACCCAAGAACAGGAACTCTGACAAAAATCCCCGCAGGCAGGGCCTGGCACTACTGGCCAAAGGAGAGAGGAAAAGGCAATTAAAAAAATACAACAATCTGTTCTTGTAGTGGTCAGACAGCAAGATGCAGCACATGTGCTGGGTGGGAGCCATCAATGAGAGCCGGTTTCCCCATGGGATATGCAGACCTGGACTATCAAAGTGAGCTGGGGCTGGGACAAACAGATGTTATGCCAGACACGTCAGCAGAGCTAGTCTGTTTTGCATAGGCGCCTGATCTTACTTGGCATGCTTTAAACTCTCTTTTCTGAATCTCAGGGTGCAATATAACCATTATGATTTAATCCTAACTGCTCTGTTCTCCACATATGATGCAACTCTGGAGTATTACTTCTAACCTACACAAACGGGAAGCCGAGGCACAAGGTGGCGTGTTGCCAGGTGCACAGCTCCTGAGTGTGCAACCCCAGGCACATGCCTCTGCTTCCCTTCGATGAGAGAAGGAAGAGAGGCTGTGGGGGCACTGCATTACCAAAGCAAACGGTCTTTCCCTACAGGTGTCTAATTGACAGAGTTAGGTAGTGTTAGTGCCCCAAAACTGATGTTTTGAAAACACCATCCTGAGGCATCTCTGCACAGCAGGCACTCTGCCCTCTGGAAAACCAGCTTAGGACAGAGTGGTGAAAATGAACCTGAAGATACGGGCTAGCGGCCCCCACACTGCTGTGGCAGTGCAGGGGTAAGGTCAGGCCTTGGCATCACAAAAACTGCGTGTGACCAGAGGGTGTGATCCTAACCGTGCTCAGGGGCAGGCAAATCACAGTCTCACTCTTTACAGACCCGCCAAGTGGAAAATGTTTATTTGCTGCTCTGGATCCCCAATCTAGGAGAAAAGAATAAAAGTGATTTAACCTCCAGTGTGAGGAAAATCACCTGACTGAGCAGGATGCAGAGGACAAATGGGACGGAGGGCCTCACCTTGCCTGGCCAGGAGGGATGGGGAAACAGAGGTGAGGCACATGATTAGATTCGTTAATTATTATTTATTATTAATTTTCTAATTTTTCCCTTGCTCGGATTCCATGACTGCTGGAAATAAAGGCTCCTCTAGCTGTCTGGGTCCATCTGTGACATTGACTCTGTCTTTGAGATGGGGAGCACCCTCTGGTGGTTAAGGATAATTTGACATTTCCCGGGATTGGCACCCATCATCCCTGCAAGCTGCCAGTTAAACTGGGTGGGAGGCAATGCTGGCTTTCTGTCACTGCTGGGATGGGTGATTGGGGCACAAATCCGCTCTCTTTGACTTTCTGACCCAGGAGTCCGAGTTGACCCCTTGGGAAACCTTTTTGTCCTGTGAAAAGGGAGCAAGGTGTGTGTGTTCTCCCTGCCCTGCTGTTGCACAAAAGCTCACATTCATCCCCTTCTTGCTTTCTCCTGGTGAGAGGGCACCTAAAGCTCAGTTTGCTTCATTAGTTCCCAGTGGACACAAAATCTGGCCCTGGGTCTCTCCCTAGGGACTGCTGTTCCCTGCCTCTGCTCTTGCTCCTCTCTCCCAAAAGCACTAGTCTTGCACCCAGAGCTCTCCCAGTCCAGCTCTGGCTGGATTTGCTCTGCCTAGGTGCTACAGCCAGCACAGTACAGTCCCTCACAGGGAGCACAGGAATTCAGCTCAGGTTTCCCTTCTCCTTCCCTAAGTGGATTAACAGGCTGAGGGTATCGTCTCTGCCTGCCTGACTCAATCTTCATTAGCTAACATGTTTCGCCAGCCGCAGTCACATCCTGGTCTGGAGAGCTGTTTGACAGGAGCGGATTCTGGCCCCAGCCTTCCACAAACGCTGTTGCGTCTTCTGAGAGGGTTTTCTTGATAGCAAGGCTCTGTGGGCTGCCCTGGGTGGTAGGGGTGTAGGGCAGGATTGCTGCACAATGTGCATCCTCGCTCTATGCAGTGTTCGCTTTCCAATAACTAATCTGCATCCTCTGCTGATGGAGAGAACTGCACCTGTATGTAATGTACATGCTGTACGAGTGTCAGAAAATGGTCTGCATGTCTGAAGGTGCACCCACATGTGTTTTGTTTCCCCTTGTGTTTTCCAGCCAAGGGAGCATCCCGAGTATATTGAGATGTCCCTGAAACTTTTGTTAGTTGGCTGCCACTTCCGGATGCCCTTTCTTGGGCACCTGTAGGCAGTCAATTTGAATGCAGTATTTCTTAATGAGCTGTGTGCAAGCAACAGACCCTATCTCCTCAGCCCCTTCTCCTCCCTGCTGCTTTGTGGTAGTTGCTAACAGGTGTTGCACCCTTGCACAGGCAGTCATTTATTTTACAAGTGCTGCTGTTTCCTTAGTCCAGAGAAGATCTTTTCTACACAAGGAAGCTGTACACTTTAAATTACATCGATTTCAAAACAATCCATTTAAACTAGTAAAAATCCAAACTGTGGATGCTCTCCTGCCAGTTTGAGAATGCTTCATTTTTGCTCATTAGATGTTTAAACAGGTTTAGTTTCAATAGTAATGAGTGCCTTTTGCACCAGCTTAAGTTAATCTATTTAAAACTGTACCTTAAATTATACTGTAGTAACATTCTCATGCAAAGAAAGCCTGTGAGGAGAGGATGTGAGCACTGGGCATCACTAATACCAAATGCCATTGGGGGACCCCTATGCCCAGCAGTAGGGAGGCATTTGGTATCTGTGCAGGGGCCCGAGTACCTTAGCAGGAGGAAGAGGCCTCCTCCTGCCTGTCAAACGCACATAAATGGGTGCAGATTAAGCCTTGTATTTCTGCAAAACTGAGACTCTGTGAAAGCATAGAGCACGCTACAGAAATTATTGTGACTGAAAAATCTCAATGGGAAGTGTTTCACAAGGAAGCAAATGTTCCCCTTTTGTTGTTGTAACCTGACCATTGCGGCGGGGGAAGTTTGTGTGCCAGGCTCTGAAAGCAAGGTCGACTGGCCAGGAACAGAATCAAAATGGACTTTTTTTTTCTTCTGGCAAGTTGGAAGGGAAATAAAAAAAGGCAAATGAGCATGAAGGGGCAAAGGACACTGCAGACTCTGGAGGATTTTAGAACCTAAAGCTGTATTTAGCAAATTAAGGGATGAATTGAATTTCCCAAACAATGTGTGTTAAAGCACACAAATGAATAACCCCGGTGCTTATGAACTAGTAGTGCATTTGGTTTGGCCCTGTAAAGATTTTCAAGCCACAAGTCAATGGTCAAAGCAGAACAGCTCCCCAGAGAGCCCTGGGTTGTCTGTACTCTAGCTCCCTAGGGGATGTGACCCTCCCTGGAGCAGTCCCCTGTCAGGGCTAAGTAGCTATCAGTGCTTAATGATGTTCTTCCCAGAGTGGGGAACAAAGGTCACACAAATCCTAAAAATATAACCTGTCTCTGAATGGGCAGCAAAGGAAGTTTCCTTTGAGAGAGACCAAATAAGACCTTTTTCACTGAATGGAAAATGGATCCATTTTATACTGCCCTTTGTTTGGAGGAACATAGACTGGGAGAACAAACCTGTTTTTATATATATACGAGTAGCAGAAATCACTTTGTTATGTGTGGGGAGGAGCAGACTGAGGAGGAAGCAGTCTGAGTTAGGACCTGCTGAAACACTCTCACTGCTAGACTTTGTGCCTTTTTCATGTTGAGGCTACCTTAGATCACTGATTTGATGAAGATGATACTCTCTTGTACTTCAGTCCTTTCCTTTTCAAAGGTTTCCCAAAGCACTTTATACATTAATGAGTTATTTTGCTACCACAACTGGTTTTGCAGTAGCTTTAATGGCACAAAACAATATACTGATTTGAGACCAGAATTGAGGAAGAATATCATTGCTGGGGAGTAATGCAAGATATATACCAGCAGAGGTGGAGCAGGAATAAATAGGGAATGTTGAATGAGATGTGTCTAAAGCAGTAGTTCACTGTCTGCTCCTGCCCTTTTCATCTCAATCTCTGGCATCTCATCAGTAATGAATTGCAGGGAGACACGAATTGACACAGTGCAGGCTGTACCACTCATAATCTGTTCAGTCGCCATCAGTGACCCTTTTGTAACACTACTCTTCTGTAGAATCTTCCAGTGAAAAATTCTGGTGGTTGATAGTTTCCAAGCCCTGGTTCTCCTTTGTGGCCCTCTGACCAGCGCCAGAACAAGAGGATAGTTGCCAGATCTGTCTGTCTCTACAGCTCTTTTTTAGTTAGTGGTGAAGGGTCAACTCTGAATACTGAAGTGAACTCTGTGATTTTAGGGAATAACTCCTCTTCATGCTCCAATTTGGGGAAACAATAAGAAATTGCGTCAGGAAAGACAGTACTGTATCTTGAAAAGGAGTTCTTGATACGGTATCAAGAATTCTTGTATGTCCATGCTGACTTCTTCAAATAATATATTTCCTCCTGTTTAATCTGCTAGTCCTTCCCTCCCCCTTAGGTTTAGAATGTTTAGATGAGCTTTGGATACAGACTAGACTGACGTGCTTTCTGTGCAGTTAGGATCTGGTTGCATGTAACTTCAGGGTTGCTTTATCAGCTGTGGATTGAATTGACAACGTCTATTGGGAGTTTCAGGTCTTGGTTTTCTCATTGGAGGTCCTTCCATCAGGCAGGTCTGTTAAACGCTTGCTGAGTCCCTAGAGACATTTGATCTGTGTTTAAAGGGAAGCAGCTGAACCAAGAGAAGAGAGAAACGGCTGTGTACTCAAGTATTATTGCTCTGAAGGGATCTTACTGTACGCTGTGCAAAGCTTGCATGGCAATCTGGGTGCCCGGGGCTCTCTGTGTGCTCCATCCCAGCAGAGACCTGTGTGATGCTCTTTCTGGCCTTTCCTACTCTGAGAGAGACAGTTGATGGCTCCTGGATGTTTTGGGCATGAACTGTGTTTAACTCTCCTGAGGGCCCAGGTCAGGAAAACCTCTGGGGGATTCCAAGCAGCACCCGCTTCTTGCTCCCTGCTCCTTTTAAAGCTTCCCCAGTGGAGACACCCACTCAGGGAGAGCAGGAAGTTCATAAATAAACAATTCCCTCTGTCTCTCCTGATCAGCCCAAGCAACTGTGATTGTTCCTGTTGCTTTCTTCTTAATGGCTTTTAAACCAATTTTACCCTCATTTGATGACCCAGCTTCTCCTATTTTTGGAGGAACAATTTTTTCTTTTAGAGAGAGGGTTTTGGGGGGTATTTATATTGTGTCAAGAGTTTTGGCTGAGGTGAAATAGTATAGCAGTGCAGGCGAAGGTACAGTTGTTCTACTGGGCTGCCCCATGCCTTATTCTCACAAACCTCTAAAGGGCACCTCCCCGGGTACTGTAGCTAGCATTGACCCTTGCTTGAGAGCACTGGACACATGTGATGCTCATGGACATCCCACAAACATTTAATAACTCTTACACTACCCTAAGACACTGCACTTTTTGGAATATGTTTTGCTGTTGAGAGAGCTAATCACTGAGACATCTGTGTGCTTATCCTTTGCCCCACAATGTGTAGGTAAAAGTTTGGGAACATAAGTTAGGAGTGCAGGCTCTCACTTGTCTGTTCAGCTGACCTACAACATCTCGTTAATGGGCATTTGACAGCTTGCCAAATATTTAGGGCTTATATTGGTGCTCTTGTACTTTGTACATATGTACTGTAATAGCTCAAAAAAAAAAAAAAAAGTGGTCCTTACATAGCAATTGTATAGGCAATTGAAAGGTGCTTGGTTTGTATCCTAGTGCAACCCCTGGAGATATTTATTGCTCATCTGATTAGGTGTCATATAGGTTTGTCTATGCAGAAGTATTCTGTATTTCTGGAAGTATTAGTACTGCCTCTGCAGGCAGAACATACCTGCTGGGCAGTAGGACATGCAAGGCATGTTCTGAACATCCTTACAGTGCTGGTCAGGTACCCTATGTGATGTGTACTAGCACGGCCTTGTGTTGTGTTGCAGGCCAATGACATTCCCCATAGTGCCTTTGGAAGAGGCACTAGTCTAGCTGGGTGGAATGCAGCTGCCATGACTATGGTTATAATGCCAAATGGGCTGATTCAACTCAAATGATTGCTGGCTAATCAAGGCTAATGACCTACATTTTTTTGTGTGTTTTAACCACCCTGCTTGACCAATCAGTTTAATGACTCTCCTCATGAAATGAGCCCCTGGAAACAGAGTGGTCTCTCAAGGTACTCTTGGCTGGTACCTTCTCCCTCAGAAGCAAGGCAGGGCCCTCCTGGGTGCCATGTCATTGGCTGTTTGGCAGACCTCTGTATCTGAAGCAGTGACAGTCTTTCTTTCCTACCATTTTCTTCTGTCCTGCTTCTGTCTAACTTCTTAGTACTCTGAAAAAGCAGTGGGTTTAACACGGAGAAGTGCTGTCCCCAGGCTGTATGGTTCCCAGGACAAACCCTGTAGCAACGATTTCTGGATGTTATGTCGTAAAAACCTACCCTTTGCTGAGTTGCTGACCACGAGTTATGAAATACTGCCAAATGTTGAGGGGCAAGGTCTAAAAATTGAGTACTACTGAGTTCAGCTGACTGTAAATATTTAATGGAAGACTGGTACGTTCAACAGAGGAGCAGAGAGGTGAGGCATCGGTAGTCTTTGATCATCGCTAAAATAAAGGTGTTCAGGAGATGAGCAAAAGACCAAAACTGGATTTTCCTTTGTAAGCACCGTTGGAGACCAGGGGGACCTGTTGCTAGGAGGCTGCAGCACCAAAGTCACCCTCAGACCACATGGGACTGAGATTTGAGTTTGCCTTAACAATGACACTGAAAAGTAATCTTTTCTAATGCTGCCACAGGAACAGCGAAGCTGGCAACACACGACTTTGAAGGATGAAGGCATTTTTGCTGAAATCCAGTGACGCACGTTCAGGTCCATCAGGAGAAGGCTTTACCACTACCCACAACTGCCTCTGTGCCTGGATCTCTGAGAAACTTCAAGACCTGGAAGTCACGTAAATAAGATCTTTTCCAGACATCCAGGGACTTGTACTTCCACACATGAGAGAGGCTGCTATCTTTTGGAGTACACAGGGCTGCATAACAGAAGTAGGACTGAGCTAGTGAGGCTTCTTTCCTTTGCATAGAAAAACTTTTTTTCTGGTAACCAGCATCTGTCTCCTTGTGACTGGCTGCCCTCTTGATACTGTATGTGCATATATTGTGTAGCTAAAGCAGTCGTGTTTATATGGTCCTGACTTGTCCTGCCTCTTCTCAATGATGTTTTGTGGTATAGGCAAGGATTATTTTTCTTGTTCTTTTTCCATTTCCTGTTTGAAAAAGTACCACAAACCCATGATCATTCGTGGTCTGTAGGCAGGGTGTTTGAATGCTAATGACTTGTAGACAGAGCAGTGATTTCCTAAGGTGTTTTGCTGCAGGTGTCTGAATGGGATACAGTTGATGGAACTCAGAAGTTAAAAGTATGTTAAGAAGCTTGGGATAGGGTTTGTTGGCAAAGCTGTCTAATCAAATAATCCGTCACATCAATTTGCTCTTGTCCAGAAAGTGAAATAAATGTAACTCAAGTGATAAATAACCTCAAGAGGGAGTTGTGAAAAAAAACTCTATTGTTGTTCAAACACTAAAGTTAGTACAGAACAAATCTTCAAAATGGTCGTGTACTTAACTGAGCTGTTTGGAGATCCAGAGTAGAGGAGACTTGCAGTTGTTGTGCTGCTGATACAGCATGTCAGAAGGAAGCTGGCCTCTGTCATGTCTGGCTCTAGCCAAAACCTGTAGCCCATTATTGTTAGAAACTGGAATATTCTGAGGCTGGAGAAGGTGACCAGGAGAGCAGTCTTGATCATTTGATGATCTCTGCTTTTTCCAGACTGTCATGCATCAGGTTTTCTAAGGTCACTTGCGACCTGCGGGTTCATATCACTGTTTTGCATAGATCCACTGTCAGTGACCTCCTCTGTATTTGGCCTGGCTGACGTGGTGAAGTCAATAGTCTTCTATTGACTGTGCCCAGATGAGGCCAGATGGAGGTTCCTGCAGGGAAAAGAAGGTCTTTAATCCTTGCTTTCTTCATCCCTTATACCCTGGATAGAAAAGTCCTTTCACTGCTTTGCTTCTTTGTAACTGCCTACATCATTTTCCAAAAGGACTCTGTTACCTACTCAGAGAACGCAGCTAAGAGGAAATTGTGCACTTACCCACTGTTTTTTTGTCACGTCATAGTATTCAAACTGTAAAGTCTGGGCCACTGCAGCCACCCCATTGCTGTTGCTGGGAAATAAGTTATCTCGTATGTGTTTAAGTTCCTGTTTCCATCACAGACTTAGAAAAGTTACCCTCCATCTCTGCTGCCTAGTGGGCAGGCTCTCTAACAGTAGTAACTCTGAAGCGCTTTGGTTCTTTAAGCCCCACTCCTTTTCTGGGTTCATACACTTGGCGTTATCAATGCACATGCCAAAAACGTTTTAATTCTTTGCTTGCAGCATAACAGTAAGCAACTGTTATTTCTCCTGACAAGACAAGATATTTCTTTTGATCAGTTCAGTGAGTAAGCTGGTACTGTGAATATTAGGGTCCTGAAGTGATTAGAATGCATGGGCTTGGCGTGCATGGGCTTGGAGAGAGAAGCAGCAAATCATCTCCTCAAATTAGCGAAATGAAAAAGCATCCCCTGTTCTCCTGACCTCCCTCCTTGGCCTGTTGTGATACAAGACTTGAAGCTAGTGTACTGAGGTAGGAAAGCTAAAGGTGAAAAGATGCTGTTTGACTTCATGTCCCATCTGGCAGGGTGAACCACCATACTGGGAAAGCTTCCGTACTGGAGGATTAGAGACAGCTAAGCAGAGGAATTTCCAAGATTCCTTGATGCTTTGTGTTCCTCCTTCCTCCTGGTAGCTGAGCAAATAGCCCAGCTACTGCTCTGTGGACATCTGGGATCATGGATGGGGAAGGATTAATTTCTGCTTTGCTGCAATTTGGAAAGAGGATGGGAAATAGCAGTGAGTGTGCTAGTAAATGATGTATAGCCGTCAGTGTGAATAAAATCACTTTCCAGTCAATGTCTTGGTCGTGTTCTGCCTGACCACAGTGGCCCAGCTGAGGGTTAGCGTAATACATCACAGGGAACAGATCAGCAACAGGTCAAAATCTGGAGCTGGATCACAGCTCTCCATTGAAATCTTCTAAGTCTAAGAGATCTATCTACCTCTGTAATTACCTATCTTTTTTGAGGAAGGCTTCTGTCTGTTTAGTTAAACAAGAGTTAGGCGAAGATTGACAAAGAAGTAGGTTGACAAAACATGAAAGCAGATACACTGCAGTATTTCTGGGCAAGGAGGACAGAAGTTCCTATCAAATACCCTAGCTAACTGATGATGCAAGAGAGAGCAGAAGGCATAATCCTAGCCTCTCCTGCCTCTCTGTATGTTTCTTACTACGAGCTCTTCCAAAATCTGGAAAACAATACCTCTCTTCCCATGGTCTTTATTCTTTCCCATTTGGTAAAATACTCTGCGCCTGCCTCTTACTTTGATGCCCTGTGTTGAATTCTACAAAAGTTAGTATGGCTTTGCCTGGTTCGTCTTTGTGCCTGTGTGTGTCTGTGTGTGCACTTTCATCTAAGATGTCAGCAGGAACATGTTCAGCTCTCGAAATGGAGCCCTGCTATTAACACTGCAAAGACAAAAGCAGGTACAGAAGGACACAAAACAGCATTGGCCCTACAAAAATAGGAGTTATTAAAAGAAAGTCTTGACTTTTCATTGGCAATGTAGGGACTATGTTTGTCTTATCGCAGGGCTCCTAACACTGTTGTATCCAAGCACAGAACTTAATGAAAGGTCATGTTTTGGGGACAGAGAATTCTCATTCAAAGCAGGACAGTAAGGGTTAAAACACTTGTATTCAGACTGCTGCTTTGCTACAGATTTGCTCAGATTGACGTGGGGCAAGCCACATAACCTCTTTATGACATGATTTGGCAGTCTATAGGTTGAGAATTATAACACAGATGTTTTAAAGACTAGGTAATGCTTGAAGCCTGTCTAAGGATGTTCAGATGGGCAGTTATTTAAAAATTACAATGTGAAAACTATTTCCTGCTTAAATAGATGTTGAACTTCAGCAGTGATGGTGGTGATACCTTTTAGATGGAAGCATATTTTTCATAAGGCCAATTAGTTTTTTTGGGAAAAAAAAATATTGGAGTTTGGTAGAAAACAAGACATTGCCTTTGGTGGGAAGAGCAAACTGTTTTGTTTGGGTGTAGTAAGGGAAAACAGAATAGAGCCCAAAATAAAAGTGACTGTTTTGTCCTCATGGATAGAGTCTATATCTGGGATAGCTGTTTGCTGTGGAAGGGGATATATGTGGGAGTGGTGAAAGCCTACCAGCGATCAGGGACCTGTGCTCAGGGGACCTAAGTTTCCCTCCAGGGTTACTAGCCTTGCAAAGCAGAGGGATCGGGGCATGCAACACAGTGACTTGTGTGAAGTCCAAGCAGTACTATTGGCCTCAAAACTGTGAAAGGGTTGTCTTCTAAATTCATCACAATGACCCTTCTGTAACTGTTGTTTCCTTAAATGAGACAGGGGCTGGGAAAAGTCTCTTGTCATTAAACTCCTCTTTCCCCAGCAGGCAAGATAAGAATGTGCGCACACAAGTCTGTTCTGCCCAGCTTAGGTCTCCTAATTATTACGTATGTTTTTTTGCCCCATGCAGATACCACTTTGCTGACTTCCTTGTGAGAATACAATAGTAGGGCCTTCATAAAAGGCAAAAAAATCCCAAACCCCCAAAAGTAACTAGATCTCTCCCTCTGCTGCATTTTCCTTATTCACAAAAAACTAGGGTTATCAACAAGTGAAATCAAGTTTGTTTGGCACGATTTGCAGGTTACTCCTATATTAGACCAAATGAAATTTCTGTCAGTCAATCAGTCAGCTTGCTGGAAAGTTGATCGTTATTCTATGATAAAAGTGTAAAAAATTAATCTATCAAAAACAGATTAGTCATTAAAGGATGGGGGGAAAGTCTCCAAAAAAAGTCTTTATCCATCATCTCTTGGAAGAGCCAGCAAAAGTAGAGACGTCTTTGCAAGTCTTGCTTTCTTTCTGGGGAGGGGGATTGCATGCCTCAAGGAACTGAGACTGCCTATAGCTCCATCAGCCTATAGCACGCCGACTGTGCTCTGTCTGAGGCTAACATTGATGGAAAGTCGTTGCTCTGCATTTGGACCAGGCGTGAGGAGAACTGGTGACTTCAAAAGCCAGAGACTTATAAAAGTCATCCCAATGGGTAGCACTGACTAGAGCACCTGTGGGTATGCTCTGCTGAGAGGCCACAGACCGAGCGGCCAGGACTGTTCCTGCCCCTGCCGCAGGGAGAGAGCAGCGGTTCCAGGGCAGGATTCGGTCAGGATGGCAAACAAAGGCTGTGCTCACAGGGCAAGCTAATGCTGCTGTTGCATCTGCAGTTCTGCCTTGTATTTACCCAAACTGAGGTTTCTGGCATCCAGATCTGCCAGCTTAATCTTACAGTCCTTTCTAACCTTGTCCTGGTACTTTTTTAAAAAACACACATATCGGAAGGATGGGCATGTTGAAATCAGTGTTTCCTTCTTTATTCTTTGGGGGGAAGAGAAATTGGCTAAAGCTGTGAGAAGAGCTCAGCAAGCGCTGCACGTGGATGGGTTTGCAAAAGAAGATGAAGCTTCCTGAAGTTCCAAAATGAGCCTGCGGGACTCTTGTCCTCTTTCTTGGGGAATTCAGGTTGGCAGATCAGGCCCAGCCAGCAGAAACTATTCCTTTCTATCCTTCTCAGAAAGGAAGAACCAGGCTTCTGCACAGCTATTCTCAAGGCAGGGGAAGCTCCATTTGTCCATTTGCACTGGGTCAGAAGAGATTAATGTTACATTTCTGCACCACTCTGTAAATATCCACCTTACCCAGGCAGTCCTCTGTCAGCAGCAGCCCATTTTCAGAGTACAAACCCACTATTGTACTGTTTATATCAGTTAATTTGGCCCTGTGGACCTTGTGCCAGGTGATCACATGGCTCCCTGCTTGCCTCACCTCGGCCTGGATAAAAGTTAACGTGCAAAATTAAAACATCAGCTATTGGGAGAGCAGGACCTGCCTGCCAGGCCATTCCTACCGTGGTCTCCCATTCACTGAGAGCCCACACCAGAGCTCATCTCTGCACAGTCAGAATCCAGCCAGGGAGCATCTTTCTGGAGAAAATTGCTTTCCATCAAAATCAGCTCCCTGCAAACACCCTGACTGCTCTTGAACCCGGGGTCAGGGCCTGCCCAGGCCCTGACCCCGTGTGCCTCCTCCAGCCTCTCTTGCTACTGTGCATCAGGAATCTTCTTCATGGGGCAACCAGGTCATCACCAAGTCCCTCTCTGACCTCAGATTTTTGTTGGAAGCACACTGGTGCTGGTTTCATCCTTCTTGCCTCTGCTGGGGTCAGGCGTTCTCCGATGTGGTCAGTGAGATTCCTTGCTTACAATCTGGGGCCCTGCTAATGCCCTACTAAAGCTCTTGTCTTCTGTCCCTTCAACATTTAAAGACTCTTAGAGTTTCTGCTGGGCTGATATATCACTTAGGTGTACAAAGATATATGTGTATATGTTCCATTTGTATTAATCCTGCTTCCTGGAAAGATGTATAATCTGAAGTGTGTCACCTGCAACATTCAGGTAATCAGATTCTGCTGTAGTCTTAAAACTGTGGATGAGTCTTCTCTGACTCCCATTTTCTTAACTAACCTGTTTTCTGTGGCAGCTTCATATGTACCTTTCACCATAAAAGACCTCTGTTCTGAAATCCTTAGGCTGTCCTGTCTTAAGTATAGTTGATCGGAATCACACAGCTTGTCCCCACACGGCCTGGGGACATGCTAGCGCATACCATTAGTTTGTACGGCATTTATTAAGATCTCTGGTAGAGGACGCAGTGAGGAAGTTGCACTGATACGCTTCAATAAAGCAAGGACAGTTTACACTGGCTGTGAATTAGCCGTTCCTCTTTTTTGAATATTCTCAAGTTTCTACAAATACTTACTGTATTAAAAGTTTTAGCCTAATTTAGTCCGTGCTTATTGCCACGTTTATAGCTGAACCACACTGCATTTTCTTCTATGCTGTATCAGCCCCCTCATGTGAAAAGCTCTAGTCTGCCCTTTGCTCCTCCCGGTGTTGTGCACCCTTTCCTCAAATTAGATTCTGGGGTTTATATTAAGAAATATCCTCTTGGCTCCTATTTTTTTCTTTTTGTTTGCCTGGCATAAGAGAATGAAGCTTTTATCCAAGTGTGTTTGTATGTATTTTCCTTTTAGAAAGTCCTCTGGTTCTTGTTTATCTGTTAAGGGTATTTTTATATATTTGAGCGCTGGACATCTAAACATGAAGTAGACGCACAGGAGAGAGACAAGTGAGGTTTGCATGAGCGCAGTTTGGAAGGTGAACAGTAGGTAGCAAGGGACAAACAGACCCTGTGGGGCACCTCTAGGTGAGTCAGGCTTTCAGTGCAAGGCTGCGTGTGCTAGGCATGTTGCCCGAGAGGCTCGCGTGCTTATACAGACAGGTATCGGTACGTTGCTGTAAATATGCAGTGGAAGCGTATGAGTGTGAAAATGTGTGCAGGAACTGTGAAAGCACACTGACTCTAACGGCAGCCGGTACGTATGCAGAGCTTTGAAAATGTGTCTTGCGTGAAGGTAGTTGTGTGTGCCAGTTGTGATGTTTGTGAAGATTTCTGAGGGTCTACATCTATGGTTTGTGTGCCTGGGAATATGCGCTGTTATCCTCAATGGCTGATTCTGATCTCATGTGCCAGGATTTATTCCAGTGTGGTTTCATAAGCTGTGCTGAAGCGACACCTGAATTACGCTGCTTTGAGACGGGACCCGGGCGCTCTCTTGCATGCGTGCGTTAAGGAGTTTGTGCGTGTGTGCGGGGAAGCAGATGTTTTGGTACAGTGATTAGGCTGCGTCAGTGCGAGACGCGGGTCTGTGCATGTGCACAAAGCCTGTGTATGTGGAGTCGCGTGTTTGCGTGTAGCGGTGCCTGTGACACGCGTGTAGGAAGCGGCACGCCGGTGCGTTGTGCTGCGCGCCTGGGCTGCGGCCGGGGCGGGCAGAGGCCCGCGGCAGGGCCCTGCGGGGCGCGACCGGCTGTCCACAGCCCGCGGGGCACCCTCACCTCCAGGTTCTGCGTAGCCCTGAGCTCTACGGCCGGTGCCCGCCAGAGACCGGTTAGCGGGTAAGGGGCAAGGGGAGCGTGCGCTGCCGTCGTTCCCGTGGTGGGACCGGGCTGGAACTGCGATTTCGTGTCACCCGCGCTGCCGGCGGCCCCGCCGCAGGGCCAGCAGGGTCAGCGGCCCGCACGGCACCCCGCGGGCCCGCACCGCACCCCAACTCCTCCGGCCCACGCCCCGGCCCGGGACGCCCCGCCGCCTGCCCCGGGGGAGCGCGGCGCCGCCGGGCGCGCTGCGGTGCCGGTGCCGGGTCCGGCGGCCCCCCCGGCCGTGCCTCCCCCAGCCGCGCTCCAAGCCCAGCCCCTGCGCGGGAGCCAATAGCCGCCCTGCCGTCTCCATCCGTCTCCCGGCGTTAAAGCTACAGCGGGGCTCGGGGCGGCGAAATCCCCCGTGGCCGTGTCCTGCGCGCCGCCCGCCGCCCGCCTCCTGCCGCCGCCAGTGTGTCCGCACGCGGGCGCGGGAGCGGGAGCGGAGCCGCGCTGCCTCCCCGCCGCCTCTGCCCCGCCGCCGGGCTCGGGCCGGCTCCCCTTCCCGGGGCTCCCCGCCCGCCCTGCCCGCTGCAGTTTAGTTCTTCTCTCGTGTTTTTTCTTCCTTTCCCTTTTTCCTTTCTTTCTTTTTCTTTTTTTTTTTTTTTTCTCCTCCAACCGGGAATGCTCAAACTGGACTGATGGACATTTCCGAGCTGTGCATCTCCGACCCGCTCGGCTACCACAACCAGTGAGTCTGCCGTGCCGTGCCGTGCCGTGCCGGGACCGGGCGGGCCGGGGGCGGGCTGGGACCGGCGCTGCGTCCCGCTGCGGGTGGGCCGGGGCCGGGGCAGCGACCCCGCGGCCCCGCCGCCTCCCTGCCGCAGCGCCGGCCGCCTGCCGCCCCCGCGGGGCACGGCGTGTGCCGGGGTGCCCGAGCCGCCGGCAGGTGCGGCGGGGCCGGCGGAGGAGCGCTCTGGGGGGTCGGCGCGTCGCTCTGTTTCTTTCTTGCCTTGTAACTTCTCCCTCTAATGCTTCATCTCCTAGGAACAGGCAGCTAACAGTGAGCGCTGGCAGTCCTTTCTGCGCAGTTTTACTTTCCATCTGTGCTAGGATTTTTATTAGATGAATTACTAGGTGTCTATAAAGAGATGTGCGTATAAAATTACACAAAGTAGATCCATTAAAGCACTGTCTTTTATTTAAAAAGTCCGTTTTTCACCTCAAATGTCCTATGGAAATTTAGTTTCCCGCAGCTTACTGTTTGGATAGCCTGCCCGGGGAAAGAGTGGAGTGAGTCGGAGGGCTGGCAAGCAGACATCCCGAGCTGGGACCGGTGGCTGATACCTTAGCACCTGCTACTGCTCTTTGTGGGCTGTGCCTGGTAACGCTGTGTTTAAAATCACTTCGGTGTGTTAAGTTTGGTTTGATCCTTTTGGGGAAGTTAGGAAACGAGGCAAAATTTTCTCAGCGTTCGCATCCAGCTGACTGGAGCAATTCATTTTAAATGCATTTCTCCTCTCCGATAAATCTCACCCTGAGCAGAGTCCCCTTTTGTGTGTTGGCATGTTAATCCGTGTGTCACCTGTGCAGGTTCTGTGGTGTCATCAGAGGTGGGAGTGAAGTAATTTTGCCTATTTCATTGCTTTTGTTTTAAGAACACATTGTATTTAGTAAAATTGAAACAATTAAAACCAAACAAAACCCCCACAATGATACGTACCTCTCTTTCCTCATTACAGCTGTCTTTTATCTGTCTTTCTGTCTCTTGTTTCCTGATATTCCATCTGTCCTTACACTCATTTCTTCTTCCTTTAATCCCCTGCTTCCAGCAGTTTCATTAAAATGAGACCGTATTGTTAATAGAAATTAATAATCTAACCCATGTGATTTTCTTTTCCCTACTGGTGCTTCACTTGTGGCTGCTCCATTTTGAATTAAAAATAAACAAACAGTTTCTTAAGGGAAATGTATTCTGTATGCCGCTGGGAGTCTTTTAATATTAAGGCAAAAATAGAAAGTGCATTTACCTTCATTAAAAAAAAAAGAGCAAAATGCCACAATCAAAACTAGATCTTCATCACTTATTATATTGTCTCTTAACTTTTTCCTTTTATTTTTTCTACTTTTGGAATTGAGAAAAGGAACTCAAACAACATGAAAATAGTAGGAAGTAATCTGCACGTTGGATTACTGTTCCCCTGGTTTACTTTTCCACGGGCTCTCAGTCAGCTCTCCATAATGTCAAGTGCACCTTACCCATATCCACAACTCTTTGGCCGCTGAGTAGACAGCTGAAGGTGGCCCTGGGGGAAGTGCCACTGAGCCCCTACGGCTTTACAGTAGGCAGTGTGTGCTGCTTTTTGAGATGAGAAACTGTTGGAGAGCTCTCTGTTTAGAGAAGTGCTTGGCTTGGTTCTGTGTGCCAGCTAACCTTCTCTTTAACGTCGTTGAGGTTGGGGGAGAGAGAGACAGAAATGTCATTTAAAGTATCTCAACCTCTATTTTTCAAGCTCTTTTTTTTTTTTTTTTTTTTTTTTTTTAAATTAAAGGAGTACAATGATGCAGGGAAGTATGGCTAAGTCTGGAAAAAGTTGTTGAGAGAGGAAAAGATGTGAGAAGCCTAAAAATACAGTGTATTTAAAGGTATATGTGCAGTGTATCAGGTACTGATTTGATTTACACTCTGGTTTTGTTAAGGTTAGATTTCAGATTGTATTCCTGTAGCTGAGGATAAAAGTTGGCCCAATATATATCCCTTTAGCCACTTTTTCCCTCCCTCTGCAACACAATTATATTGTGAACATATAATGTAAATACATGTATTGCATTTGTGCCTGTATCGCTTCCTAGCTGTGTGAGCATATTATCCTTATTGTACTGATTTACTCTTCTGACTACTAGCCATTGAAAAGATTTTAATAATTATTTTCCTTTTAAAACAAAAAAAAAAAAACCAACAAAAACCAAAACAACTGCTTTTAATTACATGGACAGCAATTTTTGTCAAATTAAGGCTTAAATTAGGGGTGAATTTTAAAAATATTGCAAACTGCCTCTTCTTGTTTAGTTGCTTCTTAAGCTATAGGAAAAAATAGGAGGAAGAGTAGAATGTAGGAAGAGAAGTGGATGTGGTCACTCAATACGTGATCCATACAGTTACCTGGAAACTGTGTTTCGCCTCACAATTATTGGGAGAGAGAGAGAAAATGAACAAGGCAAAGGAGAGAAGAGGTGACTCCCTTCACCTTGGAGCTTAAGGAGAACTTAATGTTTCTAACACTCAGACCCACGAAGAGTCTGAACAAAAACTAAGCAAAGAAATTAGTTGTCCCTAATCCCACTCTTCAGGTTTTGGATCTGTCTTCCTCAAGCAGTGAAAGTTCCCTTTCCTTTGCCTGCGTGTGTTGATCTGTGTGATCACACCAGGAGCCTGCGGAAGTTCTGATCAGCGGGTTGTGTGTTTCCCTCGGTGCAGGATCTTGCAGGGAGAGTAAGAAATTGCTTCTTCCTAATTTTGACCCTCTGTGCATGTGTCCTAAGGCAGCGTATGTATTTAATTTCTTGCATAGGAATCCACTCTTTAGCAACCGCTTACTACCTTTTGGTACTGACCTTTGGGGCAATTATTCCTGGGGTAGGTGATGCGGCTCCAAGGAAGAAGCTTTTGCATGAGTTTGAATTGGGAAACTAACAAAGACAATGATTTGTACCTGCAGTTTGTCTCTCAGGTGAGGGCATATGGCGAGAATACATTAGTTACACTGTACTGACAACGTCTGTCTGCAGTACAGCGGGGAGGGAATGCGTGTGCAGACACTACAAACGTACACTCTGACACATAAAAGATGTGATTATATTCACACACAAACACATATGTGTATCTATAAATATTTATGTGTAGGAGTATGCACATACATATGTATGGTCATACTGAATATTGGTGTTGCATCTCTCTCATATGCAAACCTAAGGCTGTTTCAAAGGAGAGTGAAATACGGCATTTTTACTTTTCCATATTAACTTCTGCAGCCCAGAGAATTTTTTTCTGCCTAGTTATAGTTGCCACTAGAAATGTTGATAGGACTACAAAATTGCCATCTCTGTTTCTAATTAATATTCTACATGACAGACAGAAACTGACCAAGGAACCATCATGAAGGGAAAATAAAAATCATTGGCAAATGAGGGCATCCTGCCAGATGCTGTGTCTCGTACGCTGTTTCCTCTGATGTACAAGAAAGACACATGAGTCATTGATGTACAAGAAAATGAAAATTATTTTATGAATAGAAGGAAAAAGTTGAAAGGAGTAAGTTATATATTTGATAGAGAGACAGAAGGATATAACGTTGGAATTTTAGGTCAATGAAGGAGCGCATTCCGGACCCTGCGACAGAGAATTAACAAAGTTGTTGTCACTGAGTCTAATGCGCAGACTGAGGAAATGTGACTTGATTTCAGAGGTTACTGGAAATCTCCATATTCTGTGAATGGGAGGAAATCTGAGTCAGAGAAGCTGAATACAACTGTCTGCTCTGAGTATCTCTGAAAGTCTGGGATAGGGAGGAGTTGTTAATTGGGGAGAATGGGGAGGGAGTTGTTTGTTTTATTGACAGAATAAACTGAAAAACCTCTGTAAGGGAAATGGCCTAGTTACTGGGTTCCTGAAGAGGTTCCCATCAAAGAATGGGGTCTCGGTACACTAAGCTTATTGAGCAAAAGGTTTATGAGGAAACTGGTACCTTTAAAGTGTTTGTATTAACTTTTCCCTCCTCTTCCAATTCCACTTATAAAAGTAAAGATGATCTAATCATTATCAATTATTGAGAAATATGGAAAGATCAATATATTTAAAAAATAGGATTTTTTTTCATTGTATTGATTTGAAGTAATCAATTAATATTGCATTTAGCCTGAGAGGGGAAAGACTTTGGAGAGATTGCATCAGAGAAAGTTGCTGTGACAGAGATTTCACATCCCGTTTTCTTCCTCTTGAAGAGAACGGTGCTCTATTCTCCGTGCCCTTTCCGCTGTTATTCCCCAGCCCCGTTTCCGTGCTGTTACTACTGCTCAGAATTTCATGTCATTTGAAAACACCTGTATTCTTCGAGTAATTTTAGTTCAATAAGAAGTGTTATGCATTGTGTCAGTGGGTCTCTTTACCAAATCTTCCAGGGCTCAAAGGATACAAGCTCTCTTACGAAATGGAAGAAGGGAGAAAGTAAAAGGTTTAAACCTGAGAGTAGATGAACTTTACAGGTTCTGTTGGGAGCACGGTAGAATTTCTCCAAAGAGTGTAAAATGTCTAAAAGAGATTTAATTAATGAAAGAAATAGTAAAAGTAGAAAAAGATGGTGACAAAGCTCGGATATGAAAGCCAAAATCCTTTCCCCAACTTCTCCTTCTAACTTGTGCTCCCCGGTTTAGGAGTTGGGGGTCACAGCGGCAGCTAGTGTTGCACGTCAACGATTCCAATGTAGATTTCAGAGACTGGGAAATTCTTCCCAGTAAGACCTGTTCTTTATTCCAGGGAGCTATTGATGGTAACTTTACAGCCAGGGAGCACAACAGACTTTTTAGTTTGTGCAGTGTGAGCAAGTAAATTTAGCATCTGTCCAGTACCCAGCAGCGAGGTTCCTAGGTAATGCTGCTATAGAAACTGGGGGGAAAAAATGGAAAGATCAGAGCTTCCATGGCAAACTATGAATCAGATGGTTGTTTGTTTAGCGAAGGGGCTTAACGAAGAAGATATTAGCAGTACTTGGCTATGGTGACCTTGCTGAAAATAGGAAAATCTTGATTTCTTTCTGTCTTCCCAGTATCGGCTGCATTTGAGTTGTGAATGTAGTCATCGCTGTGTAGCTTGCATGTGTAAAGTGCTTTGTGCCTCTCATTGGGAACAGAACATAATTTAGTATTATTTATTAGTTATAGCTATTGACCTGGTGAGTTTTACTTCTTAGGAATTAAATTGTAGTAACTTATTCTCCGCATTTGTTTCCATCCTTGCTATGCTGCCTCTCTCTAAAGCTTTGCCCTGTCTCTTCAGAGCAATAGAGATGCCCACAAAATGATCCTTGCAGCTGGAGCACAGTGCACTTTGATTCTTCCAGTGCTTGAGAGTCTGGCTGTTGGCAGTGACTGTCCGTAAGGAGAAACATGTCTGCTCAAGGTGGAACACACTGTATAATAATATATTTGTCATGTTTGTAATTGCAAATGTAATTAGCAAACAAGCTCTGGGGGATTGAGGACTCGAAACTTTCGCTGCACATCATTTGACCCTATCTTGACTGGACCGGAGCTTGTATGCCACTGTTAACCCTTGCTGTTCTTGCAAAGAAATGCTCCTTCTAGTCTGACTGCTGCTAAGTTTCCTGTCTTCCCCCCCGCCCTTTTTTTTTTTTTTTTTTTTTTTTTTTTTTTTTTTTTTTTTTGCTATGAGCAGCGTTGTACCTGTATTTGCTTATACCTTCTTTTATTGTGATGGTAAGTGCTTATGTTCCTCCTGCGACACACGCACTAATATTTCCTCTCCTAGCACTTCTGACACAGTCTGGAAGGCATTCTGCAATGCCCTTTGTGAAGAGCACTGTGTACCAGTAAGTGCTTTTGCATACTGAGCTGTTCAGTGCATTCCTATCACCACAGGCAACGTTACTATTCCGTGCCCCTTGCACTTCGCAAAGACAACTTGCGAAAAGCAGGTGGCAAGCTGTTATCACACAACCTGCGATGGCTCTGTGTCCCTGCTGAGCTGGAATTTTCTTGCACTCCCTTTCTGAATGGGGGAGGAATAAATATGTAAGAAATCCTGTTCATTTTGTGGGATCCTGGCAAATCTCAGTCTAGTCACCCTTAGGATGACTTTGTCGTCCTACAAAGAATATTCCTGATCCATAAGTTTTTAGCAAACAACACAGAATCTGTTCATAAAGTCGCAAACTTATGTGCACGTAGGAAGCAAAGAGGGCTACTTTGCTTTTTCATGTGAATATTGTCTCTTATTTGTTTTCTTTTTTGTTTTCAAGATAGGTCTTAAATTGCAATAAAATTTGTGATAGGACTGTTCTTGTTTTGGACAGAGTTTTATTTATTCTTGCATTTTTGTGTATGCGAAAGGAAATAGCTTAAGTGTAAAGAGGGGTGGCTGTTTTCGTACAATTTTTGTCATGACTGTAAGGACATCTCAAATACTATATCCTGCTGAAGGGCTTGGAGGGAAAAGGAAGCCTATTCTAGTTTCTTCTTGGTAGGGTAAGAGCCTTTAATGAGAACCCCTTCGTTCAGTCTAGATTTTCCTTTTCCATTCCCGAAAATTATGTTGGATTTACCATGCATTTTAAGGGTCGTATATTTTTCTTAAATTAGAAGAGCCTATAATGTGGCTGATGGAAGTGGGACCTCCAGCTTAAGAGTATCCTGCATAACAGGAGACAATTTCTCAGAGCACCTTTTGTTTTAAATTGATTGTCTGTGTTTTACTGCAGCTGTTTTTAGATGAAGATTTCTTGTTGCTCTGCATCTACTGTTCTGAAAGGCTTTTTGTACATACAGCATATTTAGAAGTGTTATTTTCTAATTTTTCCCCCTTTTTCTTCTGGCACTTTAAAGTTCCCTTTAGTAATAATGGCCCTCAATCTCCGGCGATGGAGCCGTCACTGTGAACAATGCTGGTGAGTGTATTGTCTCGCTGTCCTTTTACTCAAGAGAAAGGTCAAAAGAACAGCTTTAAGAAAATGTTCAATTCTCCTGTTATGATTTTGCATATGGAAATGATCATTTTAAGAATGTGTAAGCACTTGGGTGAAAATAAGACAGAAGTATGATTTTTCCATCAGTTGCCGCAAGTACATTTTTTTTAAATGTGCTGACATGAATGATTACAAACCAAATTTCTCACTGAGATTTACACCATTTTATATATTAAAAAATTAAGCATCTGAAAATAAGGATACTAAAGAATTATTCTTAAACAGATTGTATTTTTCTAAAGTCTTCTGTGTTGTTTTTGTTTTTATTCAGTCAATCTGAGAAGTTTCTCATTCTCAAACATATCATTTGTTTCCTGATTTAAGAAATTACACTTACCTAGATGAGTTTTTCGCAGATGTGGCAACATAGCAGTGGAGAACATAGGGTGTTACTGGTTTCAGGTATTTGGTTTAGAATGTTTTTTTGGTGCACATAACCAGAATTAGTCGATATGCATTTTCAATGTGTACATTTTCTTTGTATTTTGCTTTTTATTTTTTAAAACAATCTTTGATTTATACAGAAATTTTGAGGAGTTGCTGTTGGTTTATTTTTCTTTATTTCTGGACTGCGTATGGCATGTGATTGCTATCTAGTTTTAACAGTTCAGAAAGTGCTGTAGAGGAAGAAGAGCGATTTAATTCTTTAGAACACACAAATTCAGTCCTTCTTCAGCTCCTTTTCAGACACGCATGATATTGCTTCTACTTTTATCTCGAAGAGTTTAATTCAGTTTCTTCATAGTTTTTGTATTTCTGTTGATGAGGTTTTTTTGGTCATTTTTGTAGACGAAGGAGGTAATGGTACAGGGAGATGCTGAAAACGTTCTCCTATGAAACTAAAAACGTTGGTGCCTTTTGCCTGACCCTCTTTAGTAGGCAGTTTTCGTTGTCAGATTCGTCGGTAGCGCAAAGGTATCTGGCTGGATCAAGCGTCTCCGTACACCTCACCGTATTAGGCAGCGACTTCCAAGCGGTGAGGTGCAGCCTGCAATGCGGCCTAACCAGGGACTGGGGCAGGGAGGGGGCCACAGCTGTCTGATACAATCGAGATTCACTTTTATAGCCAAGGAAATCCCACCATGGGAACCTGCATTTCGGCGCTTGGGCTTTGTGAAGGATGTTGACTTTACTTATTGTGGGTTCTTTTTGCCTTAATAGATTGTAGCAAATATGACTTCTTGAAAATGATGGTTAAGTGTATCGATGTGTCTATATGTATTACTTTACATAGATGATGCCAGATGCGTCTCCTTCGCAGTAATTGATGCAAGTTGCGTAGCGGCACCAAGCACGCTGTAGAGGACTAGAATGAGTCAAAGTATGAGAGAAACAGTTTTCTTGGATACAGATCTGTAAGTGCATGGATGGATGTATATCAGGATGTGTGTGTGCACACTTATTTTTAAATACATGTGCACATACAATAAATTAACAGAATGCACATGTATATGAATATATAATTTTATATATAGCCACTTGTTCATTTGATATTGCATAGTGTACCGTTTCACTTAAACAGTTATCTATACAATGTCTCTTTGTACGCATATGCAAACATTTCTTCATATGGTTGCGTATTTCTGTGTGTGTATGCGTGTATAAATGTATAAAAAAAATAAGGATAGGTGTGTCTGTCTTTATCACAAGGTTGTTCTGAGTCTTTGTTAATTAAAGTTTGTAAATCTGTTGATAGCCTTGCATAGAAGGTGTTCTATCAATGTAGAATGCTGTACAAATATATCATATGTAACATTTGTGCTTAAAAAAATTTGTTTTTTTCTCTTGGAACATATATAATTATGGGTTATATAGGGTTAGGTGCTACTAAACAACTGCAGTTAGACCTTCTGTTTATAAATCAATGCATATTGGAATTCGTGATTTTTAAAGATGAGCAGAGATTTTCTTTAAATAAAGTATCGGAGAGGAACTTGAAAAATGGCGTGCAGAACATAGATCCAGCTATAACATTGTCCAGATAAAGCTGGGCTCATGTGCTATAGCCAGAAAAGTCAGTGGTTTGGAAAGTCTTTTTTTTCTTTTTGTTTAGTTTTTGGTTATTTTAGAAACTTTTATTTCTTCTTTTTTTAATGTGATTTTTGTTTTCGAAGGCACAAAGTATAGTGTGCTTCCCCTTAATGAAACCCGTTGCTTAGAAAGTTATTTGACGATGAGATACTTTGGTTTTTTATTTCAACACCTACAGTGTTTCTGACCGTTCTCTTTTTCTTCTTTTAGAAGGGTTTGGTGGTGTTTGTTTGGTTTTTTTTTTTTTTTTAAACAGAGCAGTTCCTTTTCCTCTAGCAATTACAGCTAGGGGACTGTCATTGCAGAGGATTCTATAAGCCCTAATCACTGCCTATGATCATTACTTCTCTAATAATACGGACTGTCTCTGTCAAAATTTCCCCTCTTGAGTTCCTATTCTAACATGGACTTATTTTAAAAAATATGAACAAATTTAATTCCACAGCCTTTTTTAAGTAACATAATTATGAAACTAAAAGCAAAAGCTCTTACAGTACAGGGATGTGGTATTTTTACATGTTTTAATACACTAATTTTCCTTAGAATTTCCTCCTCAGGTGTTTAGGGAAAAACAGATGCAGCCCCCCCTCCCCCCCCGCTTTAATTGTTGGTTGAAAGAAGAAAAAATACCTGCTTTTTGCTGATCTGCTTTTTCAACATACTATTACTTTGCTTCAGTCTCTGAAAAATGTTATAGATTCAATTCCCCCGTTGGACCAAGAGTTAAAAATTAATTCATGAATAATAAAAACCAATCAGTCTTGTTGAGTTTAAGAAGGATTAGAAGAAAGGTTTTTGTACAGAAGCAGTTATATATCTTGGTGGTGATGTTGTTGGACTAATAGGTATTGTACTAGGTCCCGTTGGTTATCTGATAAAGGCAGCTGATTTGCAAATAGGATTGTTATCCTGATGACTAACGAGTCTAATATTGGATGGATTAAAAGAGGTTGGGCGGCTGGTGTCTATTATAAGTTCTTGACTCCCTCTTAGGAGATAATTTATTTGATTCAGATGTGTAGATTGAAAAGGGACCAGGTAAATACACACTGTAAAGGAAAGGTTCATGCTGCCTTACTACAGTTGGGATTTTCAAGGAAGGTGATGTGACTTGGGCACCGAATTCCACCAAGTGTCAGCGTGCCTGTGGTGGGGAGTGGCGCGGTGAGAGGCCTGTACAGACATCAGGCTATCCTGCACTCTGAGCATGTAACTGATAGAAGGTTGGCACAGAGAAACTCGTGATCCGCTTGAGATAAAGGAAGGGTTTGCACCCAAAATTTTGTGATGCAAAACCTGACCCTGTCCATGCATAGATCTGCTGTGTAACACTGGAGAGAAGGAAGTAGGAGACATGGCTTTGGGGGAATGAGGGCATCCAGAGTGATGGAGATCTCATTTTTTTTTTTAAAAAGGGTTCAGAGCTAAAGCTAGAGTTTAAGGGAAGCCGAGGGACAAAGGTGGCTTGCTTCAGGGACAGTGCTTGAGCCTGACATGGGGTATAGGAAGAAGGCTGCTCTTCTGCACCAGGCAGCCATTCAGCACAGTTAGGTGGAGGTCTGGGGAAGGGAGGAAGAGAATATGGCTGCCATGGGCAAGAGGAGGAATGGATAAATCTTTTCAAATATCTGCTCCATAAGAGCTTCTTAGGACTACAGAGCCTTGGTGAGAAAAGTATCTTGAGCGACAAATTCTTCTCCTGTAAGAGGGTTTCGCTGTCATGCTTAAGAACTGCAGCATCTCCGTCTTTCAGCTGTCATAGGAAAACTTGCAAACGCAGGATCTTTGGGAGGTTAAAGACAGTCATATTCAGCCTGCAGGCAACTGGCTGTTAGATTTGGGTAGAAATAAAGGCAGCATAGAGAGAAGTGTCCTTCTTTTGAAAGGAGAATAGTTTTGCTTCCTTCAGTGGGGGACTGGCCAGTGGCTTTGCCTCCACCTGCCCATTGCTCCAGCGCAGGTAGGAGCTGGAAGAGCTCTGCAGCCATCTGCAGGGCTCCACCGACAGTGCGCCGGGCACCTCACTGCTGCAGAAGGGGCTGCAGGGCCTGTCTGGAGAGCAGCCATCGCACCTTTCTTTTCACGAGCCATCTCTTCAGAAACGTTCAAATTACTTTGTCCTCTAAAAAGTACATGCGAGTTTCTCCTGGGCATCTTGGCAGTGCTCTCATTACTGCATTAAGAGAGAGTTTCCATGTTTATGGACCTTGTGGAGCCGCCAGGGAGGCTCTCCATCATCCCTAATGGGATCTACCCTGCACACTCCCTTCTGCATCTTACTAGTATATGTTTGGATGCTGTCACCACATCCCCTGAAGAGTGATTCCACCATCTGTGGAGATCTCATGGTAAAGAAGCTTGATGAGGAAAGAGAAACCATAGTGTTTCCTATATAAGTTTCATGCAGTCCTTGGGAAATATATAACTGTCTTTATGAGTGCATCTTTTGTGCATTTGCACACCATTTCCTAAATAAAGCAATCTCTTGCTTTCTCACACAATCGCAGAATGGTTGAGGTTGGAAGGGACCTCTGGAGGTCATCTGGTGCAGCCCCATGCTCAGGCAGGGCCACCTAGAGCCAGTTGCCCAGGACCAGGTCCAGATGGCTTTTGAATATCTCCAAGGTGGGAGGCTCCACAACCTCTCTGGGCATCTTGTGCAAGTCCTCAGTCACCCTCACAGTGAAAAAGTGTTTCCTGATGTTCAGACAGACCCTACTCTGTTTCAGTTCATTCCCTCATGTTGTGCCCCTTGAGTTTTTTTCTTCATACTTGAGTTTACCCAACCATTTTATGGTGTCTTAAAACTCCATCTAGTTCGTCAGTCTCTTTCTAATAAAGTGACACATAGAAATTTTAGATACATTTAGGTGAAACCTTTGTGGAGGAGAAGTATCCCCTACCTGGTACCCTAGCAGTGTATCTTGATGTCACTTGTGTAGGTGACTGACAGCTGGGAGTATAACTGTGTCATCGCAATCTGAATTGCTGGGCTCTTGCAGCCTGAGTTAAGAATGACAGGTACATTGTCTTAAATTCACAATTGGTTCATCAAGAGCAGCTATTGTGTCTAATCAGGAGATACAGGAATTTCTCATCTGGTCTAGAGTATAGCTTGTCCATATCACACTATGACGAATATGTAGAGGTATTTGTTTCAGATATCCTCTTTATCTTTTTCTTACTCAGTAGCTGGTTTATTAGGGTTCTATTCTTAACAGGTTAAATGAATAGCAGTGAGCAACAATTAAATGCAGATTTAACAGAGAACAGTCCACTCATTTGGGGGTTGCCGTTATTTTGACCCCTGTCCTCAATCCTCATTGCCTCTGGTTTCTTCTGGGAGAATGACATCTGAGTGGTCTCACTGTATCTTTGGTACATCACCAGTGTGAGAGTTAGGATAAAGACTTGACACTGTTCATGATGTGGACTACTGAACCAGGGAAAAAAAGCTTTAATAGCCGTAGAGAAAAATCTTTGAGGAAGATGCCATATTAAAATGACTTCTACTGTGATAGAAAACCTTCTGCCTGTAATAATGTAGTCAGTACTTGCTGCCTTCTAGGAGCAACTACTGTGCTAACAGGTTCTGTTTCACTCACAGCCATCGGTAATTTCTATCAGGTTACTTCATCTTCTGAGAGCAACTAACAACCATGAAATGCTGTCACTGTTGTTGAAGGAAGAGGCTGGTGTTAAGAATTTATATGGGAATCTAGACAAGAAGAAGCCACAAGATGAAGAAACCATCTACAACTGTTGAGCGTGTTTGGGAACTTGCTTTTTAAAACTGTCTTCTAAGGTACTTTGAATCTGAATCTGCTGTCATTTTTACTTGTGTAAATGACAAGTAACTGTGAAAATCAGATGGGATACACCAGTGTAAAACTGGCACAAGATTAATATTGGGCCATTCAGCTCAACATCACAGTAGAGGAAGATATACCTGGAACCTAATATAAGAAATCATATTGAAGTGGGGAGCGGGGGGGGGAGGACTAAAGCTTTGTATGGGAAGGGCAGAAATAGTCATTTTCCTTCTGCAAAACTCTGCCAGGTGCTGTTAGTGCCTCAGATCACCAGCTGCTTCTTTCAGAGTTCAGGTTTCGTGCTTCTAATGCATAAAATGATTCTTTCAGCCCTTTGGGAATAATTTGGAGTATGTTGGAGAAGGCTACATAGTGGTAATTGGGGAGCAGTTTGATGCATTGCTAAAATGCACAGAGGACAAAATGCCAAATGAGGTGTGAGAGAAGGTGAAGTGTGAACTCGCTGAAGTTGCAAAGAATATTATTGGGATAAAAACACAGCAGAGGTGAGTAAAGCAGGACTCCAAAGAAGCATTCCAAGATGTGGAGAATTCCAGAGAGCTCCAGATGAGAATGTCTTTTGCCAAATTTATGAGGATGAAACCCATGGAAGAAGGTGGTCTGTGCAAAGGAGGAAGAAGACTAGAACAAGATAGCTGGGAAGAAGAGACCTGACTCTGGTTTCAAGCTCCTTTTAAGGTATCTATATAATGCCATCAAGCTGAGCAGCAATTGCAGCTTTATAGCAATAGATAAAATCAAGAAAAAGTGGAAGGCATATGTAACAAATTGTGCCTTAAGCAAAACCTCCCTGATATTCTCCTGTGGGTAGGAAATATAAGTTTAGCACCATCTGATTCTGTAGTATCCTGAGACCTCTGATGCTGCAAGGAAATGCAAAAAGCAATGCTAGGCAATACTCTACTGCTCTAGACAAGAGGT
Source organism: Platalea leucorodia (assembly GCF_965183815.1). Classification (NCBI taxonomy): domain Eukaryota; kingdom Metazoa; phylum Chordata; class Aves; order Pelecaniformes; family Threskiornithidae; genus Platalea; species Platalea leucorodia. The sequence goes on along the minus strand of NC_138829.1, from coordinate 26,026,998 downwards.
CCAAAGGAGAGTTGATGGTTCAGAATGATCTTGAGCATTTTGGATTGTAAACAGTATACTTCCACTGGACACTGTTGCAGCTGTGTTTGATTGGAGATGGTGAGCTGGAGGAAAGACAAGCGAGGGTAGAACCTGTGTCAGGGAGCTTGAGATCAGACTGTGACGGAGTGATGGTGGCTGAAGAGCCGAGGACAGCAGTCCAGTCACTGTGGCTGTGTCTTGCTGTGTGACTAAGGTTTCTGTCTGAAGCATGGTAGGAAACATCTATTTCTCACCACTTTTCCCATTTAACTTACTGAACATACACTGAAAACACACAGCCATTTCTTCCTGCAGAAAGCTGGAATTTGAATACAACAGCTTTAGGAGAAGGAGAGATGACAGAGGAGGAAGAAAGATTTTGCTAGCCATGCACAGGTTTCTGTTGCTAAAATTGAACGAGAATTTGCTTAAAAATTGGGGTCAGACCTTGCAAAGCTAGTGCTTTGTTTTTCTCCCAGTTTTTTAATTCGGTATGCACTGTATGGCCACCGGACTGGAAATGGGCTTTCCTTCTGATTTGCAGACTGTCTTGTTTTGTCTCTGTGCTACAAGGTGACAGTTGTCAGCAACATCCTTGTGAGGTGAGGAAGAGGCACATATGTAAAGCCTGCCCACGCACACGCACAGGTCCCTTCCAGCTGACAGCCCTGTCCTGGCCCCTGTCACTGGCTGAAAGCAGAGCCTGCCTCCTGCACCCCTTGTGGGGAACCTGAAAGCCAAGTGGTGCTGGGAGCAAATTGCACTGGGGAGAGGTGATGAGGCATTGGGCAGCAGGATATTTCAGAGGGCAGAGGAGCTTTGAAATGGAGCTTTTGACATTGGAAAGAGCTGCTGTGTATAATGTCATGGGGCCTGAAGAAAGAGAACTGTTCTCTTGGGATGAGGAGATTTATTACAATGTGTTTAGCATCCCTGCAACTAGAGAAGGAAGATGCACATTAGCATTGTGCTGCACTTCTGCTCCAAGGGAGCGCAGAAGGCAGGAATGGCACATTGCTGTGAGGTGGGATGGCAGTGGAGTCCTATGAATCAGTTGGGGTAAGTCAGAGCAACACCGGCTTGGTGTGGAAGAAGTTAAAACTCAGCTGACCTTTTTCATTGTAACAGAGATATTACAGAATATCCCTGGGAGAAAAAGCTCACAGTCAGTGAGCTGGAAAAGGGGGGAACTGGGGACCACCAACCAATTTTAAAAATTCTTCCGGCCTGTTCTACTGGCTGCTGCTGGCTATTTGGTTTCTAGTCTTTGTGCTGTGTTGCAGGACTACAGGGTGCTTACCTGTTGCCTCCTTGTTGGCTCTTGGCAGTGTGGTGCAGGAGATGGTTTCACTTTCTCCCAACTTTTATTTTTATCTGAAGTCCTTTCTGGTAAGTGGGAGGGAGGGAGGGAACAGAGAACAGCACCTGGCAACGCCTCTTGTGCTTGAGAAGTTCGTGGGCTGATGGCATTGCTTTGTAGTTCATGTTCTGGTGGAACGTTTGTGCAGTCCTTGCTCTAGCAGGTGTACACAGAGATGGGGAAGGAAAGGAAGGTTCTGTGTTTTACCTGTTTTTGAGGAATACTTTGCATTGGTATTTCATATAAATACTTTATATGCCAATGAACATATGGAGAATTACATGGTGTCTATCTCCTACTTCTTGGTGTAAATTGATTTGCTACCTCACCTGTGTGCCTTATGCATGCACCCTTTACACACCTCTTGTGTGTGTCGATCTGTACTAAAGCAAGCAAGGATATCTCCTGTGAAGCTTCATCTTGGTTGCAGGAGGTGCTTCTTGCTGAACTGAGTCTCAGAGCATCTCCTTGGCCTGAGGAGGGTGCTGTTATGACTCCTCCTGTAAAGGTGGTACATAAAACAACCTAACAGGAGTGTGAACTTGCTGAATGAACATATTCAGTCCCTGAGAGAATTCCTGATTCCAGCGGGAGATGTAGATTTGGTATTGGGGTTATGGAGCCAACGCGTATTTAAATGAGTGTCATCAAGACTGAAAGGTATTTTGTGAAGGTGGGTTGAACCGCATTTGCTCTGAGGAGCTACAGTTTTAATGGACAGGGAGCAATATGGTGCTGGACAGGAGAGTATAGTTCCTCAGAAATTAGTTTAGGAACAGCCAGTCCATGATGTTGCTTAAACAAGGTTGTTGTCTATCCCCTGCTTTCTACAGGGATTTAAAGGTGCAAAGTGAAAGATCTTCACAGGAATAGGAGGTAAACGGTGAACCGTGTTTCCATGCAGTGATGCTGAGCCTCCGTCAGATGTGTCCTTTCCCTGATGTGCATTCTGACGTTTGCTTATCACTTGGGGAGCAAGGACACATCTTTTGCCTCCAGCAGCCCAGCTGCTGGGATGGAGTTAATATTGCTTTGTGGCCAAAGGGGCCTGTTAGCCTCCAGAAGACACCAAACAGCAGCACTCAGAAAAATTAGCAGCAGTAGAAGTACATTATACAATTCATCAATCTTTTTTTTTCAACACTGAAGCAATGCTACTTGGGGCACATGAGTTACACTGGGGTCAGCACTTTCATTAGGAGATCCCTGGTCCCCCACCCTCAGCCTACCACCCATCCCCAGGGGTGCAGCAGAATTGCTTCCAGCAGTGGGTGCAGGCAGCTGCCTGGCATGGGTAAGTGAGGCTGGGAGCAGCCGTTTAGTTCTAGGCAGCGTGAAAAATCAGAGGCCGTTAGGTACGAGTAAAAATATTATAAGTTTCCCTGGTGTCAGCACAGGCCAGTTCTGATTTTAAAAATGAAATATGGCAGCTAATTAATCTAGATCACAGCTTAATCGCCTGTGGTGGGTTTTAAAAAAAACATTTTTGTGTGAATTTAGCACTCATGAAAGTGAGAGGCTGAGATTACTGCATAGACCAAAGCACAGCACGGATAAGCTGTCTCCTGCCAGCTCTGTTCATGCTCCTCCACGGTGGCCTGCAGCTATTACCTCCGGAGCTTGCCTTTCATACCCTCCTCTGCAGCAGCATCCACATGCTCAGCGTGCCTGCACCTCCCCAGTGCCTCTGCATCTCCTTTTGGGAGCAGTTGCAGAGGTTCGGAGGCACAGAGCAGCAGATTTGCAGGTTCACCCCAGGACGATATGGGGAATGCCTCTGCCCAGGCTGTGGTCTGCTACCTTCTATTAGAGGTGCAGTGAACCACAGGACTGCCCTGGAAAGTGCAGCATGAATAGGGAAAGGAAGGGTATCAGCAGAGAAGGCACCTAGGCAGCAATCAGAAAGCTGAGAAGATGAAGGATTTGCTAGCTCTGTTCTTTCCCCCAGAGCAGCAACAGGCCAGCACTGGGGAAAAGAAAACCAATCTGTCCAATTTTATAGACTGAGTGCATTTATGTTTTGTAAAGATTTTGAAAAGACAGAGCATGAGTCCTTTGTTGCACATCTCACCCATCATCAGTGAGTTGCTTTTGGCCAGTGTTTTCAGTAGACGTAGGTCTTGCAGAGGGATGTGTCGCAGGCACTGGCTGCGAGGCAGTGTCAGCCAGTTGGTTGACTGAAGTGAGGGATGGCATGAGGGAAGGCAGGTGCGTGTTTGAAAGAAGGGCAAAACAGATGGACCAAGCTGAGTGCATGTGATGGATCACAGAAAGGGCCAGGACAATGTGAGAAGAGACTGTCTATTAAATTTTGTGGAATGGCTTTAAAATAATCCATCAGCAAAGCGACAGCTTTCTACTGTGTTCAGTCACCTCTTTTAGTAAGAGTCTCTACAGTTAGAGGAGAACCATTTACTTTCTCCTTCTTCTTTCATTCACGCTTACGCTAAATTGTGGTCCTGACTGTTCTTACAGGTTAGCAAAGCTGAGCAGGAGGCAAGCAAGCAAATGTGGAAGGCAGGGCAAGAGCTGGTGTTGCTGATAAAAAATTCTTTGCTCTGAGAGCTAGCACCTCAACCTGGCACGAGGGTCGTCTCTGTCCCCCTGGCACCCATCGTGGCATTGCAGTGTAGGTTATTTGGTGGATACTGATGTTCTGATTAATTTCAGCTCAGACATTTACATTGTTCCTTATTTTCCATTATAGTTTCAATAGGACAGACAATTCTTTTTTCGCTTTTTGAACTCTGGCTGTACACTGCAGAAGAGCTGCTGCGTTAGGCTTCAGAGATGGGATGAGTGAAACGATCTCTTAATGTGCATACAATTTTGAGTAGCAGTTTGAAGTCCTTGTGGTTGAAAGATGCTGCACATTGCTTCTTATTCCCCATAAATCATCATTTTTTAATATATTTTTTACAGTGACCTGAGTGGATAAAAAAGGAACTCTTCCATTTTGTGAGGTAATAACTGTATCCTAGGTGAAATAAAATACAAAGCCAAAAGCTTTAAACAAAAATGGGTTGTTAATATTAATAAAACACGATAGTACTATTTCATATCTGTAACCTTCAGCGATTATACTGACCTATGTAGGGGCAAATACTTGGTGCTTAATTTGAATAAAAACATTATTTCTTATTTTGTCATTTAGATGAATTGAGACGGTGAAGCAGTCACTGAGGGTGTGGGGATAGCGAGGCCAGAGGGCAATAGAGATCTGAAGAATACGGTTCCCATTCAGTCAGCGTTATGACCAGCAAAGAAAGTCCTGTCTCAGCATAGCAGCTGGGGAACAGACATGATTTTCAACTTGAAAACACAGTATTAATGGGTTGTATTTTGTTGTGCAATATTTGATCCATGAGGGCCCTGTGGCCAGAAGCCCGTAAAGCAATTTGAAAAATGTAAGGTATGTGTAACAAGGTAAGAACTCAGAGAAGAGGCAAAGAATTCATAGCAACGTGGAATGGGTTGTAGTGAAAAAAAGGGAGAGTTGCACACATCAAAAGGCACTTCAGAATGATTCCAGATTTGCGTGCATGGGCTAGGTCAGAAACAAGGAGAAACTGGTTTGTCCTCTTCAATTTACCTTCATTATTACGCAGCACATACCCCCACAGCATCTCAAATCTTGCTGTTTTGTCTGAGGAAGAATAATATATACATGAGTTTTTGGAATACCTGTGATTTGTTCTTGCAAAACAGGGCTTTGAGAACCCTGTGGGCACACAATTAACTGTTTCATTTTAATTCAGCCCTGTGGGAAGGGGTCAGGGTCTCTCACTCTGTCTCTTTGAAATTGCTTTGTAAAGGAGATGGTTAGTTAGCATCTACTGAGCATCTGCCATCGAGGCTCGGTGAATAATCACCCACTCCCACTCTGGATTAGAAGAGGAAACAGAAATCAGACAGGGCTAAACACCAATGATTAGTTAGCTTTACTGCAGTGTAGGGATGCATGTGGACTAGGCAGGATTTATTTGGCTTTCCCAGTTTTAATTTCCATGATTCTCCATGAGCTAGTCAAGACAAGGCAATTAGCCATCTTGGAGGGAAAAGAGTGGAGCTGATCTCTCCTTTTTCTCTTTCTTACTTTTTGTGGAAATTCTCCTCTTTTTGTATTCCTTCGTTTGCAATTTTGGGTCACAGAAAGATGAGAGCATCCCTGAAGATGGCAGCACAGACTCCCCAAACCCTAGCTGCGGTGCTCACAGAGTGTGGAGTTAATGCTTTCTGGCCTGGCCGAGGGAACCTTTCCCTGTTGCCTTCCTTCTCCTGCAGACACTCAAGCAGATGTTTCTCCTGTCCAGGACTTCCTTCTGCTGTCTGGTTCGTGCTCCCAGTGAGTGGGGATTATCTCTAGGACATTTCCTCCCCCCCCCAAGGAAGTGGTAAAATTTTAACTTGAGAAAATTGATTATTTTTTTTTTTCCCCACTAGCTGTGCTGAAATGAAACGGAGTTCTCTTTGTATAGTTATCATTTCTGAGAGAAAATTACCCTTCTCTTAAATGAAACAAAATCAAACCAAACATATATCATGAAGGAAGAAATATCCCGAAAACTTCAAATGTACTTATACTATAAGTTTTGGAGCAAATTGAAAAGATTTTGCAGATGTGAACGGGGTTTTTTGTCGTTGTTGGTTTTTGTTAAAAAGAGATTGTTTTTTCTTTGGTATTATGTCCCTACCAATAAATGAAGTACATCCATAGCTCTTGGAAATGCGCAAAGTAACTCCTGTGATTAAGCCACTCTCCCACTTTCTGTTTCTTAAGGAGGGTGGATGGTCTAAAGCTGGGATCAGGATTGAAGCCCAGTTCCCAGCTCTTCTATAACCTCCCTAGGTGAACTGAGCAAACACTTCAAGTCTCTGATTCTCTCCCCTTGCTGTAAATTGTGCATCGAAACATTTTCTTTCTTTTAGTCTGTCTTTGGAACGCAAGTTCTTACAGACAAAGACAGATATTTAATACATAGTACACTGCCTAACACTTTGGGTCTGCGAAGTGCTTTTATGATGAGAATAACGCCTTCAATAATACAACCTGCCTTGTCCCAGTTGCCATCCCACAAATTAGATTGTTGTCCATTTTTGCTTTGGTGGGAAGGAAGTTCCTGAAGATGGGCAGCCACGTGCCAAGCCCTTTAGTTTGAATTTCTGTAGCCAAGATGAAAACTTATGTGCTGTACAAATGCATCAGTGCTACCTTGACACAGACTTTTTAGGTGAATGGCAGAGACTTCTTTGCCTCTTTCCCAAGTGTGTTCCTATATTGTGTATATATGAACTTACACTGCACGTGTCAGTCTTGATTTGCACACTCAGATATTGGAGATAAGCACATTTTGTAGTTCTGGAAAATATCCTTCTTTGAGAGGAGGTCTCTGTGTATTGCACTGCAAGCATAAGCACTAATTTCAGAGACCTTTTTACCCTGGCAGCATCTATATCACACTGTCTGTGCCCTGCCTCTATTCATACTCTGTGCCAAAGTCATAAAGGACAAAGTGTTTTTCTTGCTTCTCTTGCTTACCTGTTGACTGTCTCCTTTTGAGGCAGATCTGCTGCAGTCTGATTTAGATTACCTTTGATTTACAGTTAGCGGAACCTATTTTTCTGTTTTTCTTTTCTGCCGCCTTTTTGAGTCTTCAGAGAGTTAATTTCTCTTCTACCCCATCTCCCACTGTTCCCATCTTCTTCTGGGTTGGCTCTGTCTCCTTAGTGAAATCCGGGGCTTCCCAGGACTGCATCACATGCCTTTTTGAGCCACTGAAGGATTGTTTCTCCTCTCACCTCAGCCAGGCCTCCCCCTGATCTGCAATGTTGCTTTGCCCCAGATTGGTTGAGTTAAAGCTTTTGAATTCTACCAATGTGAATGCTATGTGCCTCTGCTATTCTGGGAAGCTTTGTAACTTGAAGAAGGGCAATATTGATGGGTTAATTACTTCCCAGGTCAGTAAGTAGGGCAAAGCTACTATACAGGTTTATCGCCTGGGCAGTTCTGCAGTATCATCCTTTACTTCTCAAATTCAGGACCCGAGTGGCCAAAGGCTCTTTAAAATGAAGGTTCCAATAAGGAAACTTTACTTAGAACCACTACCAGAGAAGAAGACCTGTGGATGGCTGACACTGGAAATCTCTGTACTCTGAGTCTTCAAATAGTCTCTGTTCACCATCTGTCTGATGTGCTCTGCAACTGTATGGCTCTGTTCAGACCCAAGCAAAGCTTAGTGGTGTCTGCAACAGAAATTTTACTTCCTTCTTTCACCAGCTAATGGCTGTGGTTTCAACACTAACATTATATCTTCACCTCTCTGGAAACTGCTGCCATCAGCAGCACCTACCTTTATTGTGACAGGGTGCCATTCAGCAGCCTTCCCTCCATTTCCTGGGAAAATGGGACCACACATCACTGACCCTGAAGTGCAACACTAAGTGTATGAAGGGTTTTGGCTGGGGTTGTAGGACATCCTTCTCCCTGTGTTGGATTCAGTTCTAGCCATCTTGAAACACCCACTAGAGCTAAAATGTGACGGTCTGTTTCTGTAATGATAGGGAAGGAAATTGCTCTTTGGGAGTTGAGACATCACTGAACATGCCAGATATGGGAAGACTCTGTCCTTTCACGTGCAGAAGTCTGGGTTTCTTCAACTTCTCTTTCCTATAGCCAAAAGTTCAAAAAACCTCAGTGATTTTCATCCGAAGATTGTCGTCTTGTATAATGGTAGGCTCCAGACTGACCTCCAGGTGAAGTAGATATTACTGGATGTCATGCAGAATGTGCATAGCCCAGCATTGTTAAAGATGTTAACAAGAATTAAGTTTCTTCACAATGCATCTTCCATATGCATGTTCTGTCCCCTGCCCCTCTGCCTTTGAGTACTGAGGTTCTGTGGGAAGTGTATGCTGCTCTGTGAGGTCTACATACAAAGCAAGAAAGTCTCCCAGTGGAAGGCGCATACAGACAACGCATCTCAAAGCCCCTAAGGCCAGCTGGTTGGTAGCTTTTCTTCCCTTTTTTTATTTTTCCATGAGTGAGTATATGAAAAAGAACTAGAGTTCCAGGTAGGACATGCAGCTGAGTCCTGAATGTGTCCTGGCTATATCTTTATCACACTGGAACATTGAAAACGCTCTGGGGTTATGCGATTTTTGAAGTTTGAGCCAGATCTGTGTTTGAAAGATACACTGGGTATTTGAAAAATACAGCAACAGTTTGTAAAAAAGAATGAGGAAGGTGTGTGAAAATAATGATGCTAAACAATACAAGTGAAAGGAAGCTTTATTGAAAGAAGAAAACAAAGATGGAGAAAGGAGGAGTCTGTAGTCTTGCAATATTTGATAAGAGGCCTCTTTTTGGAAGTGATGCACCAGTTATGGTTTTGTTTCTTAATGCAAATATCTTGCCCTCAGCATTGCAGAAGGAAGTTTGATATCATAGAATCGTTCAGGTTGGAAAAGACCTTTAAGATCATCAAGTCCAACCCTTAACCTATCACTGCCAAGTCCACCACTAAACCATCTCCCTAAGCACCACATCTACACGTCTTTTAAATACGTCCGGGGATGGGGACTCAACCACTTCCCTGGGCAGCCTGTTCCGATGACTGACAACTCTTTCACTGAAGAAATCTTTCCTAATATCCAATCTAAACCTCCCCTGCTGCAACCTGAGGCCGTTTCCTTTCATCCTATCGCTTGTTGCTTGGGAGAAGAGACCAACCCCCCACCTCGCTGCAAACCTCCTTTCAGGGAGTTGTAGAGAGTGATAAGGTCTCCCCTCAGCCTCCTTTTCTCCAGGCTAAACAACCCCAGTTCCCTCAGCAGTTCTTCATAAGACTTGTGCTCTAGACCTTTCACCAGCTTCGTTGCCCTTCTTTGGACACACGCCAGCACCTCAATGTCCTTCTTGTCCTGAGGGGCCCATCATGGCTTGAGAGCATGCAAGTAACCCAGAAAACTGAAACAGACACAGAAAACAAACAACATTTTTTATTTGCAGAATTTCTTGATTTTAAAGCCATTTTAATAATTTTTCAAGGGTGTAATTTAGGTTCTAGAATTTTGGATGCTTGAGTTTGAGGACTGTAGCAGGTTTGAAATTAAAGAAGTGCGATAGACTGAGCACTGCAGGGCAAATCTCAACAGGGACTGTTAAAGTCATAGGCAAATGTGGGTCAGGTTTGTACTTCTCCAGAACTCCAAGACTGAAATCCCTGTGGGCTGTATTGACAGCATGGCTTGATGTGGGAGGCAAAGGTCCCTGTTGCTTTCTCCCTCCCTCTCTCCACAGGCAGAGCATGTTTGGGGCCTTATCATGTAATATCAGATTTGCATGCCACCCCTTCCCCACCACCACCACTTCCCAAAGCTCAACAGCTAGAAAGGAGGAAAGTGACTCAAAACTCTCAGCCCTCAGTACAGTAGTTGTCACCCCCCGCCGGGGGGGCTGTTTTGCCTGTCTTATTTCAGCTAAGGAGAATAAAACAGCACAAAAGCCTGAGGCTCCATCCCAGATCTGGTTCTTCCTAAGCCACAGGGCAGTTTGCTGCCTTCGTATCACCTCTGGGGTAGCCCTTATGCTTTCCTATCTGAGAAATTTTCCCCTTTCTCCTGGCTGTGTGCTTCTGCTGCCCGGGGTACGTTCCTGGAAGAACGCTGCCTGTGACACAGCAGATCAATGGGCGCAGACCCAAGTCCCCTCTCCCAGGGATCAATAGGATGCTGGAGTACGATGCTGGGGCTGGCATTGCCTACTCCTTTCAGGTCTGGCATTGATTAGCTGCAGCCTGCAAATAGAAGTGGAGCAGTAATGCTCTGCAACCCTGATAACCCATCCTCAGGAGCCTGCCAGAGTCAAGGGGCTCCTTGCTGCCACAGCAGCCAATAGAGCCATTTCATTAGACCGGAAAGGTTAATTGCATTGAAAACTGGCGTCATCGTCAGCACGTGACCGTTGTAAAACTCCACAGTGGTGTGAGGCCTGAAGCTGTCTCAGGGAAAGTGGAGCCCATCTGAGCTCTGAGAAATTTTGCTCCGCAAGGCTTCTGTGTAGGGCAGTCAGACCCCGCATCTGCCACAGTTCTCTTCCTGTGGTCCCCTTTGTTTAGAGAAAGCTGGTGAGGGGGTGACTGATAGGGGTGGTGGTTGTGGTCAGAAGGGCATTTGCTGGTTTCATACAGCCTTTGGACTACATCCTGCATGCACGCATGCAGTAAATATGGAGGAGCAGCAGCTCATACAAACTACAGGTTTTACTCTGAGCCACGCAGGTGAAGCAGGGAGCGTAGCAGGCTGCGAGTCATGGTCTCTGTGCACTGCGGCTCTGCACTGAAAAGGTACCTACGATCCTCTCTGTTCTGTGCTGACAGTAAGCAGAGCTTGAGTTCCTGGAAAATTGTTGCTGCAGCCCCTTAAAAGGCACAGTCGGGGTTTTCTCTGCGGCAGGAGGCCACTTGTGTCCTTCCAAGCTCTAGGAACTGTCACCTGTCTGAAAACCAAGGGGAAGGCTCCCTCTGTTGAAGGCTGGCCCTGTGAAAGTTCAGGTGGTTTCTTCTAGTGTGTTGTTTTGCTTGTGTGTGTGTTAGGCTAGTTTTAGTCAGAAAAGTCTATTTTGTAATTGATATATTTTTGTCAGGATTTTCAGAGGGGTCTGCTGTGTATGCGGAATGTCACAATTCAATTTGCCAACCAGACTTTCAGAAACGAAGAACATTCTGATAATCTGAGAACTTTTGAGGACGTAAGCAGCATACTTCCTCATAGCTAAAGAGGAATTTCAATTTTTGAAGTGAGTTCTGTTAAGACAGATCTTCTGTTACCTTAGCAAGTGTTCTCTCATCCTTTTGTTAGAAACAGTGTCTTAGAAAGCAAATAGTTATAAAGACTGATGCTGGTTTCTGAGATTGGGCTTTCTAATGTGTGTGAAATATTTTGAGGTGCTTTTAAAGAAAATATTAAAACAGAGCAGAATATTGCTCCCCAACCTGACAGAGAAAACCTTGCAAAACCACAGTTTTCACAGATTGCTTTATTCTTTGGTTGTTGGTGACTGAGCAACAGACGGGCTATTAAATCATCAATTGCAGCTTCTATTATAAACTTTTTCCTGCCTCCCTTTCATAGTCACCTTCTGTGGGCAATCTTACCTAGCGTTTTTTTCTTACGTCTTCTTGCTCTTCTTTTCCTGGGTGCCACGTTTCAAACCAGAACGTTGGCTTCAGAGGGGGAAACGTGCTGCCACAGATGAGAACTTCCACTGCTAAGAGAGATTGGGACAGAAGGATGTGAAGATGCTAGGTGTGCGCAGCTGCTGCTTTCTAAAGGGAGCTCTCTACCATACACTCAGTGACATCTCTGTCAGGATGCAGCTGTTGTGGCGTCCCAGTTATATGTGCCAAGCACCAGGGCAGTGCCCAGCGTCTTGTGTGTGTCCGCAGGGCACCTGTGTTGAAGTAGAACCTCGCCTTGAACCTGGGCAGCTGATTGTCCACCTTGCCCCCTTCTTACAGACTCATGGGACAGGCCTAAAAGGGTTCACTTCTCATTATGTCTAATCCCTAACACATACCAGGGCTCTGTAGCTGCCCTGACTCCTCTGCCCTCTGTGCAGGGACCTTCTGCTGCAGCTTGACGGGAAGTGAATGAAAGAAAGGACTTAAAGGCCTGAAGGAGGAAGACAAGGGAGGAGGACAGGAGGGAATATCTTAGGTTCAGGAGAGCTGTTTTGTGTTTTGAGGTGCTCTTCCAATGTGTACAGGGTTCTTGGTGGGAAGGGCACAGTGAAGAGCTTTCTCTTTAATACAGTGTGTGTTTTATCTCCGCAGACTTCTTGCAGACTTAGTTTAAAGATCTTAGCTCAATACCATTAGTGTATCTCTGCTGAAGGCCCTTTATAAAATTGATTAGAAAGTGGGCTTTTGCATGTGTGTGTGTGGGCTCTAATCTGATTTGAGTCCGAGATAGTATCTTTAATTCAGTGCATCGCGGCAACTAACTCACGAACTTCACCGAGAGTCAGAGCCCCTAATTTGGTTTGAGAATACATTAGCAAAACGAGCTCAGAAGGCCCCTTTTCGGGGAGAGGGGGAGGGGATGTCCTGGGGGGGGCCTTGGGGGAGGATGGGAAGAATTGACTTGACAGAGAAGAGTCGTGGATTTAAACAAGACCCTGGGCATGATATTCCTGCAGTGGTTCCCAGGAAAAAAAAGGAGGAAAGAGAGAAGATTGATTGATTGCTGGCCTTGCACAAACCATGGAGAACAAAGTGAACCTCAAAGCAGGTTTAACCCTTTCTTGTCACGAAAACAGAGAGAACTTGAGGTGCCGTTTATCCAGAACTGTTTCTCCTCTTCCCATTCGTTCATCCTGCTCCGTGGGCTGGTGCCTAAAGCAGACACTAACATTGCAGAAGTAAGAGTATGCTTTTGCCCTGGTAGATGATCCACGCTATTAAAACTTTTTAGGACTGATCCAACTCAAAGGAAAGTGTTAAACCACATGTCTCTCCTCCTTTCCTCCTTACTTCCTGAAATAGAAAACAAATTGTTAGAAAGAAAGAAACAGACCAGCACAGCTGGTGTTTGCAGTGGGACAGTGAAGGCAGTGTTCTCCTGCAGGTGACATGTAAACGCCTACCCTGGGGATCATTAGACTTAGCGGAGTAGATATGTATATCCACTGCCTGCTTTATAGGTAACCTTCACTCCTCAGATCCCTTATTCCTGTATGATATGTACTGGGGGTTGTGTAGCATTCTGTATGATCCAACAGTTATGGGGGGGAAAGAAACTCTCCAGATTCCCCCCAGCCCCTTTTAAGTAAAGGATTATTTTAATTTAAGAAATTGTTAAAGTAAATGGGGGAGTAACTCATCTTCGATTCTGTTGGGTGCTATAGAAGTACTCAAGATAGAAGTAAATATTTAATTTGAAAATGTAATTAGTAAGCTGTTAAACACAAAATGTTTGCTGTGTTAATTCAGTTTTATGGCTGAGGTCTTGCACAGACAGACGTCAGAAAATCGCAAGTTCTGCCTCCTTCAGTATCGGTATCGTATTCTCCTTGCAGCTGCGTAGTATTTCCTCTTGCCAGGAGTATAGTGTTCTAGGACTTGCTGCCTAAATTTTGTGAATTGGTACAATTCTGTTTATTGCAAGGGAGCTTTACTGGTTTATACCCAGTCTGGCCATTAATATCATGTCTGACTTACATTTTCAAATAGAGCCTGCTAAATCGTGTTTGCAAGTACTTACAAGATGCACATGTGACTGCATAGACAAGGCGCTCATAGACACAAATGACTAATATAGTTGCACCTACGTGTTTATGAATGAAGCTGACTGAGCCATTGTTTTTGCAGTAAAAGTGTGTGTTTTGTAGTTGCAATTCAGTATTTGTGTTTGAGAATACAACCCTCTCTGTGCAATGCCACATTATGGTTGTTTGAGGCAGAGTAACATCAAATTTTGTGACTTGAGTATATTGCGAAATGTTTGGTATAGTGGTCCTTTACGATGTATGTTTCTATTCCATTGCTTGAGTATAAAATCAGCCAAGACCACAGCTGCAGAGGGGGCATGACATATTCAGAGATTTGAGCCCCTTCCTCTCAAGCACTGCATTTTGGAAGAGGGCGCTGACTATGCTTTCAGGAATGAGGAATCACAAAAACAGATACCTCAGAAATGGAAGGCTTTGGCAGTAGGTCTTACTACTGTCATTTGGATATGCAACTGGATATATGACTTGATTCAAATGCCTAAGCTCAGCCACCTTCCAATAATTATTTTTGTTAGCCTTCATGCTCTGTAGATAGTATACCATATGCTTAGTTGAGGTTCCTTTTTCCACCTTCTCTGATGAGCTGCTGAGGTCAGCAATTTTATTTCAGTAGCTTGGTCTGATGAACTTTATTTCTACACCAGCCTCCCCATCCAGACAACACTGCAGTGCAGAGAAATAATCCAATTTTACTTGATTATTAATAATTACTCTCAGCTGCTATTTTTTCAGTTGATTGATTAGAATAAACACTGCTCTGACGGGATACACCAGAATCCATAACTCCCCTTTCTTCTCTACTGCTACTTTAGCCCCTGCTTCTGCAGGCACAACGTGAAGTGGGGGGTTGTAATGCAGAGTGGCTTTTTAAATGTGCCTTCTTGCTGTTTTTTAACTAGCTATGACCAAAATTCATTTATCTGGATTGGTGGAAGTCCACAAGCCCTGAATAATGTCTCTGGTTTGCAAGCCAGTGCTTTTGCTAAACAGGTATGTTTTCCACTGTTCAGGGTTGAAGCTGGACGAAACAACTTCAATCTTTGTTTTAGTCTTCCAAACTGATCAAAGAAACGTGCTTCATATTTGTAACCTTGTTCCATGTCTGACTGGTTGTGTATCCCTCCAGTAGGGCTTCAGGCCATGAGTCACTGTGGAGGGATCTCATGTTGTAGTTGTGTGAGGGTTTTGCTGTACCAAATTTGACAGTTTCCTTCTAATATTTGGAAGGAGCATATCAAAAGGCGCCCTCTCAACAACTCGTGGCCTGAAACTCTATCCAGCAGCTCTGCAGGGACAGAGGAACTTTAAAGTGTTGGCAGATTTGTCAGGAACTTAAACACCTCAGCTAAATTATGCACAAAAAAAAATAGGAGAATGAACATTGATGTTCATGTTTGCACCAGCTTTGTGCACAGTCAGGAACAACCTCTCCCAGCACTGCAGTCCAGTCTCTGTGGCTCCCTTGCTGATCCAGCCTATTTTGTACCAGATTTGCTGTGAATGACAAGCGGTGAGCAGCACTGCAGCCAGTACCTCAGGAAATCAGAACAGGCAGTTCAGGTGTAGCTGGGATGAGCAGTGATTTTTCTACAAAGTAGCTGCTCTTAACCCTGTGGACTGAAATTCTCTCTGGAGAGATGGTCAGTGCAGCATGGGAAATGGTTTTGCTACTTGTAGGTGTTTTGATTTACAGCTTGGGTTCCTTAAATTCATCCTGTTTGGAGAATAATGCTATTTCCAGGGTGGGAAGGTGGGAAGTGAGAAGACTGCTTGAACACGGACAGAATTTACCTCCTCTTTGCAAGTAGGACAGTTGTCAGAGGCACCTAGAGCTTGGGCTATTTATCTGCTTAGGACGAATCCAAGGAAATAAATGAATCCTTATTAGAGAGATCTTTTTAGGGACCCTGTTGTTGCTGCAGTTCCTCTTTGGAGTGAAGTGCACAGGGTGGACAAGCCTGTCACAGCTGGCAGCAAAGTGGCTTCCAAGGGATGCTTAGGCCAGTGAATGTCACCCAGAGATGGAGATGTGTGAATAGATTCACTGTACGCCGTGCTTGGCAATGGTTGGGTAGGGCCATCAAACTGTGCAGTGTCACTGGCAGGAGAAGAGTGTTTATTAGTGTAAGTGGGGATTTCTGAGAAAGCCGTCTACTGGGAAAGATTTGTTCATCTTGCTTTCCTTCCAAGGAACATTTGAAATAAAAGTGTGTTTGAAGGAGTAGTTTAACACTAGAAGACAAGTCTCCAGCAATCCAGTGAAGGGTGTGGGATAGCTGCAGTGTTCAACATTCAGATGACTCTTCAGATCCTGAGGTCCAGTTCCTGTTCAGATCAATAGAAATCACCATTTAATTTCAATAGTAGTTGGATCAAAGCTTAAATGAAAGGATAGGATACTGTCCCAACTACTTGTGATTTATTTCTGCTGTAGCTACAAAATGCTGGGTAGGGTTCAGGTGGCAGGTAAGATATTTATACTCAATTCCAACAGTTTTTCCTCAGCAGGTTGTAAAATGAGTTATCGTTTTGTGGCTCACAGAGGTGCTAAGAATTAGGACTCCTTGCCATGAGTGAATGAGAAAAAAGTTTCATTCAAGGTCTCATCAAAGTGGATAAAATGTCCGGGTCAATTTTTGTAAGTTGATAGGGAGCCAGGGTTTCGGAGCTTCTGATCACATGCCAGCAGTGATTTCATTGTGATGCAGAAGGAATGGGGTAAAGCTTAAATGGCGCCAGATGGAAAAGCAGAGCTGGGTTTCTCCAGCAGCACTCAGCTTTCAAAACAGAGGAGTTGATTTTTGGCTGCAGGGTGCTCCTTGACACATGGTTAATCCCTATCGTGTAAAAGGACTGAGTAATACAGGATGACCATTTTATACAAGTTGGTGGCACAGCTTCCATGGTACTCCTGAATTTCCAGGAGTGTCAAAACATTTCTGTGTACGTTAGAACATACATGTTTCTGAATGTATATAAATAGAGAAAAGAGACCTGCTGAGTGAAGCGCAAGCAGAAGGCTGTCTGGAAGATACAGGTTGTGGAGCTGCCTGAAAATTAGAATCTTGTTTCACAGAGTATTTGGTGTTTCAAAATGTTATTTCATCCCAAATCTGGCTGCAACCTGCAATTTTAAGCAGAGTGGAAATTCCAATAAAGTTTATTTTGAGGAAACTTCCAATATTTTGTTCCATTATGTTCTTGAAACAATGCACGATTGATCAGTCAAAGAACACATGAGGCAGCACATGACAGGCTGAAAACAAAGTGCTAGGAACAAAGCAAAATCAAACATCTCATTTTCTTTAGAGTTGTTTTGGAAATCTTACAGTACAAAACAATGCCAAAATTGACTTAGTTCTGTAATGAAACAGAATAGCATTTTTTAACAGAATGAATGTTTGATGAAAAACTTGTAGTGAAGTGTAACTGTGAAGGAGAAGGAAAAATGGGTTGTATGGAGGTGTGGTCAGGAGGCAGTTGGTGTGTGAAATGGCATGCAGGGAGATGGAGATAGGATTAGGCAGTATTAGAGATAAGGTTATTGTGCAGACCAGGTCACAGGGGACTGGACTTACAGTACAGTCAAATGTAGGAGGAGGTTAGAATTGTTCTGTATAATACAGACAGATTTGTGAAGCCAATGTTTTATTCCTCTGGCTAGCTTGCATGAAGGAAAACACTAACTACTCACACTACTTACACAGGCAAATATCTGAGCTGCAGTGCTGAAGAAAGAGGTTCAAATTCTGCTGATAATCTGGAGCAGAGGCCATCATGTGAGCACTGGGCTTATCTGTCCATCGTTCTGTTTAGCACACTCATCTGCACGCTCCATTCTTTCAGTCATGGTTGCTGATTAACTCTCACAATGTTCCTGAGAGGTAGGTCATTCAGGATCATATCCCTCCTTTTCAGTTGGGGAAGCAGTGTCTTGGAGAGCTGCAGTGACTTGCTGAAGTCTAGGAGAAGATTAGTGTTGAGGCTGGAATTAGACTTTGAGACATTTTGGCTGCATTTTAAGGGCTCAGTACAATGTACTTCACTGCCCTGTGTCGTAAGTACAGAGCCAGTGACTAGGAGTCATAACATGTATATGGGTCCTTAGGCTGCGTTTGGGGCATGGATGCCTAGTCGTTGGGGAGAGATATGATCTAGGTGTAGAATGGTTCCCAGAAAGTCTGCTCCCAAGAGTGGGCTCAGAGAAAGGATGGGCACATGGACAGATCTGGGAGAGCAAGCTCTACAGCATAGACCTGGCCAGAGAGAGACGGGCGTGGGACACAGGCTTAGTTTGCCAAGGGCAGAGGGAACTGGGAGGCTGGGCACACAGAGCAGATGAAGTGTGAGTGTGTGGAGTTATAGATCCTGTCTTTATGCATCACATTGATCTCATTCAGTGTGTTATACTTAGCATTTCATTTATATAATGTCAGGGTGTTGCACAGGTTTGTTTATTTTTAACTCATGGATGACTGGCAGTTTCAGTCAGGATGCTGTCTGGTAATGAAATGGGAGAAATTTGTCCAGGTCTGGCAAAAGATCTTTGTCAAAGGATCTCTGGAAATTGAGAGAAATGTCTTTTCTTGACAATTTATATTACCTTGTCACCTGGGAGCTAAATCCAACACAGACATGCTATGCAGGGGTGGTGAAAGCACTGACCACCATTTGCATGCATTGGTAAATGTTTCTGTCATTTTGTGATACGTGTTACATTTCATTTAGGAATTTAGGTAGGAAAAAGAAAAGAGGCCAAGGTGCATTCTGCATTGTACAGTAGGAGTCCGGTGCAAACCAGCCACCTGGTGAAGTACATCACGTGACCAGAAGAGCTTGGGACTGGAAGCAGTCTCATAACCATATAGTCATGCCTGACCTCACTGCTGGTGGCTGCTCACAGACGTGCTATTTGTGCTGTGCTTCCCATTGTAGACAGGGTTTGAGTGAAACAAGTTTGGGGATTTGGCAAAGGATTCCCTGATGTAAACAGAGTGTTGAATTAATAGAGACCAACACTTGCCAAAGATCCATCTCTTACAGACACCTGTGGATGACCCTTTCTTGCTGTATCACCACCAGATTCTCCAAAGACAGTCACATTTCCCACTCTACTGAAGAATCCAGCAAGGACTAAGAGGGTTTCCTCCCTGCAGGTTTACACACAGCACCCTGCATCCAGCTCTAGGGCCTACTGAACCCCAGTGGAACTAGGCTCCAGAACTTGCTTTAGAAATGACCCTGTTTGCCCTGATGGGTTTGCAGTGCTCACTGCTGGCTTGTCACATTGATTTCCATTTCCCGTTGCTCTGAACTCTTGCATGGCTCACACACAGTGAGCTCAGTCCTTCTGCTGTGAGCTGTTGGGGTTGTCCACTGGAGGGAATGTCTTTAGCTTCCAGGACTTCCCACCATCAAAATATTTGGCAAAGCTGTGTTGTAAATGCATTTGTGCTTCTGCCTATCCCTACCTCTTGTCCAGGTTGCTCACACCTGTTCTGCACATGTCTGTTCCCCTTCAGCCCAGTACTGTCTGTCCATCTCCTTCTCTTTCTATGCATCTAATGGAGGTTGGTAATCCCGTTAGGTGCTTGCAGCAGGCGCTGCCGAATTTGCTTGCAAACGCCTGTGCCAGGTCGAGTGTCATTGCCAGCAGCACTCTTGGCGGGATGAAGGTTGCATTAGTGAACAGTAATTGAAATGCAAAATAACATTTTGATCGAGCGAGCAGGCTGTTTATTTATCAGATCAATAGCCAAAATGCCCCATCTGGAGAAGTCAGCGTGATAATAAGTGATAGCATTCCAAGGGCAAAGGGAACAAGCGCAGTGGGGAGGACACGCCAGCAGGGTGGGCTGGGCTGGGTCACACCGGGCCGTCGGTTGCTGAAACTTGCTGCTTTTTGGGTCCCTTCTTTGAAGAGGGCAGCCCCCCTCCTAGTAGTGTCTGCAAAGGGTTCCAGACCTCTGGACAGAGAACAAACAGTTCTTAAATACAAGATCAGACAGAGTGCAGATGTATGTAAAATCATGTGAGGTCTTCTCTTATGCTCTGGTAGACACAGGGTTGTGACTGAAGGTGCAGACTTCCAATGACGTAGCTCAGTTCTGCAGTGTTTTTTTGATTGTTTGTTTTTGCTTTAGTGCATTATGTTTGCTATAAAGGTCTGAACACTGATGGTCTGGAAATATGAAGTCATAGTTTGGCTTCTATAGCGAAGCTGCTGGAATGGTATCTAGGTGCATCCACATAATGAGGAAAGGAGAGATGCAGGAGGGTGTGTGTGAGGAAGGGGTTTGTGTGTATTTGCACAATAAATTTGTTACATGTATGCATACCTGCTATACACAGATACCCTACAGAATAAAGCTATATAACATTTAAGCCTATCTCAGAAAAGTACTATATGAAAGTGTAGAAGCAGCTGTATATCTTCTCTGTGGGTGCCCGGCTGCCTGCCTGCCTGTCTGCTTTGCTGTGTCGGCTTCTGTTTGTCCACGAGTAGGGACGCTAAAGACACGGAACGGGAAGTGAAACTGAGGTTGAAGATCTTGCAAGCTTGCATTTTTTTCTTTCATGTCCCAAAATAATAACAGGGAAAAGTGAAAACTTCCTGGGATGAGGAGATAATCTATTCACCATGACAGAAAGGAATATTTTTGTGGTTTTTTTTTGTAATCACATTTAGTTAAATTTTCAAACAGTGATGCCAATTTGGGAGCAAGATGGAGGTAATTTAAAAGTATTTTGCTTTAGAATTTCTTTGTTTTTTTTTTTTTTTTTTTTTTTATCTAGAGAAATTAATGTGCAAGTTACACAGAGTGTTGGGGAAAATTATGTGCTCGTTCTGTTACACAGTTTTCTGTCTAAAGAGTGGTTTGTTGGCCATGGTCTCCTCATCTCTTGGTTCAGGCAAGTAAGGAAGCAGGATACTGTGGGGCCTCAGGTAGGGCTTGGCTTGAGTGGACTGGAAGCTACTTTGTCAGTCAAAGGAAATGGGGACAAACAGTCTGGAAGGTGGATGAATGAAGTGGATTTAGAACAAGTCATTAGGGTTTGAAGCTGGAATTTGGGTCAGCTACAACGGACTACTTAATATATGTAGTGTGTGGTAAGAGATCTGCTAAATACCTACCAAAGGTGGGGTTTTAAAGACTCAGCAAAACTGAACCTTGAGGTTATCTTAAATAGGTAGCTAAAGATAATCCTGTACGTTACAGCAGTCTAAGATGTGCAGAAAGAAACTGGGTGTTTCCATGTATCACCTATTCCCCTCAAACCTGTGATGTTCATTAGCTTGAGAGGAGCCTGGTCTACAGGTACCTCTGTCATGTACTCCCTTTCTCTGCTTGTTCAAGTGCTGTATCTTAGCCTCACTGTGTAGCATGTGTTTTTTGTCTGTCCTTGACCCCATGTAGTTCTCTTGTGCCTCCATCCTCACCGACAGCCCAACTCACTCCCACTTCCACACTTCTCCAGTGGTTCTGGGACATCTCCCCTATGCCAGATCCAGTGTTCGCTCTCACACTGTTATCTTGCTTTGCTACCATATCATCTTAGAAATGCTTTCCAGAGAGTCAGGGATAAGATTTCAAACTGAAAAGCACTAATTGCCCATTGTTATTTGCCATGCTGTAATTTATGTGGAACTAATTTCAGTCAGTTTTTCAGGATCTGTCTGGCTTTGAGTAATGTTTCTAATGATGAGGCACTTAATTATAGATTTCTCTGAGAGCTACAGGTGGAATCTAGGCAAAGCCCATCTATTCTGTCTGGATTGTCTTGGCAAGGGTGGGAGAAGGAGGCAGAGTCCCGCTACAACTGTAAGTTTTGAAGTGTAAGAAACAGAAACCCTCCAAAAAAAAAATTAACAGGTCAAACTCAGAGAATTCCCAACTGCATCCAGGTTGGAGAACACACAAGTTCGGATTTTGTCTGAATAAACCTAGAGTGCCTGTTCAGTAAACTAGTATTCATAAAGAAATGTTAATTCTTAAGTCTCTTTTCACATTTGTTTCTAGGATGATGTCCTTGATTTGTAAGTATCTCCCATCCTAACTCCTTCCTCAAACACTTAGAGGAATTAAGCAATACTTCTGGGTCTCTCTTTTTTCCCTGCCATTGTTCATCATGATTTGTAGGCAAGGTTGAAGGGAGGGGTGCCTTCAATGGATATCTTGAAATGCAAGGAAGTGCAGGCTGAAGAATTTGCACTGGTGGCAGTTTTCTCTCAGAAATGCTAAGAGGGTACTGAGTGGAAGAAAAAGTCTACGTGAGATGAGACAAGGGATCAGGCTGGGATGCAAAAATAAATGTGATATGAATGGCAGTGCTGGAGGTTTTCCTTTCCTTGCCCAGCTGAAAAGGTGGAAGCAAAATTCTGATGTACAAGTATTTGGAGTGTGCTTTACTGAGCATGTTGTTGTATGGGTCTCATTCACAAGTGTCTGAAGGACACTGAAGGTACTAAGGAGATATAGATTATAAGTGCCCTAGATAGGCAGAGTATAAAGACAGACATTCAAGAAGAAATGAAAGTCTAGCTGAGCATTTCAACAGGGATTGAGCTGCAGCTTTGCTGTATGCAGGCAAAATTGTTGAACTGGTGTGAGCAGTCTTCCAGATGTAGAAATAGTGGGGGAAGAAGTGGAAACGTGAAACACAGAATGATAACACGGTGGGAAAAAGGATGGTAGTAGAATTTGGATAAATAGTGAACAGCAAGTCAATCCTGGTCCTTGTTTTGCTGTGGTATCAACAGTAAGTATAAACACGAAGCATTAGGTCAAGTGCTAAAGTAATTCACTCTGGAAGGAGTGCCATTAGTACACCAGAGGTCAAGGTACCTTCAAAAGGCAATGCATTAATAAAAGAGTGAACTGATAATATATGTCACACCTCCAGATTAATTGTCACTTCATCCGTATAATACTTCTTACCATTTACTAACAAGAGTGTCAGCCTAAGGGTGAAGAGAAATTACAAGAATGAGGAGAGGAATGAAGGCTAGTAGGAAATCCTTAATGTCTTCTGCCCATGAGAAGCCTTTTTTATTTATTAAACAGCCTCCAGACAGTTTGCTGCGGCAGCTTTCATCAGCATGAGCTAACTTGGGCTAGAGAAGATCTACCGATATGTAACTGGGCTCTGGTTATGCAATGGGTCAAAGGGATAAAATGTCTCCTGGGCATTAGACAAGCAAATACTATTTGTATAAGAGCCAGAATATGAGCACTTGCTGTCTCCATCTCCTTAGCTTACAGAAGAGCCCAGCTTGGGCCTCCATCTCCCCTGCTATGCAAGGAATATGTTCCTCCAGTCTACATGGCAGAACTGGTCTCATCCAGCGACACACTTCAGTAGATCTCATACAATCCAATTCTCTTCAGGAATACCAGGGGAATGGACCCCTGGAGACAGGTCTCTAGATAGGTTCTTGCAGCTGGGGAGCTGTGGGACTTTGCTGGCTTCCTTACATATTTTCATTGTGGCTTCTTCAGCCTCCTCACTCAATAGTTCTTCACCTGACCCACCATCAAATTATAAAGCAAACAAACAAACTAACAATCTATATCTCTCTTCAAAGCAAGGGTGAAAGGCAGGCCAAGTGTGATGCATTTTTACAAAATAAGCCAGGTCCAGATGCCCAGCAAAGCCAAAAGCAATAGAAAATGGTTGTAATTGGAATTAGGATGGTGTAGCTCTTTTAGAATAAAATGCTGACGGTTGGACCTTGTTACAACCTGGCAGTCCAGGTTTGTGAACTGCAGGTTGGTATTCATGCTATGGAGTAGAAGTCACACAATGCTTTCCACTCCAAATTAGAGAGCAAGCTCATCGGCCTTTTGCTAAGCTATGGTTCATGTTTGTTCCAAAGACAAGTATGTAGTATTCGTGTGGGTGTATTACAGACAAATGCCTTGCAAACAGGCTGTCTGGGGCTTGCCATACTCTACAGAGTAGAAGTGTAACCCACGCAAGCCAAAGGGAGCTGCTACTAGCAAATACGACAGAACTCTTAGAAATCATATCTGCCCTCCAGAGAAAAATATTTAGATTGATCTGAGGTTCTGACTGTCTTGTCCTCTATAGCAATGCAAAATACTGTGATTTAAAGAAAAAACCTCTAAAGCCTATGCACTGGTAACTTGGTAATTTATGTTTATGATCATGCCCATCACACGTGTGGTATCCAAGCTCTTGCCTACCCCCAGGGAGAAATGAAGTTTTACCTTGGGAACAGGATGTATTTCTGTATGATAGAATAAGCCCAGAAAAGCTTCCTGGACTGTGGCTGATACGGCTGAGTTATCCACAGTTATCCACTGTACAGGAGTAAAGTGGCACATTGGCAGATCCCATTATCCTTGGACTGTTGCGTGGAGAAAAGCTGTCAGTAAAGGTGAGGAGCGTCTACAAGATGTCTCTCTCATTTGAAGTCCATATGGAGTAGAAGAGGAGGGGAAACCAGTGGGTGTGCTGACCCCTTGCCTCCCTAGCACCACGGTGGGTGTCCTCGAAGCGGAGAGGCAGGGATGGGAGCATGTGTGTGAGCTGTCCATGGTATGAGCAGGTCGCCCAACAGGTGTGGGCATCTCAGCTCCATGACATTAACTCTTTGCATATGTGACCTAAAATTACACTAGCTGTTATTGCAGCTGTCACATCTAGCCTGCCACTTGGAAAACATTATTTATTTCTGTCTCCTGTATCTAAAAAAAACCACCTGACAAAATTTGGCTTGTTACTGGAGTTGTGGCCAGTGTTTGAGAAGCTGATCTATATTGTTTGTCAGCCAGCTGTGGGTTGCAAAGCTCTTTCTTGTGGCCCACAAAGGACACAAAGTCTGTGTTGCCCAAATGGCATCATGGCACGATATGCACATCTCATTTACACATGCAGTGCAGGTTTATATCATCTGGGCTAACAAATACTGATAGCAAAAATAGGCCTGTACTGGAGAAGAGGTTGGATGTATCTCCGTTTCAATCATTGGTGTTTCTGCAGATTAAAGCTTCTTTTGTCTTTCATGGTTGGTTTAAAAATGTCTGTGCAAAGTGTGCTTTTGTCACAAGCTGGGGCCTGAAGTGAGCAGGTTTATAATGGCAGTCTTCTCAGGTTTTGTCAGTAAAGCTTGAATCTACTGTGAGGACTCCCTGTTCGTGGACTTCAAGACTAAAATGCAGTTCCACAAGCACAGCCATAGGGCACCTGGAAGTTACAAGCTGTACAGGCATCTCGCCTGCAGGGGTTTTCAATTTTATGGTAGACCTTAGAGGACTTTAAAGAAAATCAAGATTTCATTCTGTCTGGAATCCACATCCAGCTGTGAGAACCACTCAAAAAAGCCCATTTCTGACCTTTTACATTTCTCCTTGTGCCCTAAATAGAGAAGGTTTTGCCTGAGGAGGGCCTGAGTGTTCTCTCACTCTGCCCTTCCCTCAGCTGATACTAGTCCTACAGCTATATTTCAGCATTCATTTTAATGACAGGTTTAGTCTTACTCTTGGAAATATCCAACATGTTGGGTTGGTGAGTGTGTGATTTTATGAGAAAATACTGGTGAAGGGACTGGCCTACATGGCAGAACTTCTGATGACCATTCCTTATCTTCCTCCAGGAAACTGGAGTATAGCACTGAGCTATCATTGGCTTTCCTATTAAAGATCACGTAATGAGGATCAGCCACTAGAGAAGATCAGCAGTGTTGCCTCTGAACTTTCCTTGATCCAGTATGGAATAGGGAGTGCTGCATGGAGAAGGTACAGGGTCAAATACTTGAGTTTGCCTCAGCACTCAGATGCTCAGATGGAATTAAGTTACTGAATTGTGGATACCTTTAGCTGATGAGAATTCTTCTGGTGGGGAAAAGTTACCTTCTGTACAAAGTCAGATTTACAAAGCTGGATATTGTTCTGGCTGTCCTGCTGAGCACGTGTGAGTGTTTTCTCTTGAGTCAGGTGAAGGCTTGTAGATAGAGTACTGAATTCCTGTAATTTTCATATCCAGAAGTGGGGTAAAGATGTGAACATAGCTAAAAATTACTATTTCTGGCAAAAATAACCTCAAAGGACGTGCAATAAAATAGTCTTATCTGCATGGATCCCAAACTTGTAACCCTTGAAGTTTAAAAGAAAAATAATTGGGGCCAATATTTACTGCCTTGATTTTATAACACTAATCTTTTGTCCCTTTCTGGTCCTGTCCATCTAGCAGTCTTTCTCTCTCTTATTATTGCTGTTGTTCTCAAGAGAGCATTAAACTCATAAGCAGTCCAGCCATTGTAGAGAAATAGCAAAAGATGAAAGTCTAAAGAAGAATTAGAGAAACTTGTAACATTAACCCAGCATCACTGCCTGAGGAAGATCACACTAATGGATAAAAACCTAAAGCGCAATCTCAACTTGGTCTAAACCTGTGTATTTACATCCAGAATCACTGAGATTGGAGCATGCTTGTCTGAGAGCAGTTATAGGCACGTAAAGGCTAACAACATTGTTAGTGATAAACAGCAGTGGGTTTATGAAACAGGAGTACAGCAGACAATAACCTGTCTTGATACAATTAGATAATTAGTGGGAAAAAGGAATGCAGTGGATAGACTGTCTCTAGACCATGCATGGGCTTTTGGCACAAAGCTGTGCAAGATCTTATTAGGGAAATTAGATCAAATTGGTTTTGATACAAATCCTGTGAAATGAATCATGGATTAGCTGACAATGTGTAAACAGAAGGGTTAGAGACATTCTTTATCCTTCTGCAAAGGTGGTGTCCAAAAGGGCAGTGTTTTGGTTTTAAATATTCACTAATGACCTGGAGGAAAATGTATAAGGAATAGTTCTCAAATTTACAGTTGACACAACTGAAAGATATGAGAAAAAAATCAGAGTAGAAAAAAGAAGAGCTAGGCTGAAAAAATGAGCATTATTAACTGGCTTTGATAAAACAAGTGGCAATTAGCAGTGTGTGGCTTAAAGATGATACTGGATCTACTTTGGAACAAGGAGAATCTCCAAATTTCATGTTGTGCAGAGCACGGTGGCAAAAGCAGCTTATGTTCAGAGAGGTCCCAGTGAGACAGCGGCTATCAAATTATGTGAGCTGATGTGCAACCTGATGTCTGGCAAAGCTACTGCTCAGTTGGTCCATATGTCTGCCCGGCTGTGTGCTTTCCAGAGTGACTCTCCCCTGTAGGGCTGTGGCATCGCACTGTGTGATTTGGGGCACCTTGCTGCAAGAGAGACCCAGGCAAGTTGGAACAAATCCAGAGAAGGGCCACAAAGATGCTAAAAGGATTAGAGGGAATGACCTATGATGAGGAAAGGTGAAAAGAACGAAATGTTTAGAACCTCTAAGCCTGTTACATGGGCACAGAAATAGTAACGGAGTTTCCTGTGCCAGCACGGAGGAGAGTTGGATCAAGTCTCTCTCCTTTTACATTCCTATTAAGGTAACTAGAGCTGAGCAAAATGGCTGTTCATCACTTTGAACTCTTTGCAAAAAACATTTAGCTGTTCTTCTTGAAGTTCAAGATGTTGTATTTCATTGCCAGGGGACACTCTGAGTCTGTTTAAAAATCACCACGGGATCTCCATGAGACTTGCAGAAAGTCAGAGCTGGTGAGGCTTAACACAGTGTGTGCTGCCCAGCAATAATCAACTATGCAAGTTGTTCCAGAGGCCAGAAAAGAAAAACACAAGCTCTGGAATGGCTGGAGTCACCTTAAGCTATGATCTTTGATCTGTCTTGGCGTTAAGCACTTTTGCCTCTAAAGCATGCATTCACAGCTAACCAGAACTCGCTATGTATTACTGTCTTCTGGAAGGGAACAGGAGCATCCTCAGCTGTAAGGATGTAGGGGGTTTGTTGCTATCCTTGATTCGCCATCGCTCACTGTTTGCCTGCCTTGGGAAGGAAGGCTTCTTAACTGAGGTTGTGAGTTGAGAAGTGAGTTGGTCCTAGGAGACTGATCTCCCCTCTTTTTTTTTTTTTTTTTTTTCTTCTTCTTTCTTTCTTTCTTTCAGTGATGAGAAATACTTCAGTGGGTCCTTTTGAGGTCCTCGGTGAATTTTGGGCTTTTTAAGAGACAGAAGCTGGGATTTGAACGCCGCTGACTGAATCTGATAGTACAGCTCACCTCCTTGTCATGCCTTTTTCATAGTGTTGTCCTCTGTCTGCCCTTAACATTACAATTCCAACTCCTTTTACTGTGGAGTTCCTCAGTGCAGAACAGTGTTTTATGGTGGTTTTGCCTTCCATTTTGACCCTAAACTCATGTTATTGTGCCCAGTGATCTTCAGGTTTTTACTACAAATGTACTTCTCAGGTAGGGAAAGGTTCCAGAATCTGGCCAGCACGGCAGCTTTCAGCTTTGCTGTGAGATGCTAAGGTCTGATCTCAGCTAGCAAAGCTTCATCTTCCTCCACACACTCAGCTGGCACTACACCAGGAGATCTGCAATCTGTCTAGGTGCCCTGAGGGATTAAAGATGAATGCAGCTGCAACAATTATTCCTGTAACTGCTCCGTGGCCTCTAGTCCAGTGTGACCCTCTGGGCAAAGCATGGGCATTCATCAACTCATCCAGCTGTCTCTGAGAGGGACCAAACTCTGGATTCCTCTCAAGTAACGCCAGGCAAAGCAGCCGCGGAACGTGAGATGCCTGCCCATACTCTCAAGGTCAACAGTCTTGCCAAATAACAAACTTGGCTGATCGATCCCAGAGATAGGAGATGAGGTCAAACATCGAGGATGAAACAGAGAAGGGAAAATTAGGAGATACTTGTGTCAAATGAGATCATAAGGATGCAGGACTGTGAAGTTGCTGCATATCAAATGCGTACATTCATATCCACAGACACACAGATGTGATATATATACCTGTGCACTCCAGGCTTGCTGTATCGCAGAATATTTTCTCCGGTCCCCTGACGGGTTTGACCTCTTGGCAGAAGGAGTTGCCACAAATACCAGGTAAATAGGCTGAAACTGAAATAGAAATTACCCACATGACCATGGTATGGTAACTTTAAACCAGCAGAGCTGCCAAGAAGAAACATCAAGCATCCTCAGTCAGTCAGAATTCTTTGGACATATCATCAGGAAAATGCATGTTTTTAGGTTTTCTTAAAAGCCTTTGACAAATTATCTTGCTGAAGGGAAAATTTAACCTCTCAGGTTAATACTATTATCAATTAAAAAGTGTCTGAGACAGAAAAGAAAGGGTAGACACACCCTCCTCAGAAAAGAAAGAGAAGTCAATTTCCAGCATGATAAAGGTTAACACAAATCACCCACAAAGATCAGTGTTGTGGTGTTTGATCCATATGTTAATGATCTGGGAAGTGGGTGAACAATGAGACTGCAGATGACATCAAATTATCAAGGAAGACTGAAGAACTCCAGGGGATCCTAATAAAGCTGGGTGCACGGACAGCACAGTGGTAAATGAAATACACTGTTGACTGTTGCAAAACATTGCACACCAGAAGGCATTAATTTGATTTTTTTTACATCTTAATGGTTTCTAAATTAACTGTAGTAACTCAGGAAAAGATCTGAGGATTGCAGTAACTTGCTGATATTCTCTGTTGAAGAAATGGTAACAATTTAGATTTTAATTTAAAGAGAAAAAAAGCAAACAATGTAAGGAGTTATATAATAGGTAGGCTGAAAATAACATTGAAAATATGGTAACGTCAGTAGGTAATTGATGGCATGCCTTTGTCTTGACTACTGTCCAGACCTTCAGCTGGAGAAGTGATGGAGCAGTGCCAGTTTCATGCTGCTGAGGAGCTGGCTCATTGAACTCTGTTCTGGACTGAACAGAAATAGCCAGACTAGAGGAAGTTCAGAACTGGATGATGAAGCAGATAAGAGGTCTGCAAAAACTTCTGCATGAAGAACAATTATACAGATAATGAAGCGCTGAATGAGGAGAACATGGCAAAAGTACACTTCCTGAGAAGGAGAGTCAGGAGATGTTCAGGGAGCCTGAAAGGCTGCAAATACAGTATGGGCAAATAAAAAGTGGGATTTTTTTTTTTTGTTCATACACCGCACAAGTAATCCCTGGGACTCATTGCCACAAGATATCATAAAAATTAGTAGTGTTCTAAGAAAAGCCTGAGCATTTATATAAGGAGTAAGACTATCTGTGACTACAATAAATAAGAAGAACTTGCAGATTTGGCAAAGATGCAGTCCTTTCCATATACTTAAGAGCATAACCCTCTGTCTAAGAAGTGGGAATCTGAGAGAAGCGTCTCCATGCAAAAGCCTTATACTAGTAAATAGAAGAAAGATTAAGATTTAAGATTAAGCTGGAGGAAACTTTTGATCAGATGATTTTTTCCTTCAGTTTCTAAGCTCCCCTTTTAGTAATGATAAGAGGAGGGGAAGGAATCCAACATGAAAATGAATCATAAACTTCTGTATTACAAATGAAAATCCAATCTGAGCAGGTCCTTCCTGCAGGGTCTGCTAGTGAACTTTTTGGTTAGAGCCAGGGCAGTGCATCCTGAACTAACCAAACATCTTTTTCACCTGGCCTACCACAGGCAGGCTCATTTCTTTCTGCTGTCCCACGGGTAGATTGTGCATCTTCAGCACTGATGCCCCTTCCCAGCACTGCAGGCTGTGAACAGTCTGAAATTGTGATCTACACGAATAGCCTTGAGTTTATGCTAGTGTCAGTTTGTGGGGAGCAGGTGGGCTGTCCTTAGTGAGTTGTACTGATATTCCTGAAGGAGAAGTACCTGGGGCAGGGGGTGGGGGGGGGGTGTTGAACTGCCTGAGCCAACTGGAGTTGGACTGAGGTGGGAAAAGAAGGGCTCTCTTTTGACCAACCTGGAGATGGGTTTGGCCAGGAGGCCGCTGAGTGCCTTTGCTCTCTCCCTGCAGGCTGCTCGGCAGAATGGCCACGGAGGAGCGGCACCTCTCCTCCAGCTGTGGGTCCTTCATCAAGACCGAGCCCTCCAGCCCATCTTCTGGCATCGACGCCATCAGCCACCACAGCCCGAGCGGCTCCTCCGATGCTAGTGGTGGCTACGGCATCGCCATGGGCAGCCACCCCAATGGCCTAGACTCACCACCCATGTTCAATGGCACGGGGATTGGCAGCGGGTCCTGCCGTAAGCGTTATGACGACTGCGCCAGTGCCATCATGGAGGACTCGCCCACCAAGTGCGAGTACATGCTCAATGCAATCCCCAAGCGGCTGTGCCTGGTGTGCGGGGACATTGCTTCTGGGTACCACTACGGCGTGGCTTCCTGTGAGGCGTGCAAAGCCTTCTTCAAGAGGACTATTCAAGGTATGGTGGGAAGGGAGGGAATCCGAGACATTCACTCCATAGCAAAAAAGGGAGGCGGCCCCAGACATTGTTGAGACTGCAGTGTTTCCATGTCATATAAAAGGGGTCAAGGGAGGGTGAATATAATGCACCTAACCCTCCATCCTTTTGTATGCCTCCTCTCTCCTCCTGCCCAGCTCTGGTCCTTCCAAATCAACTTGGACATGAAGTTGGGCTTTGTGGTGGTAGGAACCTTTGCCAAGTTCCTAGCCTGGCTGGTTACCAGATCTGGGTATCTGGCCTAGTGGATCTTCTAGCCTCTGCTAGTGGCACTGATACCCTAACGTGGCTGCTAGTGGAGTGAGGACTGGGAAGGAAATGCTTTGCGCTCTAAAGGTGGTTTTAAGGCCCATTTGAAGAGTGGATGCCCCTGCCGAGAGATAGCATCTCTTTAGAGATGTCTGTATCTTGAGGTGAAAGCTCCAGCATTACAAGAGTAGAGAGACTCTCACTCTGTCCTGCCAGTCTTAATTTATGGCCATGGACTCCATACAGACCTCACCACAAGGCTGGTCAGGGCACTTGGATGAGAGGCAATCCTGTGTTCCTCCTTCTCCAGCTCCATCAGCCCTTTTCATTAAGATGCAACTTCTTTGAAGATGAAAAATTTAGGCACTGAAGGAGATAGGGATACCTAGTTTTTGTCAGTCTTACTAAGGATGAGAAATTCCTCAGGTGATTTTGAAAACCTCAGTGCATGTATGTGTAGATGAATTGCAGTGCCTTGCTCCTGCAGGTACAATTCACATATGAGGTGTGTGGCTGTGTTCTGACTGCCAAAGGTATGCTGCAGATGTGCACACACACAGGTACAACAGTACAGCCGAAAGTGGGAGTGCATTCAGGCAAGCTCCAATATCCATGGATGCTTGGGTGTACTTACACAAGCAGGCCCTGTGTGAGCAAACATGCCTGGATGTACAGATACTCCCTGTATTTCCTGCACTCTCTAACTGGAAAAAGGACAGGATCATTCACCTTCTAGTGGCAAGTGTATTGAGTTTACCCAGCTGTGGTGGGGACAGATGTCCAGTGAGCAAGCAGCTGTGTGTGTACTTGGCTGTTGGCTGGGGTCAATCCACCACACCAACACTTCCTTGTCTCCTGTGAAATGAAAGAAATGCACATGTGGGGAGGGCACTCGTTTTATTTTTGTCCATTGGATGGGCCTGATTACACTCCGTCACTGAGGATGTTCAACTCTGGAGTGGACAGAGCAGTACAGAGTGCAGTTCAGCCCAGGTCTCTGCAGAATTCACTATTTCTGGCTTAATTTCTTAGATTCTAGATGTGTCTCCTTCCTATTATCCAGCTGTGGAAATAATCACTCTGTATTGCCCCACTGACTCTCCCTCTTTTCTTATGCCATGTGGAAAGCATGGCCATCTGTAGGGCATTGGCCTGGCAGGGTTTCTGTGATTTGTCATTGCTGAATCTCCTGTGATTGAATGTGAACTTTTACTTGGACTTCTGTCGACACTGACTCTGTCCCTCCTCCAGCACTTGGACGCATTCCCAGTGTTCCTTTTTGGCACATTCAGGTGCTAAAGGAGGGACAGGGTAGTACTCCGAAGCAAAGCCCTAGGGGCTCCTTATATAGGAAGAGACTGAAAAACTAACCCCCCATGGGAGCGATACTGGAACATCTCTGTGGCAGAGGGGAAGAGAGGCTTAACCTGGAGAAACAGACCTAGGAACTTTTGAAGAGTTTTCAGAGAAAATCAAAAGAAAATGATGCAGGGTGGCAGTAACTAGAGCCTGTATCAGCCTGGGTGATATGTCAGCTGACTTAATCCCAAGAAGGGAGAGTGCTTCCTTCCAACCCCCTCTCCCCAGCACAGCCATATTCTTCCTGTGGTTCCCTAACTGACTGCCTGTTAACGTGTAACAGATGGGGGAAAGGAATAAGCGGAGATTTCTCTCACCCTGTCATCAGGTTGGGCTGGCGGCTGAGGTACCAAAATGCTTTTATTCCCAAGAGTGGGAGAGTCGAGTGTGTTGTGCCGGGGGGTGAGCAATTTCAGCTATGGAGCTGAAGGCTGAACCCAGGGGAGTAGGCAGCAAATAGGGCTGCAGAGTTTGGTTGAGTCAAGAAAATGCACTGTTCCCAGGGCTCTGCAGCAGTGCATGCGATATCTAAGCACAGCCCTGCGTATGCAGGGAAAAAGGGTTTAAGGATCACGTAAAAGAGGCAAAAGCCTTTCCAAAAGGTGTTCCTCCTGCAACTCTATTACGTTCAGTAGATGTGTTAAGCATCTAACTGAAGAAGTGGGAAGCCATCTAGGCTGCCTAACATCGATATAGGGTGTGCAGAAGGCATGCAGATGTGTATGTTATATAATTGCATTCCCTGCTAGTATCAAAAGACTTGCCATGATTCTGGTAATGGGAATGGTGTTGACTCAATAGTTTGGTCACAGAGATGGAGCTATGACCCCAGGATTTCCCAGGTGCTCAGGAGATACAGTAGGTAAATTCATCATAAGGCTTTTGTGGTCTTGGATGAGCCACTTCTCTCTGCTTGAGCATTGAAAGATGAAAAACTAATTACTGTTACGAGAGTACTTAATCTGGTGGCCCTACGTTTGGTAACTTTATTAAGTAATAGGTGTGCATGCTCCTATAAAATGGCTCTAAATCTGTCCTGAATGATTAGACTCCTGCAACCCTATCTAGATACCTCTGACCATGAAGCAGAGCTTCATGCAAAGTCCCCCCTCCAACTACCCCCTCCTCTGCTACAAATGACCCCAGTCTGCCTATTGTTTTTTTTAGCTGCATTAACTCATGTAAAACTGGCATGCCTTGAGGCAGGGGGATCTTGCAGTAGCTTCTCCACTCCCCCTGCTGCTGCCACAGCAGTGGGAAGAGCGGACATCCAAGCTGCAGAGCTTCTTTGAGCCCGACAGCTCTGCAGCTCACTTTCCCCCTTAGCCAGGTGAGGCCAGGCTGTCCTGAACAGCACGAGGGCTGTTGCTTTTCGGATGATGGGGAGAAGATAGGCTGAAAGCCAGCATGGACATAGCTGGTTATCTCTGAGGTCACAACTACAGCTATGTGGGAGTTTTCCATCAGTAGGATTTTTCCAAAGAAAAGCAGAATTTTTACCGAGTCAGATTTCCCCAAGGAAAATTTTGATGATAGGAGAAAAAAAAGAAGTCAGGGAAACCCAAACCATTGATTCACTTCAAGCTGAATTGGAGTGGTTGGTTTTGCTGAACTAAGCCAGGATCACACAATACATCCTAACCTGTCCACAAGTTATGGGCGGGTCACTCCTGCGACCTCTCTCATGTTGTGTTACATAGCCCAAGGGAAGGATCAAGGCCTGGAAACCCGTGTGCCATTTCCACTTTGCAGCACTGGCAATGCTTGAGATGGAAAGGTGAAAACCTGCGATGAGATGACAGCACATGCCACTGGGTTACAGGCCTTTCTCTCTGGACATGTTATTTTGAACCCCAGGGCTGGACTTCCCACACTTTGAGGCAGTCAGAAATTCTGAACTGACTTGAAGCATTTTCGGTCAGCTAGGCTGCCTGACAAAATCTTAATCCTATTTCTTTATCATTGTATTGCTTTGTGGAAACGGTGCTATGGGTCCCCATTATATTCTAGCTGCAGTCTGCATTTCCTTCCATGATGCAAGTGTCCTCCATAAAAACATGTGCCATGGGCATCACCTGACTTTGTGAATATTGTGGAAGGTGCAATCTAGCAAAGATAGGAGAGAATCTGAGTTTCGGGCATGCTGAAGTGTGCTGCTATTGGTGCTTAAGAGAGATATGATTTGAAACCAAGAATTCCCTATTAGGTGAATGTAATGGAACTGGTCTGTTACATGAAAGATAATGTGTTTTGGATGTTTCTGAATTAAAATTTTTTTTAATTTCTATTCCATGGAAATCCTAACTAATCCTTTCATACAAATTTAGGACAAAGGCAAATGCTGGATTTCTTATGGGATACAAATTCTTAATCTAACTTTATTCCTTCTTTTAATGGTTTGCTCCATAGATAGAGCATTATATATATCAATCAAATATATTGCCATTATCTTTTGTTCATCAGTCGTTACAACTGGTAGGTAGTTTCGCCTGTTCTGAATATTAACTAATAACAGTACTGTGTAACGATATGAGCCCTTTATTATTCAACATATTCATGACTATGGCTACCCTTCATCTATTTTTCATCTTCAAATAGTGAAAATTAAGGCTGTTTCTAAAATGACCCATTAATATAAAATAAAAGCTTAAAGCTCAGCAAAATAAATCTGAACTAAGATTTCCCTCTCTGATCTTTGTGAATCATCTCATTGTGGGCTTGGAACTCATACCTGTAAGGTGATACAACAGGACTTGCAAGGAGTGATATTGGGGAGAACTGGTTATTGGAGAGTCAGAGAGAAAAGACACATTTACCATCATCTTCCAAACAGGCAGGTTATGTATCAGGCAAAGTGCCTACATCTGTGGATTTCCTGCTTAAGTCTTGCAAGCTTCAAACTCAGTGAGTGTAGCAATACAACTGCTGTGCTGGGATGCCCTTACACCAATAAGGGGCTTAAAATGTGGATAATGCAGCTCAGAAGACTTGTAGGGATTTATAACAGGCTTGTAACAAAATCCATAGTCTTCTAGGGCTTCCTGGTTGTCATTACGGTGGTTACAGTGGCTCCTGGGAAGGGAGGAGCAGTTGAGAGAGTTTGCTCATTTTCATGAGCAGAAGAGCATTACCATCCACAGGATCAGCAAAGGGCCTGTGAGATGCAGAAAGGAGGTTTTGTGTCCCTGCAATAGTGGCCATGGCACCCAGGCACTGTCCTATCCTCCTGTCCTTCTCAGAAACGTGTCTGCTACTTCTCAGGTGGGAGTTCACAGCCAAAAAACAGGAGATACTCTGAGCTTTCCAAAAACTTTTGAAGCATAACCAGGGAAAGTGTAATATTCCCTGGATCTAGTGCCTGAGTGCTGCTTACTATTCACAGCTCTAGCACTCGGATTCAGAAGACCATCTCCAGTGCAACTCAATGCTATGAGTCTTGTGTTTTCTTTTTGCCTCAGTGCATCTGTACAGAGAACTCTGTGCAGACAGATCTTTTCTGTGGAGCTCCAGTAAAGTATTTCTGTGTCAGAAACCCTACAGACAAACTTGCTGCCAGTAGGTAGCCCCAGGCCCCATCTCCTGCATCCTCATGCAAGCAAGAGGCTGATTTGAGTGAGGTTGTGCGAAATGTCCAAGTCCTGTTTCGTGGAGCAGGAGCCAGGTGTGCTACCCTGAGGAGGCCAACAGTGTTGGTGTTACATCTATAGCTACCCCCTCTTCCTCTCATAGGATCAAGAGTCCTGAAGCCTTGGTCCTCACATTTCTGTTTTTCTTACTGTATAAGCCACATGAAGTAAAATTTTGGTTAATCCAAGCACTAGGGCTTATCTCACCTGCTTTTCCAAAGTCTCCTTTTCCTGCAAGTGAAAAACTAGGGTGGAGAGTTTTTTGGTTTTGTTTTTGGTAGTTGGTTTTTTTTGTAGTTTTTTTGAGTTGGTTTGTTTTTTTAATTTCCAAAAATATGAGCCTCTACTGATGCTTTTATATACTCAGGCACCTAGATCAGGTACATGTCCCTGGAAGCATAAGACAGCCGTGCTGAGAATCAGGTCACTTATTCAAGTGCCTAAATACAGATTTACAGGTCCAATATTTTAATCCCTTTCTTTGGAAACTGTGGCTTAAAAATTAACCTCTCTTACCTCAAGCAGATCATTGGAGAGATTTTCTGATTTTCCCAAGTACCTCTCCACACACCGGGGCTCAGGCTATGATGCCTCAGTTAGAAGGGCTAATTTAAGTGGAAGGTAATAGAGAATCCACTCCATACGTATTATCAATGTTCCCCGTCCTGGTGCAGGAGGTCAGACTGGTGCAGGAGGTCAGACTGGTGCAGGAGGTCAGACTGGTGCCTGCTGAGGGCAGAGGAACTGCTGGTCTGGCACTACACTCACCGAGGGCCTTTTTACAGTTTTCAGGCCCATTTTCACTGAGACACCCAAATGATCTGTTTACCTTCAGTATCAGAGATAAAAAGGATTCAGGACACAAGCTTATGGGTACTGAAACGAAAGTGTCATCAGAGCTAGAGGCTTATTGAAAAGTCAGGTTGCTTTCTCCTGCAGGCTGTCCCAGTCATGCAGAACAGCTGTACCATGGAGGCATTATACTGACTGCCTGATGGGACTTTCCTAAGGCTATGGTATTTTGCAAGCAGTTCTTGTAAAACAAACAAACAACAAAACCAAAAAACCCCAACCAAACAATTAAAAAAAAATGGGGTCAGTGTAACAATTCTTACAAAAATTGGGATAAAAGGAAACAAATGCATGAGCTGAGGCGTCTATGAGATGGATTTCCCTGGGAATTCCTGCTCTCAGCCATCTGGCCCCAGGGGACCGATGGAGAGTGGGACCACACCCTTGGTCACAACTGCGGCATGCTGTGTCAAATCACTAGGGTGAAAGACATGACTTGAACGAATGGAATTTGGAACTTAATAGCAGATATGTCTGAATCTGGGTTTTCCCCTGAAATTCAGGAAAAGCTGCAGTCATCTGGTCCTCTGTTTGAGTCACCCGAAGAAAGAGATGAGAAGTCTGTGTGCAGCAGTGCAGAGCAGGACAGAGTATGCAAGGAAGGGAGAGGAGAGGGAAAGAATGGTGAAAAGCAATGAAGAAGAAACCAGAAAGAGAGATTGGGGGGGAAGGGGGGGCGTTCTTCAGAAAGCAGACACTGAAAATGTTTTAGCTTTAAAGACTTTCTTGTCTACTTCTATCTAATCTTTCCTGAGTTTCCTTGTAGAAGGGCTTTAAAGAAAGGCAGGGTCAGTAAGCAGGGAGCAGCTTGTGGTCTCAGCGCTGTACTAATTCTGAGCCCAGCTCCCCTGAGAAGCCCTGTCCATAACTTAAGCAGGAGCTGGGTGGGACTTTACTGCGCTCCCCAAGCTCAGGGAGGCATTCTCCTCTTCCCAGTCCCTCCCCTTCCAGAGAGGTATGGTGGCTATGGGGCCTCTTGAGTGACCAAGCTCTGGTGTGCAATTTTCAGGTGCTCCTATTATGTGTGCACTGGAAATGATGTTCCAAACTGTTTAACAGTCAAAGGTCTAATTTTACAGAAAATAGGGCAATTTTGCAGTTCTCTAGCATAAAAAACATGATCTATCACTTTAATAGTCCTTGGCTGTTTCTTAGCATCTCTCATCTAAAGGCTTTAAAGCGCAGTTAGACCTTAATGAATCAAGACTCACAATCTCCCCAGAAGGTAGGATTGGTGCTCATTTCATTTTGCAGATGAGCAAACTAGGACACAGAGAGGAAGTGATTTGCCCTCCAAGGCCACATATGAAGGCTTAGAACAAATCTAAACTCGGATCTGGCCACCCACCACTTGATTTTTGAAGCCATTATTTAGGTAAATCTTGTGCCATGGCATCGCTGAGGTCCTAGCAGTTTTTTCAGATCAAATGTAAATATTGTCCGAGTAAAGGAAATCTCTTCTAATAAGCAACAGTTCAAAGCAAGGCCTTGTCTATTAGATTATCCCATCCTCTGCCCTTTCCTTCTGGGTCACATAATCTACAGTTCACAACACACAGAGACTTGACTCAAATTTTATACTTGCATACAGACTTGTCCATGTGCACCCTTGTGTGCTGACGCTCTTCTGCAGGGCCTTGCAGCACCCCCAGCTGCTGCAGTGAAGGGGAAACTCTTTCGGAGCCCCCTGTGCCGGCAGGCAGGCTGGTGGTGTGACTGCCAGCCACTGGGAGGCTGCTGGAATTTCGATGAGTTAATCTCATCACTTTATCACAGGGCACTTACAGAAATTACAGAGAGCTGTGAGCAGCTCACAGTGCTGGCAGCCAGCCCCAGGACCCATAAAAGAAATTGAGACACACAAAAAAAAAAAAGTCA
This sequence comes from Platalea leucorodia, assembly GCF_965183815.1. Lineage (NCBI taxonomy): Eukaryota > Metazoa > Chordata > Aves > Pelecaniformes > Threskiornithidae > Platalea > Platalea leucorodia. The sequence goes on along the minus strand of NC_138829.1, from coordinate 25,988,014 downwards.
GAGAACTTTGTTAAAGTTTTGGAGATGATAGTTTTTCTTGGACGAGTTCTGCTTGGGTAATGCTGATTGTGCCTTCCCTGATGATGTCCCTGTTTCCTGCAATAATGGCAGGTATTGCCCCCAGCTGTAGCTCTTAATCCATGCAGTGCAGAGCATGTTTTGGGGCCTGATATAAAACTCCATTTACTTTGGCAGCATTGTCTTGTGTGAAGAGGGTACAGTGGGCCTCACCTCTAGCATTTGCACCTGTAGAGCGGGCTGTGAGACACAGCTGCTGGTGCTTTCTTCCTTTAGACTGGGCGCAGTGTGTGGAAGGGGAACATGAGCCTGTGTTCAATGTGAAGGCAATAAGGTGTGCTGAATGGGACGTCCCACCAGTGCTGGGTGTATTTTTTCACCTGTGCTTACTAGCAAAGCACATGGTTGCTGCACTACATGGTGGCCACTGCTTTGCTATCCAGGAGGGAGAGCTTTGCCCAGTGCCCACCCTCCGCTGGCTCTGCTCCTTTAACAGTTATGATCCCAGTACAGAAGTACCTTTGAGAAGTGCTTATTCAAGCTGTACAGACAGTGTGTATATGGTAACCAGTACCTACTCTGACACTATCACATTTAGTTGTGATGTAGGTTTTGTAGACCGTTTCCAGTACTTCGCTTGTCAAGGGGTCCATGGGCTGGAGGCGTAGGGAAGCTGGGGGATCTGCTTGACACAGTGTAGAGGGACCCTGCGCTGCCAGATGAGAGCTGTCACTGCCTCCCGCTGCTGTAAGGGCTCAGTACACTTGGTGTAGTGTCTCTGTGTTAGGGGGTGAATATTTGGCCTTGGGACCACAAAACATGAAATCTTACATCTCTCCAGAACTCTGGTCCTGGCTTTAGTGAGAAAGGTGGGCATTGAAACTAAGGCAAAACCTTCCAAAGTGAGACTGCGTTTGAATTTTATCCCAGATTTGTTCCTGCTCTGTTCCTTCCTGTGTGGGGCACAGCAAGTATCTGATCATGACGTCAGGGCCTCTGTACTCATGGGTCTGTAATATGCTGGAGCTCTGTGTCTAGAGCAGGAGTTTGTTTATTACCTTGAGATCAAGCCTGAATCTCAATTTCCAGCTCTCCGAGAACCTTGATACATTGCTGGCTATTGAAATTCAGGTGCTGCACAATGACGAAATACAGTCTGAATGGAAGCAACTTGTGCAGCACACGATGCTCCTGCAGACAAACTGCATTTGGGGGGCAGATGAGCAATGGTTAGGAATGAAGTGGCTGGGCTGGAGCTTAGGGGCAAGTTGCAAGTCTTGTGACAGAACAAGAGGCAAGAGGTAGAAGGTTTATAACTAGTAGGCAGATCACCTTTAGGCTTTGGGGGTTGTGTGCTCCTGGGGTTTCACCCAGCATGGGCCAAGTATAGTGAGATAAATCAAATGGTGCTTTCTTCCTTTTGAACCTGTGCTCTGTCTTCCACTCAGATTCCCAATGGGCTTTCCAACTGCTTAGTTAGCCCCAAGGTCTAATCACCACACCCAGAGATTGGTATGTATCAGATTGTTGGTCTTTATTTAGAGGAAGGAAGGGTCTTGCACAAGAGCATAGAAATCCATTGCAGAAGTAGCAACAAAAATCAAGTCCTGTCCCAGTGCTACTAAATTGTAAGCTCTACTTCTAATCGGATGGTATACAAAGTCTGTACTGTGTGTTCTCTCAGCTCTTACCTACACTCCTCCCTGCAGCTCTGACTGAACTCTTGAATCTCAGTTTCCTGCTCTAAACCACCAAACTAACTTTTCCATTCTTCTGAACTGACTGTAGCGCTTAGAAATCCTTTTTGGAGCTGCCTGATTTACCCAGTAGCTAGACTGCCTTAAATGTATTGTCATTGTCAATGCATCACTGTCAAGCTTAGATTTCCAGTCCTGCTCCACAGCAAACATTGAATAACCGTCTTCAGAAACATCACCTCCAAAGCGAATGGCAGGATGGAGATAGCCATTTCTGTTTGTTGTCTTCTAGGACTAAATAATTGTTGCCTTACACTGTGGTCCAGCATAATTCCACTTAGGTCCTCATAACAGACCTTCGCATCCATGTTTCAGTTATGTTCTTCACTTATGATAAAATACAATGTGACCAGATATAAATTTGGGATGCTTCTTTCCCTGTTTTGTCTTGGAGGCAGTGTTGTGAGGTATTGTGACCTGATCATAAATGAAAAGGAATGAGGAAAGAAATACCGATGCTCTGTGCAGAGGGGTGAGAGGCAGATGCACAAGGACTAATAAAGTAAAACTGGAAAGATTTGCATGGAGAGCCTATGTTAATTTTACAGGACATCTTATCCATTTTTCTCAGTCCATACCTACTGCTTCCCTGCTACCTGCAGTATGCCAGCTGGCAGGAGGAAGCAAAGGGGGAAATGCCATCTCTGAGCTCCCTGGTCCCCCAGGCAAGGCAAGAAAGGACAGGTGGCATCCATCCCACAGACATGGAGCAAGACTGGCAGCAAGAGGAATGCTGCTAATGTCTGAAATGCTCCCACTCTCAGCCCTGGACTTCAGGGAACAGGCCAGGTTGTAAGGGATGCAGCACAAGGGATGATGACATGCCTGGAGGACACATTGTGCCTGAAGGCCCAGCACTGCAGTCAGCCCCTTGGATGGACAGGTTTCTCCCAATACTTAGAGCAGTATTGCTTTTATCTGAAATGTGTTCTAATAAGTAGTGCTGGGCTTTCTAAGAGGCATCATCAGCCAGCTGTGGTCCCAGAGTACGTGTGTGTACAAATGAGTGAGCAAATATACAGCGTATACAGACTGATGGCGGTGGGAATATCTGGGCACTACAGCCTGTCCCTGGATCAGCGGGGAGAATGTGGTTCCTGGGTGACCGTCTCTGTGTTTGATTGCAGGGAATATTGAATACAGCTGCCCGGCCACCAATGAATGTGAGATCACGAAACGGAGGCGCAAGTCCTGTCAGGCCTGTCGCTTCATGAAATGCCTCAAAGTGGGGATGCTAAAAGAAGGTAAGACAGAGTCAGACTGAGAATTGTTCTCTGTCCCAACAGCACCTGGGACTCCAGGCCTTGCAGGAACTCCTAGGCTAACTACACACTTGCCCTCTCTGGCTTTCTGAAGGTATCTTCTTACAGGCTTTGTAAAAGAGTCAGGATCAGGGCAGTGATCAAGAGGGCAGTCCAGAGAGGAGAGTCGTTCTAGTCAGCACCCTCATGCTAGGATATTACTTCTAGCACTTGCAAATTTGATAAATAATAATTTGATAAATTTTGCAGTGTTGGGGAGGAGAGGCTCTTGCATGATCATGACTGGGTTGGCTGGGCTTTGTAAGGGAAGGATGGAGTTAATGCAGAGCTATGGCAGAGTGTGCAACGAAGGTTTGCCCATATTCACACTCAGGAGACTTTGTGAAGATGGTGGGTAGCACAGGTTTGTCTGGGAGCTGTGGGTCCCCTGCCCTGCATGCTCAACCTGCGTTGTTCTCAGCCTATTGATCTGTTCAGCGCTCTCTGAGCAGTGTTCAGCTTCTCTCTTGTGCTGCTTTTCCTCCCCCCGCCCCCCTCCCCAATCCTTATCCATTCAAGGTGAACCACAGGGAATTCAGTGGCAATTAAACACATTCTTATGGATTGACTTTAAAGCTTTGTTTCCCTTGGGTCCCTCTGGGAAAGGCAGTGAGCAGAGGAGGGGGAAGGAAGGAGAAGTGTTGCATGTAACCCTCTGCATTGCTGTACCTAGCAGAGCATGGTACCCTTGGTTTAACCACAAGAGCAGCTGGCTGTGGTCTGAGCAAGTCCTGTATGCTGGAGCCAAGATGCCAGCCCGCACCTTGCTTCCAGGTCATACCATCACAGCAGCTGATGATGAATTGTACAATGTCACTTGAGCGTGTATTGCTTTGCGCTAGGGCGCTCTCATTTCTTGAGAGGCAAGTTGATGGCAGCCAGTGTTGTTAAGAATGTAGATTAGATGTTAAACCCTGTTCTGTTCTTTGATGGACGTGTAGTTTCTGTGGTTAAATATCTTCCTGCTAGAGCACACCAGTTACCAAGGGGAGGAGATGCAGACTTGTGTAGTCTGGCCCTCCCTGACCTAGGTGTAGAGGTGGTAGACTTGGAGGATCTTGATCCACTGCTGGGAGGGAGGCACCTACTTTTGGAGTTAGTAGAGGGACCACTGGAAACCTGCTTCTCTGCATGTGGTAGTTCGGGGAGGGGATATATCCCCTTACCCACGCGCCAGTCCACACTAGTGATGCTGGCTTTAGTGGGAGCACAGATTGGTAATGCACTCTAGCCTGCTCATATGAATCCCATAAAAAAAAACCCTTAAAAGCCTGATGTGGCTCCAGTCACGCTGCAGAGCAGCAGCATGGGTCCAGGCTCACTGGCTGCCTGTGTCTGTGCTGCCCTGCATCCAGGCAGCTGAGCCTCTTGGAGCTGGCAGCTGGGGGAGCAGAGTCACAGGAGCCGGTGCTGGCGTGTCTCACTGTGTGGCCAGGGCATGCTCTGCTTCCAATTCTGGGAGCTCCACACAGTCCAGAGCAGGGTCCTGTGAAGGGTTTTGTGGCTTAGCCTCCAAGTTGTGTGAAGACAATTAACTGCTTCCAGACCAGAGTTAGGCTGGAAAGCAATTTAGGTTCATTCCCACCATGCTGTGCCTGAACTCCTTAACCCCTATGCAATACTACTCATGGCAGACTGAAATTTGACTCTAAGGCTGCTTTTGTGCTGAAGTGTATTTAGTTATTCATATAGGGATTGATTCAGCATCATTAAAGCCGCTGGGGAAGGGTGGTTTGCTACTGATGTTAGTGTATCTGTGATCCTGCCCATAATATTTAGAGCTGTGGAATATACAGTATAAAGATTTATTGATGGTAATGGGATGCAAGAACACAAGACAATATCAAGAGGAGCAGAGGGGACTACACTAGCAATCTGCAAATAGGACTCCTGTGTTGCAGCATAGAGTGGTCAAGTGATGCTGGGCAGGCATCTTTTTTTCTCTTTCTTTTGCTTAGTTTCCCGAGCTGAGAAATAAGGGTCATACTGCTTTGCTTTGCAAAAGGATTGTGAGGACCAACTAGTTAAGTTTATGTGAAGCCTGGTGGAAGCACAAAGTATTAGTACACAGAATTCAATCAATACACATCTTTCAAAGCAAAATCCAAAAAGGGAGAAAAATGGTTTTACAGTCTTTGGTCTCCACAGAGCCAGGAGTTTCTGGAAAGAATAAATCCATAATTGTTTGACTTGCTCAAAAATGCAGAATTGACAAGGGATTTTGGATTAGAAAAGGTTCATTGGTCTTTTCCATCTCTGATCTGTCATCCTATTAGCTCATCCATCCCTTTTCTTTGCCAGGGCAGGAGTGTTCCCAGCTGTACATTTCTAGTCGTTTAACTGTTTTTAAAAATCCCTCATGTCTTGGTTTCCTCAGCGAGCCTATTCTGCAGTCTCCAAGTACTCATTAGGACAAGATGTGTCTTGATACTTGAGCTATGTTTTTTTTCCTTTCGGTAGTTCCCCTTCCTACTTTGCCTCAGTGTACCTCTCTCTTCTTCCTTGGGTTCATCCATGGCAGAAGGTTGCTAAGCCAGGTTCTTTCTCCTGCTTGATTACCAGGAGTTTGGGGAAAAACAGTCTTGTGGTTAAAGGCAAGATCTAGAAACCAGTTCTTCTCTTGACAGGTTTCTCCTTGACGTCCTTGGCACTGGGCTGGTAACTTAGTGGGGACGTTTCTGGGTAAAGAAACTGTCCTTCCTTTGAAGAAGAAGAAGAGTATGGTATTCCATTAGTACCTAATTAAGGGCTTCATGATTTCTTCTCTGCCTTATGCTTGAAATGCTCAGCTTGATGCTGCAAGAGAGACTTAGGCCCTCCCCTTGGGGAGTGCATATGAGCGTCACCAGGCGCCTTCTCTCATCCCTACATGGGCTGCAGCTAAGCAAATAGCTGTGAATGTAGCCCTTTAAGATCTGGGGAGACTGCCCCTCACACAGAAGTGCACGTTATTCAGGCAATGCCGAGTGAATGAGGATCAGGGCAGGAAGAGAGCCGATGGAGCAATCAATAGGTGTCTCAGATATCCAGGTCACTTTCTTTAAGAGAGCTCCGATCAATGCATTGCAACAAGGGAACTGCACGGACACCAGAACTTTGCTGTCTCAGGTTCTCCTGGTGTGACGCTGCAGGGCAGGCAAGACTTGCTAGGGAAAGCATCAGGCAGAAAGCTCTGCCCACGGAGCCCAACTGGCTCAGATGTCTGAAGTGTTGGCCTGTCTGGCTGCCTGTCTCTCGCTTTCCCCTTCCATCTGGAGCGTGCCCCAGAGAGCATTAATTAGCCCCTCACTAGCAGGCTCAGGCAGGAAGCTGCTGAATCTGGAGTCCAGGATTCCAGTGGACTCCAGTCCCAGTGCCCCTGTGGAGAGGCACCATCCCCAGAAACCCTGTGGTCTGCTGCTCTTGGCCTTGCCGAAGCACCAGCCTGAAGGCCGTGGGAGACGGGGCATCTTCACAGCTTCGTCCAGTAGAAGTGCATGTCCCCCTGCTCTGCAAAAATCGGGGAAACCTGAGCAACCTGTGATACTGCTGTCCCCAAATGGAGAAGATGATATCTACATACATGCCTGGCCAGTGGGGATGGCCAGTGAAGGAAAGCATGCCCTGCAGCTTGCAGAGGAGAGGCATTGTTTGGAGCTGAGCATCCCTGTCTTTGGCCACCCCATTGCCTCTCTTTGCTCCCAGCACTGTCTGTTTTGTGGCCACAGTGACCAAAGTGTAGCTTTTTCACTCTGGGCTCTACAAAGTAGATCTAGGTCTCTCTGGCTCTCTAGAATGATGGATAGAGAAATTTCAGCAGTTTGGCAGCTCTCTCTTAAAACCTCAATATACCTTGTCAGTTTTGGGAAGAATGTACCCTTGCCATTCACGCTCTAGCCACCCATGGCCTTTCTGTTCTACAGCAATTTGTTTGTCTTCAAGAGGTAGATGTAATTTCAGATGACACATGGCTTGTGTAAGTGGGCTCAGAGGTTTGATTTTGGACATTGGCTGGTTAAACATGACCTCACAGCCTTGCCCTCCACACCTGATGATGTCTACCTCCTCCTGCCCCGAGCAGTACAGGTGGATAGGGACTGGGGGTTTGTGGTCAGTTCATAACACTTCGTCTCTGCTACTCTTTCCTCCTTATGCTGTTCCCCTGCTCCAGTGTGGGGTCCCTCCCATGGAATGCAGTCCTTCATGAACTTCTCCAATGTGAGTCCTTCCCATAGGCTGTAATTCTTCAAGAACTGCTCCAGCATGGGTCCTTTCCACAGGGTACAGTCCTTAAGAACAAACTGCTCCAGTGTGGGTCCCCCAACGGGCCACAGTTCCTCCCAGCAAACCTGCTCCTGCATGGGCTCCTCTCCACAGGCCACAGCTCCTACCAAGAGCCTGCTCTGGCATGGTCTCTCCACAAGCTGCAGCTTCCTTCAGGGCATGTCCACCTGCTCCAGCGTGGGGTCCTCCATGGGCTGTAGGGTGGGTATTTGCACTACTGTGGTCCTCCACGGGCTGCAAGGGGATAACTTGCTTTACCATGTTCTTCTCCACTGGCTGCAGGGGAATCTCTGCTATGGTGCCTGGAGCACCTCCCCCCTCCTTCATCTCTGACTTTGGTATCTGCAGGGTTGTTTCTCTTGCATTTTCTCACTCCTCTCAGCCGCTGTGCAGTGTTTTTTGCCCTTTCTTGAATATATTATCACAGAGGCACCACCAGCATCGCTGATGGGCTCAGCTTTGGCCAGTGGTGGGTCTGTTTTGGAGCCATCTGGAGCTGGCTGTGTCTGATGTGGGGGCAGTTTCTGGTGTCTTCTCACAGAAGCCACCCCTGCAGCCCCCCACTACCAAAACCTTGCCACATAAACCCAGTACAGTCAGTTCATGAAAGGGAAATGTTCTGAGATCATGGAAAGAGGGATGGGGATCACAGGTGAGGTGCTATGGGACGTAAAGGCCTCTCATTACAGAACTCATCTTTGGGTGGAAATGACAGACAGGCAAGCGGAGGAGAGGCAATACTGGACATACCAAACCGTACCATACCAAACAAAGCAGGCTGGCTGTTGTCTGGGCATTTGGTCCTTTACTGTTGCGGAAGCCCTGCAGAATTTTTTCTTCAATGGATTCCCACTTGTATTGTTTCTAAAGCTGTGTTGTTCTCTGCTCTGTTCCCTGTTCTGTGCTGGCGCATCTGCAGAGACCCAGATGGAGCATAAACAGTTCTGAAAAGGAAGGAAAGCTGGGTCACTAATGCTTTCATGAAGTGCATGCATGTGCAATCATGTGTCGCATCAGACAGGGACAAACCAAACAGCAAAGAAAAGAACTGCCTAAAAAATCTAAGCCAAGCACTGAGATGTCGTCCATTATTCCACCAGCCATTGAGTCTTGTTTTCCTTCTCAGTAGGAATAATGTGTATTATGTTGCTGAAGATCGGTTGTCTTCTGCTCCCTGCCAGTGTTGAGACTTGTCTCATCGGAGTCCTGCTCATGACTGAGGCCCAGGAGTAACTTTCTGAGATGTGTGAGTGGCTTCTGTCCAGTTTCTTGCAGACATCACTGGCTGGCTTCCAAGGAAGAGGGCAAAGACTGAAAGGGCCCTGGGGATGTGTCCTGTGGTAGACCAGGTATACCTTATTTCAGAAAGTAGAAGATATTTCTGGAGTCCCCCAGACCTACATGCATTTCTTGTGATAAAAGCAGGAGTGGGAATTCCCAGGATAGGAAACTTGCCCTGAACGAGGTGCTTTGCCCCACTCTGAACGTCTTTGAAGGCAAGTTGTCCTCTGGCCTGGCCTCCTGGCTCTGAGGAGTCACCCAGCAGCTGTTTCTTGTGTGGTGGGGGTGAAGTCTACAAATGCAAGGAAGGAAGGTAGAGGAAGATAGTCTTGATCTGGGTGCAGAAAAGGGAGGCTCTTTAACAGCAAGACAGAGGTTAGGCAATTAGCCAGGAAAGGCATATGATTTATCTACATGATGCTGTTTCTTCCCAGAAGTGTATCTGCTGTTGTGTAGTAATCCCAGGTACAACCATTCCTTTCCCAGGCTTTGCTCCTTTGCTCCTAATGGATTTTACATAAGAAATGCTAGAGATCGTGTTAAAATTCAACAGGGCACCCAAATTCCTTGTTACAAATCCCCCAAGCTCTTGAACTCCTATCTGTCTAATCTAATTTCTGATGTAGTAATTGCTGGAATGTGTGGATACCAACACTGCAGGGCCAGGTAGTGAAATATGAATGAGAAGTGAACAGAGGAGAGCTACAAAGTTCATTCAGCTCATCTTCCTCTTAATTGTTCCCCTTTCCCTCCTCTCCCCGGTGTCTTTGGGAATACCCTGCCTCCCAGGAACTTGCAACAACCTGATAATCCTTGTGCTGCCTAAGTGCCTGCATCTCTGTGAATGTTGGAGGTAGTCCCCGCTTCAGAGGTGGTGAGCCTCGAATCTCCAGATTTCAGAAGTGGCTGTCTCTTAGATCCATGCTACTCCTGTTCAAGACCCTGGCTGATTAGGAGACGCTGTAGCCAGTGGAACTTTCCTAGTGTTTACTCCTGACTCTGCTGTTTCCCTTACCAGCTGCAGCCAGTGGCTGATGTTGTAAATGTTTCCCAAGGAAACAAATCTGTCACCTTGGGCAAGCCTGGCTCTGTGATGTTATAAATTGGGTGCAGTCGTCTAGTATCTAAACAAGAGATTCCAAGCACTGGCAATCTCAAACTACTTCCACTTAGTAACTTTGCCTTCATCCTTCACTAAAATCCAGATAACTGAATCAACAGCAGAGCTCCTTTTCAGCAACGTAACCAAATGGAGGATGTTTCATTTCTGTTTTCAAGTGAAAGAATCTCTCAATGGAGCAGTGTTTCCAGCAACCTCTCCCTCCTGCCCCCATCCCTACTTCCAGACCATGTGTTCTCAAAAAGATATTTGATTTCAGTGAAAGCTCAGCTGACATCCCTGCAATATGCTCGGGTTCTTGCTTTGTGCTTCCTGGGAAGGATGAGGGCTCCTCCGGGGATTCTGGGTAATTGGGTTAGTGGCCAGCTCATGTCAGGAAATTAAAAGGCAGCCCTGATCAGGTTGCTGCTGCATGCGATTTAATGGCTTTGTATTTATAGAGTATTCTGCCTCCAGCCGGTGCCAGAAATATCACTATTGGAGGCATCCAAATGAAAAAAGAGAATGAAAAATGATTTTTCTTTCTCTAAAATACCTCTGTGTTTAAAAACAGACGGGCAACCCCGTGTCCTTTGAAACAGGATCTCCAGGTGCAGTGAGTGGCATCTTGATGTCTATATCATCCTCAGCCAACTATTTTCCAAGGCATGAATCGAGCATTTGCAATCCGGCTGGAGCTGAGCTGGGTGATGGCGTGACAGAGAGCATGTGCTGCCTTTGGCAGGGCGATGGTAATTCTCCAAAGAGGAGGTTTCCAGTGGATGGGCTGTCCACAAAGTGCACATTGGGCTGATGGCACTCGGTATCTGTTTTCTGGCCGTAAGATTAGTGCATCCAGGACCCTCCCACACCTTCTGCCATATCCAATGGATTATGAATCTGTTTAGTTTGGTTCTTCCCATTCATTCTGAATTATTAATCTGCCTATGTTCTTGCCATACCTAACTAAATCTCCATTCTATCAAACATGAAGTTCAGGCTCCATCAATGTACATCTGTATGGGTTCAGAGCAGCATCACCTCTACACAAGTTTATGGTAAACACTTTGTGCCTTCTGTCACCAGAAATTGTGCTTAGTGTTCTTACAACATGTACAGAAAAGAGGAAGCTGATAAAAGCTGCAACCATCCAGGGATGTTTAGACCCCAGCCATTGTGCTACAAGCTTTTAGGCAGTTCTGACAACACGATAGGCAAGATCCTCTGAGGTGAGCAGGAGTGGGGTGGGACTGAATGTATATTCCACTGCTCTACAGTAATTTAAGGCATGTGCATCAACATTTTCACAGCCTCTGGTGACCTGCGCTCACCAGTGACTCAGCTTTGCCGCGATTTTCAATTCCTTCCCCTGACTCACCTTCAAAGACTGTGCCAGCCCTTGGGCTGCAGGGTATCCTGAGAGGGTCTTTACTCAGAATTGCCTGGCACAGCTGTTCTAATTTAAGAATTAAATAATAAGTGTATACTAGTTCTTAGTGTTGGAAAAGCCACTGCTGAGGTGAGGACTTCAGGAGAGACTTCAAGGCTGCAAGGCCCAAGCAGAGTTGCTCTAAGGGTGCCAAAGCAGCCGCAACGCTGTGTTGGTGGGTCTAACTCCCTCACCTCTGTGGATCTCCGTCACAAGCAGGCCTCTCTCCCTGCAGTGGTGGGGGCCTCTCCACTGTGCCATGTATCCAAAAATTTGGTTCTTGGTCCATGCTTATGCTCCTCTACCTTTTCCAAAAGGCTCATATGCTCTACATAAATAGACTAAGACACAAAACTGGGCTAGAGAAAGCATTGGTTTGACCCTGAAGGGGTTCCCTTGGTAGTCAATGGAGAGAAGCATCTGTCATTGCTTCTCCTCAGGTAAGTGTCTGGCTGGTGAGATGAATGTGGAGGTGCCTGCTTGTCTCTGTTGCCTGTCAGGGGAGCTCAGATGCACAGAAGGGAGCTATCAAAGTCTGAAGTAAGGTGAGTTAAATCACACCCAGGGCTGTAGGTTCCTCTAGGCAGCAAACACCCCTTTGAGGATTTAGCTCTGAGCACTACCTCTTGGAAAGTCAGTGGGGCTGGGGCTTTGTCAGCGTTTAGGTCCTCTTGTGAAAGGCATCCTCAATCTTTTCCTGGCAGGCACGTGCCTGCATCTGTTCCTTTCACACAGTGCCCCTCAGCCTGCTGCTAGGCAGGCATTGCTGCCATGGGTGACATAGCCAATAGACCTGCTGTCCTGCTTCAGACTGTTTAGAGGGTTGGGAAGGGAAGCAATCAAAGGAGAACATTTGCATGGACCATGAACACAGGGTGAGTGTGTGGGGGTTATTACAGAGAGCTGAACAAGGTACTGAGGTATTCTTTCTTCCCATCTGCCCTTGGAGCCCTTGTTAATTCCTGACTTTCCAGGGTGATTGGGGGGCAAGGTGAGAGGGGCTCAGCATAGGAAGGAAGCTGTACATTTGAGAGACAACAATGGCTAATGCTGCAGAGACACCTCTGCAGAGCTGGCAGCCATGCAGCTGGCACTGGCGGAGGAGAAGGGTTGGTTTGCAAGCTGTGTGGGTTACGCCAGATCCTGTATGCTTTGGACCAACCACCTGGGATGTGCTGCTTGTGTTTCTGTGTGCGAGGAGCAAGGACGCCTTGTGTCACTGCTCCAAGGCATGTAACAGCCTCTGGTGCCAGGTATCATCAGGCATCATAGGGCTAACCTGTTCCTCTGGGTCCAGGGACTCTTTAGCCAGACAGACAGCAAAGGAGCTTTCCTAGCCACTAACATATCCCTGAAAACATCAAAGGTGGAGCAGGCTGCAACATCCTGCCTGAACTGATCTAATCTCTCTGTAGGCCCTTGTAACACAGGAGATGGATTTTTCAACTCCACTGCCCCCCTCGCCAGGCTAGTTCCCCACCCTCCCATTGCAAGTGTCACTCCCAGGCTTGCTGACCTGCACCATGCTGGTCGCTGGGTTTTTCTGGCCATACGGACCTGCAACCTTCAAGTTGCTTTCCTGTGTTTCAAATGAGTTGGGTAATTGCACCAGTCACCTACCAGGAGATTTTCTAGGGGCTGGCCTCTTTTTGCAGCAGTATAAGAGCCTAATGGTATAAAGGGGTCTTTTCCCCTTCCCGTGCTGGAATCGAGAGTAATAAAAGAGAGCCTAGTCAGGTTGCAGCCTCTCCACTCTCGTTAGAAGAGATGCCTTTCCCTATAGTCTACTTCTTTCCCCATTCTAGCAAGCCTAACTTTTATGGTCATCACTGCTCTCCATTTCCTTGATAGGCCTCCTCCTGGCTCACTCAGCCCATCGCCACATCCTATGGTCTCTCCTGAAGTTTAGAGCAAAAGGGAAGAGGGAAATTCTGTAGGAAACACCTTGGGCACAACCCTTCTCCCTTCCTTTCTTCTCTGCTCTTAGCCTATGCCTTCCAGCTTCCTTGGGCAGTGCCAATCTACGTGCTTTAGACTGCCGCTCCCAGGTACAGGGGCATCTCTGTTAGCTGTAGGGTACAACCCCAGCTCAGACCCTGGGAGAGCAAGCAGGCTGCATTGGTGCAGGCACTGCAGCTCAAGGATTAGGTGGGCAGTGGGCACAGGACCTGGCTGGTGTATTGGGGAAGCTCAGCAAAAGCAGCCCCGCGGGCATTGCTCCCTGGCCAGCACTTGCCCTGTGTTCCCTTTGGTTGTGTTCTTCTTGGTCTAGATGCATGTTGTGCCATGCAAACCCTATAGCTTGGCTCCTCCGTTAGCTCTTTTGGCAACATAGATCTTTCTGTTCCTATCAATTCATGGGCATGTGATAGGACTCGATGGAAAGTGAGGTGAGGCTAGTAATTTGACACGACAGCTGATATTGGGCCTAGACTGCATTTCCCACTGGCCACAGCTTAGCTTCACAGAGCTTTTAAGAGTATTTTTAGTCCCTAGAAAATAAAAGAGAAACTAAACCGGACTGTGTGCTGTCGCCTCTGCATACTCGGCTATTTTTACTTCCGACAGACTCGGCCTGGGTCCAGCTTTTAAAAAAAGCTGGAATTATTTTACTTCCATTAAGAAAAAAACCCCAAAGCCTGATGTTATCAAGTCAGCAAGGGGACATCTGATCCCAAAGTTGTCGGGCAGACGTCTCTCCGAGGGGCATGTCAGAGAAATGCAGGGAGCTTGAACAGATCAGCAGATCAGCTCTCCCACTGCAGAGGCTTGGTGCTGGCACAGACTTCTCTGCAAGAGCGCTTGGAACACGAGTGGCACCCACAGGACGCTTGGAAAACTGACATCCCTACCCCAGGCAGCATGCTGAGCCGAAAAGTCCTGCAGAAGTCCTGGCCCTGCCCGCCTCCCTGCTAGGTCCGAGGGGGCTCAGGCAGGCTGGGGAGCTGAGAGCGTGCTGCCGGTGAGCTGGGACTCAGTCCCTATGGCGGACACCGGGGTCAGCTCCACACCTAGGTCAGACGGGGTGGCAGGGCTCTTATGCAGGGTGCCTCAAAAGATAAGAAGATTCAATGAACGGCGGCACTTCCTTGCAACACAGGGGAGTGGGAGGAGCGGGGATGTTTCCAGCACAGCTAGCCTTCATTTGTGAAGAAGCAGCTGCCAGAAAGGTAGGTTATCAAGGGGTGGTACTTCCCAAACTTTGCCCTGTACTGTTGCATCTCACATTGTGTATGTAAGCTCTTCCTTCTTTGCTGCTCTAGCAGCCCCTCCTTGCTGATACTGTCAAGAAGGGGCGTCCAGGAGTGCCTATGGTGGTCACAGTTTTGTAGGATGAGTGCCTTCTCTCCTGGGAACTGGCCAGTTGGGATCCACGTGAGAAATGGGCTTGTGCAGGAGGAAGGCAACTGCTTTCTCTTGCTGCTGCCTTGTTGTCAGGCTGTGGCACCAAATCCTTTGTAAGAGTCTTCAGTTCAGACCAGCTGCGTCTTGTAAGTGGCCACTGCACCTTGCAGTTAAAGCTCAGGTGGCTGCATGTTTGGTGTGAAATCTGCCCTAGGGATTACAGTGTATGTACCGCTAGCCTTGCTCCAGCCCTCTCTCTGTCTCTCATCTCCCTTCTCCTTATACTCTCTCACTTCCATTCATACCTCAGTTTACACCCCCCTCCATTTCTTCTCTGCTCAGTGCTTTCCTTCATGGTGCTTCTCTGAGCTCACCCACTGCACCTCCCCACTCCATTTTAATGTCCTTTAGCGTCCCTCTCAGAGCTGCATTGTGACCAGCCTGCCTGTCTTGAAGTCAACCACCGAGGAAATCAAAGTAGAACAGCAGGCATTAACAAGCCACCTGAATACCACAGCTCAGTACCGGGTCCTGATTTTTGGCCATGCCCTTTCCTGCCATCTAGATATCCCCCATTAGGCTGTCAGGTCTTTGGGGAAGGGATTTTGCCATGATGCTTATGTCTGGAGTGTCACAGTCAGGGACTCAGGGGTTGAAATGCTTTTGTTTGCTGTAGCACCTGCAGGTCGCTGCACTCGGCGACTGGTGCTGGGATGCGCTACGTAGGGGTCAGCCTATTCACTGGCTCTGCGGCTGGAACAATGACGACAGGGTAGAATAGCGGCTCTGCAAATGCTGATTGAAAAAATTTGCCTCAAGGAGTGTCACACAGGATGGGGAACAAGAGGAGGACAAACACTTGTTCAAAATTAACAAGCCAAAGTCCTTGGGCAAACAGACCTCTATCTGCTCAGTGAGGGAAGGAGGGATGGAGGGTAAATCTCTCTGCGTCTCTCTTATCTTTTTTTAATGCACTTAAGTCCTTTGTGTCCTTATAATCTGATTGAGGGTCCCTAATACTGCTGCAACCTGTGCAGCCATCCCTCTGCCAAGCACTGGAGGATGGCATGCTTCTCCTTGGGAGAAGGAAACGAGCGCCTTCCCTCATTTCCTCCCTACCCGTCCCAGTCCCCCCTCCCCAAACTGCACGGCAAAAGCATCCTGGAGGGCTGTGTTGGTTTCTCCTGGGCTGAGAACGGCGTCTCCCTGCACCAATGACATCGTGGCCACTGGTGTGAGGGAATGGACCCCACTGTGACCCTACTTCTGCGAGTCTCCTGGGGAGCTGTGATTCAGGCCTGCAGCCTGTTCTGGATTCCTCCATAATCTTTGAACAGTGTATTCCTGACCCTTTTAATTTTCACACCAGGTTACTTGGTTTACTGGCAGTTCCTGAAATTTGTGTCTCTCCCTCCTCTCCTGGCTTATAGGTAGGTGTCATTCATTCAGCGGAGCATGGAACAGAGGTCTTCTTTCTTAGGAAACCAGGGCACATTTATAGAGGGAAGGAAATCATGGACGGAAATGAAAGTTTCCTCCTTCATCCAGAACTTTATTAGAGCTGTTCCTCAGATAATCTCATGTTTGGGATTCCCTGGCTGCCCTTTCCGAAATCACCCTCTGGAACATTTTGGGGCTCCTGGGAAGGAGCCTTGCTTACAGGCTGCCTGCTGCTGGGAATGGAGGTAAAAGAAGCAATGGGCAACATTTTCAGAAACACTACCATGTAATGGAGGAGAAAGGTGGTACTTATGCTTAGGGATGTCAATGAATTCTCCACACAGAGTCAGAAATAGAAAATGGGGCAGCAGAAGGAAACTGCTCGGTTTGACCTGAGTTCATCTCTTTGGCTTCATGTCTTTCTCTCCGTCTTCCAATGTCTGCCATCCTCCCATAGCAGCCACTTGCAGCAGCAGTTCCTTTGCTCTGGAGAGCTCGAGGCCTGCTCGTTCCTGCTTCTGATCAATGGGAGCAGCAGGACTCTTAAAAGGAAGCAGCTGTTTAGCATTAATAATGTTATGCCTATGAGCCTCTGTCCTCAGACACCATGGCTTACAGGTAATGTCACCTAGACCTCCACGTGGGTGTTGCTAGTGCCAGAGAGATTTTGCTGTCAGACTGTAAAACTGCTGTTGGCCTGGTTGGTGTCGGTTATTCTTGCTGTTGTGGGGCTGTTGGTACTGTCTGTCAGTCAAGCTGGTTAGGGTGCTCCAGCTGTGAAGAGTATCAGGATCTAGATGTTGTGGCAAGATGTGTGGTGCAAGCGGGGCTGGTGCGAGCATTACAGCAAAAGCTTTCTCTTTTCCATGACATAGCAAGCAAACGTGGCGTTGAAATGCACAGTGTAAGTGACAGACGTGTGCCTCTCTCTAGGACAGAATATTTGTCAGCAGACTGCAGGTTTTTTCAGGTGTACAAGTTGTTCAAAAAGCATCACTTCAAAACTGATTTGGAGTGTTTGCTTTTAGCTGCTTGTGTTTATGCAGTGGATTGATTGCAAAATATTAACGGCTCGATGTGATTAGTAAGTGTATCACATAATTAGTTCCTGTGATCAGACTAGATAAACTCATGTGTGTTTCTAAGGAACTACTTGTATAGTGTAAACTCAAATTGTTATTCTATTTGAATGCTGCTACCTTTACCTTAAAAGATTTTTTTTTTTTTCTGCGATAGCTGTTTCTCCCAGCAAGAGTGAATTACCCCAATTTCACAAGAACTGATTACCAGAGACCATATGGCTGGCCAGAAATAACTGACAATTGAACAAATATCTATGGCTTTTTTCACGATTCATTTTTAACATTGTATTTTGTACTGATACAACAGTTCAGCTGCTGTTCCTGGTCTGTTGATGCTGCTATGTCTTTTTGCATGGTGACAGTCACTGGTGTTTCCCAGTCACTGGGAACTGTTTTCAATGTGCTACTTGCAGTTTGATTCACTGTATTTTGAAAGAGCTGCAACAAATTCTTCAGTGTCTCTCTACTTCAGCTTTATCATTGCTTTATTGTAGTAGAGGTTGTTTCTAGTTATTTGGGTTCTACTTTTATTACAGATGCCTTACTTCATCAAGGATGAAACATCTATGTTGAATTCATAGTTCATAATCTATTTGCTACAGGTCACTTTTCAAATATAAACAGTGAGAGGTCACAGAACATTTAACTTCTCATTTTTAAGAACAATCTAAAAGCTTATTTTTATAACTGCAGGTTTGATTGACATTTAAAGTCTTTCTTTTTTAAAAGCAAGATCATCTAGAGGGCATTGAGGTCTGAAGCTTTTCATTTGCCCATCAGATTGATGGTGATTCAAGAGTTTGAATGGGTTAATTTCTGTCTTCATTAATGTTTTGAATAAAAGTAAAGCTCACAGCAGCATGGTTAGAGCTGGAGGCAGTCTAGCTGGTATTACAGGGATTGCTGGGTTCAGCTGAGATCTCAAGTGTTTGGGAGAAGGAAGCTCCCTGGAGTGTGGGGAATGTCTTACTTAGCAAATTTTAGCGTCTGCATGTCAAGGTTCCCTGTGGCACTAAGGAATCATGAGGATTTATCTTGTTTTACCTGCAGGTGTTCGTCTGGATCGAGTCCGCGGAGGCCGTCAGAAATACAAGAGGAGACTGGATTCTGAGAGCAGCACTTACCTAAGCCTACAGATCCCTCCCCCAGCTAAAAAGCCACGTACGTATTGGTCTTGAATTGTGGTCCTCTGAGCAACCACTATGTTTCTTTTTGTTGGTCTCCCAAAATATACAATGGAGCAGTTGCCACTTCTGATTCCCGTCTCAGTCACCAGCACTAAGATTTTTTTTTTCTTATGATCGTAGTGCAGAGGTAGATAGGTACGCCTAAGGTACAGCTCAGGTGCTGTATTCATTGTACCTAGGGTTAAATACTAGACCTTTCCTAGGAGATTATGTAAATCAATTCAGTGGTATTCAATCTTTTCCTGTATCCAAGCTATGTTAACAAAACTAGTCCCATGCTGATTTCTCTCTTCCATACTACCCATAGTTCTCTCAACTTTTCCACATCCCACCAACTGATTATTCATGCCTCCTGCTCCCCTTGTTGGGCCTACCTGAGACAATGGCTGGCAACCTTACAGTAGCTTCCTGCTTTTGTCATCGCTGTACAGAGCTGGGTTTGCATAGGCAGATCACTACAGCTTGTGTAGCTGCAGTGCAGTCTTCTCCTGTTGTGACCAAAACCATTTCTGAGGTCCTATGGCCTCTATAGTCATGTCTTATCCCAGAAAGGTCCTTCTAGAAAGGGCTGTTATGAGTCTTTATTGTTATATGTCATGAGAGATACAATAACAACTTCTTCTTTGAAATGTGCAGTGACTAAGATCGTCTCCCACTTGCTGGTGGCTGAGCCAGAGAAGATTTATGCCATGCCTGATCCAACCATGCCAGAGAGTGACATCAAAGCCCTGACAACCCTCTGTGACCTGGCAGACAGGGAACTGGTGGTGATCATTGGCTGGGCAAAGCACATCCCAGGTAAACAGGAGGAATTACAAGGATGTAAGCATGAATAGCAAAGGGAGCTATTATTTATCATTGTGCTTATCAGTTTTGTCTTCAACCAGGATTTTTACATATAGTGATGGGTGGAAATCACTGTCACAGAAAACCGCTTGTGGTAGGTTCTCAGTGGTAACAAACTCCAATATAGCCTACGGCGTAGGTGCATAAATTGATGACTGTCTGTGTGTGTGCCCTGGGATTATGCAGAAGGCTTTGAGATGATACGATAAAGTTCTCGGTTGTACCTGGCGTTGAGTGGCACAGTGAAAGATCTTGGGAAACAGCCCTTGGGATGGTACAGTGGACTTCAGTGATTTTGCACTGCGTCAACATGACCTAGGTCTGTTGTGTGTACGGATGAATAAATGTTATGGCAGTGACTGGACTTTACTGCTAATGACAAGGCAGGCACCCACCCTGTCTGTAGTGGGCATTCTTGCCCAGACTCAGGAAAGCTTTTGTCATACTGGATTCATCACAGAACAAGTCCCACTGGGATGTGGTACATACTCACTGTTGTCAGTGAATCTCCAGGCTTCTATGCTGACAAATAATGAGGACACCTTATTGGCAATGAGGGTGCCTGCGTGATTGAGTGACATAGCAAGTGTCTCACACCTGCAAGTAGGATGGACCCAGGCTGAAGGAGCAGAGATGGCCCTCAAGGGGGTTCTAGGGACAAAGATTTGGACTGGGAAGGGAAAATGCCCCCTCTCTCTAATTCCCCACACCCCCCCAAAAAAGGTAGTTGGATTTGGCTGTGGAAAACGTTGGCCAGGGAACTTAGGGCATGTCCTTGGCGTTTACGTGGCTGCTTTCCAAAGACTGCTTCAGACACTCACTATGAACAGCTCACCACATCTATCAACAGCTCTCTACAGCTATCTCCTGCCTTCTGTCCCCCTTCCTTGTGTCAGGAGAATATCTGAGGCTCAGCTATAGGATCACAGGATTTAACCCATATTGCACGTTGTCTGTGTCTTCCACTGCATGGGTCTGTGTTCTCTGGTTTCGCTTCTTGGCTTTAAGTTCTTCCTCGTTTGGTGAGGCATCTTAGCACGAGTGATCAGACAGTTTAGTTCTCCCATGTATTTTGCTTCTCATTGTAGCTCCTCTTTTGGCTTTTTGGTGGCTGCTTCTCTTTTTCAGAGGGAGTTATTTCTCCTGTGACTCAAGAGTTTGTGGTTTCCTGGGCTATATTGAATATGGACTGTTATGTGGCAGGACTATAAAGTCTGGAGAAACTTTTTCAGGACAGTGTTTCTGAGTAGAGGTTAATCTCAGTGGTGCCCTTCTTACACGAGATCTGCAATACCTGCAGGGATTACCCCTGTCACTAGTGCTGGAATCCATCTGGGGCTGATTCATCACAAATGGGGTTACAGTGGTGATTAGGGAACTCAGCCTGGATTGCTCTACTAACCCAGTACTTGGGGTGTTAACAAGAATCGTTTTAATGCAATGCAATTAGCTGCTACAGCTGCCCAGTGAGGTGCTGTTCTATGTTCTTTTAACCTTGGCTATTTCTGTTCGTGCAGGGTGCCCTGCTGTAGTTCCCTAGCTTGTGGCTGTGGGATGAGCGTGGGATGCAGAGCATTCCTACAGAGTTTTCCAGCCTGCCATAGTGATATTATCCCAGAACAGGAGTATAGTAGAGATTACTCCTGCACTGTGAAAGGGGCTTTTCCTCTCCTTTCTGACAGGCAGGACATGCCTGCCATCATCTCAATTTTCTCTGCATATTTTCCTTTCCTATCAAAGGCCCTGCAACATGTTAACAACCATCAGCCTAGCACAGCTCAGAGCAGGAGCAGTATTATAACAGGACTGTGTGTACAGCAGAGAGCTCAGGGATTGTTACACAAGGGAGCAGGACCAAGAAACAAACGTAATAAAAGACAATTCATAAAAATGTAACAAAACGCCCTATAGTTATGAAACAAGTATGAAACATACTGAGTTAGGGAGCAAGGGGGCAGAGCAGGGCAGGGCCAGGAGGCTGCCAGGTGTCTAGATTTTCCATGCCCTGTATTTCTGCCTTCCAAGGATTTTGAGCAAAACAGGACATTGCTTCCTGTGTGCATGAACTCTTGGACGGAGAGAGATGGAGAAAGGAACAAAAGTCACATATTCCTGCCTTGTGTTCCCACTGGAATTGGTAAAGAACAGTGTGACGTTGAAGTCATATGAACCCTTCAGGATCCCAGGTGTTGGCACAAACTTCTACTTCACAGTGTTAGCAAATAAAATCAGTTAAGTTTAAAGACACTCTCCTATGATAACAAGAAAGCATGATTTAATGGTGTTTAGCAAATGTTATTAGCTCAATAGCCTTATTAGCCATTAGCTCAAAAGCCACGCTTAGCCATTGTGGAGTTGTCTCCTTCTGTATGAGGCCCCCTCCCCACTACTCACCCTCCCCCCTGTGCTAATTGTCTTTGAACAACATCTACCTTTTCTGCGTGCCTTGATGCAGGGAGACAAGACTTCTCTTGAGGGGTGACGACAAAGGCTCTCCCAGGATAGCTGTTGTGCTGTTCTCACTAGGAAGACGATAGGACTAGCACAGAATGAAATATGGCAAGTGGAGTGACAGCAGCTGTGTCTGGAGTGGCCTCAGATCCTATAATTACATCTCCCTTTATTACCTCTGCTAATAGCCCTCCAGGATGACAGAAATGATAATAAATTAACAGATTATGAACTCCACTTGCCACAAATTATGTGACTTTTTTTTTTAATTCTGGGAGCTCCCACTGCCAAACCACTGAAATAAAAAAAAAAAAAAAATCACAAAAAATAAAAACCCTGAATGTCACATCAGCTATTGCAAATGAAGCAGCTTTTCTCAGCCTGCATCTGGGAAGGAGGGAAATGTGCATATGCAGCTCCATGCTAGAGACAGAGGCTCCTCTTTTGGGAGCCTAGGGATGGCAGTGGAGCATTCAGCACCATTCAGGATAAGACCTGAGAAAAGCAGCAAGAAACAGATCACTAAGGGTACTTCTGGATGCTGTACCATCGAACAGCTCAGGAATGCAAAAGGGCTGGATTCTAGCAATTCCTGGGAGCTGTAAGATGGCGAGGCAGTTGAATTTCACAACTAGAGGTTCTCCAGTGTTGTAAACCTATAATAGCAAGCCTGTGATTTTGGCCAGGTGAAATTAGCATTCACCTTCCTGATCTCAAGTTTTATAGCATGGGAGACCCCAGGTTATATGATCTTCCCTTGTCTGTGCAGACTGCAGTGACACAGGCACAGTCCTCCAGCCCTTGCATTCTATGTGTGTAGACGCTGGAGGAAAAGAGTCCCGATTCTGTCAGACGTTTCATGTCCAGGCTTGGCATCTCAGCACTCCCTCCCTGATGCCCGCCTGCCAGAACTGGAGTTGTTGGCTACCTTGGAGTGCTTCTGGCAGGGGGCTTTCCCAGGTGGGTAGGGCAATTGCAGCTGGCTCTTCTGTTCTCTTTGGCACACGGTAAAGCATGGTCTCTCCTGTGCAATTCCCACCTGCCATAACTGCCACTGGGAAAGAGCGATTAACAGAGATGCTGGATCTACAGGCTACTGCTAGGGTTAAGTCATTTTTTCTACCTTATTCTCTAGCATAAAAGTGTGAGCCATGTCTGTCCTGAAATCTCTCACTCTACTACATTACTGTTTCTCAATCTTTAACAAATTTCGTTGGCAGACCACAGTGAGGCGATGGCATAAACCCTTTTGTAATCCAGATGGGGAATGAAGATGCAAAGAAAGAGGCCACATGACTGATCCAGAAACTGGACTTAAGGCAGCAGCCTAAATGCTGGGCTGTCCTCCATGGCCAGAGCTAGGAGAGGGGTGACCAAAGGAGAGATTCCAGGGGCTGGAGACTGTGACAGTGGCTGTGCATAGCACCATTACCCCTGTCTCAGGGCTAATTTCATCAGTTTCCTGTGCAGCAAGCAGAAGACCTGGGGAAACAGGATCCCAAGCCTTCAAGCTGCATCAGCCTGCACTTGACTCAGTCAGGAGGGCTGCCTTCAGGAGCAGCACAGTACTGACTGCAGGAGGTAAGGGGCAGAAGGGTGAGGCAAAGGATGAGGCACCCTGAAGTACTCACAGCCTGAGCAAGGGGTGGGATTCACCAGGTGCAGGGCTACATGGAGCACAGGCTGTGCTGTACAGGAATCAGTCTCAGAGTCATGGAGCTGTATTTGCAGTTCTTCTCTCCAGTAGCCTGGACTCCTCTTTAGCTGTTCCCTCTGGCACTCCTCCCCAATGGTTTATTGATTCTTCCCTCCCACCCACTGCTCCCCTCAGACCTTGCACACACAACACGTGACAGCTGATTGGTATCTGTTAATTAATGTGGCCTGGGGCCTCTTTTCTATTCAGTGGCCTGATAAGGGAAATTGGATGTCCAAGGGCTGCCAGGCCATTATCACCCTTTGCTTCCCCTGGCAACACAAACACAAAACATGGCGTAGTGATAAATAAATACCACTAACCCACCCTTCTGCCTTCCCTTCCCCAGTTGAGATAGTGCAGATAGAAAAAGAGAACCCACAGTCAGTCAATATAGCAATCATCAGCTCTTTTGTTAATTGCCAACTTGATAACAAGAGAAATCAAATGATCATCATGGTGGCTGGCTACCTAGGCCCCGATGCGGGGCCAAGAACTGTGAGCAGGGAGGGCTGTGGGATAAAGGAGTCCCGCTGAGCTTAGCACGCAGCCAGGGGGACTGGGGGGCTCCTGGACAGAGGCTAAAGAGCTCACAGGCCTCTTGGTGAGCCCCAAGGCTTAATAAGCATCTGGGGAGAAAACTAGCAGGGGAGGCTGGTGGAGCATTGCCCCCCAGCTGAGGGGTGCCTGGGTGTCCCATTCTCTCACAGCCCTGGGAACCTTCAGCTGCAAGGACCTGCCAAAAAGCACAGTCCCTGCCTGTCAGTGGTGGGAGGAGCCCAATTGGGACCAACACACTGTGCTCAGCATCCCTGTCTGTAATGGTTGTTGCACAGTGCCCGTCTGCCAGGATCTTTCATGGTCTGGCCTTCAAGGGTACCTGGTACAGAGCACATAACAGACACGGCTTTCCTTCCCGTGCACTTTTTTTTCCCCCTCGGGGCAGACAGTGCCTCTGTGTTTCAGCCTCTCCACTGTCTCAAGTGGGCTCTGGGGCTGTCAGGAGGGGTCTATCTCCAGACAGTGATTGCTCTTTCTGTATGTGAGGAGAATGACTTTGTTCACTGCTGGGTGCTGGTTCCATTGCTACTGGGTTTGGCTGTGATTTAAGTACTTGTATGGCACCATAAAAGTAGTTTTGACACTGGGTAGGGCTGTTGGCTGTGGGGTTAAGAAAGCTGATGGTGTGGAGCTGAGGGAGTGATGAGGAATAGAAGAGGATTCAGTTCACAAACATGTTCAGCTTTTGAATACATTTCAGTGCTCTGTTGTGGCAGGACCTTTTCTCATGTTGGCCAAAATGAGAGATTGTGGTATGCTTGTAATTCAGGCCTGCGTCATTCCCTCCTATCCGATCAGAAGCCCTCTTTTCTGCCTTCTGGAGCTCTTCTCTGCTCTTGGGTCAGCTGGCGCAGACTAAATAGGCTGCAGTACAAAACTACAGAGGAATAACGAGCAGGACAACGTGATACAAAACAGTTGCTGCTATAGAAGAAACAGAGATCATTGAAAAGAGGTTATCATTAATGTTGGGTTGCCATAAATGCAGTCAGAGCATCAGGACTCCTGTTTGAGGCTGTGGGTTGGCATGGGAGCAAAGAGAAGGGTAAGGTCCACGTGTGCTGATTGCCACAGAGACAGGGTCACTTTAGTAAGCTTGGGTTTTTTGGTTTTTTTTTTAAAGCAGCAGGCCAATTGGGGAGAGTATTTGCAGTGGATCCCAGGGAAACTAAGGACCCCAGGCTCCTAGAGGCTTTGCTGCACACCCACTTGACCCTGCTTGTCTTTTGCCCTGTCAGGGTTCTCCAACCTCTCGCTTGGGGACCAGATGAGCCTCCTGCAGAGCGCCTGGATGGAAATCCTCATCCTGGGCATTGTGTACCGCTCCCTGCCATATGAGGACAAGCTTGTCTATGCTGAGGACTACATCATGGATGAAGAGCACTCTCGTCTGACGGGGCTGCTGGAGCTCTACCTGGCCATCCTACAACTTGTGCGCCGCTACAAGAAGCTCAAGGTGGAAAAGGAGGAGTTTGTCACGCTCAAAGCTCTGGCCCTCGCCAACTCAGGTACATCCCTGGCCCAGCCAGCCTCACGATCAGGGAGTCAAGGCCCACTCTGGGCTGGGAGGAAACTAGAGCCTACTGCCAGAGACTGTGTTCTGCCTGTGTCATGCAACATCATGCACCATCCTTAAAGCTCCTCTCTGTCCACAGAGCAGGACCTAAGCTGGAGAGCAGGGAGAAGTGAGGCTTGCTGCTGCTAGAGGCCCAGTTGTGCTCTGGCCCTGTATTAGGGAGTGGAGCCAGGCAGGGGTGGGCTGGCTGCTGGTTTCTGGCAGTAAAAGAAAGGCTGTGGAGCCCTTCTCCACTAGCAAGCTGACTCCAGTGCCTTGAGTTCAGAAAAGGGGAGGTGCACCATGGCTGCATCCACCTCAGTAGTGTTGGGCAGTTACGGCAAACATGGAATTTCAAATCCCACAAAAAGCTGTTGGACTGGGGCTGCTTGGTCCTGTCCTGGAGCTGTTCAGTGACCACAGACACTGAATCCCCCTTTAACTGGGAGACTGTGGATCTGGATGGTAGAGAGTAAGACATGCTGGCAGAAGCCTGATGTTGCCTGTTCTGTTTATTCTCGTGAAGAGGATGAGAAAGGCCAGGGCCCTCAGCCCAGTGCCTTCCATCTCAGTCTGGGGAGGGCTGCAGCCCTCAGTCCAGCAGGCTGTGGGAGATGCAAGAGGTGCTGTGTGCTGCACTGATGTTGCACAAAAGCCAGACGCGTATTTGCTCACTAGTCGCTTCCGAAAGGGAAGCTGCTAAAGCTACTGTGTGACGAGGGCTCCCTCTACATCCCTTGAGTCTCATTGTCTCACATCAGATCTTGCTGAACTGCAGGTCACAGAATTCACCCTTGCAGCCCAGCAGTGAGTGCAATATCTGTGTTTGGCTAAAGCCACCTTCCAGAAAGACACCCAGTGTGAAGCTGAAGGGATCAAAAGAGGGGGAATCTACTTCTTTTGTCGTAGCTGACTCTAATAATTAATCGTTCTCTCAGTTTAAAAAAAAAAAAGGCACCATATCTTTAACGTCGGTTTGCTTGAGTTCAGCCTCCAGATACTGGTCTTTGTTGAGCTGTGTCCTATGACCCCAGGTCTTTTTACACCTGACAGCTTGACACGATCAAGTTCCTGTTCCATAGTTGCATTCCTTGGCTATAGATATATTACTTCAAGTGTAAGCAAGTGGTCCAGAATGCTGTGAGACTGCCCTGTCCTCGCCGTTTTACACTATTCTGTTCCTCTTTGCCATCCATACTTCTTAGAAGCAGCAATTTAAAAGAAAAAAAGAAAAATTACTTACAGCTCATTGATAAAAATGTTGAGTAGCATCTGGTTTTTTACTGATCCCTGTGGATTTCCACTAGAAAACTCCTCCTTCAGGGATGATTCACCACAGATAGCTACTTTGAGGTCTGTCATCTAGCCAGTTACTAATCAATTGAAAGTGTGCTTTATTGATATTGCATAGTGCTAATTTTTTAATGAGAATGTCCTGTGGTGCTAAGCCAAGTGCCTTATAAAAGCCCAAGTCTATTATATCTATGCAGTTAACTTTATCAACCAAACTTGTAATCTCATCAGAGAGTGAAATCAGGTTTGTTTGACAAGACCTCTATTCCAAAGTATCGTGTTGACTGGCAGTAGTTATAATACCATCCTATAAGTCTTAATTGAATGTCACTTTTTTTTTCCCTTTATTTTGCCCTGGTTCACGTCAGGCTAGCATGGAAATTATCAGATAAGGCCTAGGAAAATATGTGCATCATTAGAACTTTTCCAGTCATCTTGAAATTCTCAAAAATACCAAGACTTGTTAATCATTAATCTGCCCTAGATGGGCCTCAGCCAGCAATTTTAGAACTCTTACACCCAAGTTATTCAGCTCTGCTGATTTCTGTAAAGTTTGTCCCTAACAGATGTCTAACGTCTTCTTGCATAAACAACAGACTAAGAAGTCTTCATCATCTTCATATAACACAGGTACATAATGCTGCTTCTTTCTAAACAGGATAGAAATACTCACTGAGGACTTTTGTCTCCTCTGCACTGCTATTAATAGTTTAATCATCTCCAGGTGAAAAGACAAGCCCCTACAAATGGTCATTTTTCTTCTATTTCTTAAATATTTATAAAACTTTTTTATTGTCCTTAGCCCTTCCAGCCATGGGTTTTCCTCCTGTGTCCTTCACTTCCCTTATCGATTTTCTACACTTCATAACTTCTGATTCATATAAATTGCTATCTAGTTCCCTTTTTCAATTTCTCATATATTGCTTTTTTAGCTCTAATTGCTGCCTTCACTTTGCCACTGAACCAGGATGGGCAGATGGCCAAGGCTGGCCTCTCTCAATTGTGGGACGGTGGCTTTTGGCGATGTAATCAACTCTTGTTAAAGAACCTGCCTGCTGTCTACCAGGAAGGTCACAGGATTAAACAGGGAGAAGGGCTCCTCAGAGAGGCTGAAGTGCCAAGGTAGTGGTGTGACAGGGTGACAAGTGCCACAGCGGCACATTTATCTGGCCCATGCTATGAGCAGAGACAGTGCAGGACCTGAGCCTTGGTGCTGTCAAGTTCCTCACCGTGCAACAGAAGCACTCTGCTGATGGTGTAGATGCACTTGGCAGTGTTAGGTTAACGGTTGGACTCGATGATCTTAAGGGTCTTTTCCAACCTTGACGATTCTATGATTCTGTGATTCTATGTTGCTCAGTTGTGCTGTCAGGACTAAGCCCGGGGTAGTCCCTTATGGGACAGTCTGTATCAGGAGTGGAGAAACACTGAGCAAAGACAGAGCAGACCAACCAACACTCACCAGCTGCTTTGGGGTTCTGCTTCCAGTGCCGTGGAGTAAAGAAACCAAGGTGAGGGTCAGGAAGCACAGGCCAAAACATGGTCCCAGTTGGATGGGAAAAGCCATTCTGACTTCACCGGTTTCTCCTAGTGCAGCTAGAAGTGCAGCTATGTAGGAGGATAATCCACAAAAATCCTGCTTTGTTATTCGTATTGAAACATATGAAAGTAAAGCATGAGATCTCATTTTTCATGTAATTAAAGCCTCTCGCAACACACACATAAGGAAGCTAGAATAGGGCAAGTGTGTTCTTCTAATGTAACCTTCACTTTCAACCTTCACATTCTTTTAATAGAAGTTATTTTTCTTTATGTATTTTTGACATGGAGTAAACTTGCAGGGCCTGCATGTACGTGCTTGCATGCAAACAGCTGAGTCCTAAAATGGTAGGAATGCAGACTACCTCTGGGCCAGGCCTCAGCTCCCTTGGGTCAGAGACAAGGTTTAAAGCTGAGTGCTTAGATGAGCACCTGTGCTGCCTAGACCTGCTTTCTGCCTTGCTTCCCATATAGATAAATTCCTGAATTTCCCTTATCCATGCTGGGTGTACTTGCTCATGCAACCCAGCATCTAGGGACTTTCTTCTCTTCCATGCAGCCCTGTGTATATTGACCCTTTGTTTCTAGGAATTAAAACAAATGAAAACAGAAGTGGGAGCTTGCTCACTCTTCACTAGAGGAGAAGCTGACAATAGGCTGACCTTGCCAGAGCTGTGGCTAATCTCCGAGTCCTCAGTGTAACTCACCAAGGACACACCTGCTGGGACTGGCAAAGATTATTCAAGCGAACTCTGTCTTTAGTAAGTGGATTTTAGAGAGCCGAGAAATGAATTCTTAATGTCCAGAGCAGCAGGCAGGTCCCAACAATATGCTCACCCATTCTTTGACAGAGTAGGGGTGGTGTAGACTTAACTTGTTACCCTTCAGAGCCAGCCGTCCCTTCTTAGGCATTCCTAGGTCCTCTCTCCTCAGGAATACAAATTGATCAACCTGTGTGTTGAAGAGCGCTCCAGGTTAGCATTCAGCACATGTTCAGTTAAGGACATCCCAGACTGGCCAAACCTTATTTCCCCTTTTTTTCCCCCATGCATTTTAGTGCTGAGATGGAGTTAACGAGGTCTGGATCTAGCAAGGGGATGTGTAGCTAATGGGTCCTGTGAGGACCCTGCTCCTCCTGCTCGTGTCAGAAGCTGCAAGGAAAGAGTTAGGTAGGAGGCAGTGGGCCTTGTCCATTCTCACACCTGCGCTGTACCCCATGCCAGCAGTGCTGGAGAAGGGCTCCTGACATGAAGCCTGACTTCTAGGCCAGCTGACCCTCAGGGACATGGTCAGGCAGCCTCCCTCCACCTCAGTGCTCTGACAGCTGTAAAAATTCATAGCTATTGATTTTGTAATTAACAGTTTATCAATGCCATCGACACCAGCTCACTGATGGATTGCAAGGAAATTAATCGTGCAATGTTATTTTATTTTTCGCAGTCAGCTGCCAATTTTGAGCTTCTTTCAGCAAAGAGTGGGGGGGTGGGGCAGGCTTTGATCTTTATTTCCCCGATTCCTCTCCCTGTATACATCTAGTTATTTAGTGCTGTTAAAGTCTCGTCACCTTACAGAAGTCAGGTGGCAGAAGGGCACAGCTTTGGCATTCTGTCTACTGTACAGCAGCATCAGAACCCAAAACCAGAGCACCCGCTTTGACCTGAAGCATGGCTCATTGCCTGGTGCTTCTAGCACCCGCCAGGATCTGCAAACTGTGATGGGCTGCAATTACTTCTCCCCCGTGTGCCCCTAGCCAGAAGAACATTAAACAGAAAGGCTGCAGGACCTATCTCTCCAAGCTCCGGCTCTTCATGCTTCCAGTCTCCAAAATGACCTCTGCAACTTGGCAGGAAACAGATCCCACTCCTCCTGGATGGTGCATGGAAATTTTCTGGGGATGCTACCTGGCTGGGAGAAGTTGCCAGACTGACTTGGCAACATGCTTCTCCCTCCCAACTTTCCAGAATCAACCTCTGTGGCTGGCTCAGGTCACTGTGATGACCTACCAGCCCTTCTCTGAGCTTCTTTGCCTGGTCTCTTGGATACAAAAAGCAAATGCAGCAAGAACAATCCTTCCTCAGTAGGCTTCTTGGAAATACAACCCTTTAATATCCTCTAATTAGTGCATTCCTTCTAAACAGCTTCTTAAACAGCTTTCTTGCTAGACATGATATTTTCCCAACTGTTGTAATACTTTGTAAATCATGCATCATAAATAGCATTTACTGTACATGTATCTTATGAAATTCACAGTCTCTAATTTGTGTTGCATTCTCCATAGAGATGACACATATTTCTAGAGAGATTTTGGCACTTCAGCCAGCTTTCCTCCCCTTCACTGCTGTCACTCTGAGGAACCCATGTCCTCACATTTGTGTTGTATGTGTGTGGGCTGAGCCAGAGCACTGCCACACTGCAAAGCCCAGCTGCAGTGGCAGGTGCTGCAACTACATGTGTGCATGTGTGCTTGCCGTAGCGTCCCTTTGCTGCTGCTTCTGGATTCATTGCCCTGTGGCAGGAATCTTTATCAATGGGTTCAGTATTGATTAAAAGTCTCTGAACAATGAAGACAAGGGAACAATGTCTCCAGCTCTGTCAGGGTTGTAAGAAAGAAGCAAGTATCAGCAAGAGGAAAAGGAGAAAAACCTTCAGTGAGGCTGTGCCTGGTTAGCTTCATTAATCTAACCTCTCGCTCTATGGCACTGCCCTCTGTGACCATGACTTACCCACAAGTTTAGCAGCCTGTGTTCAACTCAGGTTCCCCAGCTTGACCCTGGACTGGGTCACTACCAGCTACCTTTGCCTCAGAGACACACCAAGGGGCTTGCTAGCCTCGCAAACCCTGCTAGCCCCTCCGGCAGCTTGTAGAAATCTAACTGGCAGCCTAAGGGAAGAGGCCTTGCAGGAGGTGTGGGTTTCCTTTACTGAAGCAGAAAGCTCCCTGAGCAGCTGCTGGCAGTCTCTGAGAACAGGGGCATGTGCGCAAAGGTGGGGCTGGCAACACCCCTGGGCACACTGGTTGTGACCTACTGGGGCTTTTCTGTCTTGCTGACACCCTGAGCAGCTGCATGGCAATTAGGCAGTTTAGACAGATGAAGCGCTATAGCAGTGTTAATTATTCTTAATGAGATTGCTCCCAAGCGGCAGCACAGCAGCTGCTGCCCCTTGCAGGGTGACTCTCCCCATAAGGAGCATGGAGGGCAAGTGAATGTGCAAGTCACAAAGGCCCCCGGCTGACCCCTGCGCAGCCTTGGGGTGGCTGGCAAAATGGGCAGCACACGGGGCGCAACGTGTCACCTACCCCGGCAGGCTTCCCGTCCCTGCACTGCTAGGGCCAACTCGCTGGGCTGATGCTGAACTTCACAGCAGCAGCACCAACACCTGCCAACAAGGTGGTTCTTTTCCCTTAAGAAACGAAACAAAACAACACCCCACCCCACCCCCCCAAAAAAACAAACAAAAAAGAAAAACGAAAAAGAAGAAAAGGAAAGAAAGCATCTTTAGCTTCAGGACCATAAAGGATTTCCTTCCTCATGTCTGATTTGTGTGTTTGCTGTCTTTTCTCCCTCCCCCCAGACTCCATGCACATAGAGGACATGGATGCAGTGCAGAAACTCCAGGACCTTCTCCACGAAGCCCTGCAGGACTACGAGCTGAGTCAGCGCAACGAGGAGCCCCGGCGAGCAGGCAAGCTGCTCCTGACCTTGCCCCTCCTGCGGCAGACGGCCGCCAAAGCTGTGCAGCACTTCTACAGCATCAAACTGCAGGGCAAGGTTCCCATGCATAAACTCTTCCTAGAAATGCTAGAGGCAAAGGTCTGACAGCCCCAGCGCCAGCCGACAGTGGCCGGGGAACAAACTAGAAACAAAGATGCAGACAACGGAGCAATCCAAACAGCAGCAGCAGCCACCGCCGGCTTTTATCTCCAATCATTTATTATGGAAGAATTATTTAATGTCTATCTGTCGGCGTGACTGCAGAATCTCATGTACAGGAGGGGGGAAACTCTTTTAATCAGTCACCTGTTTCTCTTTTTTTCGTTTGTTTTCTCTGTGGGAAATACCAGAATATGCTCTTGCACTTGTTGAGGCGGTCATCGGGGCTCAGCCCCTCTGAGCAGTGATGCTCTCAGCGCTGTCCAGGCCGCCTGCTCCCCAGCTCCCTCTGCCAGCGCTGGAGGGGGCGTGGGGACAGAAGCAGGAAGAGAGGAAGAATAGAGTCAATATAAACTTTATCTGCTGGTGTTGTGAGGGGTCAGATAGAAAGGGAAGCAGCCAGGGTCCTTCTTTTTGTCACCTTTCTGGCTCTAACCATAGAGCAGATGCTCCTTTGGAGAAGAGTGCTGCTGGACCTCTCCTGATCAAAACAGCTGCCTCCCAGGCTCCTCTAGCGACAGCTAACACTTGTACATACAGGCCCCACTTCTTACCGGGAAAGATGCTCCTAACTGTGTAAGATATTCTGCGACCTTGTACAGTGTGTCATTACGCCTGGCTAGTCCCTCCCATGTACAATCCCCACAGGCCCCTGAAGAGGTAGGATGTATGACCTGAGAGAATGCAAGTCTCCTTGCCCAGATGGCAAGAAAAAAAAAGAGCCCGATGTTATGCTTCAGTGCTCAGTTGACTTGATAATCTCTGCATCCTCTCCTATGTGGTGCTAACTACAATTCTTCCACACTTTTCACCCCGTAGTGTATCAAACCTGCCTCTTCAGCTCAGCTGAGTGCCATTCCTCACTTGTTCCTTGTGGCAGAGAACACAAGGCTTTGTCTGCATGGTTACTGCCCAAATATAAATACACCCCAAACCAGGGCTTTCCTAGACTTCATTAAAGTGATAGCTCTTCGCCTCCACAGAGACTTAGGCTTATTGCCAAATGCTAGTTAGGAATCAAGGGCACTGCTTCTCGGAGGAGGCAGCTCTTGAGCCCAAGAGATTGCTTTTTTGTGGCAGCCTAGGGAAATAAATTAGAGGGTGGCGTGAAACCCCCAATATCTCAACTACTGTCTTCCCCTGCCTCATCCCATTATCCTCAACAGCAGCAAAAGAGCTAGCATAGATTATACCTGGGCCTGGTAAGAGGTTCTCTCGCTGATGGGAAAGCAAATACCTGACCTTGAGGTGGTGGGAGAAAAAGTGGGGGAATGTTTATTTACTCCCTCTCATATAACCAGGTTCCTGCTGTCTCCACGCCCTGGTTTAGATCTGCTGCGTAAGCCACAACTGCTGCATTCCCAGTAGCCAGAGGGGAATGTGGGTGACTGACAAAACTGGCTGTTGGCATTCTCTGAGATTTTATTTTCTAGGTCACTTTTAGTTCAGAGCCAGCCCAAGCTGATGAAACCTGAATGTATTGTCTGTTTTGTGGTCAGTGGCGTGGCAGTAGAGGTGAGAAAAAGCTTCTGATCTACATTTGAGACACCACTAGCTGCACTGCCTCTCTTCCCCTCAAGCCTCCATCCCTCCCTGGCTAGCCCAGGAGAAGGGTGGTGTGGCAGAGCAGTAACTTGCCCCCAGCAGGAAGCCTTCCAAAGCAGCATTGGGGCATGCGATCAGGGAGACACTGGGTGCTTGTTTTCTGCTGGAGCAGAATGTGTCGCAGCGGGGCTGTCAGTGCTGCAGAGCAGTGCCCGGGCTAGCTGAGAGACTGGGTGCGCTAACTCATGCTGGCCTCGCAGCTCTTGTAGCCAGCCCACTCCTGGTACTTGAGTTAGTTCAATTCCGTCTCCTTTTGAGTTTGCCCAGCACTACACAGTCATAGCTACTCTCACTCATTTTGTACTCACTTGATAAAGGAATTCAGTCTTGCTTCAGGTACAGTAGTAAACCAACGGAGACCTAAGGGGCAGAAGGCACGTGGGAGCTGGGACTGCTTGGGTGCTCACAGCAGTAGCGATTACACAGTGGCCTTGTGCTTTGAACAGATACTTGTGCTTCTCTCCCCAGCTCCCTCCCAGAGGCAGCTGGGGAGAAAATGAGAAGCTTTTGGTTGCACTCATGATCCCTGTACCCATCTGTGACTGAGAGGGACCAAAGTGAAATGCACGCCACCGCTATAGAGCCAGCTTGCCATGTGCTGCACCCTGGCAACTCTTTCTGGCTGTGGCATAAATGCTTTCACAAATGCGCTGGGTTGCGCTATCGCCTGTAAGTTTGACTCACTTGATCACTGTTGCTTCCCTGCTGACTCCCACCCAGCTCAGCCACAGCACATCATTGTCTCCTGACCTGCTGTGAAAAGGTAGCTGTCCCAAAATGGGCTGAAAAGATCCTAAGAAGCAATTCTTACTCTGTTGGATGCTGGCTGGAAAGGTCACTTACTTACAAAAGAAAAAAAAAAAAAAAAAAGAAAAAAAAGAAAGGCTTTTCCAGCTTTGTTGTATTTGGACTTGGGCCTGCTTTCCAGAACAGGGAGGGAGAACTATCTACAGAACATGATTATGGAGAGCTGCTGAGCTAGCTTCTAGCCCGCAGAGACTGCTGGCTATTTAGAGTAGGGCTGTGGTATGGAGGCAACTCCTGCCTTGGCAGAACAATATCAAGATACCAAATGCATTTTTTTTCCAGGACCTTCTTTCGCCATTACAGCTGCATAACCTTGGAGCCCATCTGGATATCCCTCATTGCTTGAAGATAATATGCCTGGAAATGTTTGCATTGCTTCTGAAATAGGATGGGAACTGAACCAGACAGTAATTAGCATATATTAATCTCTTTAAGCAAGGAATGCAAACTCTTCCCCAGGAACTGGGACAGAAACACCTGCCTAGATTTAACCCTTAAAAGGCTTGTACCATCTTATATTGGGAACCAGGTCAGGTCTCTTGGGCCCTTCAGACCAGTGCAGGAATCTTTTCCCATTTATTCTCATCTGCTGTGGATCATAAGTACTATCACGCTGCCACACCTGAGAAGCATGTCCAGCTATGCAGTGAGCTGGCCTTGCAGAGAAGGGTAACATCTTAGTGTAGTCCTCTCAGTGTGCTTTGAAGTAGGAACTGGGGCTTCAGCAACCACTTAGGTCTTTGAATGCTCACAGTCTCTTACAGAAAAGGTCTGGAGATATGGAAGTTGAGACATGAACTAGGAAACGGGTTCTGGGTCGGTGTGCTTTATGCTGTTCATTTCTAAGATACGAGTCACAGAGTCAGTGCCACCCAGCTGTCTTTCTACGTGGGGCAAAAGATGATGGAGCTTGAGCTTTGGGGCACAAACAGGCTCTATCACTTACAGAAAAGCAAAGCTGTAGAGGTAAGTAAGTGTATCAGTGACAGTGAATAAGCATGAAGCCCATGTCCAGCAACTGTGGTAAAAGCAGCTCCACCCCTGATTTGCATGTGCAGATAACAGAAACCACGTACCTGTCAGCTACTGCAAAAGGCAGTTCTTCCCAAGTGACCAGCTCTTCTGTTTTGGGCACATTCTTCTCTGGGAACAGCGGTGTCTGGCCTGTAATGCAAAACAGATTTCATGGGGATCAATTAAAGAAAAGGTAAAATACCACACAGAATTAGGTTTCTGGGGAAACTTGGGCATTACACCTCGCAGCAAAACTGTGAAACTCCCCCACAACAATCAGAACCTTGCAGTATTGCTCATGCTAAGGGGGCATTATTTTTCTCTTTGTAAGCTAAGTCATCTTTTTTTTTTTTAAGCTATTACAAATATATAAAATACAACATGCTGCACCAGAAACATGTAAGCAGCTATTAGAGGGGAAAGTCATTGAGAAAGACCCTAGAATGTAACTTGTTGAGCTTTTATTACCTATCGGAGCTGAGAAAAAGAGCTTCCACTTTGTGTCCACAAGCTATAATCATATGGCCAAAGGCCACTCTGTTGTTCTTGTGGCTGGGTTATGTGGAGAAGCCAGAGAGACAGAGGCTGTGAGAATGATGCAGGGAATTATAGACAGTCAGTGAAATAAACAGTATCTACTTAACTATTATCTGCTCCTTAAAAAAAAAAAAAAAAAAAAAGAAAAAAACCTGTTAAATAAATTGTATTCTTGTGGTACAGGTCATTTCAAACAAAACAAGAAATAAAACACAGAAATGTAAAAACTAACCCAGACAGAGTAATGTTTATTGTTGTGTTTAGGAGCTGCTCCGTTCTGCCCCTCGGGATGCACATAGCCCCACGGAAGAGGCTGGGCTGGGGGAAGGCATGATTGGCGCGTGCTGCCGACGGGGAGGAGAGCCCCAGCCCTCTCACTTAGAAACACTCATTTGGTGTTTTCCCATATCCAGAAAAAGAAATTCTCGGCAAGCTTCTGAGTTTTTGTGAGATTAGCTTTGTTGAGGACTGGTTAGACCGGCACTGTTGTCAGTCTCTGCCACGGACTGGTCTGTTTCTTCCACTCACCCATTTTCTCCACATTCTACACTGTTGCAAGGAATAAACATGAGCTAGCAATGAAAAAGCCTTGAAGTTGTTCCAGTGAAAAACAGAATCTCTAATCATAAAATAGACCACTGGCTGAAACCCAACAGTGACATCATGAGTGTTGCAAGCATTGCAGCAGCTGCCCCGTGCTTATGAAGTGGGTGCAAGTGCTGAAGTCATGGCATTGGCATTGATCTGGTGGTCAGGCGGTGCAGGAGGGCGAGCTCATGTCTGCTTGAGAAAGCAGAAGGAAACGCGCTGTGGTAGTTGGGGCAGAGACGTGAGAAACAAGGACCCCAGGTTTTTATTCTGCTTCTGACTCTATTGAGCGCAGACAGCATCACACCCCGTGTAAGCACTGCCATCTCCATGCGCCTCACTTAGCCAACACTGCTAAGGTCCTTCTTCCAGGCAATGGCGCTCACTGGGATGCTGCGTCCAAACCAGGCAACCAAGAGGCCGCTCAGCCTGCCCTCAGGAGGAGGAGGTGGCTGAATTTGTGGTGGTCAGTAGGAAAGGCGATGGGCTAGAAATGAGCTTGAATGAAAAACCAAGATGAGCACAGAGCTGGAGAGGGAGGTGAAGCAAGGTTTTTGTACACTTACAACAGCTACCCCCAGCCCCACAGTCACCACCACGCTGTGACAGGCTCAATCTTTGAACTAACACAATCCCTTTCCAAAGTTGACATAGGCAGCTCACAGTCTCCCCCACAGCCCACCTGCACCGAGTGCTTAGGCCCTCTGAACATTGCATCCGTTCACAGAAGGTGTGGATTTGGCCACCACAGTAGGACTTTAGAAACGGACTGTACTTCGGGTTAAATATAGCACAGGGGGAGTCAATCTCTGGCTTTGCGAAAGGCAGCAGTTTCAGGGTTCTGAAAAGGTTATGTGGCGCTGGAGCTGCCAGTGTCGAGAGCTCAGTACGGGTAGCCAGAGGACTACAGAGAGCCCGGGCCCCACTGGTCGCTCTTCAAACACCATTCGAGGGACATAAGCTTGCCTCAGTCCCTTACCTCTAAGTGGCAGCTGCCTTCCTTACATTTCCTGGGCACCCTTCTGCTTTGCCTAGGTTTTTCAAGGCTTCCCTTACTTTCCTTACTAGTGTTCACTCACGCTGGAATTAAA
This sequence comes from Platalea leucorodia, assembly GCF_965183815.1. Classification (NCBI taxonomy): domain Eukaryota; kingdom Metazoa; phylum Chordata; class Aves; order Pelecaniformes; family Threskiornithidae; genus Platalea; species Platalea leucorodia. The sequence goes on along the minus strand of NC_138829.1, from coordinate 25,950,357 downwards.
AAAAAAAAAGGGGGGGGGGGGGTATCTTTATAGTAAGCACACTGAGCATTGGGAGAAACTGAGGACAAGCTGAAATTTCCTCTTACAGAAGAGCTTCACAGGAAATACTAGAAAAATATTCTGTTTTCTCTGATTAGCTGGGGAGGGAAGGAGGTTTCTTTACTAACCAATGTTGAGTTCTCTATACACGTGTCTCTCCTGTTTCTCATGTTTAACTGCTGGGATATGTTCTTAAGCTCCAAATGTTAAAACACGATTGCAGTAGTTGTTTGTGGCTACCTGCACACAAAATAAAATGAAAACCAACAAGATTTTTCTCTTTCAGGCTAAGGTATCACACAGGGAATCAAAGCAAATATTAGCTGATGTACAGAAAACTTCAGTGTTCAACTTTCCAGTGACAGAGAGCTGGAGAGGTTGTGCTGCGTGCCTGGCTTTCTTTACAAAGACATTCTCTCCCATTGCAACCGGTTTGAAATGAGACCATGGTAAAACCTGAACACCTGCGCCTGGGGAGCAGGAGGATTAGCCTAGCAGTGTGCTGGGTGCCCAGAAGAGACAGAGGCTGGTAAGCGACTAATGCGAGTTGGGTTTAGAAAGCACAAGGATGGTTGAGCAAAACACAACAGCCCTGATCCAAAACACTGCTGCCAGCCAGCCAAAAACAACAGCCTTGCTCGAAAAGAACTGCAGCCAGCGAGTCTCTTTACATTAGCGCTAATCAGCTCTGAGAGGCCCATCGTGCTTCTGGTCTTTGTGTGCTTCCTTCCACAGGGCTTGGGTGAGGCTAGAAAAGTCTTCAGCTCTAGGAGTAGCAGCATCCAAATAATTATAAGTCGGAGTGAAGTCACAGGAAAGATCAGAACCGGCCAAAGGCTCGAAGCATCTTTTGTAAGAAAAACTGAGAAGACACACAACAGCTACACTGACACATCACAGATTTGCTAAAGACTTCAGTGGTTCACTGAGCGCTTCGTAAATCTCACCAGTCACACGCTGACTGCAACCATCGCTTGGCAGCACGCACAGCACACGCAGAAACAGCTGCATTGGTTCAGGCCACAGGACCGTTCAGGCCAGTGCCCCCGCTCTGCTAAAGTGGCCAGCAGCAGACGACCAGAGAAGAACATAAAAACAGGGCAAGGAGGTATAATTAAGCCTTCCAGTGATTTAAGGATCAAGGACTACCTGAGCTACAGATAAGGTCTTTGCATTGAACAACCCCCAATGATTTTTCTTACATTAATTTCTCCAGTCTCATTTTCAACCACAACAAGCGTTCAGCCCCCGCAGCACCCTGCAGCCATGAGTTCCATGGATCAGTGCGCGAAGAAGCGTCTCCTTTGCCTGTTCTGAACATGCCATCAGCTCATCCTATTTCGTGTTCCTACAGCTTGCATTAGAAGAAAAAACAAACAGTCCCCTGCTCACTTTTCCCTACCATTCACAATCTTCTAGGTCTCTCGATTTCACCCACAGTCATTTCTTTTCAGGGAAGAAGTAGAGCTGCCAGCCTTACCCCTTCACTGGGTACGCACTGCATCAATTAAGTTAGAAAAATATGACCATGAGAAAGGCAAATGGCTGCCTTCCACCACTTGATCTTGATGCTTTAAAGACAAGTACAAAAACCTAGTCCCTATCTGAGATACAAAGACAGATATAAACCTCTCTTTCTGTAGCTATCTACACACAAATGTATATACTCATTGCATTTCTTAGTTATGCTTTCGTTCACAGCACTACTGGAGTTCACATTTACCTTCAAAATAGCTTAGAAACAAGATTAGCCTATTTAAACCATATTTTCCTACCAATAATAACAATAAAAGATCAGAATCCTTCCTCCTTTACATGGATGCAACCTTCTCCCCAAAAGATCTTTTTTCACTTTTTCATCCATCTGAAACAAACAGAGGAAACGAAAAAGGCACCTTGGCCTTTCTCTGATATAATCCTTTTATTATAACACAAATGAGTGTTTTAAAAACAGATTTTAATGCAATCCTTGATGTATTGAATAACAGATTTTTTTTATGTATTCCTTCCTATTGCACAATAAGGAGCTGATTTCTGTTTAGAAATCCCAGCTTGCTTAATTCAGAAATACCAATCTCTTGCTTTTCTAAATGCTTAAAATCAGCACATTGGCCATTCTATAAAAAGTCTCACAATAAAGTGCATTACTTTGATGAATTAAATTATTATACATTTTGTTCTCTGATTTCAAGAATCTGGCATTACATTTTCAATAAGCTTTATCACACATCCTCGACGTAACTGCAGTTGTTGAATAATAAAGGCAGGGCAGTGATCAGATAAGGAGAAGCCAGGACAGAGCAAACTGAAATCACTTTGCCTAAATTGGCAAGAATCAACACAAAACAAGGCTGCATTTAATAGATCAGTTAGAACAAAGCACATAAATCATGTTTTTGAGTGGGGTTAATTTACACCATATGCCAATTAAGTCAAGTGCAATACATAAGTTATGAATAATCTCATTGGAGTGAAAAGTGTTATATTTGGAAGGAAAACGATTTAACTGACGCCAAAATTATAATCACCTTCAATAATTACATTTCCAGCATTGTAAATTTTTTTCCAGCGCGACACTGAAAGCAGTCAATGCTGCAAGTAATTTTCTATTACAATTTACATTATTAAACTCAAACACATTAACCAAACTCTTGTTTATATTTTTTGTCAGTGGTTAATGCTACTACAAATCAATGATCCTTTGGGTCAGCCTTAGGAAGTACAATTTCATCAGATATTTTTTCAATCTAATGAACCCTTGTAACGAAGCCTGGGGTAATCACTTATTTCCCCCATTGTTTTTGTCATTTCCCCCATTGTTTTTCTCATCACATCATAAAAATTCAGCAGTGTCCTAAAGGAGTGATGCTTATGGGAACAGCATTAGCACAGGCATCAGCTTTTTGGGGTGCTATCCCCAGCTCTGCCACTGCCTTGAGCACTTCTAGCTCAGACTCACTTTTTCTAGCTGCAGAAAATCCTAAATCGCTGCTGTTGCTTCTGCGCACTTCTTTCCACCGCAGCTCTATGATTTCTCACGATCAGGCACCTGCTATGATCCAGCCTGTTTCCCTGGTTAATCTTTGACATGTTTTGGTTTCTTCACTACCGCGACAGCCTCTCTTTCTCCAGCCTCCCTCCTCCTGTCCTGTTTCTGGCACACCGCCCGTGTGGGTGGGGAGGCCACCAGTAAATATTCAGTCCCCTGTGGCAGTCGACCACACTGAGCTGCTCCAAACCCCTTGTGGGATAGACTGTTCCAGCTCCCTTAAAAACAAGCCCCCCCCATGGCTAGCAGCCAGCTCACTGTTGTGGATACCTTCCACTTGGAAGGAGGGTCACCCCAGTCAAGGTTTGTTGTTTCCCATTGCTGAGGCTCTGCTAAGACGTCCTGGCTTTCCAGCTCTGCAAGGAATGCAGTGCCACTGAAGTGACGCTCACCAAACCAAGGGGAGGGCTACAGCAGGGCATTTGCAAAATGACACTGTTACTGCCATTTGGGTGAAGCTATCCTTCCCCTTCATTCTCAAGCTTACATTTGCAGACAGGAATGAAGTACAGGCCTAAGACAGTCCACAGTCAGACTAGATCCTGGTAGCTTCTGTGACAGCTCTAGTTAATTAGACAAACTATGCCAAAGCAATGAAATAACACACTCACTTCAGGCTCCAGTGCACAACTCAAGAGAACCTCAAAATCCTGCCTGCATAAGCCAGCAAGGCCATGCAGCAGGGTAGGACATAGCAATGTGCGGTGTTGCCAGCGCTGAGCCAGAAAAGCTGCATTCCCGTGATGCTGTGTTCACTTGGCAAAATAGTTGTTAGCCCAAACTGAGTTAGAGCAATTATAGAAACATCACCGCGTTGACACTCAGTGATCACAGAAAATAAAACATTTTACAAATAAATCATAAACACCTTCTAAATGTGCCTGGGAATGTAATAGTGAGAGAAACAAGGAGTGAAAAAGAAAGAACAAAGCCTGGACATACATTGAGCTCTGTTTCTCAGCTTTCTTGAATCAAGAGGCTACCTTGCCTCTTCAAAAGAAAAAGAGAATGCCTGGACTACCTTAGGACCCGTGTACTCTATCAGCTGTAAATGAGCAAGGGATAAACAAAACCTCAGTAGACAGGCAAATAAAATGTTTTGGGGTTACAAAATGATAAGGCTATTATCATAACTATGAAAACCTTATGTAAAATTTTAATTGATAGAAAAGCAAATGGGACCCAGTTTTGCAGCTCTCCCCTGAGCCTGCCAGCCTGTGCTGCAGGCAGAGTAAACCTGCGTGAGAGGAAAAACTTCGTACCCCAAGTATATTCTGAACTCTAAGAGACACTGCAGCCGGCTAACCCCGCTGCCCAGCACGCTGCGCCGTTCTAGCTCAGCGCTTCCTTCTGCCACCTGTTGCTTACTGCGACCATTTCGGGCAGGAGTCTCCTTTGTGTTCCATGGCTGCTCAGCGCACATAAAGCAGGCCCCTAGCTCACCTCTTTTTCCACAGGGCATGTTGCTTGCAAATGAATATATCCTAAAAAGTGGCTGAAACCTCAGATAAGTGATACCTGGGAGCTCTCAAATTCTGGGAGACTTAATCACTGCATTGGCTGAATCAGCTTGGACCGGGACTCAAGAACTGTCTTTTTTTTTTTTTTTCACATGGAACATCCACAAAAGGGGGCATCAATGACTCATTCTTGAGCTTGTGATTGCCGTGTGTCCCCGAGCAGGTTGCTAAGTTACTCCTGTCAATTTTCTGGACATTCTCACGAACAAAGATAGTACCAGGCTACCTATGGCTGCCTGACTGCTGTGCGTGTTATTTATCCCACTACAAGGAATAAATAAATTATGCCCAAGTTGTCAGTGAGATACCATGCTAAGTACAAACACTGTCGCCTCCTTGGTACCAGGTTCCATACTCTGCTGGTTACATTTATTCTCACGCAGGTCATCACAGCAAATGCCCTTTTCACCGAGTCTGGCCCTGCACCCTCCACAGTGCAAATTGTTCATTGGCAGATAAGCATTACTCTTTTCAAAGATCAAAAGAGTCAAAGAACAGAAACTGCAACAGAAACTGTCTGGGCTATGTCTATGAGTAGTTGTAATTCAGCTGTGCTATGCCAAGGGAGAGGGGCTAACCTGCAAAGGGACAATGCTTCACAAGGTGAGCAGAGCTGGCTAGATGTCCTTCACAGAAGCGTCCTGGTGACTTCCCAGCCATGATTGAGAAATGAGATAATCATCTCTTCCATGAGCACTCATCAAGTAACTAGCTACCTTGCAAGTCGGGAACACGTAGTACCTCTGAAACAAAAAGGAGAGAAAAAATATGATCTAATGATAACACAGAAAGAACATTAAGCAGCATCTCAGCATCTCTGTGCTTCAGACTTGGCTGAGGAGTCAAACACCCTTTGCAGTTAGCCTTATGGTTCACAGTTACTGCTGCTAAACAGGTTAAAAAAATAATCTTACTTTTGTTACTCCTCTCCCTTCACAGTCCCCAACCTCCACTGCTTAATGGGAAGGGGGAGACGTGGGCATAATATTATTTCCCTGCCAGTCCACACCATAGGTACCACTTATTTCTGCTGGATCATTTCTCATGACTAGGAAGGCTTCCGCCTTTGTGCTTAGATGTATTTTGAGCTTTCAAAGAGAAAAGAGAGAAGCACAACAAAGATAAAACATGACACAGTTTGTTCCTTAAATAGTTGGCATAACTAACTTTACTGCCTGTCTCCCATTCATCAGCCTGGGAGGAAAACATGACATAGACATGAAGATTTTTGCCCTACCTTCGCCATCAACCCTTGCATCAGTGAGAGTGCAGTACGCAAATGGGAGGCCAACGTGCTCCAGGCAAAGGAGGAGAGAAGCAACCATGAACAATGGAAAACATTAATGTTACCTCGTTCCTCACCCTAGCCCTCAATATGACTGCTCCGTTCCTTCTCTTCCTAGAGTGAATCTTGGGTGATTTCTCCTGGTTTGCAAGTAGATGCAGGAAAAGAAAGGGAAGAAAAAATACATAGCGAAAGGGAGAACGTGTCAATTCAGAGCTTCAGTATCAATGGAGCTGAAGACTTCCTGAAGACGTCAACAAAGCTTAATCAGACTCCCACATACAGGAGGGGTGACAGGCAGCTATTATGTGTTTTTACTGCATATTCCATATTTCCAGATGGGACAGTAATATTGAGCTGGATGAGAAAAGTCCATCTGAATAAGGCAGGCAGAGCCCAGCACTCTTCAAAGCCAACAGAAAAGCTGAAAGATATTTTTCTCATCAGCAAGAGATTTCCCCATACCCTCACCACATGCTCTGTTCTCTGGGAATCATCATCTCTTTGGCTGAGAAGCAGAATTCAACCTATTGCCCCACATCTGGGGTTTGATAGCCAGAAGCAAAGAATCCAAAGCAGAGGGAATGAGGGGCATTAGATTCAAAGTAAAGAAGTTCTGGGACAGCTTCCCAGCAGGAGGTAGAGGAGCAAAAACTATGGTTACCTTTGAAATGCAGCTCAACCTGTATACACTTGTTTGAGCCACAGGTTCCCTCCTGCTCCCACGTTCATGTGTTCCTAGTACTTTTTTTTGTGGAGAAGGGATGGCTATAAGTGTCGCTGCATCACACAAGAAAGTCTCTCTTGGAGAACCAGGCCTTAAAGGCAAGTACTTACCCAGACATCAAAAGATAGTGCTTCTCTGTGCCAGACTGCACCAGAGAGAGACCTGCTGGAGAGACCTCTCTCCCAGAATTACCCTTTCCAAGTAATAAAGATGAGACACCTTCTGAGACTGAAGTGTCAGGAGAGCAGATGCTAGAACAAACTGTTAAGGAATAACAGATCACCAGCGCAGTGTACCGTGTACATCCAAGAGATCTGTAGGGGTTTGGGATGGAAGTGGCTGAGCTGCTAAAAACATGAATTCTCTCATTAAAATCAGCTGTTCTACTGGAGTAATGAAGGGTAGCAAATCCTGTAAGTTGTTCTAAAAAAGGCATATGGGGTGATCTGGGGAGTCACAGACCACTGAGCTTTACTTTGAATCAGGTAAATTGGTTGAATAATCAAGTAAAATTAGAATCACAGGAAAGGACTAGCACAAAGAATTCATTTAGTTTTGCTCCAGTGTCCTTGCCCTCTTTCCACTGCTCCTCAGTACCTTAAAAGTCCTGTTGATTCCTCTGAAGTCTCCTGCTTAGATCATTCCTCATTACTTTTTGTGCATTTGGCTATGTCCTACAGAAAAATCGCTTTTCACCCTCCCCCATTCCACCTAATTCTGTCCTGGGAAAAACTGCATGAGCAAAATATTTGTATTTATTCATGTACTAACTGTTGCCATTGTGGGTACTACAGAGGAAAGCGGCAATAGCAGAAATCATACCTGATGTCCTAGTGATACAGCATTGGTCCCTCACTCATCCCAATTTTAACAGATAAGAACTATATATTCTAGGAGGCTAATTACTGGAACTATTGCAAACTGGGCTTTGCCGTGTTAAGACCATGCAACAGCCTGTAAGAACATTTTAGCAAAGAGTTTTCTACATGAACTGCACCATATGATGCCTGATCCATATGGAGCCTTAGGATGGGACTAAAGGCCAGATGATCTCTTTGGTTTTCTTGGGAAGATACACAGAAAAGAATGATCCAGCAGGTGTCTTGGTTCTGTGCCTGGAAACTCTTTCCCTGAAAATAAGCATTCACACACACACACCCCCCCACACTCACACCACCCCCCCCCCACACACCCCCCCCCACACACACCCCAATTCAGAATATTCTTTTATATTGCAGCACAACTCCTTTTTCTGAGCAAGTAGAGGGGAGGAAGCAGTGACCTACGAAAGATGCTGGCCAAGGTATGGCCAGGCTATTGAGGACACAGCCAGGATGCGACACCCAGGAGCAAAACAGGTCATAAATACAGAGCAAGCTCCACTCAGGGAACTGGGAGCAGGGGAGCTTGAAGAAGACGACACAAACCAGCATGGGTTTCTTCTGGGACAGCCAGGCAATGTGTCTGGGTTCCTGCCTGTGGGGAAACATCAGAGGCTAAAGGCAGGGGGCTCCCAATCAGAAAACCCAGAAGCTCTGGTACGTGTCCTGAAAAAAACTATGCTGGAGGCACAGAGGCACCCAGCCTGCAGCTGACATGCCCTAAAGGTGCACAGACAGACCCTATTACAGTTTAGCTTCTTCTGTTTAGATCATTGCGCCATGAGTATTTGCAAACTTACCCTTTCTTGCCTAGCAATTATTGATTTAGATTAGTTTAAGATTACATATAGCCTAATTAACACTCATTACTTTGGCAGGTTTGCTTCTGGTACTGTAATTACTACAGAAAATCACATTTATTTAAGTAGAAACTTAACAAGTTATCAGTTTTAACAGTTTTTATTGTTCAAGCAGAGGAGATAGAATTTTACCTAATACCTCTTCATACAGTCTGGTGTCTGGAAACACCACCCTGAAGAAGGCACCAAAGAATCATGCTGATCCTGTACTACTTTATCTATCTTGCATATTCATTTTCTAAGTACTTAATGTTTCTAACACCAAATGTCACTAAGTAGTGACATTAATGAACACATTAGACTATAATTCATACTAATGACCCGTATCACTTTGATCAGACTAACTTCAGTGTTTACTCGGAAACTACCATAGTTAAATTGTTATTATAATTTCACTCCACATTTTTTTAAGCATTCTGACTTAACAACTTTCATAGCTATCATGACTTTGTTTTCCTTTCTAACTAAGAAACTAGGGTCCCAGAATATTTCTGAGTAGACATTAGCTTCCATGCATCCACACGATGGCAATGCAATTCACTTTCAGACTCCTAAGGTCTGAATTTCCCTGTTTGGGTTTCTGGAAAACTGGAACACCCTCTGCAAGGTCACAGCAATGCTTTCTTTTCACTTTAGTCCCAAGTCCAAGTGGATATTAGGATTTATAAAGCTTATGGCCTTTATGGCCTGGCAACTGGAGCATCTCTGTTCTTGCCTCTGAGTCACTGTGCACCTGATGCCTCACTAATCCCCAAGAGGTTTGGTGTACCACGGCACTGAACAGCTATAATTACTTCTGGAAGCCAGCTGCCAGTCAAGTGACAAAGAAGTCTGCAGAGCCGTTTCCCCAAGCCCATGTCACTGAGCACTTGGACCATTTGAATACAATATTAAATAGAACAAGACGTGGGCAATATGTTATTTTTGCAAAGCTGAGCTTGTCACATTTGCAAAATTAATATGGTATGGCAGGAGATGAAAGGGCCACCTTCTCCATAGAGCTCCCACATCTATGGAGCCAGACAGCATGAGCCCAATAATGAAGTGCCTAGCTTTGCAAAACCACAAAGATTTCAGGCACGAAATGGGCAACCAGCAGTACATTGCAAGTCCTCTGAGATAAGCACAAAGATGAGAAAGTAATGACAGGAATGGGTGAAAACAGGATACTAAGCCTAAGCAAAACTTTTCTGGGTATCCCTGGAGCACTGTGCCAACAGGCCTCTGAATTTTGTTGGAAGTGTTAAGCCCTCACAGTGCAGCAAGCCATGAGCACCTGGAAGGCAAAGAGCACTGGCAGCCTCTAGGAGACATTCTTTCTGGGACCTCTGGGCAGTGTTATGTAAATGATTTTTATTTATTTAGCCTCCTCAGTGATCCCTGCACTTCATGGACAAAGGAGAGGACTGAGTGCCTGCTCCAAGGAACCCTGCAGCCTGAATTACAGAAAAGTCCCTGCTGCTGTTCAAAGAGGGTTACTTTCTGGGCAAATTTCCTTTTGTTTTGAAAGAAAGGAAACACTTAGGATATAATAAAGAAGATAAAACAACTGCTGCCTTTACAAAGCGAGGTGTGTTCCCTTGGTAAATACCAGCAGTATCACCACAGATTTAATTTTGTTCCTTTTGCCCTTCCTTCAAACAGAAGTTAAACTCATTCATTGCCTCCCTTGCACACTCTCCTCTTCAGAGAAAGACATGGCTCAGGACACCACCTCCAAATCAGAACTTCACTTGGACATGTCCTGCCAATAAAATCCCCAGCAGAAACTGGAAGAAAAGATGGTATCTTTTGCTTTTTTGGACAACTTGCAAGGTGGATTTTTTTTTTTTATATACATATATATGTATCTGTGTGTGTATACACACATAATAGCTACATAATACATACATATAATATATATTGTACATATGCATAATACTTGTGGATAATACACACATATATTCAGTGCTGCATGGGTGCCAGCCAGCTCATGTATTCCCAAGACTGAGAAATGCTGGTGAATGTGGGGGAAGCCTACCCTGAGCCTGAAATCTGACCAGGAAAGACTGAAGGAAACACAGGAGGCTTCAGACTATGTGTCCCATTCAAGCTTGACCTTCTTGGTGGGAAGCCCATTGACTGCGTGACACTGCCCACACAGCCCAGAACTGTCCACAAGCAACTTCACAAGCCAAGACACGCAGCAGGCTTTTGTCTCTTCCCCTCCAAACATAAGGTGGAGTCAGTGACCTTCTCTTCATCCCACTTGAGAGTCCTCTTTGGGAAAGAGAGAGACCATTTTAAGAAAGGGAAGGTACGTCCTATGCTGGCACTGGGAATCCCTCTGACTGACAGGGAGCAGTTCTACAGCAATTGCTTTGTTTAAAATGCAAAATGTGGATGTGTTTAGAGGACGTATCAGCATCAATCACTGTATGCAAATACTGCCTGTGGAGAAGAGCTTCCCCTGTAAGTCACTCCTCACTGCCCTAATCGAGTTAACGCTACTGACTGAGGGCATGTTGAACGCTGATGGGCCGCTGATAGTGCTGTCCCAGGAGAAGATTAATAAAAGGCAGCAGAAGTGCTTAGCCCCAAACAGGGCACAAAGTCAGCAGGGGAGGCGAGGCGGGGGGGCAAGGGTGTCTTTCTGTCTAGCAGTCGTTGCCCATTACCACAGACACAAAAAAAAGCAAAACCTTGCAGCCCTCTTCCACAATCACTGGCACACTTGTGAAGGAAGGTCAGCACAGATGACACGCACTGACTTGGACAGGAGACATTGCTGACTTGCAGTCTGTAACTCCCTTCACAAGCGAACACAGATCCATAAAAGAAAGGTTAAAAAAAAAAAAAAAAAAAAGCAACTCTTCTGCTGTTAAGCTTAGATGTACCTAAAACAGGGGTCTGCATCCAGCCTAGGGACCCACAAGCTGACACTGGAAACGAGAGCTGCAGAGAGAAACAACACAAGGATTCACTTACTACATCATGAAGGAGACACATTACACACAGGCCCCGATACTCACTGAGGAAAAAACACCACAATTCTTGTGCCAGCTCTGCAAGGCTGATGGTGGCAGCCCTGCAATGCCCATAGCCAGTGCCTGGAGAAGTGACAGCACGAATCCCAGCACTGGGCTACCTGTGACTGCACGAGAATGGTTTTCAGGTGGTGGTAATCTCTATCTAAGGCATGAAGGCAAGGTGCTGGCTGGAGTGAGTAGCAGCAACTACAAGTGAACTTCTCTGGCAAATGCAGCCCTTGTCTCTTCCTGGCAGATGAACTGTAAGTACTGCTAATGATAGTCATTAACATCATTCCCTCTCTTTCTCAGCAGCCAGAGCAGTAGGAGAAGGAGAGTGGGGAGGGTGCAGATGTTCTCAATTTTCTCAGTGCTGGGAGCAGAAAAGGAATGGAGCACTGCTAGTTAGGTTGCTTTTCATCCATCCCTTGAGAGCAGTTTTATTGCCTACACTTCCCCCTTCTCAGCCAACTCCTAAGCCTTCTACCTTGTCACCTTCTCTTAGCTTCTCCCATCATCACCTTGGCCACATCACCCACACGTGCTTCCTGCACCAAACTGTTGCCAATAGTTTCCCTCCTCTTACAGCCTCCTGTTGCAAAGACTTCTGCCCTGAGCTCCTCTTTCACCATGTCTGCCCTCCTCAGAACTTGAGTTATTGTCCCATGACTCCTGTACATCTGAGTTACTGTCAGCTCCTTGCAGAGTTACTGTCAGCTCCATGCAGAGTGGGAATCTTCTCTTTTATGTATCTGTAAAGTGCTCAGAACATTTATATTGCTCTATAAATAAGGATAGTAAGAGTCTAATGCTGGCAGCTCTGGCAGATGCATAGGAAAAGGACGATGGCCTGCCCACAGAGTGAGATCATTCTGCTTACTGGAAGATTTCATACCAAAACAGGCTTCTGCCTGGAGTCCAATACCTATCAAAATCCTTCTGAGCCTAGCAAGAGTAAAGCTAGTGCTGTGTTAGGGAGCTGATTTAATGCAACAATTCTCAGCACTGCACTTCCACCTGGCAAGCAATATGGAGTTACAAAGAGTTTGTATGAAAAGTACTGTCCAGATGTGCCAGTCAGTGAAGTGCAACTTTTGCTCTCCTAGAAAACACCTAATAGTGTAGGGCCAACCTGGTTCATGAGGAGCCTGAAATCAGAGATTGTGCCACCAACCCAGCTGCAGATTTGTAATACCTGCACCTCTAAACCACTAAGAGGACACCAGACCCAGTCCTCCCAAAAAAAGAGCTCACATCATTAAAAGCCTTGCAAAGCTGGTCTTTCTGCAAGCAGTCTTACCATTACAGCCTGACTCTCCAAGATGGGCTGAGGAGTCCCATACAGTGTGTATACAATATTTCTAGAAACACAGTACAATGCTTGTAGGCTTCTAGAGAGGAGGCTCACCATTACTGCTGAACCAAGAGCAAGACAGGGAAGGGAGGAGAAACAAATCATTTGGCACAGTTCATGTTTACACCACAAATGGCAGCAGCATGTTGCATACCTCCAGCACCAAACTACATTTTTGCAAGCTTCAGGTTGTTGTTTTCTGAAATCATTGCCAGAGCAGGAAGGAAGGGGTGAATGCTAAGTCTCCTTTCTTCACCCTGTCATCTCCAAGTCCCAACAGATCTTTCTGCTTGCCTCTGAGTTATTTCAGCTTGTCCACAGAAACTGATGGACCACTGATCTGCAGTTAGAGGGCTGCTTGTGGATTATTTTGGGACACAGATGCAAGAAAGAAGGTGGCAGGATGTTCTTTCAGTTATGTTCTAGCCCCACATATTCCACAGCTCTGACACAGGCATGCTATAGCCCAAGCAGCTTTGAGGGACTTACACTGAGCTGAAGGGTAGGGATTTTGCACACTGCATCCCTTTCTCCATCTCTAGTGTTTGAATGCTTATGTCCTTCCACAGGCACCAGCTGTATAAGAGTTCCCCAGATTCAGGACCAGCTACCATCGATAGGGGATAAAGATCAGCTATCAGCTGATCAGCTATCAGGTCTCCACTCCATGACTGGAGTTGCTCCTCCAAAGCCCAAGAGCTGAAAGCCAGTCAAACCATCACCATTGGTCACAGCAGTCACTTCAGGGAGCAGAAAGGATAGGGTGTCTTTTCTAGTACCCAGTGGAAAGACAGTTTGTTTCTGGCATACAAGCTGTTTCCCTACCAGGGCAGGAGTGGAAGGGGAGCAGAAAACCTAGCATAGAGGGAGGGCGGGTGAGCAGCGGGTTCTGGCTTTACAAGAGGATGATAAATGATAACAGCATTAGGAAAAAAACCAAACATATTTCATGCTGTCAGAGCAATGAAGCCGGCACATAACAAGACGTGGGCACAGGGCAATGCGGTTGCTTTCCAGAGAAGCACACAACTATCAAGTTACTTCTGCTCTCAGTCAACAGACCAATTCATCTTCCCTGGGTTCCTGCAGAAGAGGGCAGGGGACAAAGGGGTAGCTGTTTCTCTCCAGTTAGCTAAGAGCTTCAGCTGCTCCACAGTGCATTGAATTCAATAGACAGGGTCAGGTCAGCACTGGATGCCAGCGCAGAAGAGCTGTAAGAGGATGTGGATTGTAGAGCTCTGGAAGATCATGGACTTCGTCCCACACTGCCCTAGTAGTTACCAAAGGGTACTGTGGGACACTGCCTTAACACAGAAAGAAAAGAGCAGTCCAGAAGATGAGGCCCACAGCATCCAAGACCCTTCACAGTGTTCCCCCAGATTCAGACTCCACAGAAAGCTTTGCCATCCTGCAGATGAGAATAAAAATCGCTTCCTGGGGCTTACCTCATCTTCACAGGAGGAGGTCACCAGGGCAATGGCAGTAGCTGGGGAAGGCAGGGCTGCAAAAGCAATCACCTCTGTCAGGCTTTGTGAGGAGTAGGTTCAATGAATTAGTGTTCTGCTCAGTGCAGCTGCCCTCCTGCCTTTGTTGTAGTCCAAGACTTGGCAGTAAGGAAAAGATTAACGCCCAGCATAGAATTAAGAATGGGATGGGGTGTCATGCCCGGTTTTACTTTTACCAGCTCCCTATTGTCTCCTTCTATGCCCAAGGTTGGCCCTGTTCCCACATTGAATCAAACAGAAAACGTAACACTCAGTGAACATACATGCATGTAGCCAGGAAGGACTTTCAAGCTCTACTAGCCTGATAGACCATTCCTTTCAATATTAGGTGGTGCTGGAAAGTCATTCCTGCTAAACTCCAGTTCTCTTTAACAGAACAGTAACACTACTTGGTGATTCTTCCCCACATCTCATCTTCCTCCACTAACAGCAAGAGACACAGATAGCTGTTACTGTTCCTAGCTTGCATCTGGAGAACTGAGACACTGTAAGGGAAGTGAGCTTCCAAGGTCAAACACAGCAAGGATTCAAACATAGGCTTTCACAACTCCCTACTCTCCATACTGTTTACAATCTGTTTGTTTTGCAAATGCTCTCTCTCAAGATTATTTAAAACCTCTAGCAACTCACATACTTAACCACTGGATTGTCCATGAAGTAGGTAGGCATCCTCCTCATCTCACTGCAGACAACAACTCTGTAGGGACCCATCAAGCAAGAAGGCTCTGCAATGCCAGCTTGGGCTTGTCTTCTTTTGGCTCTGAGGACTGCTGGTTACTTTCCCTCCTGCTATGAGGGGTGGCCATGGACATAGAAACTTAAACAGAATGAATTGCTTTGCTAAAGACACTCTACGCTCAAGAACACAAGCAAAATGGGAAAAGTGTGAATATTCAGTGGAAAACGTCTTTGGAGTCAGGCATGACCCAGATGTGTCACGTGAGAAAATGCAACAGGAAATGTAAATCCAGCCTGGCCTGAGGTGATAGAAAGGAACACACAAATTCACACGCCAGGTAGCACTGAGCATGTCCGGGGAATCCTGAAACCATCTACTGAACTCATTAAAAGTAGCTTTGTGAGGAGTGGGATGACTGAATTCCAGCTTCCTATGTATTTGTGTCTGCTGAATTTACTATGCTGCATATAAAAACAGGTGAACGCCAATCAGAGTTTTCCCTACAACTAAGACATTTATGCACCCCTTTTGCAGGACTGTCTTTTGTCCGTCTAACAAGGGGTGAGGTTAGGAAACTTTGACTCAGTGCAGACACTGAAAAATTGTCTTCTCTGTCCAGGGAAATTGTTGGGGCCTAGCATATTTAAGATCTCTGCATCTCTTTCAGGTAAATTAATTTGGGAGTGAGAGGTTGTGAGGAATGAGTAAAAAAAATAGACAGATAAAGACAGTCACAGACAGACAGTGTGATCACTTAAGCCTCGTTTAATTTGGAAATGAGGCTTGAAGGAATTAAAATCTTCTCTACATCTACTGGAAATAGAAAGTTTACCAGAAAATTAGTGGGTCTTTGAATTATGAGAAGATTTGCATTATAAGGAAGAGATTAAGGAAGACAATGACACTGCGAGAAAACAGCACTATTTCTTTGGCACCAAAATTTTGAGCAGAGATCGAACTTGGAATTATTCTTTTCAGATGATAAAGCTTGGAAACAGCAAGACTCACAGTAGGAAGAACTGGAAAAAATAATAAATTGAAAAGGAAAAATCTCCCAGGATTTTATGTCATTTGTTTGGGACCCCTGAAGAAAATGAAGAATAGAGCAGCCTTGCTGCTGAGACAAAGCACATTATAGAAATAGAATTTGCTGCTCTACAGACTGAATGCCAGCCACCTACCCAGCCTCTCCAGCACAGTAAAATGGCTGAGGTCGCTGGAATTAGTGAGGGCAAAATCAGGCCCATCCAAAGAGAGACGAGCTTCCTCTGGCAACCTAGCTGGTGATGTTCAGCATGCCTGTACATTTTCCAGCTGTGGGATACATGCCCATTTCTCTAACCACTCCTGGCCTTGTTATTCCAAATAAGTATGAAGAACAATGAAGATATCTCCTCTGCCAGAGACCTGAAGCTTTGAATTGTGTTCTTCATGCTAGGCTTGGCCCTTTTTTGCCTCACACACCAGATGTCTTTTCTGCATCCTGCGTGGCTTAGTCTAGCTCCTGTTCTGGGGACATGCTTTCTCCCCAGGTCAAAGCAGATGATTCAAGCCCTGTGCCAGACATGGAAAGCCACGTAAGTGTTACTGCATGAATGCTAACATTAGTTCCCAATAAGGTCACACACTGAAGAGGTTAATGAGCTCCTGAACTGGAAAAGGGGGAGCAAGAGAGGCGTTGGAGAGTAAGGAATACTGGTCCTGTTGGAGTATCAGGTGACCCACTAGGACCCTTACTGTGATTGTAAATAAAACACCACCTGTGATGGGAGTCAAAGTCTGGGGTGAAACAGTTGTTTGGGGAAGTAAGAAAAATCATCCAGCTGTGCCTGAGCAAAATCTAGGATAAAAGCCTAAGCCATAAACCATAAAGATGTCTTTTCTCTTAATAATGACCTTATGGAAGCATCTTCTATCCAAGCACCAGCGCTCCTCCACAGGGAACATAGTCAGTCTTGGTCTGCTGTCCTCACTGCTATTCCCATGTCGTTCCAGCCTAGATAGTTGTGCAATGCCCCATCCTCTCTATGGCCAAGCACTCAGATCCTCTAGTACCTGCCTACCTCTCAGTCCAATTCTGGACCTTTCTTGTCACATAAAATGGATTTTTAAAATGCATATTTAACTTCATAGAATTTATATGCCACTGAGGAGAAATTCATACCCTCCCCCCAAATGGAAGAAGGAAGAAATAAAATCCTGTCCTTGACTTAACCTTTTACATGCACTGTCTCAGCAAGGATGGAATTCATTCAGCAACGGTTCATTGTAGCTTTATTTCTGAATCACAAGTGACTAGTGCCTGACCCACAGGCCAATTATAGCCTCCAGAACTGTACAGCAGAATGGGATAGCCTAAGGACTCCTTTATCACTCAAATAGTTTTCAGTGGTTCTTTCTAAAGGTCCCAACATACAATGCTCAACTCAGACCGTTTGTTTGAGTTCTGTGGTGCACCACATGGTTTGCTATGTAGTTTTCCTGGGTTGTATCTCTTTGTCCAGATATGGAGGACCTTTCATTTCTTGCACTGGACCCTATCATCAATGCGTTCATGAGGAAAGAAGTGGGTTACAGTGCCAGCTATCTGCAAGGTCCAAAACGCAAGGCAGCTTGCTCCACTGAACAAGTCTCCATTAAGTGTTGTTCCCACAGGAGGTGCTGTGTACCCCACAGGAGCACACACAGGGTTAACATTCTTGAATTTCTTCCCAGAGACAAATGGTTTGTGTTGAGGAACTGCTGCTGGGAAGGAAGAAAAAAAAAAAAAAAAAAAAAAGCCCCTTTTTTATTATTCCGAGGTGCATTTTAATTTGCACAAGCGACATTGTGTCTGTGATGGATTACACGAAGGGAAACATTACAGCCCAGCAAGCTCGGCAAGGAAAAAAATAAGGGAGATACGGGGAGGATTAAAAACAACCTATTGCAATGCAGAATTCTGATAAGGGGTCCATGGTGCCTTCAGAGCGGGAGCAGGTGGAGCTCAGAGTACCAAGAAAGAGAAGGGGCATGGTATAGGGTGAGGGAAGGGGAGCACGGTGGGAGCGCAGGCTGGAAGAGACTCCTTGGTCATGTAGTCCACTCTATTCCTGTTACCAGCACCATCACAGAAGCCCTTTCCTAAAAGACCAGGCTCCATCTTAAAATTCATTCTGCTTCTTTTCCCTTGGAAGGATGTTACAGAATCTCACTTCTCTTTCTGATGGTTAGAAACCTTCATTTAATTTTCAGACTAATTTATTCTCAGCCAGTTTATACCCATTTGTTCTTGTGCCAACATTGTCCTTAAGCTTAAATAGCAGTTCTCTCTCTTGAGGGCTTTGTGGTTTGATGTATTTATAGACAGAAATCATATCCCCTCTTTCCTCATTTTGCCTGACTGAACTAGCAAAGCTCTTAACATCCTGTAAAAGAGATTCCCCATATCACTGGTCATCCTAGTACCTTTCTGTGCTTTGTTCCACTTCATACCCATCCTTCTGGGATATTAACAACTGGAATTGTACGTGCTATTTCAGGAGTGGTCAAAATAGCCTCTTGGACAATTGCATAATATTTCCATTTCTCTACTGGAAGCATCTTGATGCTGAAAATGCCTCCTAGCTTTGGACCTTTCATCAGCACCATGCTGATCATTTGGCCAAGGCCATTAATGGTCAAGACAAGATCAGTCCTGAGAAAAGCCTCCTTTCAGCATAATACTTCAACTTTCAGCACTACCTATTGCTGTCCCACCCTTCAGTCACCCTTATGATTCCTCCACTAATCACCATGTGGCACCTTATCTAATGATTTTCTGAACTCGTGATAAACAAGCTCTAGCCAGTTATCTTATCAAAGTCAGCTATCTCATTGCTTTTTATCCCATCTTCTAGTTTGCTCTTGTGCAGGTCCTTTTTCTTTAAGAGTACAAAACTACTGTACAAGCTAGAGAAAAATCCCTATTGCCTGCTAATGGTATACAGTTTACAGCACAAAGGCAGGTAATTCTGCCCCCTTGTTGGGGGGAGCAATGGTGATATGCAGTGGTCTCTTTACTACAGTCTTATACTTTCTTACACACTCTTTGGGGTCTCAGCATAACCAGACTCTTTGTACTCCTCCATATTTTTTTTATCCAACCTCTTCTTGTTTTGAACTAATACAAAAAAGCATTTCTCCAGAGATATTAGTGCCTAGAATTAAAGAAGACAGATTTCTAGCACTTAGGGATGGAGACATTTAATAACAATAAAAATGCAGCTTGGTAGCTAGTCTGAGAAATGCCCTAACACAGCAGGAGAGACTCAAGAAAGCAAGCTGAATTAGGCAGCCTGTTGGTAAACCAAAGCATCGCATTTTTGTACTATGAATCACAGGGAGTATTTGAAGTGACCACAATAAAGATTTATCTGTTAATTTATAGGATGTGTCTTATTATAAAAATCCAGGCACGTCCATAAAACGGAATGAAAAAAAAAAAAAAAAACACGCAGAACATCCTCACTAATAAGCACATAAATAAAAACAGCCAGGCTAAAATCTAGCTAAGCTCCAATTCAGAGTAGTACTGAGCACCTGGAAACACCAGCTACTTCCCTGGAAGCTACACAGGCTCAAAATCTTGCCTAATCAGAAGTTGAAAGCCTATTGCCATAAACCCTGGACCCTTTTCCTGCAGAAGAAATAGATGAGCCCTGTAGGACCCCTAAGGTCACTATAGCTGGGCTCTGATGCACCACATGAATGGTTTCTGTTGAAAACATTTGGCCATCAGTGCATGTATATATGTGCATACTGCAACATAAACACATGTCTATTTGTCTCTCTTGTAATTCTATACATGAAATGGTAACTAAAACCATAGAGGAAGGTGCGAGTACTTGAAGCTTATATGACTCCAAACATAACGTGCTTGTTTTTATAAGGCTATTATTACTTGTCATGAGTAAACTCACCCAGGTCTCACAAAATCATGCTGTATTCTGATTCCTTGTGCCTTGTCAGTAAGAAATGCTCTACTGCTTAAATACTGTCTGGCCCTGACTAATGCTACAGGCACAATGCAACTGTTCCCCTGCCTCCCTCCACGTGTCTTCTGGGAAGTCACGATTGGACCCATTCAGTTGGTAAAGGAGGAAGAGAATCCTGCATCCTTCCCTATGGTCCTGCTGCCTAAATCGAACTACAAAGTAAAAGATCACAAATGCTTCTTTTTGATTCCAGTGTCAGTAATATTAACTCTACATAACGGCTAACAAGAAGGTAACGTATTCAAAGACAGTTTTCAGAAATGTATTTTCCTTTTTCCCCATTATCCGGGGCATCCCAGTACTCTCTATTAATGAAAAGTTGACTGTGATCAGTTTTCAGAGCAGAGCTAAACTCTGCTACTCTAAGACTCTAGAAAGGTCAGTGTTACACTTGTACTTGTCATGTCACAAAAGTAAAGAATCCCAGAGTCAACTTCTAGAAAATGCTAAGTGAAAAATTTTAATAAGTGTATTACTTCTGAAATCCACTTGTCTCTCTGTGCCTCTCTGTCTTTCTGGCTTAACCTTTTGCAAGCAGACATCTTACTGTATGCTTGAAGAAACTGTGTATCTCTCCTCAGAACACACATAAACTCCGCTTCCTCCTCTGGGGGAGTAAAATGTGCTGCTTTAAATAATTCATTGCAGAAAGTTAAGAAGTATACAGTATTATTTGGAAGATTCAATGTCAGCTAATTAGTAATAGGCAAGTAAGCGTTGGGGTAGGAAGAGGCTGAATGCATTAGATGAGTCATTCAAACTGAATGGTTTAGGTAGCTCAAGTGTTAAGTCCTGTTCCCTTACACTAATGTTACTGTCACTGAAAAACAACAGAACTAAAAAGGGTACCAGTGACTTTTTCTAGGCAGGGATTCTGAAATACAGCCATTTCTCTCTCTCCCAGTACATCCCTAATCCTGCCAGCTCCTTTCTCTTCTAAGTGAGGTTTAGGCAAGCAGGCAGCACAGACTAATTGGTTTCTTTGATGTGACGGACATATGAGGGGATCGGTTAAAGAGCTCCATGATAACCTTCCTCACTGAGATTTGTTTTCAAGACACAATGGATGTGGCAGGTAGCATTAGTACAGCCTGAAGATCTCACGATATGGGAAGGGTCCTTTCTCACAGTGATAGTATCATAAACACCCCATCACCTAAGCAAGGCCCACCATCCTTCTGTGGAACAAATAGGCAGTTCTCAGCCCCATTCCTGGTGCACAAACATGCACCCCGCTGAGGTGGGAGGGACAAACCTTCTCTCCAGACTCCCGAGCAAAGTGCTCTCACAGGCAGGGTGATAGTACTGAGAACAGGCAGCAGGGAGAAACATTGATGGCCATTACTGCTGCCATAGTTGCTCTGCAGAGAATGCCTCAGGCACATCCATTCCCCCACATCAAATGTGAGTTTCAAAAAAAAAAAAAAAATATTCTATCTCAAATTCAGTGGTATTCTACCACTGGAGATCTGAGATTTGCTCTTGCTCCCAGCTAGCAGATCAGTACTGGCTGAAGTGGGGAATGGGTGGCTGGTGTCACATAGAGCGTTGGGAGGTATGAAAGAGAATGCAGAGCCCTTGCTTCTTCTATGTGGGGGCCTTGGGGAAGCTACCTAACATTGAAAGGAAGGTGCGGTGGGGTGGGAAGCAGTTCAGGCAAGTCTCTGCTCACAGTCTTACACAACTCTGCCAGGTTTCAAACTACTCAACATAATTGTCTGCCTCTGCTTGGACACAGAGCCTGCAGGTTTACCTACTGCCTTCATACTGTATCGGTGTTTTTCCAGAAAAACACAAGCTGCAGGAAAGAAACAGCGATTTCCAGCAGCCAAATCTAGAAAACAACAAAAAAGCCCATTTTAAAAGTTCTTTCCATGTCGAATTTCATACTGCCATGAAACAGTAGAGCATCTAAAAACGTAAGTTTAAAAAAGCTTGATTCAAAGCAAATTAAGGTGACTGCCTCTTTCTCTAGAATGAGACTGCTGTGAAATAGTAGGGATTTCTAGGGAAAACTCTGAACATTAAATCATGCACACAGAGCTTTTCAACAACGAGACAGCAGAGCAAGGTAGTGGATCTGTCATATCAGTGTTCACTATATGCCAGGTCCTTGGGAGGAGCCAGCTGGAAGATTAATCTACTATTGAACCACCTTTCTTAAATTATGTTCCAAAAATATAGGTCAAGCTTCAAGGATCTTCACCTAAAAAAGACAGTCAGTGTCACCAGCCCGCTGGTGTGTCAGATGCTAACCCAGTGCCCATAAGTCTGGGTACAGAATGAATCTCAGTTACCCCACAATTCATGAAACAAGTTATGGGTTAATTCCACGTGTAATGGATGACTTTGCCAAGGTTCAGTCAAATCCTTTACATTATTAAAAACAACAGTGTCAGGTTACAATTACTAAAGAAGTTTCAAGTCACACAAGGCTTTAGAGATTACACCCAAAACTTTGATAGGACAAAGTTTACGTATCCATGGACTACTGTCCTCCTGAAAAAATGAGTTGAAAGATTTTCTCTCACTAACTCTTTGGGGGCTCCCAGCCCCTCCCCAGCCTCCTAGATTGCTGCACAAGCTCTATTTTTGCTGCACATTTCAGGAAATACGACATGTTGGTAACGCCTTGCACAAGCACTATTTGTGTAGCTTCCCTTTCTCATTCTTTGCCAGCAACTTTGCTCCACAGCTCTACCAAAAGAGGATGGCCGTTGTCATCTTCATGCCTACACAGGCAGTGGGAACTGGGATACTCCCAAGTCAGGAATCATTCAGTTTAGCTTAGTACACTTTCCACTGCAATGTCAGCCCAGTTCTGGACACCTGAACACATGGTATCATCCTTTAGGGAACAGATTCTTCTCTCTTCAGCGAAGATGTTTTTTTTTTTTTAAAAATAACAGTATCAACAATGCCTTTCTCCATTATGTTTTGAATGATAATAAAGTATTATTAATAAAGACAGGTAAACAGAACACACTTCATCCTGACAAGTCTTGACCTTGAGCCAGCAGCTTTTCCTGCATGTCAGAAGTATGGCTCTCTTTTTAGGCTCTATTTTCATGTGCACAGTCAATAGCAGAATTAAGAATTGCCTTGTATTGCTCTTCATGGAAAAAGATTTCAAATGTAGACTGCACCACTACACACTTTTTAGAAGCACTTAACAGTGCCCAACATAATATTGTCTTTTGGTCCACAGGACGATGCTGTAGGATGAAGCCAAATTTCCACCATCTCCAAGTAATTCTCTCTTGTGCATGGATTGCCCAGCCCAGAGTACGCTGAGCTCAGAGTATCATTGGTCTTTAGGGTAATGTGGAGCAGTATTATTGATTACTGAGTTACATAGTGAGTACCAGCAACCATTCTTTGCCTGACAGGACAGAGGGAGTGTATATGAATCATGTGGGATAGGAATGACTCGAGTCATGCTGAGTTAGCTCCTCTATTTCTTTATTGAAAGATGCCTGTGATACTCCTTGGTCAGAAAATAACACTAAGGGCTTTAAAGAATGAGAATAAAGACAAAATGAGAATAAAGATGGAAAATGAGAACACAGAGGATTTCCTCTACTCTTTCCCCGAAGAGAAAAAAAAGATAAACATGCCAGATAAACATGAACTGACATGTTCCCTTTGCCACCCTTGTTTTGCTGTAAAGGCCTTATGTCAAGAAGCTGCACTGTAATTAACTCCTGCTTTGTTTTACTGTTTATGCATAAAGGCTACTGCTCCTCAGATGGAGACGGCAATACCCACTGCAGAGCATGCCAGCTATCTCCTTGCTCATGGGTTCTAGCACCAGCCAATTCCTTTTTGTGATTTATCACCTGGTAATCTATCTCCTCCATCCATTATGCTGCACAAAAATCAGCTCTGGACAGCCACTTTCTCTGCAGCGTAGCAGGCAGAGCTGTCACTTTGCCTACCCTGTTCTCAGCAGGGCAAGGGAATTTTGTCTTTTCAGATTCAGTAAGCCTCATGGCAATTTGGCTGAATGTCTTACAGGTGGAAATAACAGCTCTGTGCATATTAGGCTAGACTGATGACCTGCGTAAACATTTCTCTCCAGCTGGGATGGCTTTTCCAACTTAAGACTTGCCAGTATCTATAAGATTCATGCAAGCTAGCCCTCATGAACCTTTTTTATTTTCTACAGGCTATTTAAGCATCAATTAATGAAGCCTCCAAAAAAACATTTTACTGAAATCAAACAGATCTGTTATCTCTATGCTGAACTGATAAACATGACATACGGTGATTTCAAATGCTCCAACGGTAGCTTGTGCAAACATTCAGCAATAATTTATGTTGTGAAACAATATACATAAGCAAAACAATGTATTATTGCATGCCAATTCTTTGATGTTTGAAATCTATTTCTAGGATTTTTATATATGCAATCCATGTGCATATCCATCCAGCATCTAAATAGTGCACCAGACTTATGGTACACTAGAATACCATTCATAAGCAGTATCAAAGGTTTTTATATTAGAAAGGTATAGCTATATCAATAAATTCAACACATTCTCCTAAAGTAGACATTCACGTACAAGTCTACAGGTACAGGTGGAAGTACAAGCTTGGTTTAAGTTGATTTCATGTATGGAATCAATGAAGCCAAAAAAAGTTTCTTGTGTGGACCTAGTTAGTCTAAATTATCAGGGTTTGAGTCCAGATCAGTGCCTCCATATTTGTATGACAACTAGCTAGGAACTACTCCAGTGCAAATATTAGCAGTGGTGAAGCATATGCAGAAAAATAACACACTGCAACAGAAATTAAAATTCTCCTGCCTGCAGCTGTGCAGCTCACAAAATATCTCTGTTCTGCAAAAAGCTCTGTGTACAATAAAGAAAAAGGGAAAAAAGGAAAAAACTATGTTTTCCTTCAAAGCCTCAACAAAAAGCAACACATCCTTTCAAGAACAAGACTTTCACCTTTGATACAGCTGTACTGGATCTAGAATTTGTCATGTGCTTAGGGAGAAGACTCACCAACCCAAAGAGAGTTCAGGTTGGGAAAATAATTAATTTCTATTCCTCTCCTTCAGCTCAGTCAACCTCATGGGGGGAGGTGCCAGAAAACATTACTGCCCTCCCTTTCTTCAAATTAAAAAAAAAAAAAAAAAAAAAAAGTAGATGAGAAGGGAAAGGGGAAACAAAGATACAGAAAGAAACTGGGGAGGGGAGGAGTAGGGATGGGGAGCTGAGAAGCAAGAAGAAAAAAGCATTTGTAAAATTAAAAGGCAGGGCCCATCAGATTGTGTCGGGCAGGGGAAAGCGTGTCGTAGGCAGGAGTAATTGGTAATCGGAGCAGAAGTGAAGAAGGGGATGATTTATGGGAGCATGGAGACAGGGGTGGAATAATTTTTGGAGCAGAACGGGGAACTTACTGAACGCCTGAAACTCAGCTACTTATCCACTCGTTCTCGTGATAAATTAGCTCTTGTTTAAAGTAACCGGAGCTCCATTTTTCATTCTGATTACTACACTTGATATCTCTCTCTCTCCTTCTGTTTCTCTCTGACCACTGCCCCTTAGCAGGTTCTCTGAGCTGAGGCAATGGGTTTATGGAAACTCTTCACCCCTTCATTACACCGTTTCCCCCCACTCCCCACCCCCCCCCCCCTTCCAATTACTGTAGGGTTAACTCTTTAAGTTGCTGTGTGTTTCTCTGAGCTGCTTAAACTCTTTCTCAGGGTTGACCTGGGAGCATAGGGAACATGATCCTTCATTTATACTATGGTGGGGGGACGGTGGGTGTGGGGGGGTGTGTGGGGGGGTGTGCGTGATGCTTGCATGCATAGGGAACAAGCACAGCAGTATGTCATGGCTTCCAGCATTTGTGTGTGCGCTTGCCACGTTTGGAAAGCAGCAACATGTCTGGCCTAGAGCACATCAGGTTATTACCAGGAATTATTTATTTTACGGTACCACCCAAAGCCACCCCACCTCCCTCAGGCTCAAGGTCTCACTGTTCAGTTTACCACCTAAATCCATATGAAGACTCAGGTGAGACACAACAGGCAAGACTGAAACAAGTGGCAGAAAGAAGGAGTTGACATACAGTGACAGACTTGCCACAACCAAGAGTAGATGATTTTAAGACAAGCTCATTTAAAAATATGCTTTTAATAAAAAATTGTAAGACAAATAAATACTGAGTTTCTTTCTGACATCAGAACCAGTTATTTTCCTAAAAGCATCAAAATACTGAGGAGGATCATAAAGAAAGGTTTGAAGGATAAAGCGGTTTTGCCAGTCATTCAGGGAATACAAAAGACAAAGTATAAAGGGTATCACAGGAGACAGACCAGCTAGGTTTCTGCTACCTTCCCTTATGAGTGAGAAAGACATGAAGAACAAATTGTTGAGAATATTGAAGAATAAAGTACAAGAACAGACAAGCCAGCAGTTGGCTTGCTATTGCCATTAATCTAGAACTAGGATATAAAACGATGGGGTTATTCACTGAAGTTAAAAGATGACAAAGTAATTTTTCCACACACAAATATTTAGCTGGTGCAATCCTCACCTCAGCTGCTATTAATGCCAGGAGCTTGGCACAATTGAAGAGGATAAGGCTCGTGTAAGGACATAGGTATCTAGACCTGTGTTGGTTTGTGTGGACACCAACAGCTGAGCCCCTGCACAAGAAGCCAGTTTCTACATATACAGTCTCAGCAGATGTGACCCCACAGTCCAACTGTTCCTTAACTGCCCCCTGCCTGGAGTCCTTGCACCTTCTCCACTCATTTTGTGTCAGTCACAGCAAAAGACAAGGTATCAAGTTAGCAAAGGACACCAGATCTGACACATCACAGCAGCACATGACCTCCCATATAGCATGGCACAGCCATAAAGCCTTGCTGAACAAATACGCTGCCTGCCCAACATGGTTTACACTCAGTGAAAACTATTACATACGACAGGACACAACATCAGTTAAACTGTACATTCACTTCTAGCTCTTCTGAAGGAGCCATATTCTGATGAGTGTTGTCTGTCTGATTTGCTACTGTCTGCCCTGTGACACCTCCCGTACTGCCAGCCTGAATACACTCTCCTAGGTACTGTTTAGTTAAATCACACCAAGCCACATTCAAAACTGAGCTAATTCTGGTAAAGGTAGCATAAACTTAACTCGGGTTTCTCTTATATTTCTGTAGCCAGCAGGTAGTATTACTACACATCATCTCTACTCCAGAAAAGTTTAATATTACATATAGGTACTTTTCCAAATGAGAAGATGCACCTCAACAAAATGTATTCATGCTACTATCTCTCAATATAGGCCTTTTTCTTATTGGCTTTCAATGCTTATTCTAGAAACATAATGATCTTCAAGTTCAAGCAGAGCAATCCCATCTCCATTGCCCCCTTATTCATACTACTATAGAACTGTGTGTCACATGAACAACCTGCTAGCACTGAACTCCTGCTATTACCTGTGTTAGTGTGAGAGGCATTCTTTGAATAAGTAATTACAGCTTGAGTTATGAGGTGTTTAGGAGGAAAGTCTAGGTAAAGCACAAAATTAGGAAAAAAGCTATAAGCATTGTCATTACCAAAACCAGCAGGTGGGCAGGTTGCTTGGAAACCACGATGGAGTCTCTGCCTTGAAGGAGTCACAAAGCGTAAGAGCCCAGCCCTCCTGAACACATATTTAAAAGTTCACAGCCTGATGTGGTTTTCACAAAACTCACCAGAAAAGTATCTTTGGAAGACAAATGGGACCACCAGGTATTATACCATTGGTATTTCACCAGTGATGTCAACACAACCACATTGTGCAGGCAGGGACTGCAGACGAAGGCCCAGAGTAAAAAGCAGCTGCAAGAGAAGCAACAGGCAAGGACAAGGTGTGCAATAAAAGGGTGAAGATAATGAACGTGCATTTTCTTTGAGGTGAGTATACTGCACGTTCTCTAACCTTGGAGGATCCCCAGGGGTTTTGGAAAGGGGATGAGGGTGGTTCACAGTTGTTAACACATTTTTATTATATATTTTATTATATGAAGTAGAGGACAAACTGATCACTATGACCAGACAAGGACAGGGAGATTAGCCTTACTGCAGTGATGGGCAGTTTCTTACTTGGAGTCCAGACAGCTAATCTACCCACCACATTTCAGACAGCGCTGTACATGGGAGCCCAATCCCATCTCTCCTTCTCATACCTTTGATAGCAAGCAGCTAGATTTTCAGAGATTTCAGAGAGCCAAAGTGTACGAAGCAAATGAAGACTCTGAAAGTTTTGCTTTTATATACAACAATTGCAATGCAAGAGCATCTAGCATAGTCTCAGAGAGGAAGAGTTACACCTGGGAATCCAAATCCATATGTTTTTTGGTTGGTTGTTTGTTTTTTTTTTTTTTTTTTCAAATGTACTTAAACTTGCCGAGATTGAGGCAAAGAAGTAGAAATATATATTCAAAGATAAAGTCCTCAAAGCTGTGGAATATGAAATGCAGCTGATTTAAATAAATTAAGAAAGGATCTTTCAGAATTAGCCCAGAATTGGAACTGTCAGATTTCACAGGAAAAGAAAAAAATCAGTGAAAAAAAATGTCTGCTCCTGAAACTCCAGCATAAGGCATTAATCCAAGGGAAAACAATGGGTGGATTTCAAAGAATAGTACTTTGTTTTCGCTTACCCTGCTCAGTGCTGCTGCACAGGAGCATATGTTTTACACCAAAAGAAGAGAGATGCTTGTCTAACAGCTTTCACAAGTTTTGGAATACTTCAAGTTGAAAAGCATGAAGAAAGTATGTAAAATTTTTCTTTGGGGAGACCAGTTTGTTGCAGAAACACCAGGTAGTAATCTTGCATCCCTTATGACAGCCCATAAGACGACAACTAGGAAAATAACCTTTTTTTTTTTATCTATCTCAGAGGAGACCTATTGTTTTTACTCTTGGATCCCAGCTGACAGACTTGGCATTTGAGAACACAAGCAGGACAAAAGCAGAAGCTTCATTTTTAGGAAAATTTCAAAGGTAACAGGCCACAATCCTGAAGTAATAAGCTTATGCTTTCTTCAAGGAAGTGAAGTAGATGGGGCCTAAATGAGCTATATGGTTCAAATCCAACCTGCATGAAATTTGGCACACCTGTAGTTTTAAACTGGCATCTAGAGCAGCTTGGGTTTCAAAAAACAAACACACACTTATTTTTTTCCTGAAGGACTCTCAAGTGGTGAAAACTTACTAGGCAGGTCTTGCTATAGACCGTATGGAGGGAATTATTCCTTTGTTAAACTGTGATATTTTCCCTTGTGATTATTTTCTAAATGACCACGGTCACGGTGGCTTACTGCAGTGCCTCCTTTCTTCTAGAACTACCTGACCAAAACAATGCTAAGATAGCATTGGAGTGACTACACCAGTGGACAAGGGAAAAGCTATGGATATCATCTATCTGGACTTCTGTAAGGCCTTTGACACAGTCCCCCACAACATCCTTCTCTCTAAATTGGAGAGATACGAATTTGATAGATGGTCTGTTCGGTGGATGAAAAATTGGTTGGATGGTCACATCCAGAAGGTAGTGGTCAATGGCTCAATGTCCAGATGGAGACTGGTGACAAGCAGTGTCCCTCAGGGGTCCCTACTGGGACCAGTACTGTTTAATATCTTCATCAATGGCATACACAGTGGGATCGAGTGCACGCTCAGCAAGTTTGCAGATGACACCAAGCTGAGTGGTGCGGCTGACACGCCTGAGGGATGGGATGCCATCCAGAGGGACCTGGACAAGCTCGAGAAGTAGGCCCACGTGAACCTCATGAGGTTCAACAAGGCCACATGCAAGGTCCTGCACCTGGGTCGGGGCAATCCCCGACAGACTGGGGGATGAAGGGATTGAGAGCAGCCCTGAGGAGAAGAACTTGGGGGTACTGATAGACAAAAAGCTGGACATGAGCCAACAAAAGAAGCATGGCCAGTGGGTCGAGGGAGGTGATTCTGCCCCTCTACTCTGCTCTGGTGAGAACCCACCTGGAGTACTGCATCCAGCTCTGCAGCCCTCAGCACAGGAAAGACATGAATCTGTTGGAGCAGGTCCAGAGGAGGCCCACAAAAATGATCAGAGGGATGGAACACCTCTCCTATGAAGAAAGGCTGAGAGAGCTGGGGTTGTTCACCCTGGAGAAGAGAAGGCTCCAGGGAGACCTTATTGCAGCCTTTCAATACTTAAAGGGGGCCTATGAGAAAGATGGGGTCAAACTTTTTAGTAGGGCCTGTTGTGATAGGACAGTGGGTAATGGTTTTAAATTAAAAGAGGGTAGATTCAGACTAGAGATAAGGAAGAAATTTTTTACAATGCAGGTGGTGAAACACTGGAAGAGGTTATCCAGAGAGGTGGTAGATCCCCCATCCCTGGAAACATTCAAGGTCAGGTTGGACGGGGCTCTGAGCAACGTGATCTAGTTGAAGATGTCCCTGCTTATTGTAGAGGGGTTGGACTAGATGACCTTTAAAGGTCCCTTCCAACCCAAACTATTCTATGATTCTATGATAGCTTATGGACAAACCATAAAATGGTGTACTAGTTACCTCTGGCATCCGATTGGCTTTTTACCACCTTGACTCCAACCTAGTCAACAAACTGCAGACTTAGAGTCAGAGGGTCATTCGCACTGCAGCCTTCCTGATGAGACTGCCAACAGGGAAACTTCCCAGTGCAACTCTCAGCCATTTTCTCTGCAAAATGAGTAAGACACTAGTTCAACTGGGACACTAACTCATAGTACACGGACACGAGGTAGTACTGACTGGCTGTGTTACTGCAAGGTTAATGCTGCACACTGAAGGACTACTCGATCCACAGCCAATTCACTGAGCAACTCTTATTTATTATACCTGATACTGTAACCCAAAGGTTCACATATAGCAGCTGTCTCCCTCAGTGACCAAGTCTACAAGGATGCAAATATGACACAGCCCCTCATGTACTGGCAAACTCATCCTGTTTAGCTTAGGAGCTCAGATGAGCAAGCAAGCAAGCATTATCTTTGCGGCCATCGCCTTCCTGCCTCTGTCCTGCAAAACCAGCTAGCCTTCAGAGGAACACCTGGCAATCAGTGGAAAGGAATGACGGAAATATTCAGAGGATGTCAGGACACCCCTTCCTTACAAAGAAAGAATACATTAATTTATGGGACAGAATCAAAATTCTGTGGCTTTGCTTTCTGGCCCTCTCAAGAGTTAGAGAAGTCATTGTTATTCAGTGGACAGTGAAGATTTCTCCCAACTTTTTTCCAATGCCAAGCCAATGGAGAAAAACTTTTGTGGAAACTTTTTTGAACAAGACCTAAAGTTCTTAGAGTTTCTTCCATTTCTGTTGGCCCTGTAGACCATACTGGAATTCAAATAACCCATCTGATTTATTTGGGGGGTTGTAAAATACCACAGGTAGAAGGGAGAGGAAGGTGGAGAAAAGAATCCTAAGATACAATGGATATATTTATTTTTTTAAGAACTATCATTGCTCTCTTCTATACCCCCTCCCCTGGCAAAGGTGAACTGCATATCTTTAGTTAATAATTAACTTGTCATGAGCTCCATCAATATCCCATCATCTAAGTGACAGAGGGAAGGGAGGCGATGGGGGAGGTGATCAGCACGACGTGCCAGCTCTGCCCGCAGCCTGCGATCTCGTCTCGGCCATAATAAATAGGATGAAATGCGCTCCTGATAAATGCCCATGTCATGGAGAGATTTTACCTTCACTCAGAAACAATGTAATATCTCAGCTATTACCCAAAATAATTTATCAATGTGTAATAGCTTTGTGCAGAGCTCAGATAGGAGGGGAGCAGCGCTGCCCGAGATGGATGGATCCTACCTTCTGCTTTTAATTTTTAATGCTCGTAGGCAGCTTCACATTAAAGGCCAGGTGTCATATATAGACTTAATGTAAGAATGGAGTTCATGAATTCTAATCAGGAGAGAATCTCCCTCTCTCTTCTCTTGCTTTAGTCACTTCTCTTTTTTATTTATCAATTTTCCTCTCTTTCTGTACTCCCATCTTCTTTGCCTCTCTCTTTTGCGGTCGATTTCTTCTCCCCCGTTCTTCACATACATTTTACTCCCTGTCTCTGTAACAAAACCATTTGGGTAGCTATTTGCTACTTCCAAAAACTGTACCATCAACTTAAGGACAAAACAGAAGACCGGATCTACTTCTGCCTTGGTTCTGGTGTCATCATTTGCACCTAGAAGAACAAACTCAACACAGGTACCAGGCCAGAATATTAGCATTTTATATCCAGGCAAAAAAACCCCAGCACAGTAGTGATCAAGGATAGAAAAATCTGGACTGTGGCCATCAAAATTTGTAGTGGAATTGTGTTACTGAAAAGATCCTGGCTGCAAAGGGCCAGTGGAGAAGGCCAATCCCATATCCCAGCCAAATCACATAGCCCTGCAAAGAAACGTGTTCCTTTAATTGGCAAGAATACAGCACTAGGATGAGTGGATCCAAAAAATGCTGTATCCTAAGGTCTCATTTTCCTAAGATTTCTTGTCTCCTTATAGCTATGTCAGCCACGTAAATGTTCTCCTCTTCGCTTTTAACATTATGCATAAAAAAACAGTTGGGGCCCATCTCATCTGGTGGCCTGCATCAGAGGAACCTATTCAAGGACCTCTGTAGCAATATGTAAAATCTCCAGTATGGACAATGGGACAATGCCAGGAAGTTCTGTCATTAAAAACACACCATTAGGGCTCACATTAGAAATACCATTATTGTATCAATACACTACATCAAAGTATGACGTACCGTCTGGGTGAGACATACCAGAAAGCAACAGCAATGTATGACAGCACTTCTTAGCTCTGCGCAAAGAACAGAGCTGTAGGAAGGAAGCAGGGAGCACCACTTACTGGCCAGAATGTGCAGCAAGGGACAAGACAACAGTTAATACAAGCAGCAGACACAAAGATCAAGGAAGAGCCACAGGCTGCAAAAAGGAAAAGATCGACTGTTTGGACAACAGCTTTTGTTTGCACTCCGATGCAAAGGAAAATAAGAGCACACCAAGGCAATACTGCCCACAGGAGGAGCACTGCCAGAGCTGCAAACCCTTTTACAACCACTTTGCTGACTTGCAAGTTGTGAGGACACCAGTGCTGAGAGGAACTTGGGCTTGATTTCCTGCTTTCTGTCACCAAAGGTAACGTTAACTGTTCTATTTGTTGGTTGACAATGCAGGGACTACAGACTGAATGACTTAGGAATTCCTTCAAAAGAAAAGACTCCTCTTG
Source organism: Platalea leucorodia (assembly GCF_965183815.1). Classification (NCBI taxonomy): domain Eukaryota; kingdom Metazoa; phylum Chordata; class Aves; order Pelecaniformes; family Threskiornithidae; genus Platalea; species Platalea leucorodia. Next base: position 25,917,149 of record NC_138829.1, on the reverse strand, counting down.
TGCCTAAAGACCAGGATGGCACAAAAAGTCTCTGCTGGTGCTGCTCCCGAAGTTCCCTTTTAGCAGATAAACAGAGGACAACCACCTTTAGGGGCTGCATTGTCAGTGAATTATTTCTCTTTTCCTCACCACTCAGCCATCTTTCTTTCCAGAACATAAGAACTTAAGATGCGGGCCATTTATTCCCGTGTAGTATTTAGCATATTCCTCAGCCTATCAACAGAGATCCTCAGCCAGATCAACAAAGCAGAGTTCTGTTCTCAGGCACCAAATTCACTACAGAAACAATCTGTAGGAAACTTACTTGTTTCTTACCTTCTGCAAGGATTGCTCTGAGAACATTTCTCCATTTTCACCTTAGTCCTTTCCCAGCTCTGCATATCGTGCGGTTCTGGAGGTCAGATCTGTCCCAGCTAAAAGAAGTAGCACGGCCAAAACTTCTTTGGCTTTGCATTGCTTCTGACTAGGTGGCTGATCAACGGAAGAGAAAGGCTGGTGTCCCACTGTAACAAACCCACTCTGCACACTAAGAAGCCATCTCTATAAAATACGTTAAAAACAAGTTTTAAGAAAAAGTAATTGCATAATCAATAAAAGACAAAACTTAGCTTTGTAAATGTCAGAATAAGAGACTGCAAATCTTTAGACAGCAGACCTGAAAAACAGGAGGGTGGAAAGCCAAAGCTGCATTGCTGGGCCATAGTGTGGTACTTCAGGGTACAGGGAATGTGTGGCTGTTTGTGGGCAGAAGCTCTGGAAACTTCAGGCTGTCTGTGAAGACTCCCAGCTTTTCTAGGAACATTTTACGAAGACTGCCTGCATGCTCTATGCTCTATGCTTCTATGTCTGTGTATATGTGTAGCACTGCAAAGGCAAGACACTAGCATCCCCTGGTGCAGCAGCCTTAGGATACCCCCTGTGATAGACAGTTATCTGAACTAATAAGGAAGAGAGATGTTGTTTGAAGACAGACAGAAAGATAGCCTTGCCTCCCCTGAATACCACTCACTTAGTGGCTTTGGCCTGGCTCCAAGCCAGGAGGAGAGCAGCATGCCCTTGACTGTGTTGAACGAAAGCCCATTGCTGGCTGCCAAATAGCCTCTGGCAAACAGTGATTCCAAAGACCAAACTAAGAGCTCTAAACTCATTCACTCATGGTCCAAGATCCTTCCTAACCCTAGGGGGTTGTGATAGAGAAAAAAGAATGACGTCCCCCAGGTAACAGTCTCTTGCATCACACAGCCTGAGCCTAATAAGGGTCTATTGCTGTCTCATTCCATTGCTAACACTGTGACTCTAACTGCCGTGTACTACAAATTAATTCATTCCTTCAGGCCTTGCTGTTCAGTAACTGGCTGTCACAGCAATCTCCCAAGGAGCTAATTGAGAGTTGTGATCCGTGCAGTATTTCCATTAGTGCTGTAATGACAGGCAGCCAGATACACACACATGCATGCTTGCACACCCACAGCACAGGTTCCTCTGTCCCCACGAAGGGAAACAGATAAGCCAGAGCCATCTCAAGTGTTAAGCAGCAGCCGGGAGAAGCCAGAGCCATCTCAAGTGTTAAGCAGCAGCCGGGAGAAAGAGAAAACAGGAGGAACAATTTCCATGATTCAGACTGAGGTCACTCAAACTTTGCCTGAATGAGAGCAACTTGCTGGGAGCTCAAGACAAGCTCCTAATTCACATTAGTGGAGTAAAATCCTTGACACACTTCCCTTCTGTACAGTGGCACTGTTCCTAGAGACTACAAATCCCACCCAACAAGTCACTTCTGTTTGAATGGCCTTCCCCATTGCACAGTGGGACCTGTAGTCTCCATAGAGATGCTTCTTCAGGATGATTACAGTTGCAGTTGTGTGTAGCACTGTAGAAGCTACTAATATTAATCTTACAGGTTCTGTTTAGCAAACTAGAAGAGGTGTTAATTTGGGAAGAATGCATTTGATCAGTTATGATGTGGTTCATTCAGGAACCTGCGTAGCTCAGGCATGAAGTCTGGTTACGAACTTAGTTTATTTTTATTTGTTTTTCCTTTCATGCCTAGTTTCCGGAGGATTAGCAGGAAAACATTAAATACAGCACCTCCTGCAGCTGTGCCACCTGCTGGTAAAGACTTAGCCATCTTAAAGGACACATTTTATGTCTGTCCTGGTTTCAGCTGGGATAGAGTTAATTTTCTTCTTAGTAGCTGGTATAGCACTGTGTTTTGAATTTACTATGAGAATAATGTTGATAACACACTGATGTTTTAGTTGTTGCTAAGTAACATTTATAGTAGCCAAGGACTTTTCAGCTTCCCATGCTCTGTCAGGTGCACAAGAAGCTAGGAGGGAGCACAGCTGACCCAGACTGGCCAAAGGGCTATGCCATACCATCTGACATCATGGTCAGTATATAAAGCTGGGGGAAGAAAGAAAGGGGGTACATTTGGAGTGATGGCGTTTGTCTTCCCTAGTAACCATTACACATGATGGACCCCTGTTTTCCTGGAGATGGCTGAGCACCTGCCTGCTGATGGGAAGGAGTGAATTCATTCCTTGTTTTGCTTTGCTTGCACACATGGCTTTTGCTTTACCTATGAAACTGTCTTTATCTCAGCCTGTGAGTTTTCTCACTTTTACTCTTCTGATTCTCTCCCCCATCCCACCAAGGGGAGTGGGCGAGCGGCTGTGTGGTGCTTAGTTGCCAGCACAACATCCTCACGGTTCTCACCCAAAAAGCAGACATGCAATTCTGTGCTGCCACTGGTGATTATTTAGCAGAGTCAGATAGTAAGAAACCTGTATTCTCCTGGGGGTTTGTCCACTTTTTTGAACTAACTCTAGAATTACCACTACCATATCTGAGGCCTTGTCTATGTACAAACATGTATCCATTTAACTTAATTGTCTTAGAAGTTGGTCAAATTGATGCAGACTAGTTCAGCAGGCACTTCTCTCACTGAATACTTTATTAATTCCAAAGTTGTGACCAGTTTCTTTATAAATTAGAAAGTTTCAAAGTCTGTTGTTAATGGGAAACTAAATCACAACAAGTATTTTAAATGACAATGAATGAATCCTTTAAAAAAGTAATTCTGGTGTTGGTCTTTTTAGCCTTAAAAAAAGACTATTTGAAGTTTCCCTAGTAATTAAAATTCTGTGACATTTTAAGTATCTAAGCAAACCAGGATACATTTGCAAGTGAATTATTTCAAAGTGATCTGTGTGATTATCATAGCAGTCAGACAGATCTAAGTCAACAGCACTAGTCACCCTCAAGTTGAGACCGTTGCAAGAGAGATAACTCAGATAGCCATGCGTAAGGAGGTAGCTCATGCTGGGGAACTCACAGAGAGTGAAGATATCCTCGCTTGGGCCTGGATAGCTCTCGTATAGTCCCAGGTTTCCAAAGGCAACTTTTTAGCAAGGGAACAAGCTGCAGGTTCTTCAGAGCATTCCAGAGAGCACAATATGCTACTCTTGACTATCAGTGCAGTCTGGCTTTATAAAAATACCTAGGGAAGATACCTATTCAAGGTACATAAAACAGCCTTTAGGGCTTAGATAGAGGATTAAGTTATTGAGCCTTAAGAAGTTGTGGCATATAATCTTAGCTTGATAACTGAACACGTGCATGCTCCTGGCATGTGATAAATGCAAGGTCATTTGACTTAACCTAGGAGAAGACAGCGTTAAGTGGAATTAGCCCATGTCTGCTGCAGGCTAGTTGTGCACACAGCTCCGGTACCACAGCTCAGCTGACACATAGCAATTTGTTCAGTTGTGCTAAATGTTACTGCATGTACAAACCCCAATTTTGCCCTCTTGTGACAATATCAAAGGAAAATAAGGTTCTTTTAAAAGTAATATGAATTTCATAAACAAAACACAACAATTTCAAAAAACTTTCACAACCGTAAAATGCCCCTGGAAAGTGGGTTAATGTAGGATATTCTGAGATATCCATGTAGACCCATACTGTAATGTGTTTGGCTTTCCTGGATATAACTGTAATCACAATTTTCAATTGGACATAGCTGCAATAGATACAAAATAATCTCAGAGGGACACAGCAGAGGGCAACAGATCGGGTGCATCTGCCTCTTCTGCAGACAATCTAACTGAAAGCTCACACCACACCAAAAACAGACCTTACCATCACTCATGGCAAGATTCAGAAAAAAGACAAGAGGATGTCAGCAAAGAAAGTTCCAAAAGCCTGGGGCAGAGGAAATCCTAGAACAGGCCACACAGCCCATTACAGTATGGTGTGTCCTGGGACTTCATTTCAAGGATCATTCAGGGTATGCCCAAGGAATGCACAAAGTGGGCATAAAGCTTATCTCTGTTATCAATGTTGGGAAAGCCGTGGTATAAATGGAAAAGGCCCCAAGTTCTGACCAATAACTTCATTGTTACAGAAATACCATGTGCCACAGAATAGCTTTGGTTTCTGTGCAAGTGTAAGTCATGCCTTTTCCCTTAAAGTATGATACAAGATGGTTTCCAGCTGATGGGTGGGGGTGGAGTATGGACATACAAGTAGTGATTTATTCCAGACTATTGTGAACTGATTACTTGGAGCGAGCTTCCAAAGTGTGGTTACTGATTTAGTGAGCACAGCATGTATTTCAACACAAACTGATCTCTTCATAACTCTGCCATGCCAGCACACATATAGTTACATATCACAACAGGATCACCTCAAGCAACCTGAATGAAATTCTGTGGCTGTAATATGTGAAAGAAGTCCCTGTTCATGTCAGCATTTGACATCCTCACGGTCTCCATGCACAGCATAATTTTGGGGTCTGTTTGGCTGCCAGCAAGCCTCAGTGTCTGTGTTTCCCACAACATAATCCTGTCAAATTTTGCACAAGTTTTTTCCCATGGCTCACCAATGCTTGAAATTTTTCTTTTTAATAGAGGAAGACCTCAAGCCTGTCAAACTTCCAGTGCACACTGCACTGTTCAGTTCAATCATTCAATCACATTTCCATAGCCTTTATTTGAATGTTCTTGCAATAAGCAATGCAGTCACAAGCAGAACAGCTCTTGCACATGTGCTGTTCCACAGCTCGGTCATGGCCTGGGGTGGGCAGAAGGGGAAGCACACTTGGACCCACTTGGTACATTGGCAAACAAAGAGCACTTCTGCACATAGGCTCAGGGAAGTCTGGTTAAGTTCTTGCAAGATGCAGTGAAAACCAATTCCTAAAAAGATTTTTTTTTCAAGTTAGGGCAACACAGAGAACTCTGGGCTATACCTCTGGAGATCCTTCTGTGAAACCTGGGTAAGTACTCAGCACAGCTACTGTATGTGAGTAATGGGGTGTGTGGCTCTACGGAACTGCCATGCTCTCTCCTGGAAAGGTTTGGCACAGCCTGTACTGACAGAATACCTGAGGGACACCTGTACAATGTTACAATGTGGAAATGTCCAAAAGCAAAACAATGAAACAGGCCTGTGATATAGTAACTGGTCTCATTCACTAGGCTGTACTGGGTTGGATACAGCAACATGAGGTCAGCCAGTCTCCTTGCTTTTATCTAGCAAACCCAAGAAGAGAAGCAGAACACAAATCTATTTGCAGCCTTTACAATACACCACCGCAGTGAAGCTCATCCTACCAATTAATTTTTTTATAAGCCAGGCAGTGGCTGGTGAAACTTTTTCATCTATATAAACCTAGCAGTAAAGCCCTGAAAATAATACACAATCACTTGTCTACATGAGAAAGGTTTACCAGTTGAGCCTAAATCTCATTTTAAACCTGTTCTCTACCTTCACCAGCCAAAATATAAGGAGATGCTTTCATACTGAAACAAGGACACTGTAGTGGAACCAACACCAACTTAACTAAGCAGCTTTAGAGATCACCTATCAGCTTAATTCAGTGGTCTCCAACAGACAGGCCTTAGGAGTCTTCCCATTAGATATTATATCTTCAGTTCAGTAGGGCTAGACCTACAGTTCTGCAAGTGTCATTAATTTTCTGTTAGGCTGGATGAACCATGGTTCCTTCATATTATTCTTGCTCACCAGCAGGGAATAGGTTATTGGTCCCCACTATAGTTTGATCTTCACAGGATGGTTTTAAGCTGGAGGCAAAAAACTCCAGTATGAGGTGGAAGAAAGGCCTGAGCTGCGCAAGTTCATGAGACATACACACTGACTTCTCTAGCAATGACCAAGTCTGCTGCTGGCTCCATATATCTGACACACAGAGCTGAGAAACTGGAGACAAGCTAATGTGGAGATGCACCAAGTCACCAGCTTCACAGCAGAAAGCAGATAGGGCAACTAAAGGCCCTTCACACCACACCTTCTCCAGCAAACCCAGGCCAGGCCCAAGGTGCAGTACACTGCACCTGTCTCGGCTCTAGAGGTCCTTGCAGCTTGTGTTTGATGGAAGACACCTGTCTACCCTGTGACTAGATATGCTGTTCCTGTGAGAACAGAGATCTTGAGAGAGGAGGAGTTGTCCTGATGCAGCAAGCTCATCAAATCATTTGGAAGGAACTTTGGGGGGGACATCTAGTCCACTCATGAAGTGGGACTACTACCACCACTAGAACATGTCAGCTGTGCCTTTGTCTAGTTGAGTCTTGGAAACTTAAAAGGATGGAAGTTCCACCACATCTATGGGTAATGTGTTTCACTGCAGCACAGGGCCCCTAGGGAAGTTTTGCCTATGCCTCATCCGAATATCCCAAGACACAGTATGTACTGCTAGCCATAGCTGGCAGAAGACCAAGTCCTATCCAGACTATTCTAAAAATGGTAAGCATACAATGAGAAAAAAATAAGTAAACATTTGGTAACAGGCTCACAAAAACAGTGTACAAATGCATTTCTCATGCTACCTGAAACTCAGCACTAACTACAGGAACTCCTTCAGGATTTCTGTTTTCAAAAGCTCTCTCAGTCAGCAGAACTGAAGAAAGATTATGGTACTCTGATACTCCCTCTGACAGAAAAAAGCTGCATGAAAACAATCAAGACAACATTAAACAATGTCTGACTGCAAGCCCAGCTTCCACAGCATTCTCTGTTCAGTAGGGCAGTTTACAGAGTAGGGATTTCAATCTCTGATTATGGCCCCCCATTTATGCTGCTCAGTTCTCCAAGGTAGTTATCATCAAGTGCAAATAAACTCACAGGGGGACACTTGCCTCCTCTAGTTCTAATTAATGCCACTGAAACTCATCATTAGCTAGGTGTATGAGGGCAGCTCATACACATGTAACCATCTATCTGGAAAACTTTTGTATAATTCCAAACAAAGTGAGTTTGAGTGAAGGGAGCCTTTTCGTCAGGAGATTCTTCTGATTCAGTTCAAGAGAAGGCTAAAGCACCAAAACTCACATACCTCATTTGGCTCTTTTCCCAATTTCTTGCTAAAGCAAGGAAGTAGTTTTATTCTGGTCTGCCATGTTCCAGGTTAACTCACTGCATAATTTAGTGTAGCTGTCTTACAAATCATGCTTAGAATCACAGCATTAGGATTGGAAAGGACCCCTGGAGGTCATCTGGTCCAAACCCCTGCTCAAAGCAGGCCCAACTTTGAACTTAGATCAGGCTGCTCAGGGCAAATCATGACTGTCTCTGAAGACAACAGCCTCTCTGCAAACACTCCCGTTACAAAGAACTTTTTCCATATAGCTATTGTAACTCCCCTGTTGCAAGTTGTATTCATTGCCTCTCAACCTTTTTCTGTGCTCCTCCAAGTAGAAGTTGTCTCTGTCTTCTCTTTAACTACCCATTAGGCAGTTGAAGGCTACAATTAGACCTCCCTTAGCGTTTTCTTCCCCAGTTGAATAAACTCGGGTCTTTTGGTCTCTCCTTTTATCTCATGTGCTCCAGTCCTTTAACCATCTTTGTCACCACTGGCTGGACTTGCTCCAGTTTGTCAACATCTTCCCTATACTGTGCAGTCCAAAAATGGACACAGGACTCCATGTACAGTCTTGCAATTGCTGACTAGAGGGGAACAATCACTCCTCTCTACTTGCTGGGTACAATCCTATTAACGCAACATAGTATGCGCTCAGCCTTCATTACCGCAAAGTCATGCTGCTGATTGACCTTCAACTTTTCTATCAGGACCCCCAGGTCCTTTTCTGCAGGGCTGCTCTCTAGCCACAGAGATTCTAGCCCACACTTCTGTCAAAAACAACATTCACTTTCTGACATGCCTTAGCAACATCACAAAATCAGCATGTAATTTTTAATTCAAAGCCAGTGAGTACACCTCATGAGCAGAACAGAAAATAGATGGTTTGTGAGGGTGCCTGAATTTGCTTGCAACTGATAATTTAGGAGGTATTTAGACATAATTTACAAATTGTATGCCCCCACCTCCTACTTTATTTCTTTTCCCAACACAGTATCTGTCCCTTACATGTTTGTGTGAGATGCCACAACTTTTGCCTTCTCTGAGGCCTCATGCACCAGATATAGCAGGGCAGCCTGATCATCTGGGGTCTACTGGGGAGAGTGAACAAGGAGCAGATATCTGCTGCCAGAGTCAAAGGAAGCAGAAGGGACACATCCTTGCACCACAATCTCTAACCTGTGAGCAGAAGAAAGTTCTCTGGTTCAGAGTATCTGGTTCAGAGCAGAGGCCAAGGAGCGAGGGGTGGAGGAAAGGCCAGGAGTTGAGCACTCCCCCCACCTCCTCACTCTGAGTTTGAATGAACAGAGGGAGGAAGAGGAGAAGAAAGACGACCTGTCTGGTCAAGAGAGTGGCAGAAAATAGTGCAGCTCTCCAGAGAGGAGACCACAGCAAGGAGCAGTGAGGAGAAAGGTGGCTCAGGAGCCCATTATGTTTTCACCAAACTGCCCTCTTCCACCAGAATGCCCCAAACATGTCAGCACTGCCCCAGGAACAGATCTACAACGTTTCTCCCAAATCTAGTTCCATACCTGGCTATACCTACCTCCCCAATGTACACATCAGATTTTATATTCCGACTCATTTGATTTCTTGTACTATTTACTTTTTAACTCACAGTATGTTTCTCTTTTCTGTGGGTGGTTTAGAGCAGATTTTACAGCTGTTAGGCTTTAAATAAAGTATCTGTTGTACTTAATTGTATTTTAAATGATTCACACTCTGCAGGTGTGCCTCTATCTGCTCTATTTTCCACTTTGCCCAAGCACAATAATCTCCCAAGACAAGATCCATTTTGTCCAGCACTGTAGCTATGTCAGTCAAGGGTGCAGTCGATGTTAGAACATTACTTCTGGCAATGGCCTAGAGCAGATACTTAAAGAAAGATGATTAGAGACAGAGCAGGAACAGAATGTGTCCTTGGGGCACTGGGCTGACGCTTTGGAGATCTAACCACAATGACCCAAAACCCCTTTCCAGGTGGTAATATAAAACACAGCATAGTTTGGGTCATTTCCTCTCACCCCCTGCCTTTGCCCTGAGCATGATTTAATTTTTTAATACTGTGAAATCCTCCGTTGTGGTGATTCTTCCATTATTATTATTATTATAAACATATCAACACACTTAATTGTCCATTATGGCTTCTAGTGATCTGCTTGGCCTAGAAAACTTCCCTTCCTTGTTTTTGGAGTTAGGTAGTATCTTTGCCACCTTCCTTCCCCATGATTTAAGTGAGATGTGATTTTGAGATGAATGCAGACACATATACAAAATGTGCTAACGCAAACTTAGTAATATCTTTGGAACTGTACCAAGTGGGAAAAGATGAGGCTGGTACAAGTCCTGTCAACAAAGTTCCACAGCTGCTGCCATATTAGTTGCTTTCATACTAAGCACTTGCTGCAGCATATGGTAAAGCTTTCCAGGTATAATCTTAACCAAAGAAAGAAACCGCCACCAAATACAGAAATTCACTTGGTGACGTACTTATTTAAATATATCAATCTTATATACCAGAACCTATCTTGTAAGGGGACCAGCATTCTGTAAGGATATATCCTTGCCCATGTGAATTCACAGTCTAAACAACAGATGCATACAATAACTGTAGAAGCATATGCTGCCAACAGGTTCCTATAACATGGCAGAGTTTTAATGGAGAGTTGATCATTTTAACAGTTTCTTTTTATGCTACTCTGCCTTGTACAGATTATTTGTGTAATAATAAAATAAATTTATGGTTTCTATTTTATTTGTTCTGACCTTATATATAACTAACATCCACTCATGCAAACTGAAAGAACTCCATGGCAGATCTAGTATTAACATATTCAGTCTGAATAAACTGTTTGGTAGGATTTGGCCAATCAGGACAGTATTAAAAAAACCCAATAACTAATAATATCCTATTGCTTAGTACTTCTACCACATTTTACAGTTAGAAGTACTGTAAAAACCATTACTTGATTAATCAATTAATCAAGAAGTTATAAAATTAGCTACATTAACTAAACTAATTAATTAATCAAGAAGCTATTAAAAGCCTGACTGAAAGGATATCGATTGCTGCTAGAAATAACAATGCAATTGCAATGTTGTTGTGCAAAGATAAGAATTTCAGAGTTGGGAAACAACAGTTTGCAGATCTATGAAGATTCACGTGCATGGATTTGAGATGCACCCTAAAGCTGTGTGGCATGGGAAACCAGAAAAGAGGTAGAATATGTATTGTCAAACATAACGGCTTGTTTGAAATGGCACCACTTTCAAACACAAAGGAACAAGCTATGGCTGAGATCCTGCCTTGCAAGAAATTCCCATCCTGAAGAAAAGGTAGGAAAAATTAAGAGAAAACATACATCTACTTTATTTTTCAGCCTCGGTTCCCCTGAGGGCAGGTGAGTTAGGCATCCACTTACTCTTTACCTCTTGCTTATAACTAGGCCATCTATTTTACAACCCGAGCACCTTACCAAGCTACACATCTTACAGAGCAGGACTGCAGCTAATTTCAGTAACTTCTCTGATCCAGTCCTTCTAAGTGCTGATTTTTTTGCCCCACTTCGACAAGGCCAAGCAGTAGCTGAGTTTCATCTGCTATTAGCACACTCATAACTCTAAAGCTACAGGAAAGCATGAGTGAAAGCAGCCACATCGATGGCTGCCAGAAGGCCTTGTGCACAGGGTTTATCAGAACTACAGGCTGATTGTTCAGGATTGTCCATCTCCCAATCCTACAGTCATACTTCTGATGGGATATTGAATTGCAACAGCAGCACTTCTGGCACAGAAGGGGTATTTGAGGCACTGCGGATCTCCTCCACCTCGTGATTCCAGAACATGTTAGGCTACACCTCTGTACCGGAGATGAAGATAGCTGCAGGTAACAATACAGGGCACTATAGACTGTATATAATCTGAAGGCTACTGCTTGGTGATCATGGCAATAGAAGAGCTGAGGGGAGTTTCCCATTCTTCCTAAGCTGGCCTGTGGTAAGACAGGTTTTATGTAATGGCATCATTAATCCCCTCCCCCCACTTTCTTATTGCAATTTTCACCCCCCTTCCTTATATTTTATTAAATTTCAATCTCTTTTTGGTAATAGCGAACAAACAGAAAATGAGAACAGAATATTATATCCCATAGCATCACAGCAGCTTGAGAGACAGACACATCAGCACAACTGAGGGGAGGAGGAGGGGAAGTTCATATCAGGTATTGCCTTCCCTCATGAGGCAAATATATAGACATAAAGAGCTCTTACACAAGTGAAGAAAGCCCTCAGTTTGCTTGGGTCTTGAAGCAGAGTACTGGAGCAGCCTACACTTCAACTTAATTGGCATAAAATAACGCACGTTATGGCAGTCAGTGTCTCCAAGGACGAGCAGCAGAAACAGATTATACACCCTGTCATGCAAGGCACAGTCTGGTCCCAGTCCTTGCATCCTATGAAGACTGTAGTTTTGTGCATATTGTATTGCAAGAGCCATATATACTATATATGACGCCCAAGGTTAGGTTAGGAGCCTGGGCTACAACTTGGTGCAAAAAAGCGAACAGCATTTCTGACTCAATGCAGAACAAAGCCTAACACTTTCTGCACAAAAACATTTTCTATTCCATTTCCCAAATGGAAAAAGAAAATCCAATTCTGAAAAGCATAGACGCAATGTCGTTTTAGTCTAGCTGTGGTGAATGTCTGTATGGCATACTGCTGGTGAGGAATCTTTCCTTTCCCTGCTAACACTAGATTAGTAATTCTCTCTTTCACACTGTATGGCTCTGGCATCAACTCCACTGTTCAGGAAAAGCCCAGTCTCCCTGACTGAGATCACTATTTATACTGGATGCCCATTAATTGCCTTGCTTGGAATGATTTGCTGTGGGTTTTCTTTTTTTTTATTCTAGCTGCATTATGTCGTGATCTGATGATTGATTGGGCCCTGTGAGCAATCATGAGCCCAAGCCTATTGCTGCTAGCTTGATAGAGTGTATATCTCTATTTCATATTCAATAATGATGAATGGTCATGGCTTACATTTATATAGCGCCTTTCATCCAGAAAGATCCCAAAGCGCTTTACAAATTGATTTACTGTGCAAACTATGGGGTTTATTCTCCGCTTCATAAGCTCGTATAAATCCCATTGAGTTACTTGCACTTCATCACGGTACTTGGTACTGCCCAAACAAAGCACAAGCACTCTTTATAATACACCTAGGAGAGAGTCAGGGAACACTTACAAAAATATGCAAGTGTTCAGAACCTCAGCTTTATGTCTTATCCAAAAGGCAGAATCTTTAGCAGCAAAGCATCCACCTAACCCTGGGAAAGTGCTACTTTTTGCACTAACAGGGCTTCCTGTATCAAAGGACTCCTTGGAGAGGACAGCACCAAGGGCTGAGCCTGCCTGCTCACATGACTGCACCCTGAGGCAGCAGCTGCTAAAAACAATCAGTTCCTTCTGTTTTTTAAAAAACACTATTAAACAGAAAGCTACTGGCAGTTGAACATCAGGAACCATCAATATAGGTTGCATGGGTTTCTTCTGGGTTGCAGAAGAATGGAACAGGAGGAAGGCTCAGGCAACCTTCCTGGCAATAATTTTGAGCAAATATTTAGCCACAGCATGATGCTCTGCACGAATGTTTTGAAGCAAATTACCCAATTGCCTTCTCCTCTGTTCAACTTGGGGTGGGGAAGGAAATGCATCAGGTATGTGGCTGGCTTCAGCAACCGCTGTTGTTCCCCACCTTAATGACTAGCGAAAGGGAGCCCCAAACCTGGATTCTAGCCCTCGCATCTTCCAAGCCTGAGGGATATAGAGTGAAGCGGGGAACTCATGACTGAGACAAAAGGTAATCACCTCAAGTGTTTTTTCAACATTCCCCACTTAGTCTAAAAGCTTTAAAGGAGCAAGAGCATCTCTATCTCCATGACTTTGGCAGAGATTTAAGTGAAATGCATAAAAATAAATGCAGAAATTCTCAAAAAAATATGGTGCCTGTGAAAATGAGATGCCAACAGTGGCTCCTACCAGTATGCCATGGGTGTAAGCTGAACAAGCTCCTGAGTACCCTTTTTTCCCCACACTGTATCACTTCTGAAATGGCTGCAGTACCAATGCTGGTTCTAATCTGATCAAAGTCATATCAAGTTATCCCAATGCTTGTGTGAAAGACCCACCTCCTAAGGGATTTTAATCTAAATATGTTCTCTGGGAACCCAAAAAGAAATAGCTCACAGATATTTGAAGGTAAAAGGTATCAATCCAGTGCTAGAATTACATATGACTTTCATGGTTTTGCCACTGTCTTTTCTTTCTTGGCCTATCAGAACTACCATGCTGACATACTACAGCAATAAGCTGTACAGCATATTCTTTCATTTTAGGGGACCACCATGGTGTGATGAAGGCCTGTTTTATCAGCCTAGCTTCCACAACTTTTGTGTGGCTAAATTTCAGTTCATTTTTTACTTCAATTCAAATTCTTCAATTTCATCTTCAACTTTACATTAGGTACTCTGCATTTGCATCCAAAAAGCAAGAAAATGAAGAACATTTTTAAACAAATGGCCTGCTTAGCAAGAGGGGAACCCTAAGCAACCTTCCAACACCTAAAAGGAGAATATTAAGATACAGCCAGGATCTTCATGGAGGTACATGGCAGGAGAATGAGAGACTGTGGGAACTAATTGCAAGAAGGGAGATTCTGACTGAATATAAGGAAAAACGTTTTCACTGTAAATAAGTAGAGGAACATGTTACCCAGAGAGACCATGGAATCTCCATCCTTGGGGTTTTTCAAGGTCCAGCCTGATCCTTCCTGCACACACTCCTCTGCTCATCTAGCACTTTTCCCAAGCCCCTCCCTCACTTGTTTAATTCCTCGTGTGTTATGTTCTGCATACCAGTGTGGCTCCTTCTTCTCCTTCTGGCTTTGATGTCAATAGCAGGGGAGTGAGAATAAGAGCAAGACTCCCAGTTCTAGTCTGTAAAATGACAGTGACCTTCAGATGTTTAGAGAAACAGTGACACAGAAGACCAAATCACAGACCTAAGATAAAGCATGTAACTGCATCAACAGGAGAGCAAATGAGTAGTTCCATAATGAGGACGGGTACTTGCTTATTGCAGACAGCATTATCACGATTTAGCTGCCAAACACTAGCGAGCAGCTATTGACATCATACAAGCTACTGAAAAGAAAAATCTCAATAACTTACCTATTTTTCATAATGCAGGGATACTGGAAAAAGTATAATAATGACCCTTTACCTTATTTTAAATCCTTACCCCATTCCCTTCATGCTATGGAGATATCAGAGTTCCTTAGCCAATAGTGTAACTGCTGTTATACAGACAAAATACACATTGTTGGCAGTCCAGTGGCAGGGGTTTTTTTTAAAGTTAACATTGGAAGACGTTACAGGTTCCACTTTCGTCACCAAACAAATGTTTAGAAAGTATGCACTTCCGTAACTGTCCTATTTGGTGGATTTATATAACCAACAAAGAATGACTAACTCATGAGATCAAAGCCAACATGAATATTTATAACAAGGAACAGGCATGCTGGTAGAATAGCAAGAAATTCTTACAATCTGCTATTTGTAAGCTTTAGAGAAGCCACAGAATCATCCCATAGCTATTGCTTGAGGCTGGGATGCAGTTTCTCCTAGTCACAGGTTCCCCAACCTGACCAAGCTCTCCTAGCTGTATGGCCCCAGGCTGACACCACCAGAGCAGGGCACCAACAGGCAACGTGATGCCAACCCAGGTGGCTCCCTACCACAGCTGCACCAGGAGTGCTAGGAGACGGAAGGCTACTGAAAAAAAGTGACAATAAACTTACCTCAGAACCAAGGCTATCGGACTAGAAGGGAAACAAACTCCGTATTTTCAGAAACCCTGAAAAATTACCAAGCACAGGAAAAGGAATTCACCCCACGTGAGGAGATACTGTCCAGTCTAACTGTTCAGCAAGTAGTTGGAAAGACTTCATGATTTTTTTTTTTTTTAGCCTTAGAAAACTTGCTAACAATGACAGGACAACTCATCTACATTGAAGAACAGGTGACAAGAAAGCCAGAAAGTAATTGTAAATTAAAGAAATCCCATCAAATTAGTTAAAGCAATAGGGTCAGAGTCCATTTTCTGGCAAAATAGCTTTCCACTTCATGAGAAACGCCAACATAAATTACTTGAATTGGACTTTTACTGGTACTCATCTGCAAAGCCAAGGACTAAAATAATGCTTGAGACTGAGATTCTCCTGATCTAAGAGGATCCTGTCCCTCCATAGCAGGAGACACATTCACAGAGGCAGGGATGCCAGGGAAGCCTGCATCACTTTCCAAAGCTTTATTTATCCCAAGGATAAAGAGAAGATTCTGACAGCCCTCCACATGCATCAGTCTATCCTTGTTCACCACGACTGAGATCACATCATATCAGCACTATAAAAAAAAAAAAAAGGAAGATGACACAGGCAGCAGTTTTGGAAATGAAAGCAAAAGCTTTTAAAAGCTTTGCAAGAAGACTATGTGACTGATAGTGCTCAAAGACCTTAATTTTTATACAGAGAAATAAGAATAAAGCAATGTGGCATAAAATTTTCAAGTTTCTTGACCTTTGCAGGCAGATCAGTTTGGACAGAACATAACAGTGCTCAGCACAGTGTGTACCAAAGACCTCGGTGTCCAGCTCCACGGGCCTAGAACATCATTGTATCCACCTGTACATAGTGCCGCCCACTTAGACAACAAACTTTCCATCCTGCAGCTCTCCAGAGATGGTGTGACGTGAGCCCACAGCAGCCAGAACTACGTGTCTTGTAAAGCCCTCCGAGCTGAACAGAACGTGACAGTACCCAGAATCATCACTAAAGCAGGAAGGGGGTCCAAAAATATATATGAACCAAAGCTTGGGAAAGCAGTGTTTTACAAAAGCAAGTGGAAAACTACTACGATCCTGGGGTTTTTTCCTTCCCAAAGCAAGCAAGTGCCAGAATGCATGAACCCTATTTGTATAGGAAAACACACGATCCTCTTCAGACTCCCAATGTGGATAAGCATGTTGAACCACACCATCCCCCTGCAGCCCACCCTCCCCTCCCTCTCCTCCGCTGTAGATATACAAGGCTAAGTTGATGAGCTGTTCAGCTTAGTGTGAAATGTGTTACATTTTCCCCCCAGCTGCTTCCTGATTGCAGTATTTACTTTTAATCTCCTCTGCCTCAATGCCCGATAAAAACTTTGTCACATTAGATGGTGACAGATGGGAAAGAGAAGGGGGGGATCACTGCAAGGGAACGTCCTGGCTTCCCAATAATTTTTCACAACGCCAATTATGTCCTTCAGTGCTTCCCGGCATGTGCACCCATGTCAGCAGAGAAGGAAATAGAAAGGCATAAATAAAGACAAAACCAGGCACTGCGTGGCTTTAATCTGCAGAATAACATTTCTCATTTGGGTGAAATATTGTTGGATTCTCTCCTGTGCTGGAAATGGAGACACACACACATATATACACAGAGACACAGATGCACAGAGTTCACAACTGCTTTCCTTATGCGTGGATACTACCCATCCTCACAAGCAGCTCTTTGGCATTGTGCACAGAAAAGTACAGGTTTCTCCTGCTTTCTGAAAGGTATCCATATCCAGCAAGCCAAATCTTGTGCTCTTTAATCCATCCACCATTGACTAAATAGGGGTACTGTGAGAATTCTCATCTTTAGGGTATCAAAATAGTTCTTAGAAAGTTTAAGATCATGACCTATTATGCTGTGCTTGAGGCTGCTGGCAAACATCAGTTTCCAAGCCTAATCCTGGATGACGCCACATTTGCCACCATTAGATGTTCCATCCAAGGTGGCGGGCTAAAAGGAAAGTCTCTTGAATCTGAGTTACTTCTTGCTTAGGTCTCTGAGCGACATGAAATGCATAACAACCTATACATCTCCACCAGTACATAGCAACAGCTGAAGGCAATCATGGAAGCAAAGGGAGAGGGCCCCATGAGGAAGGAGAGACATGTTTGACCTGTGCTGGGATTTAGCCAGTCCTATCAGGACAAAACAAAACAAAAAAACCAAACAAACCAACCAAACAAAAAAAAAAACCCTACTTTTTGTTTGCCCTTGCTATATTCAAGAAATAAGGCTTTATGTACTTCCTTTGTAAACAAGGAAAAAAAAAAAATAGCACTTTCCCAGCCATTTTTTCTTTGAACTAAGAGAACCACACATGCTTTCGACCACAACTACTACTCCTTTCTTGACAATCCTGTCTCAGTCCCAAACAGGAACAAGAGTTTGGTGACTTCCATTCCAAGAAGAATGGACAGGCAATGGCCCAGAGGAGTGCATAATGAAACAACAGCAGCTGCTCTAGGGCACAATGGAAATGTAACAACAGAGATGAAGGGAGAGGAGCCTCAACTGGAACAGAAGGAAAGGGTAACCTTTCTAACAAGAGAAGTATATTATGATGGCGTACATGAATGTTCACAGGTAGGACATATTCAGGCATCTTCCATCAGGCCAAAACTTGGCCTGCAGGAGTCTTGGTAAAAGCCAAGACAATGCCCCTGTCCACATTAGACATGAAATAAGATATGTAAATATGTAATAAAGCAGGTACTCTCAAGCCAGGAGGCTTCTGGGTAGCTACAAACTGGGCATCAGCCAAAGCTTTACTGATTCAGTCTCTGGGGGGAAAAAAAAAAAAAGTGAATGAAGAGTCTCTGGGCTCAGGGCTGGAAGATTGAGCAGGTATCAGGCAAAGGGCTGTGAGCCACAGAAGTGATGAAGAAGCCACTGATAAGATGAACTATGCTTTATAAGAAGCCACGGAACAAATGGCTGGAGCTGGCACAGAAAAGATAAGGCAAAGGACTGTTAGTATTAAGTTCTTTACCTGTAGATTTGCTCTGCTGAAAATAGTGAACTAGTAACAGAAATATGGTCTCAGACAAAGCATCCTCATGGCTGTGCATGACCAGATTTCGGCATTCATGTCTATATTTACAGGCCTATCAGTATGGACATATAGGCAGGTTTACAGAACTGGTTATGCCAACAAAACTCTCCCAGAAGCTCAACTACAATGGGCTCAGTATGGTATTATAGTGGCAGAGAAAAATGTCCTTTTCCCTACAGACAGACCCAGTGAGGAAACACAGGTCTCTGAAGAACTTGTTGACTGGAAAGGGCACAAATTAGCATGACGCAGGAGCAAGAACAGCCACTTACAAGAGAAGATTAACATGAAGAGAGAAGAAATGTCAAGGCAAATAGATTTAAGAAGAAGGCCAAAAGGGAAAAACTCAGATCTGAATCATTTTTAAAACCCTGTTGCCTTTCCAAAGGATGAGCGCTAAAGGCTAGGAACTGTACATGGGCCTTACCCAGTAGGATCCTCTGAGAAGTACCTGGGATAGAGCTGCTAAAAGACAGCATCATGTCTGCAAACAGATATAGCGTACAATTGCTTTGGTGTGGTACCATATCCTAGGGTGAGGTTCTTTGTCCCTTCCTGTTTTTATAAAGCCATTGACCCCAATCACTTGTGGTTGACTAACTGATAAGACTTTAAAAAATAAAATGTAGATGTATCCAGATTATTTGTTTTCATCTAGCCTCCAAATTAGTTACTCAGCAAAGTAATATTCTTGGCTCTTCACAGCAATATTTTTGCAAACTAAATGAAGGTGTTTCTACAAAGAAAGGAAAAAAGCAGACATCTACTGTCCTAATGTCATTTATCTAGAAGTGTTTTTTCCTTAGGCAGAAGAGCTGAATCACATTTTATTTCTCTGATTCTCCCTAGAGATGGTCAATTAGTTTTACTTGAATTTGTTCTCATTTGCAAATTATGTTAAAGGAGTGGGACTGTCCTAGGAATCAGAGGCAGAAGAAATATTTTCCTATTTAAGTTTTGGTTTCCTTCTAAATGAGAAGGATAAGAAGCTCATACGCAAAGGGCTCTTTCTCTTCTTTCATCCCAAGTTTATCAAGCAATACTCATGCCATGGCTTCTCCTCCTAGCTTAGCTGCCTTATCTTCCACACTTTAGCACAACACGATCAAAGGCTTTTTTGCCCACATATCTTAGAGCTTACACTTAGACTGGGACTACTTAAGCACAATGACAAAGACTTGGAGAATTATTTTGGTTTTCCTGTTAAGAAGTATGTACATTTTGAATGTTTCTCCCCCCAAAATCAGACCTTCCTTCATTTAGGCACAATAAACTTCCTAATGATGGGAGAAAAACAACTGCCAGATATTCAGTGACCATGTAGCTGTGCACCAGGAGGGTTCTACATGCTGCCCCATTAACTTCAGTCTCTAGAGGAAAGACAGGAGCTCAGTTTCAATATGCACTCAACTTCGCTCTGCCCTGACTTTTCTCAGTGAACATCACCAGTTCCTTAGGGGAAAACTCCAGCTCCTGAAAATAACAGAAAATTCACTTGGCTTCCTCTAACCACATGGTCCAGCATTGTAGCGTAAGGAAACAAAGTAAGCCAACCTTCCAAGTCAAAGAGCTGTCTCTGTTCAACACAAAGCATTGCAGATTATATGAACAAGATGGTCACTATATTACAGAATATAAACATGTAGGAAGGTCTTGCTTGTTTTGCCAGGAAAATGTTCTTGAAGGAAAAGAATACAGGGGGCCCACCTTGCCAGCTAGCAACCCAGCCAGCTGTCCAGGAAATACCGATGTCACACTTAAGGGGTATTCAGGAATTAAAAAGCACGTACTTCCTTTGCCTGCTGTATGAATGCATGCAGCACATAAACCTGCACCTTCTCAGAGAACTTGCGTTTGTACCTGGCAACGTGCTTGTCAAGGCACTTGTCAACAATGGTACAAGAACATAGCCTATACTTTTTTAAATAGTCCAGAAAGTCCTATCAGCATTCCACAAACATTACACTGAGATTTGCAGAGGCCTATGGAGGTTAGATAACAATTCCCAAACCAGCTTCCCTTCAGTCATTTTGAACAGTCCATCCTCAGTTTGCATAAGTCAAAGCAGTGATGGAGGGTGGGGAAAAAAGCAGTCTGAAAGTAAGTTTTGCCTGACCCTTGCAATCTCAAGATCACAGGATGTTTACCATGGTCCTGTGGGAGATTCCATGTTTTTCAGTACTCACCCAGCCCCTCACTGTGATGCACTGTTGCAGTGCCAGCCACAGCAGTGATACGCAGTGTGTAGCCAACTGGGCAGAACAGGGGACAGCCCACTGACTCTTGTTGTGCAGGCCTCATTAAAATTTCCGGATCCTCAATGAAAACTGAGTGGTAGTGGCTCAGAGTACACAAGTATTCATATCAGTGGTTTCAGTCAGCCATTATTTTCAGTCATCCACACTTGATAGCTGCCCTTCCAAAGGAAGCATATGCAAGTTAAAAGGATTAGCAATACTATACTCAGCTGCTACTTCTGAAGTATTTAATACAGTATATACTAATTCCTGATAAGGAACAAAAAGCAACATTCTCCCTGCCCTATACATCATTAAGGTCAAGTACTGCATGCCTGCATCATCCACACTAACATATTTCAGCTTACAGTCTGCAGACCACCAGGATTCCTCAAAATACTTGTGAGAGAACCACAAAAAGGCATGTACAAGAAGCAATCCCATTGTCAGTAGGCTCAGTGTCACTATACAGGAACCCACACATCCATGGAAAAGTATTTGAGAGGTCCACAAACTCAAAAGGCTGAAAGACATCATAAGTGTGGCAAATACTACATAAACAGAAACATTTTAGCTGGACTAATGAACAGGCATCAGTATGTGGACACCATTACTAGATTTGCCATGGAAGTCTTTAATGATAATAAGTGAAACTCCTCATAAATTCTGTTGATTTAAAAGGATAATAATAGATGTTTACAAAGCATCTGTATTATTTTGTTTCAAAGCATTTCTTATTTTCTTAAAAGATGACTAAACTTATTTAGGAAGAAATCACAATGATATTTCATGTGTTTCTCATTCAAAGTCTTTGTAACAATAGCATATTTTCAAGACGAGTGTATTTTTCCCTTCTGTTCTGCAGAAAATTAGTATGAATAGCAACATATTTATCTGTAGGGGAAAATAATGCAATATGGCAACAGAAACCAAGAGATCTGGTTAGAGAGCAACGATTCAGTGGAAAAGCCTTTGGTCAGAGCAGATACCAAAGCAAGCAGGGCAATTTTATTACAAATGCTGTTTTAGTATTTATCTACAGATACAACTTTTATGAGACCGATGGGTGACAATAACTCCTCTTTATTCAACTTCAGTGAGAAGGTTTAGGGCTGTATTCAGTACTGCCCCCTTGCACATCAGAACATCAGAAAATGAGAGAGTCATAGAATCATAGAATTGTTAAGGTTGGAAAAGACCCTTAAGATCATCAAGTCCAACCGTTAACCTAACACTGCCAAGTCCACCACTCCAAATGAGGTCTCTGAATATGCCGAAGGGATTAGTTAACATATTCCAAGCCATTCAGCATGGAACAGAGGCATTGCAGAGCACTTGGAAACAGACCATAACTGTGACCATGGCAACAGGGGAAAAAAGAAGGAGAAAAAAAATAAACACAAAAAGTTTTTGTTAACAATTCTGGTGGAATGGCCCAAACTGATTTGAAGCAACAACTCTCAACTGCAAGGTCACTGTATCCAGTGGTCCTCAGATCACATCAGCAGACGGGAGCATCAGGACTGGACCTATGTACAACTCATCACCTTGTACTGAACAGGAGGAAACGGCACAGGAAACTACTGGATATGGTCTGTGGATCTTAGGCAACCAGTGAACCACAGCTCAATAGGAGGGGGGCTGCTGTGACACAGAGGCTTAGCTTAAAGACTGCACCCTGCTCCTCCAGAACCAAAGAGCAGCAAATGCACAGGCTTCAGCAGGACACAGCAGCAAGCTAACCAGCGAGCAGGTCTGAAACAGTAACATTAGGATCTCGGTCAACCACCTCTCACCTTCAGGTTAGAAAAAAACCCCACCTCTTTAAAGAAGTTTAAGAAGTAAGTTTTGACCACACATTTTTGTCCACAGCTAGTTAAGATGTGAATTTGAGCCCTGTGGAAGCAGAACAGAGGCCGTTTTTGCTTCTCAGGGTTTGTGAAGGCAAGGGTAGTGGGTTTCAGAAAGATTATCTCACAGTTCAAACTCGTTAATGAAAGAAATAAATTAACCAAGCTCATTTTTCAGGGAATTCTTGTGTAAACTGGAATTTTTCCAGTCTGTGAGCCCCGCACTGTGCTAACCCATAAATCACAGCAAGCAGGTTGTCTGTATAGTGAGCACAGCCACGTTTGGAGATGGAGGGGGGGGAGAAAGCAGCATATGTTCATGGAGAAAAAAAATCCATAAAAGCAAAACAGGAATAAAGAATACCTCCCTTGCCCACCACTGGAACAAAATAAAAGGCTTGGCCTCAGGCACTGGAACATACGCTGTCTGCAAAGAGCCCCCCAAACCAGGGGAAGGCACCTGAAACAGGTCAGCTTTTAATTGAATACAATATTAATTACTGCGTGCACCATTAACGGTTTGTGGGATTTGACTAATTAATGTAATAGTTTCTGAGTCACGCTCATTAAATATGAAAATTACGCCGGTGAAAGGTATCGGTTTCATTATC
The DNA here is from genome assembly GCF_965183815.1 of Platalea leucorodia. Taxonomy (NCBI): domain Eukaryota; kingdom Metazoa; phylum Chordata; class Aves; order Pelecaniformes; family Threskiornithidae; genus Platalea; species Platalea leucorodia. The sequence continues at coordinate 25,894,077 of NC_138829.1, read as the reverse complement.
AATCTTGTATGGACAGGAGCGGGGGTGGGGAGAGTGTGCAGTGGAAGGATTCCCACCCCAAGTTATTGTGTTATTAGCTCTCTTCTCTTGGAATTGGTTCAGGTGGGCAGAAGGAAGAGCCAAAGTGAAAAGGAAAGAGGCAAGGAGAACTGGAAGCATTGCCTAGTGTCATGAGCTAGTGGCTGCAAGTCAGGACCCAAAAGCTATCCAGCTCAGAGTGAATGTACACTTTTGCTTAGTGGACAGAGCTGGCTGGTCTGCATGTAGCTCCGACTAGTTGTTGACAATTCCCATCATAATGCATAGTTTCCTTCATCCCCCTGGAACAAGCATAATGAGAGAGACTGATGTCACATGGGGTACTTAATTCATTAACCCACGTAAAGCATGCAGCAGTCCCTTAGTGGAAAACTATAGGGAAGGCAATTATCACTGTTAAAAGTCAGCTCCAGAGCATAATTATGCACTAAGGATATGTTGAGATATACTGCCATGGGACACAACCCTCACACGGGGCAAAACTGTTAGAGAAGGAGGGCCAGAGATGTTCTACCTCTCATTCCTACCCAGCGGTCCAGGGTAGGGCAGCACTGATGTACTCTAGAGGGAGCTGCCATCAGTCCTGTATGAGAAGAGTCACCTGCATGCAGGATCTCTGGGGAAAGAAAGGAAAGGGAACATCAGTGCTCCAGGGTCCCCTTGTGCCCTACCCACCACAAGAGAGCAAAATGCAGAGATCACCTTCTAGACTGAAATTTGAGAATAAGTACATAGCTGAGACAGTCGGAGGGGGGAAAAAAACCTCAAGAGTGAGATAAAAGTCTAACATCACTTAGGGGGACCATTTTCCCAAGCACCATAGAAGGAGGTAGCATTGCCATCCTGTTAACAATGCATAAATGCTGCACAGGGAGCCCTAGGGGAGTAGAAGCAGAGATAATGCCAGTGATATTATTTTTGTAGCAGTCCTCTTGACCGATTCTTAACGTATTTGGCACATGCTATGGGGGGAAAAGGGGGAAAGGGGATGGCCTTGTGCCAGAGCTGCATGCCTTCACATTCATGCTGCAGGTATACATCAGCCTGGAAGGCCCAGATATAGAGAAGAGAAGCCAGCAGGTGGGGAAAAAGCAAGAAGAGGACAATAGCACACATGCAAAACCCAACAAACAACTCAAATCCCTGATTCTCCTTAAAAGGTAGAGAGCAAGCAGTAAACCTGTAAGAAAGAGGAAATCACATACACTGTGTTAGGGCTTTTATCCATTTTGTCTAACAAGTAATGGCTTTCTGATTTTTTCTTCAGAATAGATGCCAGTGTTCTTTCTAAATAGCATCAGCTTGCAAGGAATCTGTGGTTGAGCCTGTTGAGAGTTGGTTAGATTGTGCACAGCCTGCTCCTCTTTGGGCTTGTAACACACACAACCAAGAACAGTCGGCAGGTTCCTGTACTGCACCTAAGGCATTATTCCTTCTCCACTGTACGTCTTCAGCCCAGTCGCTCACACGTAAGTGTTACTTCATACTTCATACTCTGAGCCTCGTCACCCCGTACTGAGCAGGGAAGGCAGGTAGCTACAATCAGTTCTGTTTCATATAGGAACTATGAGTGCCATGGGCTCTGAGAAAGCTGTAAAATTTGGAGGGTCCCTGGTATAATTAAATCCAAAGTTTTTATTAAGATGATAACAGGGCTTTTTGCAACCGTATTAACAAGGCTACATTTGCTCTGCATAACAAGACAAGTAATCACTCATTTATAGAGTGAGAACAAGTTCCTCCTGTGATTCAAATCCTATACCAAACAAACAAGAATTCTTCTGGTCTGAAACAATGCCCCATACAGATGGTATTTTCTGGTCCTCCCTTCTTCCAAGTCATAAGGTTTCACTGAACTCCTTCCCATCTATTTGAAAGAGGAGCTTTGCATTTTTAATCTGAGTTAATCAAAACAGCCAGGGCACTACTGCCCTACAAGCTACTCTGGGGCTGGCTGAAGGTATTTTGGTTACACTTTTGTGTACATTTCAGGGATCAAGAGAAGATCTAATTCATACCGCTCCCCCCTCTGGCTTTGCTAAATGTAGTTCGGCCTGGGCTTACAAAAGTCTTTGTAAGGACCTTTCATCCCAGTTGTTAATATAAAACATTTGGCTCAGGAAGCCCCTAAACTGCTGGATTACCAAACACTGCTATTCTTCCCAGAAATATGCAATAGTGCCATTACCAAACAGGACATCAAGCTACATAAATTCTTGTTCAAACTTTTACAGCTGCTTCATACTGCCATAGTTCCCACAAATTTTGTCAATGACGACAGAAGGGACAAAGAGAAATTTTCCCTACCAAAAGCAGAGTTAAGATACTCTCCTCTAGGAAATGTGCTGAGGAATCATGCTCAGCCCCTCGCTTCTCACTAGCACTGCAACAGCTTTTAGCAGCTCACACTTACTTTTAGCTTCACTGACTGTATCCTCTACACACTAATTCGATTCTTTTCGGTTCCTCTCATTCCCCACAGCTTTTTTCTGTGCTGATGAAAAAGGGAGGACTTTCCAGACTGGAGTAAAAGCCAGGATTCTATATACAGAAGTCCTGGCTGGAAAAAGAAAACTCACTCCCATCACAGAGCAGTTTGTGCTAGGGGGAGAGCCTTTGCAGCTATGAAAATACCCAGGTTGCAACTACATAATCAATATATATCATGGTCTCCTGTATCTCCCATAACTTTACTAATATGAGTTCACAGTGTTTAATGAATTTAGCACTATATACTGTTGAGATATGCTGTCATTGCCTGTTATCTCTTTCTATTTCACATTTGAGCTACAGAAGCATTTAAAGTATCTCTGAATGAAAGTCAGTGTTCCCAGATGAACATGGCATTAGACACTTTCAACTTCAGTTACAAGAAAAGCACAAAGTAAGAACATGCAAGTTAATACTCAGTTAAACTTTACAGCAGGTAAGCATGCCTATACTGAATCTGCAGCAAATTAAGTTATTACTTAAATACCAGTCAGACAAAAGCAACAGCACTGCCCTTCAGATCAGTAATGTTCCATCAGACATCAGAAAGTAAACCACCAAAGAAGAGGCGGGATTGGTTGTTTTGTTATGTGTTTTTGTTACTTTAGGGGTTTTTTTTAAAGGCATCTCTTCCACCCTATCACACATCGCAATTATAGGTATGTGTCAGCACCTGCCAACAAATATATTTAGGAGATAGCACCTAATTGCTGCCAGTACTTAATTTAATTGTTACAACTGCACAGACTTTATTTATGACACCATGACAAAGTGGCATTTATCTAAGCAAAGTTATAAGTACTTTATTCATCACTTCCTCCGCATGAGACTTGAGTGGATAAATTCAAACTGCCTTAGATTCCCCCTCGCAACATCATTCTGTGCTTCTCTGGATTAAAAGAGGACAAGAATCGGTCAATGTAACACACAAAGAAAGTGTGGTAAAGCTAGAGCAATAAGCAGGTTTTTTTTCTTACTGTAAGAACTTTCAGGTTTAAGACAAGCATCAAAGTTCTGCTTTTGTAAGCTTTACAAGAAGGACAATTTAATTTTTCCAAACAAAAAGATATTAAGATCCTAAACCAGCAAAGGGATTTTTGAGTTTCTCCTTTATCATTTAGCCTAGGAGTTCTATTCACAAAGCATTGCTTAGGTGGTTCTTCTTGCCTGAAGACTTTGGAATGGTTTTAGAAGAAGGTATTGCTGTCCCATCAAAAAGTACAGCACAGAAAGCAATAGCAGGTTCTCTAGGACACAGGAGTCAGTGACAGAACTAGGAATACAAGCCCACAGCTGTGACATTACAGCTAAAACAAGCACATAATTCTGAGCACAGGGATAAAAATAACTTCCTACTGTTGAATGATGCTTCACAAGCAGAAACACATCAAAATTACTGCTCTAGAGAATTTACAGTGCCAGCATTTGTGACAAAATCCCTAAAAGCCACATGTTGATAGACATAACAGGATTTGAGGCATATATGTATCAGGGTTGGTCTCCTACTTGCTCGGGCAAGCTGATTATTGGAATTTCAATATGGAAGGGATGTATCGATCACATCATGCATTATGTGATTTATGAACTTATGCAAGGAACTGTCTGTCCTAGCAAGACCAGGCAGCAGTGAGTAGAGTAGCATGCTCTATCTAAGCCAGATCTCTGGAGAGAAGCCTCCACACTTGTGCTGCTTTTGGCAGGGGTACAGTTAATTTTCTTCATAGTAGCTAGTATGGGGCTACGTTTTGGATTTCTGCTGGAAACAGTGTTGATAACGCAGAGATGTTTTCCTTACTGCTGAGCAGTGCTTACAGAGAGTCAAGGCCTTTTCTGCCTCTCACCCCACCCCGTCAGCGAGGAGGCTGGGGGTGCACAAGAAGCTGGGAGGGGACACAGCTGGGACAGCTGACCCCAACTGACCAAAGGGATATCCCATACCATATGATGTCATGCTCAGCAGATAAAGCTGGGGGAAGAAGAAGGAAGGGGGGGCAGAACACACCCATTCGGAGTTATGGCGTTTTGTCTTCCCAAGCACCATTACATATGATGGAGCCCTGCTGTCCTGAAGATGGCTGAACACCTGCCTGCTGATGGGAAGGAGTGAATGAATTCCTTGTTTTGCTTTGCTTGCGTGTGTGGGTTTTGCTTTACCTATTAAACTGTCTTTATCTCAGCCTGTGAGTTTTCTCACTTTTACTCTTCCGATTCTCTCCCCCATCCCACCGGGGGAAGTGAGAGAGCAGCTGTGCGGTGCTTAGTTGCCGGCTGGGGTTAAACCACGACAGCACTGCACAAACATGAGGTGTGAAATGAAATTTAAGACAGGGAAGCAAGCCAAAGCCAGTGGGCCTGCAGTCAGAACAGTTTGCTGTCCCATGCAAGCCAGACAAAGCACCATTTGCCTTTTAGTTGTTAGCAGCAAAAGAAAAATGAGAGATCATTTGTATCCAATAGCTTCCTCTGCTGGTGGGGAAACCTAAAGTAACAGCCATCAGTAGAGCTAACACATTAGGAAAAAAACTGATGCTTCTTCAAAACACCACCACAAGAAAGTGAAACATTTTAAATTACCCAACTCATGTATAACCCTTTCCCTAGTAGTATTCAGTATCTGTGCAGAAAATTAAGAGAGAGCATTCCTTTCCAAGTTGAAAGTCCTTGCACAGGCTTGACTGGCAGCACTCCCTGAACTTATCAACCAGCAGGAGTTATGAGTTCTCAGAGATTTGGGACATATGTTTTCTATCAAACTGAAAAGACAGATTTAGGGAAAGACTCCAAGAATTAGAGGGTAGCCTCCCTTACCAGGCACAAGGCAGCACTTTAGTAAACAGAAAGAAGAGCACAAAGGCAGCTTATAACCAAGTCTATTCCCACTCCTGGCAGTAGCTATGTGATGGGCCTCTCTCACATGGAGCTTTCACTCAAGTCAGCTCTATATCCCATAGACTCACAGACAGACACCCTTGGTGGCTGGGCCTATATGGAACATTTTCAGAGGGGAACAGGTGGGCGAGAGGACATTAAACTTATGCTAGAGCTTGTTCCATGTTCCATAATTTTTTCTTCTCCAAAATACCTATAGATGATGATGCTATCTTTATTCCTCCATATCAAAATGGGAGGCAAGCACAAAGGATGGAACTGACCTGCACTGCAGCACTCTCACCTGCACTTTGCTTCCTTAGCCACTCCTGCTTCATTTCTTTCAACAACTCCACCTCCAAATAGCTTCAGACAGCAAATAAGAACATGGCAGATCACTACAGATATCTGCAGGAATAGGTCTTCACATGTAGAATCCAAAAAGCTCTCCTGACAAATAGTTCATAGATGGCACATAGCTCACTGCTTCTACCAGCTGCATATTTTCTAAAGATTTGTCCAGTCTAGTTTTAAATTTATGCCAAGCAGCAGAGATGGTATCTCTTGTCTTGAGAAATTGTTTTTCCATCTGTGGTCCAAGCTTTTTCTTTAGTTCCAGTATCCCTCCCAAGACTTGCCAAAAAGCATTAAATACTAGCGGGAGCTTAAAACATTCAGCTTGTTTGCAGACTGAATGCACTTGGTTCTCTCTCCAGCCCCTGATCAGTTCTTGGGCTTCTCACTTGGACATAATCAGCTTCTTGATCCGGAAGAGGAAGTGCTGTTTCTACACAGAGACAAGAAGAAGAAATAGCAGCAGCCATTCAGGAAAGCAATCGCATAAGGCAGACTCTTGATCTGAAAGAGATCCAAAGAATACCCCTTTCCCCTGTTGACACAACAGTATTATCGTTACAGTAACATATAATAGCACTTCTGCATCCAGCCAGGTGTGCTCTGCTTTGGTTCAGCAATCCTGGTCTTGTACACCACTTAAACTATAAGGGGCAACACTACATGGCAGTACTATTCTGCTGGAGAAATGCCCAAGAATACTCCTCTGCTTTGGCCCCTATTTACTTAATTACACCGTCCACCCCCAAAATGGCAGCCTCTACCCATCAGGATCCTTTCTGAGAAGCAACAAGAGGCTTTACTGACTGTGTGCTGCTATACAAAGATATCTGGATCATTAACACAAGCAAGTCTCCATCTTTACCATTAATCACTGGCTGGCTCAACACCTGCATTCTGCAGACAGCCTTCACTGAAGAAAGTTTGCAGCTGGCCCAGCTCCGGCTGAGCTTCCTCATACCCACCAACTACCTCCACTCTCCATTTGTCAATTGTAAAGTGATAATTTCTATTCAATCTGATACATATTATAAGAATATAAACAAATGCCTCTGGCTGTATCGTGGCTGTGATCACTTCCCTTTATAGCCATCATTTATTACAAGCGGACAGGTGGCCGTTCAGTGGAATGCCAAAGAAGCTATCACCTGGACAATCACCAGGAAACACACTCACATTTACATTCTTCCCAAGCAGACAGGCAGAAGTGGCATGTGATTTCTGGAAAAACTTCACTATGCTCCAAAATTTCTTCTCTCCCAGCCATATAAGTCACAGGAGCAAGTCTGACTATTACCAGCCTAGCCCATCAGTGAACACCAGGTTTCAAATTTAAACTTATTTAGGATTTTTGAAAATAGGGAGGGGGTCTGGGGAAGCTTTGCCCCCAGTTGCTTCATTTTATGTCTTACAGTTTTTATACAGGATAAGTGCTTTTTCTAAATACTGACTGTCTTACTTCACAAATGTATACAAAACACTGAGATGGCAGCAGCTTTGTTGCTCAAATGGAGTTTGAAAGAAGGCTTATTATCTACTACTGCTAGGCACGTGTAGTGTTTCATTTCAAAAAGACCTTGGAATTCATATATAGGAATCATTTCACCTCCCTTTAAAACATTGTCATCTCTAAAACAGATAGATGTCAGGTTACTTCACAATTCAAGCAGCAACAGTCAGGACAGAAAGTGAGGCATATTGCAGTGACAGTGCTTACAGAACACAGAATATAATTAACACATTTGTCAAATTCTAGAACAATGATGTTAACATCAGCTCTTGCATCAACACGAAAGGACCTCAGCCTTAAACTGCCTCTGAAACATTGCAGTCTCACAAGCACAGCATCATTGGAGATCAGTGCAGGATATTAGTTCAGAACAGACTTGCATAATCACAGTTTCAGCAAGTCCCTACCCGCAATTCTGAGAGCGGGACCTGGGCTCCCCATGTAGGCCCTGGTACTTGTTAACTTGTTCAAATGTAGGAACCTGGACTTTGGCACAGAGTGCTGCAAGGCCAGAGCAAGGAAGACTGGAGCGGAAGAGCTGCTGTAGGATCTTGTCATAGCTTTTAACATTACTAACTATCCATCGTTCTCAAGATTAGAGCTTACATTGATTGTCATAGCAAAATGTGCATTATCAAGTTCATAAGAACAGACAGTCCAAAGGTCCATCACACCAAATATCCTCTCTCACCAACAGCTAGCACCAGATGCTTGGGAAAGAGTCCACCTTCTCCAGGTACACTCTTCTAGCACCCAGTCCTTTAAGGAGCTCATAAGGCCAAAGGCTGTATTCAAACCATTCCATTTATTAGCCATCAATGGACTTGAATACCAAATCTCATTTATATTCTTGGTCACTCACAACATCCAGTGAGAATAAATTCTACTGTTAAATTCAACTTGATACCTGAGAGTATTTCCTTCTTCCAGTCTTCATGTAGTACCCAATGAAACCTAGTGGCTTATTCACTAGTTTGCATGAGGGGAAATGGGTGGTCAACTGTGATTGAGACCTACAAATTGTACACACCCCTCTCTCCAGTGTTGTCCTCCCAATAGGTACAGATGAGAGTTCCTTTATTACTGCCCAGCATGGCAAAGTTGTTATTCAGTGATTCCCCAGTCTATCAGCAATGGAGTCACATTTTAGGGCACAAAGGCAGGCACCAGACTTGAGATGTCAATGCCCAGTAACTCCGTCGGCAGATCTGGGCAAATCCCTTTGCCCCTTTTTACCTTTACTTCCCTACCTTCAAGCTAGATATAACATTTTCTTACTCTAGGAACATGATCCAAAGTTACACTATAAATGCCTGCAAAGCATTTTATGAACATGAATAAGGGTAACCATAAATACATTAAATGTAACTCCCCAAATTTCCACACTGTGTCCTACCAAAGGTCATTCTGATAAGAGATGGGTACAACTGAAAGACGTTAGCTTGGAAAGAGAGAAGAAATACAGCAAACACCTTTACCACTTCAGCATATGACCTGGAGGTGGAATCAAGTCGGCTTAGAGCAGAGCTTCACACAAGCAGATGGCATCTGACTTTCAGCATCATAGACAACTATGAAGGCACTGTAATAATATTCCTGCATGTAACAACATAGTTGTTCTCAGCATCTTGGGATGATCCTGTAAAATAAGCTTCCAGGATAAGCATGAGTAGGTGCCATCTGCGATCATATCGCTCAGCTGAGAATCATTGCTGCCAGCATGCTCAGCAGAGCCTATTGCACATCAATGCTCACTGCTAAAGGGACCTTCTAAAAAGCAGCAGAGGAGAAAGCACCCAGTCTGCCCCCAGCCTCCTGAGACAAAGAACGAGCTCTAGGCTTGGTGCACTCACAGAATTGCTGAAGATACTTTTACACAGAGGTGTGCTATTGGTGTCCATCCAGTTTCATCCACCAACCAACCTGGGATATGCCAAGGAAAATTTCAGCACGTAAATAATAATAAGTCAGTCAGTGTCACCCTGGGGAAACAACTCACTGGGTGCTACACCCCCTCACAGGCCAGTAGAGGTATTTGCTTTCACTAAAAACCTGTGCAGGCCACTGAGATCACAAGCTCTTCTGGTAATTCTGTCCTCAGGTCACCTCACATTTAGTCCTACCATTACTAGTTTTCTGTCACACACAACACTCCAAAACAAAACAAGCTAAGCAGAGTCATGTACCATCTCTCCTAAATCATCCTCTGGCAGCACCTCTCTTCCTTCAGAGCTGTGACGTGCAGCAGTACCTCCTCACATTCTCTTTAGCACCCATTTAATGAGCCTGTTGTCCACAAATTTGCTTAGTCCCTCTTTAAACATGTTAGTGCTCTCAGGTCCCACAGCCTCTAGCAGCCAGGCACAGAAGCTCTTTCCTTTATCTGCTTTAAACCAACCTCCTGTCAGCTCTGTGGAGCACTGCCTTGTTCTAGTGTAGTAGAATTCAGCAGGTAACAGTTCTTCATTTTCCTTACCTGTTAACCTTCTTCCACGAAGGCAACTTTTGAAAGCGCTTCCACAGAACTTTTTCCAGAGCCCTCCAAAAATCTGCCTCCTTCACTATGAGAGATCCCTTCCCCCAAATAGCACTTTTTACCACAGGGGCCCTAAGTAGAATCAGGTGCAGCCAGGAGGGAGAAACGAGCCTCCTCCATTTCCCCTCCCTCTGCCAGTCTATCAGCTGCACTCATCAGCCCTTGCCTTGCAAGAGGGCGCTGAATTCTTTTCCCCAGAGGAAGAAGCTGGGACAGGGAAGTTAAGTGACTTGACTGCACTAAAAGGGGTGCCTAAAGACACAGGTCCTGGGGTCTCAGTTTAATGCTTAGCCCAATAGATGAAGCCGTCCCCTGTGCACATGGCTGTGTTCATGACCAAAGGACACACCAGCTCCTTCCGAGAGGAACCAGCTTAGAAAGATGCAATGATTGGGATGGAGGATGTAGACAGTTGTGTGCCAGAGATAAAGGCCCTGCTGACGCTACATTTATGGTGGTAGCTTGCTGAGGCTGTCGCACTGCAAAGAACTGGAAGCCAAAGGCTAGTTTGCAGGAAACTTGGGAGAAATTACAGTGATTTTGGCCCTAGCAGTCAATTAATAGATGTGTGGATACTGCACCAACAATTTCACTATTAAATTAAACGGTAGGACTCTTCTTTTCCTGCAGAGGCCTTCCAAATAAGGAGGCTCCAGCTTATAAGGCAGCCAGCCAGCAGTGGCACTGTAGGCGAGAGTTACATGCGGAGCCCAGACATAAGTGAATAGATAAGCCTATACTGCCTGTTGTGTAAAGTGCATAGGAGTGTCTCTGAGCAGCGACACACCAAACCCAGATTGATTTAAGAGTGTTGGGGAAGCCTTAGGCAATGAAGGCATGTGCAACATGGTTGCTGCTCCATTGGCTTTTTAATAAAGCACTGGTCCGGACTGCTTTAGTCCCAGTTTGAATTTGGATTTTGCAGGCAGGAAACAGGGCCCGGATCAGACCCCTCTTTTGGGGGCAGTGACAACAGGGAATACCCAACTGTAATTAACCTAACTACTGAAAGGAACCTAACTGTAATTAACCCAAACCTAACACTGAATAGAAATTAGTCCTGGTAATTGCTAAACAGTGAGTGGAGTTACCAGGCAGTGATGTGTGGACTCCACCAATGTCTCTGTCTCTCTGGGATCCCTGGCACAAGCAGCAACAAAGCATTTTCTCACCTCCTCCCTCGCTCCCACAAGACAGTTTTCGAAGCAGCTGGATGTCGTACATGGCTATATGCTGTCTGCCTGCATGGCTCTCCCCAGCCCACAGAAAGGGGAAGAGAGGGATCCAGAAAAGGCAGGACTGTATGCCAGAAAAGAAAGCCCCTACCAAAACCATCCAGCTCAAATGCTCACAGATCAGGCAGGCTCACAAAAGCATCGTGGAGAGGTCAGTGGTTTGGTTGACTGGTTCATTGTCAAATTGCCTCTTTACCCATCCAAGCTGTCTTTCCTGTGCACTATCTGTGAAATGTGTCTTTCTAACACACTGTTTCAGCGCAGGACAAAGCAGTCTAGCTTTGGCTGAGAACTGCTTTGCCAAAAGACAGCAAATGGTAGAAGCCATCCATTACAGCTGAGAACCCCATTTTGTATAGCTGTTTGATTTCCTTTCCAAGGGTTTTGTATCTGCTCCTTTCCAAATTTCTTGTTTCCTCACTCTGATATTTCAAAACACAATAAGAATTCATGTACTATGGCAATTATTATTTTACATACTGACAACTGAAAGTTCTTGCAAACCTTCCTCCAAATTAGTTACCTTTGACATAATTACAATTTTGGGGAATGTTTCTGCTTCCTGTGGAAACTTCATATTTTTCATTAAAAAAAAAGATCTGCCACAGTGCCCTGTAGTGGTGGTCTAAGTCCTCGCCAGAGCGTCTCAGTGGGGCAGTCAAGGTGCATCAACGGAGACATAATCCACCAATAAAGCCCAGCCTAGTGAGAAGAACAGAAAGAGAAACACAGCTGTAATTCCCAGGAAGGAGCATTTAACAGTTCAAATCTACATAACCAGTTATTTTGGATTTCATTTTGCATGGAAAATTAAACCTTCCCCTCACACTTCCATGCTCTTCTCCAAAGATTTTCCCTCAGATGAAACAGCCTGTTTTTCCAAACAACTCAGCCTGCTACCTAGCTCTGGGATTCTATTTCCGCAGTAATCTGTGACAGAAGTGACAAGGGCTGAACACAGTACTCTTAGGCTGTCATTCTACCATTTTTGTGTTATCTATAGCCTATAAATATTTGATTCCGTTCTTAAACATTGGCTAGTGAAAAGTTAGGCTCTCTGCATTTCTAGTTAAAAACCTGATACTTAAACATTTTAAAGCATGAACTAAAAAGACAAGCAGAATTCCAAGACTGTTTGTGGGTTTTGTTTGTTGTTTTTTTTTTTTTTGTCTGAGGTCATGTTTACAGCACAGAAAATTTGGAGGTGCAATGCCCAGATCTGTAAAACTTAGGGTCTGTAAAGCTGCAGAGCAAAACTGGGAAAAGGTTCAGCTCTCCCCCAAACAAATAAGCCTCACTTAGGATAGTCCTAGAACTGAAGGTCAAAAAAGGCAACCTCCAACAGCAATTTGGTACACAGTTTGACATCACATTGCAGGTTCATCCACAAGTCCAGAAACTCTCTTATTTCCAGGCATTTTCCCCACTAGGGAAAATATGTTGGATGAGAATAAACATATACCTTCAGCTGATTTTCACATATTTAAATGCAATGTGTTTCACTTTGAACAGGCCACCTGGATTAAACAGAATCCCTCATTTTTTGCTGTTTAAAACTTAAGACTTGGTAAAGGAGGGGTAAGACAGGACTTTTTATTACTCTTAGATGGTGCTAAGAAGACCCATAAATACATCTCTTCTTCCTGTGATCCCATTCATCTTGCTGCCTTTCCTACTCCTCTTTGCCAACAATCAGATCCCAGTAAACAACCTCAAGTGAAATTTGCAACTGTCAGATAAACATTAAAAATGCTTCTCTTGTCCTTTCCCATTGATAGTCCCATTAATATTGTAATAGAACAAAAAGTTATGAAAATGAATGCATGCTGGTTTTGGAAGTGAATGATGCAGACAGCAGTTGTGAAATATATACACTTGAATATGCATAGACAAAGAGATACAGTGTACCCACAAAGAAGTGTGTACACACTTACATGTAATATTTTAAGATACAGGACTCAGTTCTAACCTCATGCTACTGTACACTGTGAAGCAACTCCATTGACTTTTGTTTGGTGTAAATTCAACACAAGTAAAATCAGAATTAAACTACCATGGCTTTTTTTGAGAAAATTATAATAGCTACACAATTTTTCTGTGCTGTTATTTTTTTTAATCTTTATTTTTAGTCAGAGGCTAGTATTGCAATCTGCTTTTGCCTACTTAGTACTTCCTCACAGTATGCAAATCTCTGGTTGTATGTCTACTGTTAATTAAAAAAATCTGTACCTCAAACTTAAGTGAAGGAGTATGAAAAAAAATCATAAACATTAAAGTCAAGCTCTTTTATTCAAACTTGCCATTTAGACACATATTCAAACAGTATCCACTAGAAGTCTCTAAAAAGGAGCAGTCCAGTCCTCCCAGTCCCACAATGAAAATGTTGTATCTGGTGTCCTCTGTCAATCTGAACCCTCACTGAAATCATTGACAGTTTTGCAAAATGAAAGACTTCAAATTTGAGTCAGGTTCCAAAATAATCCCCAAACTGTCTTAAAATATCACGAAGTACTGTTGTCCTTTATATAGAAAGTTATATATACATTTTTTTATATATGTGTGTGTATATATATATATATGCATATACATGTATTGGATTTTCGTATCAGGCTTTTACATTTTCTGAGCTTTTAACATTCTACTTTTTCAAGCTTTTCATAGAGATAAAAGCTTTGCATGCTTTTAATAAAATGAGAATTCTTCAAGGGAAAGCAGTATTTCAGAGAGGAATACTCCCAGGTAGAGAGGCAGCTGTGATGGGTCGGTAACCGTGCAGGGACACTCCACAGAGACAAAGTCTGCCTGAGAGGCTTTCCCTGCTTGAACAAGACCTTAGCTCTCTGAACAAAAAACACGCTGCCAGTCTTATTGTTCTAATTCCCAATTTAGTGAAATTTTGTTGGGTCATTTCATAATGTCAGGCTGCATTTAGACGCTTCCAGTCATCTATTTCTGAAGTCCCTTAATGTTACATGCCTAGAATTCTCTCTCTTCTGAGCCTTGTGCTTTTCAAATGCAAGTCCTACATGCTTATACTTCTATATGCAAGCCAAAAGATATTAGACTGGGAACACCAACTGGATCTTTTGAACTCTTGGTTCTCCACTGTTCAGGTCAACTGTCATTTTGCACAGAAACCATTTCCTAGTTGACTTATGCTTATATTAAGCAAAGATAAAACAAAACAACAACAAAAAAAGGATGTTAATTTTACAGTCTTTTCTAACATCATAGAAACAGACTGTCAACATTCTCAAGTTGCCAACAGTCTTGAAATGTGGTATATTTTTACCTGTTATGAAACATCATTGCAAAAGCAAAATTGTTTTTTGATGTTCTCATCAAAGTCACAAAAAGGTCAGTCAGTCTGATCAGATTTCAACTGCTCTAGTGCCTTTTGAACTGAAATTTGTTTCATTCATCCACTCTGAAATACTGATTATGGAAAAATTCCACTTTAGACTTCTGCTATTTTAATCACAGATCACGAAAAAGTAATCAACTCCTGGAATTTATATTAAAATTTCTTCTGAGTGGCAGTCGAGTTAGGTATAAGGACTGCAGTTGGATGAAATTAAAAACTCACATGAGACTGTCCATGTTGCAAACTTCAGCTTAAAGTAGCTGAGAGCAAGGGACTGTACTGCAGTCAAGATAGTCAAGAGGTACTGTGCGTCCTTCCACAGACAACGTATTCTACTGAGTTAACATAAATACAATGACTACAGTCGGTCACACTTAAAGAATATTTCCCCAAATACCTCACAGAAAATGTTCACCATGATCTTGGTGCTTTTCTTTGTAATTTATTGCCAAATAATCTTTGGGCTGATAGTGCACTACACTTCAAACTAGAACATGGTCTTACAAAACTTACTGGCTACCTTTCACAAGTCGTCTGTGAGTACTGCATTTCAACAGCAACATTTACTGGAAGAGTATATACAAAGATGTCAAGTTCCCTCACAATTAAATATTCTTTTTGTGACAGTTTGTTCACAAAACAACTTTCTTGTTCTAATTCTTTTTTATTTAATTTGTGACAATTTATACAAAATCTTTGCTCATATTTGTTAATTTAGGGTTTGAATGACAGTTTTTCTTCCTGTACTGTTACCTCCTTTTGTTTTGTATACCATATTACCACTGTCACAAAAATATTACCGTTGGAATGTTACCACTGTCACAAAAATCTTTTCCGGTAAGGAGAAAGGTTAACTGCTTACTCTGGGGTCTTGCACAGTTACCCCACAATTCACTACCAACTGGCTTCAGCTCCAAAATGGCTTTCTGTTCAAATGTTCATTGAAGCAGGTCAGTTGAAGTGTCATGGAGCACAGGATGAAAGAGCTTTCCACTGACTTGCCCTCATGCCGTCATTTGCACGAGGGCAGCAGGGCTATAAAGAGTTCCCTCCTCAAAAGGGATTTTATGCCTATATAGCATTGGCACAAATAAAGAAAAAGAAAGAGACAAATTAGGAGCAGTCTGCTGCTGGGCATGCCCAGGAGTAATAACCATGAGACCCTGCCATGGAGGGACCTCGATGAGCAAAGGATTCACCATGCCTTTGTTGAGATGGAAACGCAGCCCACAGCACCAACACAAAGTTCAAGCTGAACCTGACATTGTTTGCAGTTCGTTTTTTCTTGAGCCTCAGGGAAACAAGCATGACAGAGTAGAGGCAGAGCGCAGGGCAGAGCTGGAATCCTTCTTCCACTTACCAACGCATCATCAGAGAGCGAGCATCAAGGAAAATAAGCACTATGATGATCCATGTATTAACTTGCTGCCCTCCAAGGTCAGCATTTCTTAAACCGCCCAGGACATTACATTCTCTGCACAGTCTCCAGCCATTTAGCAATGGATGGCAAAGGAAGCTAAAGCTCTAATGGGATGAAGTGTCAAAGAGAGCTTTTTATTTAAAGAACTAGAGAAAAGAAAAGAAAATGGATATTTTAACTTTTATCTCAGAGTTAGTTAATATTCACACTTAACTGCTGAACTGGCTAAATTCTTTTCTTTTCTTAAGGACCTTTATAAATTTCATCATTAATAAAATCAGACATTCAATTAGCGAGGAATTTCTGATTGCTAACTGAGATTTCCCCCCCAACAGTTTCTCTTTTTCACTCTTTCAAGTCTCTCTTTTTATTTTCCCCTCCTACCCCTGTGTCCCCCCTTCCCTGAAAAACCAGGGGAAAGTGAAAACTGACTCCATTAACCTCTGTCATTACCTAAATCCATCTCTTAATTAATATGAGTTAATATGATTAATCAAAATAATGAGACAAACCTATTAAATTAGGGTGTTTAAATTACAAATGGAAGTGGTAAAGGCAAAGGGGCTGATAACGAATAGCTGCAGTCAGAGATGGGGTTAGCTCTTGAAATGATATGTGACAATCAGCAGAGAGAACCGAGAATGAGGGGAAAACAGCAAGATCCGTGTGAGAAAAATATTCTACATGCACAAAGAATGATGTTGTTCAAATGCCTCGTAGCATTTTGGAGGATCAGGTGTGTTAAGATAATATTTTAATACCTTTCATGATGGAATAGAATATAGATAACAATACGATCATCAAATCTTTCAGCTTGCAGTTTGCATCCATAGGGTTGGATGGTACAGATTTTGCCCAGTTAGAGTCCCCACTAGCAGTTTGCTGAGGACTCTGAAGCATTTGCTGGTCTTATTAACACCGCCCCAGGGAGACAAGATTGGACAGGTTATACATTTCTATACCAGAGGTACACAGCCTGAGCAAAAGCCTGCAGTCACAACACTCCATCTCCAATACTGACCTTCTTTGTGACCTCAGGCAAGCGCCATGAACTCCTCTGTCTGGCTTGGCTGATTTAGATACACCATTCCTAAACGTAGTTCCATATTTTCTCTAAACTAGAGTCTTGCAATCTGACAAGCTCTGCCACTGTTGTCCTCTGAGTGCTGAAGGGAAGTTATGCCAACAGTGACCTTTCCCCATGAGCTCACTGATGGGCAGAGTTTCTCATTGGATTTCCATCACTCAAATACCTGTTTGAACTACAGTCCTGAAATCTGTTTAACTCCCTTGTTAAGGGACTAACTCCTAGACCACCAATTAAAGTAAAAATAATGTCTCTATCATAGGTCACTGTAATAACAAAAGTGATATTCATTTTGGGAGGTGATTATGTGCAGTGTGAAGTCTTCCCTTTGGAGAAATCCATTAGCAGTTTCTATTTCAGTCAAAACTATCAGCAAAGGAAATAAACGTGGCACAGGACTAATGCAGATAGAAAACTGCACTATAAACTGCTGCCAAAACAATTAGACATCAAACAGGAGGAGGTGATAGTGTTAATAAATATTTTTCAGGCACAAGGACCCCCTAAAACCAAAAAGAAGTGGGGAGAAAACAACCATGTAGATAGAACATTTCAAGACAAACACCATCCTTTGTATCTTTAGTATATCATTTGTGATCTCTATATAAAGTTGAGAGCACAATAGAGGCTGTGGGGTTAATAAAACATATAATTAATGAAGACACCTTGCAATATATGATTTACAGGCCCCTTTAAATGCCTTAAAAAGTCTGCAGCTGACTGGCCAGGAAGTGCTCCAAATAGCAAAAGAAACCTCTCTCTCCATGGCACTGCACTGAAGTGGCAGCACGAGGACAGTGGGATAAAAACAGGAGAAAAAGAAAGATCCAGCAGGAACTCGGCAAGGGAGGAATAAGCTGAGAGATGGCTGTTTGAAGCTGGTCAGCCAGGGAAGATGAGAGTAGCAGGAGAAGGCAGCACAACAAGCTTGTATTCATAGCCCCAAAACACCCTTTCTTAGCTGGCTTTAGACTGAGTTTTAAAAAGGGTTGGTGAAGTTATGGCTGGCAGCATTATTTTGTGAGCACTGGTGCCTGACCTTTGGCATCTCAGAAGATGCTGTGGAAACCCAAGGAAAAGAGTGCTGAAGCAGCTAAGAAGGAACTTCATTATTAATTACAATCTCATATTGGTCATTATGCTTTATTTACTTTGCCCAGCTTTCTAGCTTTGTCACTGAAACAGGCAAAGGTGCAATCTTTCTCCAGGAGGAAGCACAATTTCTCAAGTCAGTAATACCCAATTAATAAGGTCATGAACACATAAAATGATGGGAAGGAAAAAAAGAGAACAGAGAGAAGACTGGGAGAGTAGTAATAAACTGCAGTTGAGCCATTATTGCCATTTCCATGTAGAACTTCAACATGCTACATTAATGCCTTCATAAGAAGACATGAGTGCTGAGAGTGACCACAAACATTCAAAGGAGAAGAAGTTTGGAAAGAGCATTTCCAGCACACCATGTGGAAAGGCACAAGTACTTGGAGGCTGAGGGGCTGAAAGGCAATAGGATGAAATAAAAAGATTATCACTTATCCTCCATGCTTGGAGGAATGATCGGGAGATACCAGAGCGTATAGTACAACTGGTGTCAGCCAAACACAAAGTGTTTTTCAATTGATGAAGTGAACAAATAAGTAATGTTTGAAAACACTCACTTCCACAGAATTGATCTGATGCTCATGTATCACCAGATAATTAGCACCTTCTTCTCATCCCCCCTTGAAAGGCAGCACAACCATAGTGACAAGGTGCTATTCCATTTCTATAGCAAATGCCTAGTTTAATAAACACATAGTTAAAGATTGCAAACACACTAATTCATATTAGAAAAAGAAGTTTTTCATTGCCACATCCTGCTTTCCTGAACAACAGTGTCCTAGAGCCATACCTGGGCCAGTACCATTTTTCACATTTTTAAGAAAGTTTCTTTTCCACCAAACACAAACGGGTTACAATATCTTCTACCAAGGACAACCTTTTAGACAGAAGGATCTAAACAATGTAGATGGCATATGATGGCCAGGCCATGGGCTGGGACAAAGTTGACACCTACTTCTGGGTGACAGAGGCAGCATGAGTAAAGGAGTTCTCTTTAATACAAAAGCAGAAAAAGAATTTCATTGTCTCTGAGCAGAAAACGTACTAGTGTGTTATTGTCCATCTTTGGTGAAGGGTTGAATCAAGTTCTTAAAGTACAGTTTGGATGCAAGAGAGATTTAATTCCATCTCTGTGTACACATGCCAGTAAGGATTCACATCCCATAGCCTGTCCTTTCTCCTCACTCAAAGGAAGCACTTGGGACAAGAAACTTTTCCTCAGGCAGCCTGTGTACTATCAAGCTGAGGAACAGCCACGTTCCTCCCAGTCCCCTGTCCTCTCCTACAGTGTCCGCATCTGCTGCTTGAAGAAGAATCTCCTCAGGGGGCAGTCACCAGGCAGCCTCATCTGAACTACTGCTAGCAAGTGCCTATTGCCCACCCTGATGCAGAAAGACTCTTGTTCTTAACATTTATCATTTATCAATTCATAATTCACCCAAGTGCCCTGACCTTCGATTCCAAATAAATTTTGAGCCTGTTAGTCAGGTCTCCCTCTGGATTAGGATTTCTGCATGTCACCAAAACAGTAATATGCTGCTTAGTTTGTTCAAACTGATTCTGGACTGTAAAATGGTGCTAACACAGCACAGGCAGAAGTGCTCTGATTTCAAAGAGGAAGGCTTAAGACCCTCCACCCCAAAGCGCCATTCAGATGAAGGCTGTTGCTGACTAGTGACTTTATTTTTCATCACAATTATTCAGATGAGCATCAAGCAAAGGACACAAACACCTCTGGTTAAGGGAGGTCTTCACTAAGAGAAAATATTTAAAGAAAATCCAGCTTCACTTTACAGTGTTAGTTTCAAAATGCTGCACATGTATAGGCACAGCTGTGAATCTTGCTCACTTTCACAGGACAGCAATAGAGAAGAGGAGGAATGGAAAAGGTTCCTGTTGCTCACCAAAAAAATTGGCAAAATTGAAAAGGTTGAATACAGATGCTGTGATCAATTCCTACCCCCTTTGTTTCCTTAGAAGAAGAGCAACTTCGCTGTCAGATTTTCAGACTTCTAAAACCCTCCACTCTTTTGTGCTCAACCTGGAGAACAGAGAGAAGAGATCTTAAATTTCAGCTTAAACTTTAGAGTTATAGGATCTAAACCTGAAGTCAGGAGGTAGGATTACAGTTCCCTTCCTGATATGCTCAAAAATTTTCAAAAAATTCTGCAGGTTCTTTGCAAAAACTGCACCATGCAGCTGGCACTGACTGACCTGTCATCCAAAAGCCATGAAGATTAATCTGGAGAAAGAGAAGCTTAGTCTAGCTGCCAGTCCTGCCATCCTGTCTAGACTCTGAGAGTCCAGCTACATTCCCTCTGTTTCCTCAGCTAGCAATAGAAGACTGTGCAGTAGAAACATTTAACCATTATATGGATGGTGAACAAGCCACAGAAAGATGCAGGCCTGTCTCCTGTAGGCCTCCTGGCTTTGCAAGCCCCATCAGGTGTACAAAGCAGTTTACCAGGAAACTCAGCAAAATCTTGCAATACACCCAGGGGTGTCTCTCAGAGAAAAGGGAACACTTTCAGAGCCAGTTTTACTCCTTCGGAGTTACTACTTCTAGGAGTGCAAGAGGACCCTCTGCATCCATTTCTTTAGGCTCTTGCAAATCACCGCAGTAGCTTCTAATTATCTAATGGTCTGTTCAAGCTCTGGCTTCTTTGCCCAGACTACTGTCAAGGGGGCCAGTCAATGCCAGCCGTGATTCTGATCCAGATGTCCACTGGCAATAGACTGGGACAAACTGACTCCAAAGGCCAAACAGCTAGTCAAGAATGCTTTCCAAGCAGTAGTGGAGCTGGATGAAAACCAGTGCTGTAGAACTGACCTTGCACTTACATGAAGCAATACCAAGTGTCTGGAAGGAACAAATCCTTCCAGTTACAAGCAAGCACAACAATAATTCTAGGAAGTGGAAGGTGGTGAATCAAATATCTACTGAGATCTCTTTTGATAGCACTGATTAGCAGCCCTGGTCCAAGTGAGCAGAGAGGGGAAGTGGCCATGTATCTGAAACAAGCAGCTGCTCCAAAACAATGGCACTGAAAACAGGAAAAATAGAGCAAATGTAATGGCAGGGCTTGCTTCCATACAGTCCCAAATCCCAAAGTTCACGTCTGCACATGAAAGCACCACACATCAATCAACAGATCCATTCCTCCTCCACACAGAAAGGAAACAGGCAAAGGAAAGGGTGTGTGGCCTTTTGCAGGCACGCACTGCATTCAGGAGAGAATGATGCAAACCTGCCAATCCTCCCTATGATTCCAAGTAAAATTCCTTCATTTGACACACGCTGCAGCCCAAGTAAGGAAGACACTTGCAAGAACTAAAAAGAGAGACATGGCTTAGGCAGCTGCCACAAGTCTGCCCATGCTTGGGCAACTATCTAATTATCTCCCTAATATCTCCCTCTCTATCTACTTGTCAGCACCTCATCCATAGAACAGCTCATGGTTTTTTTTTCCTTCTGTCTTTGGCATAATCAGCTTTGTTGGGAAATACTCACTTTGTTGAAATCTACATGTTTTGCAGGAACTCAATGTCCTGAGGAAACCCTTGCTAGAAAAAGCTCCCTAATTTGCATTGGGCAACACAGAAGTCTGCATGTAGAAGGAGACCTACAAGGGATATGAGAGATTTGGGCTCAAGTTCCTGGTCTACTTTTCTGGACCTAAGACTTGAACTTGGCTCTCCCCCAGCATAGTTAAATGCCTTGATTGGTGTAATTTCTTCTTCTGGGAACAGTCTCTCCTGTTGGAACTCTTTCACTCTGTGTGAATTAATAAGTGCTTCTTTGGCAAGGGCTCAGTCCTACAGCTGCTACAGAACTAGCCTGTGGAAAAGCCCAGATCAAATCTGCTGCAGTAAATATTTGCAGCATCCCACATAAGAATCCTGACCACTTGGATACTGTCTATCCTACAAGCCAGGGATTTTTCTTTCCCTCTGACAAAGCTTCATAGCATCAAGGTTTAATCACATGTGGAACAGAAAAAAATATGAATCACAAAATAATTCATTGGATTTGAGAAAATGAAACATATCTGAGAAAATGTCTTGGTCCACAGAGACTCTGGTAGGCTTTGCTTTCTTTTCTTGCCAACTGTAAAGTTGCTCTAGTCAGGTACTAGTCTGAGCTGAGCTTATAGAAGCCTTTATGAGGCCATTCTTCCTGCTTGCTCCAGGTTCATTAGCCAACAGCAAGAAAGAGCTGCCATTTCTTCCAGCCAAATTAAGATGAAAGAGGAGGGCCAATGGGAGTAGAATGATCTGAGAAAGGCTTAAAACATTAATGCTATTAAATCAGTTGTAGTGCCATTACAGAGAAAGAAGGCAAGGGTAAAGGGCACAAAGCGGTTGCAAGGGTCACTGACCCTGGCCACAACTACTGTGGGAATGCAGGGGTACTGCCAGGAAAGCAGCACTAGTATTTCCAATAGGATCAGCTGTTGCCTCAGCTCAGCTCAGCGAATCCAACTCCACTGGAAGCACAAAAAAGGAGGAGAGGACATAAGCCCATGTCCATTATGAGAAAGAAACGGGATGGTGCTGCAGTTCTTTCATGAGGAAGACACATAAGCTTCTCTGTGTTCAACACAGCAGCTTTGGCTGCAAAGGGTTTTGCTTAGTCTCCTAAAATCTTCTAATGGGAAATCTTACTATAAAGACCTCCCCTCAGCCTCCTCATACTGTTCTTTCTCCTCCCTGTATCTCATCTCTTCTTGTGCCTGTTTCTCTGTTCCCCAATCTTTGCCTATTAATTTTCATCCAAAGCCTCGGAGTATTTCCAATATTTCCCCACTCTTGGATCTGCAAACCCATAGGTGCAAAGAAGGGGGACAAAGCAGAGCTTTTTCGTGCTTGGACCTACTGAGACTTCCTTAGCACCCTTTTCATTTCCCACAGCTTCCCATATTGACTGCTACTGGTAGGGAAGGCCAGAAATAGCTTACCGGCATTCTGGGTTGAGGAAGAGGGATCTAGAGCAGTATGGACCAAGCAAAGTCTTCAGAACAGTCAGGAGCTCTGGGTGTAGGTTGAAGGGCCAGAAAATGAGATTGGTCTGACTTGGCAAACTGACTGAAGGTGGCAGGTTGGAAATACAGCCTAAGCTGTTAACAGAAGCCTTCTTCTCATGGCCAGAAACACACTCATGGCATGGGAGCACAAGATGGAAGAGCGATGGGTTCTTGCAAGTTATATACATGTATAAAGAGAGAGAGAGTGTATACATATACACAATACATCATCTAGTTATCTGGTTTGTTCTTTTTGAATACTGGCACAGAGAGACACAGCAGGGTTGTGTATGACTGCAATATGATGCAAGGGCAAAGATGATGCTTAGTCAACAGGAATCTCTTCAGCATGTTGTTCACTTCACAGAGTCACACTTAAGGGCAGAAAGACCACGTGGATGCCCTCCTTTATATTTCAGGCCACAGCATTACACTTTGAGCACAATGGTGATGAGTTAAAATGACTCTTTCATTAAGGCACTGGATAGACGCTGAGGATATGCAAAATGAAAAACATCCTTGCTAGCCTTTCCAATATTCAATCATTCTTCTATTGAAAGAAATGTACCTTATTTTTAATATAAACTACACTAGCAGTTTTAATATAAACTTCCAGATGTTGGTTCCTGTTGTTGTGAAAGGGTCCTCTGATCATGGTGGGGAAACAAGTGCACCTGGCTTTTTTTTCTCCATGAAGGTACTTCTACACTAAGTCAGTTCTCAATGTTTTTGAAACTAAACGAACTGAGCTCTATTTGCTCATTCCAAGTCATCTTGGTTCCTCTGCTGTGCTCTCTTTAGTTTTTCAACCTTCCTTTAAAAACTCTATACTGGAGCTATATGCTATATTCTACTAGCAGTCTGTCAATGCCATACATGTAGGTTAAAAATCACTCCCACTTCCTGCTCCTGTGGTCAACTCTAAGGAATGCAATAGCCTTTTTTCAATATATAGCTACAGAATAGAGGATGGCAAGATACAGTACTTGCTCCCAAGTGTATTACTTTGTATATGACTGCTAATACACGTTTTGTTAGAATTAGCTTTCCTCATGATGCTAATCGCTTTATATAAAGTTTTTCTCATTATTTATTACCCTATCTTGTGACATTGCAAAACTTAAAACTCAGCTATGGTTTATAGTTACTTCCAAATCATGGACAAACCTGTTGAATAGCATTGAACTTGATATCAGTTCTTGCCAAATCCCCTGGACACTCTCATTCAGCGATACTTCCCACAAATGATGTCTTTGAGCTCTCTTGAGCTAACCAGTTCTTAATCCATTTAACAGGCACTTTACTGATACCGTGTAATACTAAAATTTTAGCCAGACTATCATGCAGTACTAAGTTAAATGCTTTATGAAAGTAGAAGTACATCACATCTACACAATTGCCTTTAACAATCCATTCTTTGAGATTACATTCTTGAGATCAAGTTTGTTTGACAAGACCTCGTTTCCATAAAGCTATGTCAACTGGCATTAATTATATTCCTATTCTTTAGCAACTGACTTCCATATCAGATTTTCCAGTACTCCCTTGTTCTTTTCTGACTTCTGGCATACAAAGGCAGGGCAGGATGCAGTCACAGCATGGTTGGGAATGGGAGAAGCGCAGGAGAGGAGGTATGTAGTGATGTAGTCACTCCCAAAGGCACCGCCAAACAGTACTAATAGGAAATTATAGCCCTCCTAGCTGGCCTCCATTCCATATCTAGGGTGAATCTTCTCCAGGTGATCTCACAGTCCTTAAAACAGCAAAGAAATCCCCAAATGGAACAAAAGCTAATATCGGTAATTCAGAGATTTCCTAAGACCCTCAACTTGCTCAGTTAAAAGGGTTTTCTCATTTTGGATGTTGTTTAACACTCCCTTGTGGTAACTAACGGACTCGAAAGGCCTATGGATCCTCATGTGATACACAAGCATATTGTCCTTTTCCAATATAGAGCAAAAATATTTTTTTGCATGTGTCAGGTTCTGCAGAGGTTAAATAAACTACACAAGACTCGGCAGGATCTTTGTCTAGCATGTACGGCTTTGGAAGTCTCTTCCCACCATGGGTTAGATTATGTGATCTTCTCCAAACAGAGAAGCCTGCCCATAAGAGATTTAATTGGTTTACATAAAAAAAGTAAAGGCAAAAATCACAGAGCCAGAGAACTGAAAAGGGATTTCAGCTCTGAAGCTTTGTAAAACCTTTAAAGTTTTAAGCCATCAAACAGGAGCTGATAAGCTAGTATGACCTTGCAACAATCATGTAACTCAGTTCTATGCCTTGGGGCCCCCATCAGTCAATTTGGGACTTAAGACTCTGAACCAGCTTATAGGACAGTGGGACATTTAAAAACATAGCTAAGTACTATGGGGTGCTCTGAGAAAGATACTACAGGACTGCAGGATATCAGGGTTCATGTGCCAGACAGCCAAAGAGTATGCTGCCAGATTCATCTCCTGAACACAGACTTATACTCTGGACTCTAACCTCTCACCATGTTTCTCAATTTCCTGGTTTCAGGGGGGCTTCAAAACTACAAAAACTGGTGTCATCAGGTGGCTCCTGTAGGAAGCCTGAAGCCACAGCCTGCCCTTCCCACTTCTCCGCACTGTAGTCTCTGCAGCTTTTGGCATTTTCCTCAAGAGAGGAAGGAATTCAGGATCTCTATCAAAGAAGGGCTACTCCGCGGCAGCCGAATACTCAGCATTTTCACGTCCATCTGTTACTATATGGCTATACAACAAGAGTTCAGGAACAAAACCTTGCATTGAGGCAGAAAGCAAGACAAATAGGCAGGGCTAGTTGGACAAGTTAGAGGAAGTCATTCACAACCTTGCTTGAGTTAGCAGCTTCTCTGTAAGTACCTATAGGTACATGCTCTTCAATGCACAAAATAACCACAACTGCCAAGCCTTTTTCTCACAAACATGCCAGCTATTTTTTTAC
Organism: Platalea leucorodia; assembly: GCF_965183815.1. Classification (NCBI taxonomy): domain Eukaryota; kingdom Metazoa; phylum Chordata; class Aves; order Pelecaniformes; family Threskiornithidae; genus Platalea; species Platalea leucorodia. Next base: position 25,868,100 of record NC_138829.1, on the reverse strand, counting down.
ACTCTCTACTTAGTGTCCAGGGATGTGTTTGTTCCCAGGTGCCTCCAGACTCCCTCATGAATCACAGAGCAGCTCAGATCTGAGAAGCCAAAGAGTACACAGGGCTAAATAAAGCTGGCTCTGAGCTTAGCCCTTTCCCCAGCACAAGCAGGAACATCAGTGTTCTGAGCTGCACCATCTGGTCAATGTCACTGAAGACAGAGCATCAGTTGTGGAGCCTAAGCACCCAACATTTTTTTGTGCAATAAAAAGACTTTTATCAATACATTTTATGTTAGCTTGACTTCTATATAACCTCCCTCTGGTGTGAAGCGAAGGCCTAATCAGTTCCCTACCTCAGTTACACAGTCAGAGGATCAAACTGCATTCAAGGATTCCCTTGCCACCTTGCCTAACATGACCATCCACCAGTTAACTCATCCTGCCTCACCACGGAGCTAGCTGCTGTACGGTAAGCTGCTGGTAGCCAGCAGACTAGGGCTTTCCTACATCTCTAGCAAAATGGTGGCCTTTAGTGGAGGCAAACGACAAGACAGTGATTTTCAAAGGTCTCCACTGCACCTTTCAGCATGCACTGGTCCCCAGAGCAGCCGACATTCATTTGTTCTGTTAAATCCAGACTGTGCAGAATCAGGCTCTGCCAACTGTCTTCCTGTAGGGCTACAGGAGGGACATGGGCCAGACTCCTATCAGCAACTGGCGCATATACTTCTATGAGTCTGTGCCATGATTGACATGGAATAGTTGCATAGTTGTTTCACCCCCTTGAGAGCCTGGACCGCTCTTCACTGAGTGTCTGCCATTCTCAGATGAAAAGGAAGATTGTTTAAAGGCTGTGACTTTGAAAGGCTTTTCCCGATTTCTGAGGATGTTTTAAATGCGGCATCAAAGCAAGTATGCACAAAAGAAATTGGCAGGAGGCTGTGGTACCCTGAGGGATGATGGTGACAGAGGGCCGCACCCAAGTACTGTGTGTGGGGACATGAGAAACCTCCCAAGGAAGACACGCTATCTCGTTCAGCTTCTCTCCTCCCTTCCGCCAGGTAAGTAACCAAATACAAATGTAAGGCTGCAGCCGGAGTCTGCAGCGCTCCCGTACCCCGGGCTCGATGGCTGCGACGCGACGGTGCAGGGAGCAGAGCAGCGTGAGCAGAGGTTGAACCACCGTCCGCGGAGGTGACAACCCCCCGCGCCTGGGCCATCAGCAGCTCCCGCGTCCCCCTCCACAGCCCTGCCTCTAACCCGCCTCTCAGCAGGGTAACTGAGGCTCCGCCTGGGGACGGCCACGGAGGGAAGGCCCCCCTTCCCCCAGCTCTCCCGGGGAGGTGCAACAGCGGGCGTGCGGGGCGAACCGCGGGGCGAACCGCGCAGCCCGCCCCGCCCGCCGAGCCGAGCCGAGCCGAGCCGAGCCGAGCCGAGCCGAGCCGAGCCGCGCCGCGCCGCCCCAACCGTGAGGTTTTGCTGCCTCTCTGTGGCCACGGCCTTGAACAGCAGGGTCCCGCCGCCCCGGCCCGCCGGGCGAGCGCTTTTGGCCCCGGGAGCTGCCTGTTTAGAGCAACTGTTTTGGACTCTCTCCGAGGAGCTTTAGAGACAGGGAGACCTCCCGTTTCCCCTCACGAGCAGAAGTACAGAGCTGTAAGTTTGCTCTGTTATTTAGCAGAAAAGGCTTCAACAACTCTGTCTCTTAGGAAGGGTGATGAAAGCTCCCTGTCTGCGTTTGGGTCCTCCAGCCCTCCCACAGCAAACCCAGCAAAGGCAGCACGGGTTTTTTAGCCTGGGAGGGGAGAGGGAGGGGAGAGCATATCTTTGTGAATGGGAAGCATTTATTCATCATAAAAAGAGCAAGAGCCACCAGCCTGATTTCCTTCAAACCCCTCTTTAAACACACATGGGGGAAGAACTTGAGGGAAAGCAACATGTGCTCGTAAATTTTGCTGACTGAATAGCTGACTGAAAAGAGCTCCAGGCATTAAATGAGACAGTTCAAAGGGAGTTGGAGAAGAAAAAGACACCGATGATCCATACTCACTGGGAGCATACAGCCTGGAAGCAGTAAGACTGGAGAAAAGTGGAGCAGAGAAGGAAGGAAGAGGAGGCCCACGGTACACCCCAAGTATAGGGGTACGGACATTTTAGTGTGAAGCAGAGGGACAGCCATCTATCTGCTGGGATTACTCCACTCATATTCACTGCTGGGACCTGCTATCAACTGTTTGGCGGTGCAGACTTATGAAGAGAGAAAAAAATAAAGCCAAATTCAGCTAGTTGTATTATGACAATGCAAGAGGATGACCTGGCAGATGACACAAAGCAAAGGAGAATGCAGGCTGCATATTAAGAAAACCTGAGCAGGCTGTCTCCCTTGGTATGAATCAGTTTAAACCTCCTTATGAATGGCTGAAGATGAAGAAACACTGGAGAAGAGAGTCCTGGGATGGTTTTATAAGACAGGGTTTTGCAGTATTTGTACCATTTATCACCTGAATCCCTGTGCCCTAATTCTAATCTAATTTTTGGCCAAACCAAGACTTTAACATGCGATGGGCTTCCAAAGTCTAATTCTCATGCTCTACAGGGAAGAAAAAAAAAAGCAGAATTAGCTTAGAAGAAAACACACTCACCTCCAGGCAGAAAGAATACAATGAAATTATGAACACCTACCTTCCAGCAATAGTAGGATGGAGACTACACTTTTACTGTTTTCAGAGTGATATGTATACATGTAACCTACTTGGTACCTGCTCCTTTCATCAGCTAACAGTCACTGCTGCTGTCAAAGGACATGTAGAATAAGCTACTGATACCAGCAGTTTAAACTTATGTTGGACTCTAAACTACAGCAGCTGAAGTGCAGAAGCATCTTCCCTTTTGTTTTTTTTTTTTTTTTTTTTTTTAAATAATTTGTTTAAAATTCAACTTGAAAAGAGCAAGCAGTACAGGTTCTCAATTGGCAGTTAAAGTCAAACCACTAAATACATATAATCCACTGTCTAAACTTCTAGATTCATGGCTTGTTAAAACAAGAACCTTATTTTGACAACAGGAGCCTTTTTTCTTAGTACAGGGAGATGTTTTGGTTTATTCAACTAGTTCAGTTCAAAGACTTGTTCACTGAAAGCTGAGAAACCAACTGGGAGCTGAAAAAACAGGAAAGCTTATTTTTCTTTTGCAAAACATTAAGAAAAATAAGGTGTGAGAGTGTAAATTAAGCTAGTTTAAAATACTGAAAGACATGAACAAACAGAAACAATCTGTTCAATTCCCTAAGTATAGATGGATTTTTTTAGACTCAGATTTCAGTAAAAAATATTTTCTTAAGCTTTAAGTAAAACTACCTTCAACAGTCTGGATAGATAACTAACAAACAAGTTTAAAGCTATTTGTGCATTGTAATTGAATTCCAATTTCAATCCAATTAGATCTTGACACAAATTAATCTTCTGATAAAAATGAACCCATGATTTTCTAGTATAATAAAATGTAAAAATTAGGATCCTAAATGTGTGCACATTAAACTACACCATTGCTTGATTCAAACTGGTACAGGTATAGTATATCCTCCTCGTCAGGAGTAGCATCTTACTTAGCATACCAGCCTGTATGTATTTGCCAAAAAAGAGGGCAAAGGTGAACACCAAAATAAAATTAGTATTTCCTTAGCAATTTAGAATGTAGAATTGCACGACAAGATTAAAATAGATTCAAGATCACTTTTCCTGTTTCTCAGTTAAAGTCTTTGATCTGAATCCATATACCCTTGCAAACTCCTGGAGTGGCAATAAAATTGGACAAAGAAATTGGATTTTAGCTATATTTGTTAATCCAAAGAACAAGAGAATGAATCTGATGGATTATATTAATCTTCCTGGAGTTACATAGTGCTCAACAGTGAGAAAATTCTTGACTTGCAATGGATTTTCAAACTCGTGCTCAGGAAAACAGAAGTTTAGTTAGAAAAGCAAATACAGAGGCCATCTCCCTTCCTTACTCCAGACAGCTGAGAAATCTTATGAACTACCAACATTCCTCCAGATTCCTGGCACATAAGAAAGACAAGGAAATATTTTTTGGCCCTAGCTGTATGCACATAAACACACTGGAAATTAAGTTTCTGCTACTTGATGGCCTGATCTGCCAGACTGCTACAGCTACAAAGGACTCCTTGAAATCGCTTAAATGCACTTTTCAGATAGCTGGCATTTAAAAAGAAATCACGTTATTGCTGAACATTAAAAATACCATCATACAACTTAAAAAGACATGATTTTGATTAAACAAAGAAAAAACCCATGAGGCACTGCATTTTTTCAAATCATACTGAGAATTTACAAATTATACACTTCTAAGACCAGAACAGGACAGAGAACTTCCAGCTTCCAAAGATTTCTTGATTCTGAACGCTAAACTGTCAAACCTTTACTAGACAACAGACTGAGTGCTGCTATTTGTGCTCAGTTCAGGATTTAGTGTTTTAGATCATAGATAGTGTTCTAATGAAAGGTTCAATACCTCATTTACAATCAGATGGAAATATTACTTTCAAAGAATTGTTGTTAGTTTTGTGTCCAAACTGTTATCTGTTAGCAGAAATCATTTTCAATTGTCCATAGACTCCAACAACAGTGAAAACACTTCCTAGCAAACATCCACCCTAACGAAGGCAGGGGACTTTGAGAATCAATTCAAGTAGTGGGCATCTGAGCACTGAAAGTTTGATTTTTGACTGAAGGCATCAATCTTACTAGTTTACTTATCTCGTTCCCTAGTGTGCTCTATCTGCTCTAGAGAAAAAGCTGTGTTTTGAGTCTGTTGAAATCAGCAAGCAGAAGCCCCATTACCTTCTTCAGGGCCTGCAGTCTATGCACTTTAAGACAGAGCACACAACACTGCTTTGCGCGATGCCGAGCACCCTGTCAGCACAAGGCCATAATTGCAGAAATAAAACAAATCTCTCCTTGAGGTAGTTCTGAGACAAGAGTATCAGTGTGCTAGAGAAACAATATCATACATTAGCTACTCTTCAGGCATACTGGACTTCATGTCGTTCTTTGTCCGAGTTCATGACAATGAAGTGTTTGGTTGCATTGGTTCGTGCCAGGCCTTATGGTGTCTCCAGCAGAGAGAGGCCCACCCTGGATTTCATCCCAGCTGAAACAAGGGGTGCACATCAGCTGAGAAAATCAGGCAACTTCTTCAGAGCCTGGCAGATTCAAGAAATGACTCCAAGGGCCCAGGCTTGGGGGAGCATACTCAAAAATTTTTTACTGACAGGGATGCCTGATCAAACTAGTTTGGAGATGACTGCTCTATAAAAACAGGCACTCAGTATCCCTCATTGGAGCCATTTACCTTTACTGCAGACAGTAAGATTCTTCACCTGGGGACCCCTTTGCCCATATTATCTATGTGCAAACACAAGCCGATGCTTAACAAAAACGTAGATACATTTGCTTGTGGTACTTTATTAGCAATTGCATTGAGAGTGTGATTGCTGGGAGCTCTTCCCTGTCTTTTCCGAAGACTGATCTTATGTTGTTAGTCTTTAAGACTTTTTTCTCTCTCTTTGATATTTTGTCCAAGTGAGTTGAAAAACTGACTAGACGTAGTGATATGCTCAGCTAATATCATCCTTCCAATCTACTGAATAATCTACTGTTTCTTTCCCTTATAACCCTCTCATTGTATAAGAGGGTTTATTTTCCTCCCGCTCTTTACCCCAATTCTGTATGTTTACAAGCCTCATCTTTTCACTACATGTTTCAGCAGCTCTTTCTTAATTTTAGGCTTAAAATCTGTGAGCAAATTTCTGTTGGACATTTTATGCTCCTTTGCACTCTCTTCTCTCAGGGAGTGACTGATCCATCCAGTCTTAATTTGACAGGTCTGTAGGATTCTCTTGACTCATTCACAGATTCCTTAGTACTTCCTCCCACTGTGTCATCACCAAATTTTTTTCAGTCCACATATTTTGATTTCTGTAAACCTGTTCCATTGGACTGATGACAGAACATTGATCTGTCAAGGAAATGACCCATAAGCAGTTTAAGAACAGTAGGGTTTGTCCTGTTGTACAAGGTGGAAGAGCTGCATCTACCCGAGAGAAATTTGTTGGTTATGATGAGTTGGAAGTTCAAGAATTGACTTTGCAGATACAGTTAGATTTGTTGAAAGGCCAGAAAGCTTCAGCTGTGGTCAGGTCTACTAACATTTTATGGGCTGCCTTTGGTGTGTGCTCTTCTGATTGATGTGCATTTGCTATTTCTCAGAAAGAACAGATACTCTCTTGGGGTGGTGGTTCTGGCTATAATCCATTTTGGACACCTGCCAGCTGCTATATTGGAGGAATTTTCTCTCTGAGGGTTCAAGGAAGTGAACAGAACATGTATGACAACAAGAAATCATTTTTGTCCCTTATTACAATGCAGGAATCATCAAAAATAGGGCAGTCATTGCAAAAAGCCTTCCTGGGACAGATTCAGGCAATAATCTTGGGCTAGCATGGCCTTTCCTGAGGTCCGGGGAGGAGAACAAAAAGTATAGCCGGCCTGTCATTTCACTGACCATACTTTCCTCTCTGAAACCAAATCAATAATTACAGACTGATTAAATGCATTTGCAAACTGCCTATTTCGGAATTCAACTTGGGACATGACAGTATTCTCAGATGGCAACATCCCATGAAGAAAAATAAAAATCAATGGATATGACCTTTCTGGCCTCTATTAAGGACACTTCCTGGCTGCATTCTGCATTTTAAATTTAATTTTGCAATAAAGTTAATTTTTTAATGGCATTCCTTCTGAGACTATGGGGAATTATGGGACTGCTTTGCTTATTCTCCCTTGGGAATCTCAGACTGAGCTGCCATGTTCTAAATCATTTCTCACAGTCAGGCCCTATTAATCACCCAGGGCTTTGCACAGCTGGGCATCATATTCTCCATTGATGTTTCCATATATTTTTACAGAGCTGGAAAGATCGTCAAGTGCTTTGAAAACTATGTGACAAGTCATCCTTTTCTTGTAGAAATCAACTCAGTTACGTATAAACTATAACAGCTTTCAGGGTAAGGGTCAGTATCTTCTGTGGTTCTGCAGTGACTGAACCCATGTGGCCATGGCTCATCGCTGTGGTTTCACCTCCTCTGCATGAGTAAGTAAATCAAAAGAATAACTAACACACACACGTTTCCACTTCACTGGATGTGTATAACCCAGCTGGAGGGGGGATGAGGAATTAGCTTTCTCTTCTAAAAACAAGCAGGCAACACAGCTTTAAAAATTGTTTAAAACACAGGTTGATAGGAATGGCAGCAAAGAAAAGGCTCCACAGATCCATTTCAGGATTCCAGGACAACCCAGCATCCTTCATATCCTGCCATGAAAGACCCACCACCAAGCTCCCTCTGCCTGCTCGATGCCAACTCTCCTTGGAAGGCATAGTACCATAACATAAAGGACACTTCCATACGTTCTCCTCTTCTGGCCTTAGAAGGCACAGATACTACTGAGCCTCAGAAATCAGCTCACCCTGTGACAGCAGCTTCTGAGATGTGGTGTGTAATGAACAGCTGTACAAGAGCCATATGCAGCCATGTTAAGACAAAGCTGTAGCTATGGCAGCACTGCTAGGGAATTAGAATGACTTCACGTGACCCCATATCTGCCCTTACATCTCTCCTCAGTGAGAAGAAAATGGCCTGAAACACTCATCACATACTTGAGAGGTAGAAACCCTTCCTGATGATAATTTCTGCATTTCCTTGCCCAGATTTTTCTTTTTCTTTTTGATGAGGGAACAGAGAAGTATGAAAAATACATCTCTCTCTCTGTTAACGTTCTCTTACAGATGAAGTCGCATGGACCGATAGATAAACAGCAGTATTTCCTCCTGGTTAGAAAGGTACAGGCTACCTTCCTTACTGAGGGAATATCAGCTGGTGCCTGCTTTACAAGGTTGCTAGTTTACAGGATCTGCAAGGATGCATCCTGCACATCAGACAGCAGGTACCAATCTCTCTGGCCTCTTTGACTTAGGAAGGGAGATGTCCAGTTCACGTGCTGTGAAAGAGCTCAGTGCCTCTGTGCTGCTGGTAGGCTGGGAATGCAACACTAGAGAAACCACACAGCCTTGCATGCCACACATGGAATGAAGGAAACCCCCAGTCTTAGGCAGACTAACACCTCTGGGGAACAGCAGAACAGACCGTTTAATATTGGCTTATCACACTGAATGCACACTTGGAAAAAAGACAAACACTCAAGAGAGATCACAATTAAAACAAGACAATGCAAATTCTGTGGACAACTTCTATCTGAAAATCAGAAGGGCCAAGCAACAGGAGAATGAGTCTTCCATTTCTATCAGACAGTTATTTCCAAGCAGGCCTGGAAGATTAGACAGTCCAGAGCATTATGGATGAGACAGATTTTTATGTTTTAGGTAATCAGCATCAACCTGATCAAGGCATAAGATTAGATGCCAGTGACTTCTCAGCAACTACTGGGAGTCATCTCTACATGAAATTAATAGGCAGATTTTAGCACAGAACCACAAAGGAAGGCAGAGGAAGTCCAAACATCCAACGCAGTTAGCAGACTGCCAAGATCCTGATGAATCATTCCAACTGCATCCCTCCATCGCTACAGATGGTATTTCTCCTGCTCAGGGCAGAAAAAAAATGTCTGTGTAGTGTGGGTATGCAGGGGTTATCATTCTCTGTTCCTGTAGCAAGTGTATTAATAATACATTAGGTGGGTTTGAAGGCTCCATACTCTAGTGTCCTCCACCTGTGTTTAATTTAATTTAAGAGGGGAAATGCCACATCCCGAACAATGTTGCAGTATGGAAAATTTGTTAAATAATAGTATTCAACTCTAAAATAGTGTAAGAGTCCCCTCTCTGTTTGGGATTCAATATCATTTGCATTGCCCTGTCTATGGAGGTCACCTCCTCGTTATCAGTTCCTGTTAATTAAAAGATTAGGAGATCAGGAAAGTCACCCTGAGGAATCAGTTATTACTAGCACTAACAACAGCTGGCAAAGTGGCAGACATGTGACTAAATGTCCTAACCCCTTTCCCTTTACACAGCTTTCAAGTTTATCAGAAACTGCAAGGGACTGCACCCCATACTTAGCATGATCCTTTTTAGTTCTATGGCCTATGAAATTCATTTCCACTCTTTTGGTCAATTTGCTGCTACCTATGTTTCATCAAGAACTGCTTTCCAAATGACTGGTCTATGCAAGCCCATGTTTCCAGTAACAACCTTCACGCCCACTAAAATATTTATGATCTCAGTTCAATCTTCAGAGGCACATACACATGCACAATAAAGGCCACATCTCTCTAAGTGTTGGGTCACTGCTTGGCAGTAACATGTTACCCCATGACACATTTTTTCTTTGTTTTTTCAAGGCAGCACTATATGCTAGACTTGATGGCTTCAGCATCACAATGTCAATGTTGTCTGTTCCTAGTGCCATAAAAGAGACCTCACGGGCCTCTGATTGTTTTAGCACTTAGCATTGGAGAGGTCCTTGTCTGCTGATGCTATTGCTCCCTCATACTGAACAGTGCCTCGAATTAAGAGCTAGGACTCCTGAGGCAAAGCTCAGACACTTCACTTGGAGCAATGAGTACCCCTTGCATTTATAGGCTGTTCAATCATCCGAGGATCTGAGCCTCATCCTTTTCCTAACCAACTTTCTTCTCTGGATTTCCCAGTCACCTTGCCCAATTCAACATCCTACTCTGTGATTTTGTGAGCTAATTCCATGCAAAAAATAGCCCCTGTGTTAAAGACTTCTCACAACATTAACCTTTCTTGAAAGTGCTTTGAGAGCCACGGATAATAAGTACTATGAATTGCAAAATACATTAAGGGTTATGGAATCATTTCCACATGACTTAGTTCACAGTGAGCCTTCTCTCAGGCACCTACTGTAAAACACTCTTAGTCACAACCTATCTCAAAACAATTTCCAACATGAAACATCCTGTAATGTTTCAAGTTTCCACCACACTCAGCCACAATTACAGAAACATTCTAGCAGTGACACATACGGCAAAAGAAAGCAGTTTTCCCTGCTAGACCATGAGCAATAACTCCTGAAGCTCTCAGTGGCTATGAAGAGATTTCTGAAAACCACTTTCCAGGCAATGACTACCTTACACCAAGAGTCCTACTTGGGGACGAAGTTTACCAACCTGACATGAGAGGAGTTCCAAGAGCTCAAAATGGAACCACTTATAACAAAGCAGAGCTGAGCCTGCCCAGCCATCTTCTGGGAGACGTGAAACAGGGCAGCATCTTAAAACCTCCTGGTAGCCTCCTGATATCTTCACCCTTCTGGGAGACATGAAATATAGTTTGAAGACCTACACAAAGCAACTTTGACAGCTTGCATATAGTGCGCACTCTAAACACTAAATTCTGGTTTTCTTAATCTTAAAGAAGATTAAGAAAATGCCTGAAGAGTCCTATCTTATAATCCAGTGATGTCCAAGATCAGATATGACATTGCAAGGTTATTTAATTTGAAGTCTGGACATTATAGGGGATGGAATTTTACTGGTCAGCCAAGAAGATCTGCTGCAGGCTAAGCTCATAGCTACGCTCACAGCAGTGGGAAGAAAATTAAAAAGGATGCAAAAAGAATAATGGAAATATGCAGGCACTGCAGAAATAGATGGTGCCTCAGTGCAGGGAGCCTACCTTGAAACAACAGCAATAACAGCAGAGTAACAAAATTGTGAGAGGCCCCAAAATGTTTCCTTCTGAGGAGTTTACCAAAGAGACAAGAAGGTGCTCTCATGGCAATAGAAAAATAATGAACAGTCTAGAGCAGGTAAGTGTGCTCCTGTCTATATTCTCATAAATTGAAAACAGAAAGGTTTCCATGGGAATTTAAAAAATAAATAATAATTAGAGTTCATAAATCCAAAGACAACTAAACCTTGCCCCTCCATTTTGCTACAAACTATCAGGAACACAAACAGCTTAGCACAATTATTTCTATCACTATCCAGGGTTGATTTTATTGTTCTCAGTTTAAAGTTCTTTGAAACAACCAGACCTAAAGATGGCCAGATTGTTCATCTTCCCCAAACTAAGAGGACTGGCTGACAGCCTTCTTGGTAGAAAGACTGGCAGTCTTCCATAATAAAGACTTTATGTCTGGATCCCTAAACTAATAGCTGCAGCCACTGAACCAAAAGAATTTTGTTCTAGTAAAAACTGTCAAGCTGATAACTCTGGAGACTGAGGTGTCTCATTTATTCACAGAACAATTAAATTATAGAAGGCACTGGGCAGATTCCTCCCAACTATGCCTTTCAGATGTTACTCGAATAATATCTCTTTTCTGAGGCATCTCTGCTGGGGTGAAGGTGGATTTTTTCATGGCTGCAGATGAACCTCTCAATGGAAAGTACAAATACCTGATTGCAGATGTGCAATGGGAACATCTGTCTCAGCAGGAAAGACTGACATCCAAGACACTTTGCAAAAGCCAGAGAACAGGCAACAGATGGCAGCAATTTTCAGTCACCAGTCACTGCCTTGGACTCCTTTCTGGCTAACAAGTGTGAATGGCTCAATTATCTGACCAGTTCCCTCAAACTTTTACCTTTATCTAAAGTTGAGAGAACTGCACATTTGGTGACAGTTGTTTTTTAAATTACCTAATAAAAACAGAGCTAGTAACAGCACTCAATTCTCATGAAGTTCAGTGGGAGAGCAAGGACGCTTAGCTGCTCACAGGCTCTAACCCTGCAACTTGTCCAGCGGCCAGAATGGTGACGTACATGCTCAGTTAAAAGGCCCAGGTTTTTCAGTGGGGTTTTGACTTTCTACTACAAGTCTGACAGAGGTACAAAGAGACCAACAACCAGATGATTCAGCCTCCAACAAAAATGCAGAAAATTCTTTATTCCTCATTTTGTGCACCTATAATTAGTACTTCCTGTGCATGGAAACATACAAAAGCACATAAGCATATGAGCACTCCATCTACCCAACGATAAAACTGACCTACTGCCTGAAGACCTCCCCCCTCCTAAATCCACAGAGCAAGACAAAGAAACATTTAGGATTCCTGGCAACCTACTCCTTTCCCAGCACATGCTAAACAAAACCCTGCTATCTAACAGGGAGAAAGGATGAATTAACATAACCACCTCTCCACACAGCAATTAGCAAATGAAATCAAAACAAAGGAAATGTCCTCCATTAATCTTTCCCTGCCAAAGAGCACCCGACTGCCATATAATCCACAGCAATTAGCCAAATAATGGGAGCGCAAGAGATTTATCTTGAAGCAGGAATTAGGGAGGGCACGATTAATGTACTGTACATCAAGAGTGCAGGCAAAAGCTGGTGATCCCTCAGTGCAGGGTTGTTTGAGGAAACTGCAAAGCTTAGTAGCCTGGAACCAGGTTGCAACACATACACCCCAATATTCCCCTTTAATGCATCCTAAGTAAGTCTGATTGGCAGTCACTGCATATGGGAGGATCAGAGCTCATATCCAAACTTACAAAAACAAATCTCAGTGCTGCACCTAATAGCTTACCAATATCTTCTGTTAAGAGGGGCAATTGGCAGCAATATTTAAAAAAAATCTGGGGGCATGCAAAAAAGGAGGCAGTAAAACAGTAGAGATATTGAAGGTATGTCCCAGCTCACAAGCAGGATCCACCCGCTCCATCAGGCATGGTACTATTTACCAGGGAAGATATGCGCCAGAATCTGAGACACGCGGTCCCTTTTTAAAAGACAAAGCAGAATAGCACCAAACATCTCTTTCTTTTATTGTACATACCTACGCTATCTCTTAAAAACCATCCTGCTGCTGTGCGGGATACTGTGAAATAATTGGCAGATGTTATTTTCTAAATGTTGCATGGTCTTGCTTTGGGCTACAGAACAGCTGCCACATTCTAGCCAGAGGTGACTGCAGGTTATATATGTCTGTTCCTGAATAGTAGGGTTTTTTATAAGTTCATTGTGTGAGGAGATTCCAGGATGCCAAGGAGTTTAGGTGGTATGGCCCGTCAGGATGGAAGGATCCAGAGAAGTACTGAGAGAACTGCCACTGTTAATCACTATGTCCCCTCAGCTCTGCACACCGTGGGAGCTGAAGCCAAGAAAGCTCCAGGATAGCCTCTCCAAATGATACTGTTTTATGAGCTAAACTTGATGAGAAAGTGAAATCTCACATTCTGAGTATTTTCTTTCCCACTATTTAGAACTTATGAAATCACGATGTTCTGCTGCTTTACACTTTTGGTTCTCATATGTTGTTTTTCCTGCCCATTTACCTCATTATTTTAGAGGGGATCTAGATAAAAAAAAAAAAAAAACAACCTGCAAAGCAACTGGGAATTTGAGAAGACCAAGTAGTACAAAGCTAGAAAAAATGCAAAGCCCAGGTAGGCAGATCCTCCACTAAAGGGCAGTTAGTGGATCAGGTAAGAGAAGTCTCAACATGCAAAATAGGTATATCTTGCCATTAGCTGAATATTTGTTAAATTAGAAGACGCATTTTCCTTTCTTCAGTTTCCTTTCTCCTGAGTCACATGAAAACTGAATACCAAACATGGAACAGTTTACAGGGACACCACAAAGCTCTTACATACATTTGCATGAGAAATAGAGAGAGGAGAGAAACTGAAGACGAAAAATTAACTATCTGAAGATAAACAATCTTTGTTCTAAGCACTATTATTAGGAAACACAAGTCTAAAGGTCTGTGGTTATTTTAACAAAATTAACAAGTCAACAAAAACCAATACCCTTAAACAGTACAAAGCCATTCACATTATGATAAACACAAAGGTTTTCTATCATTCAACAGGCTGGCATAGGAGAAGACATTTAAGGAGATTTACAAAGATGAAGACCTCTGCCATAAATATCTGTGCCAAAATTTTACTATGGGACAGTAAACAATTTATAGTCCTGTGACATTAAGTGTAACAGGGCACAGGGTAGGAACTGGATTCAACAAAAGACTTCTTTCAAGGATATCTTCAACACTACAGAAAATGAGACTTTAACCAAGTGGAGTAGGAAGAGTCCAGACTCTGCATACTACTAAAATCAATACTGAAGTGGTGTGCAAATATCTTCTTGTCATCAACTTAAATATCAACTTACTAGGCAAGCTAACAGAGAATTGGCTTTGGACAACTGGTCTCATAGCTGTGGCTGTTACTGGGGCTTTTAGGTATTCAGACACCTCAAGAGGAATTCTGAGGGCTCTGTAATGAGATGTCTTTCAAAATGATCAGATTTAGCCATAGATGAGAGCTTTACTCTACAGAAAGCTTGGTAACAGATTTAATGTTTCTCCACTGAGAATACATGGCTTCACGGATTCCATCAACTGCCATACCACTGTATCTTGTCTGCTCCAGACCTATGTCTGATGTCTTCTCACACAGCAAACATAATAGAAATAAATAACGAAATTGAGACAGGGTGAACCCACAAGTCATTCCTGAAAAGCCCTGGATGGACTCACATTTCTAAACCTATAATCTTGCAGTTGACTTGTTTCAATAGAGCAGAAAACTTGCTTCAAAAATCCGAAGTCTGTCCCCTAGTCTCAATGTATTGTACTTCTAATCAGAAAAAATAATGTACCTTTCTGACAAAAAATACTGCTTGTAAGTGAGAAAAAAAATAATCAATGTTCATCTAGAGGAGTTACTAAAATTTCACACAAGGGTTAAGAGAAATTTGAAAGACTTTACTCAGTAACTGTGTTTCTGTTTAGTTTTCTCTCCAGTTCTTCCTTAGATTTTATTCCTTCTCTTTCTCCTTCCTTTCTTTCCTGCCCCCTCCCTCTATTCCTCTGCAGAAAATCTGAAAATCTTTTCTCTGTTATCCTGCCCTTTAAGCTTCACAAGGAGGACGTGTTCACTCCTGGAATATACTGTATAGATTTCCCCTATGTGCTTAGCATGCTCAAAAGTGGGAGAGTGAGATGGCAAAAGTAAAGAAAGTAAGAAACTAGCTCCAGTGAGGTAGTTACAGCTATACAACAACATGAAGCTTCAGCTCTCTTGAAGTTCTCACAGATTTAATCCTTCTCATTTCCCTGGACTTTCATCAGTTGACCCAGCAGGGTCACTTTGCCCCGGTTGTGGCCATCTGAGGTGGTTTCCCACAAAATCAGTTGAGCTGTTTCTCTAGCTCATGTGACACTGCCTTTACCATTGCTCCCATGGGTCTCTTTCCTTTTTTTGAACTGTTAATTTACTGTGCTTCATCAGTGTTTTTACAAAGAAATGATAGAACAGAACAGAACAGAGAATACCATTTCTGGTCTCCTCTTTGCAGCATACAGGAGTCATTTACCAGGCACTGAAGAGTAATGAATCTGGAACTGTTTGCTACTCTCCAACAGTGTTAGCATGTTCTTGCCATCTCATATTGGGGATCTAGTTCTAAATGTGCATGAGAAGACAACAGCAAGCGTCCCTTAGTGCTGCTTTCTGGGGAATCCTTAACAGCAGCAACACCAAAAGATTGTGCCAAATCTTTCAATTCTTAAACAGACATTTCCACCTTCTTCCACAGAGTTTGTCTCCTGCCCATTACAGTCAATACATTCCCATGACACAGAGATCAGCACGGACCTGCCAACACAGCCCAGCACAAGCTACAGCTGCATCTCCACCTAGCCACTTACAGCAGTCTTTCTGCCAGTGTTTGTTTCAAGGAAAGTAAGGGAGAAAAGAATGGCATTCAGCCAGTTTACCTGCCCCACTGCCTTACAAAATGGAAACGAAGAGCAGAACCTCAGAGATGAGCTGGTCAGGTTAGTGGCTGCATGGCTAGTCTATCTAGCTGTTTTCCTGTTAGTGGACTGGTTACGAAGAAGTTACTGTTTGTCATAAATTTTTAGAGACTGGGATATTAGCAGACTTCTCCCTTGACCCATTTCTAATTCATATTTTTAATGCCTAATCACCTACACAAGCTAGTGTTTTAATTTCTCACATAGCTGGCTGAAACCCTTTCAATATGAGGGCTCTCACTGCCATCCAAGTATAAGGATGAATTCCTAAACTTCCTTGTTCACATAACATGAGCAACAAACACCGTGGAACACTGGCAGCCCTAAGAGCATGGCCTGGCAGAATTCAGTCTGGTCTAGGCTGAACAAAGCTACAGCCACACAGGGCTTTCTTGATCATCCATACTCTGCCCCTAAGCAGGGACACTGTCGTACCTTAATTAGACAGCAAGAAAACAAAGAATGGTTTAAAAAGAAACCTGTATGTCAAGATTTTCTTCATAACAGACAGATATGGAAAGAACAAAGTTCTTATTGTACTGACTGTTGAGATTCTCCTTTGTGAAACTGACAAATCTAATAGTGCATGGGGGGGATATTTTTGATAGAGTCAACGGACAGATGGATGAGTTTTTAGAGAGACAGAGACAGAAAGGTATAAACTTCAGCCAAATACAAAGAAGCTGCCTGGGAAAACATAACTGAGAGTAACTCAGCATGGCTTGGTACCGGGAGCTGAACTTGCAGCTTTGACAAGGCTGACTTTAAGGCGACCTTCAGTGGAGCTCCTTAACAGTGTATGCTGGGCAATCGCTGGTAAATCTTTATTAATTTTAATTGGCGGCACCCATTTATAAGAACCATTAAAAAGGATAAATTGAGCCCATCCGGCGTAATGTCTTTTGTTAATTAGTTTGTCAGCACTGTTTTAATATCCCCTAATGACTTCATATTTCAGGCCTGACATTAAAGGAGACGCTGTGAGAAAGGAAATGGTCTTATCACCGTGTACATTTTTTTCTTTTTTTGAACAAAAAGTGTCCTTCCAGGCCTGACCAAGGTTAGGTGTCATTTAACTCAGACAGACAGGTATCACAGGACTTGGAAGGGCCCTATCACCCTATCCAAACTTCACCTTGCTACTGACCAGCATGCTCTGCTGGGATTTTCTCCTTTTACAGACCCACACAACAGCAGAAGAAATTCAAAGTCATCAGTCACCAAATTCCCACCCCTCACAGCTTGTCACGGACTTGTCTCCAGTCTCAAAGCACAATCATGTGGGAAAAACACGGGAGAGACCTGAGATACAATTGCAGCAATGCCTCCTTTAAATAAAACCAGGTTAAGCCCCACAAAACTGAAGGTCTTTTGATTCACAAGGACATGCACAGCACCAATATCCTAATCTGTTTTGGGGACCACCAACTTACAGATGAGAAGCTGATAGAATAAGAGCATCAGCAAAGAATGCTTCATGTATGAATTTGATTTGTAAAGGAAGACGAAGGAGAAATAATTTCTCTAGGTATGATGCTTGGCCCAGAACAAAGGGGAGTGAGCAAATCTGTGATTTTGGTGCCAACAGTTCTCTCCTTCCTCCCTTGTGCTCATCTTGTATTTCTTGGAATAGCACACTGAAACTACAATCCTGGAAGATGAGGAACTTGAATTCAGTTACAGATGTTGGAAAAACATGGCTTTTCTGCTTCTAATGAGTACAATATTTTAGATCTTTATGTCTCAAATAGGTTATGAAGATTTTATATTAGGTTATAAAAGCAACTTAGCACAAACATTTAACCCTTTCTCCTGAATATGTATGCACTTGATAATTTTTATTCAAGGAGGAAGCGTATAAGGTAAGGGCCAGGAGAAGGATCAATTGTAGCCATCACAGAAGGTAATGCAACCCATCATTGTCCTAGAGCTCCCTTTATGGGGTTAACCTGGTTTTCTTAGATACCACTGTCTCTCTTACAGTTCTGCCACACATTAAATGTCTTTGATCTCATGAACACTGGAATTATTCACCCAGGGAAGCATTTCCTCATTGTGAGAGCTGCAGCCAGTTTTATCCCTGCTCAGTTTCCTACAGTGGCTTGATCAGTCGGGGGGGATCCTGAAATAACATTGACTTTTTCTCAGTGAAGGGCTTTGTCTCAAGAGCTGGATTCTATTAGGTCTTTTCATTGAAGATTACAATAGGTGAGCAATATGAGGAAAATAACATCCTCCACCAGTTAATATCACATTTGATGCTTTGGTGTCTGGTGTTAGATTAATTCACGTGATGGTGAAGTGAATAAGTGACAAACACCTAATAAGAAAATTAGCTTTTCCTCTGTCTTACACAGCTTTGCAAATCATGAATAATTCCATTAATGGTAAGGTGTTTGCATTTACACTGGTAATAGTAAAAGGAAAATTAAATATTTAGCTAACAAAATAGCAGGGTTTTTTTCAGAAATTTTAGGGTAAGCCATAAATGGCTCTTTATAAGCACCATACTGAGAATTGTAGAGAGACATGTTGCACTTCGGTAGATCACCTTTCAGCAAAACACAAACAAGTAATAACTGTAAAGACTGAATCTGTTACTAGTTTTATTACTGAGCAAAATCCTTGCCTCAAAGTCAATGGAAATCTTGCTGTAAAGGTCTGGAGAACTAACAGGTTTTTCTTTTTCCATTAAAATTTAGGGCTAATGATTTCACCACAGATTTTTTTTTTTTTTGATGGATACAGAGTCACAGCACTTGAATATTAAAAGCTGCTCTATGATCTCCCGAAAGCCATCCTACTGTCATTGCAAGCTTGTGCCATGTTTCATGCAGATTTAAAATTTTCAGGGGACTGCTAAAACTATGCCCTATGTGAAGCACACAGTAAAAGCATGCCTAGGGTGAAATAGATATTCCCAGCGGGCTGAACACCTCTTTGAATGAACTGCCTTTGCAGCTAATAAAAGTCTTGAGTTTTTCCTCCAACCAGCCTGTCTCTTGTGCACTGCTGTGCTCTACAGAATTCAGCCTTTTATAATCAAAGATCTGCATAACACTGCCAGCATAGTTGGTACTTACTCTCCATTTTGCAGCTCTGACAAATACAAATTTACATAATAGTCTTTCATTTCTATAAAACATCATTATTCATGACAAGCGTATTTCCAGTCTTCACAACAGAACAAAAACTTGTATTTCCATTGTCCCAGTATTTTCAGCTTTTGTTGTACAAAAAATAATGCCTCAATTAGTTTCACTATTGCTAGCTAGAAAGTGAAGAGGGATTATTTTCTTCATACACATTAACTCAATGACAGCTGAAACTCACCTGAGAGCTGAGAAAGAAGGAAACTAATATTCCTGTTTTCAGTCACATGTAAGAGCCAGAGAGAAGAGAATGATATCTACCACTGCCAAAATGTGGCAAACTTAGGTCTAGGTCTTCCAGTCTATTCCCATATATATTCAAACACTGTTTTCACCTGTTGATATCTTTCCTCCTTTCATATAAAACTTTCTGTCCTCCAGTACGTCATTCTTGCTTCTGGTCTTCACAATTTAGGTATCCAATAGTCAAATTTCCAAGCACTATTAAATGCCTGTATTTTAATAAAATTTTTTAAAGTTTGAAAATGTAAACCCTGTGCTTAACGTATTTCAGGTACTTTAGTAACATTTTAATATTTTATTGTAAATATTTAATAAATTATATTTTTTATCCAAAATCCTGCTTGCCAAATCCAAAAAAAACCCCACATCTTAGTACCTAAGAAATGTGGCACCCATTAAAATAACCTGACTAGTCTAAATAAGCCTATACAATTAATTTTATGAATGTATATAAACAGAACTACAGGCAGGCCCCGTCCATGATATACAGACCCTGTATGTGCCAGCAGAAGTTCCCTGATTGGTCCTCCAGGCTGGTTTTGGCCTCATTACCTGCCAGGAATCATTGAGGAACTTGCACAGATTTATCTGTGTGCCTGGATTACTCAGTGCATATGTTGAAAATTTTCGTTTCCCTGACACAGTATCAAGTTGGAGGAAGACAGAGATCACAACCCATATTTACAAGAACACTTTTTTCTTAATAAAGCTGTTATTAATAATAAAATCAAGCTGTTAATTTTAATAGCAGATAACTACACACAATACATCCACTTCACACAGCTCACTCATATGCACGCTAACACACTAACTTGTAGTTACCAGATTGGAGCAACAGCTGGGAGGCCAACCCCAGCCACTTCATCAGAAGCAGAGAATTGTATTGATACAACAAGGGCTTCCAGGCAGGTGTTCAGAAAGTGCTTCAAGCGGTTCCTTGTTTCAACTGGTGTATATATATATATATATATATATATATATATACACATATATATATACACATACACACACACATATACCTGTAGTTCCTGCCTGCAGATAGCAGCCACCACTGTCTCGGATGCAGTGTGAGTCGTGCATCCCACTGTTGATCCTGGTGTTTGCTGGTGGCCTTCAACAGATTTGGCTGACTCACATACTAATATAGCCGTGCTTATGGATTCAACAGCATTACTGACCTCTGGAGCTTATCAGGTTTTGGGAGACTTTCAGACATGACCTCTCGGCACACACTTTCCCCCTCTTCGACTTGCTGTCTTCTGGTGTCTATTTCTACCCCCACATCCATAAATACCTATAGAATCCATGCATGCTCACACAGAAGGGGCCTTTACAATGCACACACAGGAGATCTGACACTTCTGGAAAAAAGCAGAGCTATTAGGCTCTACCGTGTGAACTGTACTTTTATGTCAGTAGCTCAAGGAGAAAACGGGTGCCAACAGACCTGCGAAAATCAGAGTAAAAGCTACAAATGGAATTGTTTACAGTGAATATGAATCTTTTTTTGGAAAACAACTAAGAACTATAAAGGTAAAACAAAGGTAAAGTCAATCAAGTGCTTTTCTTATTTAGGATATTATTTAAATAATTGATTAAAACCAAGTTCAAAATCAGGCATTTAAAAATCATTCCACAGAAACAACTTCAAAAATAACCTGAATTTTGGTACCTGTTTTGATCATTCGTCAAGAGATCATATAGGCTAATTTTTCATCAGAATCAGCTTTGTAGCTTATATCTCAGCACTGGAAAAAACAATTGCCTGATTTTCCCCCATGGGGAAAAAACACAGAAGGAAACAGCATAAATCACATAAATTTGTGTAAAATCACAAATGTCATTATTTGTGACAGTCATATGCTCCTAAATCCCACCATCATTTGGCCAGCAACTTCTTAGTCCTGCATCATACTGAGCATTCAGCATCAGAGTACTGCTGTGTTAGCTTGCACTTACAGTTATAGCTCTCAAACCACCTTACAAAACCTGCCCAATATCCTTATCCTCATTTTGCAGAGAAGAAACTGAAATACAAAGATAAGTTGTTTGATCTTGGTGGCAGAATCAGGATACATCTGCTTATATTTTTCCTGGAAAAAATACTACATTTTTTCTTTCCTGTGTTTTTTTTATATGGAGGACTAGAAAGTTGAGGTCGCATATTTCTCAGCTCTCCTTTGGCAGGAAAACTATTGATCCTTCCCAAATTCCCTTATTTTCTTCAGTATCCCACTCTCTCTGACTTTTCCCCAAACCAGTTCTTGCTCACAAGTGATAGAAACCTTCAGTACTAATCTTTCCACTGAAAAGTTCCCTCTCTGGCTTCAGACCTGTCACTTATAATCTCACAATTTTATCCTAGTCCACTGCTTTCCATAATGAAAACAGTCACAACTGTAATAAAAATAATTTCAAAAATAAATTGGTTTATAATGAAGTTCATAAAGGAACAAAAACTTACGGAAGTCAATTAATAGAAGTCTGATAGCCCCTATTCACAGGACTACACTAGAATTTTCTCACAGAAGAGAAACTAAGCAAAGTCAGGCAAACATGAAGATAAATTTCACCTTAGTGAGTTGCCTCCAAACATCTGATAGCTCACCCCCATCCCTTGTTATCAACTTTTATTCAAGTAAAATAATCCACTGAATAATTCCTGTGAATAGCCTTGATCTGGAGCCTATGCACAATGAGTTTCTTACATGTGTTTTGTAACGCATATCATCTTAATCCCATTCTCCAGCCAAAACCAGTGTAATTTAGGAACAAATTTCTTGCCAAGAAGCTCCAGGTTCACTTGTGGGACCATTCTGCATTAAACTCACTATTTGCAATGAGATCTTTCAATCAGCTTGTCCACAACAACATAGTTTCAAAACCAAAAAAAGGACACTAAAGAGACAAGCACATTTCAGATTTTGTCTGAATAATCCTGAGCTACTCTCAATATTTGCCTACCTTTATGGACCAACATCAGCTGGATCCCTCTAATGATCTCAGGAAAAAAAACCAACACAAACCAAGATGAAAAAGTGCTGCGAAGCCCAGTTGAACATTGAGACTGGGCACTGAAGGTAGTGAGTTGCCACTAGATGACAGAGAGCATCCCCACCTTTGATTTTACCTTGGTAGAAAACAGCAGAGAGGCCCTTTGAAAGCACTGAACATGACAGTTTCTCCCTGCCTTCTCCTGGTTACATCATGGATGGGCCTGTCACAACAAGCAGAAGGAAATTGGGCCAGGGACAGGTGAAGTGCCAATAGCCAGGTTTTATGTGTGCAATTTAACAAAGATTGAGCACTGTATGTGGGGAGAGGGGAGGGAGAAGATGCTCTCAGTCTAATCTGAAAAATACATTATGATGCCAAAATAGGACTGTAGCAAAGTGAGTGCAGTCATCTGCTTCACTAGCCACACAGTAAGACCAGTGTCGAGAGAAGGTGCCTCGTGCTTTCTTTGCCAGGATCTCAACTTCCCAGGAAGGAGATGTGCTTTCTGCTACATTTCACAGGTTGTGGGGGCTCCCATGGCCTGTCATTGAACCAGGTCTTTGGTCAGGGGTACAATCTGCTTTGCTAAGACTCCCTGCTTTCCCTCTGACCACCTGTGCTGGCCTAAACATACACTAACTTAACATATGATGAAGGCTGAGGAAGAATTTTTGTGTTTAAAATTGTTACTCCCATGAAACATTCAGCATACAGACACAAAGTTTGTACAAATACCCAAAGATTTCATAATTCCTGCGCCCCAGACTCCACCCTATGTATTTTAACAATTTGTTCGCTTAAATGCATGAGCTTGATATTCTGCCAGCTGGCCACCATTTATTTCACTTTAATGGCATCAGAAAGACATGAAGTAACTTTACAACCTTTAAGTAAGCTAAGACTAGCCACCCAGATCTTTTTATATTATAATGTCCTGTTAATCATTGCCCTCCCTAGCTTTGCACAGTGTGTTCTGCCCTCACAACTGACCTGAGCTTGTGGCTAGGAAGATTACCTTACCCTTAAATTCAAAATGTTTTCTGTCCTGATCTGTTCTGATCTGGGGAAGTAGACCAACCGATTCAGCAGCAAAAGTCTTCTGCCAAGTGAAATTTTCATCCATGTTTTTCTACCTGAACCAGCTCTGCAAAGCTCTTGCCAGCTCCTTGCCTACACCCCCCAGAGAGACTCAATAGGCCTATTCCCACTGCTCCATCTCACTACTCTCCAATAAGCAGAGAATTAACTTCTTGCTTCCTGAACTGCAGCAGAAAAGTTGACAACGGGTGTTAACAAAGAGGAATGGAAATGGCTATATGCCCTAAAAACTGTGCATTAACATCACATCAGAACTGCTGTTTGAGACTGGCTTCCCCATTGCACAGAAGATGCACTACTGGCTTGTCAACAGCCATTCTTCATAGTTATCAAGTTATGGGCAGCTCCATCTGATATGTTGAGAATGTTACAAAAAAAATTCTTATTTTACAAATAACCTATAAACTTCAGTGTGCAGCCAATATACTCTGTCTCAGGCTTCTGGTATAAGGGGTGAGGCAGTCACAGGACTAGGTCAGCATCCATTCAAGTACTTCCAATTACATTTTCATTGTGTCCTCCATTGGTACCAAGGGCTGAGTATATAGGCAGGCCCTGCATATCTATAGAGAAAGCTGAGACACATAGAAGAAAAGCTGCTTAGAGGTGCTTAAACCAGTGGGTACTAGAGGTGCTCAGGTCAGGGCTTACTGGAGAGTGATGAGAACTGTACAAGTCAGCAGTAAATAGCTGTTTGGTACCAGGGTTGCAGCTGGAGGTCAACTGGAGAGATGTAATTGCGTCCATACATGCTGTGTATTGTGGGTTGATAAAGGTAAAGCATGTGGGGTTACAAAGCTATCTGAGTTCTGCTTGGTGGGCAACGTGATCATCCCTGAGAACAGTTCTGCTGACTCAGAAGACATGTGGAGCCTGGCCTAAGCCTAGCCTTGAATACTGCAAGCACTAGCCACTAATTGCTGGCTCCTCTACCCCAGCCTGGGTGACAGGAAGAGGAGAGCAAGAGAGGCTGCCTGCAGAGAAGCACCTTCTGGCAGCCGGAACAGCAACACTGCTTCTGCATTCCTCCTGCTTGAGTACTGCCTCAGCCTGGCTGCAGGAGCTCATGATACAGCTGCTCACTGCAGGCTTTCACAGATCAGGCCCATTATGTTCTCTTACTGTGTCTAACGGGGACTATTGCCTGAAGCTGCATTGGTCCTGAAAACAGAGATAGGCCAGAGTTGCAATACTCAAGCACAGTCCTTTTCCAAAAGCAGACTGTCTTAACATAAGGCTTGTTTCAGAGCCAGCTGCATTGCATTGGCTTCCTGGAAGAAGTGTTATGAAAGGTTTTTGACCTTCCTTTGCCACTTGGAGACAAAAGTGTTTCAATCATATCATCCAACACCTAAACATGAATAGATTCCCACTGCCAAGTTTGAGAGCCAGAAGTATCATTTTAAAATAGCAAGCAGGAATCTTTGTGACAAGGCAGAATGACATGAATTGCCAATGAATAGCCAACATCACCAACAGACAATATTCACTTGCCCATAAAGCTTTAAATTGTAAATTACAAGGTAAGTCCTTGCCTTGGTGGTGCTCTGAGAGACTCTATATATGCTTCTAACTCCCACTGCTGTCCTGCTGCTGGAAATGTAAAAGCCTGGCATTAACAGCTAACCTGAGCTCAAGTGCTCATTTGTCATTAAGACTAGCATGTAAAAAGGAGCCAGGAGGGCCTGGAAACAAAGAAATGCATATTAAGACAGGCAGAAAGATACTCTTCCTGGTTCTGGCATTTGTTTTGTTGAGCACCACTCATTGAAGGAAGGCAAATACTTTGCTGAGTACATAGAAGGATTTAGTGGGTCTGAGGTGCTGATTCCTCAAGCCCAGACACTTCACATGCGCAGTCCTGGGAAAGAGAGGGAAAGCCCCAGTTCAGTGTACTTATCCCTCTGAATCTCTTAACAAACAGCAGTGATGGAGACACTTCTGGAGACAACCTGCACAATCCCATCAACTGGGCCAGGGGAGACACTGAAAAATTTGCTTGGAAAGCGTCCCCGCACATTTTGGAGGAGCTGCTTCTTTGAGATCTAGCTGTTGCTCAGTTAGATGGGTCATAGAAATAGCTCTTAATTCCCCTCAGACAGATGATTAGGATACCAAGCAAGCACTTTCAGACAGATTCAGGACCTTGCACTAATTCAGTTTCTGCTGTTTATTCTGCACAGAGATCTCATGCAAAACTCTCTGCCCTCAGGGTGATAAAGTAATACTAGTTCACTCACATGAACTCACTCATGACCTGACCTGGCAAAAAGGACAATTAAATTCTCCAAAACCAAAGTATTTTAAAAGTCGGGGGAAAATCCTCACATAATTGATTTTATTAATATTGTTTACACGGCTTTCTAGCAATGGCCTAGCTACCCGAAGTACAAATAATCAAATAATTTATATGACAGTAGAACTCACACTTTCACTGAATGAGCTATGCAGGAAATATTGATCAATTAGTCTTCATAACAAAATAAACTTGACACTGCCCTTATCCATGCAGAAATAGCAAAGCAGGAATTATGAATTTTTCTGTAAACTGAAAACCAAACTAATTCAGCAGAAACACTTTGTTTCTTTGCAGTCCATCCAATAAACATATTATAGATCTTACAAGAACGAGGATTTGCTTTCCTATTCATACTTGGCATTTGTTTGCTAAGTCTTTGAAATTCCTCAGAATCTGATGAAGCATGGGCTGGATAAATGGATTGTGAGGTGGACAGAAAACTTGCTGAACTGTCAGGCTCTAAGGGTAGTGACCAATAGCACAAAGTCCAGCTGGAGGTCTGTCACTAATGGTGTACGCCAGGGGTTGATACTGGGGCCAATAGTATTTAACATCTTCATTAATGGTCTGGACAATTGGACAGAATGCACCCTCAGCAATTTTGCAGATGGTAAAAAATTGGGAGGAATGGTTGACACACCAGATGGTTGTGCTGCCATCAGAGGGACCCTGACAGTCTGAAGAAGTGGACCAATAGGTACCTCATTAAATTCAACAGAGTGATACACCCAGACCTGCACCTAGGGTGGAATAACCCCATACACCAGTACGGGCTGAGGCCTGACTAACTGCAAAGCCACTCTGAAGAAAGGGATCTAGGGATCCTGGTTGAACATGAGCCAGCAATGTGCCCTTGTGGCGAAGGCGGCAAATGGCCTCCAGGACTGGATGAGGGAAAGCATTACCAGCAGGTTGATGAAGGTGATCCTTCCATTCTGCTCAGCACTGTGAGATCCCACCTGGAGTGCTGCATCCAGCACTGGGCTCCCCAGCACACGAGACATGAACATTGTGGAGCAAGCTCAGTAAAGGGCCACAAAGATGATTAAGGGATTGAAGCACCTATCATATGAGGTGAGGTTAAGAGAGGTAGAATTGTTTACCCCAGAGAAAAGAAGGCTTGGGGGAATCTTATTAATGTGTATACATACCTGATGGGAGGAAGTAAAGAAGACAGAACCAGATTCTTCTCAGTGGTATTCAGCGACAGGACAGGAGACAATGGGCACACATTGAAACACAGGAAACTCCATTTAAACATAAGAAAAGTTTAGTGTGACGGTGGCCAAACACTGGAACAGGTTGTTTAGAGTGGTTATGGAGTGTCCATCCTTGGAGATAATTCACAAGCGTGACTGAACATGGTCCTGAACAACCTGTTCAAGTTGACCCTGTTCTAAGCAGGGAGCTTGGACTAGATGATCTTCAGAGGTCCCTTCTAATCTTGTGAATCTCCACTGGACTTTAGACTCCTACCTCCAGATCTATTGCTTTTTGTAGGTAGTAAGCTCCACGATGTGGGCTAAGGAGAAGAGACACAAGAGGTATTTCTTAGAACACTCTATTTCATCACAACTTTAATCAATGGCTATGTATTGTTCCATTTATTTGTGTATTCTGGCTGATGCCTCCCCATGTATTTTTACATGCATTTAAGTGTTCAGCAGTGTCCCAGATTCAACTTTTTAAGCCATCACAACCTTATATTCCCCAAGTAGCAGAACATGAAATATTCATATAATGTTGATATCTAGCTAAGTTTATGGCAGTTCTGAACTCACTGCACTCTTGAAGGTTATTCAGAAACAGAAAGAGGCAGATGCAACGATAAAGGAACCTTTGAATCAGACTGTAGTTTTAAAATTGAGTAGAAATAGCCCTTCAGCTACTTTGACATGTTATTTTACCACTGTAAATCTAAAAGAAAACAACGTTCTCCAGGGACATGATTTAGTATTTTCACTAATTGATCTCTTCCTTTTTCTTGATTTTCACTTTTACCATTTCCAGCAAACACAGCATTATTCTAAGCCAAAATGCAGAAAACTCAAACCACTTACAAGCTACGTGTCTCCTTGGGCTGCTGTCACTGGTCTTTTTGCTAACCACTTATTCAAGTACACACTTCCTCAGCGCCTGCCTTTGTGAGATGACTGTTTTTTATTATCAATGGACCCAATTCAGTATTTGTTTCTCTTTCAGTCCATAGAACATAAAAGCTCCAGCAATGCAATGGGGAGGTGAATAAAAACAGACAGTGGATCTTTACTTGTTGTCACAGATATAAGCTACCCTCTGGGTAGACCTTTCACGATTGGACAAGCCAGATGGAAAGGCTACATCCATGTTAGTGGAAGTAAAAAAGCCAAATGTCTGGTGACTACAAAGGAAAAGGTTCTTTGAGATGGGTCTTCCAATGACACATTTCCCTTCTGTGGCTAAACCACAAGAAATATGCTGACCTACGACGTATTCTGGAAAATTCACCCAGCAAAGAGAGCAGAGATGGAAGATAAAAGAACTGTAGTGGGTCAGACAGAAGGTCAGTCTATCCTGACAACTTGTCTCCTACACTGCCTAATAGTCACTGAATGTGCAGTCCCAGAACAGACTCAACTCTGAAACAGTTAGCCTGAATAGAGACATCTAAACAATTCATCTTGAAGTCTGTACTGCTATAAACAGAGACCAATGACAGATACCTAGGGAAAAGCATAAGAATAAGGTAGTGCTACATCCCATGCATGTGAGAGGAGCCTGGTCTAACTTTCAAAGTAACCAGCTATGGCTTGTGGAAGAAGATATTCCAGTGAGGATATATTACATACAGTATGACTTTAAAGGCATTAACTGCAAAGACAGGCATTTATGTATTTAAAACAGATCAAACAACAGCTGCAATATCCTCTTCCATTCCAGATCGCACTATGATCATAAGCCAAGTAGAGCACAATGACAAGTATGCTGTGCTCATACACCCAGCCTGCAGTGGAAACTGAAAAGCTGTCAACAAGAACACAGTGAGCCCAAAGATATCCCAAAGCCTAAGTAAGAAGTATGAACCTGGGCAATTTGTGCAACTGTAGTTGGTATTGGACAATGTTGTCAGAGACTGGTTGCATGGTCTCCTCCCCTGATGCATGGCACCTCGACTTTGGGAGGGCCACATCATCCCTGCAGAACGGCTTTGCAGAACACTCACTGCCCCCTGCCTGCAGCAGCTCAGGCAGTGCTTTGAGGAGTGACTGGGGAGCCAGCTGAGGAGGAGAAGAAAGAAGGTTGAACCACACCTGAAGTGGGATCTCCTCGCCACTAAGAAGTGGTCCACAGAACCCCTCTATTTGACAGGGAGAGGTAGATGGCCATCATACTCCCTATCTCTCCATCAGAGGACTTAGCAAGGGAGGGAAAAGCAAGCTGGCCAGCCACATATGTCTCTGGATACAATGCAATTCTCTGAGCACTCTGTAGGGTAACTGGAGAACTGACACATACCCATCTGTCCTAATTTTTGTGAGAAACAAGCTCTGAACCGTGTGGCCCACCAGGCCACGGTGGGGAGCAGGCCCAAGCGCTAAGCCTGAATTTGCCATCAGAGAGATCTTGGAAAGCTCCTGGAGCAAGCACTTCAGAGCCCACTGGAGAACATGCTCTCCTCCACAGGTGACCCCAGGATCCAAAGTCAGTGGTAGGGTCAGTGGTGTGTTCTGACATAAAGATCTCTTCAAATCTCTGGAACAGGGCATGCTGCCCATGAAAAATTATTGTTCTCCCCATTTTTCAAGAATTGAGCCTGTATCTTCTTGGATATAATATAACACTACTTGTTGGTCTGCTTGCATGAGGCATAGATATCCTGATTTTGCTACGGGGTTATCTTTTCACCAGAGAAGCTTTCAGGCTTCTCACTACACAGGTCGATGACAAGCACTGTTTCTCTGGAGTCTCAGGTTATATCTCACTGGATCTTCAGGGAGCCTGAAGAAATTTATCACAACTGCAAAAGACTGCAGCAGAAAGGACAAATACTTAAATAAGAGAGGCTGCTAGAAGACAGGAGGAATTCAGCAAGGGTAGATTGAAACAGAAATAGGACAGCTAAAGAAATTAACACATTTCAAGCCATGAGGATGGAGAAAGGAGCAGCAAAGACACAGAGATGAGGGATGGCAGCTAATGGCAAATATGAAAGTGCATATGAAGAAGCACTTCTCACCTCTGCACCTGGGAAGACCCTCCTAGAAGCTACACTAAGGCACATGGAGGACAGGGAGGTGATATGAGAGAGCCAGCATGGCTTCATGAAGGGCAAGTCTTGCCTGATCAACCTAGTGGCCTTCTATGATGGAGTGACTACATCAGTGGACAGGGGAAGAGCTACAGATGTCATCCATCTGGACTTCTGTAAGGCCTTTGACATGGTTCCCCACAACAACCTTCTCTCTAAATTGGAGAGATATGGATTTGATAGATGGTCTGTTCAGTGGATGAAAAATTGGTTGGATGGTCACATCCAGAAGGTAGTGGTCAATGGCTCAATGTCCAGATGGAGATCAGTGACAAGTGGTGTCCCTCAGGGGTCCCTACTGGGACCAGTACTGTTTAATATCTTCATCAATGGCATACACAGTGGGATCGAGTGCACGCTCAGCAAGTTTGCAGATGACACCAAGCTGAGTGGTGCAGCTGACACGCCTGAGGGATGGGATGCCATCCAGAGGGACCTGGACAAGCTCGAGAAGTGGGCCCACGTGAACCTCATGAGGTTCAACAAGGCCACATGCAAGGTCCTGCACCTGGGTTGGGGCAACCCCTGGTATCAATACAGGCAGGGGGATGAAGGGATTGAGAGCAGCCCTGAGGAGAAGGACTTGGGGGTACTGATAGACAAAAAGCTGGACATAGGCAGCAATGTACACTCGCAGCCCAGAAAGCCTATCATATCCTGGGCTGCATCAAAAGAAGCGTGGCCAGCAGGTCGAGGGAGGTGATTCTGCCCCTCTACTCTGCTCTGGTGAGAGCCCACCTGGAGTACTGCATCCAGCTCTGCAGCCCTCAGCACAGGAAAGACATGAATCTGTTGGAGCAGGTCCAGAGGAAGGCCACAAAAATGATCAGAGGGATGGAACACCTCTCCTATGAAGAAAGGCTGAGAGAGCTGGGGTTGTTCACCCTGGAGAAGAGAAGGCTCCAGGGAGACCTTATTGCAGCCTTTCAATACTTAAAGGGGGCCTATGAGAAAGATGGGGTCAAACTTTTTAGTAGGGCCTGTTGTGATAGGACAGTGGGTAATGGTTTTAAATTAAAAGGGGGTAGATTCAGACTAGAGATAAGGAAGAAATTTTTTACAATGCAGGTGGTGAAACACTGGAAGAGTTTGTCCAGAGAGGTGGTAGATGCCCCATCCCTGGAAACATTCAAGGTCAGGTTGGACGAGTCTCTGAGCAACCTGATCTAGTTGAAGATGCCCCTGCTCACTGCAGGGGGGATGGACTAGATGACCTTTAAAGGTCCCTTCCAACCCAAACTATTCTATGATTCTATGTTGCAAGTATTCTCCACAGTTTGAGAGCCTCCTAATGGTACAAGATTGTTCAGGACACACTGAGAGAGCTTTTCAGCAGTGAGAACCAATCTTTGCTTCAGACTTTTGCGGCTCCTTGTGGGTTGGATGCATCTGGCGCATACCTGGAACCACAGCTTTTGGATCCATTTTTTCCAAAGGATTTCATATGTTGTTAACACACACCAGAATCACCCTGTAGGATGAACCAGTATGCAGTAAATGAGGGCAACTGGATCTGCTTTAAAAGCACACTACTGCTCAGAAACAAAGCGCTAAAATAGATGCAGTCAATGTTTGTTTTAAGGCCACCATCTTTACAATAGTTTGTGGATCAAGTCTCAACTAGAGTGAAGACTGAATATCCGTCTTTGAAGCATTCTGAAGCTGAACTGCCCTAGGACAATCCAGTTCACAAATACCAGGACAAGGAACTTGCAAAAGTTCACAGTGTTCTTCCTAGGGCATCTGCCTGGAAAACAGGCTTCAAGAGATTAGGCGATTGCTGCATGACCTTCCAGGAAATGTTGCTTCCCCTTTGAAATGCCTTGTCTACCACAGGAATCACATTAACTACACTGACACACTTGTCTATCCTTTAAAAAACAAGTTTTCCCAGAAGGAAGATAACAAAATGAAAACAGGAAAACCTAAACAAAAACAAAACTCACCACCACCAGGGAATTATTAGCCTATTAGCTCTATGCTACATAGATACCAGTGAGGAACTTTATTAATGCTATCTGTGCTACCTGCAAGTTGCTCAAGTAGCAGTGTATTTACTGTACATGAAAAGCTGCTGAAAGGAATGGATGTTTCCATTTTCATTTAAATAAAAAATTTCCTTGTGTAGTGTCACTTCATAAAACCAAAATCCTAGAAAGACTGTATTTAAAAGATGTGTAAATGTGACACCATGGTATTTGAAATATTTTATAGTTATTTTATTGTTACAAAAATCTGATTTTATGCTAATATATATAAATATAAAAATGTGATTCTTTTTCACCTGTGTGACTAAAAAATTAGTGTTTTGTTGTTGAAAGCCCAGGGATTGAGGGTTTCTCAAATTTCTACTATGCGCAAGGAATCAACACCCAACAACATAACTGTGTCACAGGAAAAACAAAGCTGAATTGAATACTGCAAGTGCAGAGCTTCTGGCAGGAGGATTACACAGCAGAGGGAGCAGTTTCCCTGAGTCACTTTTTTTCCTTCCACCATTAGCATTGCTGTAGCTGCAAATCATTCTAAGATGAGTTTGTAGACCAGCGTAGTAGTTTTTATTAGACCAAACACAATAGCTGAAAAAACAGCCTTCAAGAAGGAGAAAGCCTTTCTGAGTATAGCTGAGTATATATTGAGAACAAGAACTCTGCATTTATTTAGATAGGCATTGGTAAAACATACAAGAGAAAAAACAGCTGGTACCTGTGAAGGAGGAACGTTGTGTGCTTCTGTTAAGGAAAAAGAGAGTTAATTGCTAGTGTGAAACAGTGAGAGTTTGTGGGAAGGCGGATTCTTATTCACTATAAAAACAGTACCTCCACTGAGTACACAGTTCATGGTGACAATTTTAGTTCCTAAGATTGTCTGTAGAAAGTATTTTGAGAACAAGAGATGAGAGATCAGGGGTGAACCAACTGTGTATGTGTTTGTTCTTCACTAGTTGTCTGTGAGAGTTTATTCTGGTCTGTAGTCATGGCTTAGTTTGACCCGTGAAGTTTCCAGGACACCATTTGGTGCAAAAGATGAACGAGGTTACATTCTTGGCAGTGAAAATGCAGCAGCTAGAGACACACAAGATCGACTCTGGCGAGTATTATTCTCATTAAGAGACAGGAAGACACTCCAATACAGAATGTATCCAGAAAATTGCTGCAGGTTTCATAGCACTGTGTGTATAGAACCTGCAAGATAAAGTGTACCCCATGCCTTACACAATTAGGGTCACTGCAACACAAAACTGTCATAGCTCACACTATTCCCACATGAATATGGCGAAATCAGCAATAAAATGAGAGTAGATGGACACATTCAGTGATTTTTATTAATATCTGAAAACAACATTCGCTCTCATTCCGTTTTTTAAATCTTTACTTTTCTAAAAGAGGAAAAAAATATAGCAAATTTTCTTTTTGCAGTCTTCTGCTTACCAGACTATATAGTCAGATGTGTTTAGTTAGACCAAGTGTTAGTCTTAGTTATCTTTTCTTTTACACCCTTTAATTCTTACCAACAGAATAAAATTAAACATTCAGCCTTCCCTTCACTATCCAGTCAAATCAGTTACAGGACTTAAAACTGAGAAAAGGATCTTTGCTCAATATGGGTCCCAAGAAGAGCTACTCAGTCATCTGTGAAAGAAATAACTCATCAGTTTATGATTAAAAACAATATCTGGATTATTTTCAATAAATCAAGACAGCTTTGTCTATAACAAACTGCCAGAAATCAAGAATAATAATATATAAGAACCAGTTTTGTCATAACCACACCACCTGAAGGTAACCTCCACCCTTTTTAGAGACCCATGAGCTGATAGATGCTGCCTACAGCATCAACTTCCTCTAAAGATCCACTGCCGAGAATTAAAAAACAACTCTACACATTCAGCACCAAGACAGGCAAGAATCATGCCAAAAAGTACAAATGGGTGACTGGCCAGCACTGTAACCCTAATGACCAGAAACTCCACATGCAACTAGTGAGGATCTGGCCCTTTCTAACAGCTGGTTTCAGGCCAAGAAAAAGCTAGACATCCATAGAGATGGCTGTGAATTGGCCAGTCTCCATCCACAAACACAGAAAGCTGCTGCAGTTCAGCCCACAAGTGTTTTTGGAATCTGCTTGCTACAGCTTTAAAAAAAGGTCAAATAGAAGGTGCTAAAAAAAAATAGTTACACTGTGATCGCCCTGGCTGCTTTAATTGGGCAGCCAACTCTGCCTTGTGACAGACAGCTGGGAAATGCAGCTAGTGAGACACTGATTTGTGTCTACGTTTAAGCACTTGTGTTTCATGCAAGCACATGGATTGTACAACAGGAATTTAGGGGATGGAGCAGCTGCATTACAAGGAGAGATTTCTCTCCTTAATGTGGAGACATGCAGGCTGAGGGGGATACAACTGAGAATTACAAAATCACAAAGGCAGTAGAGAAAGCGAGAGCAGGACTGTTACTCACCAAACCTTGCAATATTATAGAGGTATGGGCACTTACTCAAACTATGTGCAAGATGATAGGTTTAAAACAGACAAAACCAATACCTTTCCTTAACAAACAGAGCAAGTATTGAATTTCTGGCCACGTGGGAATGAGGAGATCAATAATATCAGCAGGCTAGACAAAAAGAGCAGGCTATACAAAGAGGAATAATTTATGGACAGCAGTTCCAAAACAGGTAAGGGAATGAGCACAACTGTACCTCCTAATGATCCTAATCCAATAACTGTGGATGATGGGAAAGAATGATGGGAATGCACGACATGAAATGGTTAGGATCATGTCCTAGCCCCATATAGTATTGCCTGCTGTTACTGTCTGAGGCAGAAATACTAGTCTAGGTAGGCCATAGGTTTGACACAATAAGGCATTTCTTACACTTTTACGTGTGAAGCCACAGCTGAAGAAAGGTCTTTGACACTATGGGCCTAAGAGGCCTGACTCACTGCCAGAAAAGAAGCTGGTGTGGCTTCACCTGTAATAGCTGTCACATCACATACCATACTTGAAAGATACATGCAGAAGTTATAATGCAATACGCATATATTTTGAAGAAGTTCTGCTACCTGTTAGAGTATTGAAGCTAAATTCAGCATGGTTTCTGTCCTACCCCAGTAGCTGTAACTACTGAAGTTTTGGAAAAATTCCTTTGCTGTTGTCCTCTCCGTGCAGCTCTGGTCCATAACACTTCCCACTCCAGAGGAACTGAATGATGGCACTGGGCTTTGTCCCTGTTATAGCATAGACTTCTCCACAAAACTTGCATCCAAACAAGCTCACCTTATAGCTTCATAAAGGAGGTATCTAACAATGACAAGCCCATCCCTTTCTCACAGTATGAAAGCACAGCATTTTAAAGGAAAAATCTGTCATTTGCTAGCATTCAAACACATGCTGACTTCCTCTGAGCACAACAGATTTCACCTGTTTCCTTCCTTCTGCTTTCAGACCCCACAGCTGTGACGGATATGTTACTAACAGACACAGCACATGTGCCACACATCCCTTTATCTTCCTCTCTCCATTTCTGCACGCCTGAAGAACTGAAAGGAAACAAAGCTGGGCAGAGTCATCTGGATGTATCCAAGGGCCAGTCAAAGACTCATGAGACCTGACAGATTGACACAGCTACTGCTCCTCCTATGTATTAAATGCCACCTGTTTTCCCAGAGTTTTCCATAGCTACATATGTATTTATATACTATACATCCCAAAAGCCTTCTGGTGCACGGAATTTGCCCTATTACTTTAATTACTGGCTCAACTGCCGTGGCCACTAGTCTAAGCTTGACCCAACAACCTACCCAGCTTCATACTATAATGGACGGGCTGGGGGATTTCTGAATACGCTTGTGACTTCCCAGGAAGCCAGATAAGAGAGAGACTGATCTAATTCCAGTGGAGTCCACTCCTTTCTTAAGTCTGAGGAAATGTCTGTTTCCATTCTCTCTGAAGCCTGCCAGGCCAGTGGAAAGGCACAACACAACATTTTTCGTTACTGAGATCTAAGAAGTATGACCATACACTAGCTCATTTCTTGGTGTTCCAAATATAACCTGAAATCATAGTGTTGTATAACACAAAAAGCCAAGCACTGCCCTGGAGCAATAGAAATTTTGTCTAACTCCTGCTTCAATGGGAACTGGACAGTTGGAATTTGTCTGTAAGTATTTGATAGCAAGATTAGTTACACTGGTCCAGTAGCCTAGAAAATGAGTCCTTGGAAATTATAACAGGAAAAAACCTATTGAAACTGCCCATTTCCTCCAACAGGCATCATACAGGTGTAATCCATTCTGTACCCTTAGACAGAATCCATTCAACAAGGTTGCCTGAGCTAGCAGAGACCTGGGCTGGATGATGGAAATCCAGTCCATGACTAGAACCCTCCCCAGTGGAAGTGAACAGTGTCAACTCTTCTAACACTGAGAGCAATAAATGAGAAAGTTAGGTTCTCAACATAAGAAAACAGTTGATCTTTGCCGAGATCAGTTTCTTTTCAAATAA
Source organism: Platalea leucorodia (assembly GCF_965183815.1). Taxonomy (NCBI): domain Eukaryota; kingdom Metazoa; phylum Chordata; class Aves; order Pelecaniformes; family Threskiornithidae; genus Platalea; species Platalea leucorodia. The sequence goes on along the minus strand of NC_138829.1, from coordinate 25,831,706 downwards.
TTTTTCCTCACAACTGAGCTATTCATGAGATGACCTCCCTCCAATGCCCTAAAAAAAAAAATTTCAAACCATATAATCCTAAAGTCACTCTGGTTGTGGGAAAGGGATAGCCATGTAAAAATATTCCTAAAAACAAACAAATAATTAAATGGAAAACAGAAACAGGAAGTCATTAGAACGCATTGAAAGTAACCAGGCCTTGGTATCAGACATCAAACTCACTCCTTGGCATCAGTCACCAAGCAAGAAAGTTACTGCTTACCAGAGGCTGACAGCACACAGAAAAAGTTGCACTGATGAGAAATGATCTCTAAATTTCAAGTTCTATAAATTCTAAGTGAATCCCAGGCCATTTATTAGGAATTTCTTTGCTCTTCATTGTGCCGAGGGAAAAAAATTTTAATTATGCACATTTTCATTACTAACCACTAGATGTCACTCCTCCCATTTTGTTCTCATGCCTGCAACCTCCAACATTTTTACCCAGAAAAAAAGCTAAATAATCACTCTATGGAGACACAGACAAATGATCAAATATGGCACAAAGCTTTCACAAACACAGTCTCTTTGTAAGCCTGAAGTAAAAAAATCTAGCTTTCAAATACTCACAGGTCAAGGTGTTTTGGAGCTGAGGCTTAGATTCAGCACCACGCCTAGTTGGAGGGGGTGAAAAATATAATATCCATAGTTATAGGTACAGACTTATTAACTGTCCAATTAATTTCCAATTCAAACACTAACAAAGTGAACAACTTGGGTGGAAAGCAACACCTCTTGAGCCTCTGCAGAGCCTGTTATACTCCCAGGGTGTGAGCCTTGAGCCCTGCACTACATTCCTTATATGATATTCCCTTGGAAAACTTATCTTTTTAGTCCACAGCCAGCTAAAAAAAGTCAGCTCTTTGTACTACACCTTAGCTTCCATGTAAACCCAACCCTACCTCCAAAATCTGCAGTAACAAATTCTCTCTTCTGTATGAATAGATGGCACTGTGTGACATCAAGCACATTCAATATGATACCTACAAAAAAAAAAAAAAAAAAAAAAAAAAGTAATGTATTAGTGAATGCAAAAGTATCATTACTAGGAGATTAGCAGGTTTCAGCAAACCAGGGTAATAGTGAAGAACTGCACTTTAAAATTCTTCAAGGATAGGGCTGGTTTTGTCGTAATTTGGCTAGAATTCTCTTCAGAATACTTCCTGTGCCCTGTTTTCTGGTCCTTGTTTGGCATCCTAATGTGCTAGCTTTCCTCTAAGCAAGGAGACATATAAGGGAAGGAAGCAAAGCCGAAAGACTGAGACATGAGTAAAATAAAAGCAGAGCTGTATTCTAGACCACTTCCATATTGGGAAGTGCATTGGGAAGTGTATTTTCTTTTCTCAAGGGCCTATGTTTTATTTCTGAGAAATAGACTGGAGAAAGAAGCCAAGAATAAACGTTCGACTTATAAATCACCTTGTCTGAGCATCTCCAGCTTGAATGGTTAATTCTGTGTGTCTGCATCAACCTTGTTAAATTTAGGTCTTCAAAACTCAGTATTTTTTAACAAACAAGAAGTGCACAAACACTCTTGAACTCAAGCAAAGTGCAAACGAGGGCACCGTGGCAACCCCTCTGGTCCTTTTCACATGCAATGTATAACTCAAGAGTTTGCAGAAGGAAACGCTGCCAACTCCTACAACACTTTTCAAAAAGTTTTGTTCTCTCCACAAGCTTTTCCACTTTTCATTCAGAGAATTGTTCCCTTCTCATGAGAAATTTTAATGGAACTCAATTTAAAAAATTGCATTTTATGTTTTTCAGCCATTCTCTACATTTAGTGTTGATATTACTGCTAAGGCAAAAGGTGGGATTTTGGCATCAGGAACACACTGCAGCTGCACCCACTAACGCTCCAGTTTCCTCACACTTCCCGTGCTTTCAAAGATGGGATAGAATGCTACTGATGAATGCATTGTGCAAACAAGAAAATGCTTCCACGCTGCAGAGAGCACAAAAAAAATAACACCATCTTCAAAACAACACCATCTTCACGTTGTCATCAGTTAATAAATTGGGCACAATAGGATTATGAAGTAGTAACGGGGGGGTGGAATCAAGAACCAGGAGATGAACACTGACAAAAAGAATGTACCATTTCTTAACAGAGATAAACCCATTTTTAATGAAACATTTTATTAATATTCCTCTAATACATTCCTCAATATATAATAATTCCTTTCAGTCTATGACATAATAGGGCAGATTGATGCATTCCTACTCTAACTTCAATAAAGAAACGCAAGATGGAAGTCTGATCCATCAACATTTTATTTGCATTTCCAACAGTGAAAAACAAACTAAGCATTTCCTTAGCATAACTAATCCCATTCCAACCAATTCTCTCCAGCCCCGAAAACCCATCTTGTTATAGGAATTAACCCACTTTCCAAAAAGTGTTGAAGAAATCTTTCCAGATGCACAGAATTTTTATTCACTCACAATTTATGTAGCCTAGAAACAAAATTAATGAAGGCTGGCTTGCTGCTTAGGAGAAAACTCACATTAAGTCCCTGCTCTGCCAGTATCTTCCTGTGTGATCTTGGACAAGTCATTCAGGACAAGTTTACACCTCACAGCAGAGAACGATGCAGAGCTCTCTGAGCTGCTGGTTCCCAAGCCAGGAACCACACATGGCACAGCACTGCTGTACCAGTATGAACCAGAGTCAGCGCTGGTACATTCAGATATCATTGCATGGAGGTGGTTCTAAACCAGTTACCTGGCTCACTCCACTGAGCGTACTGCTCGAGGTCAGTGATCACACAGCCTGCTCAGCTGTCTTTGCACCTACAGTAAAAGCACATGCTTAAGTTCTTGATCTCATTTCTCCATTTGCAGAATGGGAAGAGTAGCACTTTGATGTTTTGCAAGGATGCTGCAGGCATACGAACAAGAAAACTGAGGAAGCATGGACAGAACAGAGTACCAGAGAGGAGAGAATGCAGCACAGATCTCTAAAACTTATGAAGCACTTGAAAGTTTCTTTGCTGCAATAACTTTATCCCAGGCTTCAGAAAAAAAAAAAACAAAAAACATCTATTACCACTAAATGACAAAGTTAAAACTAGAAACACTAAGGACCAAGCTGTGAACAGAAAGCTGCTCAGGACCAGTTTGACTGAGAAAATAATCAAAAATTTCTTGAGGAAATTCCTTGGCTCTTGGGAAATGCCAGTTTATTGAAATTTCTTGAAGAGCAATAAATTTCTGCTAAGAAAGGTTACTCAGGTTCTAGAAGGATTTTCTGATCAAAACAAAAGGGAGAGGTACCAGTTCCAGAATGTATTGATGATCTGCAAGAGTCAACGATAAGACAGACTTAAGTTCAAATCACATGCATGACGAGACCTGGCACAGGGAATTGAACCTGAGGCTCCACATGAGTTCCTGACCTGGCTAGTTTGGCAGTAGTGTCTTTTGTGTGTATAATTGAATGTTCACTCTGACTCATATAAGAAAGACTCACATTATAGCCCAAGGTCAGCACACCTGTTTGGATGTGAGAAATATATGTTTAAATTTCTTTTTCACACAAAGCATTGTTAGGATTTGAAAGCAGTTCTTCCAAAAACCTAAATAAATACCCTGCATGTTGGTGTATTCATTATTCTGGTTCCAGTTAAATCTTTCAGAAGTGTCCATTCTGTACCAGTGTGGAACAGGAAAAAGGTTTTGTGAGATAGGAGCCTGTTTCCTCTCCACCTCTAGAAAAAATACCACAGAGACAGAAAGGAAATAAAGAATTTCATGATAACTTTAAAATCAGGTACACTTATTTTCAATTTATGTTCCACAATTTTTTTGCTACTGTAACTTCAGGTTTTAACTGAGCTATGTCTGCTTAGCACTCATATAGAAAAAAGCTCTGTTAACTCTTTTGTGACTCATAAAACCGGAGTTTTCCACTCACTTCAGAAAACAAAGCCCCTTTTCCTTCCCAAGGAAGAAAAGTATTCCTAAGTAGAATACTTTATCCTTGTTAGCTGTTCAACTTCCTTTCCCTGAAGTTTGCTGTGAAACCATACCAGTCTGTGGTCTTTCTCTGAAGGAGATAGATAGCTGAAATTCAGAAAGCATTTCTACTTACAGTTCTTCCACTTGTCACCCAGGTATCATCATGCTTTTTCTGTTCCCTATTTGGATGAATAAATCTTCAGATGCCAGCTCTGCACACAACCCAAAAGTCTAGCTTTTGGTCTCACGCCCTGCCTCTAAGCTGGGGTGGCACAGAGCACACAAGATGATGGGCTGTTTGCTTCCTTTCCCAACCCTGAAACTCCACACCCAAGCACCCTCCAAGTCCCTTTCATCAAGCAGGGTTATTATTAAGAACAAATTTGAAACTCCAGATAAAACAGTCCAATTGTAAAGTTCCAATCACTATCTATAGTCCTCTCCTCGTTCCAGCAAGTCCTAACCTTTCAGCCTTCTTGAGTCCTGGTGTGTGAGTCTCCACATGTTGGATGATGCATGGCTGCTGTATCAACCATGTGACAGACCGGACGGAGAATGCCATGCCACAATGTGCTGGGTTATGTCACAACTCAACAGGCCAATGATAAAGGAAGATAAATGCAGAAGTTTCACAAATATTTGCTGACATTTGAAAACTTGATTGAATCTAAGTCTCCTCTCTCATAGACCTGACCTACACAGGAAAAGTAATCAGTATGACTTCACCTGAATAGGAAAATGTGTGGAGTCACTCTATCAGTCTCTGATGAAGTCATTCTTAGCTGCCCACAGAATAGGGTTATTCTGGCACTGCTATGCCCATCAATCTCCCAGACAGACTAAAGGTTACATCAGCTGTGCAATCAAATAACAGAAGCTTTGCTGTTATCTTCAGAGATATTCCTGATTAGAATGCAGGCAAGAGCAGAATTAGGGGCAAAGGTAGAATTCCTGCTCAGGGCAAAGATCTACTGCAGCACATGCATACCGCTCAGCAGTGTACTGACCTCATTGGGGTTTTCTGCGTAGCAAAGAGTTTCATCATGCATGAAGACATTTGTAAGAACAGGCTAAAGGCAGCACAGTTGTCAGCCGGAGAAAACTAAACACAGGTAAAGGAAACACCACACAAACAAAAAACACTACTTAAAACATGAGTTTCAACCCTCTAACTGAAAGCAGCTTTAAAAAAAAAAATCAAACCCTCAGAAAAGGTAGTTCACATAATGTGTAAAAAAGATATTACAAAGAAAACTTCCATTAAGCCACTCTGCTCTGATGTTCCACCCTGAATATACACTGTTTCTCTCATTTAAGTGCAGTAACTGGAATGCAAGAGGCTGTTTGTATGAGCGATGGTCATTCATGGAAGCGAGTTGAGCTTACTTCACCACCAAGAGAGCCCTTCAAATCAGCAAAAACTCTCCCTGCCTTCAGTGGTCAAGACATTAGGCCACCGATTTTTAGGCACAGAAGAAAGGGTCGTAAAGGATTTTAACAGGTCATATAGGTTCTCCCCCCTCCTCCCAAAAGCAGGATCGACTCTAACTAAATCATAGAATTGTAGAATCATTTAGGTTGGAAAAGACCTTTAAGATCATTGAGATCTTAAATGAAGGGTTCCAGTTCATACTGAGAAATGTATGTTAACTAAACTATGGAAATAGTGGCCTAAAATTGCCATTGAGAACTAGAAATCTCTGGTAAGTGTTTTAATTGATCCTATGCAAGTTCACAAAGACACTGCTTAAAGAACAGTTTGGTGGTTTTGAAGATTTTTTTTAAAACAAAATGACAGCATAATAAGAAATGATTGGCAGAAATAAAAAAAAAAAATATTAATCAAAATGTAAAAGACATTTCAAAACAGAAAGTAAACACTGTCATTCACTATCCCTGTTTACAGAAACAAATTTTGGATCCCCTCCAATAGAGACAAAACTCCCAATTCACCCAGAAGAGCAGAGGAGAGAATTTATTTTTCAAGTGCTCTCTACACCACTTGAATACTTTTATCAAATATTTTATATCTTATAAAATAACTTCTTTATTCAAAGAAGTTCTGACTTGATTTCAATCCTTTATCAATGTTATTTATTCTTTCACTAACAGCAAATCTTAACTCTATCTTATAAAAGCTTCGCCCATTTAAACCATTCTCAGGTGTGATTCACGCAGAGCATCTGCACAGTCATCTTCTACAGAGTACAGGTAAATTAAAGATTTATATTATTATTAAACAAAAATTGAATGGTCTTCTGGTCCCTCATTGTCCTAGCCACAATAATCTGCTGCCAGAAATTAGAGGCAGTGTTTAATGCCCATTACACAGCCTGCACCACAGGTAACAACACTCGTGGACAAGGAAACGCTAGCTGTGCAGAAGAGGCAGTGAAGTCTCTGTCCGCTGCTGTCACCTCAGTTATGTTCAGCCCCCGCTGCAGGGACTGGCTCACTTGGCGTGGCTGTGCTCTGTTCTTTCCCAGCTAAACAATATGTAAGGCCGTGTTATTGCCTTCAAATACTGATCCCCTGCTGCTGCCAAATTGTTTAAAGTGATGGCCAGAAGGGAGGGACACTGCCTAATAACTAACTAATACAAACTGAAGCAAAAATCCCCTGACAAGCCTTGTTTTGAGGCCTGCTGATAATTATCAGCTACATTTCCTCCAATCGAGATTTGAGAATATATTTTAAGGCATTAAAGATACAAGGATTGTATTTCACTTCTACTATAACACATTATTTTCATTTTTAGGAAAGAATAATTCTTAACGTGCCAAAAATGCTAACTAATCTTTACAAAATCTCTGGCTGCAAGTTAGGGTTATTAGCATTTCCCTCTTACAGATAGAAAAGCTGAGGTATAGAAGGCAACGCAAATTGCCAGCCCTGAACTAGTGCTGGAGATCAAAATTGAAATGAGCATCCTTGCTTCTATGGACAGCTGCACTTAGTTTCAGCCAGGGGAGGCAATACAGCTCTAATAAAAGAAGTATTTAAAGCCTTTGCACCCTGTCCTTTCCCCAGTGCTGTAACTGGAAATATACTTGCCACTCAGCCAAAATGCAGGTGATGTCCCCCAATATGCTTGTACACTGCCATCGCATGACTGGCACACGTCCAGTGCTGTGTCTGCAGAGGAACTGGGGACCACTGGGAAGAATGGACCGAGGACATGGGAGGGTGTGAACCATTCTTACAAAAAGTGCCCACTCAGCAGCTGTAGAGTGATTCCTGCCACAGGCTTTGCTGCCTCTTTAGATATAAGGAGTCAACTTCTACCGATCTCCACTTGCTCACAGGTAAAAGGCAAAGACAGCCATAAAGACACTAGAAGTCTTACTGATAAATCAGCACTGCTCCAGGTCCCCATTCAAGAGAAAATCCTTATTCAGTGAAGAAGTATATGTTTAAGTATTACAGACGTTAGTGTAGGGTGCAGGAAGCAATGCTGGGGATTTGTTTGGAAGGCAGAAGGAAGAAGCAGGGATATGCATTTAGCTTAATTTTCCTGAAAGGAAATCAACCTTTCAGCAATTTGGGCAATGTTGAGTTCAATAGAGGTGCTGTGTTCAAGTATTTTGCCCTCAGAAATGATCTCATGTGAACATCTGCCCACAAAGCATTACAGAAGAAGTGGCATTTCTCTCTGAAATCCTCTGCCAGACTCCGTAAAGATTATAGCCAGTTCTTGGGAAGCATCAAATCCCATGGCAACCGGACCCAGGATGCATTTCCCTCATTCCCCACACTGATGCTGAACAACAGCCCTTTGTTTGGAGTGCTAAATGCAAGCATTTCAAGATGCCCTTCAGAAGGTTCTTCAACAGCTGACCCGTTACTTTGTATGCATTTGTTTTACTTGGTGCTTAAGTTGCAGAAGACTTTTCTCTTATACTAGAGATTTCATAATGGATTAATATTGCAGGGTGGCAAGCAAACACAGTCAGCAGTCCTGTCCACAGCAAGACATAGCCTGGCTCTTATGGACGAGGACAGAACCCTCGTGCCAGGAACACACGGGAAAACAGGCTTCCACATCTCCTGGGGTGTGTGGAGAGCTGCCCACCACAGCTGCGCGCTTCACAGCGCCACAGGAGGGCTGAAGCAGGGAACCAGACCATGAAGCTGGAGCAAAGCACGCGGTCTTTCACTCATGGCGCATCTCCAGACTTCACATAAAGGTGCATTTTTCTCTCTTTCCGGGCAGAAGAGCCCTGCTGGGCCCCTCCCGTGAGAGGGACGCGCTACATGTGGCACACCCCGACATCAGCAATGCGGTTCCCACCTGGAGAAAGGCCATCCCTCAGGATCGCTTTGTGCCACTCGGTAAGCCAGAACAGGAGCACCCCACTCGCTGCTTCCTACCCGGCAACCTGACCCCAGCTCCTCGCGGCCACCTTCACACGGAAACCCGCTCCCCTCCTCCCTCGCCCACCTCAACCCCCAGCCAAGGCCGCGGCCCGGCGGACACCGCACACAGCCGCGAGCTGCCCCTCGCGGCGACCGTTAAACGGTCGCTGGGTGGCCCCGCCCCGCCCCGGGTGGCCCCGCCCCCAGCCCCCCCAGCGGCTCGCTCCCGCCCTCCCGCCCCGCCCCCCTTATCGCCGGGCCGCAGCCGCAGCCCCCCGGCCTTATCGCCCGCGGCAGCCGCACGGCCCCGCCCGACAGCGCCAGGCCGGCTGCGGGCAGGGCGGTGGGCGCCCGCCGCGACCCGGCGCCTGCGAGACCCCGCGCCGCCCGGCCCGGCCCGGCCCGGGGCGGAGCAGAGCGGAGCGGCGGGGAGGGAGCGGCGGCCGGCCCGGCCCGGCCCAGCGCCGCCCCGCCCCGCCCCGCCCCGCCCGGCGCGGGGGCTTTGTTACCCCGCATGCAGCGCCCGCCGGGGAGGCGGCTGTCCCCGCCCGCCCCCGCCCCGCCGAGCGCTCGGGAGGCGGCGCGGCGGGGGCGCCCCGGCGGCAGGCCCGCCCCGCCCCGCGCGGTGCCCGCCGTCACTGCCGCGGGCGGTCGGGCCGCCGGCGCCTCCCCCGCCGCGGCGGCCTGATGCGGCACCCGGCGCCGCCCCGCCCGGCGTTTTCTCCCCGTTTCCCCGAAACCCCTCCGCCTCGATAACCGCGGGGGCGCGGCGGGGGCGGCGACGCCCCGGGCCCGGTGCGCCGGCCATGTGGGGCGCGGCCGCCGGCGGCCCGGCGGCGGGCGGCGGGCGCTGAGCGCGGGCGGCGGCGATGCCGATGCCGGGGGGCGGCGGGGCCGCGGCCGCCGCCAGGCGCCCCCCGTCCGGCGAGGCGGCGGCGGCGGCGCGGGACGAGGAGCAGCAGGAGGAGGAGGGCGAGGAGGATCTCCGCGACGGCGGCGTCCCCTTCTTCGTCAACCGCGGCGGGCTGCCCGTGGACGAGCCCACCTGGGAGCGGATGTGGCGGCATGTGGGCAGGATCCACCCCGAGGGCGAGCGGGTGGCGCAGAGGATCCGGGGCGCCGCCGACCTGCCCAAGGTGAGGCCCGACCCCCCGGGGCCGGCGCGGCGCGGGGTCCCGGCGGGGCGCGGGAGGGGAAGGGCAGGCGGTGGCATCTCCGCTGGGAGGGGCGGCTCGCCGGCCCCCTTGGAGGCCGCGCTCGCCAGCTCGGGCGCGATCCCCGGGGAAGAGGGCCCGGGTGCTGCTGCAGGCTGCAGTCCGGGCGCTAACCGGGAGCGCGGGAGGGTGCCTGCGGGGCTCTGCCCGGCGCCAGCGGCACCCTCTGCGTCTGGGGCCTTGCTGGAAAACAGACTTCAGATGGCTCATGGGCGAGCCCCTGGGAGGGGGATGGATCACCCTAAAGAGGAAGGCTGGATAAATGATGAAAAGATGAGGAGAGTTAAATTTAGAAGAGTCCGAATACTTGAGGCGGGAGGGTAAGCGAGACAGGCAGAGGTGAGTCTTTGAACCAGAAGAAATTAGATGTGGGTACAGCCTCCCACACCAAAAGGCATTCTTGCACAGAATGGTGTCTGTCAGAAAAGAGACTCTTGGTGCCAAAGAGTTTTAAGAGTAGTTAGCGAATGCTTGCAGAGCTTGTCGCTGGTGGAGGGTCAGATGTTGTGATTTCCAAGCGCGTTCCTGGCCTTGCTGCAGAGAACTCTACAAAAAGAGGAACCGAACTTTGTGCCCTTGTGCCACACTAAAACATTTGCATGTGAATTCTTGTGATTGTTGCTATCTGTGTTGCACCTCAGCTGGAGAAAAATCTCCCCCTTTCACTGGCATCCTCTGAACAAAAGCCACTGCAAACATTTAGTGTGTCACTCCATTGGTGGGTTATGAGAGTATTCCCATCCCACTAGCAGAGGAAATTCAAATACAAAGAGATGAAGTTTTTCTGCTCACGCTTTTTTAGCAAGGACTTACCTCCTCGGGAAGGTAATTTGAAGTATGTAGAACATGCTATTGTAGAGTGCACAGGCAATCCGTACTGCTTTCCATGAGGAACTCTGGAGAAGCGTGTGATATAACATCCTTTGTGCAGTGAAGAGTTATAGGCATTTGTGGCAGCAACGAGAACAAATCTTGAATCCTGATTACAGTCCCTATTCTAAACCCACCAGACTTTTCCTTCCTTTTCAGATTTCCTTCCTCCTCTGACTTTGTCCTGAGCCTGGGTGAAGGCTGAAAACATGTTTCAGATCAATCAGAATATGCGCTACTTAATTTCCTGACCAAAAGGGCTGATTTGGCCAGGAGAGGTGAGGGAAATGGAAGAAAGGTGTTCACAAACAAGAGTCCAGTGCATGAGGGGAAGGAGACACAAAATGTGAAGTACTTCCACTGCTCTCGCTTTATAGTCTTGGTGCCAAAGGGTTACAGGTAGGGGACACAAGTGGTATGAGCTCTTGCAGTAACAGGTGAAATTGGGCTATCCATTCAGCGCTCCGCAGTCTGAGATCCCATTCCCAAGCTCACCGGGCATGACGCTGAGAGGATGCTGAGATGCAGGAAGCAGCAAAGATGGATGGGCTCTGTTTCCCTAGCTCCTTTTTCCCCTCTAGGGATGTGTTTTTTATCTTTGAGGGCTGCTTACATCACCACCTGTCTCAGTGCCATCAAGTTTCTTTGAATGGCTGATGCAACAGATGAGAATTAGGGCAATGAGTGTACTCTACAGGGCTGGCTCCTTTGAAAAGCCAGGTACTCTCCATGTGCTGGAGGGTGAATAGACCTTTTTAGGTGTTGGGAACTGGACAGTGGTTTGCATACTCTGAAACTTTTGGCCTTGAACGGTAGCCAGTATTGGGTGTTGGGGGAAATAACTCTCAAAAAAGAATTGTCCATAAATTAAATAGCGTAAAATGATGACTGCAGGAGGCTGTGATCAGACTTCATAAATATGTTCACAGATCAGCTGCAGGGGCTGTGTCTTTCACTGGGGTGTGAGAGCTCGGAGATCTCCTCTGGTCTCCATTTCCTTCCGGTAGATGTGGGGTGAGTGGGCATGAGTGAGTCGTGCCACGGTGGCAGGACATCGTTGACTGGCCATGCGTGCTAGGCCTGAGGGTGCCACCCTCCTGTAGGTTGGTTCCTTTCTAGCAACAGGGTGGGGTATTGCTTTGCTTGGAGCTGCCGGGACCATCAAATGGGTGCACGCTGGAAATACAGTGATGTGTGTTTGCCTCATTAAGAAATGATGGATTTTAAATGAGGTGGTTATGTGGGCAAAGACAGGAAGGTTGCATCTAATGGGCTCTTGGGGGGGGGGGGGGGGGAGGAAACAGTTTCTTTAGTCAGGCTAACAGCTGGGATTGGTATTGCTCCCATGTTGCTTGCAAAAGGAAGATTAGGGAAGTGCTTGGATACATGTAAGCACCATAAAAGAAACTGTTGCTAAACTAGGCTGGCCAAAAAAGCACCTCTGTGACATGGATAAGGGTGGAGCTTTGTCTGTGCCTCGCTCCCCTCTGCCTCGTCTCATGGACAGCATGGCCCCCTTGGTACATGAAAATCTCTGTTGTTCTCAGGATCCCCTTTCTAAAAGCAGAGTCCCAATCCCGTGCATACAGCCAGCCTGCCGGGGTGCACGAGTCTAGGAGTGGGGTGATGCAACCCCGCCACACAAGTGATGAGGGACCAAGGAGGTGTTCAGTCAGTCTGCTAAGCCTGGCAGAGGTGTGTGCTCTGGGAAATCTGGGCTCTCTTCCTAGCCCTCTCTCCAGCTTTCAGAATAACAAAAGGGAAAGCAAAATAGATCTGATTTCCTATCTTTTCTGTTACAAATAAATTCCTCTCTGCTTTCTGGAGGATTGTGAAGACCGCCTAATATTTATAGCCCTTCTGAGATGTGCAGTGGATGATGCTGGGTAAGAACAAAGCATTAGGGTCTCCCATCCTGTCAGTGTGGGACTGAGGGATGGAGACCTTATTCCTCTCCTCCTGCTTCTATTGCCCCATTAAAATGCTACAGACCTGATGCAAAAGAAACTGTAGCCCAGTCTGGGCTGCAGGCCCAGATCTGAGAGAGAGAGCATGCTGTACTTTCATCAGTTTAATTACTTGAGGTGCAGGAGGCTCTTCTGCATTAACTAGTCCCCTGCTGAACTGGTTGCCATTATGCTGCCTCGGTGTTGCACAGTCCTTTGAGGAAAAGGGGATCTGAGGGTCTGTACTAGTAAAGGGAGGAGTAACTACCCCGAATCATTAGCCTGTGCTGTCAACATTCACTTAATCCGTCTGTCTCCACTCAAAAAGCATGAAAGTCCCCATGCTGAAGAAATGAAACAAAGTTAAATAGTCAGCCCGTCCTGGTTGTTACCTCTTTCATTGTTTCTGCCTGGAAATGATTTCCTGTGACTCAGTGTGTCAGCTCACAGCATCCAAACTGACTCAGCTCGTGCAGTTCCAGAGACGGCTCCATCCCTGTGCCGCTCTCCGGAGCCTTCCCCGCTCCTGCTGTGGCTGAACAAACCCAGTTTCACATCTGCTCCTGCTGTTCCTGTACTGTCTCCTGCAAGTGAGCCAGTCGGTGCCTCTGCTTGCTCCAAGCAGGGTATGGAAATGAGGCACTGGAGGTGGCAATTGGCACCTCCAAGAGGTGCTAGGAAAATGGGTACCAGTGGCCAAATAGTGTTACTTAGTTTTCCAAGAAAAAGAAAAAGATCAAAACAGGGGAGAGAAAATGGATAGAGACTGAGTTTAGCTCAGTGTTTACTTGCTGATGGTGTTTGGAGCTAGACTGAAAAACACTTACAGATTATGGTTTGCAGAGGCAGCGACAGCCCATCTCTCAAGGTTAAGCGGTCTCTGGCCCCTGTGCTGTGCGGGCACAAGCAGAGTGCGACCATGTGGCAAACCAGGACAGGGAACTGATCTGACTGAAAACTACCCATGCTTGCTGGCTCAGCTTTCAGCTGGTTCAGGTGCCAGACCTGGTTCACCAGTCACTTGTGCCAACCCAGGGCAGAAGAAGGAGGTATGGAAACAAGTGACCACAAAAATACACGAGGAAGGTGATGAGTGGCTAAGCAGCGCTGCTGGCTACAAAACCATGGCCAGCAGAGGCAGTTCTGCACAGCAGAGTGGAAGGCCCAAGGGAAGATCTGGTTCTGACTCACTCTTTCTTAGCTGGGGATAGCCCAGCTCTGGGGGAAGTCTGAGGAGGAACTGAAATGCTAAAAACCAAACTGCTGTGAAAAGCTGCAGTCTGGTATCGGAGGGTATGTGCAAGGCAGGAGCTATCCTTCAGAGGGAAAATGCTGGGTTGTTTCTCCAAGCCTGTCAGTCACACCAAATTTGTTTTCTCCATTTTATTTGTCCTGTGGATAGGGCCCTTCTCTTTCCTTAGACACATTTTCTCAGCTGCTGACAAGGCTGCAGTTATCCCCTGTGAAGCAAATGGTGAGGAAAATCTGACTGAATCCATAAGGCCAAGGGCTCAGAATAGGACAGCAGTCCGAACGGTGAACTTTCAGAAATCATTTTCTGACCACGCAATTCAGAAATCATTTTCTGACCACGTAATTCAAAACAATGGACACTGCAGCAGGGGAGTCATGATGCTGTCAAGTCTGTGTCCTAGTCAGTGCCAGCTCACCTGAGATGCCAGGAGGCAGTGAGAGACCTTTATACCCTTGCTTACAGGACTGTTCCATGCTCCGGTGGCTTTGGGGAAACTCAGTCTCCATTTTTGCCTCTCTCTCTCCTTCTCCTGTTTTTGTTTTGTGCCTTCCAGTTTGCATACTCAAATGAGGCCAAGCTCCCTCAGGTGATAGTTTTCCTCACATCTTGCCTTGTTAAGTTAATTTTATCTAATTCTGCCAATGTAACGTTGCCTAAATGTAGGACCCTTTCACACAGTTTCTCTTGCAGCTCTGTAGTGGTGCTTCATTCTGAAACCCTTCCCAGTTATCAGTGTGGGAACAGAGGAATGTTCCTGGTGTGGTCACTTCGGGCGGCAAAAACAGGCTGGTTTCAGAGGAACATGTTCCCTGTAGCTATGTGCTACTGAGTTCAGCAAGAAGCTAGAGAGGTTTGGAAGCAGTGATTTATGTTCTGCATTTCAGATTCCCATACCAAGTGTGCCTGCGTTCCAGCCGTCCACCCCCATCCCTGAGCGCCTGGAAGCTGTACAGCGCTACATCAGGGAGCTTCAGTATCCTTTACTGTTACCTTAGTCACTGCTGTGATAACCGAGGAAGAGGGAGCAAGGCGACTTTCCCTGTGAAGAACAGAAAATCTCATTCTGTAGCTGGAGGGGAACTGAAACTTGTTCCCTGAAAACAGGAAGCTCTGTTTCTTTTCTTTTCTGCCCAAGTTACCTTCTGATCCTGTTCACTCCATGTAACAAATGGGCATGTGGTCAAGGGCCTTTCCCCACTACCCACCCCTCTAGGTCAGTGGCTTTACAGTGCCATCTCATTAAAAACACGCATATCTGAGACCCTGACAGCTGGGTCTCTGATGGACTACAAACTGTTGCCTTACTGTTAAGGCATGGGTGAGCTGTGGTGGTGAGAAAACTGCCTCTCAGGTCATCCTACGCAAACACTCTTCTCTGTAGCTGTCTGAAGGACAGTGAGCCACCCTGCTTTTGTGCATCTGTGGTATCCTGCCCCTTTATATGCAGAGCTGTCTGTGTGACTGTGTCCTGGGAATGAGATTTCTCCATCCCTGTTGTGCTGGACAGCAGGTATGTGCCATGCAAGCACAGTCTAATCTCACTGATGAGATACAGAGCTAGCTCTGGCTTCAGCCCTAAAACAAGGTAAGAATGCAGACCTTTTGGCACCTCTCACCCATCTAAGTTGGTTATGCTCCAGATTGGGTCCCAGTCAGTCTCAGAATAAGGTACCACAAATGTTTCAATGTTCCATGCGTTCTGTGCAGGGCGGAGCAGGCAGAGATCTATCAACTGATAGATCTATCTATCTATCAGTTCTGCCCTAGTAACTGGAAAGCTGAGCAGAGCATGTGCTGTCAGCATGGACCTTTGGGAAATGGAGTGGAAACCTGTGTGTGGGGAGGAGAAAGAGAAGAATTCACAAGAAATACAGTGGAAGTAAGGAGGGGCTATAAATGGGAGAAATGCAGCAGAGGGAGGTGGGGACTTTCTTGCGTTGCTGTTACATTTGTGGGATCATGACTTTGCTGTGAGAATAATAAGTAACATGAAAGTTATTCAGACAGATTTTCTTCAAACTCTTACTTTCCAAGCTGCCAGGCCCTTAACTTATTGCCTCCAGGTACAATCACACTGGGACACAATTCTTTGAGATTAAGAAGAGCAGACCTCTGACTGGGTAAGTGCTGGCAGCCACTATAGCATTTAATCCTTGCTTTAAGATGCTGGGGCCTTGCTACACCCACTGCTTTTTCTTCCATCCCCTGGCCAAGATCTAGGTGGCACTCAGGGCTTTCACTACTGCAGCTCCATCCTACTTCATTGTGACTTCATTGTCTGTTGCCTGGGGCATGGCTGGGCAGTCTGGGTGTCTGGCCTTTCTCAAGGACAATAGTAGGTTTTGTTGTCATGAATCAGTAAAGCCAGTAAAATAACAAAAATTTATTTCAAAGATGTGCAGATTCTGCCTGCTTCTAATTGGAACGTAACTATACAAACTTCTGATGGATTCTGAAATTAGGTACTGCCCTAAACAAGTTTTGTAAAAGCCAAGTATCTTTACAGGTCTGACTTCATAGCTCCTGTGAGTGCCTTTGCAGAACCTAGACTTGCTAAGTTTTTGGTGTCTCATAGTTTGAAGGAGAAGGGGGATTCTTCTGACTGCCGATTTTGGGAAGAGCTGTGCCCCTTAAGTTCCTGGAGATAACCACCTCATGTTCATTGACTCTCTTGGCCGGCATATTGAGAGTCTCCCAAGACTGGCTTCTTACTACTGGTCTAGTCCATAGACTTATGTGACCCTAAATGCCCTGTGTTGTAATCAGTGCAATGTCTCCTCCACAGTATTTGTTGAACGGAGAGTAGGGTTGATGCCAGAGAAGAGGGCTTCACTGTCCTTAAACCTTGTGAGGCAAACATTGCTGCCTTTTGGTCCTTTGAGGCTTCTGCTTGTGGTCACACTGGTGTCCATCCAGAACTCACTGAGCCAAGTACTATGGTCTCCCTGAGAACTGAGGTTGGCCTAGTAGGCAGCTTTGCTGTAACTTACTGAACGGAGTTCCTTGTAAGCAGCGACAGCATGTGGTAGAGACCTGGTCTGGATTTAATATCTTCCTAAAGAAGATATTTTCTTCTGTTCCCTGCCCTCAGTGGGCCACATTCTCTCCTGGAAACCTACCTTACATGTATAGTGCAAAAGGGCTGAACTGGCTGTACTTGCGCAGCACAAGCCCTCTAACTGTCCTCGTCTTTCCCTTGTCCCACTCTACAGGCTGATGGACCTGGCCAAAGAAATGACCAAAGAGGCCCTGCCAATAAAATGCCTGGAAGCTGTGATCCTGGGAATGTATCCTTTCCTCTTGGAATCGTGCATGTCTGCCCATCCTTTCTCCTCTCCTCTCTTATGATGCTTTCAGTCTGCTGATAATATTGTCATCAAGCCCCACATCCCTCTGTTTTCCCTCCCCAGTTCTCCCAAAAAACCCCACCGATAAAATCCAAATCCAAGCAATTCTCTGAAATACCAGAACTAGTTCTTCGGAGCTGCTCCTCCTTCCCCAAGAAGGATGGTGCTGCTCTGGACAACTCTACAAGTGAGTAAAAGATAAAGGAAGGATCTAAGGAACATCTAAAGAGGGGCAAAAATACTGGCTAGAGTTAGGTCAGGAAATCCTTTGTGGATAACATTGTTCCCTTACTACAATGTTGCCTGCATGTGTTCTACATTAAAATAAGTTAGGGATCCTCCCCAACTTCTAATTATGGTGTATGTCACTTTACTATTATGTCTAACACTGCCTGCCAGCTTAGGCAATACCTTTATTAATTCTACATATGTGTCATCTTTAAGCACACATCTTTCCTAGCTATCTTCCAGGCTTAGTCTATGTCACTCGGGCTATAGATTCTTGAGGCACACTGGCAAAGGCACCTGGAGGGGCAGAGACGGCAAGTGAATGGTTCAGAAGGGTAGTCTGATGAGTATTTTGTCCTGCAGGTTCCTCGGTTTGTGTGTGAAATAGTAGCTAGTAAAACAGATTAAAACAAACTGAGGAATAATGCTACAGCGTTACAGTTTGGGAGCTATGGAACACTTGAGGTGTTAGCACTGCAACTTCTGCATCACAAAACTGCCTCAGAATTAACCCCCCTTTGTTGACTGCCTTGTTGAAGAGGCCAAGTCTGGTTTCCCCGTGACCCAGATGAAAGTAGGGCAGCTTGCAATGAGCTGGGCTCTTGATCTGGAGGAGAAATCCTGCCTACATGATGCCGGAATCAGTGGTGTCTCTGCTGAGCAGGCTGGGAGGGTTTGGAGCAGGAAGGAAGTATCTTGTCAAGAAAATGGTATCACTGGTTGCTTCCTGAATAGTGGCTGCTGTCAGTTACCTCACCAACAACATGACCACGCTGGACCGTTTCCCCATCAGCTTCAAAACCCACTTCTCAGGGAACTACTTCCGACACATTGTGCTGGGGGTGAACTTTGGAGGCCGCTATGGGGCACTGGGCATCAGCCGACGCGAGGAGCTCATGTACAAAGCACCCGTCTTCCGCACACTGAGCGAACTCATCTTTGACTTCGAGGAGGCGTATCGCCGCTGCTGGCACACTCTGAAAAAGGTGAAGCTGGGCCACTGTGTGTCCCATGACCCACACAGTGTGGAGCAGATTGAGTGGAAGCACTCCATCCTGGATCTAGACAAGCTAACCCGGGAAGACTTCCGCAAAGAGCTTGAGAGACATGCCCGTGATATGAGGCTGAAGGTAAGCAGCAAGGATGGAGTAGTTTGCTGCTGCATCTGCTGTCTTGCCTGGCTGATGGTCTGCTGGGGAATGAAGTGAAGTGGCAGGAGGCTCTCCTAGATGGTGGTGGAGTAAAGGGTGAATTGGAGGCTGGGGGCTCTTTTCCTTTGTATACAGGCTGATCCCCTAATGGACGCTCACGCGGTACTGCAGTTGCGATTAGCTTGAACTACAGTATACAGTCCTTGGAGCCATAGCTGTCACTGTAGCTTGTTTTTTCTGGCTTTTGCATTTTTGATGCACTTGCCTGTCCTTTTTTTTCTTTTATTCCCATATAATTAATCGTTGTTAGGCTTTGTGTTTTCTGGTTACCACTCGTATTGGTTTTCTCTCATGTTGCTCTTACTTTAATTTTTCTGGCAGATTGGCAAAGGAACTGGGCCACCATCTCCCACCAAGGACAGAAAGAAAGATGTCTCCTCCCCACAAAGAGGTCAGGCCAGCCCCCATCGGCGCAACAGCCGTGGGGACCGACGGTGAGTGGGGCCACTGGGCAGGAGACCTATCTAGGGCATCTCTGTTTTACTCACAGACTCCACCTTGCTGTCTGGTTTTGGATCCTTCTGATGTCTTATTGGGGTTCTTTATAACAGGGGATACTTCTCTGACCTGCAGTAGCCTTCTTCCCTAGTCTGTGCCTTTGTGAGTTTATCATTGCTTGCAGAGTGGGGGGACAGCTGGTTTTTGGTTTTTTTTGTTGTTGTTTTGGCAGGGAGGAGAAAGGCAGCTCAAATAGACAGTGATCTTGGTAGCTGATACTTAATCTTATGCAGGGGTCTGAGCTTTGGTGTCTCACAGACCTGTGCCCCAAAGAGATTCCAAAAATTACACTGCTGTCAGTGAGATTGTTTCCCTGAAACTGATCTGGAGTACCAGCGTGGACTTCCTACTCTTTCTAACCTGCATTCTCTTCTGTGGAGATCGTTGGAAGAGTTACTGGAGGTCACAGAATAATCCTGACCTCAACAGTATAGGATAAATCTGGAGCTTTCCTGTACCTTTTCCTGTGCTGCCACCTCTACGTGCAGCACCTCCTGACTGAAAAAACAGTTTCTGAATAGTTCTTACCCTCTTTGCTCACAGGCCATCTGGTGAGAAGAAACCTGCCGATTCCAAAGCCATGCCAGACCTCAATGGGTACCAGATCCGGGTGTGAAGAGAGCTGTGCCTTGTGTGTCTGGCTCCACAGACTTCTACTGGCCACAATTGGGACCTGGATCCACCTGCAGAGATTCTGACAAAGGGGACAGGGGAGCGGGAACGGAACGGACTGCTGATCTTCCCAGGTACTTCCTAGTGGGCCAGTCCCAGAGCTGGATCCCATGGGTCCCAGAGGATTCACCTGCCTGTTTCTGGGAGAGGTGTCCATCTTAATTCACTGAAACAAGTATTTTTTAAAAAAAAAAAAAAAATCTGTACGTTGGTGGGAGTTTGCTGCAGGAAGAATATGAAGTGAGTAGGGTCAGCAGATTTGCTATCAATTTTTTTGTGTTGACAGCAAGTAGATGAAGCATCTTGTCGACAGTACTTCTTCCCTGTCTGCACAGAACTCTTCAACCCATGCAAGGCCTGCGGGGCTGAGGGAGGAGTGATGCTGGAATAGGATGGCCCTGCATCTTGTGCAAAAACTCCTGGTTTTGTCATTATGAACGCTTTGTTTAGCATTGCTCTTGTGAGAGACAGGGCTGAATTTGCTCAGCCTTATTGATCATACAAGAGCCTCTCATCCAGAGAAACCACATCTTGTATGTTTAGTCCTGCCTATTTCAAAGCATTTCATTGTCTCTGAGGGGGTAGACAGTGGGATGATGATCCTCTTCACCCACTGCAATGCTGGTGAGCTGTTGCTGTAAGTCCTTTTGTGGTTGAGTGGGTCAGGATATGCCTATGCCAGTGCTATATGAAAACAGGCACAGAGACCTCAATCGTCCCAGCAGGGGCAGGCAGGGGCTGGTGGGAAGCCTGAACTTTGAGTCATCTCTTCGTCAGCCTTCTCTCTATTAACTTCTAGTGACCGCTACTGTGAAAGCTTGCGGAAGGCACTTCAGTCACTGAGGTACGAGTTTTAAGAGTAAATAGTTAAAGAAGGATTTAATGATGTGAACAGGTTTTACAAGCATTTTTCCTTTCCACAGGGGTCTTGCTCCTTCCTCACTGTAGTGTTAGTGCTAGAGTTACAGACACCTGATGGTGGGAAGCCCTGCTCGAGGACATTGCAGCTGCTTTCCTGACAGCTCAGCCTGGAGCCTCCTGAAAGTAGTTCCCCACCCCAGTCCCAGAGCTGTGCTAGTGTTCTGGCTCTTCAGATAGCTGCAGTATTTAACAGCACCACTTATGCTAGCCTTCCTCAAAGGGCTGGGATGGGCCTTTCTGTCCGCTTACAGCCTTGACTCTTCCTACACTTCTTTTCAGGGGAGTGTTGTACTACTGATTAAGCAGTGTAATGCTTGTCAGAAATCTGGAGTGTTTTCAGACCTCTCTTTGAGTCCTAGGGCCTGGAAACAGTGGGGTTGCCAGAAGTCAAAACAGTATGGCCTTGAAGTGATCTGGGTGCGTGGATCTAGGGGATGGAAAAACTGAGCTTGGCATTGGGAGTATCCTTGAGAGAAACTGAGTCTTGTTCTATCACAGCACTGACAAGGAGCTAAACTTTCTGAAATACTACATATTTAATTTTGTTAGAACTGGGATTATTCTTTCCTGTGAACTTGTTAGAAACGTGATGGAGGTTAGCTCTACCAGGTTTTTTGTTGCAGTATTACCGTGCCGCACCCTCATATAAGCAGTGCTATTTTGGTGGCAGAGAATGGGTTCTTATCCCCAAACAAATCAGCTCTTCTGTCCAGTTAAAGCAGTGTTAATCCCCGAAGCACCACCCACAAGCGATTTAACTCAGGCGTTACAGGTTCCTAATTGTACATCCCTAACTGTGATGTAACTTGCAAGGCACTGTATCCATACCACTGCAGTCTGTCCTTCCAAGCTCTTTGTAGTCTGTACTTTTCTGCTATGCTGTACAACCAGGAGGACAATCCATAGGGTGTTGGCAGAACTTCCTGCTGATCCAAGAGAAGGTTAATCCAGAAGAGGATGCCATTTTCCACAGTGCAGTGCAACACCTATCCCCTCCCTTGCACTCCGGCTACATGCAACAAATTGAAATTAGACAGCAGTAGCAAGCCAAGCATCCATTTGAATGTGTCCTCTGGTCAATTTTGTGTGGCTGTAAATTAAGATATTTAGTGTCTGGATGCTAACAATGATGTTAGCTGTAAAGGTACCACAGTTACCTGTAAATAATATGGGTCACTTGGAAGCCACAAACTGCCTTTGCATAACGTTTGCTATGCAGCGGACTGGAAGTTCAGATGCCACTGTGAATCATATGATAAATACGAGCAGCAGTCAGCAAGGGAGACTGAATGTCAGGTTTTATTAAAGTGGATGAAATCCAGAAAAAAAATTATAAAAGCCACTTAGATAAAACTAGGATGCATCCTCACTATGACTTTGGTTGGTTGGTTAGTTAGTTAATTCAGAGTAACTGGAAAGCTCTTGAGAATAATTAGTAGCTTCATACAGAGCACACTCAATAGCTGGACAGACTTGAGCCTTTTTAGATGGACAGGAGGGGAAGTGTGTTGGGGGCAGGAAGACTTCAAAACAGATGGGGCAAAAGGGATGCTCAGCAGTGTTAGATCACCAGGGCAGAATGGCTTAAAACAAAATGCTTTGTTTGACCTGATAATGAAGTGCGTTCCTGCAGGATGTAACTGAGGCCAATAGCTTAGAAAACCAAAGGAAGTGGATGTTTAAGGAATGACTAACAGGTAGAGTTCAAGGTCTCTTAATCCTCAGCTGTAGCCAGACAAGAGTATCCTCTTTCAAGATTTAGTTGCACAATTATGTACGTTAGGAGGCATTTAATTCTTATGTATCAAACGTTGACGACTTCTCAAGATGGACGCAGGAGCAGATATGAGCCTTGTACTAGGGTTACTATTTCAAGCCTTCTACTATGTTTCTCTGTGTGGTAGAATTCCTGCCCCTTACTGTTTCTCCATCTCCAGTTTAGCAGATGGTGCAAGAAACTGGAAAATGACAAAACAATTCTCCCCTTCTTGCTCTTGCTCCCCGCATCTTTAACAAGATGAATCACTTCAATACAAAGCTTACGTTCCTTGCTAACAAACAGGGCGGCATCCCCCTGTGACCGAGAGGACTAGTGCAATCTGGTTTTATGCTGTAAGAAACCTGAGGGTACAATGAAAGGTAAACTTTTGCACTTCCACTTCTTTCCTCCCTCCTCCACCTGCTCTGGCTTCTGATCTGTCTGCCTTTAACCATAAGGAAAAAAAGGCTGGAGATGAGCCTTTTTCACTTCTGTAGTCTTTAGAGCTACAGAGAAGGAATTAAAGTAAGGAACTAGACTGTAATTCATACTCCTTAGTGCCTGCAGAACAAAAAAGATGGATCTTGAAGAGTCCTATTAATTATTTAATGTTAAATATTAATATGATCGCTCATGTAGCTCTGGGGTGTAAATTTCACTGTTCAGTAGGTCTCACCTGATCTCCGTTCTGCAGGACAAGCCCTTCTGAACTCTGTGGAAGGGAACTGCGTCCCTACACTAGGAACGGATAGACACTGCCTATGCTGTATGTGAAGTCTAAGTGAGCTTTGAAAGACTTGAACAAATGCTGACCTACTACTAGCAAAACTATTTTAAGTGTAATGCAAACCTTGAAATAAGAGTTCCTCTTAATACTTTTATGTAGACAAGTCCCTTGATACCTGGCCAACTGCAATTTTTTTAACAGATGAATGGATTAGTGAGCAAAACTTTCTGCTACAGTGTCACTCTGATATAAATTTCATATACTAAAGAGTGGGGTTCGGTGTCCATCAGTCTGTGACATACTAGCCTTTTTTTAAACTCTGATATGATAAGCTAAATGAGTCTTTAGATACTTAAGGTATGTTAGCAAGTGTTTTAGCTGGGAGTGGAGTGCTTTTTTTCAGTTGACTATTTTACCTGTGTGCCACTGTGTGGGTCAGTACATAGTATGCTTGGATCTGCCCGAATAAATGACTCCAGAACTGTGGTTGAAACATAGTCTCTGTTCATGCAGTAGCTGTATTGTTGTTATCAGATCTGCTTAACATGAAGAATTTTTTTTTTTTTAAGTATTTCAGGTGAAAGCCTTAATCAGGTGCCTGTCTCTTAAGGTAGGCTCACATGTGGTGTTGTATAGACTGAAAAATGTCTGTCCTTAAAATTACGGAGTTTAACAAACCATAATGAACAGAAGAATGCTCCTGTTGCCAAAGGGCAAGAGTCTGGATTAGATGGGCTTGACCTTGCTCCAGTGGCTCTGCCTAATCACTTCAGGTGGTTGCTTTAGCCACTTGCGCCGTCTAAGTGCAGTATTTCAGGAACTAGAAATCAGGAAGCGATGATCAGGAACTAGATATAAGCAGGAGGTGCCCTGTGTCCCATGCGTACTGTGTTTGCAAGTCTGGCTGAAATAACACCGCATATGCCAATGGTCTTGCACTGTTGTCCTGTCAACATTAAGACCTGCATCATGGATTTATAACTTAACCTAAGAAAGCAAGTGCTATTCTGGCTTGGTGTTTGCTCTGCCAGAGCAAGGTGGAGATGGTCCCTCTTCAGCTAAACTGAACTCCTTAGGGAATTTAATATTTTTGTCTGTTTTCTGAGCAGGTGTTTACTTGTATCACAACCACTCTCCTTCAGTGGTGCCCTGGCCCCGTCTGCTCAAGAACAACTCAACTTAGGCCCAGAAGGCTACTGAATCCCCCGTAATCTCTGCAGAGCAGAGTTTCCCTCCAGGTCAGGGTTGAGATGGTGCTAGTGGGACCAGAGTGGTCCCCTTCCATGCACATTAGTATTCTACTCTAGCACCGATAGGGTGCTCCAAAACCATTTACATCTTTATCACTGGTACAGCTCAGAACTAAGAAATGGGAGGTTTCTTTGTTTAAGAACAATATCATGTATGTCTTTTTGTAATTAATCAGTGTAGTTCTGTGTTCTTATGTAGCCAACACAGAACTTGTATTTAGATTTAGTTCTTACTGCACTTCCCATAGCCCTCATGTTGATACTTCTTTCTGCTTCCTTTGACACTTAGACAATAAAATTCCCTCTGTACTGCTCTCAGCTTGTGCAGAGAAAACAAGATGTCTGTACTGTGTTTCTTTCCAATCTAAACTTTCCCGTTGTCAGTCAGCTGAGAAGTCAAAGACACAGGCTTGAGTCACGGTATTAGACAGATTACGTATAGATGCCCTGTACTTGCAACACCATGGACATGGAAGAACTCTCATTCATTCTCCTTCAATCATCTGAACAGGTGAGTATGTCTGTACACACAGAGGCAGCTGCCAGAGAGTAAGAATTATGTATGTGGCTGTGTAGCAAAGGCTAAAACTCATCTTTTCCTCTTGAACTGCCATCAGTCAGGCTGGATGGAAAAAAAAAGAGTTAGTGGATGCAGCCACAGGAATTTCAGTCTTGAAACAATACTGTAAGGGTTAACACAAGCCTCTGCTTGCACTGCTCTACTCTTCAACATATGATCCAGTCTCCCCTCCTGGCCTGAAAAGTAATTCTGCTTAAGGTCTGTAGTTTAGTGGCCTTCCAGACTAATGACCTCACCAGGACTTCTCAAGACAAATGCTGGGTTAATAAAGGACAGTCAGCTGCAAGATTCAGTGCATTTCCCCAGCAAGGGGGATCCAACTTTATTCAGGCTATCATCTTTCAGGCATAACATACCCCTTCTCTCTAGGGAAATGAGTAATAGCTGGGACCAGGGCCAGGATGTAGGCAAGCCTACAGCGTGTAGAGGAAAGGAATAAACGTCCCCCAACCTGTTACTCCAAAGAGAATAGCATATGCAATAGTGCCTCTTAGCTAAGTCAATTATATGAACAACTTCTGCCCTGAGAGGAAGTAATTGCACAGCACCTAGTAGATGGTATGAAGACACAAAAGAAGAAAGTAGCCACTTCATAAGCCTACATGGCCTGTGCCATGTAGGAGCCCAGGAGCTAACAGACTTCAGCAGCAGTCGAAGGCTTCTTGCTCCCCAATTAAATACTTAAAGATTAATAATATTAACAAAAAACAGACTAAAATGCTGTGACTTCTATAAACCTCTACTTCAGATGCTTGCTTGAAAATACCCTCCACTCCATGTCTTACGGATTTTGCTAAAAATCAGGTAACTCCTAAACTGCCTATAGATGTATAGGTCAGGGTGATTGCTAGACAATGGAGTGAGAATGGCGAAACAGTGACTTGGCCACAGCTGAGATTAAAATAAGGCTTTCTGTTCCCTGTTCGATCAGGCTTTCCCCCTGCTACTGACAGTTCTCGCAGTTCTATGTTTTTAAGTAAGTCAGTTAGAGATTACGCTACTTGGACCTTAGTGAAAAACCTTTATTGTGGAAAGGATACATAATTCAGCAAAGCAGTAATTAAAAAAATAAATAAGGAAAAGAAACCCATTCAGCTACTATGCTGAGAAGCCCAAGGCTGCAAAACCTAAGGCTCTCACATGCCTAAAAGCATATAGAAATCCATTCATGAGAGTGTGAGACTGAGCCTTAAGAGCACCATTCATGCAGAGACCGCAGGATTATGGAAGGTAAAGGCATATGACACGCTGTGGATAGCAGGCCATTACAGACTTAAGTTAACTCAGCTGAGTTGGCTTTCCTGAATTATATTTTTATTTTGGCAAAGAGTGACTGCCATCCTATCTCCAGTCTCACTCTAGGGGAGGAAGGGAGGAGAGGAATAGCTTTAGAATAACTACTGCATTCATCTACCTCCAGTTCAGGAGCAGCTCCTGAAAGTGGCCAATAACTGAATAAACTTAAGACTTCTGTAGAAGGCTTTCCATCCAGAAAGAAAAGACTAAAAATTTAAATAACATTGCTAAGGCTTGAAGTCAAGTCTTTTTTGTGTACAAAAGGAAAGACTGGATGGAACAAATGCATCTTTTGTTGTAGCACATGCCAGTGTCTAGTCTAGTCCACCTCCCATTTGCCACCTCAGCACCTTGAAAGCTGCTGTGTTTGTCTAACCAAAGTTAGGAAAAATTGTTCAGCTCTACTATACAGCATTCCTATTCCCTTAGAGCACAAGAATGTGCAGTCTAGATCTGAAATAAAATAAATAAATTTTAAAATAAATAAAAGGAAAAAGAGCTTCAAGACTAGAATGACATTTTCAGTGGAAGTTGGAGGATAACTTGCTTTGACAGGAGAAGGCAAACTTGTACAGCTGACAAAATGAAGGAGCTTGAGGCATGTCAGCTGTTAAATCAGCCATCTTGGTTATCATTAGAGCAGGTGAGTTCTGTACAGAAACTCAGTATCATACTTTGAAACACTATACAGTACATTCAGTGGCAGCGATCATGCATCTTGCGCATTTCAGTGTGAGGGCGCTACGGAAAGCACCACAGGCCAGGCAGCTACAGTCTGGTAAGGAGCAGGTCATAGCCAGCAATTCAATTAACTTGCACAACAGGAAGCCTACTGAAAGGAGATGGTATCCCACTAAGGCTTGTGTGCTCCTCCTTTCCATGAGCCGCAAAAGGCTTCACCTGCATTTGGATGAACCATGGATATGTCTGCAAGTTCCTAACAGCACATCCAATAAACGTTCATTAGCGAGGTGGTGGCAATGGGAGGAGAAATTGCGCTGCAGCAACACTCTGCTTTGCAGACTGCCAACACCACTCTCAAGTATCGTTAGAAGCAGGACACATACCTTGATCTGCTCTTAAAAGAGATTCTCTTTGAGATGCTGAACTGTTCTTAGAGCCTCTAAGAGACTCCTCAGAGAAGAGGAACTAAGGTCAAGTATATTTCAGAGTTCTCCTGTGCTTCACAAAGCAGGTGGCATACAGGGCACTAATGATAAATCTTAAACTTTTTTGTTGTTGTTTTATATAACAAGAGTTATTCCCATCTAAGTGTTGGTTTCAGAGCTCCCACCCCTCCCACTTAACTCTTCAGGGGTGAGGGAAACCACTATCTTATGGCTTGATGCTATTTAAATATTGAGTTTATAACAAGACTTAGCCCTAAAGAATTCCATCCATAGCTTTTAACTGAAGAAATACAGCTGCAGAAAAAAAATAAACATCGGTAACTCAGAAAGATAACTGGATATGGCAGTCGTGGGAAAACAGCTGCTGGAGAGATACCTCGTAAGGAAAAGGCATGGGGAAAGATGACCTCAAGCAGCAGCCAAGTTTCATTTATTAAGAAAAGGAAAGAAACTAGAGCAATTATATTGTTTACCACTCTTCCCATCCCATGTAATTGGGAAAACTGATTATAAAGGGCATCCTCCTGAAGTGATAAACTTAAAACTCTGAGAAAGTGAAGGAAGCCCAACTTCTATCAAAATAGCATAACTAAATACAGCCTAGCAGCTGTGGTGCAATCTAAGCTGTCGTCTAGCAAAGATACTTTGTCAAGTATGTGTTTGCCTCTACAGCTGCATGCTCCTGCAGCTTAGGAGACTGATAACGGGGTATGTATACATACCGCCAGTGGTCTCTGGCATCCCTTCCCCTAAGTACCAGTCTCCCAGAGCTCCACATCACTACTAAGATGATGTAGATGATCCTACCTCTAGAATACCTTCCCTTTCTGAATATAGCAGATATTCCTGTTGTTCCACTTTCATATCCATTTACAAACCCCTCTGTAATTCATCAGAAAGCTGTGCTAATGACAGCTAGTCATGCATTTACGTCAGGAAACAGTGTTAAGGGCTACATCTGGAATCTTAGTTCTGCATCCCACCATGAGTTGCTCATTACCACAGCCTCTTATTATATCACTGTGTGCCATTCTTAAAGCATCACAGAACACATTATTTTCTCCATAAAACTATATATCAGTTGCTATTTTAGAGGTAGGGGCTCTTTCCACCCACCCCACCTCCAAACTTCTCCTGTAGTCCCCCACAGCCAGAGGTATTCACAGGTCTCCAGGTACATTTGATGTTAACTCCAAATTGCTCTAGAACACAGGTTTTTTTCTTTCCTGAAACAGGCCAACTCTGTAGGAGTCTATACCAGAGCTTCAGGGACAGTGGTCAAAACAACCACAGCGATCAACCCTTCAACTCCGCCTTTGTGTGTCTGTATGCAGTCACTAGCAATGGTCCTGCATTTCTGCAATAGTTTCACCTATGAATGCCCAAGGAAGCATGTGTGAGCCAGGGATTTGGGAGCTGCAGGCTCTCCTGGGAGCTTTCTAACCTTCAGAAAGAAGAATCAGAGGACTTGCAGGCATTGTCCTGGGGTTCCTCAGCACATAACTCCATATCCAGTGTTCAACAACTTAACCACTCCAAGTTCCTACCACACTATTTCATGTATCAAAAGAGAAAGCATTAGCTTGCCCTGTGGAACATTAGATTTTCCAACAAAATATAGCTGGAACCTTAAACCTCCCTGAGAGATGCCTTCATGCAAGTTACCCAAAAGAAAAGTCAAGTCTTTGGTTTAAATAAAATGGAAGAAGCACTTGTGATGTTGAAGCACAGCTCCTATGCCTCAGTTACATCACAGGATTGGTAAAGTACTTCAGCCAGTGCAGGGGCAACCAGTTCATCTGATGGTGTACTGTGCACACCTTATGGGACTCCACAGGTGGGACAGGAGGGCTGCTTTCACACAAACACACCCCCCCCTCCATCGACTGACCATCAGACCTAGCCAGCAATTACAATACACAGTCAAAGTTCTAAGTGCCAATGCTATGTGTCACAGAGGTTTTTGCTTTGCTTTTGGCTGGTTGTTTTTAAACCTTTAGTGTCTTCCAAGTTTCCTATTACAATGTTACCAGCTGGTGGGAGTTATGTGCAACCAGGCTGCTTTCTGGCAACCTCCTTTCAAGCCTGGCAGAAAATAAAGCTCTCAGTTCACCGATTTTCTTTTCCTCCCCTTCCTTCACAAACACAACCAATTACAAAATCAGAATAAGAATACTTGCAGAAATTAGTGCAACTGTCAGATAAAAAGAGCCATAAAAATACACAGCTCTGCATCCCTGCCAATGTACAAAAAGCAGTGCCATGCCAGAACCATTACCTGTGAAACTAAGGGCAAACAAAGCTGCAAACTTAATTCACCCCCAGACAGCTGTTCAGTTATACAGACTCTTACATGTTATCCCAACTGGGGTAGCAAAAGCCATCCACACGTCACCAGGCAAATACCACACCGTCTAGCAAGAAGGGAATATGCAGTCCTTACACAATCATATGGGCACAGAACACAATCCCCACAGACACCCCTTGTTTCTGCACGGTTTACAGAAGCGAGCTGTAGAAGATCAGCAGTACTTGCTTTCTTTAGGAGGAGGGGAAGGGTTCCTGAATGGAAGCTATTTTGCAAGACAAGTCCGATGTCAAATAAACCACCTCTGGGATTTGGGATGTGCTGGGAGACAACAGCTAGGCCCACTTCTTCCCTCTCTTCAACCCTCATTACTACTATCTTGTGTACCTAATTTGTCCTCTCCTCTTTCACATCCCAGCCAGCAAAGCCTTGTTGAGCAAGTCCTCGGAGGGTTCAGCTGGCAGGAGCACAAGATGCTGCAGTTACATTATGGTTTTTTCTTAGATTAGAAAAATTTTATTTTTCAATAAAGAAAGTAACATTTAAAATATGAAAGTCCCCCAATATAACCCAGGAAGAGAGATCCATATTTCAAGTCTCCTTGTACCTTCCCACAAAAACCTGAGGCAGGACCAGATTTCCCTGCCTCATTTGTGAAGCTATCATTTGATTGATAATGTTTCTGACAATATTGCTCTCATCTCTCACGGAAAAACTGAGCACAAAATGTCAGGCTGAACTGGGGAATCTGCCCTAGGAACACGTACAGTTCTATTGGTTTGGTACCAGCCAAGCCACTGCTGACAAAGGTACACTGACAGGACACCAAAGGTACACCGGGATCCAAGCGACTGACAATCTGGCTCCAAGTTACACAGCCTTCCCCTCCCTCCCAATGCCTGTCACAAGACAGGACTCAGTCCTACAGGTTCTACCTACCTAAACATGGGTGGCTCCAGAAGAAGGGATGAACTTCAGTCTGGTGCAAGAGGATGCTACAGGTTGGCTACCTGACCCCTGGCAGGCTGAAAGGAATAGGGAAGGCACGGAGAAAGAGTAGGGCAAGTGACAAGTATCAGCTCTTCCACCTGATGGCTCTGCTGCCTCTCACATGCCTTCCACTTTCATCTCTCTTTTGGGACCTCCCAGAGCTATAGCCTCCTGGGGTTGCCACTCTTTACAGGACAATTTTTTCCACCTGATATTCACTGGGAGGATCATACATATTTTTTCTACAAGTGCCAAACTAGGTACCTTTCTGAGACTGCTAGAAAGGAAGGGAGCCTTCCCCAAGGTCTCTAGGCTTTCGCTGCAGTTCTAGAGCTTCTGTGGGTGGCTCTGTAGAACCCCTGACTTCATTCCTGGCAATCCCATTCCCTGGTCCCTTTGTCACAGCAGGCAGCTTCTTGTAGAAACTGTTCAACTACACAAACCCTTCTGCCAGCAAGGCAGCCCTTACACATTATTAACTAAAAGCCATTTCCAAGCAGTTAGCAGAGCCAACACTCTCAAAGGCAACACAACAACTAGTCCTGGAAGGACCATACTTCATAAACTATCACTGAGAAATTAAAAGAACCATTGTTTTGGTGTGAAAGAATATTGGTGTATACATCCCCTGCTCCTTGGTAGCAATTAACTAAGCAGAAGTAGGCAGCATTGCCCCTCTCGTTCCCAGCTCGCTGAAGATCTCACACGGACAAATAAACATGGGAGTTATGTTGGTTCCTGCAGCACTAAAACATCTGCTAAACAAAGCAGTGGAACAAGGATCCCTTTAAGGGATGGTAATGCCTGAAGACAACTGGAAGCCCACTGGGAACACAGCTCAGATTTGCAGAGACCCACAAAATACCAATGCAAAAAGCGCTCCAACTCTCCCATCCCTGCTTTTTGTGAGGGTGTGAGGGGAGAAAAGGACTTTTCAGGCATGACAAGGAAAAGAGTTTTCTTGCAAGCAGGTTGTGCAATCCAGAGCCTCAACTGCTGTATTCAGAACAGCTTTTCTTTAGGGAAAGGGAATGAACACTAACCCTCTCTGAGGCTGGAGATCTCCATGCCAAAGCTAGCCAGCAGGCAGAGATGATCAGATGAACAAAAAGGATTTGGTAAGCCATTTGCCAGCAACAGGACATCTTCAGAGAGAAGGGAAAGGCGGCCAAGCAGCTTCAGGGCTCCATCCCGGTACAGCCTGCGACCTAACAAAAAAAATGGAAAGAAACATCAGCAAAAGACTGGTGCTGCAGACTGACTCTATACACTCACAGAGGGATGCTTGGCAATGCTTTCCTATTCTTTCCCTGATGAACGAAGACAGCCTGCACAAACACTGCATGCACCTTTGAGCCTAGATGTGAAAGCAGTGAGCAGCCTATAATACTGCTGTTCAGTGGTTTCGTATACTTGCAGGCACAGGAGTATACTAAATTCACCAGGCAGTTGCTTACATGGGAAGTTCCCTTTATGGCACTAGGTCCCAGCAATAGCTTCAGATTCTCCCCTGAGGCGGTATTCATCTCTTCATTCCTAACCTCCTCCCAAAAGTTGATTCTGACATGACCCAAACCAGCTCAGAGACAGTTCCTGGATGCATTTACATGCAGTCTTTCATCAACATAGCTCCTGTTTCAAGTAGCAGAGAGGTGGTGCCGTTGTAAGGTAACCAGAGTCACCACCTTCTAAGGCCAGCGTGTGGTCTCAGTCAGACCAGAAGTCCAAGCGTTGAACACAGGACCCAGCACTGCCTGTTATCAGAAGCACAAGTAAGATAGAAAAGAACAGAATCCATTCTGTTCTAGCTTCCTCAAAAGTCTACATGAACCTAAGCTAAGCAGCTTCAGTTTTTCCACCGCAAAGATAAAGTGTCTTCTCATGATACCTGAGCAAATGTTGCTTCCACTTTGTGCATCATTTCAGTCAAAGTGACACCTGTAGATCCACCCTAGCTTAACAAAATGCACTGCCCAACACGGAGCTGCATTCTGGCATGCCTCAGAGTCCTCTCACAGCATCACAGGGATAAGTCCCGCACTGCCACACTCACCCCCCCTGTTCCCATTCTCCACAGGCTCTGCCGAGTAGAAGATATAATCAACGGTGGCTCCAAGCCCCATGGGCATGGTTGTGACCTCCGGGCGTCCCCTCTGTGGCAGGAAGTGGCTGTAGACAGAGGTCAGGTTGAGGCCATGCTGGATAACACCTGAAGACCTGCACAAGAACAGCCACCGTTTACCAAGGAAGGAAAGAGAATGATGCAGTGTTCAGTACTGCAGTCACAGCTGAAGTTGGATGTTCCCTTGCTGATGCAACTGTCCAAACTATTTCTACTTTGTGAACACATAAAAGACAGTCTTTCAGAATTATTCACTCCACTTACACCAATGACAAAGCGGACTATGAACTTCCTTTGTCTCCAATACCCAGTCCTGTCTATGCCCTTCATTCTCAACCTCACCAACACAATGCTGACAGAACAGCGCCCAGCTGCTGGGACAACCCTGGGTGGAGCTGGCTTTTCCATATAGCCCTCCTTACTCTCTTCCACCCTCACATTTATTTCAGCCTTTACTTCAGCCAGATTTTCAGTGCTCAGGAAAACAAGACCGGGCTTGAGGAGTGAGGCCATTGAAGGCGCACCAAATTACCTTGGGATGAATGGCTGGGGATCAGAGTCTTTCACCATGGCAGCAGGCTTGGGCCAGTGTGCAGGGCGGTCTGCAAAGGAGCAAAGAGATTCCAGCCAGACCTACACAGATCCTGGAACAGGCTGCTCATCCCAAGTCTGAGAAGCTTCTCCTGAGACCAAACGAATCTTTTTGCCCAAGAAGAGCAGACAGCTTCCAGTCACAGGCACCTTAAAGAAAAATATTCAAAGGAAACCCCAGCTCTAAGACTTACAGGAACATCCTGAGAGCAGATCAGTGCAAACTGAGAAGTCATATTCTGTCCTGCTAAGGACATGTCCTTAAAGCATTTAATATTATCAAAGCTCAGGGTACTTCAACCTTCGCTCTCAAAGAAAGCTCATTTGCCTTAGCCTACAGCTTACTCAAAGGGTGTCTAGAAAGGCAGAACAGAAATGGAGAGAGCAGAACCAGCCATGCCACAAGGCCCAGAGGTGAGGCAGTATCTACTGGGTACCAGCATCCAGAGACATCTATGTTGTGGCCATTGTGACATTGCAGTCTTCAGGTTTGTTCTCGCCCACCAAAAATCTTGAAGCAGAAAAAAAGAAATATATATATATATTTCACTTTATAAGAAACAGCCTCCAAAAGAGGCTGAATCTCAGTGCATCTCAAGGAACACGGTCAGTGTGTATGAGGGTGGTAAGATTGTACTCCTCTGAGCTCTCATGGAATCCATCAGTAATCCCACAGCCACAGAAGGCACCCTTCTGCCTTCCTCTTTTCTCACCAGGCATTACCTCCACCTCACGTTTTCATCAAAATCAAGCTAGGAGAGTCATGAGCTGAAAAATCTCCCATTAATACCTGGTTTAGCATCCGTCACACCTTCCAAGAGGACCAGCTGTGGTGGTCGTTCACAAGCAACATCGCAAAACTGAAACTGGAGCAGGAAGTCCCGGCTGTACTTACGTCTGCCTGCAGAGAAAAATAAAAGTTAAAAGAAGAAAATAACTGCAGCAAAGTCACATCTACAGGGAACATGTGTGTACTCTTTAGACCGTTAGACCTCTTAGACATCTTTAGTTTGATAGAAGAGTTTGTGCCCAAGCACTCTGATACCATAAGAATGGTTAAGAATCACTTAATAACCTAAACGTAAAACGGAACAGATACGTAAATGTAGAAGAACAGAGAACAGTTATTGCTATCCCATTAGCTAATGCAACAGTTGTGGTCAGCACCTTGATGAAACAAATTAAGAATGTCCCCTCTGAGACACAAGTTCAAGGGACTTTTAAGCAGATCAGTTAGTGTGCAACTCAAAGAAATGTCTGCCAAAAAAGAAAAAACAATTCTGGAGATCAGGTTGAATACAAGTTCTACATTCAAGATTCTAACAAAAGCTATTTAGTGTGGGCTCCTTCTTTTTTGTAATCCTCTCTAAGGACAGTAGAGAACAGTCATGATTGTAACTGGGCTCTTAGGAATGATTTCCTAATAGTGGTGTGCAAATACTGCCCAAAACCGCTCCCACAAACACCTGCAGCTGAAAGCTGTAGCTGCTGAACGTGGTTTACAACTGCACAAAAGCGTAAGTCTGGGAATGAGAGACATACGGCAATGGTTACTGGTAGGGGAACATTCAGCTCCTGACTAGAGAAAGAAAATGGCAGAAATTGGGCTACAGCAATAGACCCCAGAAAAATTAAATTTCATTCATATACCAAGGAAATGGAGAGAAGAGGAGAATCTTTGCTAAGTGCCTCATGCAACACATGCCCAAGCTACTCAGAGAGACAGCAAGGCCCACAAACTGTCCAACCTCAGCAAACTCATGTTCTCGGTGTACACTGGAGCTCACCTAGTTTCTTTGGCTGGTACAGGGTGACATATTGGCAGTTGTCCGTTACACCCAGTGAGCTCGGCCACAGTGGGGCCAGCAGTTTCCGTGAATAGAACTGTTGGGAAAAGTCTTCCTGACCAGACACCTGCAAGGAGGCCAGAAACAGGAGAGGAAACATCAGCAACACAGAGCAGAACTCTTGCAAGCTATAGACAATGTACATATATACACTTGCCAAGAGCAAGACAGGAGAATGCCCTCATAGAAAGGCATGAGCTGAGGTATTCAGAATATGGTGCAGATATAATAAACCTTCAGCTGTGGAGGATGGATACAATTAGCTATTACAATTACTGTATTACAATTACAGTAAAAGTAACCTGACAAGATACTTTGCAGGCATCTATTAATGAACTGATGATTTAGCTTGAAAGCCAATGATATATTTGATCATGGATACACAGTAACAGGTAACCACAAGAGACTCTATTATAGGTGTCCATTTCAAACTGTTTTCAGATCAAACACCCACATAAAATTTCAGTAAGTTGTGGTGGAGTTGTACTCCCCTACACTTCAGTCACCAGGACCTGAAATTAAGTGGTCTATTATCACTGGTCCGCCTCAAGCAAATCCAAAAGAGCGGTGGTGGAAACAACACACACACATTTGTCCGCTTCTTTCCCCAGCAGTGCTGGAGGCATTGGGGAAGACTGCTGAATAACTGAATTCAATATTCGAACTATTTCCTCACAAGAGAAAGAATGCAGCCATGCATTTCTTTACCAGCATGCAACAAAGAGCTACCCAATCCCACTTCTGGCTGTCACCTACCTTCCATGCTGGCATTCCATGGTAGGAAAGCTCACCATTCCGGATGAATTTGTAGAGTGGAGAATCAGGTACAGAGTTCAGGTCGCCACACAAGATGACAGGATAGTAGCTGCCTTCAGTAGTTTTTGCAATCTTGTCGATCTCTGCTAGGAGCAAGGCCATCTGGGCCAGTTTGATATCTCCTCGTCGGGGATTGAACAGCACATGAGTGTTGGCCACACACAAAGGACTGACTGCCTTCAGATCTAGGCCCTCCGGGAGCAGAGGCTGTAGCAGCAGCACCAAGCCCACGTTATCCCGATTGAGGACGTCCAGGCCAGGCCGGAAGTATTCTATGGGGCTGAGGCTGATCAGCTGGAACCTGCTGTGCTTATAGCACACTGCACAGCCATCTGTCTTCGTCCCAGTTCTCCGTTTATAGAAGCATGCAAAGCCTGAAAAGAAACCATCGCCTATTAAAAGGTTTATCCAGTCACTACCTCAGGCTCCCCCCATCAGCTGGGGAGTTCAGCAAGTCTGTGTAGCATAAGAGGTTCCTACTACATGTGGGTACAGCATTATACCCAATTCTGTTCCAATAATCACAGTTTATCACTTATCACTGAGGGTATTTTCTCTCTCCTTGTCCTTCTAGGACCCTCTCGGTTTTGTTATTCTGATCTGTCAACTCTGAGAAAGATCAATTACAAAAGAAAGGGTAAAGGTCTAGGCAGACAGTTCAGAATTAGGGCCAGCAGCCACCTGACAAAAAGGAAAAGCTCTCTCAAGAGTGAGTGCTTGAAGACGTTAAGCAGGAAGCACTGCTTGGCCAGTCCCGTGAGCTGGAGGTACAGACACACAAAAGCAGGACATACCCATCTCCTTGAACGTCGGTTCCAGCTGCTCCCGGTAATGGTTCTCTTGAACCTCCTGGAGACACAGAACCTGGAAGGAAGGCAGAGACCTCACTCGCTCCACCAGTATTTGCTAGTTACCTTGTTTTGGGGAAGGAAGAAAGCGGAAAAGTGCACTCACATACCAACCCTGCAACCAGAAAGGTCATCACTGCAACTCTGTCCTGTACTTTCCAGACAGAGAGCAGTAATTTTCTGGGTCACATTAGCTTATCATTCAGTTTTCCAGTGACGAGGCAGAAGATCTTTCATCACACAAAGAGGACTCAAGGAACAGAGAAAGTCATGAAGTCCTCTTCTATGCAGGCTTCCCCTCCTGCGCTGCCTTATAAACCTGGTCCTTCCCTCCCCAAACACACATTATCTCTTCTTCCTCTACTTCTGCTGTTTAAAGAAGTTAAGCACTGCTATCAAAGTATGACTAGTTTCTACAATAACACAATCAAAGCAAGACAGAAACCAAAAAAACATATGCACAAGGCCTCAAACACTCCCAGAGGAATCAGTGTTCAGTTACCAAGCAGGCAGTATCTTCCTAGGACTTCCTCCCCATCTTTTTTTTTTTTTTAATGCTCTTAGATCAAACAAGGAATTCAAATTCTAGTGACACTGATGTGGGAAGGGCTCAGTCATACTCACATCAGGATCCCAGTGCTGGATCTCCTGCAAAAGGTTTGGAAGGCGGTAGTTCCAATTCAGGATGTCTGGATGACAGTGTAGATAGAGGTCAAGGCCCTGCTCCACCAGGTCTTGGGCAAGGATGTTGTAAGACATGACTCGAAATTCAAAGAGAGGAGTGTTTTTCGAGACCTGCTCTAGCACACAGGGCTGGACAGAAAGATCCTCCCAGTCTCTCCATAAAATCTCTATATGCAAGAGACAAAACGCCAAGTTACAGCCATGCTGGGTACCCTGCTGATACTTTTGTTCCCCTGGGACCCAGAAAATAGCCATTCTCATTCTCTAAGCTAGGGTGTTCTAGCCTCTGAGCAAACCCTCACCCACTCTGTTTTTCTGGTGCTCTTTTTGGATGCCTTTGGATAGTTGTCAGT
The DNA here is from genome assembly GCF_965183815.1 of Platalea leucorodia. Taxonomy (NCBI): domain Eukaryota; kingdom Metazoa; phylum Chordata; class Aves; order Pelecaniformes; family Threskiornithidae; genus Platalea; species Platalea leucorodia. The sequence continues at coordinate 25,793,888 of NC_138829.1, read as the reverse complement.
GGGGATGGCATAACAGAAGACCAGAGTCAAGCATACTGAAACAGTCGACGAGCTTTTGGGTGCTTTTTATATTATAAAGCCAGCACTTGGGAACTGTTCCTGGGAAATGAACATATATTGATGTTCAGACCAGACAGTCTAGTAGCACAGAGACTACTAGCTGTGACCAGCCCTCTCTCAGCAAAAGCTCACTTTATACTTTTCACTAGCAGATCCTGCCAATTCTGCATGGACAGATACAATCAATGTCTTACTGACAGCAAGCCCAGAAACAATAACCTGACCACATTCCCTACACATGCAAAGCCCAAACCGAACATTAGATTCAGAGCTGTTACTACTGACCATGGTAGGGTACCTCTGTCGGGAGAGGACAAAATTGTACCGTATCCTGAACGGGCCAGGCTGGGGGCTCTGTTGGCACTGTCTCTGCATCACGCGCTAAACTCCAGGCCAGCACAGCTGGGTCTTCGTTCTGCACTTCTATATCGATAGCGGCACAGCCAGCTATCTGGCGATCTGTCTGTGGCACCAGAGCTGCCCAAGGGGCACTGCCGGCTACAGCCACTGTTTCCTCTGCTGGTGATTTTGCCAGTTCAATCACTGCATGATCTTGTGGTTCTGAAGAAGCCAAGGCGTGTAGCTCCGTGAGCTGCTGACCAGCACACTGCGTGACTTCTGGAGCCGAATTCAGGTCACTGAGGCTAGTCATCAATAGCTCTGAACCTTCTAACCAGTCACTAGTGAGTGTAACTGATACTTTCCCCGCTGCTGGAACACTCTCACTGGCTGGCAAATTCCCTGCTCCTTCCTCCAGCCACTGCTGGAGAAGGGCTTCTTGCTCTTCTGGGACCGACCTTCCCCTGGTTGCAGCAAAGACGCCTTCTATCTGGGTGGACGTGCTCTTCGCCAGAAGCACATTCTTTCGACAGGTAAAGAAAGCATCTGCCATTTAAAAACAAACAAAACCAACATAAGACAGATGGAAATCCTTTCTTACTTACTCTTTTCTTTTTCCTATGCATTTGCGGTAACTGTGCAATACGACCATTCAGTATAGCAACCCAAACAAACCTGAAGAAAAACAGTTACAGTCTGAATAACTTACTCTGCCTCTTCCTGAATACTATTCCACAGTCCAATTTTAGTTATGTTAGCCAAAGTCACTGAAACAGCACAGGACGGCAATGGCTTTACCAACTCTAGGGAACACAATTCTAACTTATGCAGCGCCACAGCCAGTCAGCCAAGCTAAAAAGCCTCGTGGAAACTATCAGCTCTCAGCAACACATGTAAAGGCACAGTCTGTAGAAGTTAGATGATGGGGTGCACGGGCTGAGAAGCCAAGCTCTTGTAGATGACCCCCTGGAGCAAGTTTCTTTCCAGGGATTGAGTAAGAAAGTAGTGCTCAGCTAAGAAGATGAAACGTATCACAAGAATGTGTTGTAGAAGAAAAAACTGTTCTGTTATTAAGAGATGAAAAATAAAGACACAGAGGGATCAACATGTGCAGTTAAAAGCTTTACTAGAGAGAATATATGCACAGAAATAGTCCTGGTAAGAATTACAGATCACCTGTTGACTGACATCTGTGGTAAAAAATGAAAAAAACCCTGCTGTTAATGTAACACTTGAGTATACTAATATTGGTGGTGTAAAGTAGAAAAAGACAGGTACTCTTTTCACTTGTATCTATATAAGAAATGACAGCATTTACATTTTGCTATGAGTTCTGCACAGGCACTAGTCCCTACCGTTGACTAGCAATTTCTGTTGTCTGCAAATCACTTTTTTCTGTACTGTATTCCTGTGACAGTCAGTCAGCCAAAACAGTAATGTACAAGAGTCAGCAACATCCGTGTATGCTTTTGCTGTATCTTTCGCATCAAAGCGTTCTGTACGTGTCAGGAATGGAGCTTTAAGAATGGAACTCCTCTCTGTAGTTTTGTAATTAAGTTCATGAACATCAGAAACACCAAAGCACCAAGGTAATGTTTCCGCACACCACTAGGCAAGCACAGCTGTTACAAGAGCCTGTTACTACAGGATAGGAGCTGAATTTGAGAGGAGTCAGCTAGCTGCTCACTATGGCCACAGCATGCCAGCGGCTGCTACAGGCCTGGGGACAAGTTTAGGCAGGAGGGTGGCTTTACATCAGCGCAGTCACCAGGGACTGTGAAATAGCAAGAGGATCTAGGAATCTAAGTGAAATATTGATGCAGGCAAAGCACGAGTCCATCCATGAGTCACCGGCAGGTCCTCAGGGAGTCACAGACCTCAGAGCAGCCCATCTCCAAAGACCTTCCCAAACCTGCAGCGCAGGTCCGGGGCAGGAGGCCCGGGCCTCCACGCAGACGGCAGTCTGCCACTGCAGCACAACAGGCGGCAGCTGTTTCCTCCAAGCACCCAGCCCCGGCCCTGCCCCGGCGGTGAGCAGCCCCGGCCCGGCACAAGTGCCCACGCCACCTCGGGCAGCAGCCCCAGGCCCCCACCTGCCCGCCTCTCCTGCCGCCCAGGGCGAGGGACTCGGGGAGCGACGGGGCAGCCGGGACGACCCCGGCTCCCAGCCGCCGAGGCCCCTCCGGCCGCCCCCCGCTCACGGCGGGGCGGGGGGAGGCGAGGGGCACCCGCACCCCGCCCCTCCGGGCCCCCGCCGCCGGCCGCCCCCGCCGCCGCCCGCCCGGGGCCGGGTTACCTCGTAGGGCCCGGAGGAGCCGCGCCGCCGGCAGCAGCACGTAGCAGAGCACGGTGCCGATCATACCGCCCGGCGCGGCCCGGCCTCCACCGCCCCCGGCCCGTCCCGGCCCGGCCCCTAGCGAGGCGACGCGACGCGCCGGCCCCGCCTCAGCAACGGCCTTACGGCGCGGCCTCGGACGGAGGCACGGCGCCGCGCAGGCACTCACCGCGCCGGGCCGCCGCGCCGCAGGGCCTGGAGGCCGGCTGGGGCCTGGCCCTCCTCCTGCGCCGCTCCGGGGCCGCCCGCCCCCGGGAGCCGCGGCCGGCGGGTGGGACGGCCCCAGCGGGGCGGCCCCGGGCGGGGTGGGGCCGCGCCCGCCCCGCCGTAGGGCAGGAGCGCTGCCGGGGCCCCAGGCCCTGCGGCGGGGCCCGGCAGCACTGCTGTGCCCGGGGGGTCAGGAGTTGTGACCCTAAGCAGGGTGACGGCAGCTTTCTGGCCCTGTGTTTTCAAACAAAAGTTTTCACACCCCACACCCCCCCCGTTCTCCAGAAATCCAAACAGAAAGGAAAATCTCCAGAAATTTTTTTCCTCTGGAAGGTCACCGAGCAAATAAATTCCCATTTGCTCCAGATGAGTTAATAACTGCAAACACAGTTGATGATAGTCAAGGTTCTGCAGAGCACAACCTCTCTGTGGACAAACGCCACTGGGGATGGCTGAAATAGCGGTGCGGGAGCGTGCTCTCCTTGGTGTGCTGCACACAGGTCGTCACAGCTCTGCGAAATCGCTCCCTCGCGCCTGGCTGTGAGCACGCTATGGCCTTTGCAAGTTGAGACCCGTCACCTGTTAAAACCAGCCAGTTTCATGTGAAAAGAGAAGTCCTGGTTGAAGTCCACGTTTTTAATGTTTTGCTTCGTTCCACCTTTGTGTACAACAGAGGCAACTGAGCACCGCTACGGCTTTTTACACCAAATACACACTCCTAATGTGTGATCTCAGTAGCCTTCTTCCAGACTCGCTTTAAGATGGGCATTTGCAATGAAGGCAAGACTCGTGTCATCCCTGCCTTCTGCACTGATGGGTGCTGCCAAACTGCTCCCTTGATGGTGAGCAGCTGCTGCCTCATGGGTTATACTTAGACAAAACACTTTTTGAGGGACAACGTGCCTCTTTTACCCTATTTGTGGATGGTGATTAGCACAATGGGTGTCCACAGCTAGGATCTGAGCTGATGTTACAATGTACATAAATAATAATCCCACCAGTCTCATTTTCAAATCTCCAGTTATAAAACACCACGGACCATAGACGCAGTGACTTGTCTCAAATCCCACAGACGTCTCTGGCAAAGCACAGAACTGGACTGTGGTCTCCCATCTCCTGCTGCAGTAAGCAAACCTCTGGAACCATGAATGGTTTCTTGTCAGAAAACGGAGGGTGTTCTCCAGGGGAAGGATCTGCAACATTAAGGGCTGATGACTGGGGCATTTGAAACAAGGCTGTTCTTTAAAAGGAAAGATCTAAGAAAGTATCTCCAGACCCAACCCACATCAGGATAATCAGGCTGAAATTGGAGAAGAAGGTTAGCCGGTGCCACAAACAAGCAAGTATCCGGACAGCCACAGTTGTTTTGCCTACACTAGAAAAAATATTTACAAACTTTGGCAATAAAATCAAAGCTGACAATGGTCGCCTGCCTCAGGGTCAAACCTTCCACTGGCTTTTGCGGCATTTTGTTCTATATCCAAATATAACCCTACCATGGCCTCTAATGACTGGACTACTTGAAAGGTTTATGTAGAACCTAGGGGAATAAAACCGCTAAAAATACCCTATCCTTGGGGAAATAAACTTTTTCTTCCTCTCCTAGCCCATATTACACTGTGTAGGCTACATAAACTTCAAAATCTGTACAAGAGATTATGTTCACTCAGCATTGCCCATAACTGAAAGATTTCTAAGTGTATGTATGAGTTCTGCTCAACATTTATCAGGAAGCCTCTTCTGTTACAGTTTTGGTTTTAGCCCCTTAGGAAAGGTTACAGAGTCCTTGGTATAAATGATGCAAAATAATAAGTACTGAACCAATTTTGGCACCAACAGTAGCTGGTGGGTTGAATGAGTACTTGATTCGAGGCCCCATTAAGTGCTGACATGTTTACAAGCCACACTTTATTACCAAACGGACGGGGAATTTGGCAGTGGAGAAGTCTGAATCTGTTCAAGACCAGTGAGGCGAATACACTCCTTTAATCCTCGTCTCCTTTAAGACTATAACTGCTGCAGCCTGGCTTTCTCATGAAATTGTACAAACTGGAATACGAGCTCAAAGGAGAGGAGAACCCTTACCAGCAGCCTGGCACGACTCTCTGATACATCTAGGGGGGTCTCACAGCCAAAACCTCATCTCTTCTTTGGGAGTCAATGGGATCCCAGGGCGACGGGGCTTCCAGCACTGAATGTCGCCCCTCGGAGTCGGAAGGTACAGGTGAGGTCACAGAAGGGTGGCGGTGGCAGGACAGGGGAATGGGGCGGCCGCAGGCTCCGCAGAGCTTTCTTGTGACACCCAGCCAGCCCCTGCAGTGGGATTCTCCTGTTCACAAGCAGTATAAACCAAGAACACAGATCTTACAAGTGGCACCATTTCTCCTGAAGATTTTTTAATTGTAGCTGAGCGGCTGTGCTTTTTGTGTGGAGGTGTGAGGAACTTAGAGGGTCTAGGAGGTGGCTGTGAACTCCTCATTTACAGAAGAGAAAAAGCAAATGAACCCGCCGCTCACTAGTGATGACGTGGAGAATGAGTCCGAGAAGGACGCAGGTGCGGTGTTTAGTTACTAGCAAACTCACTTCAGAAATAGTCAGAAATGGCCAAAGGAAAATCTCCAGCACTCAAGAGGGACTGAAGTTGCTGCAGGCTGTTCACCAGGTGGGAAGGCTTCCTCTCCCCAGGCCAGGCACCAATGAGGAGAAACGGGGTGCCAGTGCCCTGAGACGGGAGATGCCATCCAGGAGCAGCTCGGAAAAAGTACAGTGCATCAGAAGAGGGCTTGCCAGTACCAGCCTCCAGGCAACTCCACCCAGCTGCCCCTAATTCCCACAGGAGATGTGGGAGCTCAGCACCTTGTGCGACCAGATCCTGTTTGAGCCCTCCGTTGCCCAGAAGGACAGGCAGGGCATGAGGGGCAGAATAGTTTTCTGAACCTGCTGCTGTCAGGCTGTGCTTGTACGCAGCAGAGCCAGGCTCCGGGTCTGCTTGCAGCGTTTTGGCCTGATTTCCTAGCTTAGCATAACGGTTCCTCTCAAAGTTCAAAGCTTCTTTGGCCTGTCACTTAGTCATTACAAATTATTTTCTTATTTTCCTTCATAAAGCCATTACTGTAAGGCAGTGAGATATGTGGGACAACTTCTCTGTTTGGTTCTTGTTTTTCTGTATTTAAATAGAGTGTAATGCAATTTATGAAGTGTTACATAATAATTTTCCCTAATGGATGTTCTAATAGATGAGATCCTTTACCAGAATATTTTCCATTGTTTCAAAATGACATTTGTCTAAATATCCTTTCTTATTTTTCTGTAAAGGTAGCTCTGGGGTTTTTTTTGATCCAGCAATAATAATTTATTGCCTATTTGGAATTAGTCCCTTTTAGATAGCTTTTCTGCAAACAAGGTTTCTGTTCTTGGCTATGAACTCTTGAAACTTTGACTCCGTAAGTGGGACCTGACGTAATTAATTACCAGTTATCAAGCCCAAATGGTTATATTAAAATTAGTATTTCTCATGGGTTTTTGACAGTATTAACTTCAAAAATATTATCACTAGGAAATACCTGGTCAGTTAATAGTTGTTTGCCATTTTCCCTTACATATTGGATTAAATAATTGTGGGTAAAATGCTGGCCGAATTTGACTGACAGTAGCAGTGAAGAGAATTGTTAATCTTACCCTGTCCTGGAGGCAACATGTTGTCAAGATGTCTAGTTGGTTTGCTTTTTTCTTGGTCTAAATTATTTACATTAGGAGGGAGAAAAAAAATTTATATTTTATTTATTTTTTCCACAAATATCTAACATATTTGTTTATAATTTCTCTAGAAGTCTTTTGATATCCACAGTGGCATGACTTAAAATAGGAGATAAAGATCCGATACCCTTGTCCAAGGCAAAGCACACACATTTTTTTCCAAACCACAATAAATGTAATTTCTCAATTTTTCAATAAATGATAACATTTAGGATATTAATTCCTAAATACTTGCTTAGACTTTGCTTACATACAAAATCATGTGTCTCGTACCTGTTTCCTCATAGGTTCCTTCATCGCTTAACACTCCCAAGTTAGTATAATTGCACAGTTTGACACATCACTGAAATAACTGATTCCTTACAGACTGCAAAAAAGTGCTTATATTTGAGCATTTGCATTAGCATCATTTTGTCTGCATACTGCAAAATGCTATGTTCCATTTCATGAGTTGCCCAGTTGAGCTGTTATTCTGATGCATTTCTTATGCCAGACATTGAGAATGAAAGAAGTGAAGACAACCTTGGTAGCTTTCTTTCACAGCTCAAATTCCTCAGTATATATCAATTAGATTTTATCCTGGCAGAGAAGGAGAACAATCTATTAAAATCTTCATCTGACTTTTATGTCCATCACTGTTAGTAGTGATTCTAAGAAAGAACACTTCATTAGTTTAGCGGCATGAACTAGGACCTTGTTGCATTGTGAGGCAAAAGATGATAAACATTTTCGCTACTCCACAGAGTTACTGAAGTATAAATTGATAGTGTGATGTATCAAATAGTTGTACAACACAAATGAGGGGACAGCATGAAGCAATGTACCCAGAGAACAGGCATAACATAGCACGAGAGAAGGGATTTGCAGCTATCTGGATGCATCCCTCGTAAGTCGCACATCAAACCACGGAGTGGTTCGTGACTGGTACAAGCCGTGCGTGAGGCAGGCTGACCAGAAAACTGTGTCTGCAGCCCCAACACCTGGGGAAAGGAAAGGGTAATAAAGGAGTCTCCAGACCCATCACTTTCCACTGCATTGCTTTTAACACCAATAAACATGATACAGTGTTTTTCACATTTCTGCTTGAATAACAGTATTATTTTCTGTACCAGTACCAACTTCTACAGCTCCACAGGGGTGCAGGGAACACTTCTGGATCTACCTCAGAAGGCTCAGTCCACACACTGTAGGATAGCTGGTGTACTGGGCACATGACAGCCACGTTATCAGGAGATAATGCAGTCTGGATGGGTTTTGTATAGTGTAGACAGTCTGTTCCCCAGAGTGGGAAGTTTATTTTTATCAGGATGTCCAGCATTGTAGGGCCATTAAGCAAAGAGGATCAGTGGGTACTATCATAATGTCCCAAATCTTTGGTTCTACTTGTGAACTCTTTACATGGGATTTAGACCTATTTTTACCCTTTCTTTTGTCTTTCTCACGCTAAAGTAATGCAAGTAAACCCATCATTTGAACAAATAAAGTCTGGCAGAAGGAAGTGGTCTTAATGAAGGAGCTGCAGCTGCAGGGCTGGTTGAAATGTGGTGACGTGGGTGCCAGCTGGCCAGTCTTTCCCTCACACAAGTCTGCATGAACAGCCAAACCGCAAGCTCCACGTCACACATCGATGCTAAGTGACATTCAAGAAGGGTACAAAATTACAGGTCAATAGCCTGGAAGTCTAAAGGGAAATAAGGAGTAAGAGAAGAAGGTAGTAAAAGCAGTGACTGGGAATGAAAAGAAAGATTAAGAGTTGGAAAAAAGTATGTATTTTGTTATTAGCCAGGAATTATTTTGGCAAAATTATTCTTCATTATTTTTGTATGCATTTATTCCTATTAAAAAAAAAATTTCCAAATTCTTCTTCTCTCTAACTATAAAATAAATTCTGAATTGTAGGCAAGAGAAGCTGTATCACTTCCAGTGGGTCTAGCTACACTCAGTCCCAACATACAATAGCATCCAAACACTTTCTCTTCTGCCACGCTTGAAGAGTACTACAAAGCATTCCCAGGCTGATAACAGAGTCAGCCAGCTGTGTCCTGCCCGTGCCTGGCAAAGGGCGAGTCAGTTCAGGACAGCTAGGAGGAACTGGCATGGGTTTGGCTTGTAGGTTTGTGGGAAACGGGGATGGAGAGGGGAAATTTGCTGTTGACTGGTGGGCTCAGAAATTGAGGAAGGGGACAGAGGCAGCTCGTGAGGAATGAAGACCTAATGCAGGAGAACTGTGAGTCCCCTGCACATGGGCTGCATGCTGAATTTGGGGAAGACTCTTTCCAAAAGCTGCCAAGCCATGGCCAGTCTGCAGACCCGCAGCCCCAGAGTGAGTCCATCTCCACACCAGGGCTGCATGCGTACAATGCACGGGGAGCGGTGGGCATGAAGCAGGGCTGGGGAAGGAGTGCATCCACAGCATGTTGAAGAGGGGTGCAGGCTTCAGTGAGAGTGACGGGAGGTCTGTCACATCCAGGGAGTCACATCTGTGCTTGGCTTGCATTGACAAAATGAATCTGTTTGGTTTTATGGCAGACCAGAATGAAGAGACATCCAATACCAGTGAGTCTCCGGAGTCTGTGTCGCTGGCTGATGCCTCAGCAGAGAAGGCCACACAAGGCTCTGACACTGACCTAGAGGTTGAAGGTGAATGTTTTCTGACCATCTGCCCTCACTAGCCTTTCCTCTTACAGATCTGTACCTACCAACTGGTATGTATCCGAAAGGGAGACCAAGTACACAACCCTGCCAGGGTCCTGACAACCACACCTAATCTGGCAGCTGATAAAGGCAAGGGGGATGAAATTCCCTCTAAGAGCTCTCCCTTTGACATCAAGCATCTTCCTTCAACTGTTCTCTATACACCATGACTATTCCTTTGTTCCTTCCTCTCTCCTCTGGTCCTTAATAACCAACATTAGCAGACCAGCCCATTGCCTGGGCAGCAGGAGCAGCTAGCTAAAGCCGGGAATGGAACTGAGGCTCTGTTTGCGTGCTCCTGATGAGACCTGGCATAGCAATTGCAGTCTGTGTGCCATAGGTTTGCCACAAGTGTCCTAGACTTTTCTGGTGGCTCTCCTCTTATCTCCTGCCTAGTGAAGTCAGTCCTCTCGCTAAACAAGTCTTGCACTCATTTCTGTAACAGTAGGATTTGTCCATAATTTAGGATAAGAACTTTTTAACTTGTTATAAATGAAAGGAAAATAAAAAACCATAAGAATGCAAGAAAAAAAGACTTTTTTGTTAGAGGCCTCAGATTGAACTGGAAAATGGCTTTGACGAGAGGGGAATTTGTCTTGAGGTCAGACTATTGAATGCATATAACAACATGGAGAAATATGAGCTCTAAGTATGGGGTTTGATGAAGGAATTCCAAATGACAGGTTTTTGTGGAAATACAGCCGCCAGCTGCACTGATATGTCTCACTGCAGCTGTGTCAACAACACCCAATGGCCAAGATGAGAATGCTGGGATTCTTTCTGCTGGTTGTAAGCCAAAATGTTCTGAGCTGCCCTAGCTCTGCTGGCAATATCAGCTGCGTGCTTCAATTAAGATTTTAAAGGAAAAAATAAAAGATGAAAATGTTTTTGCCTGATGTCAAGAATTCTCAATTATACCAAGAAAGGTTTAGTCACATTGCAGACTGGTGAGAAGCTACAGCAAGTCACTGGATGCCAAATGGAGAAGCAAGGAGGATACATTAACTCTTGGAGGTCTGGGATAAAGGAATGGGGAGAACCAGGGAATGATAACCCTTTAAAAGTAAAATCCTAGTGTTGTTACATAGTGTTACTTAATTTTATTAAGTTACTTAACTTATTTAAAAGAGGAGGGAGAACACTGAATGCACCACTCATCAATATACTTTTTCTCTGTAGATCCTGAGAAGGCCTTTGTGGGCATTACAGGCACAGAGCTGTACTTGGAAGCATGCAGGCTGATGGAGGTGGTGCCTGTCTCACACTTTATTCAGAACTTGGCCAAGCCTTATATAAACCTGAACCACCATGGTCTAGGACCCAAAGGTGTCAAAGCCATTGCTATTGCTCTGGTGGTGAGTAGCCAGTAAGAGTGGGGCCACTGTTCTCAAGAACAATAGGCATTTTAGGCTTCTCTCAGTCCTGGAAGCCATCACTGAGTACACAGTGTGGGAGAAAAAGTCATGTATCTTCCCCATAGGAGCTCTGAGCATCCCTAATGTTTCTAATCCCCTGCACGGGAAAGTCTTGTGTGGCAACTGCTGGACTTTGCTAGAGGTACCCCCAAAAGCAAACTGGTGCTCTTCCATGGGACACAAGTCCCCAGTGCTCCTAACCCCTACAGGGCCAGAGGTAGGGCTGGAGGGATTGGTGTCCCCCAGTCTGGCTCCTGCATAGGGATGTGCCTACACTCACCAATGGACAGGCCCAGGATGCCTGACTTGGAGCTTGAATCTGAACCTGGGTCTCCAGGCTGGCAGAAAGCAATGGGAAGTCCTACCCACTCAAAACCTCTCCAGAAAAGCATCTCTTTTGTATGCCAACTCTCGCTGCCATGGCTCTGACACGGCTCTGCCATGTCCCGTGATCACTGTCCTGCTCAGGACCTGCAATGGTTTGAGGTTTGGAGGAAATGTCCAGTGTCTGTTGAACTGAGGAAATTATCCCCTTCATTAACTTTTCAGCAGTTTTTTGTGTGTCTTTGTTTACCTTTGTGTCTTCCCAGTCCAATGCAACTGTCACCCATCTAGAGTTGGAAGACAACTGCATTCTGGCAGAAGGAGCCATATGCATAGTAGAGATGCTACGAGAGAATTCCTCCCTTCAAGAACTGGTACCCAATCTGATGTAGTTTGTAGCCATAATTATTGCTCACCAAGTTCAATCTTCTGAAAGAAACTCAATTCATTCTGTTGTGATTTTAACCAAATAACCGTTGTTCCCATGCAAAAATATTCACATTCTGAAAGTCATTATATTTTATGATGCTCTACTTTTAAAAAGTACAAGCTTCTGAAAAGCAGAAGTGCGCATGTGATGGCAGTCTGGTGAGCCTGGAACTGTTCTCTTCATTAGCAGATGTGACAATAATTGCCATAACTAAGTATTTCTAGTTCATGCTTAGCCAATGGAAAAAATGTTTTGGTCAGGAACTTGCATTCTCCAATATGACATGGGGAAACTTTTCTAAACAGATTAAGGGAATAATGCAAAACTTTCAGGTATGAACTGGTAGGAATGTTCCTTCGATCTGAAACTGGGGTATACATAATGCATTTTGATAGGCTATGGAATCTGTGTTACACTGGAAGAAAACATTCTTGGCCAAATGCCTCTTGGTTCACTGAAGACAAAGACCCATGTGAAACCGATGGCTGTAGGGCTTTATTCCTGCTAGGAAGAATACAGGGTTAAACACACCTATAACTCACATGTTAATTACTGTCTGGCTGACATTTCTCATATTGCTTGTCTTGCATTATTCCCTTGATATCTTGGGCATTAAGAAGACAATAAAGCTAATTCATTCTTTGGACTCATCCTTCTTATCCTCCCTTCTTTCCCTCCAGAACATCTCCAATAACCACCTTGACACAGCAGGAGCTGAAGCCATTGCCAGTTTGCTTTTGGATAACATGTCCTACCTCCATGCTCTTCAGCTCTCAGGTGGGCTGTATGCACCCAAACAGTGATGGCAGCGGAAGTGAAATAACACCCGTTTCATCCCAGTCTCTCATCCTGAGAACATTAGTCAGACTATGGGCAAAATCAATCTCTCAGCTATGTCTCTGATGGGAACCCAGCGTAACAGTGGAAACCTAGATTTATAGTGATGTGATTAAATATTCAGCCTGCTCAACCTTCAGCACCTCTGAAAACCAGTCCCTTACAAGAAACTTAGATAATTGCTGGAGTGTCTCCCACATCTTGGGGTAATTCTACTCTATGGAGCAAAGTGGAACAGTGACTAACTTCTTACAGCCTGATATGGGCCGTGATTAACTGGAGGATCCACCTAAAAGCACAGCTTTCTGCAGATCCCAACACAGCACCAAGGGAGAGATCAGTGCACTGTTAACATACTTTTCCTCCCCAGGAAACAACTTTGGAGATGAGGCTGCAGCATACTTTGCTGAGGCGTTAATGGTGAGTTACCTGAAATCCAAGGTCATTTACAGCCCCGGCTGTGTAACAGACTCTCCTCATCTCGAAGCTGCTACTCACTTGGCATGATTTCACTTGGCAATGCCCTTATGATTTCCTGGCATAATTCCGCTGAGTGCCTCTTGCTTACTTCAGAAATGAGAGAGTCTGGGAGGACACAGAGCAGGATGGACTGCATTAACATTTTCTCAGGACAGCCGTGTGAGTCTGACTGAGAAACAAACCTTCAGCACTGTGTAACAGAACAACAGAACAACAGAATGACATCTGGGTGACAAAAAATTTTCAAGAAGCATAAGTAACCCAACTTCATATCATTTTGCAATTCTCCAGTAAAAAGAAGATGCTTGACTTCTCTGGTTAGTTCCTGTCTCAGAGCCTCTGCATCATTTGGCACCACCAGAAGCTGCCCTGAAGCAACGCCCTGACCTGATATCAGAAAGTGCTCTTGGTCAGGGTGCAATGGTGGGAGTGAAACAGGGGCAGGAACAGAATTGCAGGATGTGTTGCAGGCCAGACATGAGATGTGTGAGGGGAGTTTGCACAACACAAAGTCCCATTGCTTTTGCTGTTTTGGGCAGATAATCACTGTGATGTTATATGCCTGACAAAGCTTTGTTTTGGGACACGCAGTGCCGCAATCTCCGTGCTGATGATCTTCCATGCACTGGAGATTTCAGTGTGTCTGATGATACCCATCTGTTTCATCCTCATGCGGGGGCCTTGGCACGGCAGCTGGTTGCAGCTGGCTGGGAGATCTCATTGTCTCTGCACATTTGTCTCTCTGCAGGGCAATTACCAAGTGAAGGAGCTGGATCTCAGCCACAATGAGTTCTATGAGAAGGGAGGACAGCTCCTGGGACAGATGCTCGGTAACTTAATTTATTACTCCCGCAAAGCCAGGAGTACAGGCACTGGGGCACTTGATGGCGTCAGCACAGCGAACATGTATTTCCTTCTCCAACAAAAACGCCCCATGAGCTGGTGGGTAGTACAAAAGATGGGGTGCCCAGATCTAGAGCTTTCTGCCTGGTCCGCAGGCTCACCCTCATCACCACAGGTGACTGTAGCAACTACGACTAATGTATCAGAACACAAATGCAGGATGAGAAACCACAGTAACAGAGCAGTCTGTGTCAGAGAGAAGAGATCTGAAAGAGAAGTCCCTCAGGGAGTATAAAGCAGAAAATTGCATTTTACTAAAATCTAATAGGATCAGAACTGTTGTTTGTTTTAAGCTTTTGATTACAAAGTTCAGGAGTGATTTCAGTTTTTCTTAAGTAGCCCAAACCCTAATGGTTTGAGCCATTGCACAGCAAGCAGCAAGGGAAACAGATTAGGAAGAAATAAAATTAAGCTGCCTAATTTATCTGTTCAGACAAAGCGAGATCCAGAGTGTGCCACTAGCCCTGGAGAGGGAAAGCAAACAAAACAGTTACAGTCCTTCAGTAATGTCAGGTGCTGTTAGTGCACTGGGAAGGACTTGCATGAATATCTGATGGCTCTTCTTCCCTCAGTGTTCAACATGGCTGCTACCATAACGGCCACAAACCTGTGCTGTGAGCACCCAGTGTTCCTTGAGCATTTTGGTAACACAATGCCTTCAGTTTAATTAACGCTTTCCTTCTCCTGGTTCAGTATTTCCACTGATATGAACCTCTTTCTAATTACAGTCCATGTCTTTAAAAGATGGATCAATTAAAACTGCAGTGAGGGACAAGGCACTGTGCCCCTGCCTTGGAGAAGCCCACAGCAACGTGGAGATCAGTACTAAAACTTGTGACCTTCCTAGACAAGAAAAACGCCTTTCCAAACTTAAAGGTCTTACACTTCTTCTCTCCTTCCAGCTCACTTGAGGCAGGAGGAGCAGAAATTACTGGAGAATCTGTTACTTTTCTGTTTTGTTTCTTAAAGGAATATTTTTAAGTCAGCTAAGCTCACCATCTGCCTCCATCCAACCTCCCATCCATGGAAAATCTGGAGAAGAAATTCTCCCTGAGAATGAGAAGCAAGTGTTGGCAGCAAGTCCTACCCCTCCCAGTGTCGCAGTAGACACAAATGAATTCACACATACCCTGCTCTAAGTAGAACTTACACCGTGAGGTGTGCTACGCATGTGAATTGGCACTGGCACATATGCAGCTGGGCACAGCCACCATATGAAGCTGAATTCCTCTCTTCTGCTAATCAAACATATGCAGAGTGAGTCTTGATATTTTAGATGTGGCAAGGAGAATCCAGCCATTTTTCACAGTGAGAAACACAGACAGTGTCTATTAATATAAGAAATCCTCCCTCTCTCTACATTCCTCCTTCACAACTTATTCTTTGATTAAGCCAGAAAAAACTGTGTTCCCTTTCTGCTTGTGATCAACAGCCTATTCTCTGTTCTTTGGGTGCCGTGGACAGCAAAAACTCTGTAGGTACTCAGTAGGTTCCTCCTACTGCAATCACTGAAGGCTGTTGCTGAACCCCCAGCAAACTTTCTCGTAGTCCCTAAGTGTGGGTCAGCAGCTGTGTCCAGACCACTCTTCATGAGCTAACATCTCAGTTTCTCTCTCCTAGCCAGCAACACAACACTGGAGATTCTGGACCTGAGCTGGAACCACCTGAGGAGGAAGGGGACAGTAGCACTGGGCACAGGTCTCAGGGTAGGAATGCCCCTGTTTTGTGACACCCTTCCCAGTGATAATTACCAGGAGCTGGCTGAAACACTGATTGGGAACTCAAATCGCTGAGTTCTGAGCAGGATTCAGTAGCTCTAGCAAGGCTCATCCTACTGACAGTGGCAGTCAGCGCTGGAAGAAAGACTAAAGCAGTGAGTAGGCCTGGTGACTTATGTGGATGGAGAGACCCTGGTGCCATTGCAGAGATGTTGGATTCATTGGGGCTGCCTGGGTGTGACTTGAGGGATGCTCCTGTCTCAGCCAGACAAGAAGGGGTAGATTAGTACAGAAGACAGGCATGCAGTACCTAAGATCCCTCTTCTCTCCCTGGAGGGCAATGGTGCACTGAAAGTACTCAACCTTTCTTGGAATGGCATTGGCAACGAGGGAGCACTGGCCTTAGGAGAAGCTCTCAAAGTCAATAATGTGCTGGTTCACCTGGACATCAGCAACAACCAGATCAACAACGAGGGAGCCAAGAAGCTCTGCAGGGGCCTTGAAGTCAATGGAAAACTCAAAATCCTGAAGGTAAAATAAAGCCCAGGCATGGCTGGAGAAATAAACAGAGGGAATAGAAAGATCTGAGTCAGGAGGGACAGAAGACAGAGGTGAGCTGTCTGAGCTAGAACTGGAGGAAACGAGTATTGCTCTGGGTTGAAGGTGAGCAGACCAGAAGGAAATTCTATCATCACATGAATTTGTTCCAGGGCAACTAAATTGCACTGTTGCCGCAAAAAATCCCCCAGGGATTGGCTTGACATAACCCCACACCCCTTATCACCCCAAAGTGGTTGATTTCTGTCATGTCTAGTCTCAGTCAAGTGAGAACCTAGGCATTCAACAAGTTCACATGTATACATAAAATGTAGTTGTGAAGGTACGTATGTATACGTAAGATGTACCTAAGGCAAAGGTTCACACTGACATTTGCAGGTAGGCAAGAGTGTGCCTTTCTCAGTGTGTTAAGGATTTGCTAAAAATTTATTCAAACACAGGATAAACTGTCACTGCCACGTCAGGGCAATGCCACAGCACTACCTGAAGGAGAGGAGTATTACCAAGTCCTGGAAAAAGAAAGCCAAAACTGCCTTCTAGTAAGCTAGGGATCAATAATGTTGGAAAGGGCAAAACTGAATGACCGGCTAAGCTGGCTTCAGAGGTTAGGGTTGAGAGCTAACATGTCTTCTCAATCCAAGATCATTCTCTAGGAATTCAGCTGAGAAAAGTCAGCTTGCTTACGAGCTGCATTCTCAGCTAGATCTAACATAACCATCCTGAGAGCCTGCAAATGGCAGTATGGTGGTTGTGGGGCATCTTTAAAGCTGTTCATGTAGGCCTTTGGACACACCTATTCTTGTAAATCACTGCAACCACACCAGTCTTTGGGACTGCTGTTTTAGATTATGTAAATAAATGTTGTCTGTTTGCCTTGCACTTAACCCGGCTTAAGGTCACTAACTCACACCAAGGCACTCCTCTCTCTATGTAGCTGCACAGACTATGTTAGGAGCTGATAACACAAAGGACTTAAAGGAGGGTGCGTCTTATGCTGGCCAATGTTAACCAAGAAAGTTTTCTTTCAAATAGTGGGAGTGGGGACTGCACATGAAGTCCAAGGTGGGGTAGAGGTGACGTTCACACACTAAGAAATGCACATGGCAATGCCAACCCCATAATGCCAGATAGCTAGACCTTGTAGGCTAGAGGCAGCCGATCAGCTTGAGCTCTGATCTGCTCTGCTGCCCGGAGGAGCCAAGGGTATGGGAAATGCCCCGAGGCGCATACCCCTATCCAGAGGGACCCTACTAGCAAGCACACATTCAAATGCAGCCCATTGCCTCAGCTTCTCTCCATCACGAGTGAACATGATCCACATCACATACTCCTGCGTGACACATGTAAGGGACCTGATACGTGGAATTTCATACAAGGAGACAGAGAGAAGCTGAGAAGGCAACTCCGCTGGGAAGTTGCATTGTGGAGTTTTGTAGGACAGAGATGAGAGATGGTGAGATAACAGACAAACCCATCGAAACGGACCACAGTTATTCTAGAGCTCTGCTGAAGAATGGGAAGAAAGGGTCATCCTTGAGGTTACAGCATGCCTTCTGCCAGGCATTAAATCCTCATTCTCACCATGTCTGGATCTATGTCTCTTCTTCCACAGATGGCCAATAATCCCCTGACCATGGAAGGTGCCACTGCGCTAGTCATATCTGTCAGAAAGAATGCCAAATCCATGATGGAGGAGATCAACATCTCAGTAAGAGCTTATATGCTGGAAAGCCTCCAGGACCATACACTATACATTTTTAGGAACTGGGTGGATTGCAGAGCTGCCCCCTTCCAAAACTGTTTTGAGACTTGCTGTTTGTTTCATTTATGCACAGCCATTAATAAAAAGATGCTACTCTGTGACAGCCCTTCTAGCAGCCATGTGGAAATTAGAGGGCTTTGGTCTAACTCTGGAGAGAGGTGCTTGTAGTATCACCACATTTTGCTCCCTTCCATTTTGCAATAGCAGAACAAGAACAAGGAGTGAATTCCTACTGGAGGATGAATTCTCTTCATCCCCTGAGCTGTCTCCCTCCAGGGTAGCCTAAGATGCTAGATACTGTGAAGTGCTTTGATACCCTGTCAGTATATATGAGTAGAAGATGGATGCTTCAAGGCATTGAAAGCAAAGCAATTTTATTTAAAAGAAAAACCAAAACCCATTAAAAGGCTGATGTGGAAGGAAAAAAAAGTCACAGAGGCCAAATCTTAGTATGCTACTCTGTAGCAAGTCAGGAGCTCTAGACATATGGTTGTAACCTCATGTGCTGCTTCTAAAATGGGTTGGAGCAGGGGTTGCATTGCAGACCAATGCTGGGAAGAGACCTGGGCAGGCATCAGTCCGCTCCTGGCCCTCCCATCCATGCATTAATGCTTCATGGGAGCACTTACAGAAGGTGTCAGGGGCCTCAGGGCCCTCCATCCACCTTTGGGAGCACCCTGATTAAAGGAGAGAGCATTTTCACAAAGATTAGGTTTGGGACTTGGAACATAAATAATATGTTCACACTTGAAATGAGCTAAAAAAAGTTCATGGGCAGTTTTGGAGACTCACGTAATGGGTTGTATCTAAGTTACCTCTGCACGTGTTTCTTTGTCCTGTGGTTACTGTATTAAAGAAAGAAACTAAAACAAAGCAGAATAAATAATATTCATCTATGGCCTTTCCTGAGAGTATTGAGGGCTTTCAATAGAGATCATCTGAAGAACAGGCGTTCCTCTAGGGCAGACAATTTTTCCTGCATAAATTAAGATCAAAGAGAATTATTTGCCAAGTCTGCAAGGAGTCAGGCCTCATTCTGCAAAGGAAAACTAAAATGGGTTGTGTGGGGATAAAGGACTTCATTACACTATACGTAGTTCTGCTAGTTTTATTACTAATAACCTAAACAATTCATACACTTGGAAAGAGTGATGTATTTTAGCTAAATTCTGAGAAATTAAAGAAATTATTGAAGTGCATTTACTTAAAAGGAGGCACTTGAGAAGTTTTGAGGCAAGGAGTTAATTAAGAATCTTCAGTCCAGCCTAAATCTCACTATGCATTTCTGCCTTTTAGGGTTAACAGATGCTCTCTTCACCTCACCCTTCAAACAGTCTAAATTACCTGGCATTTCACAAGATAAATGGTGAATGGCATAACTTTACAATGACATTTCAGTATCCCAATCAAATGCTTGTGGGCAAACATCTAATCTGTCTGACAGACTTCATTCCACCTGTGATGTAGGGAGTCTTGCATTTCAATTCAGAGTAATTGCAAATATACAGCTCCAAAGATCTTATGCTGTCTTAAACCTTTAAGAAATTAGTAAAGGTTTTAATCTTTTATAGGAAACTTAAGGGAAAACATAAACAAAACCTTCTTCTGCCCCTTTTCCCAGTGACAAATGTTTATCTTGACTTTTAAAGAATGAATAATTAGTATGTCTGCAAGAGGAATTTTTAATAAGGATCATATCTAGAAACCTTTCCATGGGTTTGACAGCACCAGCAAAGGTGAAATAATAGAAAGGCACATTTTTAACAACAGTTTATTGCTTCTGACAACATTTCTAAGCATGACTGTTCCCCACATTCTTTTCATAATCTACTCTTTATAGGGTTTCAACTTGCAGATACTATCAAACATTTAATAGAAGTCATGAATCAAAATAGCCAGCACATACTCATCTTCACAGTCACAGTACAAAAGAAAATACCATCGCTTGTCAGCTGTCCATGTGTTGTTTTTCTGGACTGTGAACTGACTGTGTCAAAGATGCAGAAATGCACAAGCTGGCTCCCTCCAGGTGCCGCCCAACCCAGCGCGGTTTGTTAGGCCAGACACGGTGCTTTGGCTATGCTGCTCCTGAGGCCGCGCTGGTGGTTCACTGGCTTTCTCATGGGGTCAAGCCCAGGCTGGCAAGCCCTGGAGAGAGCTGGCAGCCAGCAGAGCCAGCTCGAGCTCTCCGGTGCTGTGTTCCCAGAACTAGGACACTCTGCTAGTGTGCATAGTGCAGGGATGTCTGAGTGGTTACTTCAGAGAGTCACTCTGCATCCATAAAATCATTGGTGCTGAATGAAAGCTAGTAAACCCAGCCAGACCCAGACTCGTTCAAGACTGTCTTTGAGTAGTAACAGTCAAGAGCTCACTGCATAGTAGATCATAAGCTTCTAGATGGATCTTAAGAATGGTAGATCATAAGCTTCCAAAAACGAAGCTGTGAGAATACATTGGGAGACCTTGTAAATATACTTTGGGAAAAAAATATGGTGCTTGATGCCTTGGAAACCTCTTGCAATGACAGAAAACAGAAGCTTTCATTAATTTCCTGAACTGCCTTGAAATTTCCAACAATTAAATATATAGCTAACATAATACATTAACAATTCCTCTGCCATCATGGGTATGAACAAAATCATAATCAAGGTTTCAAAAGATCCGTCAAGGCAAAGCCCAATTTGTCATAACTTAAATTTAGAAGAATAAATTGCAGTGACATCAATATTTGCATCGATGGTTTACTTTCTAGTATCACAAAACCCTAAATCAGGACACTGTGGTGCTGCCCATTCTATAAGTACTAAACCAGAAAACTCACAGTGTGAGCTCTGAAACGCTGAGCTGTCACTACCCTGTTTGAAATCCCTAGGAAAAACCAAACATCAGGTCTTGTATTGCTGACTGGAGCTTCCTATTAGGGTTACACAATGAATCAGAGCTTTACTAAAAGTTCTTTTCATCTGGAGACAGCTGGACAGATAGACGCATCTTTCTTGTCTGGGCCACAGAGCTACACTGCTGGAGATACTAATCCTTTTAGGCCTTGGATGACTTTTTTTATTATTATTATTTTTGCAGAACTCTAAGGCACATTTTGGCCATTAACTGTTCAACTTGCAGTCTGCATCTTAACGGAATGGAGAGGAGACCCATGTAGACCTATCTCAGGGATGAACACGCATCACTTGAATAAGCTAACATAAGAGGTCTTCAGTGTAGACATTTACCTGATGAATATCTAGGTTGCATTAAGTTAATTTCTACATAAATTAGTAGATCGTTTTCTGTCTCAGGCATAGGAAAAGAGAAAGAAGAAGAACATTTGTTTAGTGTCAGGCCTCCGTGGGATTCCTGAAAGTGAAGAGTAGAGATGGGAGAAGGCACGACCCTTAGGAGAGAATGGTTAATGATGACTTTAGATGGATTTGTTAACAAACAAGTCTTTGTTGTTCTTCGGGTGTCCATGCTGACTGCACTCTCCTTCCTCCTATGTACCAGAATGTGTTGGTGAATGAAACTTTCATCAAGTTGCTGGATTTGGTGTGTCAAATGCGTCCTGAACTAGATGTCATCTATGGTGAGGTTGAAGGCTGCATCGCCAAGATCCCCAAGCAGCATCCAAATCCCATGAAAGTGATCCAGGTGAGCTACTGAATTTGGGTCCGTAGCTCCCCTGTACACAGTACACATGCTCCAAGCACTTGGAGGGATGGAGATTAGATTTCCAAGTGGGAAATTCAGCCAAGTTCCTTCAGAAAAGTATATTCACAAAGACTGTCACAATGTTCACATATCTCAGTCCACGCAGACTGACTAAGCAAATCCTTTGATCTTCAGGAGAAGCTAATGCCTTGGGATCTGAGCGCACTGGGGAAAAAAAGAATCTTAATAGATATTTGCTTGCTGTGTAAAACAAACTGATTTCAGGTCAGATCCAAATGAGTGTCCATCCTCATCACAAGCCCACAGCAACAGCTGGCTTTCATAGAACCCTTCACTGACAGTTGTGCTTTAGCATCAAAATTAATGTGCTTCATAAAAGTAGGATATGGTATTACAAGCAAGTACTGTCCTAAATAGAAATGACTTAGCTTTGCAAGGTCTGTAATTTCTATGGAGAGCAGCAGATGGTGCTGTCCTCCTTGCTGGAAGGCAATGCAAGCACTTTGAGCATTGCTGAGTTAACTAACACTTTTGCGCTACCAACTGTGTTTCTTAGCTGCTGTGCAGATTTTTAGCTAATTGGGTGAGACTTTGCTGTAGATATGGATTCAGATGAACTTAAGCAAAATCTCGTGCTGTTAGCTCCCATCAAACAGTGCTGCTGTGCTTCAGAGCTAGTGACACTCACACTAGCATGCTTTGCAGTTTTTAACAGCAGTTATGGTACTCAGATGTGTCCTCATTCAGACGGGAATTCAGAGAAAAGCAACTAAAGTGATCAGAGGTCTGGGGGAGAGTACTGCCTCTGGATTAGACAGCCTAGCCAAGCAGTGGCTGCTGGGATGAGGACCAAATAACCATATGCAATTACCAGAAGAAACAGGTTTACTACTGAGTCTAGTTTCAAGGTAGGGAGAGAAAGAGGTCTAACTGAGAAGAATGGGATTAACCTGAACAAAAGGATGTTGTTCTGACAATAGGGTGGCTGCACAAGGAGTTAGGGATTCATATATCTCAGTGATAGGCTAAGTAAAGGCAGGGTGACAGATGGAAGAATAAGGGGAAAGCTGGAGGCAGGTATTAGTGCCTGTTGCATGGTTATGCCCATGTTTTATCTCTGCTTCTCTTAGAACTACTTGAAAGAGCACAACCTACAACTCTGGGACTTTTTTAGGGATATTGACAAGGATGGAAATATGAAGATCCCTGTGGCAACCTTCCGGAGAGCCATGATGCAGGTGCGCCTCTGAAAGCACAGCCAGGATGCTCTTCTGGCAGGGTACTGCTCTGGGGAAACCCCTCTGCTGCAGCACAGCCACCAGCCAGCCTTGCTGGTGACATTCTTCAGACTAAACGGCTAAATTCACGCATTGCGAAAGTTGAGCCCTAAACAAAAGTTGAGACCCAACAGAAATGCTAGGACATCCAATAAATACTGCAGATGGCATCAGTGATAATGGATCAACTTTAGAGTATCACAGGATTCTTGTAAAATCACAGAGGTCAGCTGTTTGGATAGGATATACAGGATCCTGAGAGATGATTATGTGTTACAGCTATGGGAAAGTGAAAAAGAGGGGTTTAAACCCTTGCCTCTACGCACTGAGTAGACAGTTCTCTTCCTGCCAAACCCACCACGGTGCTTGAGATCAGTAGCAATGGTCAGCCAGCCATGATGCTATTTTCAAAAAAATGCAAAAAATTGTTATTTTAATCCTAAAAGAGTGAAACTGCCTCCCCAGCACCACCCTGTGGATTTTTTCCATTCCTTCTTCCATGCACCAGGCCATCTGCTCACCTGTTAGAAGGTGATGGGTCCCAGTATGATATGGAGGATTTTTCTGCTTGAAAATGTCCAGGTTTGCTAACATTTATCTTATCCTCTTAGCAATCAAGCATCCCACTGGATCGAGTCCAAATTGGGGAACTAGTGCGCAAGTTAGACCGGAATCGGACAGGGGTTGTGGACTATAGGTGAGTGAGTGACTCCACTTACTGCCCTGGCTTGTCTTTCTTTTTTTAATTTCGCTCAACACCAAATGAACATATCCTTATTCACTTTAGAAGGTGAAGGGACATATGTTTTTGGCCAGTCCATTACTTACATAAGTAAAAGATAGATGAAATAACACCTTGCATGCTTAGAAGCCCTGTTGAGTCAAACCAGAAGTCAATCTTACTTTTCTGTTTGATAAACTTGCTGTGAGAGTGCAAGGATCTCAGAGCTGAATGGCATTTTCATTCATGCTTGTAAGCCTGTGTGAGAAGCATCAGCTGAGCACTGTTCTCTCCCTGAAGCCAGGGTAAGATTTGCAAAGACACCGTATCTGTGCCTTCAGACCTTTTCCTCCACCCTCAGGGACTCTAGTTTTTTTCCTTCTCTCTGATCCTTCTTCATAGGAGACATAGTTTTCCCTGGAAACCCACCTTCAAACCACAGAACTTTTCATTCTCTTGTAAGTGCGTCTTCCTTAGTGCCTGTAGCAATCATGTCCAAGTTCTGAGAGCCTGAGCAGTCAGCAGCAAACTCCTTGGAGGCTGTCAGTCGCTGCAGGCTAAACCACTTGTCATTGGACCCAAAATTCCCCCTAGATTTCCCATCAGTTCTGACATGTGACTCATCAGCTGAAAGCCCTATTAATCATGCCCAAATATTCCCATCCCTCAGCACATATTGATGGGTTTAAATATATGCTGTAGTCTAGTTTTAAGGCTAGAAGCAATGGGTCAATTTTGCAAATCTCTTCACCTCTTAGCTTCCTAATGTTTTCAAAGAGAAGCAAATTACTTTGTTAGATCTGGTCTTTATTCCTTCGCATACATTGGTCCTGTACTAAAAGCACCCATGCTCAGACACTAGACAAGCCTTAGCCTGGTTAATCTTGAATCAGAGGTTACATGGGGTTCCCAAGGCAAAAATTACAGAACTGTGGTTAAGTAGCAAGCAAATTAGGAATGATTAAAACCCAATGGTCAGCAAAGACTTCATTTGGTGCCATTAATGATGCTGAGTTGATATGTAGGGAAAAATAAATACTAATATCTACTCTTTATCTGGCTGCTTAATGTATTTTAGCACTGTAGCATGTGTAGTAGTGGTAATATTCACCTTGTAGACAACAGTCAGAAGCGTTGTGACCTTTGCTGTCCTTACTGTCTTACTGTTCCCACCTCAGACTGTTTTCTCAAGGTCCTCTCAGCAGCTTTAAGATACCTGACAGCGAAGGTTCACTTTACTAAATTAATACTGGTTCACCGCTTTCTTTTCCATCAGTCACTTAAAAGAGCAGAAGCTGGCACAGAAGCCTGTGGAAGGGGAAACCAAGGAGGAAGAGCCATAAAAATGAAGCAAGGAGGCAGGTCAGACAGTGAAAGATTGTAGGAGAAATACTGGAAGAAAGCTCAGAGTGGCCCTGGGCTTGGGGAGGCCCAACACTAGGGAGCTCTAATAGTCTAAGTTATTGAACGTAGAAATAAAGCTGATGTTCCACTACACAGCAGGTCCCTATACAGCCTGGTCTTTTTGGTTAAGGGCAGAAGAGATTGGTCCTGTGGAGCTGGTTACCAAATCTGTCTCACTCTGCATGCTGATGATGCTGAACTTATTTGCAGAGACAGAGACAAAAAGCGAGAATGGGGAAACCAAGAAAACTCATTACTTTTATTATCCCTTTTTGAGGGAGAGCAGATGGACAAAGAAAGACTGAAGGAAGTGCCCTGCAGACAACCCCTACCAGACTTAGCGGTTGTGACACAGGGACCTTTGCAACAGGAGAAGAATTAAATTCATAAGAAACTACAGCTCGTGTTGCTCAAAAAGTTATGGGTAACAAGAATTTTATTAAATATCTCCATGGGAAAAAATATGCTAGAAGGGTGGAAACCATAACAGATTTTAAATGGCTCAGATATTAAACTGTTTTTTTTAAACCAATATTTAAAAAAAAGACAAAGATTTCAGCAACTCTTAAGAAGGAATGAAAGCCATGTTTATATGAATATTTATACATAAATAGAATTTATAAAATGTAAAAATATACAGATGAGCAGAGCCACAGGAAGTATATTTTGCCATGTGCAACTGCCATTTTAGACTATACCACCAAGAAACTTGGAGAACTGGGAAATGTTGGCCCCTCTGGGAAGACCAGCCTTCAGTGGAAAGGGAAAGAAGTAGCTGGTTACCATCTGGTAAGTCTCCATGTGTTTCCCAGCAGAACAACCACCTGGAAAAAAATCTTTGAATTAGAGTTCAGGTGGCTCCAGTGCCTCATCAGAGGTCAAGATGACTGTTGACATGATGGCATTGGTATGAGTGCTCAGTAGTCATCCTCAATACACGACCGACTGCTAGGCTTTGACTCATTACCCCAGCAGGTCTGTGCCTTCTGATGTCTGTGACTCTTCTAGAATTTATTTGTGATTGCAGTTGGTGTCTCCTTCACATACAGAATATGTGGGGTTTTGAGACGAAGAATCAGAGCAGCAGAGAGCATTTGAGATGCTGGGGTTTCCTGTTCCTTTCCTAATCATTCTTAAAATGTAATTAGCTTTTCTTGACTGTTCCTAAGCACTGACATGTGTTTTCATTGAAACGTACACCAAACCTGCAAGGTCCTACTCCTGAGCACTAAGGCTTGAGGAGGTAGGGAGCGAGCAGTCCATACCCACCATTTTACAATCCCAGCTCACTTACTCCTGAGAAAGACCTACACTAACACACCACTCCCATGAGAGGGAAGGACACTCCTGTGGTGCAGGGCTTGGCTGGTGCCTGGGGTCTCTCCTGCGGCAGCAGCAAGGGCAGTGCCACTGCTGGCCCCGAGGCGCCAGGCCAGCCGCCGCAGCGCAAGGGCCCGCTGGCTGTGCCCGGAGCCTGCTTTCAGCTCCTCTTCTGAAAATGGCTTTGTTGCTTCTTTCCTGAAAAGTACTACCAGCAGGAGCATCATTTTAGCTGTTGTAAGACATTCCTCCACCATCCTGCTCCAGAGGCTGGTGGGTTGGTAGGCAGAGCGTGTGGTACATTTTGTGCTAGACTCACTGGCTCGGTGGCTGAGGGACTGGAGATGCCTGACAATTGGTCCCTACCCATGTGGCAACTGTGACATCTCTTGTTGGCCCATGTTCGCCAACACCATGGAGCGGTGTCACTGCTGCAGAACAGTTCTAGTACCTCTTGGATCCACTGAAGTTGCTACACACGATCCACGGACCTGAGTGTAGTTACTCATCATTTCTGGAGGGGGCTGATGTTTAAAACAGGTCATCTTCTAGGATGTTCTTCAGTGGCTCCAAGTCTGTTGACCAAGTGTTCACCATCCAGTGGCCATGCCAGTTTAAAATATCTTTGCCTTGCTCTCCCTCTCAGCTCCAAGAAATCCTTTTTTGAGTCTTTTTTTTCAGCTTAAGAGGCATACAATGTAAATTCCAACATGTGCAGGCTGACAATTAAGGCCAGGGAGATGGGAACACCCAACGATTTTGTATTTGCACAAAAAAAGAGTGGAGTTTTTTGGCATGACCAGCAACTATTGTTACCTGACAGAGAACAAGATTTACAGCATCCCAGATTTTCCTCTAAAACGAGCTTCTTGGCTTACCAGCAGGCAGATGCTCAATGAGTTAGTTACACTGGATCACGGGCGAGAAGTTTCTCACTTGTTTCCAGACTGGAAAACGTTTAAGAGAGAACAATGGGATCTCAGGGTACCTGATGGCAGAGAGCGAAGCTCGTGCTTCACTGTCCCTACAGCACTGTGTTCTGCAGAAAAGGGTGCACTTTGGAGTGGAGGAGTGGCATGGATATACTGTTAAATATCTTTGTCTTTCCTTCCCACAGTGTCTTGGGTTTGTGTTGCATATGTTACACAGGCATCTTTATCTTACGCAGAGTGCTGTTGTGTATTAGTCACACATTACTATTCTGTTTAGGTTTGCACAGAATCGGCTGCCCAACTAAACTGATTTGTCCAATTATCGCCTTTAAGATTCTAGATTAGCTACAGCCATCAAAAATCTTTTGTAAGAAAACATCATAATCAAATAGAGACAGGTACTGGCCTGCGGCAGGTGTGGCTTTTATTTATTTGAGTGTCCCTTTAAACTCCAGACTCAACAATGATGTGGCAGCTAGATTGTACCTTTACACCAGGAAAAACCTACAGGGAGATAGGCTGGTTTCTTTCAGCTGAAGAGTTTGAGCCAAAATTTCCATTCCAGAAGAGCCTGATAAATAAAAATTATCTACTTTGCCAAACACAAAATCAAAAGAGATTGGATCTCTGGGAAGGAACTACATGCAGCCTTCCATCCTACTATGTGGCCTGATGCAATTAAAATACTAGCAAAAAAACTGGGAGTGCTAGTGAAAATTTTAGTTCTCCAAATTCACATGCAAGCCGTGTGGTGGAGGGATGCAGTCGCAGTTTGTATTGTTGCCGAGTCTCTCTGAGCACTCTCAGATCAATAAAGCTTTTTTAAGCTTGGTGGCAGCATTTGTCCCCTTGCTGGGAATTCAGGGATAAACGGTGGTAGATACTGAGCAGGGGCGGGGGGGAGTGGAACATGAATTGCTCTGCTGATCCCGCACCTGTGAAATGCTGCAGAAGGAAATGGTTTGGCCAGCATAAATTAAGGCAGCTCTGAGACTCATCTAACATACCCCAGGAATTCAGCCTGCCAGCACAAAATTAGACAGTGCAGAAAGCTGGCTAAACATAATCTCTGCATCTTCCATGGCTTGTGAGAGTGACAGAGCCGAGTGACATTGTCAGATCTCTTCAATATTAGAAACAAAATAACACTGTTTAAGTAACATGTTTTGAAACACAGCATGCACACCAGAGTATTTAATGTGTTAGCTAGTTTAGATGAACCTTTGGATCTCTTGCAGGGGAAATCATCTTTTTGTTGTGGATCTCATCCAGCAGAATGAGACCCAATTCAGACTGATTTCCTAGGCGCCACCTACACTTACAACAACATATCATTGCATGAAAAAAGACATTGCTAGTCAGAATCTCTGGAAATCTCAGAGTAAGTATAAAGGCTAACGTTATATGCCAAACTATCTCAGCTTGTTCATGCTGAAGATCTTTGATCTGTCTAGCTGAACTGGCCTAAAGGTTTTTGGCTTTACTTTCAAAGGAGAAATCTCATGGGCTGCTGAAGTGGGTACACTGATACTAGTCTTCATCTTTTAAACTTGCATCAATAGTTCTTTGTTCCAGTGGCCTCCCATCCATATAACGAGTATATCAAAAGGTGTTCAGTGTATACCAGTGGACACATGCTTTATGCAAAGGGGCATCCTACGGCCATGCACGAAATCAAGCATCATGGGACTGGGAGCATGCCGTGCACAATGTGCTGGTCAGTGCAACAGAGATACTTAAGTCCCCTGTCCATTCATTCACTGAGTAAAACCTCACCTGGATCTGTCACAGCAATGTTATAGAATCTGAAGAGATGACGGAGTGAAAGTTTGCAAGGACAAAATTTAATTTTTTCAGCAGGAGGCAGTGGATTTGGGTCAATTGACTGATGCTAATGGTTTTTAAAAGACACCGGAAAAGGTCAAGATCATAATGGACATCTCAGTTCTTGAAAATGTATGTTATAGTTGTTCTTTTCTTCTTATGTGGGTGGTGCCTTATCCATCAACAATACTGAAGCTATTTCATAGTTTCTTAATCCAGAGACCTCAGCCAAAGGACTGCATTCTGAATTTGGCCCACCAGAAGAATGCAATCAACCCATAGTTCATTCCTTGACACCCTCTTTCTTGCAGGCTGCTGAGATGGCAGCCAGACACACGCCACAGGCTGGACAGATTTCTCTGGTAGCCTTCTCTGTTCCAGATACTTCATGAGGACCCTAGTTACTCCACTGACATGCTATTAGCTGTGCATCTCTCAAGGGACAAATATGCTAGCTTTCACAGCCTCACGGGAAGGGGGTATCTGATCATGTCACAGGAGGACAAGGAAATAATGTCCTACCATATAACCTTAGCCACAGGATCCTCCTTCCAGGAAACTGAGCATGTGCATTCCCTGATGGTCTATGTTTGCATTTGGGGTCATAGGATAAAGAGTTCATACGATGGAGCAGGTCTCCAGAATATGGTCCTCCATAAGGGATTGAGACCAGATCCAAACATGATCTTCCCCAGTAAGGGAAGATCAAGCCATTTCAACAGTCCACTTTGCCAGTGGTTTCTCCCCATCTCATCTTTGTGGAGCTGGTATGGGCGCCTGTTACACCGGGTACATGTGCTGAGAAGTCCGAGCAGGGCAGTTAGGATCAGAGGCTTACCGCTGTTGTGCAACTTTCAGCATAGCTACCAGCCCTCCCCTTGAGTCACCGTGAGGGCACTGATG
Organism: Platalea leucorodia; assembly: GCF_965183815.1. Lineage (NCBI taxonomy): Eukaryota > Metazoa > Chordata > Aves > Pelecaniformes > Threskiornithidae > Platalea > Platalea leucorodia. Next base: position 25,764,023 of record NC_138829.1, on the reverse strand, counting down.
TGCCGATGCACCATGCACTGGCTTCTCTCAGCGTGCAAGTGTCTAAGCAGGACCCACGCCTTAGCAGCAGCAGCAAGAAACTTGCTTTTCCACCGCAGACCTGCACCTTTGCCTGCTTTTCCTCCCTTTCCACCTAGCAGAGGGCGCTCCGCTCTCATAAGTGGCTCCTCAGCACATTCCTGGGATGGAGCTTAACCACTGGAAGGAAAAAGTCCTGCAGACACACACCCACACACATACATACACACCCTAGGAGACAAAAACCCCCAAGCTCAAAACAAACTGCGCGCTAAGAAAAGGTTTGTTGAAACCCTTGAAAATCCAACCAGGCAACCGGCTTGCGAGGCAGGGAGGGTGCGGGAGGCGGCGGGCGAGGGCGGGCGGCCCGGCGGGCGGGCGGCGCTGGCAGGCGGCGAGGCCGCTCCCGGCGGGCAGCGGCACCCGCTCGCCGCCGGCCAGCGGCACCCGCTCGCCGCCGGCCGGCCTCGCCGGCCTCGCCGGGCGGCCCGCTCCCGCTGCCGCGGCATTGCGCGGCGCGGGGGAAAAGCCACAAGGCGAGCTGCTCTCTGGGGGAGGTGGAGACAGGCACAGGCGGAGTCAGGGCTCAAATTCTTGAACCTTTCACATCCTTTCTGTAATTTGAAACATACTTGTTCCCATTCCAGGACCTTTTTTTTTTTTTTTTAAATTCCTTCCTTGAGGCTGTGGAAATACGTTCAGGAAAAAAAAAGAGAGAGAGAAAGAAAGAAAAGAAAGGAAGGAAAAAAGCAAGCCCACTACTTATCAGAGGCTCCAAAACAAAACAGAGAAACGTGAGAGCGTAGCCCTCCCCAGCACAACTGCTTGCGGGCTCAGATTTCCCTTCAGAGGGGTCATGGCTGCTGCAGTCATGGGTTTGGAACGCAGCTGGTCCTGCCTGCAACAAGGCGAAAAAACCCCTTCTCTTCTGCAAACGGCATTTACCTCCGCCCGCTTCGCAAGCTCCTGGTGTTCAGAGCGGAGGAAGCCATTTGCAAAAACCTTGGGGCACTGGTTTGTGCCCTTACAGTTCCTGGTCATTTTTGTGGCTAATTCCCCTTCCCCACTCCCAGCCCCTTCCAGCCCCCTCCCGGCTGGCCTGGGAGGGAAGGGACATCAGCATGTCCCTGTCCTGTGCACTTCAAGTCACACACCTATAAGCCTTCCCATTTACCTCCTTCCACAAGACTAGCAGGGAGACAGTTCCCGTGTTCAGGGTGGAGTGTACACGTATGGGAGAGGAAAACTGGCTAATGTGCACTCTGGAAGATTTTGAATGTCCCTAATCTCCCCCAAAGGCACGGAGCAGCACAGAGTGCTGCCGGGCCATCGCTGCCCATTCCTTTCCCCCTGGGTAAACCACAGCAGGTGACCGTGCTGGTGCTGCAGGACTTTTTGTTAGCTTTGCGTAAGGAAGTAACAATTAGCAGCGACACTAAATGCCACCTCGGGTCAGAAGTGACCTGAAGCTCTCGAGTTGCATACAAGCAGTTGCAGTGCAGCTTCCTTGCCAGTGCTGGAGCAGGGCTGCGAAGTTGTCAGAAGGAGCACCTACCTCTCTCCCATCCACTCAGGGACTCACACCCTGCTCTTTCAAACCAGAAAAACAAGGATGAGGGGAGAAGCTTTCATGTCTCGTTGCCATTATCATAGGCCTCAACTGTGTTAATGTGGTATCATGCTGTTTACATGTGTATGCATATGGATGGGTGTGAGCAACGCTTAAGGAAGGCATGAGGTTTTCCAGGAGAGAGTCAAGTGGGCACATGTGCATCACCTGAAGCAGCTGGATGATTGCCTCACCAGGAGCCACCCCTGCGCATGGGGGAGAAGTCATCCAGAGGGAAGGGCAGTCCGTGGGCACAGAACGTAGCCCTTACATGCTGTGCTCCTCCCCTGTCACAGCCACTGCTCTGCACAGCTGGGGCAAGTTGGGGAACTTGGAAAGTATTTCTGCTTCCTCGGGAATATAGCTAGAGAAGGAGGAGGAGCAGGACTCTCTGGAAGACAGAGATGGGGCAGATACATTTATTTATTTTTTGGAAGGGACAGTGTGACATTTCAGGGTTTCCCCATAGCCGAGTTGTGCCTTTCAGCCACGTGCCCCATGTAGGATGGCAGCTAGGTTATGCCCACCAGGGAACTCCTCTCCCTAACCCAGCTCCTTGCAGCACAAGTCACCACACTGATACTTTGCAGATTGGCAGGAAACGCCACAAAGCCCATGTGTGCTTAAATATTTCACGTCACACAGCACATGTTATTCTGGCTGCCTGCAACACTGCAGCATTTGGGCTCCCTCCCTGCTAGGAGATAAAGCATCCTGATAGCTTAGCTGTGTTTATCCAGACACCCTCAAGACAGTCGTTGTCTCTGAAGCTGGACATTTGGAGCTCACAGCATCTTCTGAATGTTGCCCTCAGATGGGAGCCATCCTGCTCGAGGCATCCCCACCATCTCTCTGTGTCCATCCTTTGCCCTCAGCTTGGATTCCTGCTTTTTAGCCAGTACAGCCATAGCATGGTGTCTTGTTTATCACATTTCTATCACTTCTTGCAAATAAGCCTTGGCTACAAATACGGATGTTTTGCTGACTTTTTTCTTAGGTATCTTGGATACTGAAGGGTTATTAGTGCTCTATTCAGGCCCATGTTGGCAATCCCCATCCTTCTCTAGATTGTCACGCAAGCCCAGTTGGAGTTGTTATTAAATATGAGACAAGACCTCAGTTAAACATGTATTAAGTTAGTGACTTCTGGGGTGTTACCAACTTTCTAGAGATACCACATGTGACTCACTGAACTAGATGACAGACCAAATAACATGGTATTTCACCTGGTCATATTTATCAGAGCAGGTTTGTCCTGCCTTTTTTACAGGGATCCCTGTCTCACAGCTAGCAAGCAGGCCAAATGAAATCTATTCCTACAGGCACTGCTCTCTGCAGTTTGTTTTTACTCTATTCCAGTCCCACATACTTAATTCATGCCCTGGTTAGCTGGAACAAAACCATTCAGTCCCCTCTGATTCAGATTTTGGGAGGAAGACACCTAGGTTTCTTGGGGTCATTGTTCAATGGACAAACTGTAGATGGGACTCCCATCCTCATCCAAATGGTATGTTAAGAAGTGATGGAGAAAAATCAGCACTAGTCAGTTTTCCAGAAAAGAAAATGCCCCAGGCCATGCTCTTCCCTCCCTGGCTGCTTCCCTGTACCCATCACAACTCCTGGGCACCACCTGTGGACCTCTACAGAACTCGTGATCTAAAGCAAGCAGCATGCCAAAGGTAAGTGGGCCAGAGCCTTAGTCTGCAGCTCCTCACCATTGTAATGTTGAGCACCTCTAAAGGGATATTAAGTCCTTCAAAAAGGTAGCTGAAAATTCTCCTTACATAGGGAAATCTCTGTGAGATGCTAGCTAAGAGAGCCATCCTACCCCTCTGGCCATACTGCAGAGACAGGTGGCATTTGGGCCACAATCCAAGAGCTCCTTAGCTGTTCAAAATGAGGACCTTCGTATCTTCAAGACCGAAGGAAAGTAAGAGAAGCTCTTACCTGTCCTTGCCCCTATATCAGATCCTAGTCTTAGGGGATGTGGCTGGGATAGACATGCCAATAGCTGCAGGCAGATAGAAACCTTCTGTTTTATAAGTACCAGCTTGTATCCCACTGCCCTTTACATAGTAGGCTGGTTATTCATTGCTGAAATGAGTTTGAGGAAGGGACTAGGACAGCAAGAGAAAACAGCCCAAGGAGAGAGGCAGCAAAGAAGAAGGGACTAACACGACCTGAAAGAAAAGAGCTGAGGTTCTCTGCTGACAGAACTTTGCAGGGGCTCCTTTGAGAGAAGACACGTTATAACAGGCTGGCTGGAGTCACAGCGGTGCTGGGAGATGGAGGGGTGCAAACGTGCAAACATATGCTCTCCAATGACTTCACTCTCTGTGCAAAGGAGTACGCGCTGCTTCACAAGGGGTGAGTGTGGAGGACTGCTTTAGTAGCCGCATCTTCTTTGCTAACCTCTAGAAATTGGTTCCTTTTGAAGAGATAAGAGCATGTAGGCAGACTTGAAATGAGGACAAGAATCCTGAACTCAGCGTGACTTCTAACTGCTTGTCCCAGACACAGGCTGGGACTCCATTCCAGGCTCTGGGAAGCCCAAAGGAAGATTTAGCTACACAGGAGGGATCCTCCCACATCCCTGCAGAAAACAGAAGCAAGGTGGTCTCTGGGTGACAGCAGGGTGCAGGGAGGCAGGGATCCCTGAACATCAGTCTCCCTTTTGACACTGATTTGCAATTAAACATTTTGCCTCATAAGTCTGTTTCTCCCTTGGATTTTATCTTCCCTTTTAGAAAATTGTGCAAATAAAGCTGAGCTGCCTCAGAGCTTGTGGATGTCTGTACTATACTAAACAGCCCTCCAAGGAGAGGAGTAAAAAAGGGGAAAGGACTAATACGAGTCTTTGCAAGGGCCTGTGTCCATGCCAGGAAAGGGTGTGATCTACAGTCCTGCTCCAGTTCCATTACCCAGCCTGTTCCAGTCGCCTGTGACTTTTGTTAATCCCTGTCCTGGGGCTAGAAGAAAGCAAGACCAACAGTTCAGTTTGCTCTGACAGGACTGAGCCCTGCTTGAAAATACTAGGAAACCTCCTGAGTCAGCAGCTCACTTGCTCCTACTCTTGGAATAGCTGAGATTCCCGGACACAGTAACTTGACTCTACTCCTGGCTCAGGGCAGCCACTAGCTGAAAGGCAAAATAAAATCCCCTCCTGGCCCATTAACGAGGCCTATTCTGGGTTCAGGAGAAACCAGTCTGACTGATGAACTCCCCTGGCTCAGGGGCTCTGGCTGGGGCTGGGAGAGTTATTCTTTCCTTATTCAGCAGACAGGAGGATGTTAATGGAGAGCATATGGGAGGGGAGGGAGTACTGTGGATATTGCTGGAGGACAGCCAGACTGAATCAAAGCCCCAAGAAGCCTATTCTCCACCCGGGCAATGCTAAAACAGGCCGTGGAGAGACGAGAAGTCCAGCTGTGATACGGGGGAGTTGGGAAAAAAGCCCTCTGCCTTCCCCAGCTTTTTTACTCCCACTTCAAATGGGACAATGGGGCAGTATTGTCACATAGTCCTGTAGGCATGGTATTCACAGTGGAAGCCTTTCTGGGGAAGAGCATGCCTGGGCCGGGCGCCCCGTCCTGAGAGTCCTGCTATAGACTTCGGGGAAGCAAGAACTGCCTCTGTGCTTGCAAAGTGCCGTCTAATTTATGGTGCTATATAAATGATGAATTACAACAGTCCTACAGGCTAGAGATGGAAAAGGCCTGTTAACTCCTCCAGCCCATCTCCCAGGGCTGATGCAGGACTGTTGCTTCTCACACATTTCCTCCGTTTCTGTCTGGACATGTTTTGAACAAGCAAGCAACCGAGGTTCCCGTATTTTTCACTTCTTAATTCTATTTTAAAAATCAACCCTGATGTGATTAATGTAGTATGGATTACCCAGCTGCTTGGATATGTCAAGCAGGATGGAACAGGGTGCATCAAAGGCAGCTCACATCTGCCTTACCTTAAAGATAAAATGGAGGACTGGCTAGTGAAGACTTGATCGCAGCTTGGACTAAGAAGCTTCCCATTAAGTAGGAGGGCAGTTAGAATCAGCTCCGGTAAAAATTAGGTGTGTCCTTTTTGGCTCCTGACAATCTGTTAACGTAGCCCTGACTGAGGCAGATTTTGGGCATCCACGATGCTTGGCCTTGCATCATTCGCCAGAGCTTAATTAACTAAGGAGCCTGGCTTGTTTAGCCTAGCAAAGGGGGATATAATTGCAATCTATAAATAAATACTTCAGGGGGTGAACACATGGGGAGGAGGAAAGAGCTATTTAAAGATAAAGGACAATGCTGGCACAAGAACAAATGGGTATAAACTAGCCATGCATACATTTAGGCTAGGGATTGTCAGGTTTCTAATGCTGAGAGCATTGACGCTCTGTGAAGGCCTCCCAATGGGTTTAGTAAGGCCAAAACCAAGTTCATTTTAAGAGGCAGACACATTTACTCAACTAATTGTATGAAATGGCTGGCTGTGCAATCAAGGAGCTGGACTTGAGAAGCCCAGAAGGAATGTCCTGAGGTTCTCTGGGCTGCAGTAAGTACAGGATGAATTTTGGCTAACCAGCTGCAGGGCCCAGCAGGAGCAAGGTGGGAAAGAACTGGAAGACTAATAAAACCTGAGAAATTTAAACTGCACTTTCCTTGCATAGCAGGCAAATTATCAATCCAGGTAAAACTGGAACCTGAACTAACCCCTCTCCAATGACTAGGCTGGCTGGCTTGGTTTAGAGAGGATTGCGGGGGCAGGAGGAGATTATCAACAACAGTCAGTAAAAAGAGTCTGTGATTAGTTCGTGTGAAAACATAGGCAAGAGAAAAGAAGAAAAGAAATAACGACTGGTTTTCCTGTGAGCAGGTTGAGGTTGGGAAGCCCATAGTTCTGTTTTGCCATCCTCAGAGGCAAAAAGATCTCATGAGCCAGAAAACCTTCAGCTATGAGAACATCTTGTCATGTTCTCTGGTGGAGTAACAGCTCAGCCTGACCTCAGGCTGAGACCAATACGTGGTGCCTCTGCACGCAGTAATCCTTCTCTGTGAAGTCATTTGCCAAACAGACAGCGGGTGTCTTTCCCTGTGGCTATCCTGCAAAACACTTAGAATAAGAGAGACCTTGACCCTTGACTAAGGCATGCTGGAGAGGCAGATGTCCAAATCTTGGCCGTCTTATCCAACTGGAAGCTATAACAATAAATCACATACTCCAGTTTACACCACCAGCACAAACAAGATAATGGACCTTATACCAGAGAAAGATCTGTTGTAATATAGCACTTTGCTTCATCCTGTTCCTGCTGAGAGTAGAGGGATGAGGGACAGCCAGCAGAAAAGAGACAGCTATACAACTGGCACAGACCTCCCTTGTATTGAGGGAATTTTCCTGTGGGACTCTCCTGCCTGTTTGAGTTCTCTCTATGCTCCATAACCAGTGCAAAGCAAATTTAGCAGAGACCAGAGAATCCATCTTAAAATGCCTTAGGGGGGACAAAGAATATGGTATAAATGGAACTGCAGCAATGTCTCTTCTAATTCTTGTAATCTGTCACCTAGCTGCAGCAGTGATAGGTGCTTTAGAAATCCACAGACAGTCTAAGTAAGATTTGATCACATTAGTGGTGGCCCATGCATCAAGAGATTCAGAGGTTTTATTCAGAAAGGCATTAAAATAAAGATGACTGTGCTTCCAAATCTCTTTTGTCTGGGAAGAGGATATCTCCTAAGGCTGGCTTTATTCCTGACATTTCTTATTCTTTGCTTTTCCTTACAGATCAGAAATGTAACAAGAAATGCCTTGTCTTGCTGTTTTCATCATTCTGCAGTCAGCCTCAGCAGGAATCCGAGGCAATGAGGGTGGGAGGTGATGAGCTGAGTCAAGTCTGAAGTATGGTGCCTTGCACTAGAAGGATGTAGATGTGGCTTCTGTTTAAGTCACCAGTTCAGGTCTTCTTGATGCTGAAAGGTGATGGCTGTAATATGCTCTCTTGAAATGAGGTACAGGGTTTCCATTCAATTACTAGCTAACTTTATGCAGTAGTCTAGGAAGCCGAGAACTGCATGAAAGCACCAACACGTTGGCTGAGGAACAGCACACAGGGGAAGCTTGTCCTGTCACTACTTGTATTTTCCTGGCTATGTGAAGCTTAGACATTTTTCATCCTCCAGGTCTAAAGTTCTTGGCCTGGTAACCTTCATTAAGTTGAATCAACTTTAAAAAATAGGAGAGAAGATGAGGGAAAAAAAATATTTTCCTTTCAGGGGGGCTTTTATTTGAGATGCAAACCAAGAGATTTTTTCCTTCAACCTCCCAAAACTGAAGAGAATTTATTGGTCATTTTCACATTTTTAACCGACATTCTAATTTTCTTCACAAAAACACTTCAAACATTGAGAACCTCAATAAATCTCTAAAGCACACAGTTAAAAGTGTTCACACAGGCTGTAAAATTGTAACTCTGGATTTGTACAATTCATGCTTATGGTCAGTCATGTCAAGCTTTAAAGAATCTACCACTTCAGCCATCTCGAAAAGGCAGTAAATCTAGATTATGCATTGAAAGTGCTTAGGGAGTCTGGGTATTTATACCAATGAAATGCCAAAATATTTTACTGACATGCTCCATTTTTTACATTCTTTTACCAGCAGTTAATTTTTTTATGTATATATATATTTTTTAATGCTGACAGTTATATTTTGGCTATTCTTAGTTTGAAACTGGCTAGGCCTCCTCTAGTCAAAACAGGAGTCGGAACAATTTCACACACATGGCACCCTGGGCAGAAGACAGTGGAAACCTCACAGATATGTGCGTGGCTTGGGCTGAATATAGTTAGAGCTACATCTTTGGAAGCTCTGCAAATGTCACACGCGGAATTTCTGGCTGTTTCCGTAGGAGTGATTTATTGGGGTGCTGCTGCTAAAGAGTTTGTGTCAGTCCCAGGTGTCCCCACACAGTGCCCGAGCTGTGGCACCATGGAAGTGAAAGGGGTGACTCAGTAGAGAGTATTTCTTCTGCGTCAGAAGCATTTTAAAGCACCCGAGGGGTGTATGCAGCTAGAAATGTAAACTGAAGCCTCTAAGGGGTGTCCACCATATAGTGCAGTTAAGAGATGTCCAAGTCAATCCTAGTACCCAAAGCAATGCAGTCGCATTAATGTAGCTCTCTCACTGGGCTCCTTACACTCTTTTTTAAATGTATGCACCTAACACAGCTACGTTTCTTTCCTGACCCAAATTATCTCTCCTATCTAATTTTGAGCAACTCTGTATGATACTGCTTGGTGCTACACAGGTATCACCAGTAGCTCTCTCTACTGGAAGGGAGCCAGGAGCGCATTTTATTTACAGATGGAAATCACTTAGAAGAGGCCAAATTCCTTCTGGATTGACAATGAAGTTACACAAAACTGGTGGATAAAAGATTTAAATGTAGTTAACTAACTCAGACCAAGCTCACTCACACTAAAGGAAGAGCTCAGGGAGCCCAGATCCAGCCCCAGCCACCTGAAGACCCCAAACCAGGAAAACGGCATGAGTTTTCTGATGCTGTTTTTGAACAGCTCATGGTGTTTTAATAATGACTGCCAGGGCCCTGATAGCCTCACCTGGGGCTTCCCCAACCCTGTCCATGGCCCAGGACCCCATTTCAGTCCCTTCAGGGCCATCAGCCCCTGCATCAGCGACACCATAGGATGCTGGTCTCCAACTCCCCATGGGGGAGCCGACATCACAGCCCAGCCTTGGCCTGTCCCCATCCCCAGGGAGGTGCACGATGCCCAGGGCTGGGGTGGTGGGACGAGCCTGGGATGGCAGGCCCTGCCCTGCCACCCTGCAGGGCTCCCTGCAGCTCCCTGCACCCTGTCCCCATGGAGCCACCAGCCCTTGCTGTCCCCTGGCACCGACTTCTCTGTGCTCAGCAGCGGCTGCCTGGCTCTTTCCTACAGGTGAGGATGTTAAGAAGAAAGGACAGACTCCAAAGATGACTAGCTAATGCCACCCCTACTGCACTGTAAAGCAAAAACAATCTAATCATCATAACCATGGTCTCCCTCCTCCTGCTCAGAGCCCAGACTATGTACTCAAAGGCATAACCGAATATAAGACATATAATTAATTCCTCGCAGAAACAGAAACTGCTTTTGGATTTGAAAGACCAGCTACCTTCTCACCCCATGAGGAAGGTTTGGTTTTATTGTATTGTCCATTCACTCCTCTGAACAGCTCTCACTTCGTGCTTTGTGTCCTTCTGGCAAGTATTGATATGCTTCTTTCTTGCTACAAAGAGGATACCATGAACCTGTCTTCCTTCAAACTGCTTCTCAGCTCACCCTTTGCTGTGGTGTCTCTATGAATTAGATACCAACTCTAATGATTTAAAGATAGCGAACCCCTTATGTTTTGTTTTACTTCCTATGTATTTACAAACACTTGGCCTAGCAAGTGAGACAAACTCAAACAAGCGACATTCCTAGGTTTGTGTCTCTCTCCAAGTATGATATGGTAGCTACAGATGACTTTACTCCACACCCTAGGGAACAGTTCAGATATCAAGCAGTTTTGGAAAAAAAAAAAAAAACAACAGAAGTTCAGGGATTAGAAACCATTAGAAAAGCCCACTTCTGCCAGATTATGGCACTAGAGGTCATGCAGTCAGCCCTTCCTTGCTCTTCCTCCTTACCTGCTCACTTAAATCCAAGATGCTGAAATGAATCAGCAGATCAAATGGCAGATCATGACTGAGGCGCCTTCTCCAGGCACAGGAGGCCCAGGCCAAGCCAGAAGCTATACTGGCAAGGTTTAAGGGGAGGCTTCAGATTTGCCCTGAAGGTCCTTCTATACAATGCTGGGCTGTAGAATATTATTTTATCTTTGCCAGTCAAAAGCCAGAGGGACGTTATGCTCACCTAATGTTATATATCAAAGCAGTGACACAGATGGAAGACAACCAACAGTGTTCAAGACCTACAGTATTACAGAAATGTTTGAATAACAGCGCCATGTGCTACTGACCCTGAGAAGCAGCAGCCTACTCTGGCAACAGGAGAGCCACTAACGCTTAGGTGCTGCAGGAACATCAACAGCAACAGACCTGTCCTGTGGGGAAGCAGCCTTGTGTGATTTCTCATGGCACTTCTGGGTGCCATTAAAAATAAATCCATACTGTAGCAATGGTATGGAACGCAGGGGTGCTTGTAAGGGATCCATCTTTTTATTTTCAGGCCATAGCCATAAAATCTGGGCCAATATGCATGGCACAGAGAGCCATGTGGAAGATTTCATTCTTTCCAGCTGCTCCTCATTACCATTTGCTTTCAGTAATTTCAAGGAATACTGTAGCTGCCTTTTCCAAGTCTGTCAGACTTTCTTCCAGACAGAGGGATTCAGGTGGCTTTAGTTGTTCCATTTTTTTTCCAAAGAAATCGGACTTCTTCTAATACAGTGTAATAAGGGCACTGTGTCCCCAGGAGGGACCAATTCTCATTTCCTGGCCCAACGCTGGAAGTAGGTAAGTTACAAAAATAATTCTGCAGTCGGTGGCTACTGTTGCACACTGGAGCTGGCACTCTTAGGAGAAGGTTTAGAAATGAATTGCCTGTTTACAAAGGAAGCCCAGTGTAGTCAGGACTGGCTTGTTCCATAAGGAGTACAGCGGGACTCCTGCAGTACTGCTAAAATAACAGAAAGAGTAACAGGGACTGCTACAGGAATGAGTCGTAGGCGTCCAGAAAACCCAAAGGAGGCACTGATTTTGTCAGCTGCACAAGGGCAGCTGTCACCTCCTCCCGCCAGCCATTCGGGGAGCGGACGGTGAGCAATGCATAGCCAGCCATCTTGTTTCCAGTCAGACTCAAAAATCCATCTTTGCCAAGTAAGAAGGAACAAAAATGTGTTGAGCAAAAGATTTAATTTCCCAGTGTCTACAGGGAAATCAACAGACAATGGGAAGCAACATAAAAAACATATACATGAAAGACTGTTATTTAAAACCGGTTGACATAGTAATTTTCAGTGGAATCTGGCTGGCTGTAGCCAGTATTTAATTCAAAAATTCCTCAGGAATGAAGGTCTTTTGCAGGCCAGCTTTATTTGGCTGGGGTTGGGCTTTGCTTTTTCCCACATCCCGCCTGCTGAAGTTAGAGGTTGATGGCAGGGAGCCTGATTCCTCTGCCTCTTCCTGTGCTGGACACAGCCAGCCAGCATCACCTCTTTTTTAAATTGTCTGCTAAAACTGCTGTATGCAACAGAAGCTGGTGTGGAACAGGATCATCTGCTCTCCCTTCTGAGAACAGAGCAAAAATTTACCCGAAGGATGATCCATAAGGAGTCAAAGAACTTAAAGAAACAGCGTACAGTCCAGAATGGGCTATGTATGGTCCCATGGCAGTAACAGCTTTCCTGCCTGATACCCCATAAGCCATGAAGCGCTGCAAAAAGAGGTTTCTCGCACAGTGGACAACAGCAGCAACGCACTTGCTGCCAGCACTAGACATAGAAAATGAAAAAATAATGACATATCTAAAGAACCTTTTTAAAGCACTGACCAAAAACCATTAGATGATCATTTTCTACCCTCTAAGATGTGCAGTTGAACTAGGGGCACTTAGAAACTCTGGCTTTACAAATGAGGGATGCAAAAATTAGTCCTATTCAGATGTTCAGCAACACATGTAGCAGCTAGAGAATACACAGCAGGCTGATGTGGTTAAGCTATTCCCATGTAAAGCCCCTCATATGACAGTAGTAAGGTAAACAACGCAAACCCACCCTTAAATCAATAATACACCCCACTATGCTTCTCCTCTCTCCTGTACACCTCACTCACTCTCATTCTGCCTCCTGGGATTTTCAGCCCTAAGCCTGCTAAACCCGAGGTATTGTCTCTTGTTGACTTTAGCAGGCTGGGGAGGGGCGGTGCAGCTGATACGGCAACTCCAGATGTGCTTTTTCTATTCTTTGAAACTGTTCATCAGAAAAACAAAAAGCCCTGCGTTGCTATGGAGACAGTATCTCTGGCACTGATGTACCCAGTGGGCGGCAGCAGCTTCCTGGCTGCGGAGACGCCCAAGGCCTGGTACGTGTGCAAGCTCCTCACTGCTGGGTGCGCTCTGAAGCAGAGGGTTCAGCTTGGATGACAGGCAGGGCTTTCTCGAGGTGGCCAAGAAAATTAGAAAGTGGTGGACCCAAAGATCTAGGGATTTTACACCTGAAAAGATGTCAAAGTGAGACTGAGGTGAATTTGGAGGCAGGCACAAGCTGTACAAACCCCTGAGACGCAGTGCACAAAGAAAGCTGGTAGCGTTTTTTGAGATGAAAACATTTTCAGATGTTTGAATTATTGTATTTCTAGAGATAATACTAGGAATAGTGGAGAAAATAAGCAAGATCTTTTTGCAGAAGGAGATTTTTTTCCAGGAAAGCAGTGGAAACACCATCTTTTGAATCATTTAGAACTTATATCTGCACTTGGTAAAGGAAATGATCCTCTGTCGGTCCCCAGGAGACACATGAAATGAGACCAATTAGGGCTTCTCCAGCTCTAAATACTAGGACTGTGCAAAGACATACTTTATCCTTATTATCTTTGAAAGTGAAAATGAATAGGGTGTGCCCCAGCTGAATTAAAATCAGGGCTTGCATTATGTAAAAAGCCAGAGTAGATGATCTGTTCTGTCCTTAAAATCCCCAAAAACATGAGCACAGGGTTACCAGATTGACTGGGAATACCTGTTCATGAACGCCAGTCTTAACGCTGTCAACTTGATGAAGCCTCAGAGGACAGTGAGAATAGCGGGTAATCCATCTGGCCAAGGCTACATTGTGGTATACAGTGAAAGAAATTTCCTTAAACCAGGGGAGTGATCTCTAAAACCTGAAACTTCTATCTGTTTTAAGTGTATACTGTGTTTACCATATCTGACTACCACTCCTTTCCCAGGCAGATACTGCTAGTGATCAGAGATTATCCAGACCATTTCACAGCCCAGATCTAATGAACAGGCCACTTTCATTCCTGGCGTAAAATGGTGCATCCTAATGGAACTCACAGAAATCGCTAGAATTGTAACAACGTTACTCTGACTCTTCGGCTCTGCAGTGGGCGGTAAGACAGGGATCCACAAAGTGGACAGAGTAAACCCACTAATAAAGATTAGGCCATGGGATTGCTAGAAGAATCGTGTTGTGGGTTGCCCCATGGCATAGATGTAGATGTGACCTTCTGGATGTGCTCGCAAGAACCCTGGGAAAGGTCTGGAGTGTTGCCCACTCTCATCTACACTTTTCTCCCGAAAGCAGTTTTGCTTCATTACTGTTCAAGAAACTGAGAACGGCTGTTGACAGGAAGAAGCCCTATTAGCAGAGACACCCTCCTGGAGGTGGTAAGGAACAGACATTAGGCTGCTGTCTAAATCATGCAGCAGTCCAGCTGGCCAGGGCTTATTCCTCCTGACATCTGCTTTCTGAGGTACTGCCATCCATATTAGATTCCGTCAAAAGCCATTTTGCCACCAAGCTGTGTAGCTTCCTGGGACGTGCGTCGCTGCAGGGAGCCCACCATGCCCCATCCATTGTCCTGGAGAGATGACATCCACCCCAGCAGCAGAGACTGGCGTGGGTTATGATGCCTATATTCACAGCATTGAAGATCTCCCCCCCATGGAGATACTCTGCATTTGGCTGGCTAAAATGGAAGAAACTCATGATTTGCTATTGCAGAATTAGAAATGCAGACACTCGTGACATTTGCTCTGAAGCCATCTAACTCAGGACAGTGTTCTCATCGGGGCTCAGATGCAGAGGTGTCTGACTGGACGACACCTTCTCAGAGGAGTCCAAGGTAAAGAGGTGCTACAGGATGGGTGCTGAGAGTTCAGCAGGTGCTGAGGAGTGATCCCACAAACCAGTGCTGGCTGGGCACATGGTACAGCTAGAAGACTCATCTTGTTTTCAAAACTGGAATTCTTTTCCTGGTCCTGAAATAACGCATGGCTCCGCTGGAGAACCGTGGTGCTAACTGGTATTCCAATTTGACCAATTTAATTTTGCTTCCTAAATTTTCCATATCATAGATGGGTGGATGCAGCATCCTGCTACTTCAAATGTTGCATAGCGTTGCTATGCTCTGTTAAATAACTTCCTTCTTCCTTGCCAGAAATAGCTGCATTTCAATAGCAAGTGAAGAGATCCTAGTATTTATAGTTTCTAGAGCTTCTAGCTGGGATCACTGAGATGTATAAACATAAATCTATGGTGTGATTTTGCTGTCTGGAGAAGAAGAAGTTAATAGGGAGGAGCATCCAGTATAGTCAGCTTAGCCACTCCACCAGTACCTGCCAGGTAAAGGGCATTTCTGCCCAGCCACTCTCTCCTCAACCCTTTCTACTGATCTTTGTATTCAGACGCCCTGAAAGACACTACTCTGGAGCCTAAAGACAACAGGATACTTCACTAGCTCTGTTGTAAGCTGTGTTTTAGACTCTGTGACAGAATATTGAGTTGCTTTACACCTTCAGCAGGTTGACGATGTTCCCCTTCCTTGAGAGTCAGCCCACTGAACAATAACAGGCAACTGGACCAGTCGTAGTTGCTGGCAGGGCTACTGGGAGGGCATTGCTGCTGGCAGGAGTGTCTGGGGAGGTGGATGTACCCAGCAAGCGAGCGAGCTGTGTTCGCTCACCCAAGGGCTGATTTAGCTCAGAGGTGGTACATGAGACCTTGGCCCCTCTCCAGCTCTAGCCTTCCCCCTTCTTTCAGGAATAGCGGCACGGGTTAAAAGCAGGACTGAAGAAAGCACAGCCTTACTTAACCACACATGGAAATAAAGAAACGTCTACAGCAATATGGGGAGAGGAGATGAAAGGAAGGAGGGAGATAGGAAAAGAGGGAGGGAAGGAGTGGATGGCAGGGGATCCTTTCCAGCCCTGCTTACAAGGTGCTGGATAATTCATGGCTCTTGTTTACACTGCTCCAGACCACATCACAGACATTCCCGGTTAATGGCTTCCATCTGGAGCAGCCATGTGCCGCCCAGCCTCCCCCTCACCACGCTGAGGTCCCTGCCAGCAGAGGAGTGTCTCCCTCCAGACCTTCCCACCCTCCTGCCTCTCACATGCTGCTGTCACCAAGAGGACTGGTGCATGCGCCATCTCCCCGCGAGACATTACTGTCAAGTTTCCATGACCCAAGATAAGGGGGCTGGGATATACCTCAGACAGCGGAAAGCCCCATTAATGTGGGGCCCACAGGATGTGCTGGAAATGCGATGCAGGGACACCCAGTCGTTCTGCACAAGCTCAGCCTGAGTCCAGCACGGATTATTAGCTCTGGCTCAGCATCAACCCTGCTGGACCTGGGCTTCTTCCCAACAGGACCACTCAAGTGTCTCCACGTTGTGCTTCCCAGCACTCTGGGTTTGGGAGGGCTTATTAGCTTGGGCATGTTGCCAGACATGAGCTGCCTTTCTGCATCTATATAGTGCTTGAACTAAGAGAGCTTCACCGTGCTCAGAGCACAGTGGAAAGACACCTGTTTGGCTGTAAGGGAGCCCAGGTCTGGCCAGGTCGGTGCTAAGCCAGGCTTAACAGGCCTTGCTGGATCCAGCAGGATTTGTGTGAAATCTCTCAGGTGTCTTTGCATGGTAGTTCCCAGCCCTCGCAGCTCCAGCAGTGTGGTCCTGAAACAACCCCGCTGGTTCTTCCTGGGGCAGGTTTATCAGCTTGGGCTCTGCATTTTGCAAAAGCGGCAAAGCCACTCAGAGACCTGAACTGGTGCTGGAAGCAGCACAGCCATAGTTGCACAGTGCAGCACAAAGCCTCAGTTTCCAAGTCCTGCCAGACCTGGCCTTGCTCAACTTGCTCTGCATCTGCGGTGAGGACTGAAGTGCAGAGGCAGAGCTGTGTGTGTGGGCTCCAGGACCAGAACAGTGAGGATGCTGGAGGACAAAGGTGCACAGTGGAAGTGGAATGGCCAGAGGAGACAGTAGCAAGGAGGGACTGCTGCAGATCTGGGTAAGCTGCATCCAGAAGATCCAGCCCTCAGTTGGCGCAGAGGACAGTAAACGAAGCCTGAAAACTGAATTTAGACTGGCAAGACATGCATAAAATTCAGTGAAGTTGGATTCAAACTCAGGCTACCAGGGCGATTAAAGCTAGAAGTTGGATTCAAACTCAGGCTACCAGGGCGATTAAAGCTAGAAGTTGGATTCAAACTCAGGCTACTAGGGCGATTAAAGCTAATTTATTTATTCTGAGTGTCCTACAAGGTCTTGGAGGTGTGGTCATGGGTTAAAGGGAGAGACACTGGGAGACGAGCTCCTCACTCTGCTCTCTTTGTTTCAGTCGTGGTCTCTCTCACACTCTCTCTCTCAGCTAAGCAATACATTCCCAGCATCTGTCGAGTCTGATCTGCTCTGCGCTCCAATGAGAGGCAGGCGAGGAGCTGAGATGGGAATGAAACAGATTCCCGGTCCGTGACGAGGCGCTGAGACTCCTCACCGCACCCCATGCGGGTTGCCCTGTCATAAATCATCGTTTGTCAAATTCAATAAGCATCTTTAACACAAAAATGACGCTATCTCCTGGGAGCCCCAAGTGCCTGAAATTCTGCACAGATGTGGAGATACCAAAATATGAGGGAAGGGGGGAGGACAGGGAGGGAGGAGGAAGGAGGACAGATTTCGCATGGCAGAAAGGAGATTCTTGTCTATCCTCTGCTCCCTCCCCATCCCCTTGCCCCCCACCCCACCACCACACATGCAATCATGTACGGCATCTTCCTGGGAACGCTGCAGACCCAGCCCCTGGCACATGTTTTGCATCCTCTAAAAGGAGGAAGCAGGCTGTGTACGCAACATGGAAAATCCATCCACTTTGGGGGTCCCAAGCCTACCACAAAGAGCCCCCCTGCTAGCCCAGGGACACAGGGACGGGAGGAGGCCGCTGGGGAACGGCTTCCTGCTTTGGACAGAACAGGTCATGGGGTACATTTTATTAGAAATCATGCTGCTGCTGTTTCCACTCCCCTCCCAGCAACATGAGAGCCGAAGTCTCGGTTAGACACCCCATCCCTTATTGTGCAACAACAGGAGGCAGGAGAATAGGGCCACCTCAGGGGGTTCAGCTGTGAAATCTCACTCCTCGCTGGAATGCGCTGCACGCTGGCCAGAGCCGGGGACCAGCACTATTGTAAAGAAAAGGCTGAGTGTGTGCTGCTGTGCGCACTGAAGCTGAAAGCAGGCTCCATTTATGCACGTACAGGTTGCATTGCACTGTACATTATCCATGCCTAAAACGCCTCATATAAATAGGGATATACGCAAATACCCACGACAGCCATTTTGTCTCCCCCTCGGGACTACAATGCCTGTCTCCAAAATGTAAAGTGCAAGTCTCTAAAGCTGCTTGATCTGAACTAGCAGACAGAGGAGAGAGACCAGCGTCCATAGCAGATCAGGCACCCGGGGGACACAGATCATGCCACATTGTCACAGCCAGCTGAAGCTCAGCCCAGCTGCCTGAGATGCATCCCAGACGAGGTCCTGCTTACGTGACACCCACCAGCCTGGCTGACACCTGGGCTGGGGAGGATAAAGCAGGCTCGAACAGTCACGCTCTGGGGCTTTTGCAAGCAGGGTTTGGGCACAGGGGGATGGCACGGCGCTCGCCGGCCGACGGCAGGCTCACAGGCAGGCCAAGCTGCCTGGCTTTCTCTGCACCTGCTCACACACACCCCTGTTGTCAATGAATCATTCAGGTCACTGCAGACAAATCTCTAACCACCTATCGCCATTTATTCCTTCTAAGATATGTGTGCTACAGAGCAGCCATTTTAGAAAGAGTGTGAAGCTTTCTGACACCTTTTACAGAGGCTATTTTGAATCCCTCTACCTACTGAGCCTCACAGATACCCTGGTACCACAAACCGAATTGCTGAAGTTGCAGAGGGGCAGTATAAAAACACATTAAAATTCCAAATAAGTATTAAAAAGATCTTCAGTAGATAAATATGCCTTGACTTTGAAGGTCAGAGTATTGATCCATCTGAAGGCTAGAAGCAAGTACTTTGTGCTGCACTTGTGATCCTCCCCTTGCTGTTGTTATCATTATTGGCATTATTGTCGCAGTAGCGACACCTCAAGGACCTATTCAGGATCCAGATGCCATTACACTGGGGACACTGAATGCAAATGAAGAGATGTGTGATGAACAGTCTGATTCAAAACAAAACCAAACCTATACATGACAAAGCAAGCACAGCAAATCCTTGTGAGTCGAGCTCGGTGCTGCTGCAGCCAGACTGCTCCCAGCACCCAAGCCGGGCTGTTAGAGAGGCTGTAGGATCTCTGCACCGTATTGCAGTCCCTCCTGGAACCAGGCTGTTTGTATACCTGGGGACTAAGTCCATCCTGTAAACAGCACCTATAAACATATCACAGATCTGTGCACTTGAACTACCTTTGGGGCTGCTCCTGAACACGTCCCTCTTCTTCACCCAGAAATTTTGCACAAGTGAAAAGAGAGGATCGAGGCTGTTTGTCTGGGAGCAGCCCCCTTTCCCACCACAGCTCTGACAATGCGCCTGATGCCAGGTGGTCCCGAGAAAGCGGCCACTTTACCCACAGGCAGGTGGAAGGCGCGTGCCTGTGCGCTCACTCCGGGCACACACAGATGGAGAGCATGTGCCCTGAGCCGTCGCTCCGTGCACACACAGATGGCCAGCGCAGGCCTTGTGCAATCGTTCTGCGTGTGGAAGATGGCTCGTGCCTGGCCGGGCCGCTGGCCTCTGCGCGCCCCATGTGCCCGACGTGCTCGCCCTGCCGCAGCGCTCTGCCTTCTGCCCTGGCAGCTGCAGAACTGGAACTGCAGTTGCAGGCAAACACGTTTCTGCCCGAGAGAAATGCGAGAGGCCTAATTTTAACCTAGTGCATGTAGGGAGGAGGACAAGGGAAGCGCAGCAGGATGGGTTGCTGCAGAGGCAGCGGGAATTCCTGGGAATGGGGTAATTGTTGAGGCAGCTACCTATGGATCACATTTCTCCAGCAGCAGTGGGTTAACCTGAATTAACCCAAGGAAATCTAGCTTGGGTGTGCCTCTGCATTCTGCAAATACCCTCCACAAATCCAGTTAGGAGAGTATGCCCAGAGAAAACTGGTGAAAGACAGACTATGGTACTATATAGGTCAGTTATTTCAGACATGGAAATGATTATCTGAAACTGGGGTGGGGGGAGGTAATCTTAAAGAAATAAATCAACTCTTTCCCCCACCACTATTCGTTGGTGATAGCTTTCCAATAGGATAAAGCTATCTTTTTTTTTTCCCCCTGCAGGGAGATATCAGACTCAAAGACTGCTGGTGTTACAGGTCTGAATCTTGCCTAACTTCAGTCTTAGGCCAGGTAAATTCTGCTTCATGAGAGAAGTAAAGATTCTTCTTTAGACTCTCTTCCCAAGGAAAGAAAGCTTATGTGAGTGTGCTGCTTACACATCTCTCTGTTACCTTTTTAACACCATGATGAGTTGCAGTCCAATTCACAGAATTCTCAGGCAATTAAATCCCAGGAAAAATCTCATGCAGCAAGTTTCATGAAAATGAATGGATGGATAAAGTATTACAACCCAAATTAGTGTCTCCACAGAGGGGAAGGGGGGCAGAATCTAACTGTGGTACACTCTGGTAGCAGCCAGCTGACCAGTCAGCCTGCCTGTACTGGTGCCCAGTCAGCACACAGGCAACTTGCCTATGCGCAGTTCGTTACCCAAACAGGGTGTTGTAAAGATGTAGAGATGACATGGGCTACTGTACAATTTAGGGAAAAGGGCGTGAGTCTACAGGAGATGAAGCATCACTCGCTTACAGAAGATTCTGTCAGCGGCACCTGTTCAAAGCTGCTTGAGGGTCTGCACTGCCAGAGGCAACCTCCATAAAGACTAATCACTAAGTTCCTGAGTGTCCATAACTCTGAAATTAATGCAGGAGGGGAAAGGAAAAGATGTATGTAAATATTTTCAGCACACGGCTCCGCAATTATTGAACAAGATAGTCATATCATACATGTACCCATATATCTGCTCATACCAGTAGTAGAAGGTCACAAACACAAAGCAAAGGTCATGATGCTGACAAGATATCTTTATTGCTAGACAACTCCCCAACCCACCCATGATAAATTAAGGCCCTTATTCCTGCTTAACCCATACCCTTTGTAGTAGACCCTGAAGGTCAGCCATTGCAAGTTTTCCAACCTGGGGACAGGGGCAGGTATGAGATCCACATTCAAAGGTCCCTTTTCTTCCTATATCTGATGCACAAATCAGTTCACATAGCCTCAGCTGTACATCCATACCCACGCACACACCGCAGACACACAGAATACTTGCACAAAAGCACTGCAGTGGAGATAAAGCTAACAGTTTACATGCAAACACATGCCCAGACATGTGTTCCTCCCTGGAGATGCCCCCTCCCCCTTGTGCTTTACACATTATATAAGAATTTTATTCTGTAGTATGCTCTGAGGAAGGCGGCATTTTGCCAGATTTCAAAATGGCCTCATTTATCACCTAAATCCCCTATGAAAGCTAGGGAATAAGGTTTGTAAAACAGCCCAGATTAATGAGGCTGCATCTACATCTTAATAGCTTTTGTGTGTGCACAGTACTTCAATCTGCGCTTGTGAGCAGTGCGTATTTCTGTGGTTTATGGACTCTCTTTATTCCTCTTACCTGATATATCTATGTGTGCTTCCGTTTCTGTCTAATTCTGTGTGTGTGCACTGCCTGTGTGCAGCACATAAAACCTCCTCCTGTGACTGTAGCTGGTTATGCCTCACGCAGGTGAAATCCTCCCTGTGAGCACCTCCCGTTTTGCAAATGCGATCTGTATAGGGAACCTATTTATGCCGGGGTTTTGATATCAGTAATGGTTGGTATACTTTTGTGCGTGTTAAAGCCACCATTTCAGTGCCGGCTCCTTAGGCAATGGAGGCCTATATTTCTTCCCTGTGTTGGGGGAATTTCATTTTGCTGCTATATATAAGAATTCTGGTGAAGTAATTAACAGAAGCCTCCAGAGGCCTGGTTATGAAAACAAGGCTCCACGTGCCAGCTTCAGAGAAACCTTGTACTCCTTGCAAACTCCTCCAGGCAAGGAAGATATTGCAGCTGCAAAGGGAACGTAACCCAGGGCAGGGAAGACCGAGCACCAAGGAGGTCCGTTGAAAAAAGCTTTAGCAGAAAGCTGGAAAACACAGCAAATGAGAAAAGGAGGTTCCAGATGGGATCACAAAAGAAAAGGGCATTGGTTCCATCGACAGTGAAGATTAATTTTTAAATTACATACCAAAAAAAACCCTCCAAAAGCATTTGACCTGTGTCAATCTAGTGGCTCCAATCACCTCTTATGTGGGACAGAGGGAATACTTGGAAATTCCCCTTACAGAGTTTCCCCTATGGCTCTTTCTTAGCTGCTTCTCCCTGGATTTCTTTCATCCTTTCCTTATCCCTTTCTCCTTCCATCTCTTTGATGAGGAACTGCTGCTGCTGCTCCTTTTCTCCCCTCTCCCTCCCCCTGTCTCCTGTCAGCCATTTCACTTGGCTTTTTCTGCTCTTGCATTCACTAGAGCTGAATTCAGTGACAGCCCCTTGGCAACTTCCCTTTGCTGGTGACTCAGGTAATTGGATCTGGTGCCTTGGGGAGCTGCCAGGCATGATGTCACAGCTCTGCAGAAAAAAATACCCTATGTAATTGCTTGATACACTAGCTAATGTCTCATCCTGGTGGAGGGAGGAACTCTGAGTTTGGGGGTTGCCAAGATTTCAGAGACTCACGACTCTGTAGTTGAGGTGAATAAAGAATTATCTTCATTTCTTGTTTACACAGGCTCTTACTTGTTTACTACATGCTCATTAACTGCCCCATGAGCAGGGAGTCTGAATGTTCATAATAAATACCGCAGTCCATTTATGAAATGGGAAGGACTGTGAACCCTTCATTAAACAAAAGAAAATGGGAATGAAACATCAATATAGCACAAGAATGAACATCTCTACACACGATGGTGTGACCCTGCATCAGGGGTTACTCTGCCCTTTAACGACATTTGCCTACCAACATTTAAATGCACTTGGATCCTTCAATTCTTCCAAGATTGCAGGAAGACATCTCTCTTTTCCTAGCTGCAAGGAGAGGATCTAGAGGACAGGCTAGGGATCAGAAGGGGTCAGCGTTATTCTCAGGGTAGACATCAGAGTGTATCTGAAATCCATTAAGTGAAACAGCAAGATGAGAATGAGCTAATGGGTGATTCTTGCTAATGCACTAATAAAATGGAACTGAAGGTTTCTGGCTCTTCCCTGCACTGCTCCATCTAGTTTGGAAAAGAAACTCTTGGGAGTTTAGTATTCAGAAGAAGTTGACTGTTCCAACTTCTGCTTTTCAGATGTTTTATGTTGATCTTCTTTCTTTTGTAGACTTAAGGAGTCCAGCCAGCAAGGATCTGGCAGGGTGAGATGTTTGGGCCTCAGCTCTCTTCCCACAGTTCATCTGCAAGGCTGAAGCCATTGCTAGAGGTATTGATTGCTTTGCCAAGAGGAGGGAATGGGAGTATGAGAATTCAGAAAGGAAATCTTTGATTGTCTTCACTGCAGGAAACATTTTCCCCAAGCAAAATGGGACCTGATGTGGCAAGGTGCTTGCAAATGCCTCAAAAGACCTCACAAGAAAATTGAAGCCTTGTGTCAGATATGACCTGCTCTGGAACTCCAAAATGAACAGATGGGTTTGCTGCAAGAGAGGTTTTGTCCCCTCCACTACTGCAGCTGAAATGATGTTGAACAACCTGGAAAACTCAGCAAATCCTGAGAAACAATCAATCATTTTTGGAAAAGTCACATTCTCAGCTAGAAGAGATCCGTCCTGACTTTCCACCATGCGCTGTCCAATTCAGCAGATGATAATAACCATTCCACTGGGCTGGTTCTCACACAAGCACAAATATCACATTTCTCAGCTCTCTGTCCTTGCTGTTTGTTTAGGCAGGTCACCAAAAGCTGGATTAGCTGTCTTGCCATGTTCTCTAACGCCCTTGTATTTCTAATCCTGCCAGTCCAGGCCATCCCCTGGTCTCCTGTGGCTTTGATGAAGGGATGAAGTTTCCAGCTTCGTTGCCTTAGTCCAACTATCCTGGAGTGACTCACTCATTTAGTTTCCTCTTTAGATGTTAGACCTGTGCAGTATTCAGGCTGTTCTAGGTGGCTTGGAAATTATTTTGACAGAGTCTGGAATAAAGGCAAGAGGGTTTCAGTTCCCATTTTTCCAGACTCTTACCTCCTCACACTCTGCCTCCCGATGGCACTCCAGTATATGGGGATCTAAGTGGTATCACAGCTGCAGAAACCTTCCAAGCTGATGGCACCACTCCACTTCTGGAGAAAATGTTAGAGGTCTTGCTGGGGAGAAGAGGCCACACCTATCTCTAGCCTCTCTTTAGGACCTCAGGTATCCACATTATTTTTAGCTGGCTTGTTCCAGTGACTCCACTCAGACCCTGGCAGCACAGCTGGTATCAGCAGGATACAGTTCAGCTACCTAGTGGGATAGTTAGGTGAGAGCCTCTTCAATTGCTGAGGGACCAAAAAAGAGGAGGGGGAAGGCAAATAATCCACCCATTCTCACTATGGCTAGTATTTTCATCATTTCTGTTATTAGGGGAATTTAAGCTCTAAGTGGAGAAGCCATTTGTTCAGGTTCTGGGGAATCTCCCTCCGTCCCTCATGGCTGCACAGGGAACTCGGACAATCTCCACTGACATTTCCAGGACTGCACATACAGCTTTCCCTGGTAGTGCATCCAAAACCAATGCAGAAGCATGTATGATTTGTGACACGAAACACAAATCCATACTGTTTTATCCTCTCAGATATCCTTCCTGGATCTCCTGAGATATTCAGATTAGAGTATTGAGAAAGGTATCACTAACAGTAGAGCATACAAGGGTATACAAGCTATTCCAAACGAAAGGAGCAGATCCAAAGGCAGCCTGGCCAACTGCCCTCAAAACCATTTTAGGAGACTCCAGTCTGCCAGTCTGAAGGCAGGGTCAGCATATAGGAGGGGGCACCGAGATCAAACCACCAGATAGCCAAAAAAACAACCTGACTACACACTCAGCCCTAGGGCAGAGAACAATTGCAGCAGCTGACTGCCTCGGCAAGCCCAGAGATCAAAGAACAAGGCATTATTAATTGCTGCCATTATAATCATTAGCATAGTACCCAGTAGTCCTGGTCATGGACCAGTACCCCACTGTGTTAGCCAGCGTGCAAACAGAGAAGAAAAGAATGGGCCCTGCCCAAGGAACGCAGAGTTTAAATATTAAACGTGAGATGGCTACAATGGGAATGGAGGGGACAAAGAAGTGATAGTGTGACAGGCAGAGGAAAGCTGCTAGGAATCCCACCATCCCACCAACAACTGCTGGCTACCACCAAGGCAGCCTCTGAATTATCTGGCAACAAGCAGGTTTGCTTAAAGGTCTTTACGAGGCACTCTGGTTCTTTTAATTCAGTGAGATGGTTCATACAGGTGCCAGACATGGTTTGCCTCTTGAAACACAGCAGCTGAAGGCATGTTTAGGTTATTCAAAGTAGGGAGGGGAGAATGGATCTTCACCTGGAAAAAGGCTGGTTGAACTCTGGACAGTGCAGGTGCTCTGCAATGTCCTCGCCACGCTTTCCAGCACGTGTTTCCTGTTCTAACGCTGCCTGGGAGGGCAAAGACCATGGGCAATGTGTCCCTGCACTATCTGTTCTCAGTGTAGTTCCCATGGTTCCCACCTTCCAAAAGCCACATCACACCTGGCACTTCTTCCTCTCAAAGGAGCGGTCCAAGGCTGAATAAGCTATTCATCTCCAGGTGGCTCCAGAGCTCGTCTGAGCCACAGCTGGAGATGACAATTCTTTCTGTCCCTGCCTTATGGAAAAGGATAGCAGATACCTCTTGCCAATACTGAACTCTGCAGGGATCAGACTGGTGATATGCCCCTGCACCACAACAACTGTCCCTGTGTCAATTCTCTGTCTTCCATCAATGACAACATCCATTCTATTTTTAAAATAACAACGGAGAGTCCACGTTCTTCCAAATTTTTCTAGTCAATGTTATGACTAACAAATGGTGGTATTTTTCATCTTCCTCTAGTATATCCCCATGAAGAGCTTACAATGTTTCAGACATCAATTAATGTAATCTCCCCGTCACTAATCTCACACCTCCCTTTCAGGGCCCCAGTTACCCCTGTGTCACCAACGGAGAGGATGGTGCTTCGTGCACGGTATGACTCACTCAGAGCCACATGGCCCGTCAATGGTGACAGTGAATTTGAAAGCAGAAAAGACGTGACTGTCCACGCTGGGTCTTCCAGCTCTGGGCAGAATTCTCCCACTCCCATGTGATTCCCTTATAACCACATCTGTGAAAAACTCCTACTTAAAGCTTCCTTTTAATCTTTCTTCTGATGTCTCCACATTCTTGTTTTGTAATGGTCATGCTTACATTTTGCTCATTTTCCCAATGCTCTAACAACCTCCTCAGATGGTGATTTTTTCTCCCTTTAAGAAGAGATTCCAGCCACTTCTTGGAAATCTCTTTATCTTATATATCTCTAGGTCAGATTGTTGGATAGACTCTATTCCTCAGTATCTGAACATCTCATAATCTTTAAAATATTTATAATGGCAATATCCCATGAAGAAGGCAGACATCATTACTCTTTGCATTTTCAAGTTAGGAAGCGGAGGCACAGAGGGACTAACCACAGCCACTAGCTAAGCATTCCCACACCAAAAGTCAAGACTAAAATAATGAGACATTTTCAAATACTAACATTGCTGTTCATTTTCTAAGTCTGATTTCTGAAATTGTTAAGGGGTCAATTTTTCCATCTTTTATCTGCTGTCATGAGGATGTGTCCATGTAATGAATCCTGAAAGTGCAGTCTCATGACTCCAGGAAGAACAGCTTGAAGAACAATTGCACAAAAAGAGACTGTCCTGTGCTTTCCAAAACGTCCACAAGGAGATGTCCCAACAGCAAGTAGGAGGGCAACTGCCTCAGCAGTTTCCTCCCCAAAGTGGCCCATAAGGAACCGGATTTGGTTAATAAGGGCAATGCTGATTTGTATAATACCTCTTTTTATCAAATACTCATGTGCCTAAATACAGTCTCTAGTTGGCACTGCTGGAAGCAGAAAACTAAGCTAGGTGGACCATTAGGCTGACCCAGTAGGACATTTCTTATACTGTTATGTGGGTTTGGAAAACTGTAAAAACCCTTTATATTTATTAAATCCATTGCTGCTGGATTTGGTTAACACAGGCAAATTTAAATCCAGATAAAAGGACATGTCTTTTTTTTGAAACAGCAATCCACGAAACCTCAACTTTTTTGTAATCATTCTTTATTCCTTTACCTTTTGCTTTATACTGCACTGGAATAATTTTCACTGTGTCTCCTTCAGCTTCCTTATGCCACCATTGGTAATGATGTAGGAACTGCACGTTGGCCTATGCCACGCGATGTGTACAGACCACAGGCCTGCAGCTGTTCTTTGTGTGAACAGTCCCAAATGAAGGGCCGTATAATCTCCTTCCTTCAGTCAAAGGCTGCAGGCTCTGTCCCTAAGTGATCAATTGCCTTGCCTGGACACCAAAACATCTCAGCAGGGGTATGCAATAAAGACATTACAGTGTATCTATCTGTGTTAGTTTATGGGATAAAATGAGAAGCAAGATGCCTAGCTAAGGAAGTATTTAGAGCCCACATGGTCTGGTCATATGAGTAAAAATTATTATGTGTGTCTGGGAAGAAGACTATTAAAAGAAGGAACGAGGAACTTTCTGAGGTTGGCAAGCATCTCAACTGACCAGCTACTCAAAAGATGAAATAAACTGCTCACCTCATGCATTTCACAGTCAAAGAAACAGAACGGCACCCCAAAGGACATTTCATCCTCTGGCATTTCATCTCACCTACTCAGAAATATACCTTACAAAGAGGCAAACTGCCCTCTTAGCACAGACTATGGAAGACGCCTAGGTGACTAATTTACACAAGGTCCTAGGGTTTAGAAAGCTAATGTTAGGCAAGGTGTATGCCACCCTGAATCTTTAATTTTGATTTCTGTTTAATAAACTTCAGAACACCAAGACAATTCTAGTGCACTGGAGAAAATAACCTGGTGTGTGCAAATATTTACAAAGCTAAATAGTGTGCTGTGTGGCTTCTGGGCTGCTTAGCCTGGCATTAGTTCTGTGAAACTGGGAAGCAGTCAGTGAAGTATAAAAAGAAGGTGGCATGATTGATACCAAACAACGCGACAATATGGAATATCTTGTCCCACCAAAAACCTTAACGTTGTTTTTGATGCATTTACAAATTTGGTTGATAAAGTAACTGGTACTGATATAATACATTTAGGTTTTTGTAAGGCAGCTGACTTTGTCTTTTCTGGCATTTGATAAAAAATAGCACTACACAAATCAATGTTGCCCTTATTAAACAAATTCAATTCCCACTCAACTGCTATATCATAAAAAAGTAATTGTAAATAGGGAATCATCATTATATGTGAATTATTCTACTGAGCACCTAAGAAATCTGTCTTGGGCACAAAACTACTCAATATCTCTATCAATTAGCTAAAACAAAAATAGATAATCCATTTGTGTGACAGAAGAATTGGCAGAGAAATAAATAATGATGGGACATGGTAGTTATAAAGATCCATCTGGAGAGCTTTGTAAGGTGGGCTTATCCGAACAACACGTGTCTGACTACAGTCAAGTGCAAAGTCATATATCTAGCACAAGAGCTTCCAAAACAGGAGTGTCTTCAGGAAAAATATTTAGAGGTGATGAGAGGAAACCAAATATACACATCTGAAGAAAGGATGCTGGTCAGCTGGAAAGGGTTCTGAAGCAAGATACAGGAATAATATGAGAACCATAAAACACATCCCTCCATGACAGATTGGGATGCTTAATCTGTTTATTTGAGGTAGCTTGTTTACAGTCTCTAAGTGGATATGTAGGAAAGAGTTCTGACAGTACTTGACTGTATTATTTTTAAGAAAAAGGCATATCAATGTTTGGTGGTTTGAATCAGGCACAGGGCAGATTTAGATAAACACAAAAAAAGAAAGTTTAACAGTGAGGTCAATGATCTTGTCTAGGATGCAGGAGAATTTCTGCTGTTTGAGTTCTTTAACTCAAGAGAGAGCTTACAAATATGCTCCCACTCAGCCCTGGATCATCCCTTACATGACTGATCCAGAAACACCTGGTGAGGATCTATGGCTTGTGCTACACCCAGCACAAAAAGACCTCTATGATCTTTATGTTCTTCAGCGGGTCACTTGTGGGACAGTTAGTGTTAAGGGACATGGGGAGAGGGGTGGGAGCTGGGTATCCTCACACCACCAGTTCACTAAGTTGAACAAGGGTTCAGAATAGAGGAGTACCAAATTCAGGACAACACAACATGGTCAGAAAACAGACCGATCCCCTCTCCCTCCTTGGGCTTCACTGCACAACCCCTCCCTAGACTGATTAAGCCCTGCCTATCCTGAACCACCGTCACAGCCCAGCTGCCATGGATGTGATGGAGATGCAAAGCAGAGCAACACCCAGCTCACTCCCTTACCTACACTGGCTTATCAGAATAGGCAATTATGTCCATCAGTAAAGTCACTCAGAACAACTCTGTGTTCAGTAGAGAGAGAGAATTTTTACGAAGTAATTTTTTCTGAATCTTTTAATAGGAACCTCTGGAGTAAGTGAATAATGACCCTTATCTTAGGGCAGTACATTAACCTTTTGTAGCCCTGTCCCCTGCCAAAGACAAAATCTTGGTCAAGAGGTGTAATTTAGGAACCTCATGTTAGATCACAAATATCGACCATAGTTATCTGAGATATGGATTTTTCATACTTCAATAAATCAACAGATATTTCAGTAGCAAAAGGCACAGCTCCCATCTACTTGACACATCGGTGCTAGAACCAGGCCCTGCGTGCCCATGACTGTGCACAATTTGCCTGGAAAGAAGGTGGCAGAACTGCAAAGCCTCTGACTTGCGGCTTTTCCACAGCCAGGACGTGTCCTTTATTCACTGGGAGGATGACACAGTGGGAGCTGCAGCCGTGGAGTCACAGGGAGGCTATTTAGGAGGGAAAATAGTAAAATTGCTATATGGAAATGCATCAAATATTTGAAAGTAACTCGGGGCGGGGGGGGGGGGGGGGGGGATTTAAGGGTGTTAGCAGTTCTTTACTTGTGTCCAGGGGAGAATATTTGCATATACTCATGTAACTCTCTTTCCTCTCTGAATACCCGATGAATGTGTGACATGAAGTGTGTGTGCCTGTGTGTACATGCGGGGATTTCTTCTGCTCCTTTTATGTTTTATAGAACCTGACTACGACAGCTGTGACTGCTGATTTGAAATGACCCCGAGTCAGACACCACACAGCCCTCTGAAATGAATTAATCTTTGCATCATTCTGATTCTGGGATTTGATATGGGCTGGGTTTTTTTTAGTCGTTATTGCTGTTGCTGTCGCAAGCTCCAGCGCACGTACTTCAGTTTAGTCTCTACTCTCTGTGTGACACATGACACTCAAAATGATAAGTGTGTGGCTACAGGTTTTGCCAAGGAGAATCTGGGACAAACATCAAGGCAAGAATCAGTCTTTCATCCCTAAGACTGGCTATGGAAGAAAACTTGATAGCTGCTGGCTCACATGTACTTAATCCCTTTACCCCTGAAAACTTTCTTGACCCATCTTCCCTCCAGCTGCCCAAACTCCTGTCTTATGCTTGTGCTACACACAAAGATAAGCTTAAAAATCTAGTGCTACAGACAAAAATATATTCCCTCTTCCAGAGATATTATATTTACATACCAAAATCAGTTCACATATACGATTTCTGAAATATTTTCTTGGGCTAGAGACACAGAGTTGGAAAGGCAAAGCTTGAGGCATGAATCTCGCCATAGTAGCTGCACAGAAGCAGGTAGCTCAGGAGTTTGGAAGCCTGCGCAGGCTCCGTCCTGGCCCGCATGCGTACAAAAGCATGAGCTATCCTCTGGTCAAACCAGGAGAGGGGCTACATCATTTTGAGAGACAAATCAACAACCTCAGCTTAACCTGTTCATGTGCCCCTATTCTGAGGTTATAAGAAAAGTTATATAGGGCTATTGAAAAGAAAACAGAAAGAGCTCTGTCTAATCTATGCTGACACAAAGAAAGGGATGCCACTTGCCGTTACTGAATCAGGTTTTGGCCATTTCTCTGTTAACCAGAACCTTACAAATTCTGATCTTTGACTAGGACCAGCACAGAGCTGTATGGAGGCTCCTTTTTAAATGCTAGCCACCCATTTGACAGCAAACTGCTTCCTGAGAACTTTTCCTTAAAAATGTATCATCTCCGCAAGTTGTGCTCCTATTTCATGATGATTTCATTTACATCACATTTCTACTGTATGCTTAGACAAAGGTCAGATGAGACATTGGTGAAATCCTTACTGAAATCCAGACATAAATACCTATTATTTTGCCATTCACTGTTAGGCAGTTACACTGTCAAAAAAGGATTTAGATTGCTTTGACATTATTTGTTCTTAACAAATGAACCCAGGTTGTCCTAGATTACCTTGATATCCTCTAGGTGCTTATGAATTGATTATTTGGTAATTTATTCTGGTGTTCTTTCAGATATTGAAGCTAGCTGACTTGCTTACAATGTCAAAGTCTGCTTTTGCCCCTTTTTAAGCCGAGTGCTTCCCTGCCCTCTATTAATTCTCTTTAACCTCTCTCTACATGTATTAATGCTGAGCAAGTGATTGAGTACTCTGCTCAACAGTGATGCTGCAATCAACCGGTATCTCACGCTCTACTGAGAGGCATCACTTGTTAATACATTCCTGACTTAGAGCCCTGTTGTGTAGTACTGAACCCTGTGAGTTGCTATGCCTTCAGAAACATCTTTTGCTCATTTATCTCAGAACAGTTAAGGTTTAGTTTCAAATTTCTCTCTAAATGTAGTGCAATATGGTCTGTAAAACTAGATCTTGCTAACATTAAAATTCACCAAAGCATCGTGTGATTGAATCCTTGCTGAGGAATGGGGATGCACCATGATTTTGCAAGTGGACTACTTTATATGTGGAAGAGGGAAAGAAGTTTTAGGTGGATTCTAATATAGAACAACAAAAATAAAAACAGACCATAGGTTAAATAAAAACTGCTAATAGTTTATGCAAAGAAAATCTGGAAAAGTATTTTGTCCGTTGGTAAGGCTAAAGTGCTACAAACAGCACTGTCAGGCTTGCCCTGTGTCAGAAGGCTGGACAAGGGAATGTAGCAGCCCCTGAACTACCATTAATTTAATGATCGGCACTGTAAAATGCTGGTGGATATGTGTTTTATTTAGATTTTTATGTTATAATTTTAATCGATAGTGTGTTCTAGTATCATGAACCAATTACTGATTAACTACCCTTTTTAAAACCTTTATGACACTGACACTAAAGCAGTGCCATGACACTTCCAAGAATTACAATCCTATTACAATCTCATTAAGTCTCGTGGACTAAAGGTTTGTGGGCCTTCAAAAGGATGCGCATGAGAGTGGAGATATCTCTCCCCATGCCAGACCCCATTAATATAATCTCACAGTGGCCCTGAGATCTGCCCAGTATCTGTAGATATTGGAATTGTTTAGCTTTGGTACACTGAGAGCCGTGGCATGACCTTGGAAAGAGTGTATCACTACAGTGCACTGGAGAAAATATAATTTTAAAGCTGCAGGATGGAAACGTGAGAAAGGCTAAAAATTACATGACATAAAAGTCTTGTGATTTGGGGTGTGATGCCACATGGATCCCTGCTGCCAGCAAGTCGAACGCTCTTGTGAATGACATTAGAAAACAGCTGGGAACCCTGTGGCACAGGACTTTATTTTGTTTATCTATTGGACTGAAAGCCTGCACAGCGCTAGACTGTATAAGCAGGGACATCACCTATATAAGCATCTTTGTTGGTCCTGTGTGGAATTCCTTTCTCTGTGTGCTCATAAACTCTCCCTCTAGAGTATCTGCGAGCAGAGCAATGCATGGCATCCCACTGGGCTGATTTTTGTTCCCACATCTCAAGAAAGGTAAAATCTTTTCCTTCATTATAACTGATTTAATTGTCATTTTCAAGCTGTTTCTTTCCTCACTCCCTCCCCCCGCTTTAGCTCTTCCCCTGCTTTACTTCTTTTCACTCATGCTTTCTTTTTATCTCTTTTTTTCTTTCACCTTCTTGTTTTTTCTTTGCTGTTTTCAGATCTGTCTTCAGTAAAGCCAGAGAAAGGAGATTTATATCTTCAAGCAGAGTGATCTGTAAATCCATGACCCCACTGTAGAGAATGCCTTGTCTTTCATTATCCCAGGGTTCAGAGGAACAGTGCTATCAACATGCAAAGAATGAGGCTTTTCTGAGATATTCTTGGATAGTTTCACAGAAGGCCTTGAAAATAAATGTCAAGATCTAGAATTGATGTAGAAAGTATTGGGGGGAAGGCTGAAGCCTTCTGGGGCTCTTCACATGACTTCTTTGAAGGCAGAGGAAGCAGCTATACATGACCATCTCATGCGAGCAAACATTCTTACAAACAGAAAGGATCCGTTTCACAGGCTCTCTGAATATCTCCAGTGTCTGGGCTAAGAAAGTTTTGCTGAGGCTAGCTGTAGCAAGCACTGCAGGCAGACCCAGAAGAATGAATACAGAAGTCCTCTCCTTCTCTGTGGGTTCGGAGGAGGTCGTTTGTCTGTGCTGCCAGCACCCTCCATACCACGACCAAACCTGAACCTCTGTTGAGGACTGTCCGTGATTCCAGTGATGGATAGGTGCACGGGCAGCAACTCTGCTATCTTGTTTGAATATGGCAGGTTTGACACCAAATAGTAGCTTGGAAGATCTGATTGCTCCAGAGGTGGTATCGATAGGACTGGCTGAACAACAGCAGAGCAGAGCGGAGCTTGACCTCTTCCTCAAAGGCAGCGTTAACCTTTCCTGTCAGCTGCAGCCTAAGCTGCTCCCAGGCATCCTTCACTGGCCATCCCAGCCATAGCAGAGATGGGTCTGAAATACGAGTGGTGACTGATGCTTTACAACACATCTAAGGTGTGTGTCATGATACTAAAATGCCCTAAACTGGAGAATGGGGAATGTTGTACAGCGTCTTTAGTTTAGGGTGTACTTTCTTCCTAGTTTTGTTGATGGTGCGCTTCTGCAAGCAATAGCTGACAAAGTTCCCTCTGTACTACGAAGAGCAAGTCACTCTAGGGGCATAAAACCACTCCTGGTTAACAAAAAAACATGATTCAGACGTTGTAACTGCAGAATTTTTTAAGGACAGCATGCCTGTAGCTGCATGGAGTGGAGGGGATGAGCCTCACCATACATGGCTTTCACCATCCATGCAGGCACAGTCAGAGCACTATAATGCCTTACTGCAAGCCAAATGCAGCTTCCAAACCTGCATGTGCAAGTAATTAGAAAGTTAGTGTGCATAGTGCTTTTTTCCCCTCTGTTTTCTACACTACCTAAAACACTGTATAAATGAAAGTTAGAAAAATCGTATCCGATCCCATTTAATCTGTCCCTTTGCAGTCAGTACAGAGTGGCTTCTTCCAGTGAAGTCCCCAAGCACTTTTTCACTAGCGCTTTTGCCGTGTCCCTCAGGCTTTTTGTACACTTGGTGTGATGGAGATTACCCACATCCACTTTGAGCAATTTAGAATTTACTTATTTCTATATTGGTATGTGTAGGATTTCTTATCAGCTTTCTCAAAACACTTAACAGATAAGGTTACCCATGTCTGCATTTGGCTATACCTACATTTGTCTACATAAACAGATGTCATATGCCAAGAGGCTATTTCTGTGCTGATTTGGATAGAAGTGGATTTAAATATGCTACTGACCTTATGCAATACTTAAAGCTCCTTTTGGGAAATGGCCACAGGTGCCTATTCTCTCCTGCAACAAGGAACTATTGTGTTGAAAACTGTCTTTTTGAGGATCTCAGAGAAACCCTCCTTCCTGACCTGAGTCTGCCCTAAAATTCAGTTGGGTTTCTTGCTTGTGAAGACCACCTCCTGCCATGATAGCTAAAACCAATTCACTGCCTGCTGGGCCTCCCCTGCCCGTTGCATGTCTCTTCTCTTATACTTAGATGATGAACATTCTGTGTTTTTCAGTATTATGGTATACAGTGGTCTTGGTCCATGGTTAGGACTCTGAGGTGCTACTGGAGAAAAGTGACTGCGAAACTCAAGTGCTCTGAAACCTCATTTGGCAATTTGTAGTTCTGAGCTTGGCACCTCAACAGACGCTCAATAAAGAGGAGCAGGGAGACTGGGCTCTGGAATTATTAGTTTTATTATTAAATGTTAGTATTAGTTATTCCTTTGGAATCAGTGATGTGTCTAACGTCAGAGAGAGAAGACAGGTCCCATTCCCTAAGGCTCTAACAACCTAGATGTGAGTGGAGAGATCTAAAAGCCTGAGCACATCGAGTTTGTTAAGTGTCAAATGTGGAGCAGGAAACAAGGCTAACTGCAGCATCTGAGGGAGGGGAGTACCTGAGGCAGATAAAAGGCAGGAGAATAAAAAGATTAAAAAGATTAAAAAGATTAAATTGGGCAAAGGAAAATGCAGGATGCACATGAAGAAGCATTCCCTCCCTGTGCAATGTGTGAGGCCGCAGAATACTCTCAAACTTGACGGGGCTTAATGAGAAATGTCATTAATTTCAGTTCTGGGCCTCAGAACTGGAAAGTGCTCCCTTTACTTGCCTGCTGATGGAACATATTTATTTACTGTATGAAGAGAATGATCCAACACTGGCCCTGCAAGGAATGCAATGGATAGATTTTAAGCATGTTCCTACCTCTTAATGTCTCTGGCTCTCTGATCTAAAGCAAATGTGATGAAACGTGCAAGTACAAAGAGAAAGAAAACTTTGTACAGAACCAATGCCTGGACTCTGCCTTTTGAAACACCTCCATGAGTGGTGTTTCAACCTTCACTCCAGGAGAAGCTCCCCGGGAGTGAGGTAGCTTTAGCCCTGCAAAAGGAGCCCAGAACTACTTACAGCAGCTCCTGCGGGGCACGGCCTGCCCCGTCTGCATATCTGCACAGCCAGAGCCTGGCTGCTCATGGCCAGCAGGCTGTGTTCTCGCTCTGAGCTGGCCCCAGCTGCTGTTCCTAGCTCCTTTGACGTGTATGTGTGTGTGTTACATGACTATAGAAGGAGCAATCAGTCAGCTCCCAGGAATCTTAGCAACAGCCGCGTCCCCAGAAAAGGCTCGTAGCAGCTGGAGCGGTGATGACTCAGCAGCATGGTCTCTCTGGCCTCTTGCTGATCCCTGGCAAGGACTGCAGTCCAAGTTCTGGCTCCCTTGTTTGGGTCAGTGCTTTCTTGCTGGCACCAGTAGATGAATTCCTGGATCCTGCTGGCCTTGGCATTAGAAAGCAACCAAAAATGAGCTGATAGCTGCGGCCAAAAAAGTTTTTGTTCTCTTTTTTCTTTAGCGACAAATTTTAAAAAACAAAACAAAACTGAACAAAACCTGCAGAATCCTGTTAGTACATTATAACAGAGAGACAAATGCCGGAGTTCAGCCGTGGCGGACATGTAGGGGAAGATGGTCACAGGCCAGGGGAGCAACGTTCCTGCCTTCCCTTGGGGAATGAAGCAGATCTGTGGGGTTGGGGCTGGGCTGAAGACTATACAAAATATCACTAGAAGGTTTGTTTATTTTATGTAACAAGAGTTTGGGAATGTGAAGTTGAGTAACTCTGTCGACATTTCACCTAGTTTAAGTCACTAGTGCAATGAATCTGTTTGGCCTCGAGTTGTTTTCGCCTCCGAGGACAATATGTTTGTGTCAGTCTCCCCACCCTCCCGCTGTAATTCCACAGACGAGCAAGAAGAAGATTGGGATTAAGGAGCCACGGCTCAGAACCGTGCCGTGTCCGCGCGCGGTGGCGAGGGGACACGAGGGGACAGCAGCGCGGAGGGGCAGAGGGGCCGCGGGGTGCGAGGGCAGCCTGCAGCCCGAGAGGCCCCTGAGGAGCCGCGGGGGGAGAGAGCCGGCAAGGAGGGGCCGCAGGAACCGGGGCCGGGGGGGCCTGTATGTCTGGAATTTTTTGGCAAAGGGCTGCCGGGAAGCTTGCTGGTCCTGTGCCAGGCTCCAGCGAGCTCCGCTTAGTCCCTCCCTTTCACGAGCACTAAAAATTCACCCTGAACAAAAACATCCATGTGTGTGCGTGTGTGTAACAATCTGCCTTCTCAGCAGCACCGCCGCCACCCCAGCATCGCTGGCCTCATTACTGGGAGCAGGAAATGAGTAAAACATAAATGACTGGGGAGGAGGCAGGAGGGGCCGCCCCGCTCCCCGGCTGCCCGGCCGCGGCCGCCCCTCCCGGCCGTGCAGCGGCGGGGGCCGCGGGGAGGCTGCCGCGCCTGGCGCAGATGGCGGGGCCCTCAAATGTCTGCCGGAAATTACAGCCCGCCTCGGCGGGGGGGCGTGCGGTTCCCCGGCCGGGGAGCCCCGCGGGAGCCCCTCTCCCCCCGCCCCCGAGCCGGGGCCGGCAGCCCCGGCCCTCGCCAAACCCAGCTCGTAAATCAGCTCGGCAGGAGAGAAACACACGTAGGAAAATGTCTCGGGGCAGGAAAGAAGGAGAAGAAAAAAAAAAAAAAAAAACAACAAACCAGCCCTCGCCCGGCGCGGTTTGCGGGAGGGCCGGAGCCGGCTGGTGCGGGCCGGCCCGGCGGGGAGCCTGGCGGCCGCCCCCGCCCGGCGCTGCGGGCAGGCGGGGCTGGCGGCCGCGGGGGGCCCGGCCGGAGGAGGGACCCGGCGGGGAGGAGCGCGGCGGTGCCCCCGGCCGGGCTGCCCGCCCCCCGGCCGGTAACCAGCCCGCAGCGCCGCCAAAATAAATGTCCCCCGGGCCGTGCGTGGCTTCGGGCCGGGGGCGAGGCGGCAGGGACCCGTCCTGCCCCGCGCAGGCGGGCGGGCTGGGAACGTGAGAAAGTGATCTGGGTGCGGAGCAAAACAGGTTACAAGAGGGTGTATTTTAAGTGTAGGAGAACGTAAGCGCGTTCAGATGCCCTGGGGAATGTCTGCCTGAATAGCAGGAGCAACACCTCAAACGCCTGGAACAGCAAAGAGCACGGTGCCACATGGTGCGATTCCAGCATTACTCACCCCAAGGACCAGGCGCTTCCCCACCCAGTTACATATGACCAGGAAATTATAGGCTGTGCTGCTCCCCGCCTGGCTGAACGGCTGCCATATCATATGATACACGCCAGAGCGGCGTGTCTGATGAAACAACCGAGCAATGTGTGTTTATTGAAACTGTAATGCTTTGTGGAATAGACGGGCTCGGCTGGGTCAGACTGTCATTTGGTATCCCGAATGCATGCTCCCTCTTGCACATCTTGCCATTAATTAAAATTCTGGATAAAAATGAAATCCTAATCTTCTTTTACGCTCGCTCTTCACTGCTCTCCTTTTACTTACAGTAGACTCCACAGCCAGCCCCTGCGTAGCTTAGACATTACAATTCCTCACTCTTTCTTATTCCATCCATCCCATCTGTGGACAGACTTTAATTTCTCTTCACGCTCCGTATTCACAAGATCTTTCTCCGATAGCCAGCATATCAAGGGCTCTGCATCTCTCATCTTTATTACTATAATATTCACATTCCAGGTCTGATGTGTACCTCCCCTCCCTGCAGTACACGGCAAATGGAGCTACAAAGGTCATCTCTGCAGCACACCGTATCGTCTCATTCCTGTCTTGAATTTATCCACTACTTCCTTCTTAACACTGAGTTTAAGGAACTTGTTATAATGAAAGTCACCTGTGCAAGACTGCTCATCCATCTTTTCCAGTATGTTTCTCCCTGTCTCCTCCAGTAATAATGTGAGCTCTCACCAGCCCTGCCAGTCTCCTCACACTCTTTCATGCCATCTCTCCAATACATACCTCTTTTTGCTCCACCTTTTGCAGCAGCATCTCTACCCAGGTCAGCTTGCTGCAACTAAGGCAGTCTGATTTCCTACAGGTTTGTGTTTCATTGACTCTAAGCACCAGCTAAAGCCTTTTCTTCTAACTGGGTGTTTTTAAGAGCTGCTGCCCATGCAAATTTTCTGAAGTCTGACAAAATATGAACTCCTATTGCAACCTTCTTCTGAGCTGAAGAAAAGGGTCTTCTCTTCTATTGGCTTTTTATTTTAATGAAATAAAGTATATTGAGCCAGCTTCTCATCCATCCAATTTGCTTTTAGTTGGCTGATGCATGAAAAATTATACATGCATCTGACAGACATATGATGTCATACGTGCTCCCCCGCCAAAGATTTTGAGATCACATACACCTTCTTTGCAAAACCAGACATAAATTTTAACTGCAAAATCATGTGCTTCTTCTCATTACACCCCTTCTGTTATATGTTAATTGTTTTTCTTTCACCATTCCTCTGTGTTTGCCTTTTTAGCCCTTCTACTCCTCAGGGCAGGGACTGGGCTCTCTTCTGTGCCTGGAAAGTGTTAAGTGCCTTATGGGCATAACAACAATTTAATTAGTTAATAAGTACTAACAATTTGCATTAGTATCATGCTTCCTGCCATGTCAGATCAGACCACTGTTCCAGCAAGTCAAACATATCCTTCTTTCTTGTGGTGCTCTGAATTAATTGTCACCCAGAGAGGCCAAGGGCCTCAGCGTGGTGGTGGTTGGACCCCCAGCCCCAGTCTCATTTCGCAGAGTCTGTCCAAGGCTTGCTCGTTCTGAATGAATCCATCGTCCGGCCACTCTCGGATCTGAGCTCCTGCTGCAGAAAGAGACGCTACTGGCTAATTGAGCTTGGTAATGTATCTGCCAGTGAGACTTGCCAGACTGTTCAGAGGAAGGGATGACGGCTCTGTAATGCTCCCAGCATGGCACTATTCTAGGACAGCCAAAATGGAAGGATGAAGCAGGACTCCTCCCTGAACCCTGTCCTCCCGGGCATCCCAGCGCTGGGGGTTGAAACTTTCCTGCACCCAATTGCCAGTGCCTTTCTCTTTCTTACAGATGTCTGTTTCCTCTTCAAAATATAGTACTTGCTTCCCTAATATTGTGCAGTAGCAAATTCCGCAGTTTATCCTGTAGCTTTCAGCTTCAAGGAGGGATAATCTGTACTTGATAACATCAAGTGATCTTTTACATCCTGTATCAATCATATTGAATTATAAGGAAAACTAGGAGTCTCCTGGAAGGGTTTGATGACTTTACTGTGGAAAGAATCAGGAATGTGAGACTTGGGTGAAGAATTTCAATTAAAAGGAAGCCAGGAAGACCTTTGAGACAAGGTGGACACCTGTATTACATTTTAAGGGATATCTTTTATTTATATATCTTATATTCCATGCCTGTGCACAAAGCCTCTTTGTCTTACAGTTCGGCAGAGAATCCTACGCTGAGAATCTGCAGATGGATGATTCGGCACAACAAATAAAAGATTCAGGAGGGGGGAAATGGGCTGCTCCTTAAACATTGTTCATTTATCTGCTGTTTGGTCTTTGTAGCATGACTGTCATCCTGCCGAGGAATGGGAAGGCAATTTCAGGCAGTGGAAGCAGTATGAGGAAAGAGATGGGACAAGACTGCACTGGCACTTGGGAAGATTGTGGGGATGATGGAAAGCACTGTAGAACTGCGCAAAGCCAGGAACTGGACCACTCAGCTTACGTAGCTGGACGCTGTGACGAACATACTGCGAAGGCCTTCTACTGGGAGGTATTTGCCAGCTCCACTGCTCCTTCCACAGCAGCTGGCCCCCGTTGAATGCAGCGCCCTCAACAGAAGTTACGAGGGCGGCTGAAGACCTGAAAGACAGTCTAGTCCACCCGATGGTTATGTTATACTGTCCCAGGGGTCATGTGAGATTAATAGCTGGTAAATGATGTCATACCTGGAATAAGTTCTCTGTTGCCACTCTGGGGCAATATATAAGAAGAAAATGTGGGTCTTTCTTACTACAGGCACACTTAAACCATATGAAGGAGACCTGTATTTTGTAATGACAGGTCCTCCTCCATGACTGGAGCACAACCTAGTTGGTAACTGAGATATCTGTTGTTTATAGGCAATGATTCCTCACAAACAAATCAACGAAATGAACAAACTGGGTGAT
This sequence comes from Platalea leucorodia, assembly GCF_965183815.1. Classification (NCBI taxonomy): domain Eukaryota; kingdom Metazoa; phylum Chordata; class Aves; order Pelecaniformes; family Threskiornithidae; genus Platalea; species Platalea leucorodia. The sequence goes on along the minus strand of NC_138829.1, from coordinate 25,723,097 downwards.
AAAGTAGAGCCAAGACCTGCATTGTCCTCCTCAGAGTCATAAAAACTCATCCCTTTTACAACTGCTGAGTGCTTTGCCAATATCATGCCAAGGTGAGAGCAGCGGGGGGAAGGGAAAGATATTGAAAAGGAAAATAAATGGGCCAGGTAAACAGTGCTGCTGCTGCTGCAGCAGCCGTGGTTGTCATGGCGACCGGGGTGAAGAAGAGGAGGAGGAGGAGGGAGGCGGATTGATCGATAGTCCTGTGCTGGCTCATCTGGCTTCCATCCACGTGCTGCTACAGAGGGAGAGAAAATCAAAGAGCCACACGCAGGGCGGCCAGGGCTCCGATTCGATACATGGCAGCAGCTTGATCAATAGCTTGTTGGAAGGTGGGTAATTGACTCCCCTTCTACTCAGGCGAAAGCGATGCAGCGACAGAGCTGTGTTCGTTAGCTACTGATTCTCAGCTCTACTTTATCACCCAGTTTGTTCATTTAGTTGATTTGTTTGTTTGCTTGAGATCCCCTCTTCGGTCTGATTTCTCCCTGTACCTGTCAAAGATGAGCATCAGCTGCTGGAGGAGAGCCAGGGCTGCCCTCAAGTTTCTGAGTTGCTTTCCCTCTCCTCTCCTTTCTTTGGCCATAACTGTTTTTTTGAATCTCACACTGGCAGAGGTTTTGATGGGGGAAGCTGGAAACAAGGACAATCTTTTCTTACGGGATTTCTAGAGCTGCCTTTTCTGGCTGGGTCTGGGGGAACATAAGTATGGCTCATCTGAATACAAGGAGCACAGTAGCCCCCCCCCCAAATTAAATAGTTAAGTCTATTTTTGCACCTCACAAACCAAGTGAATTATAGGGACAGATTTACAAGTGTTATTTTTGTAAGTAAGTCTGCTGTTATCCGCAGAGGGTGACCAGGTGATGCTATCAGAAAAGGCAAAAAAAAAAAAAAAAGAGAGCGAGCGAGCAGAGGAAAGGGCAGGAAATCAGGGCATGCTGAGAAAAAAAAAGAGGAAGATGCAGAAAAAGAGATCTTTCCAAGGAAGGTACGTACTCATGAAGCAGTGAGATAGTGTAGGCTAATTCTCTGTTTCTACCTAGACCTGGGCAGGGAACCCTGGTACAAGGTACCTGCTTGACCTTCAGGCAGGCAGCGCTGCGTTTTGTAAACAAGCCTGTACCAAGTTCACCCTCATGCTGAATAAGCTTCTGCAGGCATTTTCCAACAAAACATAGTGGAATTTGGGTGGCAAACCCAGGACTTATGTTTTATATCTTCTATCAAAGCAAGCAGCACAAACCTCCGAATCACCTCCCTGGGGCACTAAGAACCTAATTGACTTCAACAGGGATAAAAACAATGCCACTCTGTGTGGTGCAACACCCATCAGCACACTCTGAGCATAAAATGGTAAATCTAGACTCCGAGATGCTCTGGGAGGCAAGGACCATCTGTTTGCTCTATACTTGTCTATTGTCCAGCTTGCTGGAGTCCTGGTCTACAATGAGCATTTAGGCATATAGTAATAATAACAGCAGTAGCGTCCATTGCTGGATAATTGATATTGCTTTGTGGACCAACTAGCCCCTTAGGGTATAGCTAAGAAGCGGCAAACACACCAGAAGTATCACTTCCTTCAGTTCCCTGGATTTTTCTTGGAGCTATCCCATTCAAATGCGCTGCAGTTCAATCTTATTTAGCTTCTGAATTAAAAACGAAAACTGAATTAAAAATGAAAACTCATTTGCTTGGAATTCTGCTTAAGTTAGTTGGCTGCAGTCCAGCTCTCGGGGCTTGCGCTTTTAGGGTCTGATCCAAATCCCAGAGAAGTCACTGAAAATCGCTCCACTGTGTGAGGAGTAAGTTATCATCTCTCAAGGCTTTTTTTTTTATTATTTCCTTTTCATGCTTTGAAGCACTAGCAGGTGTATCTCGCAGACGCTGGATGTAAATCACAGTAGGAAGAGGGGGCTGTGTGAGCACAACTGCTCCCTGTTGCATAACCTAGAGGATGCAGGTTATATCAGGCGATACTAACAGGGTAGGGACTACAGCTCTTTTCACTCCCCAGTATATCTGCCTCTGGAAATATTTACAAACCACCCAAAGATGCCTCTGTGCCCTGCAGAATATTTTCCTTCGGTTCCTTTGTGAGCGGGAAGATAAGAGCTTCCTAACCTCTGGGCATAATTTATGGGAGAAATAAATAGCAGGATGATAGAACAGCTTAAAAGTAAATTATTGAAAATGTTCACCTGCCAGTTCTCCAGAAAGTAGGCAGGTGGGCGAGCCAGAATCAAGTCAGACTAAAAGCCTTAGAGGAATAGAGTAGTTTCTTCTAGTCATAAAGGAACAAAAAGTGTTTGCAGCACCTGCAGGCTGCTTGCTCTCTAGAAGGAAGCCGGAAGGTTGGACAAAATATTAAACAGACAATGGAACAGCCTGTAGTCAAATTCGCACTCGGGCAAAATACATAAAAGGACATATAATATTCAACATTGCTATCAAGCTAAATGCCTGGACTACCTGCCAACAAGAAGCATGTCTATTTGCTGAATCATTATGCCTGACACAGATGGGGAAAGTAACACGGTACATGGAAGACATGGGAAAGGCAGGACGGATCTCTTACGCATCAGTAGGGCTCCAGAGAATCAGCTCAGTGAGTCTTGCTGCTTAATGTGCAAATTCAAGAGCCTGGCTACTGAAACATAGTCTAAATTCTGGGAAGAATGAGGCAATCCAAATGCTCTGTGAGCATATGTGCAAGGGGAATGATGTAATGCAGAAACAGCCGTTATCTTTCTCGAACGGGACCTTCCTTAAAGGTCTCTCTGAGGCTACATGGGAGCTGTAAAAGGGCATATCTCACCTGCTTTTACACTAGTGCATTTTCACAGCTGTATCAGGGGGTCTTAAAGACAGTGTCCGGTCAAAATTCTGGTTACTTAGTAAAATGCCACTTTCTAGGAATTTGCACAGGAGCCTTCCTGTCAGGGAACTGACTCCTCCCCAAAGCAAAAGCAGTAGGGGTAGGTCAAGCTCTGTCAGTGGTAAAGCACAGCATTATGATAACACAAAGGATCCTGTATCCTAAAAAGTGAGAAAAACAACCGCAGTCCCACACCAGATGAAAGGTATCAATGCTGCAGTTCTATGGTGCATACTATAATGCTTTCCTGAGGCCTTGAAACAAGGATCATAAAGCCAATCTGGGAGTGCCTAGCACTGAGTTGTCTGACTGGCGGTCTGTGGGCTGGGATCAGGCCTTGACATTTTCCTTTGAATACCATCTTGGCAACAGAAGAGCTAGGGAAAGGTGATTAAGGAAGCCCTTGAAGGCCATTTGTTAGTGCATTCCTGCAGACTCTAGCCACAGGCTCGGCAATTGCTTTTGTGTCCAGCTGGAGGGGGAGGATAGACTGGAAGGCTGCTTCTGCCTGTGCCTGCAGGTCATCACAGCATCCACGAGGCATGTGAGAGAAGACAGTACTGGCTTTGGGTCCTTTAGCACTGGGAAAACTGGATACCTTGGTAACAACCTGACAAACTGTTCTAGGGAAAACACGGAGAACAAAGAGCGCATAGGAAGATCATCCACTGTTAGAAGAGCAGCCAGTGGGCATGAGAGACTGAGATCCTGGGCTTTGTAAGGACCTGCTATAACTGATATAGATCAGGACAACTCTTGGGAGGGTCATTGCAGCTCTTCAAATCCTGGAAGTGTGACAGTGGCTTAATTCCCTTTGTCTCAGCCCCAAGAGTGACTTGTGACCTGGAGCACTCAGCATGCTCAGCTGAAAGTCTGTTCCTGTGCCTGAACAAGCAGCTGCCTAAATCCTGTGTGTCCTACATTACACCCAAAATATGCACAGAGCCTGAAATATCTGACTTGACCTTAGAGCACCCTCAACCTGAGAAGCCGGGCCAACGTCCATCAGTAATGTAACTTGAATTCTAAGCTTTGGTGCTGCAGAGATGCATTGTTTTATGATTAATGAATGCCATTAAACCAGAGAGCCTCTTCAGCCAGCAGTGAAAACTCAAGAGAAATACCAGACAGTCAGCCACAGTCAAGGGGGCTGAACCAAAAAAGAGAAAGAAATGCTTGTGGTTTAAGAAAGCTGACTTTCAGTCTCCTTTCGAGATTGCTCCATTCTAAATTGTTAATCCACATTGATCCACTTGAAGAAAGTTGGTAGGGCTGCCTCATGCCTGTGCAGGTCCCCAGGCAGGAGGAACAGTGTGAGTCCCAGCAAGGACAGGGTATGACAGAGGAGCCAGTCAACACTGGTGCTACCCTGACCCCATTCCTCGTGGGAGAGCAAAGCCTGGACATTTTGCCAACGCTACCTCAGGTTCATTTAGATGTAACTGATCAAACAGAGAGGTTGATATGAAGAAGAGGAAGGTAGCACGCAGCCGGTAATAACTTCAGCTGTGTTAGTATACCTGCTCCACTGCTGATGGAATCCTGCACATGCAAGGATTTGCAGTAAGTGAGCCAAGCAAAATTAACTTCTACTTTTAATCAAAATGCGCTTCAGTTAGCTCACCTGGAGCAAATGCTAGTGATTATTTGGGGTTTTACAGTGCAGATAACCTGATCACTGGTCACAGATGCTTGAGTCAAGACTATACTTGAATATAGACAAGAACTACTATATATGCCTTTTGGGCACAGCACAGAATAAAGTGAAAATTGTGCTCAGTAAGCAATTAAACTTCTAGTTACTTGTGAATTTGGACCCTTTTTTCTGGGTTAGCGTTTGATGATTTCTCATGCTATGCGAGAGGCCAGCTGTTCACACCAGGGAGAATCCAGAGCCAGGGAGGATGTGGGAGACAGAAGAGCCTGGGGAGAGGGTAAAAATGCGGCTCAAAGTGCTGGGAACCTGAAAAAAAGCAGGCAGCGTGTAGCAGAAATGTGTGAGGAGGGTGCACCCCTAAGCAATCAGGATTGCAGATGCCTCCATCCCTGCACTGCTACATGGATGGTTTTAAAGCAGAGCCAGTTGCCATAGCAACAGCACCTGCTGGAGCTGCCAGCCGTCGGGATGCAGCTCCTGAGGAAGGTAAAGAGCACGGCTGACCTCCCGCACTAGCCCAGCCAGCAGCACAAAGCCCCGTCCCAGGCCGGCTGCGCAGCTCCCAGGCCAACGTGTGCTGGTTTTGGCTGGGATAGGGTTAATTTTCTTCATAGTAGCTAGCATGGGGCTATGTTTTGGATTTCTGCTGGAAACAGTGTTGATAATGCAGAGATGTTTTCGCAGTGCTTACATAGAGCCAAGGCCTTTTCTTCCTCTCACCCCACCCCACCAGCAAGGAGGCTGGGGATGCACAAGGAGTTGGGAGGGGACACAGCCGGGACAGCTGACCCCATATCCCATACCCTACCACATCATGCTCAGCATATAAAGCTGGGGGAAGAAGAAGGAAGGGGCGGGGGGATGGACACATTCAGAGTTACGGCGTTTTGTCTTCCCAAGTAGCCATTACATATGATGGAGCCCTGCTTTCCTGGAGATGGCTGAACACCTGCCTGCCGATAGGAAGGAGTGAATGAATTCCTTGTTTTGCTTTGCTTGTCCACGCGGCTTTTGCTTTACTTATTAAACTGTCTTTATCTTAACCCACGAGTTTTCTCACTGTTACCCTTCTGATTCTCTCCTCCATCCCAGCAGGGGGGAGTGAGAGAGCGGCTGGGTGGTGCTTAGTTGCCAGCTGGAGTTAAACCACGACACAGTGCTTTCCCCGTAAGCAGAAAGGCCAAGAGCTCTTCACCTGGGCCCCCAGTGAAAGCTGGATCAGCTGAACAGCAGCTCCTGGTTTGAAGCAATGCCCAACCAATTTTTGGATTCGCAGGAAATGAAGAGATGCCGAGATAAACTTCATGGTGTTGCGGGACAGGTCAGAGGACAAGGGAACACACAAAAACATCCTCAGCAGAAAGGAACAGAGGGATCCCCACTTTCTGACATATCACCAGACACGTGCTTTTCCTTCCCCTGGCACCTGCCGTCTGGCTTGTTTTTTACCTACTGCTGCTTCTCTGCTGTTGATTTTTGTTCTTACCCTCCTTCCAGTGCTCCAGCAAAATCTTCTGCTCTGTAGGCATGATGCCAATGAAACTGATGTTTACCAGCTCTAGTAGGGTTCATTTTCTTGCTTGCACAGTTCACACTTTCTCCTGGAGAGAAAGAAGTTGTGGAAGTGGGAGGCTGCCATTAGCAGGATTGAATGTCAGACACCTGAGAAAGCTGACACTAAAGAAGTGATGGAGGCAGTTCCTCATGAACAGGTGGCTACATCATAAAACCTCTTACACTTGATGCTACCCAGCCCCAGGCTGGCAGCCTTGGTAGGAAGGCCAGGGGCCAAATGGGTCAGAGACCGGCATCTCTCATGTCATGAGGGCTTCTTCTAGGGCTGGGCTGAAGCATGCTGCAATGGCTGAGCGAACGCTCTCACCTATGCCTGCTTCCGCTCCTTCTCTGTTGTCCTTTTATCTGGGCTGTGAATCTCACATCTTTCAGCAGAATAGAATTCATCTTACATTGAATACAAGGAATAAAAAATACAGGGAAATTGTTAGGCTCTGATAAATAAACATTTTCAGGAACAATTTCATCTTACTGACTGTGGAAATTTGTGACAGATCTGAGCTCAGGCAAATCAAGCGGACTGCTCATTCCAATATTGTGAGAGAAAGCAGCAGCAGCCAGAGAAATGGAAAGATCGACAGTTAATTGGAAATGTTACATCTGCTGTTTATGCAAAAGGCATAAATATTTATATCCTGAAGGCTGACTTTTGGGTTCGCTCCTCAGCAGGAAGAGATTTACATTTTGAATAAAGACTTTTTTCTTTCTCTTTCTCAGTAAACGTGAGCAGTTTATTATTCCTTTAAACAGGAATCCTTAGCCAAGTCCTCCAGTCCTGTTAGTTACATGCATGCAGATTTCCTTGGCTTCAACAGAAATTACAGGTGTGTGCAGACTGCAGCATACATCTCCCTTTTTTATAGACAGAAAGAGAGGAGTGAGACTGAAACAAAAGGGCAGAAACTGTGATCACAAAATGAGAAGGCAGAAAATGCAGTGACAATTCAAAGGCACCTAAGATGCCGAACTCCTTTTCTAAATCTGTTTTCAGTAAGAAAATAATGAAAGTCTGCACCTTGAAAACATGGAAAGATTTGATAACGTTAGCTGTTGATACAGAGCAAGGAAAGAAATACTTGGAAAATTTAAGTACAACACTATATTGGATTAAGCAGCCCGTACCACAGCGTGATGAGTGAACCAGCTAACAAAAGAATTTACACATGCAGTGATTCTAGAAAAGCCAGGGAAATCTGCTGAAGTATGGTAATATTACAAACAACAACAGAAAGTGTGTTACCCTACAAACCATCTTGTGCCCTATCTGGCCTCCACACCTCCTGCTTCTCTTCGCCTTTCCTTGCCCTTTACTTACTGAGCCAGGCTTCATCTCCCTCCCTGTCCTGTCTCATACTGCTGTGCCAGCTGCATTGCCCTCAGCTTGCCCACCCTCATATCCTGTGGTCTGCCATCCTGCTCCCCTCTGTCCTCTCATCTCTGCCTGCTTCCATCCTTGTCCTCTGCCTCAGGCTTCACCTCCTCTCCTGCTCACCTTCTCACTCCTCCTCATTTTACCACACACACTTGGCTCCAGCATCCTCCCTCATCCCTATCATTTCCCAATTTGAGGCTCTCCTGCCTTACCTTCCCCTATTACTCCATCTATTCTCATCAGCTGCTCCCTCCATCTGCTCTGTTCTCTTCCCCCACTCCCAGTCTCAGCCCTTGTGTTTGCCCTGTTACCTTCTCAGGAGACCCCAAATCCACACATCTCTGTGTGGATGCTGAAGCTGTTTGCCTTCCTCTCTTCTACAGCATCATTCATTTCTCATTTTAATGATTCTGTCTGATTAACTGCAACATTAAGCTAAAAAAAGAGTTACAGATAAACAGTAACAAAACACCCTGATGAGATGTAGGATGTTGTGGACTCCTCTCTTTAGTACCTATCAAACAGACTGGCCCATCCCTGAAGGCCAGAGCGCAGGTCACAGTGCTGCCAGGCATCCAGCCATTGCTTGAGATTCCCAGACTTAAGCCTTGGACACCTCAAACAGTGCATCTTGCCCCCTATTTAATGATAAAAACTATGCATCTTGCAGGGACTAAAGAGTCTCCAAAGATATAATCTCATTATTTGAAAGCACTTGTATGGAGAATGGTTAGCTTTATAGAAGCAGAGCCTGCTGCGAACGAGAGGGATACCTGACCAGAGTACTGATTTATGCCTCCATGGTGCAGAGTTATCAATGCAGAGCATTCGCATTCCCACAGGGTCAGCAGTCCGGGCCAAAGGTATGGTGGAGTTTACTTTCACCTCCTTTCTAGCAATCACTGGATCACTTCCAGTGACTTCTCCCTTGTCTCTCAAAAATGTAAAAAAGGAAAGCACCAAGATCATGAGAGGCTGTTTGCATTCTTCTCTGGTTTGCCGCTTGTTTCTGAGGCCCTAGAATTTCAAAGCAAGATTTTATTTTAGTTTAAGGGAATTTTTGTATGTGTTTTAAAATGGTTTGTCCTCTGGGACTAGTTTTCCTGGCTCCCATCGTTTCTGTTTCCATGGCAACTACAGCTGGCTCAGATGTGCTGTTGCCATGGCAACTGTCTGGTCCTCCTTTCAAACGATGCAGTGAAACAGGAATGATATTTGCATCCCCAATGCTGTATGGAACAAATCTCTTTCACCACTCATGGGGAAGATACAAGACAACTGTATAAAATCAGCACAAAATCCAATCTAAATCCTCACGGAGAGGGTTTTAGACAGCTGGTGATATGAGAGAATTGCAAAGAAATTGGGCTTTTCCATTCATGGGCTTGGGGGGGACTGGCACTTGACTGGCATTTTCAAAGTCTGTTCTGGGCAAAGCGGTATGCTTGGAAATACCCACATGGGAAGAACACAGGATTTACCGGGAACAGCTACTTCACATAAAAGCTATCACATCTTGTTTTCTATAAGATCTTAAGATAAATTATTATGTGTTAAGAAGCACATGGTAAAATTTACCTTAGTATTTCATGCTAAAGAAAAGATCAAAGCTTGCATTACTCATGATTGTATCCTAGGATATGGCCAACATAAGATGCTTGGGTCCCTCTTAGATGTATACTGCTACAAATTCACAGAATAATCATGCCTTCCTTTAATTGACCATCTCATATCCCCCTCTCTGCATGCGTACCCCCCCATATATTGTGGAGGAGGTGCATGGCAACAAACCACAAGATGCCGTAACTCTGCCTGCTCATCACAAGACATGGTACCAGAGGTCTGTTTCTTTTCTGTGACACGGGTATGATTTATTGTGTGGGATGTTTAAGGGCTTTATTCTTGACATTAACTTCCTCATTGTCATCTACATGTGCCTGACTTCGCTTTGTTCTTTGTCTTTTTGTTTGTTTTTCTTTCTTCTATCTTGTTGCTACTGCTGGGACAAATCAGGAAGGAAGACATAGAGACAGGCCTCTCCGCAAGGCTCTGCTGGTTCTGTCCTCCTCACTTGCCTTCCATAGCTTCCCCAAGGATTATGATGTTCATAACAGGTAACAAAAGACAACAACTGTGCAATGGAGTACTGTGGGGAAAATGAGTGTATTTCCTTGGGGAAGCAAGGAGTTGGCACCTCTCTTTTATATCACCAGCAGCTGTCCTGGTGCTGTCCTGGGTTTTGTCATGCTGCTGGGATGAATAGAATCTCCTAGGGGGTGCAGTTGAATTTGAATGTTTTGCTTTGCAGACGGGCACTGTCCCAGCTGCCTTGCTTGCAACAGTCACAGTCCAAAAGACTGAATTCCTGGACTAGTGCATGGCCTTGAGGTGAGGTACCTTTGGTATCTTTCCCATCAGCAAAGGCCATTTAAAACCAGTGCTGTTAGTAGAAAGGAGTAGGAAGGAGCGGGAATAATTCAAGAGCAAAAATCACCACGGGCTCCAAGCAGCTGCTGCTAATTATTTATCTGCAGTGTACAGGCCTAGCCTCTCGTAATGCACAGGGCATATACATTATACCTTATTTTTTAACCATTTTGCCCTGTAAAGCTTCATCCACTTCCACTGTTGTCTCCCCAACTTACTTGGTCCCATTAGCCAACAGAACATTGTGGACAGTCATGAACAAATCCATTCTCCCACCTAATGTCAGAGGAAGATCATTATCCTTACTAGGTAGACGAGACACATAAAAGCCAGGAAACTTGCCTAAATGCAGGTGGTCTACATGAACACAAGGCCTGCAACTCAGCAGGCCTTCTGCTTAACCGTCACATCCCTTCACTGAAACCCTGGTGCCTTATCACTTCATTTTGTGCCCAGAGCTTTTAAGCGGTAACACACCTCTGACATCCAAATGCAGTCAAAGCCTCAATGTGTAAATAACAGATCAAAATAAATTTCTGGATAAGATGCCAAGTTCTGTGTGGCTTTCCTTCCTTATTTTGGGGATATTCAACAAAACTCACCTTTCACTTCAAGAATGATGGAATCAATATGCTTTGCCATCATTTATGTTGGAAGGAGGACCATAATACAGCGCTCCTTCAATTACAGAAGATGGAATCAATACATTTCACCTCCATTTATGTGGTTAAGGTCTAAGTCAGCATGGCCTACCCTTTATTTATGGGGGTGGCCTCAATACAGCTTGCTTTCCTTTAATGGGGAGGAACTAATATGTCTTGCTCTCACTTATGGGGGGTGGGAAGGAGAGAATCAATACAGCCACCATCATTTATTGGGAGGGATCTATAGATCTCACCTTGATTTACTGGGGAGATCAATATCTCAACCTTCATTAAAGTGGGTGGAATATTGGACTGAATAAGGTTCATCTGCTTTTAGAGCAAATTGACAGAATATGGCTCTCCATGGATGCGGAGATGATTCAGCATGGCCTTCATATATATAAGGCTTGGACACCGTATGGTTCACCAGCTAACACAGGGATGCATGCAGTTCAGCTCAACATTAGGTCTGGAAAGACAGGGGCAGTTTCAATACATAGGGATTGCGGACTCTGCATGGTAGACCTTCCTGACTCGGAATTCTGTCTGCTTTCTCATTTCTGAGAGGCGCAGATTCAATTTGACTTTAAGTGTGTGGAAGCTCCTGGATTCGGTGTAATACATCTTCCTTTACAGGAGACGGTCTCAAGGCAGTTCTTCATTTATGCAGAGGTAGATTTGATGGTGTTCTCCCTCATTTACAAAAGCTGGATTCACTGTTCCTCGTTGTGCTTTATAGGGAGCTAATACGAACTGTTAATTAATTGTAGGAGTAGAGAAAAGGGTATGATGTATTCCAGGACCACAACATTGTGGCAGCCTATCTGAATGTCTGAGAAGGAAGTGCTTCTTTACAGCTCCTCAGAGCACAGTGAAGCAGGGGTAGTGGATATATTGCTGTGAAGAAAGGGGAAGATGGCATGAGAACCCAAGCAACTTCCACACCAGGTTTGCTACTGACATGATTTTTCTTTGCAGCATCACACAGTCTGCAGAATAGCTGATCTCACTGCATTTTAGAGCTGCTAATTCAGGCCTAAATCTTGTTGTCTTTGTGTCCAAAAGACACTAATCACCATCCTTCGTATCATTCTCCTTCAAAAGAGCTCAAAGCCCAGCTGAAAAGAGTGCCACCTGTCCTCTAACCACCTATTAAACATCTGCCTCCCCAGGACTGTTTGCAGTGCTGTGGACACCACAGCAGGGAGCCTTTCATATTTAGGCTACTGATTTGATAGGAGCTCAGATTATCAGTGACCAGAAGTAAATGCTAGTTGATGCAGCCAGGGGGGTTGCATGATATGAGTTAGGGGGCATCAGTACAATTCCTGGAGGAGATATGTCAGAACAACTTAGGAAAAAATATCAACCCAAGTGCCCACCTTGCTGGGTTTCTCAGCAGGGAGCCTGTGGACTGAAAGGACCCCAGAGATTGAACTGCCCTGTCACTTTTCATTATGTGCAATAGCTACACGGCATACAAGCACCTGCAGCTCCCATTTCAAGGTGAAAAGATAAAAAGCAAATAGAGGGCACTTTAATATCACCATAGAAATACAGTGTATTGAAAACATGACAATCCCAGCTGGCCTCTCCTTTTTCCCGGGCAGCAAGGGGAAATGGGCAAGCATGAGGTGAGGAACCAAAAGTAGACTGGTTTTGACTCGGGCGCGCTGCTTCTTTTGGCTGATGAAAGGCTGCAGCAGATTTCTAGGAGGCAGAAGGTGGAATGTGCCTTTTCCATCCCTGAAGTAGCAGGCACGTTTATTTTCATCACTGCATTGCATCAGCATCACTGTCTCTCCATGCTGGCTGCTTATAGTGCTGTACTTAAAACTGTGCATGTCTCTGTGCAATAGGGCTTTTCACAGCCTGCCCTTTTATGATACTGGGTTTGCTAGGTAGGCAGGTTGAATGTGAGAATGCCTATTTGCACACAAAGAGTATTTTATTACCAATAGGATAATTCCACAAAGTTTCCTTCTCTTCCAGGGCTCCTATGTCTCCTACACTCTTGTCCTCAAAGACCCTGCCTCTTCCCTCTTTCTGTTTCTTTTCGATCTAAAATTTAACATGAGTGTTTCTGAATCTCCCTTGCTTTATGCCCCAGTGTCCTGGCTTTGCTCCCTGGAGTCTTTCTTTAAGATGCCCTTCCTTAGACCTCCAGGTAAGGTTCTCTGTATTGTCAAAAAATATGAACATCCTCCAGTCACCTCCATAAACCTATGTTATGTTGTATTATATCTCTTGCTAGTCTAATATAGCAATAAATTAGAGAAAGAGTCATTCAGTGCGTCAGCCTTTTTTTCTTAAAGCTTTCTGAGAAATCTTCAGCAGCTATGGATGACTGTGTGAGTTCTGCTGCTACTGAATGCTTGAGGCACACAATACAGCCAGAGTCTCCCATCACTACTCAGATGAACTCATGGACTGTGATTTGGAAAAGGACCAGACATGTGGAGGGGATCCAACAGGCTACCTCGGAAATATTGCAGATTCCATCCAGAAGTGGTATAAAGCAAGGGAAGGAATAAGAATACCCTCCTTAGGGCAGAAGTGTGCCTTAATTACAGAATGCAAGAGACCACACGGTATGATGATGGGCTTCTTAGAATAATCAGAATTAATATCCAGCTCTTACATGCTGCTTTTTGTTAGAAGATTTCAAAGTGCTTCACCAGTGGCACAAAAATTATGATGCTTGGCCAAAACCAGCCAGTGGCAGGACCACAAATGGAAAGCAGCTGTCCCAGGCGTCCTGGGAGAGTGTGCTAGTTCCTAGCCATACTTTCTCCCATAAAAGGAATAAGAAATGAATTCAGCTTCTTGCACGCACCAACTGTAAATAAGCAGAAGGGCAGGTATGAATTTTTTCAGGGGTCATCTTCATAAAAAAGTCTGTTTTCTGTAGTTCTACAAACCCTTCTCCCAGGCGTGCGTGGTAAAGGCTGCTGCATGGCAGAGCTGCTCAGGGTATGTTCTCCCTCTGTGTTTCTGCCTTAGTCCGCCACAGCAGCCACTGCAGCCTGGGCACAGCTTAGAGCAAGCCTAACCTGCACAGAAGTAATTCCACTCACTTCTAGCTTTAAAGCAACACCAGCTCCTCTTCTTTGTCTTGGTGTAAGCAGACGAGTGAATTCAGTGCAGTGATTGAGAGGTGTTATTTTGTGATCCGCAATGTATTTTAACACCTTTTCAACATGAGATGACCATGCAGGCTTTTTGCACTCTTTCCATATCTATTTGATTGTGCTTTCAGAAGCTGTAAACAGGGACACAATAACAGTCTTCCGTCTGCACAGAGCCTTGCTCTGCATTATTCATATATTTCCTTCCTGTTTCACACACTTATGTCAGTCCTCATTCAGGCAACATTCATGTTAAATGATTCACGCTCTCTCTCTATATGTGTCTTTCTCTTTTTCTCTGTCTTTGAAATGGGAATGAGAGAAAAAAAATAAAAAAGAACCTGTGATTAGACTCCTCTCTCCCTTTTTCCTTCTTCCCTCCTCAGTCAGACCCCAATTCTCAATGACATCTATATCTGGTCTCTTGATTCCAGTGTGTCTGATGCAGAAGAAAATCAAGCAGTGGAGCCATCATTGTTAAAAAGTCTCATCAGTATTGTCCTGTTATGCACTGATTAATCCTAATTTCTGAGATTAAAGAAAGAAACCTCCATCGCTGTATCCTCTTTGCCCCTGCCAGAGGTCTGTACTATCTATCTTCTCTTTCTCCTTTCCCTGCCCTGCCCTCAGGACATTATCCCTGAGAAGCTTCCACACCTATCTTAGGAGCATCCAAAGGGTATTAGTGGCAATTGCTCCAGGGCTTTTCACTTGCTGGGTGCTGTGCAGTTCTGTCCTGCTACTTTCATCACTTGATATTCATGTGGGATTAACAGAAGGGCCAGCAAGAAGGCATGACTTGTGGCATTTGTATACAGGGATGAGTCCCAGCTTTGTGGTTAGTCTTTTTCGACTTGCATATGATGCAGCTGAATGCCTTAACCCAGGGTTGCCTGACTGTAACGCTCCAACATTACATCAAGAGATGACTGAGGTGGTGATGATAGGTTGAAGGAGGCAACCAAGGAGAACGGCAGGGCTGGCATGAGTCTCTTTGACTGCTGGGGCCTGTCCTCACTGGCACATCGGTTTGCCCCACAGGGAAGCTGTCAAAGACGAAGATGATTTTAGATTACCATAGGTGCCAGTGTCCAAGACTGCATTTTCTATCTTAATGTGGCTAAAAGGTTGCAACCATTCCTCTCGGAGCAGAAATCCCTACTGTCATCTAGGAATTATGTCATGCTCAATGTGCACTAAAGCACTGCATCGGGGGATGTACTCTAAATGCACTAAGAAACTGAAACTACTGCAGAATGCAGATGACTGCCAGCTAAAACAGACTTTCTCACTGGGAATTACCAGTGCTCACCAAACTGCAGTGGGTGGCCATTGCTTTTCTTGGGGAATGTGAAATGTTTGTTTGGTTCAATAGAGCCCTGAGTGTGACCTGTGTAACTGAGAGATACCTACATCCCACTGAGATCCTGCAGTGCTGTAGTCAGCAGGGGCACTTCTGCTCATGCCCTGCCTGTATAGAGAGGGGGCTGAGTGCTCCTGGCAGGGCAACCCCCATAGAAGAGTCTGAGTTTAGGGATATTTTTCTCCTTCTGATCCTGAAATATATTTGTATTTTACATTTCATCTGTTGTATTTTAGGCTCTGCTACAAAAGTCACCTGCTTTCCTGGACTTCTGGAGCAGGAACTCTTCTGCTGGAACCAGCCAGGTTAGTCTGATTATTCTGTTGCCTTTTCTCTGAAATTGGCCCACGTCGGAGGCTTACGGGGAAGGTGGAGACACACCACTGAAGACAGATGGCTTGACTACGAGAATGCTTTTGGTAATATAGATAGTAGTTTCAATTACAGAAATTTGTTTTGTGGAGACTTTGTAATGTTGCTGAGAAATTACCCTTTGTAAGGATTTTCAGCATATGTACTTGTTATCTAGAAATGGAGCAGGTGTGGCTTTTTGCATTGAGAAAATTAGGGAATAAAGCAAGCAAAAAAGACTGATTTGAATATTTTTTCTGACACTGGTAGTACATGCTTTTTCATCTTTCTCATATTCTTCCTGGTTAAAGCCTTTTGAAACAATGTGAACATTTCCTTGTGGTCTTTACAGCTTAGAAACCTGTAAGCACATCATGGTCCTTTTCCACATTAGCCAATTTTTGTAGCAGCATCAGCCAAAGGAAGCTGTCTGGTGCCAAGGAAGCTGTGTAATTGCGAAACTGTGAAGCAAGACACACCAAGAGGAACGGGAATTGTTTTATCCCTTCACACAACAAGAGGAATGGGAATTGTTTTATCCCCTCCCAACCCTGCCCCATTCTGTGCAACTTCATTTTCAGAGCGATGATTATCCTGACGGCTGGGTAAACTCACTTGGGCTTGCCCTTGCTGGGCTATATCAATTAGTCCTAATCTCCATTGCTCATGATGCACATTTCTGAGTGGCTTCCTGGCTCAGTTCAGGTGTGGGATCCTCTTTTATTGGGTTAGACCAGCTTCATGCTGGCCTCCAGCAATGGGTGGAATAGTTTCCTGGCCCTGCCTGTTTCTGCAATCCCTACACCTGGCAGTTTCTTTGGGGTGAGGGGGAATGCTGACATTTGGCTTGCTTTGTCTTTCCCCCCATCCCTTTTTCGCATTCAGAAGCCTTCCGGGGACCCAAATCCATCTTTCACACCTAGCAGCGATGCTGGGGAAGGGGAGGGGAAGGACTGCAGCCTGATTTCCAGGGGGACTGCACTGCTCATCAAAGGGACTGTAACCAGGCAACCCGCCGCTTCCCCTGCCTCAGACAAGCACACACAACTGGGACTTTGGAAAACTAAGAAGCTTCTGTAAAGAGCAGCCTACAGGGAGGAGGAGGGGGGGATACGGTGCAGGGGGGGGAGCCATGTTATTTTGAGTGGGTTATTTCTGCTCTGGCATCGGCATGACACTGGGCCCGGCTACAGTAGCCAGTGGAGCCACCCAGCTGCTCCTTTCCGGATCCCCACTGACAGAAGGGAAAGGGAGCGGCTTGTTCATCCTCCCACAGGACTGGGATGGGGAGAGACTTGCCCTGCAGCTTGCAGGAGCCATTCCCCAGCTCCTGCGGGAGGAAGAGGAGAGTGCACTTTAACTCTGCCTCCCAGGGCACGGTGAGGAGAAATCCTGTTTTGTTTGGAAAGCTCAAATCCTGCATATGTTAAGGGCCAAAACTATAAAGGGATGGATAGACACACCGGCACAGGCAGTCAGAGATGCCATGAGCCCTTGGAGCGCCCCATGCTCAGGTCCTCCACAGCTACACACCTCAGGAGTTAGTGCTTTATTTATTGCCTGGCTGACAGCTGCACCACCTTCTACCGGCACCAGGTGCAGGTGAGTTTTAGATCCTGCACTCCTGCTTTGACCAAGGTCCTAGGATTTGGGCCCAGCTTCAGACCTCATCTGATACTTTACCAGCCAGGAGCAGGGGTGGGCTGCCAGCAGCTCTGCAAAGCACAGGAAAAGCCTCTCCATGGTGGCCATCTCGATTCTTTCCCTAAAGACTAAGACCTGTCTTTCTCCAGAACGCAGCACCCTCCTGTTGGCCAGCTGTTCACCCTTCACTGGCAACTCCCATCCGATGGGAAGGTAAGAGGTGTGTCCTCTAAGTGGAACTGCCTACACGCTTTCTCCCGACACCTGTAGGACATGGGCCTGGCTTTGACGTGTAGGGACTCCCCAGGGGAAGAGGAAGCCTAGGGTCCTTTGGCAAGAGATCCTCCAGGCTTGCAATCTGAGGGAAGTAAAATTGCTCTCCATTCCTGCTTCCTCTTTTTCTCAGTCATGCTCCAACAGAGCACATCCTCCTTCACCTCACTTTGTCCCCTTTGTATACCACAACTCTCCTTATCCTACCTCCCCATCTCTTTTCCTACTCGTCCTTTACCCTCTCCTCTTCCCTCCTCTGCCTCCTTCACATGCTCTTTCAGATCTGAGCCTCATCACCCTGTCTGCATGGGCTGGCAAGCCTGCTTAATAAGCAGAGCTAGGCTAGGAGGTGCTCCTACCCACAGCCCAGGCATCTCCTGACCTTTCAAGTGCCTCTCTCGGAGGAGTACCTCAGTTGCCTGCCCTTTGACTTTTTTCAGTGCTTTCTAACCTGTGACTGAGTAGTTCACAAAGTGCCATTTGCCAAGAGGAGAGAAATAGGGGGGGGCTTGCAAAGAGCATTAAAGAGCTAAAAATAACCATGGGTCAACTCTGAATGAGCCTGAGGCACTTCTCCTCCCCCAGCCCCCAGCTGATGCTGCAGTCAAAGAGAGGACAAGCAGCCATGAAGAATTCTCTCTGTCTTCAGCAGCAGCTCCTCTCCCTTCCCTCAGGGCATCCCTGCTGCCAGGATGGGGATTGCCACACTGCTATAGAAAGAGAAAAACAAAACAAATGAAAAGGAATCTGCCCCAAAATAACCCCTCTGCCTCCTGGCACCATGTCAGCCACAGAAAGTTTTGTGAATCAGAGATGTTAGGCAGGAAAAGCCCTATTAGTTCCCATCGACTCTCCAACCACGGGGGTGGGAGAAGGAGAGGTTAGTGCCAGATTATCCCCTCCAGCCTATTTCAGTCAAGTATAGTCAGATAGGAAATTCTCCTTAGACCCAATAGACAGAGACAGCTCTCAACAGCCTCCACTTTGAACGCAGCAGCAGTGTGCTCTGTCACTCCCTTCGGGGATCCATCCAGGTCTGATTCGGAACGGCATATAGGGATGAAGCGATGAAGATTACAAAGCACCATGACATAACATAACATCTGGTGTTTGGTAAGATCTAACTAAGAAAATAAAAAGAAAGAAAAAGACTCGATATATTTTGGTTGTCCTAACCCATAACTTGCGTAAGTAAGTTTCACCAGCTTGCATGAGCATTAAGAAGGAGTAAGAAACACAAAGCAGAGGCAGGCGTTTCTAATGTGGCTGGGGAAATGACAGTAGTACTACTAATTTAAACATGTTACAAATAGTATTTTAAAAACCCACATTTAAGTGTAAAGATTGCAGAGGCCAGCACTCAAAAATAAAGAGGTGAGAAATGCATGTGCAGCAATCCAGCCTTTTACTCGTTTCCCTTCCCTCAGACACCTGCCTATTCACTATACCAGGCGTCCTGAAGTGTTCAGCGAATGCGGACATCATCAACTTTCCTTCCAGCCCAGTGAATTGAACCAAACTCAGATTTCAATGTCTAGTTTCCCTCTCCAGTCTTCCTACAGCCTGAGTTTATGGACAAGGGAGTTAGTTAGTACCATTAGAAGGCTTGATGTTTTTTCAAATGCGTGTACCGCTAAAGACAGTGATGCATACCTTGCCAGCAGATCTCACAGCTGTAAGCTGACAGATGAGAAATGTCAGCATGCAGATATAGTGAATTCTGATTCAGATTCCATAGGAGAGTGCTTCTGTGATTGCATATGCTTTTTCCAGCTTCATCGGTGTTCCTGTGACCCTTCTGTTGTCACTCACCTACTTCCCCATCCCTCCTTCTATCTTCTACACCCTCTTCTTGCATGTCCTTGCCATCCAACTGCTGCTCCTCTCATGCTCTGAAACCTTACAGAGCGAGCTGAAGACAGAAACCAAAGGATACTAGCCAGGTGGGGAGGATGGAGGCAACAGTGATGAGAAGCATGATCACATAGATTTGCCAGGTATGGTGCTACATGCTGGGATTCACTTTAAGGTTTCGGGAGCTTTGTTTCTGTAACTATTTATATTATGAAACGAAAATAGATCAGCAGCTCTGCAGTGGGGAGGGGAAGTGAGTGAGATCCTCACAATTTTTGTGAATTCCCCTCCCCTTGACAGTAAAATGAGAAAGAATAAAATTGGCTACAGAATTGGCTACTTCCCATGTGCCGTCAGCCTGCTGAGCACTGTACAGTCACTGAGGAAAACAGTCTCTGCACAGGAAGGTCAGACAAGCTGAGACTTCCCAGCTCTCGGAGAGAGAACATTCCCACTGTGTTCCCTGAACTCTTCCCTAATGGCCCTGCTGATGCCTGTGCACGTCCACTGATATGATGTGAAGGTGAGAGATACTGGACCAAACACATGCAGGGACTTGCGGACAGATAACCCACCTAGCACACCTCTTCAGGCAGGGCTAGCTTGTACAGAGCACGGAGAAGGGACAAAATGGCCCAATAATCATGGTTGTTATGGTGGACAGGCCTGGAGAGGACCCAAGAGAATGATGTGGAGTCTCTCATCAGAAAGCCTCAGGAACAGTTCAGCTAAAGTTTGCCAGGAATCCTGTCCTGCTGGGAACAAGGGGATGAATGGAATGATCTTCTAATCCTACCTTCCAGTCCTGTGACCAACCTAACTAAACTCAGGCACCAGTTTAAAAGGTAGTCTGCAGGATGCTCTTACAAGATGCTTCCTGAATTTATTTTCTCTTGTGTTTTAAAGAGAGTCTTCTAGCCTTAAGAAAGTACTGTTTGACATGGCTGGGGAAGTGCAGAGCTGAAGCCAAGTCTGTGAGAAAAACCCTACTCAGCAGCAACTTTATTTTCAATTCCCAGCACCTGAAACTGGAAGGCTGCCATTCTCCTCTAATCTCAGAGCACAAACCAGACCAACCTTTTCCTACTGCAAACTCCATTACGATACCACCCTTGCCTTTTTCAGAAAGGCGACATGAACTGTATCAATGAGCAGTCTGGTGTCCAGCAGAGAAGTGTGACTCATTCTTTCTTTGCCACAGTCACAAAAGCCAGGATAGGACATGTTGCCCCTGATGGCAGGAGACAGGAGAGGATGACCCAGAAGGTCATCCCAGAAAAGTCTTTCTTCCAGCCCTGTTTTCCTTGCGCAGTGAAACTGAGAGAGGAACACTGTTTTCAATGTTGAGAGAGAGGATCAAGAGGCCTGAATTTGTCCCGGCCTTGCCACTGACTGTGTAGGGTTTAATGTATCCCTGCTATTACTTTACCTGTAAAACACAGGCAGTAAAAGGCACTGAACACAAGGAAACTGTAGAATTCAATGAATGGATAAGTGTGTATCTCAGGAACAAAGTATACATTTCTAATTAACTGAAAGGATCATTCTTTATTACCACCAGCCTTTGTAAAGCACTTTGATTGCTCGGCAAGAAACATATGACACACAGTTAGCAGTACACATTATTAAATTATTAATTCATCCTATTATTCTATATGCAAGCATATTTATAATGTGCCAGTTGCTTTGGTTTCTAGGTGAGGAATGCACAGTATTGAACTCAAACTAATGAAATCAAATACTTTACACTACATACTTCTAATTAGAAATGCTACAGATGATTTCCAAAATGATATTGTTAACAAAACAACATATGGCTTGCCTTGTTCACAAGCTTTTCAATGCTGCAGTTGGTGATATAGTTTGGGATCCCCAAGACAAAAGATGTTACATAAATATCAATGCAGAAGTATTTCAACAGTTTCTTTCGCCAACAAAAGCCCCAAGGCTTGCTGCATACTTAGCACAGTTGTTTATTTATTACTTTTACTATTTTTATTATCACTGTTTTTAAAAAGTCAAGTAATACAACATATTAATTATGATTACAGATACTCTGATATATTTCCTTTAAGATGGGAACTGAATCCCAATGACTACCTCCCAGTTTGGGTAGTTAATTTCTACCTTCTCCCACTTCCTCTCCAGTTTCAGCTGGATATAATCTGATTCCTCCCTTCCTTAAAAGACGATGCAAGTGCTGCTCTGTACTGTTAAATAATTGTCACATTCAGCCCTAAGAATGACTGGATTTCAGCAATGGGATAAGCAATTTCTATATTTTATTCATAAATACTTGGCATATTTCAAATTAAAATGCTTACCTAAAGAGTTACTTTTCAAATATTTGCACTTAGTGATCCTTATCCCTTCTCTTTCCATTTCTTTCTACTCCAGATCCCCTGGTCTAACTGGGAGGGAGGGTTATGGAACCCTTAAACACTTCAGCAATTCTGGAGCTAGTGGAGGGTCAGTTTAGCTCCTGGGCATTGTGCCAGTGGCATCACCCACCTGGGACAGGGCAAAGCTAGGAGATGGGACCTGCAGATCCGAGCCTGCGTGGGCCAGAGGAAGAGAAATCATCCACCAAACTAAGACTGGGAAGCAGAGTTGCAGGATGAAATGGCAGCAGTTGTAAGAACTGAAGATCTCCAGAGGCAGTTTTTAACCGCTGGTTTAAGAATCAGCTGTGATTTCCACAGACACATCTATGAAACTGGACTGAACCACCTCCAGCACAGAAAAAGCCTCAGGGAGGAGATGAAAAGTTTAATTAATTAATGCTTGTAAAATGCTTTGAGACCCTCGGAACACACTAGAGAAGTAGAAAGACTTAATTATTTTTACCATTGATATTATGGGGGGGGTTAACTGCTTCTTATTGAGATACCATAGTCCTTTCATTCTTCTCGAGTTGGATCTTCTCTGCATATGGTATCTGAGACCGAAGAACAGCTGAAGAGAAACGGTGAAATGATAATCTCAAGGATTTGGGTTGTAAAAACATCTCTTCAGGGATATTTGCTCAATGCAGTTGGACAACATTATGTCAGACCTGCTGTCAAACAGGAGTCAGGCTATGGCACGAGTACACCTTAAACCAACCACTGAATTGTGCCTTCGTCTCCTGCCACGGCAGTTCTTTTCCCCTTATTTCCCTTTACATGATTTTGCAACAGGAAACATAGCTATTAGCTAAATGCCAGCAAAATATTCATACTGACATTATCAGAGCTAACCCCCTGAATAAGCACAAGGAGATACTGGCTGACTTAGCAGGACAGGAAAACAGACTCCAGATGCTTTCACCCCTGTATCACCAGGTCCAGCCCAGTCTAGATTGATAGTTGCAAAAATGCCATTTGACAGCTTTTTGGCACTCTGGACAAAATGAACTGGGCAAGGGAAGGATGGAAAAATCTCAGCCCGAGTCCCACTGGGACAAGTATCAACACTACAAGTGGCACTGCTTGCCAGCTCAGAAAAGAGGCCATTGCATTCCTCAGGCACATTACTTCCAGGAGGGCAGGAGGAATAATGTCAGGGCCATGTTAAAGAAACCTGCCCTGTCCTGCATGTACCTTTTAGACTCCAAAATTAACTGAGTGCCTTCCATCAGAAAAATACCCACTTTAAAGAGCAGAGGAGAGACAGTGGGTACCAGCCAGACAGGGAGAGTGTTATTTGCAGGCGGTTTCCTGAAAGTAGTTGCTTTTAAGAGTGTGCCTCAGGAAAGAAATGGGAATTACTGCTAGTAACAATCTGTCACAACCCAGTGTTACTAAAATACTTCTGCACCCCAGCACTGTATCCATCCCTAGTTTGTTTGCTGCATGAAGCATAGCCCATTTGGAATAAAACATAGCTAGACGGAGGAAGCTGACTCTCAAAGTTAAAGTATCTTAGACACCTTTGTGTCCTCCCTATGACACCTGAGCACTACCTTGTCCTTGACATACTTTTCCTTATGATACCCTGATAAGGTGCCCCTTCAGGTGTTCTTTCAAATGCTGCAGTCAGCGTGGATCTTGCTGCAGTCGCACAGGTACCTCATGTGAACAAGTCTGGATTTTTTAAACTGTGTTGGGCATGGCCGTGCATGAACCATGTGGTTCTGGTACTCTGAAGTAGGGGAGAAAAAGCAGAGCAGCTGAAACTTTCTGTTCCCTCATAGTCTGATGGCTGTCTTAGCTTGCGGTTGTGTCAACGCAGTCACAAGACCCATGTGAAGTATAGTACCTCAGAGAACAACAGTTATCATAGGGTATGTCGTGTCTTCTTCTATTTCTGATGGGAATGCAGGACCAGCTCAGAACAATGCAAAGAAGCAGTATTGCTGGTATCACTCAAGCAGAGACTGGGATAGTTCTCTCCCAAAGGTGGAATTGGCTTTGGCAGCTAGATCCAAAGCATAAGGCTGAGAAAAGGTGAGCAGATTTCCCATGAACCAAGAATTCAAATAGTGGCATGTCCTACAAGCACATGGTCTGGCTGCTTTCTCCTCCTGTTCCATCCTGCCATCAGACAAGGGGGTCACTGAGATCTGTTACTGAAATAGAACAGAGGTAAGTGTTGCAAAATGATGGAACTAAAACCAAGGGCCTGCATTTGCAGTGAAGCTGCCCTGAACTTCATCACTTTTCATGAAGTGATAATCCACTTTCTGACATTCACTAGGAAAGCTAAATGAGTGAACAGAGAGACAACTCAGCTGATCTTTGCCCATAGTTCCTTATAGGGTCCATATCTGATAAATTAGGTGTGTTACGTGGGTTAGACAGTCCTGTTTTTTTCTACAAGGTGTAAGACCACAGCAGCAAGGCCTCTCTGAAGCTTCTTGGTACTGCAGAAGTCCAAACCCAAGCAATTCAGGACTCACTATTTCCTTGCATCCATAGTGGTTTGAGTCCTGGATGAACCAGATTTACTCCTTGTAGCCTGACAGGATGGCAAAATTCACAGGTTAAAGTTTTGAAGCTCAGGCACAGCAGCAATAGTCAGGCATAACCAAAGTGCTGCCTAACCGCCGCTATGTCAGGAGGGGCAGAAGGTGGCCCCAGCCACATTCCTCGACAGGAGCACAGGAGCACCTGCATGGCTGCAGCTCCTCCACAGCCACATTCACGTGCAGGCGTACAACCCTGACCCAAGCCCAAACTACAGTTAGAGTCTTTTATTAGTTGAAGAATTGAAGTATGGAGGAAGAGAGACCCGGATTCAAAAGCTATTTAGACACCTAATGATGCAGATAGATGCCAGCTGGTATTTTCAGAAAACACTGTTCAGCAGCTAAGACATCAGTAAAAATCTGCCCTAAATCAGCCTACAACCAAGCAGAAAATCACAGGGGTCGAAAACGAGGAGAGGTCAGCACAGGAACAGCAAGCTGCTGGGTGTCAGCTGCTCCCATCAGCTGCTCCATGGGAAGCACCTCGGTGCGTGCTCCTCTCCTTTGGCAAACATGAGGTAGTGTGAGGCAGCTTGTCTGTCAATGGAAGGGGAGTCAACTGTCTCAAGTTTAGTGTGGCATAAAGGAGTGTAAATGGATATGGCGCTGCTAGTCTCTGGATACAAAGACGACTTACAAGCGGAGCATTACAGTTCCTAGAAAGAAACCCAACAAACTCAGAAAATAAAACATTGACCTACTTTCACCTCCATTAACCTACTCCTTCCTTAAAAGCTTAAGTAGATACATTCACTTGTTGCTAGGCTCTCAGCAGCAGGATTTGAAGTCCAGGGATTCCAGTTACGCTCAGCAAAGGAGCGTGTTGTGGTGCCCTGAATACAAAGACCATGTCTCTCACCCCCACCCTCACAAACAGGAGGACTGATAGCTTGAATGCTTCTGCTGCTCCCAGTTGAGCTCAACTTTTGTGAAAGCCTGTAAGCAGAGAGACGGGTCTCCGAGCACCCAGAACAAAGCCTACTAAACCTTCACGGGTCACAGCTAGGCCTTTCAGAGCTGGGGGCACCACTGAACTTCGGCTAAATCAGACTGACCAGCTCATCATGAAAGAGAATGATAATATGGTAGTGTCTGACTTACCACGGAAATGGATATACAGTGGATGAAGGTGAGGCTAAAAAAGCAGATGTACTTGACCTCTCTTCCAGGGTCCTCTGAGGACTTTCAGTTCGCACCCTGTCCAAGAGCACTGGTGACCTGGCCTCAAAGATGGCAAGGCAAGAGGAGATGCATGGGATTTTAACAACAAAGTGTGTTTGTAGTTCCACTAGAGCTGAATCCAGGAAATGTCACTGTTCACAGCATGGGCCATGACCCCCACAGCCTGCTTTGGAGGCAGTGACCTCTGCCAAATGGTGACAGAACTCAGCCCTTAGGTTCAGCTTAATCCTGACCTGCAGCTCCACCTTTTAGCCCCTGGCTTCCCAAATCGCTTTGACAAGACACTGAACTCCTGACCTACAGAATCCTCTTTTATTCCAGTCCTTATCCCCCTCTGTCTCCATCTATCATTTCATCGCTCTGAGCTCTGCCAAAGCCTCTCACTCTGGATCTGTGACACCCTTCTTATTCCAGTACTGAATATTAGTATTAGCAATATAATTCTCACCAGTAAACTCCTCTGTCTGACCATTGCCAACAGTCCTCAACCCCGACAATACCTGGTTTTGTTAGCCATGCTGATCGGTTAAACTATAGCCCTCCCAATCTAAAGTGCCTCTGCTACTGCAATTCAGGGCTCACCCTTCCTCCAGCTGTGTTGATGCACCTCCCTCCTAAGAGGCTCTCAGCATACTTTATTTGTAACAGCTACAGCCTGCAAAGATGCTGAAACAGGAAGCCAAATGACTGCTGCGCGACCTTGGGAATGCAAATTCCATGTGTTTGCGAAGTCAAAGCAAGCCATTTCCTTCCCCAGTCCCTCCTCCCTCTGCAGGCGTGCAAGCCACAGCTAATGGGAAAACACACAGGCACACACAAAGCTTTGTCGATGCTAATTGCCAGGAGCTGAGGCCCAGTCATCCTGTTGACTAATTTGTCAGCCGCTGCT
Organism: Platalea leucorodia; assembly: GCF_965183815.1. NCBI lineage: Eukaryota > Metazoa > Chordata > Aves > Pelecaniformes > Threskiornithidae > Platalea > Platalea leucorodia. Next base: position 25,696,873 of record NC_138829.1, on the reverse strand, counting down.
GACTCAGCAATCTGTGGGGACAGTTTCTCTCAAGCTCTCAAGTGCATTGGGAAGTAAATGGCTCTTATTGTTCTTTCCTTCCCTTCGCTCCTGTCTGTATTTGTGGACAATTCCTGCCCTGGGCTTGACCTTGGCTGCAGCAGTGACTGGAGGGCTGGGATTGCCATGGCTGGTGGGCCTCTCATTAAACCCTAATGGAAGGAACAGGCTCAGTGGTGGTAGGAGAGAGAGGGGGGAATGTGTGACCTGATCTGGAAATAGCATGTGCATGAGCAGGCCAGGGCAGAGAGGAGAGGGCTGACCTGAATTATGTGTGTTGCGTGGGATAAAGACAAGTGAGATCAACAAGCTAGGCGCTGTCTGGAACAAACATCTTTAAACCTGCCTGAAATATGCAGGACTTCCTCACTGAGCACTGCCACTGCCCTTTGCTTAACAGTGGATCTGGGTGTGAGCCCAGGCAAAAGTCCTCTGGCCAAAGGGAAAAACTGCTGCTGCTGAACTGCAGATGACATGGGAAGAAGCGGAGGCGTTCCCGGGCCAATGCTGCAGGCAGGAGCACAGACACCTGCAGCCGCTCCACACAGCAACGTGCAGTTCTATACAGCCATGCAACAGGCATCCCACACCCTGGCAACGTAAGGACCTGTTTCTGGAAAAGGTTATCTGAAAATGGGAGACAGAGAAAGTAGAGGAAGAGACCAAGGACAGGGCCCTGTGGAATTCCCTTTTCCCCAGACGGTTCGTGGAGAATGGTGCGCCAAAGGGCACAGGTGGGACAGCCCATATAGCACACGCACATCTACCCCAATGCGCAGCTGCCAAAAACATATATGTCCCCTCACTGCACCACAGCTGCATGAGCCCATGCACATTTCTATAGAGCACACACCTACATGGAGGGAGAAACGCTGCCACGCGCTAACAGATACCCTATATGTATCCATTTATTTGTACATGGGGCTTCTGTATAGGCATACTGGTGTGGTGTATCTCTGTCCCGAGCATACCCGTTAGCGTGCCCAGCTCTGCCCACGGGCCTGACTCAGTCCATCCCTGACTGAGGAGTTCTGTCAGTGCTGTGAAACTTCGCCTCAGCTGATAGCAGCAGAGCCGAATCCTCTCCTGGAGACTGGCAAGCAGAGCGCATTTCTGCAGTCATTGCGGAGGGAGTGCTATGCATGCATAATACTTGTTGGCAGAACGGTACAGCCAGGGATTCTGTTGGAGTTTTGTCTGGAGCTGATTAAATAATTCATAATCAATAATATTGTGAATTTTGGCAATATTTTCACTGAATAAATATTCAAACACAAATACGTTTCCATTATTTAGCCAGCCTTGGCTCTGTCTCATTCCATTTAATATGCAGCTCTATCAGACTTCGCTCCCAGGTACAAAAATAAGCCGGATTCTGTAAGACGCGTGGATCCCAGTAAATTTTAGCCAGTTTCGCAATCAGCAGGTGGCATTTATCTAATTGTTTCTTTGTAAGAAAAAGCTTTGCTATGCAATGTTTTCCTAATCATGCTGGGAATCCCAAAGGTGTTTATTAAGAGGCCTAGGCATTTACAGTATGTACAACTTCTGTCTGTGCATTTTCTTTGAATTCTTTGGTTTGTAGCTTCTCAGGAACAGTGATTTTGCTCTTTTTCACTTTTACCTGTATGCCCTCCTGGTTGTAAACAGGCTATTTTGAACAAATGATTCTTTTTTTGGAGAGTATCCTGCATGTCAATAACATGAGTGGGTCGTCTGAAGATAGCAGGCATGTTTCTTTCAGGGTCACGGTCTTGAGAAAGCCCTAGAAAACAAACCTTCTGCTATCTTTCTCCTGCTGCCAAACCAGATATGAAATAAAACTTTGCAGGATAGTCCTGTGCTTTCTTCTAAACATCCTCAGTATAGCCTGCTCTGTTCCTGACTTGCAGGAGTCTAGATCAGTGTTAGGCTGTTAAAGAATTTGCTTTTATTCCAGGCTTTCTGAAGTTTACCTTCTCCATCTCTTTCTGTCCATCTCAATTTAGTTACAAATCTCTCTCCTCCTGGGAATTTCTCTGCTCTGCTAGTGAGTCTGCATCCTTTTATATGGCTCATAAAAAGCTCATGGACTCCTGAGAGGTTCAGAAGTCTATAATGAATAATTCAAAAAATAATCATTCAGCCACATAAAAATACTGAGAAGCTCTAATTTCTATTGAGGACAAATCACACAAATGTGGCCCTTCTAAGACAAACCCATTTTGAAATAGGATGTTCCAACAAATCACTGGAAGACTTTTTCAGAGATAAAAACCTTCTCGCTTTCCAGACATTTCCTTTATTAAATGCCTCATCCAGTTCATTGCAATCTCTCCATATTAGGCATAATACCAAACACTAAAATACATCAGATAGAGAGAAAGATGAGAGTGATGAAGTTAGGATCTGAATTGTCACAGAAAATTACTTTGTAATGTTAAATTGGACTCATGGCCACAGTCCCATAAAAGTGGGTATTTATCACAGAGCAAGACAGACCCTTAGTCTTGGCTATACTCTATGTATGTATTAAATCCAAGGACAGAGGTGACCTTAAACCACCTTTGGTGTCACCAGTCATGGGGTGCTGGGTTCTCTGATGTAAATTAGAGCAGCCCAATGAATCTCACTAAAGGGGCTTGATTTTTTCTGGAGATGCTGCGAATCAGTCACACACAGGCATAGAGTCAAGTCCCTTTACCTTGGATGGGTGCACATAGCCTGGCAGTAAGACATGTGCCACAGCACTTCTCTCTGTCTAGAGGAGTGAGATCCTCCAGAAGTCAGTCTAGGGCCTAGGCTAGGGACCCATCTATTCGCCACCACAGCACTGCAACCTGCACCTGCTCGACCAGCTTCATAGAGTGAAAGCAGTAAGTTCCTTGTACTGCTCTATAAATCCATGGTTACAGCAGACCAGACCTGTACTATCTTTTATTCCTACTGCAAAGCATGTTCCCGTGTTCCAAATAAATGTTAGCTTTTGTTTCCTTTCCTGAGAATGGAGAATGTTTCTCTAATGCATGAAGAACTCATGGAAAAGGAAAACCCTGCCTCTTTTATTTTAATGTGGGTACTTTCATTTTATCGATGCAAGAAAATAGCTTCTTCAATCATCAGCTTCTCATGTGGAAATTATGATTGCTATCAAAAATTTGGAGCCCAACAGAAAAAGATGAGGACATGACCCTGAAATGCTACCGTCTCTTTCTCCTTTTCCCTCTCTTTTTTCTTCCTTTTTTCTTCCCTTTTCCTCTGCCTCTTAGTCCAACATTCTCTTACTTTCTCTTTAGTAGGAATCAAGGATTTCAGTAACACAAATTTTAGCACCACAGACATCTCCTGTAAAAGCTGGGTAGTTTGGATCCAGGGCTCTATACCTCCCACTTAGCTTTTCTTTTAGTTACTGCTGACATATCCTTCAATCTCGGCATGGGATTAAGCACACAGGTTACCAGACGATTCTGTCCACTCAGTATAAAGCTGCATCACTGGGTTCCCACCCCTTTTCTTCCACTTGAGTGAGTTGCAGCCTTTCCCTCCTCCTTTTTCCCCTTGTGATAGCTTATCCCCAAAAAGTTAAGTAGTGCATTGTCCCCTTTCCCTGGCTGAGGAATGAGGTTGCTAAATTATATTCATAGGTCCCATCCTGCTCCGTGACTGTGTAAAATTAAAGGCCTTTCCTGTCTGAACAGGTTTACAAAATCCGGGAGTTCTGCTGCTGCTGTTGCGGTGCCTAGGAAAGTCTTGGGAAGCACAGGCGACAGCAAGCCAGGCCCAGCTCTGCATAAGGGACTTTTCTGAAGGAGGGAAGAGGAGTCAGTGCAACTCCTGTGCATTTAGGAGACAAGCAAGCAGCTTCTCATGAAAGAAAACAAGCAATTTCACTGGAAACTGCAAGGACATAGGGGTTCACAGTCCCCTTTTCAGTACCTTGGCTTGAACAGAGAATCCCTCAGTCTCTCCTGCCACTTCCCAAAGGGGCCCCAATGAATCACTAAAGAGCAACACAAGATACTTCTCCTTTGGGTGACCGTGCTTCTGGTAGCACAGTGCTGGGGAAGGCTGAAGGGTCAGTGGGAAGCTCCCACGTGGCCCCACTTCTGGGCGGCAGTGCTGAAGTGGGGACAGCCAAGCTGCACTGCAGAACTGACTCATTTGTTCTACACCACCAACCAGCAGCATTTTGGAGGAACTCATCTAGGAACAGTATCTAGGCACCAAAACAACATTAAAACATGGGCTACAGTGGTCCTTAAAGCCCCTTTCCCCCTCAGTTTTCTCTGAGGGATGGCTTTTTCCTCCTGATTTTGTCTTCCCCTCTTGCTGCCCTCCCTGTTTTCCCATCTGGCCTGCTCTCTGTGCGACCTTGGACACCTTCTCACTGCCTCCGGTTTGCCATCTGGGGTTAGTAACACCAACCTCCATCCCACAGGGATGGGCTTGCGGGGGTGATATTTGGTGTATTCATGTCTACAAGCACTTTGAGGTCCTCTTATGGCCTTGCTAGAGAATAGGAAATGACTATTTTGATTGCTGCTCTCTCTCCCACAGGCCACTGCTCAGGCTCGGGTCAGCGTGACGCCCTGCCTAAGCCTCTCATGCCCTTTATGCAGGGACATGACGGTTCCTGAGCAGAGCCTTCCTCACCCAGTTTATTTCTGTAGCAGAGCTGCTGCATGCTAGGCTCCCTAAATCCGGTGCAATCCAGGAAGAGGTGATTCCTCCTCTGCCTGCCCTGCTCACAGCAGGTTGTCACCCCGTGAACTGGGCCAGACGCTGTGCTGCAGCTTTGCTTTTACTTGGGGAATTACATGCTAAGATGGTTCCTCCTTCCCATCCCCCATATCTCCAGCCTCAAAAACAAGCAAATGCTTGTGAGCTAATCCTGTGCAGAGACTTTATTAAATAAACACAACTGGTACTGGTGGCTTGTTTGTTTGGGGTTGCTTTTTTTTGCATTTGCTATCTTTGGAAAGCTAATCCTCTGGAGTTCACCCAGCGATTTCAGTCACCTCCAAATAACACTTACTAATAATCTTAATAAATCCATCTCCTAAGCAGCAGCCACAACTGCCTGGCACTGCAGTACACAGAACACCTCAGCAGCTCTGCTTCAGCTGACACCCTTGTTTATCTTGATCGTAAATGAAAAGGAGCACTTGCTCCATACATTCTCAAATCTCCCCAAGTGGCTCCTTTGGGCGGTCTGACTGAACACATCAGTGAAGGGGAAGGCAGTCAGGAGGATGTGACTTGCAGGCTTCCTCTCTTCCTCTGCCCTGCTCCCAAACCAGCTGCTGAGCACTTCTCACAAGGCTGCTTATATCTGGGGTAAGAGAGCCATGTGAGATGCATGTGTAGCCATAAACACAGAGAAACTGCTTGGTTTCTCTGGAAAAATTAAAGCTCCCCATCAAATAATGGTCCTAATCAAAGCAGGGGAACCTGGGGACATATTCTCCACATTTTTGGTGCCCAGTCTGGTGCTCACGTCAAGAGATGGGGCGTCAGGACACAGAGATTCTGTTCTCACTTATTTCATTGACTTCGTGTGTGAAGTTGGGACAAGTAACAAAAGCAGAGATCGATCAGACACTAACAATGGATCATAAGCATTGCATGTGTCTCAGTCCAAAACTGCAAACCTAACTCTTCCTAGGTTCCACAGCCTAATTTAGGGTCCCTGAAAACTATGCAGGGCTCTTGTTTTGAACATTTTATTTCCCCTGGTGCTTGCAGACCCTCATGCCTTGCAATGCCGAGGAGCTCAGTGCTGATCTCATGCTGAACATGCTTCCTCCACTTTGCTCCCGAAGAGCTTCAAACTGGCAGGCAAGTTCCTATCAAATGAGTCTTCACACAGAGACTCCTTCAATAAGAGTCTCCATTTCCTTCAAAACAACTCTGTAAGATGCACTGCTCTGCCTAAGTATTATTAACCCCTGGTGTTACTGATGGGAAAATTAAAGAAAGATCAGTGTGAAATGACTAGTTTAAAGCAGAAAGACCAGTAGCAAATCAAGTACCATGGTGGAAAAAGGACTGGAGATTTCTTGCAGGTAGATCCTCAGTCCACACAGACAGACCCCTTTGAAGTTCTTTAGTTTAATGATTTAATCGTAGCTTATTATATGCTCTGAAGTATCTGGATGACAGACATTATGCATATTACCACTTTAACTTGTCTGTTTGCCTCATTTAGAGTGGCTGACAGTAGAGGCAGCTTCCTTATTGTGCCACAGGTGAAATCCAATGCTTGCTACAGTCTAGCTCCACTTTTTCTAACTGGTTTTCAGTATTCTCTCATTCACAGGGTGGGGGAAGCTCTTGGGAAAGATGCCAGGGTCTTGGCCTTGATTACAGTAATTGAGAAGTGAGGCTGTTCCAAACCTCCACCAACAGAAACTGATCAAGAAGTTTGTACCACTGATGCCCTGTAATACTGGAACTGGCATGGCAGGGGCTGGGCAGAAAGAGAGAATCCTATTTCTAATACAAGCTCATCCTTACTTACTGCCATCTCTTCAGAGTCAAGGCAAGGTTAAGCCAAACACTAAGAGAATTAAGAGGTTTGCAGTTTTTATCCTACATTAACCATTTGGCCTCACCCCTCCAAGCACCCGATTAGGATTTTATCAGCTAAACCTTCTTCCAAGACCCTTGTGAACCATTGAGGAACTACAGATTTTGGGGAGCTTATTTTTGTTCTGCTTCCCTGTGTTGTGCTCGCTGAGATTTTGAGTGCTATATGCAGGGGCCAAATGAAGGGGAGAGACAGTAAACCAAACTGCCCACAGGAATTTGCAATGTTGAGGCCCACTATGAGTTAAAAAAAGGAAGAAAAGAAAGAGAAGTCTGTACAAGAAACACGCTATGAAAAGGGACCTGACTGTATGTGCAGGCAGGATAGATTACATTTAAAACATTTGTTATAGGAGCAAGAGTTTGCAGTCTGATGGGGGATAAGGTGGGGAAAAGAAATGACCAGGAAGAGAAGACAAAAGACTGTAGACAAAAGGGAGAGGAAGGAAAAGAAATAGTCTCATTTTCTTCTTCATTCATATTTCTGAATTGTGGAGCCCTTTGTCGAGCAAGACACAAACGAAATGTGAGCTATCTCTACATTTCCTTTCCCCTTAGTGTATAGTAAAGGAGGATTCATCTGTGCACAGAAAGAAATGCAACTCCTACACTTAAAAAGACTGAGCAATGCAGACACAGAATGACAGATAAATATGGAGACACACATACATATTGGCATACAGCCACAGACACGCAGCGCACAGACGTGAAAAAGAAACAACGTGATACCCATGTGCATGCAACAGACCCCCCCAGGCATCGTGAATAAAAGCAGCAATAAAATCCTTCTATTACTAGCATTTTGCACTACCATACAGGCTTCACTGTAAAGCAAACAAAAAGCTTCTCCTTGTCAGAGCTGCGTTCCCTGTGCCTGCCAGCCCAGCATGGCAGTGTGCAAAGGCTGCCGCACGCTCTCCCTCTTCCACCAGCCTCGAGTGCAGATACCCAGCTCGGCCAAGGTCTGTCTTTGCTGTCAGAACTTTTTATGCGGTACTAAAAAACTCAGCAAGTTTCATATGGTTAAAATGCTGAAATCACTGCCTCTGACTAATCTTCATTTTCTATTTAAGCCTCCCTTCCCCGCCCCCCGTTCTGATTGCTCGCTGATTACATGCAGCATTGCAAGGCACAAAAGCGAACTGTATTTTAGCTATGTGTACATGACTGTACAATCCCCCGACCAGAGCAACGTGTGCTTTTCTCGATGACAACGTTGACACAGATCCCGAGTGTCGGGTGGCAAAAGCTGCAGCCAGTTTCCCATAAGTCTATTTCTGGTGCAATGCAAGTGCATGAGCATGGGGCTGGATGTATATTTAACTCCACATGTTTTAATCCAAAGAGGTCAGGAAATAGGAGCATGAATGCTCTTGTTGTGGCAGATGGGAATGTGTTGGATTGCCCACATTGTCAGGCAAGGGGCCCTGGGCCTGGAGGTAGTGCTGACATCATTGTCTCTCTCTGGGTTTTGCCTGGAGCTGCAGACAGAGAAAGCTGTGCAGGCAGTAACCCTTTCCTGCCTGAGCTCCCATCTAGCATGCTCTTCCACAATCTCCTCTTTGTCACTGTTTCTGCAGTCGCAGCCAATGCAGCCTTCAAAGAAAATTGCTTTGGGCCTGCTTAGGCTCTGATATTTCCCTTCCAAAAGAAATAAATTGTATCAGCTCTTGGGGGAGAAGGTTAAACATAATGGGAGTGTGTCACCTCGGCTGTGGAAAAACACAAGCCCCAAAAGCAAGCCTTGGCATTTATCATTCAAATACACAGATAGGAGTGCACAAGGACACAAACCTTCTGCCAGAAACACCCAAACCTAAGTAAATTTAGGAACTACATAAAAACTTGACATTTAAATACCCTTGACTCAAGGCAATTTTATAAACCCAGGAAAAGGAACAGGCTCCAGCCTCTGCATCTTCAGCACTTCCAGTGGTTTTTGGACCATCAGGTAATGGCTGAGGCACAGCTGGCCCAGTTATCGCTCTGCTCTGCCCCGCAGGCACCCCTGTTTCTGACCTCCTCCTGCTCCGCTTTCCCCACCCACACAACCTGTCCCTGACACCTCAGTAGGTACCCACAATGTCACGGGAGTTAGACAACAGCTCCCAGGGGACTCAGCACAACAGAGGATTGAGTGTTAGGTCTGCAGAGAGGCTCTGGCAATGCCAAGGGAGTATGCAGAATACATCCTATAAATCCAAAAGTCAGAGCACACATAAATATCACTGTGCTTCCATGCATTGTTCCATGGCTTTTAGGCTCTCTGACAGTTTATCTCCACTGTCCAGACTGATGTAACAGCAATTTGGAGAATCTGAACCAGCAACACCCATTCAGTAGCTCTTGGGAATCTTTAAAAGCCCCTTTTCCTTGTACATCAGCCCTTTTCTTCACCATTCTTCTCTGTGGTGGCATGGAAACAAGCCATGAAAAAAAAGATTTTGCAGGAAAACAATTTGATTCTGTATTTGCACTTTTCCACAGACAGCAATCCCCTAATGATTGGGAGTAATTTTCTCTTGCCTGTTCCTTTTTATTCTAACAACATAAAAAAGATCCTTAAAAAAATACTTGCTCACTGTTCAAATAACAGAGAGGGACTAACTCCCCTTGCCCCAGTAATGCCAGAGAATCCCACAAAGCACACTGACCTCTCCTTCACTCCCCCCTGTTCTGCCCAGGGATTACAGCAGTCTAAATACAGGCTTGTCCATGCATGGGCTGTGATTCCCAACCACTGCAAGATCTTTTATGAATGTAATTTCAGCCTTATCCACATTTCCTGACTTCTCTGTATTCCCATCAGAATTTTGATGTAAAAGCAACCAATATGGTTAACTCTTCAGAGCAGGAATTTTGCATTTTTACCTATCTGCAGATGACCCTAGAGCAATGCTGTGTTATAAAAGAAATTATAATTTGGTGGTGTGTATGTGTGTGTGCATTGAACTGCAGAGGGGAGTATGAGGAAGAAGACAAGTGGTTTAAAATACAACATACTTAGGGGTTTTGTAACAGGATTTGTGAAACTGGGAAATGAGACAGATCCTCAGTCTCACCTGCAGCTCCTCTGCAGTATAAATTAACCACTGCCTGAACGCAGGGCTGTGCACTTACTCTTCACGCACGCATCCTCCTCAGTGCCATGTGGGAAGAAGGGCAAAGGCAGAGCATATGCTGCTACCTGCTCTCCAGGCAGCATGGCTGCTGGGACTGCGGCAACACTGTTCAGACATAGCACATCACTTTGGCTCCTTCCGCCCTGCTGGGATCCACATTAGCCCACAGGTAGGTCAGAATTAGAGGAGTAAAAAAGTAAATTGGGAGCCACTTTCTGCCTCTGTTCTCCTAAGCTGGAGCAAATGCAAATTCAGCTCATCTTGAACTCTGTTCCCATCTGTTTAATTTGTTGTAGAATGACATTTATGTGACTGTATCCAATGAATGAATTCAACATGTTCTGTGTAACACACAGTTTGGTGACACAAATGTACATGTCAGATGCTTGTAAGGATATTTACGCGTAGACTATATATGTGCACTGAGCATGGTTTCAGTTTGAATGTGTAACACAGATACATCCAGAGCCCCCCAGGTGTCTTCTCCAGTGCATGAAACAGCTCCAAGGCCTCTGATGGTGACTGGGTCCATAAGGTAGGAGGGACTTTAGCACTATACTAGGACCCAGGGTCTGCCTCTTAGCAAGAGGGGGTCTTCTGCCTGCACAGCCTCTAGCTGAAGCACAGCATCACGGCCTCTCTCCACACCAGGCACAGCCCATGACGATAACTATTGACTGTCCACATTCAGCGCCTCGGGTGACGGAGAAGACAGGCCATTAGGAGATGTTAAGAGTACCCTGGCTGCAAAATAGTGTGAGGCAGGAAACAACCGTGTTTGTTAGTCTTGCACTCAGTGTCTGACTTGATAGGTCTCCATTAAGTGGCATTGGCAAAACCTTGTAAACCTTAGGGATCCCCTGTCAGCTACAAAAAAAAAAACCCTGTGGTGACTGTGAACTCAAAAGTCTTCCTCTCGAAGGTCCTGTCTTAAGTAATTCCACACATACCACTGCACAAACCTTGGATTTGGACTGCAGACCTCGCCAGCCTGATGCAGTTGCCTTCCTTTATCTGCTGCCACTAGAAGAGTTTAACCCATTCCCCGGGGCTCAGGGCAGAGGGCCGTGAGCCGCACAGCCCCGTGCCCCGTGAGTCAGCAGCCGCTGAAACATGGCACCCCGACATGTTCAATGTCTGCCCCGCTCCGCTCCGGGGGTAGGAGCAGAAACCCGCCATTCCCACAGAGTGGGTGTGCGTATGCCTGGGGCTTGTGCGAGCGTTTCGGTAGTTTGCCTTAATTTATATGGTGCGGGTTTATTTGTGTGTGAATCTACACACATGAGAGCGAGGAGCAGTTTCTGATGGGATCACCAGAGGGAATTTTTTGCTAGGAAAGGGTTAACCGGAGTGCCCTTGCTGAGCTCAGTGTCTCCTTGCATTCCAGGGTAAATGGTGTTTTGCAGAGCCCGGTTACCTATGGCAACAGCGGAGAGGAATATTGCTGGCGAATCTTCTGAATCACAGGATTTACAGCCCATATGTTTATTCTGCAGTGAAACACTTCCAGCCCTGCTTCTGATGTGAGCTGGGAACCGCGAGAGGGCTTTGCAGAGCCATTTAAAAGGCAATGTGAGCTGGAAGCAAGGCATTTTTAATCAAAGGCCGGGTTCAAAAAGGAAAAACATAGCCGAATCGGAGGAGCTCTACTGTCACGAAGCATACCTGCAGTCACACGCCGCCGCCATTAATAATCTCCACACAATTTCGTGGCTACATAATAACTCCCCGAATTTCTAGCCTCAGACTCAGCTCTTGCACAGCCACCCTGGGCAAATCAGCCACACCAAGGGGCTCCGAAGCCAGCGCGGCCACGGCCCCGGCCGCTCAGCCAGAGCCCAAAGGCACCTTCCTCCCTCTGGAGCAGTACCGGCCCTGGTTCTGCCCCGTGGGCAGCAAGCGTAAATTAAAGCATCTGCTTTCTGATGTGTGCATGTACTACTGGGTTACAGATCATTGTATGGATGCTTTTCATTATGGCTTTATAAAAATTTGAATAGGATTTTTTTTAAATGATCACAACTGGAGAGAGTGCTTTAAGCCTGTTAAGTATTAAGCATATTTATGGCCTCGTTTTAAAAACAAGAGTACAAATACATGCTTTTACATATAATTTTGAAATGCCAATGGCTTTGCTGAACTAACTGCATCTCATCTCATCCCATCCCTTCTGAGAAAATAAGCAGTTCCAGGCTTGGCTTAGCTGTGGTGGGGAGATCATCTGGGAATTCAGGAAGCTAACGGCACAAGCCAAGGAGCTGTGGTTGAATGCTTGAGCAAAGATTCATTTCACCTAACTCTAACCCTCAGAAAGTCAGGAATCCGGTCTCGGCTCCCTCTGTAGTCTGCAGAGATAAATTCAATTGTTCAAAGACAACTCATCGCACCTAAAAGCAATACCTGTGCGGTTGAGCGTGTGCATGCAGGTGCATCTCGGGGTACTGCAGACAGTAATGTGATCCCGGTACGGGCTGAGGGCAGGTCACTGTAAACACAGCTAGACAGGCACATCAGACCGAATTCATGTGGAAATGTCCAATTTATACTCTTCTCCCTGGAACTTGAATGCTCCCATATGTTGCTACTTCTTTACTAAGAAGTTCGCAGTGTACGCTACATATTAATCTAGCTATCTCAAAGCTTGAGAGGAAAACACTATTCTAGCTGAATGAGGAGCTGGACGTTTTGCAGGAGTCTGCTACTCATTTTTGAAAGCGCAGAGGCAGGTCACTGCAAACTGTACTTGCTGTAACCTAGGAGGAATTTGCCTTGCTGATAAATATTTAACAGCCAAGAAGGACTGATCTGCAATGCCTTGTATGGACACCCTTTCAAAGGGTTCAAAGCAGTACATGCCATTTTTCAGGGCTGCAATTCCAAATATACTTTTTTTTTCAGAAAGGGAAAGGGAAAGGGAAAGCAAAAATAAGATACAAAGCATTTGAATCACAGGGCTTCTGTGTGAGCCCTCAGAATTCAGAAATGGGCACATCTGTTTAACTCAGATTTTTGTTCCATTTGGATAAAAAGAAAACATTTACTTCTTCTTACTATTTTTCTTTCCCTCAATTTAGAAAAGAAAACAGAATCCGAGTTTATTGATCCAGTGAAATTTGTTTGGGAAATAGCTTTGAAGCCATGGACTAAGATAAACAGTAATTCGTAATATATGTAGCAAATGATCACGCAAATCACAGAAAAGGAGAGAGAGGAGGAGAGTGGGAGGAAGAATTCATCCCTTAGATGGAAAATGAATGGGTCTTTAAAATAGGAGAACTGGCAGGGTATCTGCCTGCCTATCTGGGCATTGCTTTTTTGATGCACCCATCTATTGTATACAACCATCAAATAGAAAATTAAAACTTGTATTCAGTTTGCCTATTCATCATTCCCAGGTTCAGCTTTTTTGTTTGTTTGTTTGTATGTTTGTTTGGGGATTGTATTCAAGCCCCCATTACAGTAGGGAGATCTGAGAGGCAGTGGGGTTTGCACTATGCAGTGAAATCACTGAGACTTCAGATGATTTTGGTCAGATGAAGGGAGGGGGCCTTTCTTTTTCCCTACAAATCAATCCTGGAATTTGCATTGCTTCTGGCTGAGGTTGTAAGGTTTTAGAAAAACAACCAGCAGATCTGCTAGCAGGAGGAATTTTGCGTGGTTGAAGAATGGAGAGTAAAAGCGATCTTTCCCACAAACGCGTGTGTGTGCGCGCATGTGTTAGTTTCTCGTTCTCCACCATTTCCTGAAAACAGGGCTTGGGGAAAAAGCACACAGACACATAACATTTTTCCATTAGCAGAGCAAGCGGGGGAAGGTAATGGGTTGGGGGGAGGGGGTGGTAATCAGAGATCTGCTTAGTCTTCATAGAAAGAAAAATGCCTGGGCGCCTGCTTTGCCATAAATTGCATCTGGTGGTTGGAGCTACAGCAAGTTATTAAAGCGACTGCATTAAAGTCGTAATTCAGCAGGTCAGCAGCACGCTCTGCAACCCCTCCTCCATCATCCCTCCCAGCCCCATTTTCTGAAGGGACCCACCACCGGTGGCCTGAATCAGCTCCTGCTGCCGCACTCGGTGGCTTTTTTCCCTGGGAGGGGAGGGAGAGGGGAGGAAGAGCAGGCGAGCTCACGCTCCTGAGGTAATTTGCTTTGCAGAGTCATGGGGAGAAGGTGCTGCCCACCCAGGCCTGGCGACAGAGGAGTAATCCCGCTTCCCAAATTTAGCTTTCCCCACACGGCAGTGGGGTGACTCCCTGGCTCCAGGCCCCCTTGTGCTCTGTAAACCATTCTCCTAGCTTCCTCACTGGGCTGGGAGAGGCAGGGGGGAAAAGAGAGATGTCAGCGTACCTCGGGGACAGGGCTGAAGGCAGAGGAATATAGGCTGCTCGTGCCCGATCGGACGGAGCGACGGGAATGGAAACCGCATCCCACAAACCCCAAGATGGATGCCGGAGCCGGGGCTGTAAACAGCCAGCTTAGCGGAAAGCTCTCACTATCGAGGTCAGAAGCTGGCTTGGAGGAGGCAACATTTGTCTCACATTTTGTGTTAATATATTTGAGCAGCTCCCTGCCTCGCTGCTATGATGAAAGCTCCCTTCAGATAATAGCTTCCATTTCATTTTCCTTTATAAAAAACCAGGCACATACAACATTAGTGCTAAAAGGTTCAGGAGTCCTCAGCAGCTTTCCTGATAACAAGCTTGTGCATGTGTGATTAAAAAGAGACTTGTAGGGGAAAAACCCACAAACCCCAAAACTAAAGGGAAAGCAGATTTTCACCTCAGCCTCTCAGAATCCTCTAAAAGCGGTGATTTATTAAAAATTAAGATTTTTTTTTTAAGTGAATCACCTTGCAAAGATCCTTCTAAACATCCTCAAATGCGGGAGGTCACCATGACTGGGGTTTGGTCACTTTTTGTAGATGTGACCCATTTCTCTCATTTTCAAGGGGAGAGAAGTGCCCTGGAATCACGTTTGCACCCTCGGAAAGTGCTTTGGGGCTCTGTTTTTACTGGCCTGGCTGGGGGGAGCACAGCAGGCCACAGGGCACCTCCCTTTCTTCGGATGCTAAATATTTTCTTAATGAATCTAAGGAGGAACATTGAAGCTGAAACTGCTGAGATGACAAGTAGGTGCATGAGGTCACCCAGCAATGCCAGCTCAAGAAAAATGCCAGGTTTTCAGTGCATGTTTGTGGATGTGGGCCTAGAAAACAGCACACCAGAGGGAAAAAGCATGCCCACTACTATTCCCTTAGCAGCAAAGATTCCTTACTTAAAACAGGCATGCAAATGTGTATTTTTTCTGCAGATTACATGTGTTAGAGACACTCTGATTTTTCCTTCTGTTTTTCACTAGCAGTATAAATACATACCTCGCAGAGACTCCAGCAGTACACTGGGGGATGGGTTTCTTCTGCTACCCAGGCTCCACAAAATTGTCACACAGCTCCCTTGATGCACAGCCACACTTAGACTCGCAACTATGGAGGACAAGTAGAACATGCCACCGCCTTCTGGGTCAGGGTTTTTTATTCCCATTGAGATTTTATTCTAGGCTTGAGATCGTCTGAGAATTAAATCCGCTGCTTGTCTACAGAATAGATAATGGCAGGGCAAGCTTCCCACATCA
Source organism: Platalea leucorodia (assembly GCF_965183815.1). NCBI lineage: Eukaryota > Metazoa > Chordata > Aves > Pelecaniformes > Threskiornithidae > Platalea > Platalea leucorodia. The sequence goes on along the minus strand of NC_138829.1, from coordinate 25,681,517 downwards.
CTGCCTCCTGCCAATGCGGCTCAGCCCTGACCTGGCTACCATTCATGACTGGACAGAGTAGAGTTCATTCTCCGTATCCCATTCATAGCCACTGGCCTTTGCAAACAAGGAGGAATTTAGAATCCAATTTGATTATTTTTTTCAGAAGAGAAACCAACCAGCAAACCAAGCAGGAACTGAGCTGTGAGCCACTAAAATAATTTCGAATAGATTTCCTGTATACAATGTGGATGGCAACAACTTTTGAGTACTAATGACCCAAGGAAAGTAAAGAATGAATAACACAGAATTAAAATGTGAACTATCCTGTACCCGCACGGAGCTGCTCCAAGCTTTGTGTGTGTGGCATTTGGCAGGGCCGCTTTGGAAAGGAAACGCTCTTGTCACTGCAGCCTCACTCTCTAGCATTTACTAGAGCAGTAGATTTTTGTAGTTGCGGTGACCTAAGCACACAAGAGAAGTAAGCGTGTGATGGGACAGCTTGTATGGCTGAAAGCTCATCCGTATTTTGCAAGACTAAAAAGTTGAAAAAAGATATTGCCTCTGCCTACAAACCTCGCCTCTCTATAGCTTGCCCCTCATTCATGTTTGCGCTTCTGCGAACGCAGCAGTTCAGACAAGTGCTAGGCATTACAGCTGTGATTGCTGTTTTTATTATTCCGGATACCACAGCAATGAGACAGACATTCCTATGTGAGGTCTACGATTTTCCCCAAAATGTGAGGATATTAGTCAAGCTCACATCACAATGGGAAAACAGTAGTCCGCCGTATTTCCAGTGTTATTTCCAGCAACAAGGGGGCAGCAGGGAGCCTCCAGCAGAGCTCGGAATCGAGCAAGAGCAGACGGGCTTCAGCTCCTTATTTCCAGCCTCCTTCGCCCAGTGATGGAGGAAAGCCCACTCCTTGCAGAGTATGATACAGCCAAACCCCAGGAGAATACATGGGGTCTTACTGTGTTTCTCAAGCAGTCAGACTGGAAGTGTCCTGCTAGGTCTCTTCAGTATATTTCATGCTCGTTTCTAAAAAATCCGACACTACAAATCATCTTTCGTCATCTACCGTTTATGCTGTTTCACCGGACTCATAAGGGACAAGCTAGGCTCCTCAGGATTAAGATTGTCAAGAAGACAGTTGCTGATCTTTCATATATAGAAATTTACTTTGCAAATGTACTGGGTCTCACAATTCAAGCGGGTTTTGGGGTAGTAACCACCATTTCAAACCTGCAGGTGCACCTGCACCAGTGGGACAAAAGAAGCAGGAACGTCATTTCATTTTCCACAGGATTCACCACAGGGAGTATCCCTAGCAAATTCTCACCCCTCTGGCTGCAGGGGTGCTGGCTGTCCACCTTCCTTGCAGCCAGGTGTACAGAAGTCCACCCATGGCTGTCTCTCCATGTCCTCCCCTGAAATGCCACACAGAGAAACTACCTGTGAAATGTCCCTGGCATTTTGGAAGCATTTAGTGTGTACAGCTGCAAAAAACTACTTGCAGGGACATTACAGACATGCTTGGGAAATGCACAAACGAAAAGCAGCATGTCTTTATTCCTCCTGTTCAGACAAAAATGTAGGGTAATATTTGAGAAGAAATCTGAGGGCAGCTTCACTGAGCAAACTACAGTTCAGCCAGATCTAGAGCTGCTGTCCTTCCCCGCAACAGGGCTTCTCACTAAATCACAGCAGCTGTCCCTCCAGCGCCAGCAGCAGCCGGGAACACAAGGAACCATTTTTTCTCTCTTTCCAGCGCGGAAGCAACACAGGAAAGTCACAGAGCAGCACTGAGTCAGGGCCCTGCGGCACAGTAAATTTCTGAGGCTGCCTGGTATTCTAGGCACATCCTTACGGCAATAAACTCCTCAGCATCATATCCCAGCCAAGAGAGAATCTGGAGCAGCTAAAAATACAGCCCCTGCATCTCAAAAGCTTGCACACAGCAAACTGCTGCCTGTGACCTCCACACCCTCCTCTCCCAGCACATGCACCCAAGGCAGGTGGCAATCAGCCCCAGACCTCAAGGCAAGGACGAGAGAGAGCACTATACGTGGTGATGGGCGTTACACACAAATTTAGGAATAAACCTGGGCGTCTGGTAGGAAGGAGAATTTCTGCTTGCCTGGCACATGAGAAAAGACAGGTGGGGTCTGCATTGCCTTGGTGTTTGAGGGGTGATTATTTCTCATTTTCCTTTGCGTAGTGAAACACCCCAAAGATTCTAGCATTAGCAGGCACTATAAATCTCGAGGACACCACAGCTGTGACTGGATTATTTATAGCTCTGCTTTTACATTACCAACTCCAAAACATCACACAAAGAGGAAGGTAATGAAATCTCCACCTCTCCAGCCGTCGCTCTCTAATCTGAAACGGCATTTCCAGGAGCCATTTTCACTCAACCAGGGAGTCTAGGAACAAACACGTTCTCACCCTCCCACTCACTGTCAGACAGCCCCACAACTGGCACGCACGTACACAATCACACACACATTCATTCTCTACATTTCTCACCGAGAGATACAAAAAGTCTCATGCATTTGCAGTTTATCACATGCAAACATACACATCTCTTCCCTTTCAGTCACGCAAATACACAGTCGCAAACGCATTCTGGGTTAAATTCTATTTTCACTTATGCTATGCAAATATAAAAGCTGAATACTTCCATTAAGATAACAGATTTACAACTGTGTAACTGAGATCAGAATATGGTGCTGACTCTCTCATACATAAATTTCCATAGTTGCTCCTGAATTTGTCTTTTTCCTCAGCCGCCTCTCCGTGCATTAATCATTCAACATTTAAATCAGCCATCCACTTGCTTCTTTTTGCTTTGTCAATGAAAATTGTTCAGCATTAATTATAAAACTCATTTTCTACTGAGGTTTTCTTGGCTTTTTTTCATTAGTGGGTGGAAGTGTCAATTTACAGTCATCTTGTTCTGTCTTCAAAAATACCCCGTGTACCAGCTATACTGCAGAACACATTCTCTGTGTGAGAGCGCCTGTGAATGTGTGTGTGAGCTTGTGAATGTGTGAGCTTGTGAATGTATATGCGAGATTGGGAATGCATGTGCATACATGTGCATATGTAGAAAAGATATGGAGATTGTGTTTGAATTAGAAAGCCTAAATGTTTCTCAGGCTTTATTTTGCAGTTTGAATTTTAACCACTTTCTGAATCTAAAGACTTTCAACCCAGCGATACAGATGATTTCAAGTTACAAAGCGAAGAGTTTATGGCACTGCAAATGTGTTCTAAATTGAGTATCTTTGGCGACAACAATACAATACAGATCTAATTTTACATAGTGGTGAAACCTCTCTAGCTTTGTTTTCATATTTTATAATCAAAAGGATTGGACATTCCTGGTCCAGCACCCTGTGCAATCCTGCAGTACAAAACCAATGTGAGTACCGCAGTGCACATGGTAAGATAATAAACCAGTATGCTGTAGCCAACAGCACATCACCAGGCAATAAAACACAAAGGCTAGAGGATTTGGTTTAAATGGGAAATATTTTAATGTATGGACTGAATACAGTAAGGCGGAGGCTGAGTAAACTTGTCTTTGCAGGTATGATTTTCACAATTGTGAATGTTTTACTCTGTTACTACAAAGTAGAAGCTACACCAGCACGTCAATGCTTTCCAATCTTTTCATTATACTGGGATGCTGCAACCTATGTTTAACCCAAGGGGAGGAATGTACTCAAGAAACAATTCTCTCCTTGGCAATCATTTATCTTATCGGTTATATAGAAATGTTAGACTGCTTTAGCTGCCAACCAGGGATTACAAAAAGGGGGAAAAAAGGGCAACCAGGAGAAAGCTGTATCTCTCTGCAAAAATATATTATGAACGAACGTAAGATGTGAGTCAAGAAACTAAAGTAATATCCAAGGCGACAACAAAAAGATGAAAAATGCAAATGCTTTTCACCTTCTGGGATTCTGGTAAGAGTGTGTCCTGTCCTAGTACAGTTACGGTGTCATCCCCTTCACAGGGGCCTTGCTTTGTGGAAAGCGATGGTTCAGGTAAGCGGGTATGTGATGTGCTGACTCTCTCCCCTTCCCCCCGATCTTAATTCTGTCTGGGCTGGTGGCCACTGAAATACAGTGCCTGTTCTGTATGCTCTGCACTGCTGAGATGGACTTGCAGTTTCAGTTCAGTTTCACAGAATTGCTGCCCACCACAAAACCCTGCATTGCAACAGGCAGTAATTGCCTCAATTGCAGAAAACACCCAAAGTAAAAAGGCTCAGAAAAGAGATCAAGAATGGAATCAATCCTGAACAGTAAACTGGGGAGGAACGGGAAGCTGTCGAGAGGAGGAAGTTAATATTACCCAAGCTATATACATTCTGTGAAAAACAAGAAACCTTCAATCTCCACGACTATCAGGCAGTGCTTTTCACTCCTACTGAAAAACTGGAAAATAGAAAGTGTCTTTCTACTCTATGATGGAATGAAAATAAGTAGAAATAACAGTATTTAGTCAAATAACAGAACATCTCTCTAATCTAACAGAAGTTGTGCTTTAGCTAAACACTCAGAGAGTGAGCTGGGAATACAGCCCAGGGTTTGGGTTTATTTATTTTGTACAGAGCTCTGCATGTGCTGCTCTGATGAGGTTAGCACACAAACAAAGAGGCAAGATACTCTGTTAGTCAAGCGGTGCTCTCTCTCCCACTGATAGAACAGGAGGAAAAAGGTGAGTTTGATTCTCATTTACATCATAACCGTTTTGTACGCCTGGGAGCAAAAAAAAGGAGCTCAAAGTCAAGTCTGCATTAGGGAGCACTTCTCTGGGGTAGGTAACCTGGGAAAGCAGTATAAATGTAGTCAGAGCTTATACAGGCGGGCCATGCTTCTGCGGTATCAGGAGCAGGCTCACTAGGTGAGGAGACTAAAGGAGCTGTGGCCCCAGCTCTCCCATGGCTCCCCACGCAGAGCACAGGCTTCCAGTCACACCATGCAAAAGTGCTTTGCAAGCTTCCTTACCTTCCCCTCCCTGCCTGCCACTGTATCTTACTATGGAAAGTAAAATTTACTCCAGCTTGTCACCCTTTCTCAAGTAAAGTAACCTATTCCAAGAAAAGCACGAGTTCGCCATTATAAACACATCGACACTAGAAATTCTTAGTAGCAAAGCTCTGCTGGTCAGAAATCATCTGATATCATACCCATGTCAGCAGGGCTATGAAAAACCTGCCCTTAGATGGAGAGAAAGGTATTTTGTGCCAAATTCTAATTTACACCCATAACTCTTTACAGTTCTTGCCAGCGTGAAGGAACCTTGGAAGGAGCATATACCATACCTGTTTTGACCCTGCTTGCACTTCATACTAGTGTGAATGAGAATTTGGAACTGTGAGTCCATATGTGCCTCCAAATTGCTTCTAATTTTTCTACATGCTTATTTTAGTAGTATTTGTCACCCATGTGTATGCAAATAAAGCTTGCAGAGGAGTTCTGAGTAATAGGGAGAAAACAGCCTACCACTGTTTATTAGACTACAGCTGATGCCACAGTAAAAAATGCTGCTGGTAATTTTAGTTCCCTTCCTCAGGGACACTTCCTGCCCTTCCACATCGTTATGAAAACTGCTGGTGACAACGCATCCGATCCCAGTACTGGGAGCTCCTCACAGAGACCCATAACGAAACAGGCTCTTGAGCCTGATTTTTTTCTTTCTGCTAATCTTCCAGGTCCAGATCTTCCTTCTCTTCCAGATCAGAGGTGAAACGCATGACACGGCAGAACAAACAAAGCTTTTCTATCCCTTGCCCATGGTCTCCTTCTCCTAAGGTCACATAACTTCATTCACAAGAACTGTCAGTCCAATTGCTTTCATAGCCATGAAATTACCTGAAAGAATTTTTAATGCACTTAGATTTTAGTATTGTATTTTTACACTTTTCATCTTAAGTTTCATTGTCTATTAAACCATCTTAGACTTCGAAAGCCACATTTCCTTCTGAGTGATTCTGTCTTTTTCCACTTGGTAAGTGTCACATTTTTCTGTGATTTTCTTACGGCATTGAAAGCAACAGGATCTCTTTTATTTACTTATCTCTCTGGGCATTCACATAATTGCTCATTTCTCAAGAAAAATGCACAGCTCCAGGGTTACTGCCCCTTCAAAATCATCCAAAGAAGCCCACCTACTTCATCTGACCTGCAGAACCGGTGACAAATTTTGCTTTTTCCTTAAGTGAAAATTCTGAGTGATTTAGATACATAGATTCAAGTTTTCAGCCACTCTACATATTAGGCATATACTAAATTTGAATGAAATCATTTGCACATGTGCAACCTACATTTATGCATGCAAATCAGGCAATTAGGTACAAAATTACCTGATTTGCATACATAATGCTAGAACCGAGCAAGTAATGTGCAATAAAAACATATTCTATTAATATTATTTTCTTCTGTTCTGAAATTAGCTGCAACTGGATTAGGAAATACTCAAGATTTTCATCACTCAAAATGATTAGTCTATTTGATGAACATTTCTAGGTCTACTGATGTGCTGGCTAATTACATATATCAAATGATATCGATTTTGTACCATGTTTGGTAACTTATCATGAATTTTACAATAAAATGTGCAATTTTTTCACATTTAGAATTCGACTTAAAATTCATTTCCACAAATAAATCTTGAGTGCATGAATATTAAAGCATCGCAACACAGATGCCCCCAAAATTTGCTTTTGAATTCAAATATTCGTTGAATTTTTTTTGCTGTTTGTGCAATCCAGCTGCTTTTCCGTGCATACAGATATGGAGCTGCTGTAAAAGCAGCTGCATATGTAGAAAAAGAAGCCAGTGAAAACAGAGTCTCTGCAGCCTGGAGGATATTTCCTACAGGACTGCAGTTGTAAGCAGACAGGTCACACCTCATAGATAATGAAACAAGAAGCTTTCCCTCGGCACAGCAACGCCAGAGGGGCCTGCCTTGCTGGAAGGTAAGTGCACACCCTGGGAGGGCTCTGGTGACACCCTTGGCTCTGACCTCTCCTCTCCGGTGGCGCTCTGTGTCTCCCACTGCCTCGCTGCTCTGCACACGTACCAACACACTCCTTTTGGTTTGCTTCCCTTTGCTGTGCTCTGTCTTGCTTGGAAGGCAAACTCCTCAGGCACAGACCTGTCCTATTTGTCTACAAAGTCTTATACATACTAAGGGGCTTTAGCTGTAGAATAAATAAACAATAACCACACTTCTGCTGTGGTGTAGAGACATTTTTGCATGTCTCTAACTGTTCTCATGGGCTTCTTTCCAAACCCCTTTAAGCGGTTCATTATCAAGACGGGGTCACCAATACTCTTTCAGATAAGGGCGGATCTTTGGTTCTTGCAGTGGCGGTACAAAGCTCCACATAGCGCTCAACATTTCACTCCTCATGCATCCTGGAGTTGGCTTTCTGATCAAAGATGCCCATTTTACAGAGGTGAGCTTCCAGTAAGTTATCCAGTGGCAATCAGGTCTTCCCCCAAATATTCTGGTACCTTTAATTTAAAACTAGGCAAAATGCTGACGAAAATGGTTTCCTCACAGTGTGCGCAACTGCATATACCATAAATTTCACCTGCTACTATGTGGCTTATTCACCAGTGTGCCAGGTTCTACTGGTTTGATTTTTTTATGCTCGAACAGCACTTTCAAACTTTTCAACATCCCCTCTTGTTTCTTCTCCCTTAGCATTTAAATTGTAAGCATTTCAGAAAAGACCACGTCTTTGTCTTCTAAAAACTATGTTGCACATCTTTGGCTGATACAAGAAAATTAACAATAAAGACCATCAAGATATCTGACAAGATCAACATTTAAGAGCCGTCATCTTGTGACAACCTTGCTGTTGATTATTTGTTGCCTCTCATTTCAGGAACTTCTCACTGTTTCTTATTCATGGATAAATTGGTAAGGAGGGACTCTTCACCTCATGACCTATTGGTCAACTATCTTATTTATTTCCAGTGCCTTTGCTGCTCTGCAAAGTTTTGCTGCTCGTAACTATGCAACCATTTGGCTCTTATTTGTCTGTCCATCACAACAGCTTCAGAGCATCTCCCAAGCATTTAAAACCAGAAAACTCTGCGTGTCTCCCTCTCTTTTTCATCCCTGCCTGCTGAAGGATAGAGCCTGTCCAGTCTTCCTTTCTTGCCTTTGCCTCTGGCACTTGTTCATACTTCATCCTCTATTTCAGGCTAAGGGTCTCCAGATCTCCTTGACACATGTCCCAAAAGAGGTACGTTTCCATTTCTTGATTTTTTCTGACAGCAACCATCCCTTCCCACACTCGGCCATTTCATTTCTATAAGGAAATAAATACAGTGGCAAGTGAGCACTTTGTAAGCTCAAGAATTTGTAAGAGGCACTGGAAAGCCATGCAGGCCAAGAATGTAATTGCATCTGTAAGTGATATCTATATCAAGCTATGGAGGTAAAAAACAACAGTAGTTCTTCTGTCCCAAGTAAGGTGCACTTCATTCTAATCCTAACATCTATCACACTTCCAAATAAACAATGATACTTAGAAAGGACTCAGGGCCTTTCATCGTTCATGTTCATCACACATATCTAGTTTAACCTTACAAATTCCCAAAGAGGAAAAAAACATTTTGTAGGAGATGCTATGCCTATATATACATATACAAAGCTTCCTTGATGTATTTGCAAACAATTTGCTAAGTGTAACCTGCCTCTCTAAGGACCCATGCACTTGGAGCAACCAGCTATGTAAGGTTATCGGACCCAGCAGGGAAGGAGCCAGAGGAATTACAGAAAGGACTTAGTAGTGGGAGCAAATGAAATGGGTGAGTCTGTGTGGTTTGCCTTGCTGTGGCAAACAGGCCCCTCCAGCTGTGTGTTCAAAGGGGGACAAACTGCTGACTGAATGGACTTGGGACCCTGAAACAGAATAATCCTTGGGGAAAGTAAACCAGAAGCTTGCGCACTATGAAGAACATTGACAAGCAAAAGGACTATATCACTGAGAGAAAACTAGAGCAGCTACATAAAAGACAATGGCAAAACCAATAGGTAGATATATCTCAATAGATTCTCCTGTTGTGAGGGGGAAAGACAGAAATGTCATTTATCTGCTGGTGAAAAACCAGCAGCAGACCAGACACTCCTCCTGCAGTCAACAAAAGCAACAGGAACTGCAGCTTGCACCTCAGCAGGAGACATTGCTGCCATGGGGTCTGGGGAGTACTGCTGGACTGGCAGAAGGTAGTTTGGGCCAGCTTAGCTCTGTGCTGATGGAGATAAAGCATTACCCTCAAATGCCCATCTGCATCTCTGAATGCCTAGTGCTGCTGGTGTGAAGGCTTCAAATTGAGTAGCTACAGAGCACCTCCCCAGTGAGAGGGGGCCACGCAGCATAGAGAGTGTTGAGCTATTTGGCTCTTGTTCTGGCCAGGCTGAGACTGGCTCCAGAGGCAATACTGTCATTGCATCTAGGCTGGATTACATTCATGGGGAATGTGCTCATTTATAGCGATCAAACAGCCAGGGAACATCACTACCTGTATATTCAGAGGTGAGAACAGTAGCCTTGGAATGACATCCGCAGGCTCTGCTGCTAGAGCTTAAACTGATTGCTACTCTGAGCACTCCTCTGCAAGTACCATGATGGAGGAAACAGAGGTGGAGGGAATGAATTCATGTGACAGACTACAGCATTCTGCTGGAAAAGGCAAGGAAGACTTGTAGCTTGCCGAAAAGCTTTAGAAGAATTATTAGTCCTACATCAGCTTACAGAAGGTCCTCCTGAGAGCACGGAAACTCCAGTAATGTGCAGCTGGCATGCAAACTTGTGCACATGAAGGGATTGTTCACTGGAGCATATATAGATATATGTCATGTGCCATTTGAGCCATGGGTGGAGGTGTCTGTGTTCAACACAGCAGCTTCCTGCATCAGGCAGCCGGAGAAAATCTTGAGTAGCGAGTGAGGGGTAAAACATTGAATTGCGACCAAATGGTCTCAAATTGTGTGGGAACTCCACTGTTGCCCCAATGAAAAATCTAGAGAAGCCTGGTGACTACATTGCCAGGCTTCCTTAGGGAACAACAGCCAAAAAGGCTTAAGAAGCTTAGTAAAAAGAGCTACCCAGGCCCAGACATCTCTAAGCATCAAGGAAAGCTGATGTATCAGCATGCAGACTTGACAACCCTGAAATGGAACATCATTGAGAAGTCTGTGTGGTAATGAGATAGGTCCCCATCAAACCATAGAACTAGCTTGGACAAGACCCTGAGGGTAATCGTGTGTGTGCTTACAGGCCTGCAGCAAGTAGTACGGTGACTCTCACAGCACTGGGAAAGAATCAGGTGGCTCTGCAAAGAGCTCATCTGAGGAGGAAACTGTGTGGAGCAGGTGACAGACTACAGTTCCCACAGACTTCGACCAAGAGACGAGCACAAAGGGCCTGCTTTGAGCAGAGAAATAACCTTGCTCTGGTCTGGTCCCTTGGTTCTAAGGTTTGAAGAACTTGTACTGGCTTTAAGGATTTGCCATCTTTGCTGAGCTGGAGGACAGACCTGATGGCTATACAAGTGCTGGGCAAATGAGGAAGAATACAACTGTATTTACAGGCTCTGTGCTGGAAGGATTTTTTTCCTTAAAATATTAGAAAATAAATCTTTAATTTTATGTAACTCCTTATTTGCAACAGCAGGAAGGAAATGTGGGGGTTTTTAAAGTGACTTTAACCTGATGTTGTTGTTTTCAACAAAGGTGCTATTAACAACTGTTATACAGTTCTATAGAGTTATGTTGTAATTGATCTCCATAGCAACACGATCATGTCATATATTCTTGATTATAACTCAGAGGGAGAGGGGATGAGAAAAGCACAGAACGAAGACTGCAGAGCAAAACGTGTCCTGATTATTACTTGAATCTTGAACGTTCTTATTAGTCCAATTTGTTTAAACAGTGTTTATTTGTAGGTAATGTTGAGGATCCAGCCAGGCTGCACCTGCCTCCCCAGGCATGCTCAAACACAGCCTGGGATTGCACATCTTCAAGGGAGAGCAGGGTGGGGTTCCTTCAAATGACAGAACCTTCTGCGAGGAGGAAGTTTCAAGCTGTAACTTGCAAAGTATGTACAATACACTACTGTAAAAATCCAGCCATCAGAACAAGGAAGATCTAGGCAGAGAGCTGCAACTAATCATGCAAAAAGCTGAAAGGAGCTGCTCTTTGTATTAAGCATGTGCAGTGCAGTTCTCAAGAAACACTGTCATCTCTTCTAGCATGAGGAAAGACAGGTACACAAAAAGCATGAGAATTTCTGCACCGTTTCCTGATATTTAACTGTCACACAAGCCACTAGACATCCTATCAAGTATGCTGACTAATGAATCTACCTTAGGCTGCAGGTCCTTGTTAGCACAACTTTGACTAGATGTCCACAGATCACACAACTGATACTATCCCTGATGGCTGCACCTCTTGCTGCCTCCCCTCCAGCAGAAATGATGCAATGGGCACAGCTAAGTGAGTACAGTTGGATGAACAGAAGAGTTGACTGCAGGGGGTGGGGGCGGAGGGAGAGAACCACTCAAAACCACAGCAAATGTTTGCCAAAAATGAGTGTGTATACTTACCAAGGTACAGCTCCTGAAAGGCTGCATCCTTTTGATAAGATACACGGCATAATCTTTCACTGAAGGACGTGGGATAAAATAGATGTGCCAACTGGCCTTTCTTATCAATGCAGTCTGAGTTCTTCAGGGAGGAATTATCTTTACATGTAACAGGGAGTCAAGCACATCAACAACACCGAGCAAGTAATAAAAAATACTCCAAAATTTACTGCTGTGGGAAGATGAGAGCTCTTTCAGTTGTTTTAATCCTAGATGTTTTGCACCTTCTCTTTTTATTTTACAGAAATAAGTTACAGACACCGAGGAAGAGAGTTCTAAGAGGAAACGTCTAGCATATCAAGCTAGATCAAATAAGCCTGCAACATCTTCAAGTCGGTGGCCTATATTTTCCAGTAGCAGACCAGATATTCAGGCTTCCCTCTCCCTCCCTAGTTCTGCCCCTAGCTCTGACACAAATCAAACCTACAAAAGCACGTTGTCCTTACCCCAACCATGTGCCAGCCTGGACATGTTCAAATGAAAACCTGGGCTACGCTACAGTCTTGTCGCTCATTACCGTGATGTGGGCAGTGAAGAGTAAGATTGCCTCAGATAGGTCCGGAATACAGCAATTCAAAGCAACCCCCTCCTGTCTTTGATTTGGATGTGCTGTGCTTTCTATCATAGCCAAAGGGGAGCTCCTACCTCTGGCACACAGGTATGCACTCTCCTTCACCCCAGCCCTTGGTACGTTGCATCAGCAAGAACAGCAACAGCCTCCAGCCTTGGAGCTATCTGAGTGAAGGACGCAGGCTATGGGCAAATGGCCTGGCATTGAACGTTGTTGTTCCCAAACACCTGTGTCGCACAAGTGCTTTTGAGTTCAGCTGTACACAGTCGTCGTAACAACATGCTCTTATCCCAGAGGAAGGGAGACTAGCAGTTGGGGCAGTAACCAAAGGCCACAGTCTCCCTCATTCTGATAGACATTTGCCATGTGACCTTGGCTAAAGCACTTGAGATTACCCATCTGGAAAACAGATAAACTAACATAGTGACTTGAGGAGTAACTTCACCCTTTCCTGGGCGCAGTCCTCAATTATGGTTAGTAAAGTCCTGGCCAGCTTTGCATAAAAAGCATTTACTTATGGAAGGGCAAAACACTGTTTTGGCTTCAAAACAGATGTGGGGCTGCCTCCCCAGGAGAAGCCCTCCACCCCTCGCCAGTCTTCGGCAGCCCAGAGGCAGAAGCAGGCTGCTAAATCAGTAGTTTGCCTGAGGAGCGAGCAGAGGCTTGCAGCAGCATGGCTGCTTTCTCTGCACATTCCTCTGGTGACGCTGCTTATTACCCAGCATGCAGATAACCCTGAGTCAAGGCTTCGGTATGAGCAGCGCTGCCAGGAGCTGCGTGCTCGGAATAGAGGGTTACAGTTTAAACCGAGGTGAAGTACCGTCCCCAGCCAGCTGCACCCTGCTTCCCTCCCCTCCTCGGCTGGAACCAGCCACCCCTTCACCTATTTGCAGAAAAGGAGCTTTCCAGTCCCTCCCCTCCACCCCACTGCTCACCCAGGGATCATTCCCATTGAGAAGCTCTCAGCCTAATAGTAATCCCAACGAATTTAGCTGCTGCTAATAAATCCCACCCCTCTGCCCCTCCCAACCTGCCTCCATGCAAATCCATTTGTAGGTTACTTGAACAATAGCGGAGCTGTAATCAGCCCTCCCGTCTGGCAGCCTGCAGGGAGGGAGGGGAGGAGGATGATGACAGTGGGGAATTCTGCTCAGCTCCTTGAAGCTGCACAGACATGTTTCACGTCCCCATTCCCATCCCCTGCGCAGAGGCAGGCAGGCAGGCAGGGGATCACATGGCTGTCTAGGCCGGGCCCAGGCCAGCGGCAATTACATGCCGTGGTGGCCCGGTGCCCCCTGCCCGGCCGGGCCCAGCCTGGTTCGGTTCAGCCCAGTTCGGTTCAGCTTGGCACGGTTCACCACCTCCCAGTCCCTGCCTGAGCTGCCATGCCGCAGCCGTGCCAAGTCACTCCGTGCTGCGGTGGGGCTGCCAGGCTCAGCCTCCACTCACAGAGCGCTGAACAAAGCAAAGGGCCTTCACGCTGGCCAAAAAATAGAGGAAAAGACCCCAGTGAAGCAGGCTCGGGGGAGCCAGCCACCCCGGCACGCCCGGTGCTGCTGGGAGAGCAGTGCCAGCTGGAGAGACAGTGCCGGCTCCCCATTATAGCTCTCTTTGGGGACCAGGAAAAAAAACAGTTTTCTCGCTGTTAAAGCTGATAGGTGTGGGAAGGGGGTGTTTTCCTGAAAATAAATTGCTATTCGACAGCAGCTCACATCTTTGAGGTTTCTTTGCAAAGGGTCATAAAAGCAGCAGCGAGTGCATATGGCCACGCAGGGCTATGGGGGGAGGGCTGTGAGCGGATGCCAAATCAGCTGAAACCTAAGAAGCTTGACCTTCCTCACCTCCACCCCTGCTCCCACCGCCTCCAAATAACCTTACAAGGGCGCATCGGGAAGGCAAGGCACACAGTGGCGAGGGGAATGCAATCCCAGCCCAGGAGCAGGCAGGGCTGTGTGGCTGTGTGTCAGTCAGGGGGAAGACAGAAGGACACGTCAGGGTAGCTGCAGCCACTGTCAGCAACGCACGCTGATACCAGCAAGGTTCATTTCGTCGAGCCAAGCACAGTAGTCAGACTGTGCAATCTTGAACCTACCTAGCCCCGAGTAGCTCAGCCAGTCCAACCAGTCAGAGACCATACTGGCCGGACAGACTGGTGACGAGCATCCTCCCCCTCCCATTCACATGTCTAACTGCTCCCTTCTGCTTTTCACTCTACAGTTCCCTGAATGGCTGAAAGAGAGTGGGTTTGCTGTCAGAAACTTGAAATGACACGTAATCTCCCATGTTTCTTCTCACGGAGGTAGGCGAGCCCGTTCCCAGGGAGAAGAGCTGGGTTCCCTCAGAGCCTCCCAGTCAGGGCCGGCAGCATAGGGCTGGGCTGCCCTGTGGCGAACACGTGGAGAGGGAGGTGTTGGGCTGGCTCAGAGGAACCCAGTAGTAGCCTCGCTCAGCGCACACACACCTAATCCTTCTTTTAAGACATACACCAGGGAAAAGACCTTGTCTGCAGTTCTTTTCACATCACCCCATCAGCAGAGGCATTCCCCTTCCCAGTCTGCATTACAGGTTTCAAGGCAGGGGCTGAAACAACAAAAGCTCAGTACACGGTTTTCAGACACTTTGAAAATAAACCCAGCAGTGCCTATTTCTATACAGGAGGGTAGAACTATGCCCTCTGCATCTTCCAGGGGATGGTTGTAAGGACAACTATGTAGGTACGGAGCTATGTTTTGGGTAGAAAATGCATGCTGTAATGGATTCTGATGGCTGAACGCCAAGGGGGAAGCTGTTCTGCTTCAAGAATAGCCTTACAAGAGTCAGCGTTACAGTGACAGTTCAGTACTCTGCTGCAAATCTACAGGATGTGTCACTTTGGCAGAGAAAGAGGCTGCTAATGCACAACACAAACCATCCTACTATGAATGGAGAATGGCTGCATACCACAAAAAAAGAAAATGGCAAGACCTAGGGAAGAGTGAAGCTGCAAAGCGACTACTGCACAGTAAGCTGGGAACCTGAGAGCTCTGAGGAGACAAAGCCCTTTCCTTTGAGGGGAAGAAAAACTCAGCTCGCAAGACGTGTGAAGAAGCAGACAACCCTTTTTCCAGTGACTGCTGCAGCTCTGCAAAGCTATGCTGGCAGCCAGCCTATTTGAAGAGATTGCAGTTTCAAAACAATGTTAGTCCTGACTAGTTTGGAGCTCAAATGTTAAAGGGGAGGGGGAAGAAGAGCATGCTCATATGCACAACATTGCTAAGCAAATAAAAAAGATAACAAGGTTTGTACTACATGACGCCAGTTAGCATTGGTGAACTCGAGCTCCTGATGGAACTGTGTAGTATTTCCCCCAAACGGACATAGCATCTCTTCACTGCATAAACACTTCCATCTCCAACTCACACAGAGCTGCCAATGCTTAAAAAACAAACATCCAGTGACACACATGTTCTAACCCATTTCTTAGAAAATAGGCTACAAGGCTATTAAAAGGAATGTCGAGAATAATCTAACTGGGGAAAAAAAAAAAACAACAACCAGCCCTCCTTGGGAAAACAAACCATTTAAATACTTCCCCATTACAAGAAGGAATGAGAGCACAACAAATGACCACCTGGACAAATAAATTCACTTACACGATTTATTCAAGCAAACATTGGTCTTTACCTTAAATAACTGGCAAATATGGGGGAGGGGAACATTACTGTAAAATACAGAAATCAGCTGAATCTCTGTACATGAGACTCGCTCAGCAGCTCCCTTTTCCTCCTCCTGAAAAAAAGGTTACAGCTTGTTTGTCAGCAGTGGACATCTTCAGAAAGAGAAAAACCTATGGAGTGGGTTCAAAGAAACGCTGGCTAATATGCCCAGACTGGCTGCTTAATGAGCCAGAGTAAAAGAAAAGGTCACATGGTTACAAGAAACCTCCATACAATAAATGCCCCGTAGCTACGGTTAACTTTAATTAACTGCAGTATTACAATTCACTTCAAGCTTATTTTCCACCTATGTCTACTGCCCCGTACCTTTCCTTTGCCTGCTAAAAATCAAACTGATGAGTCTCGTAAGTGGGCTTATGTTTCCAAAATTCTGACTGGTAAGAGCTTTTCAAGAATGCTCTGCAATTAAAGAAATCCACCAAACGGGGCTCTTTCTAACTCCAACTACTGATGACTGATTTCAAGATTACAGGAGTGGTTCTGTTTATATAAATCAGGATATTCACGCTTCTGTGACATAATTAAATGTTGAATAGCCAGTAGTTTTTCTCTTTTGATGGCAGTTGCAATTCACACATGAATATTACTTCTCTCCTTGTTAGGTTTAAACTCGAATTTCATCCATGTGTACAATTTTTTTCTCTGCCAGTCATGAGCTCACAATCTTAGTCCCCTTATCTCGTGATTTAGCAATAAACTGCTGTGTGGGAACTGCATGCTTAGAAATAATTGAAAATAGGATCAGTACAAATCTATACACTAAAAAATGTATAGGTTGTATCGAATAATTAACTCAAAACATATAGGTTGGATCTAATAATTAACTCAAAACTATTTTTCTGCATTATTCCCTCCAATTCATTACATAAGAACAGTATGTTCTGAGATTTTTAAGCACCAATATATTACTTGGCAGAACATATATATATACACACACACACACACACAAAGTCATTGTCTGAAATCACAGATATAGTCATGCCAAAGACTGAATCTCAAAACATACCCCCCCCCCCCCCCAAATCGCTGGAGTATATACCTATGCAAGAGAGCAAGGATCCGTAGGCACACTAAGCATATAGTCTCAAGGCTTCTACCATTCTTTCCACCGGGAATACAAATGAAAAATGTCTTAAGAGCAAGCAGATACCAAATGCCACCCAGACTTTTAAAAAGTACCTCTTTATACAATTACGGGGTTTTGGGGAGTGGGGATCCTTAATATTCAATAGAACTCAGAGCTCATAACCTATGACAGTGTTGCATTTGGAACAGCTCTGTGTTCTGCTGGTCAAACTGCAAAGGATTTCTGCAGTGCTGCTGTTTTTGTTTTGGGTTTTCGATCTTTCCTCCATTTTCCTCACTGGAAAGGACAAAGTTCACGTTAGGTTTGTTTGCATTTTCTAGCTAGTGTGAGGCCTGTGTATTTACTTTGCCTGTTGATCACCTAACAGGTCTTGCACTGCTCCCCAATCTCCAGAAAATGTCAATGTCACATAATTTAGTTAATTATACAAAGAATCACATATGTTCGTTGCCAAAACGAAAGCATTTCACTTCAGTGCTTTAAGGAAGCTTCCTCACCTGAAAACACAGCACAGCCCCTGAACCGTTCAAACTCAGTTATGAAAAGTCATTGCCTAAATGGAGTAGCTACCCACCAGCTGCAACACCAACTGTAGAAGCTGTTATTTCCCACTACCCTTTTTTGTGCTGTGCTCAACTACAGTCCTGCCTTACCAAGAGTCTATGGCTAATGTTGAGCTTCGACGACTGCTCTTAAAAATCAACGAAAATTATTAACCACGTGATGCTGGGGTTTTTTGTGAAAGAGGGCTTCGTTTCAAATCTCAAGCCTTATTAAATTGCACAGGCAATGGAAGCATCCTGTATTGCAAACACTGTTTGCAGCTGGAGAGCTGGGGGGGCAGGAGGGGAGAAGGGAGGAGGAAATGAGATGCAGAAACAGTAAATAGAAAATGCTTAGTCAGCAACTGTTACTGCAACATTAAAGGTGAAATGTAAATAGGCACAGTGCCAAGATTTAGATAAGTTCGATAACACCATCAACATCATCATCTTACTACATATATGTGAAAATGTGCGTACAAGTGCCACAATTATCACAATGAACTGCAGGCTCTTGGTATAATGGAGACTTTTTAAAAAGGCAACATGGCTTGCGCGTGCTGCCTAAGCTCTGAGAAAAATAAAACTTGCTACTCGAGAAGTATTAATATCAATTGAATTTATTACAATTTACTAAGCTCCAAGGCACATTACAGTGTTCTGTTAACTACAGAAATGTATAAAGGACAAACAGAGCATGTTTTTCATGTACAGCATTTTGCTCTACTGTTCAAAAGCATCCGTGCATCAATAAAAGCAAAAACAAAAAACACATGAAGATTAAAAACGTTCAGATCAATAGAAACAAACTGAAACATTTTCCTTACAAACTTGCAACAAAAAACACCCTCCCCCCAGAGCCACCCCACCGTTTTGCAAACAAAAAACAAAAACGAAAAAAATAAAGTGAAAGACTAACACTCAGGGCTTGTAAAACATAAGCTGTCACCATTTTTGTAGCAATTTTTTAGGCATCAACACTGGCCTTGGCAAAAAAAAATTTTTTTTGTCTTTTTTTTGTGTTTTTCTTCTTCTTTCAGAGAAGTGCATACATTTACAAAAATACACACCAGCAGCAGGTAATCGCTAAGGGCTATTAACTTTGTACCTAGCCAACACACTGCCAAAGAAATGAGAACAGGTATTATGTAGTAACCAAACAATATTATATTCTGTTTAACAAAAACCAGCTCTATCCTTCAAATGAAGAAGAGTACATACCTTTGTTTCAAAATATAGAAACATACGACGAAAATAATGTCTATACATAAGACTAACTTTTGCAGTTTGTTATATTCACAATTCTACATCTTCAGGAGTCTGAAGGGATTGGATTTCCTACTCAAGGGTCTCTCTCCTTTTTCACTTTAACGTCCCCAGCTAAAATGGTCGCGATCTCGCCCTGCATAAATGCCCAAGGCACATTGGAACCGACTAGGGGGCATTTCTCTCCGCTGGGGCAGTAGACTTCGCCAGTCGCCCCTTGGGCCTTGATGCTTTCTCTGGAACAAGGGAAGCAGAACTTGTGGCTGGGCACAGAGGGGCACTGAACAAAGTGGGTGTCCTCCAAGCGTTCGTGGCAAATGGTGCAGCACAGGGGCCCGCTGTTGGCCATGGGGGAGTCCGGAATGTTTTGGGGGTGCACTTGGTCCATGGCGGGGTGGGCGCTGGGGGGAGGAGGGGCCACTTGCAGGTTCATGTCCCCGTTGCGGGAGGCCAGGCGGCGCTGGCCCGGCACCGAGGCGGGCGACACGGGGCTGCTGCTGTTCCTGCGGGTGGACGTGGTGGAGTGCACCGAGCTGCCGTCCTTGGGCGAGTGGGCATTGCCCAGCGTGTCGGCCACCGACATGAGCGCGGCCATGGGGGACTGTCCGTTCTGGGGGGCGGACTCGGGCGGCGTGGTCCGGTTGGAGTGAGGCCCGAGGGGCGGCGGCGGCGGCGGCGGGGGGCCCCCGCCGTGCACCGCCCCGAAGCCCCCGGCCGACATGGTGAGCTTGAGCGCTTCGCTCTGGCTGGCCATCCACTGCTGCCGCTGCTGCTCGTCGCTGAGCTTCAGAGCCCCCTCGGCCGAGTCCGAGGGCTCGGGAGAGGCTTTCCTCTTGCGCATCGCCCCGCCGCCGCCGCCGCCGCCGCCGCCGGGTCCCCTAGAGGCGGCGGCCGTCCCCTGCGCCCCGCCGGCCCCGGCCCCCGGCCGCGGGAGACTCACCAGCGCCGTGGGCAGCATGGGGCAGCTGGCGTCCAGGTAGGGCTGCGGCAGCATGTCGGCGCCCACCAGCTCCTTGAAGAAGCGCACGGACTCGGGCAGCAGGTCCCCCAGGAGCCGCCAGTCGCCGGAGCCGTGCTTCTTCTCGTACTCCAGGTACTTGAAGCCCGAGGAGAGGCCGCGGCCGAAGTCCTTCATGCAGTCCTGGTACATCTGCTTGGCCACGCCGGAGGCGCTGGAGAAGACGGTGCCGGAGCCGCTGGGGTACTCGATGAAGAGCTTCAGCTCATAGTCCATGCCCGGCTTGGAGACGGCGTCGAAGGCGAAGACGCGGCCCAACAGGGCGTGATCCTTCTTGAAGCGCACCTCGTAGGGGGTGCAGCCGGCCAGGGTGAGCAGCGTGTCCCGCACGATCTTGGGCTTGCTGGCCCACTCCTCGGCCCGGTTCCGCAAGCTCTCGCTGAGCTCGGCCAGCGCCTCCGCGTTGCGCTGCTTCTCCTTCAGCTCCCGCTCTTGGTCGCTGCTGGACACCGAGCCCGGCCGCTTGCCGCAGGCCTCGGAGGACGAGCCGCCGCCTCCCCCGGCGCCGCCGCCGCCGCCGCAGGTGCCCCCTTGGGAGGAGGCGGAGGGAGCCGGGGGACCGCCGCCGCCGCGGCCGCTCAGGCCCCCGTGCGGCGGGGGCAGCGCCACGCCGGAGGCGGCGGGCCCGTTGAGCAAGGTCTGCGGCAGCAGGTTGGGGGGTACGTTCATCTGGGCGCCGGCGGCCCCCGGGGGCAGGCCGGACACCAGCCCCCCGTGCGCCCCGCGGCGGGAGGAGGAAGAGGAGGAGGAGGAGTTGGGGCTCTGCCGGTTCAGCTCCGGCGGCCCGTCCTCAGGCGGCTTGGGGAAGCCGTTGGGGCCCCCCAGCCCGTTGGGCAGGCGGGCGCCGTGGCCGCTGCCCAGGCTGCCCGGCGGCGGCGGGTACTCGAAGCGGCTGCGCTGCTCCGCCGCGGCGGCGCTCAGCCCGTAGCGGTCCAGGCTGGACTGGGTCAGCCCGGCCGAGGCTGCCTTGGAAGAGGCGTCCACATGGTTGAGCTGCTGCTGGGCCGCCGCCGCCGCCGCCGCCGCTTCTTTGGCGGAGAGCGGCACTGCCTTGACGCCGACCGGCGGCGGGGGACCCGGGGAGCGGCCGTCCTGGAAGCAGCCGTGCGCCCGCTTCAGCTGCCGGGCCGTCTCGATGACGAACTCGATGCGGTCGGCGCCCTCGTAGTTGACGCAGCCCCGGCAGACGGGCTCCGTGAAGTCCCAGATCATGGCCCAGGGCATGCGGGGCAGGTCGCACAGGTAGCATGACTGTCTCCGGGACGACGACACCTGCGCGGCGGACATGGTGCTGCTGGCCGGGGAGCTGCTGCCGCCGGGGTAGGGGCTGGCTCAGTCTTCCCCCCCGGGCTGCAGGGGTCGGGGGGGGCTCTCCGTACCTGGTCCTGCCGCCCCTTTCAGCAGGGGGACCGCCTGCTTTTAGCTCGCTCCTGCTGCCGGAGAGGGCTGCTTCTACCTGGTCCTGCCGCTGCTGCCCCGGTGGGGTGGGAACCGCTTCTACTGCTCCTGCGGGGGGCTGGGCGGGGGTCGCCTTCTAGCCGCTTCTGCTTCCCTGCGCTCTCTGGCTCTCCGCTGCTGCTGCTCCTCCTCCGGGAGGAGGCGGAGGTGCACGGAGGAAGATGGGGGGGTCACCTTCCACCCGCCGCGGCTTGCCTCGCGAGCTCGCGCTTCGCGACGTGCCGATCCGCCGCCGCGAGCCAAAGCGGGGCGCCCGCACGGAGCTGTCCGGTCCCGCCTGCGGCGGCGGCTTCCCCGAGCGCCGGCGGAGCGGGAGCGGCCCGGCGGCAGCAGCGTGGCGAGCGGCGCCGCCTGCTCCTCACTCACATCCTCGCCGCCGCTCGCAATCCGAGCGCGGGGTGCTGCGCGCCGCCGCCTGTGCCTGCGCGCCCCCTCCGCCGCGCCGCGCCGCGCTCCCCCTGCGCCGCGCCGCGCCGCCCCGCCCCTCCTCCGCGCCGCGCTCCCGGCTCGGCTCGGCGCGGCCGCGGCCGGGCGGGGCCCCGCGTCACCGCCGGGCGCCCGCCCCCCGCTCCCCTCCCCCCGGCCGCCGGCGCGGAGCCCACTTGTTGCGCGGGGCGCGCATGCCCGGCGCCCTGCCCGCGCCCTCCCCGGCGCGGCCGGCAGCTGGAGCGCGGCGGGGCACGGCGGGGCGCGCGGGCAGCCCGCGCTGCCGGCTGCCTGTGGAAACCCGGGCGCCAGGCCGCGCCCTCGCCCTCCTCCTCCTCTTCCTCCTCCTCCTCCTCCTCCTCTTCCCCCCCCCCCCCCCGCCAAACGCGGCCAGGAAGCGCAGCACCGTTGTGCGCGGGGGGGCGGGCGGCGCGGGCTCTGCCCCGGCTGGGCTCTGCCCCGGCTGGGCTCTCCGAGTTCAAGTGTCTCGCTTTCGGGATCGTGTAAACCCGCGGCCGCCCCGCTTTGCCTCCGTGACGGCTGCGCGGCGTCCTGCCACCGAGGCTGGCGGTGGGATTCCCGTGCGCTCCGGCTGCTGAGGCAAACGGGGGGATCCCGCCTTAATATCCGATTTCGTGTTTCTCTTGCAGTGATCCCGGTGACAGAATGACACAGTTTCTGTAAGCCCGTGACTGCATCAGAATCTCTTCCACTTTTGATTTGTTTAAATCGGCCATGTTTGCCGAGTGTTTAAGGTTGGGCTGGGAAAGATAGTGCTGTGCGTTGCTCAAGGGTGTAGGAGAGGCCGGGCAGGTGAGTAATCGCTGTGATCTCATCTCGCTAATGCAAAGGGACATAGGATTTCCCCGGCGCTGTGAGAACACACGGCTTTTTTTTTTTTTTTTTTTTTTTCTCTGTTTCTCCCTTTAAATAGCTTGCTAACATTTGCATAACACTGCTAACAGGCAAATTACTCAAAACAACTTCGGCTCATGCAAATAAGCCGAGAATTCATTTCACTGGGAGGAAAACAAAATAAAAAACCCCCGAAGTCTGCCTTCTCCCGACCGCGATCCCCAAAGCTGCCCGCTCCCCGCCCGCCCCCGGGGCCCCGCCGCTGCCCCGCCGGAGGGGCTCTGCGCAGCCCGCTGCTGCTCTCGCTGCAGTGCCTGGCTGGCTTTGCAAACGCCGGCATCGCCGTCCACGTCCAAAGGGTAACAAACTGACTGCGGGGACGCGGCTCGGCAGCACCCGGCGGGCTGCGCCGCGGGCGGCAACCGGCACCGCGTCCCCGGCGCCCGGCCGGGCTGACGGGGGAACGCTCGCAGGCGCGGCGGCTGCGGAGCCTCTCCCAGCTGGGCTGCGTTGGATGGGTTTCTTTCTTTCGGTACCTGACTCCTTTGTTGCTAGAAACGCCGAAAAACCCGTCCATGACAGGTTTCCCTCTCTGCTTTAAAGGGACTCGGGCTTTCCGTGGCGTGGTGCCACGGCTCCCTGACACACAGGCGCACGCCCAGCAGGGATGCAGCACCCAGCAGGAAAGATGCCTTGTAGTCGGTTAATAACGTTTCAAAACTCACACGACAAAAAGTTGTCGCTTTAAATAATTCGTTTCATGTCGCCAATGCGTCTCATTTCCATTTTTAGTTGTCTAAAACGTTTTATACGTGTCTGGTTATAATCTATAAAGCTGGCAAACGAATTTGATATGTATGTGAGCGGAATTATTTTACAGGGAAGGCTTAATGAAATGCATACGCTGAAGTTACAGAAATGGTAGGAGCAGATAAAATACAGTAAGAAAATCAATTCTGACAAAGTGACTCCTTTCCAGGGGAAGGCTGCAGAAGCAGCGAGTAGAGATAGAAAAGTCTTTGAATTATGTGAGTCTCCTATATGCAAATGGGCTGAAGATGCGCTAAAGGAGAGTGGATTTCACACTTAGAAATTTCACACCTAAACTGTGGACATTATAGAGGCTTGGCAGAAGCAAGCTTCCAGTAAGGCAGATGAAAGCTGGTCAATGTACAAATCTTTGCTTCCAGCCACAGTGATTTAGCGATGGCTGCAGGATTTCTACATTAATATGACTTTACCTGACTAAACAAGCATGTGTTCGCTCTGATTCATTGCGGAAGGTCAACTCCTTTCCTACCCTTCTAGTGCCCCACGTTGATCTTCATATGAGAAGCAGAACTGGGCTGTGGGAAAAGGTCAGCCCCTGCTTAAAAAACTCAGGTTGAGAGAGCCGAGGCTTTCCCCTCATCCCGACTGTCTGGGAATGCAGAACTGCAGCATATCCCGACTGTCTTTCAGTCCCCGGGTTATACAAACCCAACACATGACAAGGCACTCTGTGTGCTTGAACCGCCCCTCACCCTGGCTCCTCGCTCCACTGAATCCTCCTGCAAGAAAGCCCTTTTTTGGTAACACTCACCTCACAGGAACAGACTTCTTGGCTCACAAGAGCAGTCTTTATAGTGGGTGTAAATAATAATCACCTTAGATACAATCTAGCCTCAGAAAACCATTTACAGGTGCTGTCAACTCCCTTTATAGTTTGTGAATAGAAAAAGAGCAGAGATTAGCATCTGTGACCCGACCAAACTGCCTTTACTTTTACTTGCAAGATACACAGTCGCGGAAATATGTTTGTTTTTCCGTAATGATTAAACTTTGATTTAAACTTTGGCCATGGGCACGTACTGTACCATTACGCAAGCGGCACTTAAGGATGAAGTGGCAGCATAGCAACAATATGGCCAGCAGCTGCGGTGATCTCTGCAGAGCTGATTGATGAAGAGAACTGCAATGTAAATGCAAATAAATGCCACGCCGTGGCACCTTCACAGGGAACGAGTTGTCAGTATCAATCTAATCTGGTAAGGGAAAATAGATTGAACGGTGGCAGTGTAACAAAGCTCCAATCTCTGGCAGCCCTGTCCCTGCGAGGGTAGCAGCGTGCTTTCCGGCGCTCACCTTCTGCCGCCTCTCCCCTCCTTTGCCATGCGAGTGGCGGGGCAGGAGCGATCCAGATCGGTCTTGCTGGATTTACACTAAACATGTCTGGTGTTTATTTAGCTCTGAAATAATCCAGGAATTAAAATGACGTTTGGAGGAGGAAAAGAGGAAGCCCAAACAATGAAGCCATTCAGGTGCCTGATCTGGCTAACTGAAAGAAAGAAGCGAGCAAACAAAAAGCAGCGTAAGAAGCCCCCCAGACAGGAGCTTGTTTAATAAGAGGGAGGGGAGCGCAGGGAGGGACGGAGCCGCGGCCGCCAACAATTGCTACCCTGCCACTGCTTTTTGCGCAGGAACGCGAGTCAGCACTTTGGATGCAGCATTAGGGATTCTGCGGAGATTGCCCAAAGTTCACGACCTGCCAGTAGTCCCAAGGGACAAGGAATATCATTTTCACCATCAGAAGTGAAATCTACTGACTCCTTCCTTTCAGTGCTAGGATAAATACTCCCATCCGAAAATCCCTTTCCCTTTATTCCTATTCCCCTTTTTATTTGGAAGCACGCACGCACACACACGCACATACACATCCGTGTAGAACAGCAGGTGAAGCTTTGATTTAAGCGAAGGAATCAAAACGATCGTACGGAACACGGCGTGCGGGAGCCGGCCAGCACCTTTCCCGGTGCCACCCGCAGGTACGGGGAGCGGAGGGTGCCACGCTTCGCCAAGGAAGGAGCGACAAAACCCTGGCTACGCCCCAGGTCTGCCAGGCTCTGCTCCGTGCCGTTCCCGTGCAGGAGCTCCCAAAATACGGGGGTTACTGTGGATCTGGATGCGAGAGGAGTACTGTTGATGATCGATCAGCAGTCCAGTGTTAATTATGCGGAATATAGGACAGCCCCAAAGTTTGCAAGCAGTAATAATTAGGAGCCCATGATCTCGGCAGCTTGGGAATGAACGGGCTGGTCTGGGTCCAAATGCTCACAGCCTGGGAATACGCTTAACTCTTTCCTGCTCGCTTTACCAAGTTTTGGCACGGATCAGTGCAGCCGTCACAGCAGCTGGTTCTTCTGCAGGCGCTCACCTACAGAAATAGCTTTTTCCTCAGTGGTGAAAACAGCAGCTACAGCTGGAAGAAAATACAAGAACCAGAAGGGAAGCGCACTCCCGAGAGTGTGATTTACATGGATTTACCTCGGTACAGCAAATAAAATAAAATCCGTCACAATCAAATTACTGGCTTCAAAACAATGCAGAGATTAGCAGTGAACAGAGCACTCGGTGGTAAAGGGAGTGCGTTCAGCAAATCAAAACACAAACAAGTCAGGAAGGAGTTGCATAATTTTGTCAAATTAAAAGTTAAACAACATTGTCTTCTACTAGAAGCTGCCAGGAAGTGTCAAAACACCTAGTTACAAAGAATAGCAGTGTAATTACGTGTTTCTGTTTATCGTTTCAGTTCTCATCTCATTATAATTCTGTTGTTTCCTACCATTCTTCAGGTAGTGAGCCTGCTGACACACAGAGCCTACCGCTTTCCCACCTAGGAACGCTTCCTTCCCTCCTTCCTTCCTTCCTTTTTTTCTTTCTCCCCTCGGCCTGCAGCGCAGACACGTTTCTTAACGGACGCTGCCTGTCGCGTCCTCCGCCTTCACCGCTCCCATCCCCACCCTGCTGCCGGAGCGCGGAGCCCAGGGCCGCCCCGCCGGGCCCGCGCCGCAGCCCCCCGCCCCTCCAGCCGCTCGCTTCTGCCCCGGAGAGCAGTCAGGGCTCCGCTCTGAGACCCGCCCCAAATCGATTTCCCTACAGCTGTCTTTATGGTTTTAAAACCGGCCTGCGAGCCCAGATTTCCGCACGTTAACCTTTGCCAAATCCTACAGTGCAAAATAAGACACCTATAATTAATTCTGCTCGCTCCACAAGGGACTGGCGACTGGGTAGCGTGTTTTAGGCTGGGACATGCAGAGGCTGGGTCCTCCGCTGCTGTTATTTTTACTTTATCCCTGGACTGTTTTCATCTTACATCCTATGGACGTAGTAAACAATCAACAATAATGAATCAACTGAATCGGTACATTTTTAAGGCTATTCCCACTGAGAGCCACTTGCACTTTCGTGACAGTTAAGAATCTGCCAAACATTAGCTTAGTTACCAGCAAGACAGGCTCCCCCCTCCCTTCACCCCATACACAGATTGTTTATCAAAACGTGCTGCCAAGAAAAATATCCCTGCTTTTGGCCTCCACCAGTGATTAATAACACTTGAGAACTGAACAAAACTTTACTGTGTTTTCCAAAAAATGGGGGAGGTGGGAAGGAGGGGGGGTTAAGAAAGAAAGAAAGAGAAGGAAAGGAAGGGAAAGGAAAAGAAACTGTACTATCTTAAGTTATTTCACATGGCATAACCTCCTTTCCCTCTGTAACTAGGCCATCTGAAAAGACCTAAACCACTTTTTCTCTCCAAGACCATGTTATAAATGCTGATTAACATTGCTATTGAAAGAAGGATGATACGGACACGGGATAAGGGTGAGAACTGAAGGGGGGGGAGGCAGTTTCTTTTATTAGCACATTATCAAGATGAGCTATGGGGGGAAACCAAGAGGAAAAAAAAGATCATTTACTTTCTTTTCAAAGACTGTTGGTAAAATTCCTAAGGGAGACTAAGTGCCAAAATTAACTGTCTTGGTGTATTACTTTTAGACACTACTGCCTGGGTGAATTAAGTCAAGTCTTCAAGCAGCAGCCAAAGATAGCTGGGAGCTGAAAAAGAGGCACTACATTTCCTTGTTTTGTGGTGAAACTCACAAATTTGTGGAGATTGTCTTTGCTCCAGGGTTTTTTTTCATCTCTCTCTCACTCTTTCGCCTTCTGGGCTATTTTTACTATCTTATATTTGGCATTATAAATGTGTTCTGTAATGGGAAGGCAAGGTAAGAAACAAGCAATTGTTAAGAAAAAACAGAAAAGTCAAAAAATGCGAGTGCATCCATGTATACTGTATCTATTTATATGTATACATACATGTGAGAGTATACATATGTATGTAAGTCATATAAGGTATTTTTCATTACTCTGTACTCCAAAATACATTATTTAGTAAAAGATAATAAACAGCTCTTGAACAGTGGGATATAGACTAGTGAAAACAGTTTACTGAAATTAATGATGCTGGATTGAACCAAACCTTCCCTTTGGAATTAGTGCCAGACATAGTTTTCCTGAACCCTGTCCAACTGCCTGAGCGACAGACAATTTTCATTCTATTTGTGCTAAAGGCTTATGACTAGTGCTGGAAAATGAAGCCCTTGCCCTTGATCTCAGTGCAGATTAAAAAAAAAAAAAAAAAAAGCAGAACTGTGCCAATTTGTTTCCTCTGCCAATAGAAGCCCTTGTGCTTTGGGTAATGCAAAACAATAAAAAGTTCACATGAAAACTCTCCATTGAAAGGAAACCCACCAAGAGCCATGTATCTCTGCTACATTCATCAGCCAGTTTCCGAGATTCTCACAATGTCAGCAAAATGCTGAGGGTAAGGGCAGAAAATATTTACCAGCCAGAAAGACCGTCTTCTTTTTCTATTCCACGTCTCACTGCTATGCATTTGATGATGATGATTGCTAAAAAATACTCCACTGTAAATAACCACACTCTCCCTTCTGCTAACACCGATCTCCCCACACTCAGGTACTGCACGCAGATTTGGGGCTCTGCAGCCCCTGTTGTCGGAACCGATTCTATTTCTGAAGGATGAAATACACATTTGACATACACACCCCGAGTTATAAACAGTGGCTATACTGTACTGCTGTCAGCCAGCTAATCTCCGATTGCTTTTTCCTAGATTATTAATAAAATTAGAATCCCGAGCAGAAGGCGTTTGCTTTCATTGTACAGTCTGCACTTGTGACATGGTACATGTGGAAAATTTTGAGTGCACTGCAGTGAATGGTCTGGGGGTTAGTTTTTAGCTTCCGCTAAGTACCTGGCAGGCTGCCACGGCTGAAGGATTCTGGGAACTGAAAGGCTCCCAAGTACAAACTGCCAGCATTAAGCAGTCCTGACAGCTCTGCTCCTTCCACACTTGGCAGCAGTTCAAAGTGCTCTTTCATTTGAAAGGCTGGAAGGCTGCCATGTGCAATGCAGATTTGCTGTGCCTGCTCTCATAAGGAACTGATAAATGCCGTTGCTGTTGCCATGGGGACAGGAGGCTATCAGAATGGCCTTGTGATCTGCAGCCTCTCAGCTCTGCAGGGTTTTTTTTTTTCCCTGAGATGGTGAAATAAATGTTCTAGAAAAGGTTAACTCTTGAAGGACAGGAAGCGCTGGTTTGAAAGGACAGAGTGAGCCTCCGTGCCGTGGCTCCTCCAAAGTGCTGGGAACAAGATTAACACATACCTGCCAACTGTCCCTACTTGGGAAGGACTGGCCCCAGGGATTTTTTTAAGGCCAGGCGGGAGGGAGGGAGGGAGAGAGGGAGGAGGAGGAAAGACCTCCTTCTCCCCACTCAGTCCCTTCAGATGTCTCTTCCAGTTCAGGATCTCCCAGCATAATTAAAAGGCCGCCCCCTTTCTTCCCCTCACTATCCCCACATACAGTTTTCAGATGCTGGTGGATATGAATTAGTTTACCACTGGATCTTGTAATGTGCCCGATGCCTTTAGCTCTCATTAACATCACTGGACCACTAGCAGGATTAGACCCATTATGTAGACTCCGTGTGTGGTTAATGTGAGTAAAAAGAATGAACGGTGTGATATAAAACTGCATGTTTAAGAGAGATCTTAGTGACGATGCAAGTCCTGAGAGTGAATCTTGGCTCGTCCTTGTTCCCAAGATTAAAATAAACACACCCTTGAGCTATGCACAGTTTGAGTGTGTATATAAATGAGTGTGCACATCTACTTCTGAAAAAGTGTAGAGAAAAATATAGGCGGCAAATATTTTAGCCAGAATTTATACCCTTTTTCCTATGTCTTCTTCCTTTTTTTACACGTTATTTCTTTCCATCTCTGCTACAGCAATAAATTTGGGTTCCCTAAAGACATTCTGCTGCAGTTCAGTAAACTGAAGTCTGTTTAACCAAGGCGAAGTCTGAGCATGACATCATAGCGGGGAACAATGGAGTGCATCACTCCTCTCCCTGACCACGCAGCAAACTTCAGGGCAGTGTTTAAAAAGATCAATATGGGCATGTATCTGTGTTTACAGAGCACACATAAAACGCAGATAGTGGCATAAAACAGGAAAGACAAAGCATTGGGGGAATTTTATTTATATACTGGAGTGTTAGCAGTTTGAGGGCTTTGTTTAAAACTGGGAAAAAAATCAACCACCCCCCACGTGAACAAATCCCCCCCTTCCTTCTCTAAACCTGGATCTCTGCCTTTCAGAATCGTATACTTGTATCTTTCCAATACATGGGAGTGGTATTCTATGAAATGGAACGTTAAAACTGAACAAACAGAATTTCAGTGCAAATTCGACAGATAATCTGGTTAACCACTTGATGGTTAACCTGTAGCTTTTGTAAATAAACACCACCACTCTTACTGATTTTAGTTTCACTTCACTTTAGTTTCACTTATTTTTTACTGTATTCATTGTTTAAAAGCTTTTTGGTTGTGAATGTGTTAAGCAAAGGTTTGAATGAAGAAAGTGGTCACTGGAAAAACATACAAGGGAGAATGTTTTAGAAATAACACTGAAATACACCCTATACGTATACACACACACACACACACACACAGAGCCTTTACCTTTTCTGAATTCTCTTTCAGTTTCTGTTTTCAAACAAATTAAGGCATCTGTGATTCTGAGTTTTGTATCTGACATCAAATCCTGCTGGTTAAAACAATCTGCATATGCAAATCTAGATAAAAGCTACTTGTATACATTTGCAAAGCAATTTCAAAATTGCAAACAAGGCTGCATTTCACAAGCCTTTGCACCACACCGAGCTAGGCCAAAGGAAATATTTCTTCCTGACTGCTTGGGATTTTTTTTTTTTTAAATAAATAAATGTGAAGTTAACTGTAATTCTACTGTAATTTCTTTACCTGACTCTCTCTGGGTTCTTGCCTACGGTTGTCATGGTAATTTGATAATTCTGGCTTGCTCTCTACACATTCTGTTTGTCTCACTGGATTTCCTGATTATTCAGAAAACTCTTTTAAAAAACTCTCCCGTCTCTCCCCCTCTGCCCCCGTTCTGGGCTCAATCCTGCTTTTTTCATTCCTCTAGCATAGAGGAATGTGTATAATTTTGCTACAAATCTGCGAAGGTGAAACTGTTTGCTCCACTTACCTGAAAATGGAGATAATGAGATAGGCATACATACTAGAGCACTTATATTTTCTTTCATAGTCTATGACAGGGGATAGAGAGGAAATGTGAAAAGATAACTGCATATAAATTTATTGTAAGGTACTTGGATCTTAATCCTATAGATATTATTTAGGGTTTAACTGCTGCATCTCTGACAGCGGAAACATGTATTTAACTGTTGCCTTTTCAAATGTGACAGACACATTTATACCTAGAGTGAGAGAGTTAGAATACATTCTCCCTATATGAAAAGAGTAGAAGCAATATTTTTATTCAGGGGTTCAGGTGACAATTTATGCTAGAAGAAACAAAGTGATCATGCTTTGAATGCACCAGTGAAACCCAAAGAAAAATGCACACTGCTAAGTAATATTTAGCTTGGGCGTGTAGTTACAAAAGGTTTACGTCATTGATGTGTGCATCTTTTAAAAGCACTCAGTGTTAGATTATGTATATAAAATATATACATACATACTATAGGTGTATACATATAATTGTATGAAGGTACGTAAACCTGCTTTTTTGGGGGCAGTTGTTCTCCCCCAGACACTACATGATTTTTGTGACAAAAGCACAGAGCTACCATATGTACCTATGGTTACTTTATATAATTTGCTTGAATATTCCATCTCATATTATTTCCTTTGTCTAGTCCTTGTACATTTAGCCTCTACGCTCTTCAAGAAAGGGTATGGATTTTGCTGTGCTGGTCAATGCCTCATACAACTACACCCTGACATCATTAGGATCTCAAAGAATTATTTCAAGGCAAATAATTCACCACCATTAAGAGTCATAACTGAAACTATAGTCCAATTTATTGCAATTTATACACTGTCTTTCCAAAACTATCTGTATCAATGGAATCTGCAATCCCACTGGATTAAAAGTATCTATATTAATTAAAAGTACCAGTATCAATGGAGTCTGCAAATTCTGCTGTCTAGCCTCTATTGCTTTCTTCTTCTTTCTCTTTTTTGTACTGGAAAGCACATTTGGGATTTATTTTTAAGTTCTTTTGATGGCATCACGCTGTGGAATCTGCTAAGCTCAGTGAGCATTCCAGCTGTGACAGCCCCTCTGCCCCAACCTATTGCCATAATCCAGGACATCTATGACATCATCTGACAGTCTGTGACATCACCCTGTGAACTGCAAGATCAGAAAAGGTTGCTGTTCCTTAGTCACCATGAATTTAAAAGGTGTCACAGGTAGTATTTGGCATGCAACTGCAATGTTCACACTTGATTTTAACTGTGAAAATGCTGCTAAAATAACCCCTTGTACATAGAATACAGGAGCTATAAATCTGTTTGGAAACTTTTCAACTGTGCAAATCTTATTTTCTTCTTATTTTGATTTTCAGATTTCCATTTTCAGTAAAATAAAAATGACAAATTTTATCCAATTCCTATGTAGCGTAATAAATCAGGAATGAACACATTTTCTCTTATGTGCTAAAACCCACAGACCTCTCACCCGCTACTCAATAGAATAAAAGATTTCAATAAATCATGTGCAGGACATCTAATGTTAAAATGTTCTTAAATTCACTTTAAACTCGTATTTATTCATGTATTTCTACAATGTAGACACTGCAGAAGCTCAATAGACTGTATGCTTCATACCTAGCAGAAAAATGATGGCCTCTCTCTTCTGAAAAGAAGACTGAGCAGGGGAATGCTCTATTTTACATTCTGCTAACACCTAATTATTTAAAAAAAAATATAGCCAGTAGCATTTATTATTTGAGTGATCATAAATATTTACAAAGAAATTATAGTCTTGAAAGCAACCTACATGCTGATGCTTTTTTCTATTCTTAGAATGTTGTTTATTTACATACCTGCTAATTGCTAAAATTCAGTAATCTGTAGCGATCTTACTTTTATTAGTGTAAATTAGCAAAGTCTTGCTGCACAAATTACCAAGGCTTTGCTACACAAATATAATAGGCTCAGCTATTTCTTTTAAATGTCAGTGTGCTCTAGTCCATTTTTTTATTACTGTTATCTTTAGTTCTGTGAAGCCTTGGAACTTTTCCCAGTCTGGATCTATAGAAAGTTTCCCGGGAAAATATATAAAGAGCCTGTGTTCTGCTTTACTCTGTGCTGGCAGTGCCTGCGTGCTTTTGGTGAGCTAGGTCTTTGAAGACCTAGCCCATGCATGGAGTCCAGTCAGGCTGAAAAATTTAGCAGTTGAGACATTTTACAATCCAAAATCTCTTTTAAACAAAGGTGTGGTTTAGCAGGACTGGCTGCTTCTGACCTCTTTCAGCCTCTTATTATTGCAGCTGCTATGATGTAAGGCTGAGTATGGTAGAGCTAAAGTAGCTGAGGCTCAGGGAGAAATGCTGAGAACAGCTGTTTTACTGTAAACATTAACAAGGGTTTGACTTCATTTGCAAGCTGGGAGCATTCACAGTTTCTGCACATATAATACTTCAGGAATTTGATCTAGATGTTCACAGCACAAAGAAAAAAAATTATCCCTTCTATACGTTACTGCAGCTTGAATGAAACAAATTCTCTGCACAGAGATGCATCCCATTAAAATCAACAGGGAATTTTTCACATTAATACACAGCTTCACACAGACGATACAGACGCACACACAGGAAAAGAAGAAGCAATATTTATCTGCTTTAGCTATTTCTAAAGCTCCTATCATGATGGTATCTAAGTGCCAATTAGATACCAAAAATATTCAGTTGTAGCAGACACTGATGTCTGCTGATTATTGCAGAGCTACAAACAGAATCCTATCCAAGAGGGCAGAGAGGGATTTGAATGCTTTCCCCTTAGCTCAGTGCTGCAATTCATGGATGTTAGGAAACAAATTTCAGACCTCATTTCCTTCATTACATTCTCAAGGTTGCTTTATTCTGAAGCAAATGAAAAATCTCAGACAAAGTGACCTTTGCAGCGAGCGGGGACATTCACTGACATCACATACATCTGCATATGCACACACAGACATGCGGGCCAGATCCTCCAGACACCGAAAGCTGTTTTTTGGCCACATTATCAATGCAATGGAGTCTGCGAGGCAGCTCAGCCAGCTACTTGCGCATCAGCCGGTGCAGATATGACAAAGCCTCAGCTGGTTTGCAGCCACTGCAGGGACTGCAATGGCTCTTCCTTTCCCGAGTCCTTGTGAAAGACATACAGTTTAGAAAGGGCTAAACTGAGCCTATTTCTCATGGATCCCCAGTTATCAGACTGGTTTCTTGGGTCCAGTGGTAGCCAGTGCAAAATACAGTAGCTCTGCTGGTGTTTCACTTTACACTAGGGGCCGTGCTGGCAGGGAGACAACCCCAGGATGATGCAAGGATGGCTTAAAGCTGCATTTTCACCACCCTCTTTGAGGCCTGCCAAGAACTGCTTGGCCAAAGCTTGGGGTCTGGGCAACAGTTCCTACTTACAGAGTCCTTCCAGAAACTCCCCATATTAAATATAAAGCTATATAAATCCTGACTATCTTCCCCATTTGTTATTATTATGGTTCACAGGCTAAGTAGCATAAACTCTGGTCAGCCCTTTAATAAAAGACCAAGGCAAACTCCGGGTCCAGAAAGGCTTGTTAAAGTTCATCACTTCCAATGAAAATGTTAAAGTCGTGCCTGTGCTGTTGGATGTGGACCCCTTTGAATGAGAAATAAAATTAACCAATTGGACATCTGACCTTTTTAAAAAAATATTCCCAGGACATTTCCCACAAATCTGGAAGTATCAAATTTAGTATCTCTCTAAAATTCAAAGCTAGTTAACTGTATGCCATTCTTAAACTGTTTGTGTTTATGCAGGACAAGGGGAGGGTTTTGGTCTCTGTCCTGTTTTATGGTGTTAATCTGTTGTGCAGTTGAGCAGCTACTGTCTCCTCCTCCAGAGTGGCTGTGTTTCTTCAGATCATGATTTGTTTCTACATTTTGGATGAAATAACATGAAACTCCGTCTACCTGGTACAGTTGTAAATATTGGTTCTCTTGCATTCCTGTATATAGAGGAAAATAAAAATATTCTGAGTGCCATTTATTCCTGACCCCAGGCATGTTCAAATCTCCAATTAAAGTTTCACCATCCATGCGCAATAATTGAGGCTTTGAAATGCACCTGGAAAATTATCTCTCTTTCTTTCCTTCCTTCCGACAGGATTTCAGAGCTCTGGAATCATATCTGTTGTGAGTTGCCTTTCCCCTAGTCATACTTTTTATTGAACAAATGTTCAAAAAACTACCCAGTTGTTTGCCTAGATCTTGTAACCAAAACAAGGCCCCATCCTGTCCTCTTCCACTGCCCGTGCCTGTAATTTCTTCTCAAGCTGAATGCTGAATGGGGCTAAAGCCAGCATACTATTACGCTTGGAACCAGGTTCCATCCAGGAAAATGATACAAATGAACCTGGGAAATAAGCTGCAGCTTGAGAAAGCAATAAAGCATGTTACAGTGCTCATATGTAACTGGAGATGGAGGAGCTGCTTCCAGAACAGGGACTGGAAAGGACATACTGGCACCTGTGTAATTTCTGAACCACTGAAGTAAAATTCTTTCCTCTCTGTCTTGGCAAGTCCAGAGACCAGATGAGATGCCGTGGCCTGGCCAAAAGAGAGACTGCGTTGGCACTACAGAAACCTCTTCTATAGCTGATTCTTCCTGTGATAGTAGCTCTTCTCACCACCTCAAAAATGCTCCCTGAAACACCAGCCCCAGCTGCAGTTTCTACAACTGAAGGAAACATCTGTCACCAGCATTAGAACCATTCAAGCAAAGAGTGGGATAAGACACCTCACAGCACTGGGCCAGCAAAGAGTAACCCTGCTCTAGGCTGGCAGCACACATTCAGGCAGCTCTATCAGGGCATGGTAATTCTGATGGGCACCGAATGCTCTTTCCCAAAGCTCCCTGAGAAAACCAGGTCCAAAAGTTTGGATTTTGTATTGACATTCCCCATTAAACACCCCTGTAAGTTGATACATTTGGTCTTCTTGTCCGTTCTCATTTACTAATCCCACCTAGAAGCCTTCTTGTCTATAAACCTGTCAGACACACACAGCTGTCCACCAGAACGCAGGTGAAACCAACAAACTCATCACCTTGGTAATTCACAACACTAGCCCACACTGTTTTTCCTGTGTTAAAAACAGGACTGTCAAGGTATTTAGAGATCTGAGAGAGGCTGACCTCTAAGCATATAATCCAACCCTATTGACGCACAATCGAAATGATAAATACTCTTTTTTATTTCATCCATTCCTCAATTTGTCAGAAATAAAACCTCATTTCTTAAAGAAGACACTATTTTAAAATCAGTCCTTCACTTCTGGCCCTCACTGCTATCCTGCAACTCAGATGTTGCTGCCATAGCCCACTTCCAACCATCCCTCACACCAGTGAGCCACCTCTGGTCATGAAGAATTGCATGTATATCCCTTCCTAGCGCTCCCTATCGGAATGCTGAACCAGTCGGGTTTAAGGAAATCACTGCAAAACTGTAGAAGTTTAGGCCAGAAACAATCGTATTGAAAATGTTCTGGTTTTAAAAAAAAAAAGGGGGGGGGGGGGAATTCCTGTGATTTTCCTCAAACATTTTCCAAAGTCATTTTTTCTCCAAATATAAACCAAAACTTCATCTGGAGGGTGTGTGTTTATTCCAATCCAGACAGTCTTTTGGGGAAATGCATAAAACACCAAACTGTATCACAAACCTTTCTGATTAGAAAAACAACTCCAATCTAGCTTGTTATCTGAAAATAGGCGTAGTCAAGCTTCTGTAATGGGAAAATGGCTGAATTCTCTAGCAGGTCAAATATAAACCAAAAAATGTACCCTAGCCAAAGATAAAGTCTGACCTGGTTTTTGAAGCTTTTAATTTTAAAGCTATCTGGAAGAGCCAAAGGAATAATGGAGCACTTGTAAGAAGCAATACAAAAAAACGTCGGTGCCAAATACACTGGGAAGGGAAATGTGATGGAGAAAGTGCATCTCTGAAATAGATTTTTGAGGTGACAGCCTGAGGATCAGGTCCAATAAGGGAATTAGTTACCCAGAACTTCAATCCCGCAGTGCCAAAGTGAAAGGTACTGGGTTGCTAGAGGGGAGTTCAGAACCTCTTGTTCTGTGTCTAGATTTCCTATATAGAGCATGGGAAAAATTAGGCACCTCTGAGTATGGTATCCAAAACATCTGTTTCTGTATTTTATCCAGTGACTATTTATAAGAAATATTTAAGAAACAGTCCCGAAAGCTGGAAAGGGAATCTAAGGCTTTCTCTGCCAGATGGATGCCTTAACCAGTACAGTCATGCTTTCTCTTACGTTTCTCTGCTCTCTGTGACTCCCATTCTCTCTCTCTCTGGCCCAATGAACTTAAATTATTTTCTGCAGCATGGCACAGTTTCAATAGGAAGGGTGGAGAGTGCCTGCCTTCAAAACAGCCTGCGGTCTGGTGGTCAGGCTGCTCTCCTGGGACATGTGAGTCGGAGTCTCCTCACGCACGGAACATTCTTGTGCTCACAGACAGGAAACTGTGAGGGTGCACTTGAAAACTCACCTTGTTTTTTCTAATCTTTAACTGCTATTATACAGATAATAAAAGGAAATATTTAACAATAACCATGAGAATTACTGACACTTATAGACACCTTTAATCTTTGAGATTCCAAAGCAAACAATGGGTTATGCTGAAGCAAGTTTGCCCTTTGGACCCAGCAGAAGCACCCAAGAATGCAGAAATGGGCTTTGCTGTACTTCTTAAAATGTTGTAATGCATGTTTTTTTGTGAGCTAGGTCAACTCTGTAGGCTGAGTCAGAAGAAAATTCTGCTTGCACTGTATCCTTTTTTGTCCACTCTATAGAGACTCGCTAACACCATTTCAGCTTTAACCTCCTTCAGCTCCTTCTGCTTTCCTAGAGCAAAAGTAGAGCAGTTGTATTTAAGCCCTGTGCAGGAGCTCAGAGGGGTAAGTCTTACCCACAGGTATGTACCTTTGAATCACATTGCTTACTATCACTTTATCATCTCCTGGGGCATCATGCAAGCAACACTGCACAAGCTTAGGCTACGAGATGAAGAAAACTTCAACATGTTATTGAAAGTGCAGAGGAGAGCTTGAAGGAAGCAGAAAATAATAAAGCCAAGACAGTAAGAATTAATAACCTGACTTCCAACAGCATACCATGGGATCTACCGTAACTACAGCTATGGCCAGTTGTGTGCCAGGTTGTCGGTTTCACATGGATTTGACAATTTTGCAGGTCAGTCCCCTTTGAATCTGCTTTAATTCTTACTATATTTAAACAAAAGAAAAAGAGGAGAATTTCTGAGTCTGCATAGCTCCTGCTGGCAAAGCTACACAGAGCTCTCAGAACAGTAGGAAGGGAACTTTCCAGAATATGGATGTCTCTCTTTTTCCGCCAAACCAACACTTGCTGCTCAGATAATGACAGCCAGTCAGTCTCAGGCTGCCTCTGTGCTGCAGCTGGCCAGGAGTCCTAGCAGTGCAGGTCCTACTTCCAGGGTTACTCCCTCATCCCTCCAGCTCCTGCACTTATACGAGAAGCAGTTATGATGGCCCCATACTGTGCCTCCATTTAAGTCAGTCTTTCTGTGCCAATTGCTGTGCATTAGCAGACCTTGTATACTGAAGGAGCAAGAGCCGAACCTGTCTCAGTTTGACTCAGGAAGTTTATGCAATGCAGGAAGTTATGGTTTCCCAAGTCCTTTCCATAAACAGTGTCTTTGGTGAGCTCTCTGCTCCTCTATGACCCAATCGAATCAAGGGCAGTTAGCATATAAATAATTTCATGTCTGTATTTAAATGTTTTGCTAAATCTGGGCCTAAGTAAAGATGTATTTAAAGACAAAAAGTTTCCTAAGGATTCAGAATCTTTGTGCAATACCTTAGAAAATTAAGAACTAATGATATTTTTCTAATAGCTTCATTAACATTCTACATGAATTCCTTCCTTTTCCTATTTAAATGTAGAGTATTTAAGACTTGTAAAATGTGTGCTTTTACTATTAGGATTTTGGTTTGCTATAATTTTTGCGTTTGTATTTTTTGCCATACAAATGTATGTGGTTTTCAATTTCATGCATTAAAAGTGACCAGCTTTGGCTATGATAAAGGAGGACCTCCTTTAAAAGACTTCCCTTTACTAGCAGAAAATCTGTAGCACGGGACAGGGGAGAAAAAGGAATGTCACCTGCTCTGTTCCAGCCAAGATTGCATCCTAAAACCTTAGCATGTGTTCTTCTTTTTGCCTTGTTCACACAAATTCCTACTGCTATATCTTATGGCATTAAAGAATTTGAGTAATTAGGTGTTGACTACAGCTCAGTTTGTCTCTCACAAGCAAACACACACAGATACACAAATGCAGTAATACATTCTCAACATGTGTAACGATGAGTCTTTATCGTAACATTTTCCACCTTGAAAAAAGTAGTAGAAATATACAGCATGCGGAGGCTACTTTAACTTCTTACAATTTCTTTTTCTCTGGTTCCATTGCCAATGACTACACTGGGAAAACACATACTCTAATTACATCTTTGGTAGGCATGTGAGAGTCCATTTTATATACCTGGGTCATGCAACATGGGCTGCACACATTATTCCAACCTGAGGACCTTCTGAGGAGACAGGTTGTGCCCATACTCCCTGAGCATACACTGAATGAGCAGGTAAGAACAGCACAAGAGCTACCCTCTGGCTCTGCCTCGCAGTGTCACAAATCCCTGAAGCATGCGTTCCACTTTGACTCGCTGGCTTCACACATAGCCTGTGGCCATATAAACAGGGTTTCAGCCAGACACTGTCCATCAGCCTCCGCTTTGCAACTTTGACACAAACACATGACGCCTCTCGCTGCAACTTCTGCTGCTGCTGCTGGTTTGGATGGGATCAGACTTCGAAGAACTAACTTGGACACAATGGGATGGGACACAATGGTTCCCAATGACCTGGAGAGAGTTTGGGACTGCCGGCCTCTCCCTCACCCTAGACAAAGGGAGACACTTCTGGTTAGAACAGAACACCTCTGCCACTTATCACCTAGACTTACTCCTGTAGCAGAGCCTATCAAATACAGATCTCTTCCCCAGCAAACAGAGGAAGGGAGAGGGAGATGAGCGTGCACCAGGAGGACTGCTTTGCGTTCTACAAGGGGAGGATGGACAGTGACTCCACCACTTTAGGATAAGGAGTCACTCTGTGCAAACAATTGGAGCCTGCCCAGCAGCACGATGGGCTTTATCCTCATCTCCATAAGTACTGCAGTCTGCTCACAAAGCCTGGGTGTTCCTGACTCCTGCGAACAGTCCTGCGGTGATGATAGAAAAGTTCATCGTCAGGTGGCCAGCTCAAATGTGCTCAAGTCCACCATCCCCAAATGGTGTGGACCACTGTTGCAGTGAGGTCATAAGGCAGTTTCCCAGAAAATATGCTCAAATAGAGGGAAAGGGGCCAAGAGATTAACTAATTGTGCTGGGCACAGAGGGCCTTTGACAAAGTTATTCAGAAGAGATTTCACTTCCTGGCCTATAGAGCCTTGCTGAGTACAAGGAAGAACACAAGGACATCATGACAGAGTGTACC
The DNA here is from genome assembly GCF_965183815.1 of Platalea leucorodia. Classification (NCBI taxonomy): domain Eukaryota; kingdom Metazoa; phylum Chordata; class Aves; order Pelecaniformes; family Threskiornithidae; genus Platalea; species Platalea leucorodia. The sequence continues at coordinate 25,640,878 of NC_138829.1, read as the reverse complement.
CACTGAACATATGATTCCTGTATTTTCTGTATTAGGATATTGATTGCATTTTGATCAGTGCTATCTATCTTGCACTGTCCTGGTCATGCTGTCCTACCAGACAGGGAGGCAAACATGAGTATTTCATCAAGCACTAAACTCCTGATGGATACGGGATAAATGAGCTTTCGATCAACTCATCAAGGCTACCCTGTGCTCCAAAGCTTTTACTGGGGCCCATGAGAGCCTTTCCATCCAGAATGGATGCTGCAAATAGAGCCCTTCATAGCAGCTTCTCAAAAGCTAGCACCAGTGTAGGCAGTGAGTCTGGCTTCTTGATGGGGAGACAAGTCTGAGAAGCCATCAGAGTTTATTTTGCAGCAGAACTCACAGCGTGCTCATATAGTGCAAACATGTGGGTAAATGGCCACTACCAGTGGCCGTGTCTCTTCCCCATTTTTCTTAGCCACTCTTTCCCCCCCCGTTCCCTCATGACCCAACCCTTCAGCCCCTCATGACTGATGTCTTATTCCCCAGGAATGTCCATGGGCTTCAACCCCTAAAAGGCAGCCAAAGGCTAGTTAGTGTGATTTTCCAGTCACTGGGTTACGTGCATTTGGAGGAGCTCCCTCCTACTCTGCTAGGATAGCTTCTCTCCTGTGAATACAGTGCCCCTCTGGGGGCACTCCCTTCCCTCAGTCCCATCCCCAGGGCTCATTGCACATACTATCATCACACTGTGCATTCTGGACCACAGTTTCTCCCTCTACACAGGATGCCTATTTTGGCACACACATGAAGGCCCAGGAAGGTGAGGTGAACAAAACATAAAGAAAGTGCCAGCACCTAAAAATGCAGAAAAATATAAGCTGGCACATCATTGTAGTGCACTATTAATTTTACAACTATCTATCTCATTATTTTTCAAAAAAGCCCAAACAGAGCAATAAACTATTTATTCTCAGCAAATAAAGTAACTGGGGATGTGTGCACTAGTAAGAATACAGTAGAAGATTTGGGGGTCATGTAGAAAGATCTTAACATGATGAAAAGGGATGTAAATACCTTTACATTTTGCCATCTCTTCTCCCGTCAGTTCCTACTTCTCACTGTCCACCATCAAAATGCCAATTTTGCTGGGAAGCATCTGGACTAGCAAGGCTGGAACGCTTGTCATGATATTTCTGGAGCCCTGAAGCGTGATTAGGTCTAGCACAGGTTGAATCTGTACTGTTTGCCTATAAACCAAAGCAAGTTTTTCCTGCCCCAAGACTTACTTAGTTTCCCCTTTAGTAGAAAACCTCGGCATAAATTAAGCCTGTATTCTGGAGGTGGATGACGGATGAGGACACCAGTGTGAAACAGGCGTGCATGGTATACAGATACACACAAAATAGAACAGGGCATCTCTATTTTTAGCATAGTCAGGTAAACTATGCTGTTATCTGGGTCAGGTAAACTATAAGGAAACTTCTCAGGTTAAGCCCAGTACTTCTCAAAAATATCAATAAATGTCCAGATTTTCCTCTTCAAACTACTATCACATTAACTGGCAGATCGTCAATTTCAGATTGAAATAGTCTCGTGTTGATACAGTCAGAAAATCAATTATATTTCTGATTATATTAGTGGGAATGTAGGCTAACTGTATTAAATTAGAACTTTTGTTCTAAGATAGACCACAAGTTAGTTTTTTTGTTCAAAAGTTAGAACCTTTGAAAATCCCACCTAATATGGGTAATAATACTGTACACTGCAACAGAGATTCCAGTTAGCTTTTTACAGAAAAAGGGGGCTGAGATTATATCTATTTTTAAAATTCAGTTATTAAAGTGTCTTTGAATAAATTGACAATAAAACACTTAATGATCAACAGCACTACATAAATGCTAGTAAATTACAGAAGACAGAAACTGATGGAAATTGTAAGATAAAATTATTCAATTTTATATTTGGCATATGTGGGTTTGTTTCCAGCCAACTACCAAAATAAGTAAATTGTTTTGTTATGGGCCTATGTTTCATACCAAGGTCTTCACAACTCTCACAGTTTATAGTGACTAAAAATGCTGAAAGGAGATGATCAAGATAAATTTTTGTGTTTTGAACGCCCTCGCTAACAAAATCTATGATACTGAATCCAAAAGCCCTTTAAAATGTTATTTTTCAACAATTAGGCTGTTTAGTTTGTTTATTGGTTTCCCTAAATATTGGCAGTGAAACAAATCTAATCTGTGTCAGGGTTGTTTCTAATCAGTTGCACTTTCTGAGTCCCATCTATCTATCTACACGTATTTCCCCTATTAAGGTTCCAGATCTTACTGCGAAAGTTTTGCATTTGTCAAGAGCTGGTATAACAGGCTAATAGTTACCTAACACTTGACATTATAAGGCCTTGGTTTAGTTGCTTGTAACTGCCAAACTTCAATCATTTGAATTTAAATTTTCTGTGCCGTCTGCCTCAGGCTGATACTTTGTACAATGTCAGCATAGATGTCTCTGTCTATTCTGATTAATAACTTACAGAAAACTATATTGTTTTGTCAATGATAAAAATTTCTTACACTTGTTTTCAGAAGGTTCAGTATGTTGATGCTTCAGAACCACAGACCAAATGCTAGAGTAGCCCTGGTAGAGAGAAACTTTTCTTTGTTCCCTGGGTAATTCACGCTACTAAGGTGGAAAACAACCTGACATAATAAAGTCTACAATGGCTAGCTGTATCCACTCAGTACATATAAGAGGCTAGTAAGTAAATTTGTTGATTATTTCATCCATACTGAGCACATTCTGCTACAGGCTGAGCTGAGATGATGGGGAGTTTCTTTCCAAATACAGAAGGAGATAGACTGAAGAGAGTTAGAGCAGAGGGTGTGTAGCCATTAGCGCACATACAGTACCAGGACAAGGCTTCCTGAGTCCCATCGTTCCTCTACTGTCAGCAAATAGCCATGAAATCCCTTCGCAAAGCGCTTGCCACATTTGGCGTTAGAGGCTGGTTCTCATAAAGGATAGCTGCCTGTTGTTAAGGTCAGTTAGCTCAAATAGTAGAGGTCTGTACAAGCATATCTAAGTTCCAGCTCTACTAATGATCCATGTTGAGACTTAATGTGGTTCCACATGATGGAATTAACACAGGAAATTACATATAAAGAGATTATATTAAAGGAATATTATGGCTGCAAAGTCAAACACTTCAAAACTTAAAATGCTAAAATTCACATTGCCATTAAATTTTAATTCATTCTTTTCTTGTTGTTCACATAGAGCACAAGGTGAGCAACATGGTTAAAATTGTCGGCACAAGCACGTTCCAGGAAATCAGCTGCATTGCCTGGTACTTAGCAGAGGACACATAGTTGTTGTGCTGAAGAAGACTCTGCAGCCTAAAAATTAGGACAATGACATTGATGTTTTATCAGCCATTCATGTACCATGTAAATATTTTGAAAAATAAAGCCTAGTTTCATGAGTGATGCAAATCTTCTCATCATCAAAGCTGCTTCATGATGGGTGAATTTAGGCCTTTTCCTTGTCTGTGTTTATTTCAAAGAGACAGAAAATTACTTCATGTTTCTAGGAGCATGTGACTGGTACGCCCTGCTCCCAACCCCTGATAATATGGTTAACATAACTAATGCCATTTTATGAGGCAAAGCCATTCTCCGTGACGGAGCGAGTCACTTATGAGTTCCCTTTCCCCCCATTATCAGGCCCTGAAGGTCCTGTGAACCAAGCAGACAAACCAAACAGATTTCTTCTTTCCCTCCCTGCCGGCCTTAAGGTTCCTTGGCACCAGGCTGATTACCCCCTTCTTTACCGGCCTTGAAGGTCACAGGCACCCAGCCAGCCAGGTGTTGCTGATGACCCCATCACAGAACAGGGAAGCATAGCAGGACCCAGAGCACTGTCTATAAGTCAAGCAGTTACAAGTCTTAAGTGGGGAGTCTGGATTGGAGCTGTTGCTGGACAGTGAGACCTGTGACCTCCTGATGGCCAGAGATGCCTCCTCCAAGAACTGAGTGAGGGACTTGTATTCTTTATATGATTTTTGAGTCTAGATTATGCTTGTTATACTGATGCAGCAAACCATGTATTAAGATCTGACCTGATCTGCAGAGGGTCTAGGTGATTAGAAACCATAAGTTAAGTTAGGGTGTAGGTGATTAGAAATCCTAAGTTGTATTTTAAATTCTGTATTATACTACTTATAAATTGTACTACATTGATTCTGCTTGTAGAAATCCTGTGCAATTCTAATCATAAATTCTGTGCTATACTAATCATAATATTCTGTTAAGAAAATAAAGCTTTAATTGTAACTACAACTTAGTGCCATCATCATTCTGCCAAGAATCCCTAAAAGAATCTGTCTGTCCCCTTAGTGTCAGGTGACAAAGTGGTTTAGTCCCATCAAAATTACTAATAAATTATAATTATTGTGCTATGTAAATAATCAGCTCCATCCCCAAACAGAAGGTGGACTGTGAAATAAACTGTAAATTCACAATAGAAAAAAATGCAGATGCTAGGTTATACATACACAGCAGCTTAACCCAGGAAATCCCAGCTCTGACTTGTAGTGACTTGGGCTTCATTTCCACCATTCTTTGTGTCACTTCTGCTTGATGGAATTATAGTTTTCACTTGCAGTGGTGATTATTGATTTTACATAAGTCTGCATGCAAATAATTAAATTTATAATTCTGGATTATATATGATTAGTGAATAGTAAAATCCAGCACCTCCTGAAGCTTGGAAATATTTCTCTGTTAGTGACATTACAATTAATCTTGAACTGGTCATCTGAAGTTTGGCTCCATCATTTCTTCCACGTTGTTTTCATCTTACTCACTATTGAACTGAACTAGCTGTTCATTGAATATCCCAGTAAATCTTCCAAGATCAAAATCCTGGGTTCTGCTTCTGATAAAATGGGCACTCTTTGAAATAACCCACAGGCTGCTAATAAAAAATTTACGTACTGTAACAGCTCATTTAGTTGCCTGACCCTCAAAGAAGATTAGGTACCTGGGCTTTCTATACTGTGCCAGGAGAAAATTAGATGCCCCAATCAGACAATTGAAAAGGATGAGTGGTGAGCTGCACAAAAATGCATAAAGGGAGAGAAATGTGAAATGCTTATGAACCCAGGAATCCCATCTTCAAGGTGAGAACTCTGAGTACCAGACTAGCGAGTCATGCCCCTTCTTGTCTGCCATTCTTCTGGAACCATAAATCTTGCGCTCCTTTCAGCATGAAGGCACAGAGCCAACAGGAAGAAAAACACTGCCCCTACCTCAACCAGTTTGCTAACTGTTAGGGCGGGCTCCTAGGGAGGAAGAAGATGGCATAATTGAACCTCCTTAAGCAAACTAAACTCAGGACCCCAAGGACGTCCTTGGGAAGTGCCCTCACCACTGGCTTAGAGGGTAAGGCAAGAGCTCTAGCGCAAGGTAAGGTAACCACCATATAAAAGGTGACCCCTGTAATCTCATTTTAAGAAGAAACTAGTTATGATTCCTTACGTAATTTTTGGTGCTAAAACTATTGTATAGTATAACAATCCATTGTTAAACAGCTGTGATATTTCTACTCAGAAGTGGCAGTATTTTAGCCATGAACAAGCAGCCACCTGGGATATATGTAACTGGAAAAAGAAAAAGGGAGAGGAACCGATTATCTATGAAACATTTTTCTATCCTTCAGGATGCATGACAACAGACAAAGATAGTATTTTCCCCCCATAGTTTCGTATCTTGCTAAAACAGAACAGATAAATCGTAATAACATCTCATATTTCCCTATCATCTTCCTTGTTCTTTCCCCTTCGAGCAAGTGCACACATTTACAATGGGCTTAACTTTACAATCTTGCTAGGGAGCCATCTGCCCAAGCAGAAAACAAGAAAATTAGCAGCAGAGTGAATTGTTACTTGATGCTATGATGCTTTTCATATTAAAGTCATAAGCTCTTCCTTAAAAGAGTCCAGAAATAATAAATTCAACAGGTAATTAGTATTTGAGGTTTGGCTTCTTCCCTTGTGACCATCTTTAACAGATACTTGCTTTTAAATTTACGGAGAGAATGACTGGCTACTAATATAGAGGCAGATAGATTATCTTGGTTGATATTTCCAGATACTTTACACCAATATATATATTAATTTGAAAAGGCAGTAATTTTTTTTTCTTTCACTTTTTCCCATTTCCCTTGCACTCTCTCTTCACTGAGCCATAATAATCAGAGGAGTGGATTGAGAGCTGTCGCATAGAGACAGCCTCCCTCAGTACCTGCCCTGCATACTAATTAAGCGCTTCCAGTCTGCAGGCTGGGACACAGATACAGTCTTTCAAGTCAGCCCAAGGCTGAAAATGAAATTGATAAGCTATAAACCTCACTCAGCAGAATGGAAAGCATAAGGTTGCTGGGATATTGTATTGTGCAAGTTAAATTCATGAATACAGTGAAAAGGACTAAAAGAATCTGCTGTGATAAAAAATGCAATGGATCAGGGGGATTTCTTAGGAGAGCTGGGAATGGATATGAATTCCAGCTACTGATTTGCTTTCATGTCATCTGCAATATTTGCCATCTCATTGTTCTCTATCTATCTTATAGATAACTGCTCAATATTTTACACACAATAGTAGTAGTTAGTACTGTACCTTGTGGCACCCCACTATTAACCTTTTGTCGTGTGGAAAATCTAACAGTTCTGCCTTTTAATCAGTATCTTATTCATAAAAGTATTACCTCATATCTGTGACTTTAATAACTTTAATAGCTTTGTCTGAAGCTTTGCCTGAAGCTTTGCCTGTGAGATTAATGATTAGTGAAGGTGTAAATCCTTTTCCCTATAGTACCGCTTCATACTCTGAACCAACAGAGACCCGATGGGAAGATTCATAACGTCAGGCAGCTAGGAGTTCCCTGTGAGAGCTCCGTGCAAAGAAGCTCAGACTAGGGGATGTTAAGGCTGGTGGCTGGGATGAGCGGAGAATGCAGCTGTGGAAAGGTAAGGCACTGCCCTCAAATGCTGTACTACTTGGTCATCTAAGAGCGAGTTTGTTCCATTGTTCAGAACTTGAGAAGAAGGAGTGAGAGATTTTGGTTACATTTTATTTCAGTTGTGTCTATCTCTTGCTCCTGGAAAATAAGCTTTAGCTGCTCTGATTTGCAAGTAGAAGCAGCTTGAGATTCAAGGATTCTGTTGAAGAAAAAGAAGGTGACATTTTCTTCCTTCCAGCAAGGAATGTGTAAGAGCTCTGTTAATGTGCATGTTTACCACAGATCCAGAAGAAATACATGCCTTTTGATGAGCTGTTGACAAACCAGAGCTAGGGTAGAACCTTTCTCCCACCTCTGCTGGAAAGATGCTGCGGACCTCACAATTTCTAGGGACTCTTCTGGGTATGAACCTGGCAAGTGGACTGCTCTGGAACCAGAGATGCTCTCTGGATAAGCTTATTCTGATGATGCTTGATTCCTAAACCCAGGATCAGATGTCCCCAGTTTTTCTTCTTTAAAGGGAAAAACTCTTTGCAAGAATGAGCACATTTCACCGTGAAAATGATGCTATAAGAAGCTTTGACTGGTGCACAAAGGAGCGTTATAGCCTGGCTGCCTGAAAAGGGAGCTGGTAAAAGTAAATGGCAGGCCACAGTGTACTGACTGCAAAGTTTTCTCTGTGTTAGCAGTTTTCTCCAGAGAAACATTTAAGAGTTACTCTGGTTTTTGGATTGAATCCAATTGTGATTTTTGGAGCAGGCTAAAAGAAGGGCATCAAAGTATATTTGGTCAGTATTGGATCAAGTCTTTCATGTGTTGATGGAAAACGCACCAAGTCCAAAATTCAAATGCTTATTTTGTACTTTAAACTCTCTTGTTCTGGTATAGATCATATCCAAACTGCATACCATTCTTCAGTATAAAATTAACAAAATAATATAACCTGGGTATTCTGTTGTGGATAGAGCTTGACCTCCTGTCTGCATTAAATTTTAGAAGCTGTCCAAGCACGTGTAAACTAGAGTCCTTTTGAGACCCCAGGTGGCCTCTGTCAAGGGAAGAACCTGAAATGGGGCAAAAAAAAGTCTTATTTTGACAGGGATTCTTCAACTAGTAAGTTTCCCAGAAGGCATGAACTACCCTGCTGTAAAAATGATCTCTAATGAGTAAGTTCTCTAGATAACCAATGCACCTGCAGACGTTAACAACGAAGATAAGATAAAACCATTGCCAAGCATTTAATGATAGCCTAAGGACTAATGAAGATCTGAAGGATAGCAACTTGAAAGGCAATGGTCACAGCCCACCAAGAACATGATGTACTTTCTTGTCTTACCGAGATATTGATGGAAATGATTCAAAGGCCTAGAGACCCAAATCCATCCTAAACGCTGAAAGGACGAATTACTCTCCTCTAGGAAAGCATGTAGAACTTCCTTCTACTGATGCATTTGTCCAAATTGCAGAGATTCAAATCCAGTGTGTAGTGTGTGTGTGTGTGTTTGGAAAAAGAATACAGAAATTGAAACTCTTCCTCCTGGCAATGTCTTCTATGATTCACATTTTCACCATGGCCAAGTAATACTCTTCAAGGGATTTTTCACGAGCAAGATACCAGGAGCAGAAGGGGACAAGATCTATAGGCTTTGGTTCTGTTTCTCGTCAGAATCACCACCCTTTTGAGCCTTTTAAACCAAATGACTCAAAGAAAACACAAGACAAAGAATCATCGTAAGGAGAGAAACAAACACATCTACTCTCTGGCTTTAGATCTCTCAGTCATATTCATAAATCATATCTAGATTCAACTTTGGCTTTAACTTTGGATTTCAGGGGCAATTTTGATTTCTTTTTGAAGGGGGCAGAAGAGGGAGAATGGCAAGAGGAGTGTTGTTTTTTGCATTCTCCTTTGATTAGGACTGGCAGATTCTGTGGTCTTTGCAGATAGCCAGTTCCTAAAAGAGGACTGCTAACTGCTGTCACTTACAGAACTGAAAAGATTTCCTGCAAAAGCAGAGTTTGATTCAAGCCCTGAAAACTGGCTGTGAACTCTGTGGCTTTCAGCTCTTCCAAAACCCTGTCTGCCTTGAGCTGAAGAGATCTGAGCATGTCCAGTTTCTCAGATGAACAGAAAAGGAATTTTCATCTCTCTATTTAAGTTCCTATACTAGCCTAATCTCTGAGATATGAATCAGTAATGTCTCCTGAGAGAAACCATCATGCCCCAAGATCGCCAGCCGCACAAAATATCAAAGGAACCTTGAGGAAATGTTTGGACACCTCCTTAGGCTTCCTTGAACAATTCCAGATACTTCTGAACCCAAGAGCCAGCCATGAACCACAGTGAGTCTGTGTCTGGCCATAACTACTCAATAATTGGCAGCTACAAGTATTGAGAGAGCCAAAGAATAAACCTTTCCTCCAAACATGTTCAATGATTTGGACACTGTCTCTAGGGGCCGATGACACTTCTCTCAGTTTTAGACTTGCAATCTTGTAGCCAAAACCACAACAAGACAGGGTAGGATGCAGGAAATAAATTAGATGCCACCCTTTTCTGGAAATTATTTTTCTGCAGCTATTTGGCAACATTTTTAGGTTTGTGGACCGGAAGGTTGTCAGACTGAACAACTCAAGAGACAGGGAAAGGAACAAGTTTCATCATCAGAATTGCTACGCATTCCTGCCCCTCTTCTCCCACCCAGTTTAATATCTATTATCTCTCCTTTAGGGCTTTTTTTTTAATTGTCTATGAAAAAGCTACATGAATCGTTGGGTGAGGAGACAGTACTGGATGATATCTGTACCATCACGTTTAGATGAATCTTTAGTGTCTGGAATATGCACTTAAGATTCCTGTTAACATTTTCTTCCCTGAAGTAGTGGTGTGCCCAGCTCTCCCACAAAATGTTTTCTGGTCTTTCCTATCTTCCTGATGTTTGCTTTCTCTCTAATGAAGGTTTGATGCAGGCAGCCACAACAATCCTCAATTTGCACAACGCTCCATGAACCAGTGACCAGAAAGTAGTGCCTTAAAACAAATCAAACTAGGAGAAGCCTTTAAGTGTCTAAGAAGAGTGCTGGACCTGCCATTTCCTAGAAGTTACTCTGTATGCTATGACACAAATGAAAGTTACACTCATCCTCTACTATTTTTTCTTTCTCACATATCTCCCTTTTTTTAATTTATAAGGCAAACCAATGAACCAACCAACCCAGGACTGGCATCCAGCACCAGCAGTTCAATGCCACCTAACTCATTCTCTCTATTCCTCCACTTTTTTATAGCAGGGACACTTAATACCACCTTTGTGGTATTTGTATAGAACAATCAAATGTAACTCTACGTACCTGGCGGACAAAATAAAGATCTTGCTTGCTTATTTTTTTTCCCCATGTCAAAACTCTTTCCCCCCTCTTTCTGTATTTAAGCAAAAATAAAAAAGGTTTTAAGTGATCACTTGCAAGGGGAGTATACTTGGATATAAGTGCACTTACAAGGCATGCCACAAGCCACTCTGAAACCATGTGAAGAAGTATTCCCCTGAAAGAGGGTGATGCCTGAATTTCTATACACTGACAGGTATAGAAATGACATTTCTTGCCAGGGGGATGGGTGATAGATGAGTAGAACCTTAGCTTGTGTACAGAACGCCTGAAAGAACATCGAAGTCAGAAGGTGAACTCTAGAGCTATCTAAACTATCAGCAACTGCATCAAAGGTGTTTTCTTGCTTAAACATGATTTTTATTAAGTGGATTTTCAAAAGAATAATGTGATACCAGCTCCTTGACTCTGAGAGGTTTATGACAGCAAGATGGGATCTATAGATTTCAGAAATTCAGTGACATAAAGTCATCTTTGAACTTTGACTTCCCTTACACAAAGGACTCATTCTCCTGGACTCTCATTTAGTCCAGAGAAAATGCTTCCTAAAGATGTTGAGGCATCTGTAACTGTCCGATTATTTGACATTTCCTTCATAAGGTCAGTCTAGATGCAAGAAGCGTTTATCCTTGAGATAGGATCCAAGGTTGTTGACTAAACAGATCCATGTACTGTTGGAGCACCTTCTCTCCCTCTCTTTGCTCATATTACAGGAGTTGCTCTCCTTCACTTCATCTGACAAACTCTAAACTTTCACCCACTGGAACCCACTTAACAGTTCTGTGTCAGGGATAATACACATAAATCCCTTCCTGGTTCACTCTGCATTTAAATTCTCCCACTGTGTGAAAACAGGAAAGTAGCTCCTACACGCTGCTTAATCTAACAGCTGTGACTTGTTAGACTGCTAGAAAGAAGAGATGAAAACTCTCTTCTTAGTAGGGGAGACTATAAAATAAGAAAGCGGCGTAGAAGGGAGAAGGAGGTACATTCCTCCCGTGGAAGGGAGGAAGAAACTGGAAAAACCCTATAAGCCAAGGAGGCTACCATGGTTTCCCTACAGCTTTTTCTAGTCTTGCTTTATAAGAGAATTTCTCCTTTAAAAGATTAAATGAAAAGAAGCTGTACTGGCCACATCTAGGTGATCTTTTAGGAGATGGCCTAGTTTTTTACGTTTTAGTGGGAAGGCTTGAAAGATTAAGTTCTCAAGCTAAGAACTTTGTCCCTTCTGGACCCCTTAGGGAAAGGCTTTCAACACCATACCCCATAACAGCATGTTTCTCAATAGCATAAAGGCAATTTCTGTGCCCTAGAACGACAAACACTGGGAATGGATCTGCCATATTGGGCAAGGTCCAAGGAGCCTAAAAATGTCCCAAATTTGATAACCTGACAAAAAATAATATCTTTAAAATAAATTTTGTGACCCTACCTTTAAGATTTTTTAAAATAACTTACAATTTTACAGATTTCTTTCTTACCTAAGAAAGAGGATTGTTCTGAATACTGATCTCTAGTGCAGCTACTTGAAAATAAAGTCTCTGATAAATTAATTTGTTTCATTGCATTTAGTTTGTAAATTCAGTATCCTTCCCAGCAGCATTTATAAATAGGTACAACATTTACCTCTATGCAAATATTTGAAATATCATGGTAACTTGTTTCAAATTTTTAAAAGTAGACTGAATATTTTATTAGCAGCTCAGCTACTTCAAGAACTCTGTAAAAGCTTAAAAATGCATAGAAGGTAATACTATTTTTTCCACTAGAATCTCTCATATGTCTTTTAAATTCTTCCTTACACCTTGCATTTAGGCTGCATTTTTCTTTTTTGGAGGTAAAAATACTCATTTGTCTTGAATTACCATGTGAACTACTTCCCTTAGTGCTTTCCTTTACTATTTGTCTGGTTTGGGGTTTTATCATTACAATCCCTGTTAAGGTAAGGAATGCTTTTATACTTTATCTCATATTTAATAGCAAAGAAGTATAAATACCAGTCATAATAATTTAATAACAACATAAGATGATAAATGTTAATGTCTCAGCACAATGTGTCTTAGAAACTCCTCTCTGCAAGACAGCATGATGATGATTATAAATTTAAACTGTCACATAATTTAAATGCATCCAAACTCTCAAATGCAGAAAAGCACACAACAGTACTACGCAGCAGTTCAGGAAGTGAAGAAATGTATCATGCCTAGTTCAAACTTTAGAGGGAATGTAGTCAGTCAGCTGGAAACTAATCACAAAGCTGTAGTTAGCACCTCAATTCTTGAGAAAGACGTTACCAATCTTTAATAGAATCAAACAACAGAGAACTGGGGTTTATACTGCATCAATGAAACAGTACTTTCTGAATCATAACTCTAGCACCAATATCATGCATCAGTTCAGTCCTGGAACATGGAACTGAGGACACTACAGGCAACCAACAGGGTCCACAAGAACATGCACACTTTCCTTTCCATCTTCCAGAAGTCACTCCTCACTACCTTTCAACAACACAGAGGTACTTTCATTGCTCAAAACCTATGGTATCACAAAGATACCAAGGAAATCTGTAATGCCTAGGCCCCTATAATGACAGGGGATGTTGGTGAAATTAACTCAAATGATCCTAAAGTGAACCACTTTAGAAACTACAGGGAAAGGCACCCTTCACCCCCACCCCACACGCCCCACAAGGATTTTCTTGATCCTTGCCAACTTGACCAGTAAAAAAATTTTCTTTCTGACCTGAAATCAGTGCACCAAATCTTAAGTCCCATCAAAGCTGTGGCCAATCTCATCAGAGAAAGATGAGAGAGTGAAAAACATTTCAAAAGTAAAATTATACTACCAAAAAGGAGAGAAGAAAACAAGAAGTTTTTTCTTCTCTTCAGGCAATGAAGGGAAACTCTGAAGCATGTAATACATTAATTAAATGCAACAATTAAATACAACAATTACCACTGAAAGCTCATGATCCAGCAAGAGATGAAGCACCTCATAGAGATGAAGCACCTCATCTAATGAGTGGGTCTGGGTTGGCCCAATCTTCTGTCCTTGGACATATCAGCCATAGAAACTCTTGGATCCCATACCGAAACATGTCCTTGAAAAGACAATCAGTTTGCTTTCATGGACATGCCTAGTATCTACAGGACAGAAACCACACCAGTACTTAGCCTTTCCTTTTATCTGTGCCATTGTATCTCATTACCAACTTTTCTGGCTTCACTCCCTTCCACTTAGTAGGTTTACAGCAAACAAAACACGTGGCAGCAAACGCTTCCTGACACAGCTGTACATGGAAAGCAAGCAAATCTTCCTTTAGTGCTCTTATAGGAATGACAGCAAACCAAATGCACAAAGCCTCATTTCACAAGCTTTACTTTCCAACTTCATGACCATCCCTAGCCTGTCCTTAATTTATCAAGCTTCACCTTGTAAGCCACTCAGATTCCTTCCACCCATTACTCTGTCTGGAAGACAGTTCCAGAAGTTCATTCCTCTGACGGCTAGAGAACTTCTTTTAACTTCCTGTCTAAATGTATTATTGATTAATTCATATCCATTTGATCTTATGTTTTAACTTTAATTGTTCTTCTCCCTACTTGCTATTTACCCCCAAATGTATTTCTAGAAAGTAACCATATCCTCTTTGAATCTTCATCTTGGTCAGCCAAACTAAGCCATGTTCCTTTAATCTCTCAAGACTTTTTTTCCATTCCATTCATGGTCCTTGGAGACCTTTCTGCATTTGTTCCAGTTTAAATTCACCTTTTTTCCAGTACAGATCGTCAGACTGATACCAGTAATCCAGATCAGATCTTAACAGTATTTTGTCCTAATCATATCAATATTTCCAATACCCACAGAAAATGTGTTTTTGAAATTTACAGCAGCCTTCTTCATGGCTGAAAAATACTGTTAGTGCGTTTATCTCAATAAACACAGAGGTCTAACCTCCCGCATCCCTGCTGACCAGTGAGCCTCCAGCTCACAGCAGAAGGTCCCTGAATGAATGACTTTGCAGTATTAAATTTTTTCTCATTGTGATGATTCCTGTTGACAGTTATTCTTCCTATATTATAGGCAGATTCTCCTTAATATTCGTAATAACTCCTAACTCTCTGTTATCTGCAAATTTCATGAGCACAAACTGGGTTTTGCACTAAGGTCACTAATGTGAAATATTAAACAGAATCAGTCCCAACATGAATCTTTGAAAAATACCATAAACAAACTCCCCACATTTTTACAACCTCTCTTTCAAAATACCCCAGTATAAGTCTTTAGCCAGTTTTTAATTCCAGTTCCTGTCCTTTTCTGCTTAAAAATAATGATTTCCATGAACACTGTTTCAAATGTTTTGCTTAAATCCAGACATATTAGGTCCACCGCATTGCCCGTTTTAAAGAAATCCCTTATCTTATCAAAGAAAGATGAGGTTTGTCTGACATGATCTACTTTTGATAAAACCATCTCACATTTTATCCCATTTTCCATTTACCTCCATTTACATGATCTTGCTTACTCCTTCCTTTCAAATTTTTTCTAAGACCTTGCACAACATCAAGGTCAAAACAACAATCCTGGAGCTTTTCCCTCTCTTTTTAAAAACAAACAATTTTTGATACTTGCCAATCACATGGTACCATCCCAGAATTGAAAGATTAATTGAAAATCCTTGCTAGTGGAGTTGCAATTTCATGTGCCAGTTCTTTCTGGCCCATAATATACGTTTCCTGTTTTCTTAGGGTAAGAAGTCTATATTTTCTATATTCTTCCACACTGGTGACAGTCTATTACCCTATCATTACTGACTTTGGGTATACTGTCCTTGTCCTTTGAATAACATTATACTTATTCTCCATCTAATTCGCAAATCATGAAGACCACACTTCTTCCTTATAAAACCTCTTTTCACATTTAAATCAGTAGGTCACCAAACTAACAGAAGTACATGTCTTTTATGTTAGTGCCATAGTTAATGTGATACAAGAAATGGACTACATAGTATAAAACAGCATGAAGGAAACTCCATGAATATTGTTCGGCTCAGTAATATTTGAAGAATATCACTGAAAACATTCACAACAAGGTATTCCCACCGGTACTTCCTACCAGAGGCACCGAGGTTGTTGCAATTTTTCCCTTTAGTGTGAAGAAAAAGCTATTACATTGATTTCATTCCTTATTTCATGGAAGGAGGATGAGAAGAAAAGTGTTGCAAAGGGAAATGAAGAACAGCTAAGTTTTATGCAATGAAATTTTATCAAACAAAAACGTGTATACTTTGTAAAATGCAAGTTTATAGTCTGTAAACAGAAGAACATACAGATTCACTGGCTTGTTATATTTGCTTCTTATTATTCTGTACTGCTTTCTTTTTACTATTACTATTCCATGAGAGAAGCCCATTTAAGTTCTTCCTGAGATAGCATATGGCAGAAAAAGCCATCCCTATGCCATTATATGCAACTGAGAACAACGAGCAATCACTAAAATTAAGTTCTTATTCGCTTTTTATTCAGAGAGTTATGACATTTCCTCTATCTGCCTTTTCAGCCCACAGAAATGTGAAATAAAATATAGAGTTCTCACAGTTCTTCAGTCATAGTTTTCAATCATCCCTGAGACTGGAGAACCGTATAAAAATTTACAGAAATGATATCTCTTTCTTTTCATTCCAGCATCTTCAGACTCCCATCAAGCTCTGCTCAGCCAACCTAGTATGCTTGGACAAACAAGGTAACTGATCAATCTGGCAATTAGTTAAACACAATAGTCTTTAAGATTTGTCCCAAGTTAATCTACGACAGCACAAAGTAAATGAAGAATTGGGTCTAAATAATTCTTTTGAAAGCAGAAACAATCCCTGAAAGAGCTGCTTTTCTTCCACAATATTTTTAAAGCACTCTATAGCCTTCTCAGAGAGATCTGCCTTTAGGATACTCTTTTCCTATTTGACTGCCTTGGCCTCTTTCTCATTCCCCTTCGATCTCACGGATGTTGCAGAGACAAGCATTCACAAGCTGGTAAATGCCAGCAGTAGTTTTGTTCATGCATATTCATTAGAATAAGTTTATAATTGCATGACCACATAATATTTCCATGGTACTATTCCACTGCTCTACCCAGACAGTGCCTTTTACCCTCTTTGGTACCTTATCCATTTTCTACATGACTTCCAACATCTAAGAACATGTAATTGGACTATTTCATAATGCACAGATAAAATAGTTTGGGAGTCAAGTTTGCCCAGGAAGCCTACATTCCCTTTTCTGAATGCATGACTTAGAACTTTAAAATTCTTTTGAGATACTTTTGTAAGTAAAATGCATTTTTTCCTATAAATTCATATGTCAGAAAAGACTTTAAAATCCTTTAGTTGGATCTCTGGCATATCACAGTCTATTAAATTTCACTCTGTACTAAGGCTACTAACTTATTTTTCACTAATGCATTTAAAAAAAACCCAATCCTGTTTTGATTTGAAGGTTATTCATATTTCTTTAGAGAAACTTTCAAAACTTCATCTTAGGAGATGAAGAATCTCCATCTTCCTCTGTAGCTTATTCCATCACTGTTAAAAAATTTGAGTTTTGTTTCTAATGTGAATTTATCTGGATTCAGGTTCCAGTGCAAAAGCATGCCTATCTCCCCTAAAATGAAGACGCCTTTAGAATGTGGGATTTTCTCCACAGGAAAGTATTTATACATTGTAATCAAATAACTTCTGAATAATTTCTGTCTCTCTCTCTCTCTCTCTCTCTCTCAAACGAACTAAGCAGACCAGGCTCTTCAGTTTTCGAACTACAAAGCAATTCTCCAGAATTATTTCTGTGGCTCTCTATCCACTCAAATTGCTCACTGTTCTTTCTAAAACATAAGCCCCAGAAACTTATTCAGGATTCCAGTGCCAATTCCATATCCAAAATTTAAATGACCTCTCAAGTGGTCCATTTCCTAGTCAAATGACCTATTTTTGCTAAATCATTACAGTGGGAACCCATGTTGAGTCATTTGACCACTGTGACCTTGAAATCTTTTCAGAATCACTGTTTTCCAAGAAACAACTCCTCTTCCTATAGGCCAACAGACAATATGTTTTCTGTCCCTAAATATATGGTCTTGCTTTTGGCAATATAACTTTCTTTGAATGGGTGTAACTTAATCAAACAGTCCAAGTGGTCCTGTAAGACCTCCCTGGCTTCATTCAGTATTTACTATTTTTCCATTTTTATATTATCCACAATTTTTTTCAAATACATTTAGTACTATTTATTTATTAAAGTAATGGGGAAAATACTGAATAGCATTAGACTTCCACTAGCCTACTGATAGCAGTAGTATCAATCCCTGTGCAAGGGAAACTCCATTCATGATGACTCCCTATGGACAACTACTCTTTTTGTGTTCCAGGTTCTTCAACCAGAGCAGCACGTGCCTTGTTGACACTGTATAAGGTTGATTCTTGAATTAGAACGTTTTTTTTAGTACCAATTCAACCACCTTATAAGAATCTGTATATATTGTTTCTATAAATTAGTAAACATATAAATGTCAATCAGACTTCCTTGAGTAGACTGATTTTCTGTAAATCTACTTTGACTGGCATTCACTGTATTTCCATTCTGTAATTCTTTTTTTTTTTTTTTTTTTAATAAATCCTTAATAACTTTCCATTATATTGGCATGGATTGATGCCAGGCTAACAGATCTACAACTACCTCAGTCAGTCTGCTTACCTTCTAGAATGTTAGCACAACCTTATTACTCTTCCAGTTTCATGGAATAAATAATTAATTAAAGGTGAATGCAAATTCCATCATATGGACCTATGTTGATCTCTATAATAGCAGAGTTCTAATCTTTAAATTCATAGTACACGGCGCTGTCAAGAGTCAGACTGCACTAACAAAATCACCGGTAATAACGGCAAACTGCAATATAGGTCAGAGGGTAGAGGGTAGGGATAGAGGGGATGCACTTTCCTAGTAGATTTTAGATACATTTTATGATAGCAAAAGAACACTGAGACTCAGGTTTAATTACATGTTCTGTTAATTAAAGAATTTCTTTTCCTCCTTTTTTGTTTACCCATCCTAGCATGTGCTGTTCTTCTTACATCTTGATATATATTGTACCGCTATCTGACCCATGACTATCCTTTCCTACTCATTCCTTTGTATACCAGGTAGCTTGCTTTCTCTCTCCTCCATCCCCCCTCTTAGCAAGAAGCAGCAGCTTTAAGATACAAGGAAAAAGGTCTTACCAGTTTCCTTTCTGGTGCCATGGCACTCCAGAAGAACAATGTCTGGAAAAGTCATGGTCCATTCTAGTCTTTTCAGAGAGTTTTTGGAAATGGACCATTTTTACTCTCCCTTAGAAACGAGATCCATCAGGGGGAAGGAAGATCAGTGGAGACAGAGAATGCTCAGTGGATTTGCCTGCCAGATTCTGACAAGCCATTCCAGAGTATTTAAAAACAGTGATTTTCAGAGATTAACAGTTCAACCAAATTCATCTGAATCACCATAGAGGCATACTGAGCTTGCTGAACAGAACTGTATATATTTTGCAAAACTGACATCTTTCAGAATTTGAGTTATCTATCCACTGTGATTCTACTCCCAAATTTTACTACTCTAACATAAATTGTGACATAACTTCTTCCCATATATGTCATGTACAAAGCCTGTAAGTGTTAAAAGAGGGAAGAAAAGTAGGCTTAGAGCCTACCTACCACATTTCTGCTACTTTTTCCTAATTTAGACCAAAATCCAGCAATTGTATTAATCATCAGTGACGCTGGCTAAATAACATTTGTAGTTATAAAAAACCCAATAACAATCAAAGAACATATTTTCTCCCTGTGTGGTTCTAGCTGTTAATTAGACGTGCCATTTTTTCACTGTGACTGTGACAATAGACTTGTATGTCCATAAAATTTCTATCCCTCAAAAACACAAGGTGATAGCTTTTGTAAATGCAGCATCTCCATAAAACAAAACCAGTATGTTGTGTTTTGACCACAGCTCACTTTGGGCTCAACACAAATTTGAATGCCAGTGTTATTTCTGATGAAGTATAGAGACCTTTTAGATCTGAGTGCCTTTGACAAAAAGGTGACATAATACTGTTTGGATGGTGTAAAATGGACTTACAGGTGTGTTTAGGTCATTTTATGCAATCCAAGCCACCATCTTACTGTAAATGAAAATCAGGTCAACAATTTTCCACGGAGTTCCTCCGAATGCTGTTGGGAAGGTGCAGCATCAATCCTCTTCTTTTAATCAAGCAAACATTAGACTGATGGTTGCAGGAGAGTATTTGAACTCCCAAAATGTGCCGTATGATGGTGTCAGATGCTACATTATTTCACAATTATATTTTCCATGTATATTGAACACCTACCATACAAATGTTTAAAGTGATTTTTAATGTAAAGAGCTTTATTCTCTTTATTTCCATCATTAGAACAAATGAAAAGATCCCTTTTATGTTTTTCTTTTGAACTAGTAGGCAACATCTATACCAACCTGGACACAATATTCTTTGCTTTTCTTTTCAGACACAAAATCGATAGCATTAAGTAGGAACTCATTTTTCTCTATGGATACTTGTATCCATTATTGGATCATTTCTTATGTGCAATGAACCATCTGCTTTAACGTCAAAGTTGATTCTTTTAGTTGTTCCTTTAATTTTTTTCTTCTGTCTCTTCACTTGCAGTATCTAATATGAAACCACAAATTTAAATCTGTCTGAATGAGAGTATTCAGGGCAAAGTGCTTCAATCACTTTTAAATTGCTCATTTTGTGCTACACTGAAGGTGATGTTTTTAGAAGAAAAGAAGGTTACAACTTTCTATCAAGTTCAAGCCTTTGCCTTCATTTCTTTCTTTTCTTCCTTTTTTTTTTTTTAAGGTGCAGTCACCAATTGATCTGTCATATTGTGGTTTTCAAAGATGAACTGAGAATTCTCTGAAGGGAGGTTGCTGTTGAAGAGCTGCTGGAAGACCTAGGGTAGGGAATTACATTTTCATTGTGGCTAACTTTCAATGACACTGAAGATGTCTCACTTGGAAGATCATCAAACCCATGTTTTCTCTTCCACTTCAACAGACAAAGCTTCATTCATTTGATGTGGAGACTCTGAAGAAACTAATTTTCTTTTTGAAATAAGTGTGAATTCTTTTTATCTTGTGATTTAACAACTCTTGACAATGCTTACATTTCACTTCAGAAAAATTAGCTGTTTTCATAACTTCAGTCCTTCCAATCATTTTTTTCCACTAAGTCTTTTAGTATTCCCTTTCTCAACCCAGGTTAATATACATGAAAGTTTAGTAATAACTACTTCTAAATTACCTATTTGTTGTATTAATAAAAAGCTTTCCCATTTACTAAAATTACCATAAAAATAACCACTTCTTGAATTTAACACTGTAAAGAATGAAAATAAGATGTGCTAATCATGCTCTCCAATGATTTATCTTCCATTAACTTCTAGCAGGTTAAATCCATCCTTGATTACATGATACTCTTACCTATTTTCTCCTTCACAATATCTAACATTTAGCTCCATCCCTGTTGTCCTGTGACTAAGAATATCACACATTTCCTGTAAGGCTTCCAGTTCTGTAACTATGCTAATGCTTAGTACAACAAAAAAGTATTCTATAGTTTTATAACATGTATTTGGCAAAGATTTCATGTACAAAAAGGAAGACAGGAATAAAAGTGAAACAAGACCTAACTTCTGGAAAAGTATATTATTTGGGAGTTTCTTTTCTAGAAAAGAATCCTGATTTTTTCAAGTCACTGGAGGTATGGAACTAGTTTTCTATTAAACAGTTCAACATACACTATGTTGTGACTTACCACCATGTTACTGGGCTATAAGAATAATGCTCCAAGTTCTCATTTTGCAAGTAGAGCAGCGCTAAGGCCTTGTGATCCCCTTTGGCGAGAAGATGCTTTACACAGAAATTGCAATTTCTACCTGAACTACAGATATGACTTTCAGAAGTTTGTTAGGTGGAGCCAAAAATTTCTTAGTAAATTAGAAGCCAATTTGAAGCTCCCAATGCAGTATTTTAAAAAGCTTGTGGAGAAAAAAACATCGGAAATGGGACAATGAAGATAGACTACAGCTGATGGTGACTTTTACAGTGAAGTCATGGAAGTTATTTTTTGTTTAAACATCTACTGCATATAAGTCTAACAGTTTCAGCCCCCAACTCTACATGGTACTTAACAGATACAGAGAAAATCCTCCCAACATTTGTATTATACAAACTAGAATACCTGCTTCCTTTTTACAAAATGTTATTGAAGTGAATATTGGTGAAAAGTGCTTGGTTGCCATCACTATTGTCTGAAGTGTTTGACATATACACAAACCAGGAGCAACCAAGGTTGGAGAAGGGCAAACTTCTGGTGTAAGATGCCACTGGAAGGGACCTTGAAAGCTCATCTCATCTATCTACTGTTCAAATGCAGGACAGAAATATCAGTAACATTTCTGAGCACAGGTAATCTGAACATACAGAACTCCAGTAATATAGATTTGACATCATCTCGTCACAACATATGCCAGTGCTTCATTCTTCCTATTTATTCCTCCCAATATCTCATCTGAATTTCTCTAGCTGCATTTTAAACGTCTTATTTCTTGTCCTATCCATGCTGAACATGGAGAAAAATGATTCCCTTTCTTTCTGGGGTAGCCCAGAAGACATATCTGAAGACATGTTTCACCTCAGACTTTTTTTCCTATAGACTGAACACCACCAGTTCTTCAGACTTTCCTCATAAATCATGATCGCTCTCATTGTTCTCCTTTGGACTCACTCCAGTTAACTCATCTCCTTTGTGAAGTGTAATGCTAAATGCTAACTACAGTAATCTAGGTGAGACCTTACTGATGCTGAGTACCATAATTTCCTACATCTTACAGGCTACATTTCTGGTTTTGCATCGAAGGGAGACCTGCTCTATCCCCCAGATCCTCTTCTAAAGGACTAGCCAGTTATTTCCTATTCCAAGCTGTTAAAGCTGCTTAATCCCACCTAAATATGAAACTTCTCATTTCTCCATAGTGAACTGCATCCAATTTTCCAGATTGCTTCTTCAACTGGCCAAGACCATTTTGAATTTGAATTCTGTCCCCCAACTTGCTGTGGCCAGCCTACTGCCATCTGTAAATGGAATAAACCTACTCTGTATTCCATCCCCAAGCCACTACTGAAAATACCAAATAGTATGAGACACAGGAGACATGCTCGTTCAACCCAGTGGATACATCCTTCCAATTTGACACTGCTGATTACTTTTGCTATTTTGTTACTACTACTATTGTTAACTATTGTCCAAGTATGCTTCCTGAATAATTCTGCACTACTCTTACCATCATGGTGTTCATATCATGTTTTCCTGCTTTGCTTATAAAAATGTGGTATGTATCTATGACATGTAAAGATGGTCAGAAACCCTGCTGTAGTCAAGATACACAACATCTATTATTGCTCTTCTGTTCACAGCCCTATTAGCCCAAAGCAGAAGGAAAACAGATTGGTTTGACAAGGGCAGCTCTCAACAGATCCATTCTGTCTGTTAGCCATTTCTTTGCTGTCTTCCAGATGTTTACATGTAACTCGTATACATACACAATATATGACTATTCGTTCATTATTTGTTCTAGTATCTTTTTAGGAATTGATGTTAAATTGACTGATGTAAAATTCTCTGACTTCTTCATTTTTACCCTTTAAGCACTACATTTGTCCTTTTTCAATCTCTTAGAGCCTTAGCAAGCATCTCCAGTTTATCAGAGATGCCTGCTGACAGCTTTGAATAGTTTTGGCCAGTGCTCTAAATAAGCTAGAATCCATTTTATTAGGCTGTAAGACCATGTTCCTTTGTTTTTCATAATAGTTGTATTAGCCACATGATTTACAGGGAATACTGAAACAAAAAAGGCATTAAATGTTTTGGCCTATGACAACTTGCATTACTGGTTTTCTCTCTCAACTGAGTATTGAATAATTTCTCAGTCTTTCTCTTATTCCTTACAGAACTCAAGTAGAAACTCAATAGTCATAAACTGTAATGTTCTTTATAAAAACATATTTTTTAAGCTGGTCACTTATAAAAGGTTTCTTGTTCCTCTTAATTATAACTTCTTCTGTGCCTTGTTCTTTTTGATTTCTGTCCCCACATACTTATGCATTCCTTTATACTAATCCTAGTAATCTCACATAATTTTCATTTCCTGTATGACTCTTTCACATGTTTGAGGTCAATGTATATGATTTAACCACATGATTTCTTGCTATATACTTGCTATTCTTTCCTTGCATTGGGATCATTAAATTCTGAATAGTGTGTTTTTCATCAGGAAGTGCTTAATTCCTGTATTCCTTTCAACTTCTCTTCCATGACATGTGATCTTCCAGTATCCTGAGTTTGTTGAAGTCTGCTTTCTTGAAATCCTCTTTTTCTATTTTGCTGTTCTCCCTCCTTTCCTTCAAAAGGATCATGGATACTTTCATTTCATGTTCACACAAGTTCTCTTCCACTCTCACATTATCATCCACATCCTATTTAGCACAAGGCTGCTGTAGATGTATTCTAATCTCTCTAGTTGCTTTCCTCTACTTTCTGTAAGGTTGTAATGAAAAGAATACATATTTTGGTCTCTCTCTGTAAGTTGTTACATTCCTTTCCAGCTGAAGTCTATGTAAACTTTTTTGCCTGTTTTTATGAAGTTTTATGCCTTAGAGGATTTGGCTAGTTTCTCAAACAAAACAAAACCACCCCAAAACAGCACCACCCCCACAAAAGAGCCCAAACTGAACTCAAGCCTTATGCAGCAGATATTTCTGGCTTGGGATTTCAAGAGAAATCTCCCTGATCTCACAACAGGTATATGTATCCTCTTTCTGGACGAGCCATCACATGTGCCCTTATACTCATATTTTAGTCATACGAGCCATTCTATGCCATTTGAGTTGGAGTTTTGTACTAAGAATACCAGCTTTTCTGTTCCTCTTCATATACCTGATTTCTATTTTTGAAGAGACATTTCTAGGTGTGAAAGGACAGCAGATAATTTGGGCTTCAGATTGCTCGCTTAGCCTGCCATCAAGGGAGAAATTTAACACCCATTCTCATGGAACTGTTTATATTCATATTTTTCAATGAAAAAACAAAATTTTTCCTGATGTGCATTCACCACTAGGGTTTTTTTCTGGTGACCCTCAGTCTGAGGTATGGTTTTGCTGCTATATACTATGAGAGGAAGGAATGGCACCTATAGTCCACATTTAGTAGCATTTGCTATTTACAGAAGATAAACGGGAGGAATATTTGGCCTTAAAACTGGAAAATAAGTTAGAAATCTCAACTTATTTTCTCATTCTGCTACTTAACGCGGGTATTGTGTTTACGAAGAAGAACATGTACTGTTCATGTGCTTTAAATAAAGTACAGCTATAATCCTAGTGAAGACAAGAGAGTTATAGCATGAATCCACATTAACTGCTTGAAGTAAACTCTAAGATTAAAACCTTTTTTTCTGGTGATGACACTACGCTGGTGTATGAACTTTGGCAGCTCATTTATCTGTCTCTTAATTTTTGGTTCCCCAGCTGTAAAATGACTATGACAACAGTTATCAAATTCGTAAGTGGGGTGTTTGTCTTAAAGAATATTTATAAACCCATAAGGATCCCCAGATGATAAGTGCTACAGAAAGCAAAGGATTATTATTAATAATGCCCACTCGGAATGATGCTTGTATCTTAGTGATAACTTTATCCCTAAAATCACTAGAAAAAGATTTAAAAGCTTACAGAAAATGCTGAAATGAGGCAAATTTTCTCTCATCTCTGTAAAGCATCTTGCTGCACTGAGAGCTCCAGCACACATCTGTCATCTGGAGGCCAAGCAGGCCTTCCACGATTCCAGGAAATCAATTCCAAAGATTGTAGATTGTCAGTTGCTTGTACACTGGAGGCCGTCCAGGCAGCAGATTAAATTGTATGAGAAAATTGTAGGAGGCTCTAGACTGCACGTAATGGAGACCCCCAATGACCTTTCTGAGGACTTGGGAAGCATGCATTGAAATTACCAACAGGCCCTTTTGTAGCACCAAAACTGCATACTGAACTTCCCTTACTCATCACACAGGGTCATTCACAACTGAGCTATTTCTGAAAACGTAATCGCCATCCTTTCTTCTTGTAGAAAATGTACAGGGATACCAGAGCTGCATTATTTGTATGACAAAAAAAAAAAAGAGAAGTTGGTACTTGTGAAAGCCTCAGACTTCAGCAGTGTTTAATGGGGCTACTGTTCCTGAATCTTTCACCCCCGAGAGATTTCAGCAGAATACCGAAAACACTGGCCAAAATGATTGCTGATGCAGAAGGCTGATTTAGATGAGTAACAGTTTCAGTTTTCTTGTTTTATTCAGAGTCTGTTGACTAACCCCTGGTTTTTGGTTTCATTGTTTCTAGAGTACCCTTGACATGGCCAGAGTTCAAACTGCTAATGCGACCCTTTCAGTGCTGCTCACTTGGGGGTTCAGGCTATAGCGTGTAACTCCTCATCATGAACAGGAATGCTACATGTACACAAAGAACCTAATCCCTTTTGAAAATAAAGTTTGGTATACCAATGAAGGATAAGCTACATGAAATTCTGTTTATTACTTCTGATCAACCTATGGTTTCAAAAACTGGTGATTTCTACTTTCACATTTAGAAAGGGCAAGGTAGGCTGGTCATTTTATCTCACTCCTTAATAGTATTCCTACTCTTTAGGAAAGCTGCGTGGCTTAACGTGTGTGTGTATATATATATATATATATATTTTTTTTTTTTTTTTAGATTTAAAACTATTAGAAAATATTTGCATGGCATTTTAAGCAGATAGAATGAGTACACTTGTTGGTTTAGAGGGTGATTGTGGTTTTTTGAATAGCCCCCTTTTACATTCGCTATGACAGATAAACATGTCTTTTTCCTTTGCTAAAAGATCATATGGAATCATATCCCAAGCTGCCCATAACTTAGAGTTTTGTATTTATCTCCAAAGCAGCTTTTAGGGCATCAGAATAAGCAAGTTCTTAGTCTGACAGCAAGGCTCTACAACCTCTATGAGGCACATGATCAGAGAGGGAAATGGTGAACAAGAACTGCCCTCACCATTCTCATGTTTCTTGGACTCTGCCACAGACTTCCTATATGACCTTGACCAAGTTTTTAAATCTATTTCCTAATTCCCCATGTGCTATTCTGGGGTAATAATTCCCCATGTCAGAAGTGTCTGAGTATAAATTTATTGCTAAATGTCTTTTATGCTAAGACTTCTAAGTAATACACTCTCTCAAAGAAAATTACCTTTCTGCTAAAGCAGCAATTCCTCTATCGACTATAAGCTAACCTTGTTTGTATTTTAACTTTGCTTTATCAGAATCTTGGTCTGATTCATCTGTAAGTTGTACCTTATGAATTCATTTACACACCAGTATTTTTCTGCCACTTATATTCGATATTTTTACATGTGTTTTTATCTACTATAGATGACTACTTTAGGTGCTAGGCGCTTTAGAATTAGACCTCCTATGTTCTGGGGAGGAAAGATGGGGAGAAAGGTATGGAGCAGCAATCCTTGCACACACACAAAAAGAAAATCTATGGGCTCAATGAATGAAGAATGGAATGAAAGGCACATGGATATGAAGAGAAGACTTTCAAAGACTGTTTTAGCCTCAGGCCTTTTCATGTCAAATAACTGGTGCATCCAAGCTGTAAAAAACAAAGCAGGAATTTCTAGGATCAGTTTCACCCCTTTGACTCATCCCCTTCCTTTGCCCATTTGCTCTCGTAAGACAGGTCCAGAGTGTGCAACAGGAAACCAAGCAAAAACAATACAAGAAAAACGCATTTTAATTTTAGCCACACAGCTGCCTCTGGGTTCTTTAAATACACTCCCCTCTAAGTGCTTCCATACACCAAGCTTATCCAAGTGCTCTAGACAGGCTGAGTCTCAACTGCAAACTCATTCCACAACTAATCTCTCTCTGGCATTGTTACAGCAATCAAACCAAGCTGGTCAAATGCCCAGTTGGGCCAAACTGGGTCCTTATCAAAGTGCCCTCTGTTATGTGGCTTGAAGTGATGAGCTACAGTCTCCAAGTTCTTTGGGCAGGGACAAGTTTTCGGACAGGGATTAAAAACAACCTCTTTTTTCCTTATCCTCTCCCTCTGCACATTAATACACAGCGTAAGAAACCAAAAATATCTTTTGAAGTCGTGCCTGTGAGTGACACTGTGCCCTAGTATAATGTGACGGGTGACCTATTCTCCTTGTGCCAGGCTGCATGTAGCTTTGCTGTCTGGAAAACTATCTGGGGAATTTAAGGACTACCAGGAGAAAAATGGGAAATCTAAGAGCTCAGTCACATACTCAGTTCTTCATCTTGGGTTGTTTTTTCCCTTTGGCTTTTGAAGGTGAAACATAAACCACCTCTGAATTCCAGAGGATTTTTACTGCCATCATGTGGAGAATTTCCTAAAAAAATGAAAAAACATCTTCCCTGACTAGATATGGTTTTTCCTGCCCTTGGCAAAACTGGAAAAAATCTAATTCAGTCTTACATCTACACAGGGCTAGTCCTGGAGCCACAAATGCCACAAACATCTGCTAAATATTCTACCACCCTTAGTATATTTTGCTTTTGCTCTACTGAAGCAGTGCATCTGTTGGCATAGCAGAGCTGGTCAAGAGCGTGACAGCCTGGGTATGCTTGCCATTTCTGATATTCCATTACAGGTTTCTTTCTCTGGTCTGCAGGAACACACAAACATTTAATATCAATGCTATTTCTTTCCATGCAGCAACAATACAAAGGAAAACAATATTACAGCAGGGTATCACAAATCCAATTATATAAATTATCTTAGGATCAGAAGTATACATTTTTCAGGCATTACTATTCCCACTATGCAATCCTCCATCTTATCTGACCACCATAACAATAGCACTTGAGGATTCTGATAAAAATATTAAAACTGCTCCAGAAGGTTGGAAATGTAGAGGGCTATATGAATTTTAATAAAAGGAGAGTATTACTACCTTCCAGGAAATTCCAAGATTTCAAAAATTTTGACCAAAACCAATAACTATATTTCAATTCAAAAAAAGCAAAATGGAATATCACCAAATTTGATTTCTGTTTTATTTCTTTTTAGTTTTGTATTGTACTGATTAACATTGTATTTACTACTGTAAAAGTCAAAGTAAAATATTTAGGTAATTTTTCAGTGAACTTTTCAGGATTATTGACACATTTTCCTTAAAGGTTTTACTTTTGTTAAATCAATACAATCTGTAAGACAATTACCATCAGAACATTTCCAAGAAGCTCTGTTTATTTTCCCAAAGACATGCAAACAAGTGCCCCATTTTCAACAGTGGTGAGGCCCCAGTAGCTCCTCCTGAATTCAGCACAACAGAAATCAGCCTTGCATGTTGGGTAGGAATCCAATTGGTGTCTTCTCTCCGTTCTGTTATCCCACTTGAAACGATAACTGGTTTTTAGTTTCTCCCTGACCAGAGGCTTGCAAACATAGTAATTACGGACCTCAGCAAGACTGATAAATGACTCCAGAACAAAAACATGTTCTAGTTGATACTGACATCCCCCTGTACAACAAGACCTCCTCAGAAGAGTTGCTACACTTGGTAAGTTTAGAAAGTTGGTCTGATGACCTGTGAAGTGCTATCATCAAGGCACTGCCTTCTTCTAGTCTCATAAAAATCCATTCAGATTTGGCTACACTATACATAGGCCACTGGAAAAATCAGCACTCGGCAGCTTTTTCTTGATCTGCTCCTATAAGCCCTCACAATTCCTGTAGTCTTGGGCACAAACTGCTCTGTGTTTCGCTGTATAAAGGTAAAGGTATTATCCCGCAACTGTCCCCTAGCATAGGGGAACATACTTTGCCCTGTGAACCAAGAGCCAGTTCTATATTTGTCTTTTAAACGGCTCTAGTAATTCTGAATGTTTCACAATCGTATTATTAAGCAAAGCCTCAACCACTACTAAGCGAACCCACACGCAGCAGATGAATTCAGACATCTAACCTAACAAGCCTACAGGGAAAGCAACTGAGTCACGGTGGCATCTGAGCTTCTCGGAAAGCCTACGTCCAGCCTATATCCTTGGCTCATCTATCTGTACTGTGAGGCACAGCACACGGCTGTATCAATGTTACGGCATCATATGATCTCTCTACTGACTAGTCCGTAGAAAATTTAATCCTTCTATGTGCAACTAATATGGCTAGTCTTTAATCCTCTGTAGCAGAGGTCTGTATGAAGGTTCAAGGTTCAAATTCTCTTCTGCACGAGGTACATTTGTTATCCTTGCACGTAAAGTAATGAATTCTTGCCTTTTCATTTACTTGTAAAAATGACAGGAAATAATAGGCCAAAATCCTTATCAAAATAATGTTCTCAAATATAGTCATGTCAAATATAGTTCCCATCAATTAGGAAAATACAGATTTGAGATCAGCAGTGCAGCATTAATTCTGCTACATTATTCATTTATGTTATCAGGCTATCTTTAATTACCTACTGACATGTTAGGTTTTTTCCACCAAACAAGGTGTCATTCAGTCGACTGGGTAAGTGGTATTGGGAATAAATCATGTAGAGAATTAGGCTGTTGTTTGTAGTATCCCTATCTCATATTTGTGGCCCTTGGTATACAAATTAAATTGTTTTAAAGTAAGATTTAGGACTACTTATTGTCATTTTATGTAAATTAGATAAAGTCCTTTTCATCCTGAAAATAAGTCCACAGGCAGTCCTTGATTGGACGAAGTTTGACCTTCCCTAGATACTGTAATTCAAAGAGACACACGACACCCAGTGGTTATTAGAAATAATGCAGGAATGCAGAAGCCATGTAGAATGTGAAGATACTTCTCACCATTCTCAGGTACACAAAATTAAGATGCAACTAGAAAAATGAAGACACTGGACAAGTTACAATCCATATTAAGGAGTCAGTAGAGATGGCCTTAACAGACTCAATACGACACAAAAAAACTCCCAAAGCCACCACCAACATCTGAAATGCAAAATCAAATAATTTTTGATCTCCATCAAAACATGACATCTATCCTACTTTGGAGTAAACAGTAGCTCTTTCATGACAACAGTGTAAATCCTGTAGATTTGTCAGTCAGAAAAGACCAATGATGAGATTTCCCTGACAGCACTGATTAAGTAAAGCCATCCCTCTACACCCTGTAGCTTTCCACATGCTGGAGGCTACATTGAAGACAGACAGAAAAGACGACGACTGCGCTGGGGAAGTGAGGGAGTGTGAAAGGGCATGCTGCCCTCCAAAGTACTCTGGACTGATGGAATGGTCTGATGCTGCACAGATTAAAAGCAGCCACTGGGGCTGCTCTTTTGCATAGTTTCCCCAAATCCTCAGTTGACCCAAGAGTCTAGGAGTTGCAAAGGGAGTGTTAAACCCACCTTTGTTCTCCTCCAACATAATATGGTGCAGAAGAGTGTAAAGAGCATGAAAGGTGCTTTATTCTTGATATGCCCTCTCTGCTTCTCATTTGTTATTGTTAAATTATTGTCATTCTGCCTTCCCTTAATTTGGAGACATTTATGGTAAAGATGAAGTTGCAGACGGATACAAGAATCTGAAAGATGTGTGCTTTGAAAAGGAAACATAGCTAGATAAAGCCGAAATGTAGAACAAAAACGAGCCATCGTTAAATTACCTTCATTAGAAAAAAATCTTGTTAACTCAACTGCTGGGTGAATTCTAGACCTGTGATAGACTTCAGGTCAGAGCAGGTAATCACACAGTATCTCTTTCATGCTTTGATATTTATTAAATAAGATATTAATTATTAACAAAACCCACATGTGGAACTTCTTTTCAAACAGATTTGGAGGTTTAATATTGTTTTAATGTCCAACAACACAGCTAACACAAATATAAAAGGAAACATGTTTGAGATTTAGTGCCTCTCTGCTGAAAGGTGAAGCAAACACTTTATCCACATGTATTCCCTCTTCGGTTGAGACCAATGAAAACTTAGAGGCATCATTTGAACAATATTCTTCTATTAATGTATTAAAATTACATAAATGAATAATAGAAGGAACAAAGATAGCTGTATCAAACTATCATAAAGTTAGACTTTGATTCAACAAAGTAAGATGTGTAAAGCTATTTATTTGCAGACTAACAATGCAATACAGTAGTTACTAAATTGTATTTTGTCTGTGACGGCAAAATAAATCAGTGAGTATATGAAGAAAAATGATTGAGTACACGGTGTTTTCAGACAAACACCTAACCTCTTCAGTTCAGACAATGTGTTACGAAACCATGTTCTTCTTCTGACCTGACTATGCTTTACTTCCGAAGTTTGCCAAATATTTCTTTCTACTGCTGTGTTAGGACAAAAGATTCTTTGTTCCATAAGCATTTATGAAGTCCATGCATCAACACCTTTATTAATTGTTCAGTAACCACACAAGACCTATTATTTAACCGCCTCATTGGATAAATACTTGCTTTTGTCCCTCTTTAAGCCATGAAAGATGATTTCTGCGTCTTTTCCTGGAAGAAGAGATTCAACACTTTTTTTTTATTTTAATAAAAGTGTTGAAACACCTAAATGGAGTAAACATGCACTCATACTTCACCTATATCCTTTTTGCTCTTCTCCTGTTGTATGACCAGAATAAACAGGGAAGTGAACAAAAACTCATCTGCCAAAACGCTCACCTTTAGGATAAACAAACAAACCACAGTACAACATATGAAAAAAGGAAAACATCCTGTTGCCACTGAGAGTAATCACTGAAAGCACACAGTAAACGAGACCTTGTATCAATGAAGAATCAAATGAAAGGAAAAGGAAGGAAAAGGGAGAGAAAGGATAATGACACAAGAATCATTAAAACCACAAAAAAAGGGCATATTTTGGAATAAGGAGGATTCAGGTCATAATGCTCAATATAAACCTAAGGTTCAATTCAACTGAATTCAGGAAGAATTCAGGTGGTAAGATTTCATTTATTTAAAACAGAGGTTTACTTTAACTACTGAAGAAAACTACTCTATTAACAGTACAGTTTTCCAGTTCTCCTACCTGCCGTGCCTTGGATGAAGGCCTGGTATCGCACAGTCCAAATTTGTTCTGAATCACTTGAACTGAACAGCAGGTTGTCTGTGCCAAATAGAGATTGCTCGCTCTCTGATGAGCTGTTTTCAGTGAGCACCCACACGTACTCCATATCCTGAGAAATCTGGTCTCTCTGGAGATCAGCAAGGGTTGTTTCTGGGGATAAGGCAACCAGGACCATGCCTGAGCAAATATCATGATGCAACAGCATTCTTAGCATGCTTTTCCTCAGAACCCAAACCTACTAAACAGTAAGGGATCCAAATCCACAGCTGAGAGATCACACATCTCATGGTACTGTTTAGATGTAACTCGGAGCCAACTCTGGTATTTAATACTCAAAAGTACGTCCTAGGAATATGTGTCACTAGCGTTCTCTCACAGCACTTCAGATCGGTAGGACTGGAATCCATTCTGTGTCACATTTTCAAAATGACAGTGTCATGACATAATCCTGGACATTTTTGTGTTGCATTTGACAGGTTATTTATCAGACTACGCTGAGATTAAAGGCCCTTCTCTTTCCATTCAGGAATTTATTAGATCACGTTGATCTTTTTAATCAGCATGTTTCAGGTTCTTTAACAAGACCATGATAACAATGAACATATTTCTTTCATCCATTTCTATTCAGGGAATTCACTGTGTCTTTGCTCAGCCCTTCCACTCAGTCTTTTCAGTTTTCTCTAATGAAATGGCTTTCATGTCCA
Organism: Platalea leucorodia; assembly: GCF_965183815.1. Taxonomy (NCBI): domain Eukaryota; kingdom Metazoa; phylum Chordata; class Aves; order Pelecaniformes; family Threskiornithidae; genus Platalea; species Platalea leucorodia. The sequence continues at coordinate 25,607,547 of NC_138829.1, read as the reverse complement.
AATGCAAAATATTCTGACAGACTTCTGGGTGCTGGTAATGTTTATGCAGTTCTTAGAACAAGAAGAGCAATTTTAGTTGTATTCCCTGATCTAGAGGATTCACTTCCTCCTACTTATTTGCCCTTGCTTTATATGCAGTTCATGGAAAGCAAATCCACGCATTTCTTTCACTATCTCATATTTACGAACGACGCAGAAGAATAAGGGTCTCCTTTACTCTTCTTTTGCTCATGACAGCTCCTCCTTTTGCCATGTTTTCCCTCTTTGAGACAAGTTTAAAGTTTTTGGACCTCTTTGATGCTGCCTTCCTCATTTTGTAAGTGGCTGTCAGTGTTTATGTTTTTTCTGTCATCTCTCATTCTTGGAGTGAGAGAGGCTCTAGAAAAGTCGGAACTCTTGTGCAGAGATGAATTGTACTCTTTTGCACAATATTTGGGAAGTCCAGCAGCATCCCACACTCCTGTCTCTGATCACCCTGTCCGATTCCCTCAGAAGTCCAGGCCAGGCAATGAACAGCTTCAAGCCCTTGCACACTTGCCTGGCCACACAGCACAAGGCCAAGAGGAGGTACCCACACCATTTTTCAGTGAAGATGCTCCTTTCTGCCATATCCCTGACAGTCGTGGTGGGATGGGTCTCCAAAGGCCTTTTAAAACCAACACGCTGGTGGGCCCCTCTCCCTGACAGACCCTGCGTGCGCCCATGGCCGCCTGAGCATCTACAGCTGCCTGCCCCACCTCGCGCCAATCCCCACTGCCCTCGAGGGCCTGCGGTACGGACTCTATATTGAGTCCGCCCCTGCCGTCCCCCAGAGGCCCTTGCCCTCCCGCCCCCGCTCCCTGTGAGGCGCGCAGCCCTCAGGCACCACGACGCCATTCCTGGCCTCCGCCCCACGCAGCGCGAGAACGGGCGGCAACGGCCCCAACGGCCGAGCCCGCGGCGCACGCGCGCTGCCACCCCCCCGCCCGGCCTCCAGGCAGCGCGGAGCGCGGCGGGCCGGCGCCGGCAGCCTCGCTGTGCGCATGTGCGGCGGGGGGAGCGGCGGCGGCAGCTTTCCTCTTCCGGGCGGGCGTGCCCGGGTGCGGAGGGGGGGTGTCGCGCCATGGGGGGTGTCGCGCATGCGCGGCCCGGCGGGGTTGGAGCTGTGGCGGCCCCTGCCCAGGTGAGGGGCGGCCCGGCCCGGCCCGGCCCGCCGCGGCGCGGGGGGAGGCGGCCATGAGGGAGCGGTGGCAGTTGTGGGGCTTGGGGAGTCCCGGCCATCGCCGGGGCCTGCTTCGCATCGCCGTGTGGCAGGGTGGCTCGGCCCTCCTGCGCCGGGGCCTCTCCTCACGCCGGGCCCGCTGTGCTGCGGGGCTCCCCGCCGCCCGGGCCTGGCGTGTGGGCGAAGCGGCGGGAAGGCGGTCGGGTGGGGTCAGCTCCCGCAGGTGCGGCGGGAGGGAGGGCCCTGGCCGTCGGGGTTAGCGCCCGGTGCTTCCCGCCGGGGCGCGGCGGAGCACCTGCCTGCGGGCCGGGGGGCGCCTCCGGTCCCACGCCCGCGTCTCGAGAGTGGCGCTTCTGCTTTGTTTATTTTCCGTTGTGGTTTTGTTGTTGTTGTTGTTTTGGTTTTTTCCATAAGGGAGGAGAAGAGGATGTGCCAGCCCTTCCCAAACCTTCCCTTGATGCAAGGCTAGCAGATGGCGTGTTCTTACTTTACTTATTTCTAGCCCTCCTCCTGTTTTTAGTTCTGCTTTTTTGGAGATTAGCATCGATACATATCACTTTCTTAAAAAATACATTTATTTTGGAAAGGGCAAAATAACGAAAGCGCGGATCGGGACTTAAACCTCATCTTAAACCTCACCTTCCATCCCAGGGATAGTATCTAGGTTGCACTTACGTATTTATGTTTGCTCCATACCTGTTAGCAGGTCGGCAGGTGTGGCTGAAGATGGAAAGTAAAAATGATGCAAGTAGCTACTGAGGAAATTCTCTTCTGCTGACGATTATTCTGTCTGTCTTGTAGTTATATAGACAGTCACCCTACTATTTCCGCACTGTTATCTAACGTACAGAATTCATTACTGGAGGTGCCAAGGCTTGAGATCTTGGAGCAGAATTCTAACAGCCAGTTGTCAGGACCTTAAGAAGAAACTTGCTTTTCGGGGTGTATTATTTCAGAATGTCATGCTGCAGTTTGAATTAGTTTGCACTGGATACTGCCATTAATGGACTGCTGGCCTGACTATGATGTGGACTCCTGAGTTCCTGTATTTGTAATTTAAATATACAGCTCTAACACGAGACACAACTTCAAAGAGTTGCTTTATAGGAAGATAACTTCTACAAATATTAGACGTAATTTCTGCACTTTGTCCTGTCATTTTTCTGTTAGCCAAACTCTCAGCTACCTTCTTTAAGAGAAGCAGAAACTTTTCTCTGTCTTACTAGAGTCTGTCTGCCCTCAGGAAGCAGCTGAAGGTTGTGACAAGTATGTAGTATGGGAGGCCATAATATAACTATACATTTTTCTGATTTTCATAGCTTTTAGTTTCAGCCTTCCAGTGTTCTCATTCTGGGTGTGGGAAGAAGAGGGCATTTCTAAGGCCATGTCTCCCCTAGGAGTGCATTGCAGGTATAGTATGTGTTGCGCTTTTAGCAGTATGGATTTCTTTAGCCCCAGCATGTTCTCTGATCGCTTACTTTACTTTCTTTTCTCTGATGACTTACTTTACTTTTGAGAGTGAGACAGACTGTATTAACAAAACCACAGCTTTGTAGATTCAGCTGTATTTGTTGTATGGGCTTCACCCAGCAGAGCTGACTTGTTTTGGGATTCAGTCCCTGGCATAGCTAAGTTTTTGTAAGATAAATATGGCCTGAGTAACTTTTAATTCTTGAAAAAATGTTGTATGGATAGCCTTTAGCTTTTAGTTTGTTTTGCTTTTTTTGGGTGGAGAAACATGTCTAATACATTATTTTTCTATCTACAATTAATTCGTTGAATAATTTGAGATGTTTCTATTCTGAAAGTCTCCAGTTAGCTCACTGGCAGTTTAAAAAGAGATACGCAACTACCCCACTTGACTCAGAGGGGCATTGATTTAATTACAGAAAACAACCATACACTTTGTATCTGCTATTTCGTCTTGGTTACCCATGTTGCTGGACTTTGTAGAATTTGGCATTACATTTTTAGCAGATCAAGAAATCACATTCTTATTTCCCAAGTTTCGTGTGTACAGTAAGGAATTATTACCTTGTCTGACGGAATTCACAACAGAGTTAGAAATTATCTGTGCATTGTGCTCTCCAGATGAATCTACCGTGTACTTTGCTGGGTAATTTTAAGTACGAGATGATTGTACTTCAGGTAATTCAGTAAGATTGGCTGACCCATGCTCTGTACTCTGACTTGCTCAGCCACTGAAGAAAGGAGCTGAATGAGATGGGTGCATTCTGCCCCTTCAACTGCATCCATGTCTTCAGTACTTCTAAAATACCTTTGATTCATTGATGGCATTCACAGCAGTAGTAAAAAATAAAGAAATTTTTTAAAAAGTGAGATGTCTGTACTATAGTTCTGCTTCAATTAATTTCTTTCTTCTTATGCCTTAGGTTTTGGCATCTTTTAACCCACCCTAAAGGACTCAACAGCCATGCCTAGTATGATACTGTTCTCTTATAGTTGATGCAGGGGACTGAAAGATTGGATCATGGAAGCTTTCCTGAAACTTAAAAAATCAGCCTAAGGCAGATGGAAAACTTTAGTCCAGAAGATTCTACAAAGCGTTGTGTCAGTTGATGCAAAGAATTGTTGCCTATGTTTTCTACTCTGTAACGCATTATTAAACATGCATAGTTTACAGAGTTTTGCAGGGAATAAACCATGGTTTTATTGGCAAGCCTTTGCTAACCTAAATGTGTGATAAACATAGCAAATGCGAAGCTGGGAGTCTAACAGAATTCTACAGATTGCGTAACAGATGCAGCAAACCTTTGATAACCAGATTTGCATAAAGACAAACATGGCCTTCTTTGTTGTCTTATACTGATGGAACTTTCTTTAGATTCAGAGAAAGTCCCTTTTTGTTCTTAACTATTTTTGTAGTTCCTCAATGGAAAAGGTGTTAAAAACTGCCTGCGGCACTATGGAAGCATGGAGACAAAATAATCGTCTGCTGAGACCCTTGAGGAACTGTTGGGCAAAGTGACGGAAATGAAGAGCTTGAACCATCACTTCAGCATGGCGGCAGCTGAATCTGACAAGGACTCCGGATATTCAGGTTTAGAAAACCACTGCATTATCTTTTTTTTTGTGTTGTCTTGCTCAGACTTTGCTTTTATTGGTGATGTTTGACAAATCTGACTCTAGCCCCTTATAGTCTGTGTCTCATTACCTGGCAGGGCCTTTGTATGCAGGACAGGTTGAATCTGCAATCATCGTACCATCAAATTTTTTTGGAGTGGAGCTTTATGTAGTTATAAAGTTCATCCTGTGAATTTGAATGGTATGGGAATTTAAGATGTGCCTAATGAAGAATCTCAGACTTCAGAGTCTAAAAGTGGGGATGGCAAAATTACTTTTTGTTCTTTGCAGTGATGAATGAACTGTTGGATTATGCTGTATAACGTCTCTTACAGTTTGACCAGATTGTCAGTAGAGTCTGCTAAACCAGAGAGTAATTGTTATAACATCAGTAAAATGTAGACATGGTATGCCATTTTAATACTAAACAAAACTATGCAAAGATTGCCTTTAAAAGAAAAGGTTTTGTGAGAGATACCTGCCTTATTGGGTTTGTAGATAGAAGATTTCAAGACACAAAATGCCTGCAGCACAGACTACGGCTGTGGCAATGCTGGAGCCCATAGTTCTTTCCTGCACCAGGTTTTAGAGCAGTCTTCGTGATAGCGCGCAGTCCCTTGGAGACTGAATACAAAAAGTAACTTATTTTTGGGGGAGACAATATCTGCATGAGAAGTGGCCTGAAATATAAAGCCTTTTATTAAAGGCTATTTGACAGCTGTCACAGCAGGTCTAATTTTATTGATATTCCAGAACTAAACTTTATTGTTCTTTGTGGCTTGGTTGTAAGGAAGCAGAATAATAGAACTGAAAAGAGGTAACAAGCATGCTGCATGTGAAACAACTAACAGCTGAATTCTACACCTGGCAGATGGAAGTTCAGAGTGCCCGAGTGCTATGGAGCAGACGGACTCAGAGGACGTGCTGAATGCGTTGTGTTGGAATGCAGAGGATGGGCCTTGGCAATGCCCAATGACCACAAGCAACTCCTTTCCTGCACTTTCTCCTATGGTTGTAATGAAAAATGTGTTAGTTAAGCAGGTGGGGAAGGAATAATACATTGAAAAATATTGTGTGTTCTTAAATTGTTTTTTTAAAATATCTTTCCTTTTAAAAAGATTTTACAAAGTTGTTGCAGTCCCGAAAGTAACTGGTAACTTGAGAAGTTCTGTTGTGACAGCGTGTTCTTTTGAGGGGCGACTAGAATGACTAAGATGGAAAAAATGTAAATGGAGAAGCTCTGCTACCTCTACTAAACCTCTTTGTCTCAAAGGGATCCCCAAAAAATAGATCTTTATGAATGTTATATAAATAGCACCAAAGATCAAACCAAAAAAGCGAGTGTTTTTCCTTTTGAAAGCTGATGTTTTCTTTTTCATTCAGTAAAGACAGTAAAGTAGGATGATAGGTTTTGCTTCCTGGTTCTTAGGTCCCAGAAGTGCTTTATGTGCAATGGGAAACAGTAATCCAGAATGTTATAAATGAAGAAAATAAATCCATATCTGAAGTTAGCAGTGGTATTTTTACTTTTAACCGTTGTTTCTCTTAATTGCATGTGATGGCTCACGTTGCAACAATTATGTTCCCTATTTGTGTCCTCCAATCTTGTTATGTGCCATTCCTCCAACATATCTGTGAGACTCCTCTAACTTTCACATTGTAACAGAAGATGTGGGAGCTCCGAGTTCAAAGTATTGCCATATTACTAGACCTCTTGCTCTGTACTCACTTACGTTTTCTGAACAGAGCAAAAGTTCTTCAATGTTTTTTATTAGAATACTTCTGAGAATACAGTGAGAAGGGGAAAAAAGAATATAGATCCTGATTTTTTTTCTACTGAATCTGTTACGACAACAACCAAAACCTACTAAATACAAATACTGTGTATCAATGCTAACACAGGTATGGGTTTTGGTTAGTATTTAGCAGATTATGCATTTGTGGGGCAAATGCTTCTGATCTGTGAGCGCTGTGTTTTATCTTGACAAGAAACAATTCTATAGCCATGTTCCTAGGTGTGTGAACAAAATACTGTCTAAACAAATGCTGAAGTTTTCATATAGTAGGGAGTAGGCAAGCTTCACCAAAGGTGGATAGCTTTTCGCCCAGAGCTCAAAAATTAAACACTGATTGCAGTGGTAGTCTAATGTTAAACTCCAGGTTGTGTTGCAAACAGTTAAGAGAAGTAGCGCATATATATGTGTGTGTGTATATATATATATATATATATATAAAAACTGGTAGTGTAGCGATAAGGGAATTTGGGGAGGAAGAGTTGGAAGTAGATAACATTACCAGACTCAATTGTCTTGAAAAGTGCATCATAACATCTAAGTCTAATTATGTATGGTTAAGGACAATAATGTTAAATTGAAAAAGGTTTACTGCAATAAACAAAAGCAACAAGTCTAGGTCAGAATAATAATGAAGTGTGAAGTGTCTTTCTGCCTCTTTCCATTATGCCTAGTTAACTCAGATAGTCACGCTGGTCATCTTTTTAAAACAGTCTTTTCAACACAGTGCTCAGTTGGGCTCGCTGGACCAAAAAAAAAAAAATGAAAAAAGCGTTATCCAGTTACTGCTGTTTACTTGTTTCAGTTTCAATCGGCATCATCCTTCTGGCTTAGAACCACTGTGATCCTGTGCAGTGATGGTTACTTGCTGTCCCAATTTCAGAGTGTAAACAGCTAACAAGAATGTTACTAAAAAAAAAAAAAAAGCAGGGATTAATTCTCTGAAATACAGTACTGCTTGTGACTAGGTTTCTGGAAGTCTTGTAAAAGTCCTTAGTAAGTAGGAAGGCTTTTTAGACAAGTGACACTGATACGTGCAGGATGTTAGCTTTCATTAAAACAAACAAACAAAAACAAAAAAACAACAAAAAAACCCCCAAACCCCACTTTGCAGAATTAGTAAAGTAAACGCGTCCTTATCTACTGAAAATGAGATTTTGGGTAGGAGAACAAGAGCAGAACGCAACATGAGTGGAAAGGGGAAGAAAGTAAATAAGAGAGAGGAAAAAACAAGAACAAGATAAACAGTTACCACAGCTCTTTTGGCCTCAATAATCTGGGGGCTCTGCTGTGCTAGACAGTGTACAATTGTGCAGTAAATGACAACTTCTGACCGCAAAACCTTGCTCCTTAGGGCTGCGTATTCTGTCCCGTGTGTGTATAGCCGTGGTATGTATATACTTCCTCCTAACATCTCCAGATACTTTTCATTTGAATCTTTCTTTTCTTTCTTTCTTTCTTTCTTTCTTTTTCCCTTTCTTCTGTGATAAGGTAGTAATATTTTTTTTTTTACAGGTAGTTATTCTGTACCCCTATTCCATAAGCATCTTGCCCACTGAACCAAAGAAATTCTGTGTCGGAGTAGGTAATTGGATCTCATCTCCAAGTCTCAGTGTCCTAATCAGTGGGTAATACCTACTTTTTGACAAGTTCAGGTCCTTTACTGGGGGAATGGACTTCAACAAAGCATTTGCTAGTTTAAATCTTATGAGACTGGGGGAAAGGAGATGGATTTCAGATGACTCAGTATAGTACCAAAAATAATAAAATGTATTTGCGCTAGCTAAAAACTGTGCCTTCAGCAGGCCTGCCAGTAGTGTTCCAAGTCATAAAGAATTGGAAAGGCAGCTGACAGTATATTATAGTAGTATAATTGTAGTGGTGATGACTTAAATATATTTAAGAAGTGAGATTTTGCTTCAGAAAGAAATAGTATCTCTTACTAGACCATTTGGTATGTTTGGAGAAAAGCAGGCCTGCTTTTTGGCCAGGAGATCTCATGAAGATCTGTAGTAATGTATTGGAGGAGGAAGAGGTAATGTCTTGTAAAAATTGATGTATTCCCCTATATTGCAGAATATGGCTTGTGGGAGGGAGTAAAAACATTTTTCTTGAAATATGCTTTTAAGGTCTATCGGTACACACCATTTCACCAGAGGTGTGGAGTTAAACTGCTCTGGGCTTACAACAGGCTTTTTTCCTTGCATTGGTTGATATTCAGCATTTTTTTTCTACTTCATGGTTTTAAATTTATTGAAACTGTGTATTGTACTTAAGATTGCAAGACGTAGTGAACAGCTGTCTTCTATTTTAAATAACCATTTCAAAAGCTTGGTATAAGAATAGAATTGACAAGATTAGAGTTGCTGCCTTTCAACAAAGAGGGAGTCTGAATTGTTCCTAAAATGTCTGTGTGGTCTTTCTTTGACGCTTTTAAAATATTTCATAACCACAGTGCTTAATTATTTTTCAACTTTTCTGTGCATTTGTTGTTTGATCCCAAGTCTGGATTGAACTTTTGCATGAGTGTTGTACAATATAAGCATGCACTGTAATCCTCATTTAAGAAAGCATATGTACATTCGGATTGAATTGTTTTTAAATGTATCTACTGTTCCATAGTAAAAGGATTATGGATTGCAGCTTTGATTCTAGTGCTATGCTCTGTTGTCAGAAAAAGAGAAGGATGAGTTTGATGGAAAACTGTTCAGAATGTGCTAATTGGACAGTGTATATCAAATAAGGGGAAATGGCACAGTCCACCTGTTTCATGTAAGGTTTTTTGATCCTCTTCTACAATCCTGTTGTAAGACTTCTGTTTTTTCCCCATGTGTTCTTCTCAGGGGAGTTCATCACAGCTCCAGTCTTGGACTGTGCAGCCATCCTTTGAAGTGATTCCCGCTCAGCCACAGCTAGTGTTTCTTCGTCCATCAATTCCACCTTCCATTAACCCTCACCCTGTTGGGAAAAAGAGAAATGACTCCACTAGTTACCTGCCCATCCTGAATTCTTATCCCAAAATAGCACCACAGCCCTGCAAGAGAGATCACTCCTTTGATCTAGAAGAACATCAGGAAACCAGTTGCCATAAACGACTCTGCACCGAAGCACCCAAAATGGAGACTTCTCCTGTATCGAGGAGCACAGGCTTGCCTACTAGTCCTTTTGCCCACCTACCAGTTAGCTTTAAGACCCCTCAGGATTCTAACCAGCAAAGTTCTTCAACTCTGGTGACAAGTGGAAAACTGTCAGCTCTTCCTGGTTTTCATCGTGTTTCCAGTGACGCTCAGAAAGTGCCGGGGTTGACTCCCCTTTTGCCTTTTGGAACCCTGCAGGCAACAAAGTGCACCCCTCATGAGAGTGAGAGTGCAGCACAGACTACGATGCAGTCTGCAGTGTGGAGCCCCCCATTGATACCAGAAGAGATTTGCACTACTCCTGAGCTGCTCTTGCAACAACAAAGCAAGTGCAGACGCTTTCAGAATACACTTGTTGTGCTACGCAGGTCGGGATTGCTGGAGATCACTTTAAAAACCAAGGAGCTCATTCATCAGAACCAGGTGACTCAGGCCGAGCTGGACCGACTGAAGCACCAAACACAGCTTTTCATAGAGGCAATAAAGAACAATGCTCCACAGTCGTGGGCAGAGCTAGAAGCATCTCTAACAGGATCTGATAAAGCTGATAGCAACCTTGAAGACTCCACTTATCCCAACATGTAGTCAAAAAGTACATAGCTGTTGGTCAAGTTATTTCCGTGCCTCCTATTGCCTGTCTCAAGCTTCTACTTGAGCATTTTCTGAGTCTAAGACTTGCCATTAACAACTTACCTTCAGAGCCAGTTGTGGGACTGGATGGTTCCATGGTGGGGTCTTGGGAGAATGGGTACTTACTACTTGAGTGTGAGCTTGAACTCCATGCTAACTCTGTGTACTTCCTTGGACTTGAGAAGCTTGGATGGCTTGCTGGCATGTTCCCATTCTTGCAGTGAAAAGACAGTCATTTGCAGTATTCTGCCAGCAAGCATCTTCCTATTCCCATCTTCAGATAGTCAGTTCTGAGAATGGAACAGCGGAACAGGCCCCAATATTGGGCCATCATCAGCTGCAAGTAGATGAAGGGAGTTGGTGTGAGGAGAGGAAACATACGTTGGTGGGGTGGTATTGTTAGGCTGTGGCTGTCCTTTGTTGTAGCAGAGAGTCTTGCTTTGGGGTTTTCATGCATTTGAATTAGTGAAGATCTGCTTGTGCTGAAGCAGCATTCTATATTCATTGCAGTCTTTGGTCAGTGATGAGTGTCTTAGGACCCAAGTGAAATGATGTGTTTTGATGAGTATACTTTTGATTTTGATCTGTATAGTTGAGTGAGTGAAAATCACAAGGCTTGCACTGTAAGTGTTTGTTCCAAAGCCATATTTATTAATGGCTAGCAAGTGTACAAGGCAACTGGCTTTGGATTTTCTTGGTAGCTAACAGATTAAACATTGTTATTAAAGACTGCAATGACTTTTTTTTTTAAAACAGTACAAGGAAGATATTCCTTCACCAGGATTAATTTGGCAAGACTAGTTGCATATTATTTGATATGTATATCTTTAGTTTACGAGCCTGAACTCCTTTTTTTCTGTGAAATCAGATTGCTAAGTATAAAAAAAAAAAAAAAGAAGAGAGGTGAAAGGAAAAGGAGCATAATGGCCTATGGTGAAACAAGTCCTTTTCCCATCACCTTTCCCTCTCTTTTTTTATTTAGAGAAATCAGATGATTGTACTGGGGGGGAGGGAGGTAGGGAGGGAAGGAGGGACAGGGTGGGGGAGAGAGAGAGATGTCAGCTTGGGTAATCTCCCTAAAAATTTTATCTACCTGAGTTTGAACTTAAAAAAGAAAAACAGAAACAACAACAAAAAACCACAAAACATTTTTCCTCCACGTAAATTTATATCATTCCTAGCCTGCTTGCCTTGAGATATAACTAACACCACTGTGTGCATAAGATATTAGATCTCACTAGTAGAGATCCACAGTAGTTGTGCTACAAAAGCTCTTCTACATTTATTTCATTTCAGTTTATCTCGACACTTATGTCACTCCTTCCAATCTGAAGGGTTTTTTTTTTCAGAAGCAGTCTGTGTAAAGAGCTAAGAATGGCTTTGTCTAAGAACATTAAGGAATCTGGATTGTTTATGGTCTGTTCCTTTCTGTATGACAATGTTTTAAAAAAATTGTGCAGTCTAGGTGACTGGGTATTTTGATGCTTTGATCACTTCTATCGTCTATTTTGGATTCTTAAAAAAAGAAACTTGAAAGCAGAGTGAATGTCTTGCTAATTTGTGACTAGACCTTTTCATTTTCTGATGCCTCTGGGAAGCAATATTGCAGAAGACTGTGGAGAATGCTTTTGTAGTCTTCCTCAAATATGTGCATTAGAGAAATTTTAAGGGGCTTCCCTCTTGTAAGGGGTTTCCCCCTTTTTAGACTGATGAAAAGAAGTGCCGTACATGCCTCACATATATTTGTGCTAGCCATAGGCCTAGAGAGAAATTTTGTGGCAAGATTCACCCTAGTGGAGCTGTAGCAAACTAATAGCCACGCCTTTCATGGTATCCTGCCCACCTGCTGAAGACCAGTGCAGTATGTGGGAATTGATTACAAGAAAAGTGTTCATAGACTATGTTCTGTCATGTATTTTTTTAAATATACTTGCTGTAATTGTGCATACTAGGATGTCTCATAACTTGCAGCACAGCAATATCGAAACTCAGCCAGCAAACCCAGAAGGCAGGAAGGCTGCATAGTACAGTGTAATAATGTAGGACATGTCTGATCTAGCTCTTTTGGAATCAGTTGTGATACCTGCACTGAATTACATTTGGCAGGATAGATATGATGGTACCTTAGGCCATTTGTGAAAGAGTCCCAAAAGATAAGCTTATTTCTTCTGGGCTTCTTACAGGAAGGAGAGGAGGCAGTTCCATTGATGTGATACCTTTAACAGGCCTAGAGGTGAGGTGTGAGAAAATGCATAGGATATCTTTCCTACTTTTCCTAAAATTCCTAATCTACCCATCAAATAGAGAGGAGAATTTGAAGTTCAGAATATATGTATTTTTAGGAGGTGATTGTCCTAGAAAACAAGATGATGAACTCAGGCTGCCTAGAGATGAAAGGAAGTCAGAAAAAAAGAAGTCCAATCCTAGCTGAGACAAGAAAAAATGAGTCTACCGGTGACCTCTTCTCCATCCTATTTCCACTGCTCTGATAGAGTAAAAGGAAGGAAAAATTGGCCTTGTAGGGTAATATTCTCTGACTTAGGGAGACTCTCGCTGATAGAAATCTCTCATAGTCCACACAGTACCACATGTGGGTTTTTTTTTTCTCCTGACAGCACTGAGGATGGGCTGAAGTGGGTGTACTTATAGCTGATGAGCCTTTCAGCTGGTATAATTTGTATAAATATATATTCAATAAATCTGTGAATAAAGTCCAGCAGCTGGTTAGAAATCTCCTACTGGGCATCAGTCCAAACTTAAATAGTATTTGCTGAACTAGAAAAATCCACTCTGAAACTATTATATGTAAATCTGGGGCCCCTTAGGAAACATATCCCTAGATAACTGCAAATCTTGATGCAGCATCTATAAAAAAAGGATGTTGAAGGCTCCTAACGATCACTACGTCATCAAGTACTATTCTGTTCAGTTTCTCTTAGCTGCCGTTACTCCTAGAAGCCCTGATAAACCCTTAAACAATAAGGCCTTTTCTTTCTCGGCTGCAATTCAATAAAATAGGTTAGCTTGAAACTGTGTTGAGAAAATTAGTTGACTACATCAGGACCAGAACAGGTCCTGATTCTGGGCAGGATCTGGAAGTGGTCCAGTAGATTGAGCAGAAATATTCGTCTCTCTGATTGGAAACCGTAAGCAATGAACTTAAAGATTTTTTTGGCCTCTGAAGCAGCAAGACTTTGCATTAACAAGTTAGCTGAAGACAGCTGTCCCAGTCTAAAAAGTCAATCTGCTGGGGCTTCAGTTGCTGCTGACAACTAGCAGGCGGGGTAGCTTGATGGATCAGACAGACTGCTGGTTTTCTATTAAGTTTTAATAAATGTTGGTATTTTTGATTACTTTTACTATGTATTTTTGAAATTCTACTGCTCTAGTTGGAATGTAAATATTTTCTGTACTTTTGAAGTCTGTTGCCAGCTCTGAATACAGTAGCTTAAGAACTCTGTTATAGAACATGACCTTTTTGCTAAAACTTTACAGAAACAGACTGTGAAATATGAATGAAATAAAGTATATACTTGAAAAGTTTGTGGGTTATTTTAATGCTGTTAAACTGTGGAGTCCTTTGTTCCAAAGCATGCTTTACATACAGCTCCACAACAGCATGTTGCCCATGTGGGAAAGTGCAGATCCAAAAGTGATACTATGATGTACCTCTCTGAAGAGAGTCATGTGAGCTTTAAGAGTATGTATGAATTAAAGGGTCTTTGGGAGGAGCATGAGTAAAAGTGGGCTGTACAGAACACTAAAAATATATTGTTGTGGGTGACCATTGCCATAGATCTGTCATGAACAACCTGGAAGCATTTTTCCATCTCTGAACTGTTATCTCCATGTGATGACTGTACATTATGCTCACCGTCTGTGCAGGGTGAACTCCTACGCTGTATCTTAATCCTGTCAGCCGGGTATGCAGAAGCTCTGAATTGTGAAGTGAGGATCTTGGCTACTGAAAGATTTTACTTGAGTGAAAGGTTTTACTCTCTTTCTTGAAGAACATTCTTCAGCTACATCTGTATACCAGCTTTTCAGTAAAATGCATTTTCAAAATATGGCCATCTTTACATGGTCTTTTCTTTGTTCAAAGATGACTCTTACAGTGAGAACTAGGCAGTCATTCCCAGAACATCCAGTAGGCTTGTGGCGTGAGATCCTGTTCTAAGATACAAGAGATTCTGTTTAAAGTTCTTACTTGGCACCAGACAAGGCAATAACTTGAGTCTCCTCACTTTACAACCAAAAAGGAATGCCGTCAGCTGAAGTAGTTTTATTCCCTGAGACTGGAAACTCAGTGTTTGCAAATTTTGTATTCGTAAAAGGTATGGGTACAATTCAAGCAGGAAATTTTCAGGTCTCTGTCTCTCCTCTGGCTAGCTTTTTCTTTACATGGTGAAGACTATCTGCAGGATGTCAGGCCTGTTCACCTTTATTTCGGTGAGGCCAAAAAGGTGAATTGCTTCTTTCAGGTGCACTACATCTGTCTTGTTTTTCTTTGTTGTGACACACAAACAGTCTGAAAGGAGCAGTACCCCCCACAGGCTTGGGCTGAGGAATCTTCTGGCATGCAAAACTTCTGGCATCCAGTGGGTTGAACATAGCTTGCTGTTAGTGCTTTCGTTCTCCTAATTCCTGGGACAGAAATGCGGGGTCCCTACCTACACAACATTACACTCTTGCTCTATCCAGGTGATGCTTCCTTTCACGCTGCTGCGTAATGCAGCCATATAGCCCCCAACTGTATCGTGTGGTCCAAAGTGTCCAACATGCATGAGACTTTTCTTCCCTTTTTAAATCTGTACCTCCTTTGAGGTATGTCCACGAGACAAAACTTAACTGTTCCAGTGTAATTTGATTCAGAAGGCAGAAGGAAACACCATGTGTTCAGTCTGCTCTCTTGTAGAGCACAGTTTCCAAGACTTCTTCAAATTCTTGTTTGAACTAAAGTGTGTTTTTAGAGGAAGCATTCTGCTTTGATTTGAAAGCCCGTAGCAATGAAGAATCCACCCAAATTGTTCAAAACGTAATTACTTACTGTTAAAAATGTGCCTCTTATATTGAGCCTGAATTTGTCGTCTTTCACTATCCAGCTGTCAGATCTTTTGCCTTTTGTCTGCTAAACTGAAGTGCATGCTGTGACATTTCTGTTTTCACTGTAGGCATTTACAAACTGAACAAGTCATTCTTCAGCTTGCTTTCTTAAAGTAACTGATTAAGCTCTCAAGTCTTTTGAATCCTTTATTCGTCTGTGGCACTCTCCTTTGGATCCTTTAAAATTATTTAAATGCATTTTTAATTGGAACACTAACATTAATAGCCAAACAGGATTGCTAAAACAGTTGTACAATATCAACCCTCCTCACTGGTATGCTGCCTCATTTTTATAGCAGCCTTGGCCATGGCATCAAATTGGAAGTCTAAATCATCCTTGGACCTGTTGCTTTTGCGGCTGGTGAACGCCTGTCCTTTAAGTATGTTTCCACACTCCTTTGAAGGCAGTTTGCAGCCAGAAAGCAAAAAAACCTGTTTTTAATAAGTGACCAATTGCATCATTAGTTACCTCTGCTTCTCTCCCTCGAAACTTTTTCACCTTTAGATTTTAAAGGTGATTTTATGTTGTATTCCAATTATTAAAAATAATATTAAATAATGTTACAGTCAAGAACTGATTTTATACCATTTTCAAAATATGAGTAGAAGATAGTATTTAATAGATCTCTGTATACAGTTCAGAAACCATAGTTGTAATGCATTTCACACCACCCAGTTAATTTTGTATAGTTCTGGCTTCAGTCTGTGTCATGTGGCACACTGTTAAATGCCCATCAGAAGTATAAATATGTCCGTGTTGGCTTTGTCCTCAACTAATTTTTAATTCTAGTTGATCAAAATAAGGAGTCAGTTTTATTTGACCAGCTCTATTTCTTATAAGCTTCGTTAATTTGAATTATTTTTGCTTTCTATGTCCTTGATTAATCAAAATTTATGGATTATTCCATTATTTTCTCTCAGTCGTCCAGCCTATTCATTCAGATCAGTCTACCTATCCCCTGAAAAGCTGATGCTGTGTTAGTTCTTCCATCCCCTCAGTCCTCTGAAATCTTTCCTAGGGGTCTGAAATTCATTGAAATAGTATTGTTGGTCCAGAGAGCTTCTTGGTTAGCTCCTGTTAAATTTCAATCACAACTTATTCAGACTTGCTGACTTTAAAATGTTTAATAACCATTGTTTAAAATGTCCTGAATTACTTTTTGAAGTGGAAATCAAGCTGCTGTCATGATATGAGAGGAGTACATCTGGCTTTTTCCTAATTGCTCAACAGAAATTTTTGTGAAATGCTTTTGCCATTCTGCACCGCAGCAATATAATTTCCATCTTGAAATGGAGCGCTGCCAGCATAAAGATTTCTTCTGCATCTCATACATTTTAAGAAATGGAGGAAGTGGGCTTTTCAGGGCCAAAAGGGGAGTTTCATCAACTTCTTCATTGTTTTCTTCTCGTTCTTACTGCGATTAAATTAATTGAGTTAGTTTAATGGAACTGGAATGCCTCTTACCATGCCCACTTAGGCAATCTTACCTTTTTTCCATAGCAGTAGTAAGGGTTTTTTTAGGCCACTTATATTTACCAGGACTAAGAAATCCAATAACAGAGAGAAAACCAATCCTTACTGTTTTTTAATAGATAGGACTGCTTGAAAAATTTATGTGTTTTCAATGGAAAACTCCCGTGTTTTTATTGGAAATGAAAATGTATTTTGGTTGGAAGCTTAGTGTTTTGCGGCATTAGTCATAGCATTCTTTTTTCAGTGAATCTCAAGCTATGGAAATAATCTGGACTGTGGAGGTGGGGGAAGATGTTATTTCCCTTTACCCTCATCCCCTTCTCCCGGATTGTTTTGGGTTGCCTGTACAGGAAACAGGACCCCAACTTTGGTCAGTGGCTCCAACACCTCATGCTGAAGAAGCAGAAGTCCGCATAGACAGCCAACACTGCTCAATCGTCTGCAATGGAGGAGGAGACTAATAGAGAGCTCCCGAGTAAGTGAGGATGAAACGGCATCTCCTGAGAAAATTTGTTAGTACAAATACCATTTTTTTCACTATATCCCTAAAAATGCTAATTAAAAAAAAAAATTAAGGGTTTCGTTTGGTACAAAACATTCCTGTGCCAACTAGGCCTTGTTCGACATTTGCCAGAGGCAGAGTTCATGCAATGACTGTTCTGTGAGTTGAGCAGTGTTTAGTGCGGAAAGTGTGAAATATGGCTAGACAGTAGGAAAGCTGTTTTACCCAGAGTGAAGGTTAACAATGCCTATTGTTTTGTATTCTTGCTAAGTATTGTCCCCCATGCAAATGATAATGCTATACAACATGTCCCAACGTGCTCGGAAGTCAGAATAGGATGGTCTTCATCAAAGTGAAATTGGCTCTCACTGTTCAACATCCTATTGCTGACCATGCTTGCCGCACGCTTACACAATAATGCTTTCTGAGAACACTCCAAAAGTGAGTTGTTGACATCAATTGTGTGAGAAACGGCCAGAAAGAATTCTGAAACATTTGTTTCCACGCTAATTGTGCAAGGAAGGCAAGTCTGAGCTTGAAGATTATCATCTGAATACTGAAACGCCTCCAGATGTATAATGGGAGCTGCAGCCAGCCCAAACTGGAATACAGCAGAGTGGTGAACTGTGCTGAGGGTCTGTTGCTGTAGTGCTTGTGGTCTGCAGTGGCAGCGTTTATTAGAGACCATGGCAATGTGGTTCAGAGTGAGATACTGGTGCACAGATACACCAGTGGCCCTAACTAGTTTCTAGCAGTTCAAAATCAAGCTGGGCAGTCTGGACATGCATCTCAATAGACAAAGGGTCTATTTCTTTGACAGGCTAGGATGCAAAGATAAAGCTTGCCTGCACGTTAGAATTGTTACCCCTTTCATTTTTTCCACAGCCAAACTTAAAACTGGTGTTAGGCAAAGCAGAATGATGCATTGCCTCTGCCTGATCCCGGAGGCAGCGAAGTTATGGGAAGCATTGTTGCAGTTTCTAAGGCTTCCTTTTTTTTCAAATTCCACTGCTTCTCCAGCACCTAAACACCTACCAGTCTGAGACACTACAGCTATCTGATGTAAAAGGGGTTAATCAGTGAGCTTAGTTGGGTGACTGGAAGCAGATGAATGCCAATACAATAAAAATCCTGAGTTCCTGGGGTCGAGATTACTCCCCGATATCACTTTTCCTATTCCATGTCATTATAACGTCTGTTTATCCACGGGTGAATACCTTAGAGGAGTACCCACATGCTTGCTTCATCTCGCTGTTCTGGCAGTTGCTTCAGTACCAACCAAGTGCTCGGTAGCCCTGCAAAGATTCACTATTACATCTTAGAAAATAATGACAATAACAGTAACAGGCAGCTGCCTGCATCTCACATTAGTATGGGGAAGGGAGGAAAACACCTCATTGTTCCCCACAGCTTAGCTTAACTTTGGGCATGTTTTCGTAAGTTCTTTATCACACCCTGTTCTGATGTAAGATCAGTTCTCAGCTCATCATTTTTCAGTAAATGGGCTACGGCAGCCATTTTAGGTCCCTTAAAGATACAAGTGTGACTAAAAAGAAGTCTCTATTTGCCTGATTTTTTTTTCTGTTTGGGATAAGAAAAAATATAGCAGCATTCAATTCTTCTTGGACTCTTCTCATACATTTCCATGGCCCCCAAGCTTCAGGTCAGAAGCTAAGCACACGTAACAGCATGAAATTGATATTGGCAATTATGTTCACACTTCATGTCCAACAAGTACCATTAGCGCTGACACGTCTAACATATGCTTTTGGACTTCTTCCTTTTTTTGAGATTTGCCCTGGTCTCTTTCTTATTAACTCAAGAAAGATCTTGATGTAGATGTGATATTTATGATGTGTAATATCAGCTCTCAATCTTGTTTTAGTGATTGCTGTTGATGTTCATTATTTCCTTGGCATGACAAAATGTTTGTTTTAAACCATACACTGTTCTCAATGCACTGTAATTTTCCATTCCTTTTCCACAGTCTAAACAGTCACGTCAGGTAGAAGATAAAATAAGAGAACTTGGAGTGAGGAACTGGTCGCCATATGGCTGACACCTAAAATCTCAGCAATTTGAGGGGAAGAAAGTGGAAAAAGATGAAGTAAATTCCACAAAATTAATGCCATAAGTAGGTGGCAGCTGTTAGTAAAGAAGGAGAACAAAGGCAGAAAGGAAAAGGATACTGAACAGCAATGTTATGGAAGGATTTTTCTCACAGATGCGTGAAAATATATTTTAAGGTAGCCATCCACACACAGTGTCCTAAGCCTGTTTTCCAGATTTGTTTTTAAAAATCTGAACACTGTGTTTTTAACCAAAAAGATAATTTTTTCCCATTTGATCGAGATGTATAAGCTGAAATGTATCTTGATGGTGGAGATGAACTCGCTGCTTTCATTGAGTGCTTGCTCTTCTCCCCTCCTCTTTCCTCCCGCCAAAGAGTATGCTGTAGGCTTACGTTCATGGCTTTAATCCTGCCAATTGCACCCAGGTCGAAGGCACTTGGCACCGACATCGCTACTGCTGCATGAAACAATTCAAACAATAACATACGGTTGGAATTGAGATGGCCCCAGGCTCTGTTCCTTGTCTCACCTTGGAGAAGGCACTTTGATCTTCTCAGCTGTAAAATGAGAAAAGCAATACTTGTTCCCTATTATAAAGTACTTTAAGCTGCTTGTATAAGAATTGCAATATTGGTATTTATTACAAGTCATGGCTGTGGGCTGTCATGGTTCTGGTGCTGAGTTTTCTAAAGGCTGAGTGTCTATGTGGTTATACTAACCTACATTTTGTTTCATGTTAATAAATTAAACTATGTACTCACTGGGTTAATTTCCCATCATGTAATTCTGCAAGTGAGTACAGAGACTGGTTCTTTATGGTTTGGAAAACAGAAAGGAAGGAATATAGGAGACTAAAATCTCTACTTCTATGCCTATCCAGGGAAATTTTTGTAAATATCTCAAAGTTGATAAGGCTAGGGGAATGGAGAGAGTGTTATCTATCTGGCTGTGTTGCAGACACAAAGAAAACCTTTTGTGGTGTAAGCAGACATCTGTCTTGCCCCACTCATGTATTAATTTATGCCCATGCATGTCATTTTCCTCCCCAGCATGTAAACCTGTTCATGTAACTGTAGTAATGTAACGTGTGAAACTGGGGTCAAAAGCCTGGAGGCTTATCAGATGTTACATTTTCATATCTAAAAAGTTAGAATATTTGAAATCAGAAAAATACTCTCAATGCAATCCTGGAAGACATTGAGTACTGCAGCCTAACCAACAGAACTGAGAAACACATGAGTAAAATGAAGGGTGTGAGTAGTGTAGCTGTAGTTATGGAACTATGTCTATGCTTGAAGCTAAGAATGTGCCTGAAGCTAAGAATATGCTCAAATCTTTTTTCCCAGACCAAGCTACAGTGCTCTGCAACTAGTAGGACTGAGTATTTTCATTATTGTCTCTTCATCCATGGAGCTTCTGTCCTGCTTGCTTATTTGTGTTTACATAGTTTGCACAATTTTGTTGGGGAGACACTAGGATTTGTCAAAGCCCAAGGTGAAAAAAAGCAGGACGTAGGATTTATAAGGACTGACTTTCAAGACAGTGTAAAGATTTACAGTTCTCTCAGATGACTTGTAATCTGCAGTAGTGCGTTAATGAGTGGAATTTTTGTATGTCTTGAAGAAACTTTAGGGGCACAGTCTTGCTATTTGTGCACCTACATAACCCAAGTGATTGAGCATTGCTCTCAAAATTCACATTTGTTGAAAGGCCTGACATTTGGCCAGTTAACTGCAAGAGGATTACTTTCTCTGATGTAGTGCTGGAGACTTCTGACCACCAGAGTAATGCTTCTAATGCCTGAGGGACTTCCTATGGGGAGTGAAGATCTGTAGAGCCTCTTAACACTTTGACTTAAATGTAAACCTTAATTTTAGGCTTTTGCTGGAAATTTAAATTATGTATTGGTTACATTTCCACTGGGGTTTCAGTAAGTAAATTTTATCAAACAGGTATAAAGTTCATTCCAGCTGATTCATAAATAATAATAGCTGAGCTAATGAAATGTCTACTTTCTCCTCTTTGGTATTTCCCAAATACTGTGAAGGTCTCCCAATTCTTCCACGTAAATCTTTTCTATATGACCTGCTATGTTTTATCAAAAATGTTTCCCTGTATTAGATTTTGAAGGAGAGGGAGATGGAGCAAGAGTAAAGAAGAAAAAGAAAGAGCATCTTAAAATTATGTCAGAATTCAAAAGTGATCTTAAATCTATTATGACATCTCAGTTTGCATGCATTTGTATAGCTGCTCTATTTAAGGGTCCTGACATTTCCAGAAGTTCTTAATTGACAATGCTGTTTCTCATCATCTGAAAGTTGTGTTATGGGAAGTTAACACACTTATCTCTTCATTTCGAGGTTAAAAAAAATCAAATAGAAATATAGTTATGTTTTCTTCAGTTTACAAACACAGAGAGTGGTCATTCTGGTGGTACTTGAATGTATGAGAGGGTAAAAACATAAGCAGTTTGAGTATGTTAGTCCTATTGTAATGTTGAGAAATATCACCATAACTCATCATTGAACAGAAAACTACTTTAGGGATATAAAATTGTGAAGTTCTCTGCCATCTGTCAATGATTGCTGTAGCATTTACAAACAGAAGCCATGTGGGAATCACATCCTCTAATCCCATGCTTATGAAGAGAAGACCAAAACACTGTTTTGTGCTTCTTTCAACACATATCACCTATATATAATTACTTCATTTGCACAACTATTTGTATTTCATGTTACTTCTATTGAATAAAGCACCGGTACTAACAAATATTTTGAACCCCGCTGAGATGGCAAGAAGTGCAATGCAGAATAGGAAAGGGTCATAATATAATATAAACAAATCCCAGGTATGATCAGTATCTAGCTCCTCTTGGCTTAAACTTGAATAATTGTCTAGGTAAAAAGTGGAAGCTTCTCTGGTTTATTTTTCCCCACTGTTTTCCAGCAACAGCAGGCAGTTCCCTGTTCACTGTGCTTTACCCTGTTCAGTTCTGTAACTCCCTAGATGTGAAGATTTCAGCTTCTCCAACCTAAGTTTATTCTAAAGGCTGACAGTGGAAGAACTGCTGTTTGGAAGTATTTCCTGAAATGTTAACATGTCATTTCCTTTTCTTAAATTGAACTCTGTTTCTAGTTGGCGCTTGTTTATCCAACAAGAATTATTTCTCCCACTCTCCAAAATACATGGATAGTTGCCACATTTTCCTCACACCCACTTTGGCTGTAGTTACCCAAGCTAGGCAAATATAACCTTTTTTCCCTCTTACAAATCCATTTCTCAGCTGCTTAATCATTTATGGCTTTTCTGTGAACTCCATCTGGTTTGACTAATGAAGGCAAAGCTGAATATAATATTCTGTGTCTTTATTGCATCAGAGCACCATGGAAAAGGTTTATTGTATTTTTTTTTCTTCAAGTTCATCTTCATACACAGCCTGAAATGCTGCCATCTTATTCTGCAGGCTCATATTGAGTTTGTCCGTCATGCTATAATTTGTAGGCTGGGTTGACACACTCCTTCGCATATTTCACACTTTCCTACTCTTTTCCCATCAACATAATACACGTCCAAATGAGCTCCCCCTGACATTCATCCTTTCCCAGAAGATGCTAATAGCCAGTTGGATGACACTGGACAAGTTTGGGCCAAATTAGTTCATAAGGAATAGTCAGTACACAAAGCCAAAAAGAGATTGTCAAGGGGAGAGATGTGGTGTTTGCCTCCAGCCTGACTACAGAGTTTCTTCTACCCCAAACCTGGATCTGATAGAAAGCTTCTATGTTACATGAAAGATCCTTGCCTGAGCTAAGGGTTTTTCCGGTGCTCTTGACAGTCTGGACAGTAACCCTTCTTTCTGAGCTGATGGCATCTCTTGCTGCAGGACATTGGCTCTGCCCAGGCTGACTGTGCCTGCCAGCTGCATTGATTATGTAGACAAATTTCTGGAGCACCTGACTACCCTGAAGCAATGGAGTGATCTGAGGTGGCGGTGGGCTGAATTCATACACCTGAAAAACACTCCAGTTCTGGGAGCCAGAAACTAGATCTTATAGTTTGATTTGAAACGTCAGCTTTCCTCCTGGCATGAAAAATATTATGAGTTGTTTGGAGCTTTGTTTCCAGAGGCTTTAAAAGAGGTTTTAGATCTCCATGAGCTATATGGCTGATAGCTTAGTAGAACTTTGTTGCCACCTTTTGCTTTCTGCAGGCAGTCCCTTTATTTCCTTGTGCCTTCTTTCATGGCTTCGTATTCACAAATTGGCTTATTTCCTTGGATGGTTATTGACAATGTAAGTATACGGGAAGACAGCTAAAGCACTCATAAAATTGCAGTCTCGTGCATACTAGTTTAGAGACATGGATAGATGGGTCCAAAAGACTTTTTTGTACCCTATACTGTGGCTTGAAGAGAAAAAGAAAAATTCTTTGCCTTAACAATAACACCTTCAAAATCTCAATCAAGTTTTGTTTAGTGTAATAAACTGCTTGATTAATCAAAGTTTTCTCAGACAAATCCATCTCACTGAGTGTTACAGGTGTTCCCTGGAGAAGAAAATCATACCATCAATACATGCTGCTGGGAGGACTTACGGTGGTCTTCAGTACTGTATAAGCCACTTTTATTCAATTTAGCACTGGATGTTTTGGGCAAACATCCAGTGACAGTCTTGAATATCAAAATCAGTAAAGATTAATAAAGAACTGACACTTGAAAGTTGTCACTAGGGGGACAGGTTCTCCAAGTCCTGAAGGAACATCCATTGCTCTAAACATTTATCTTAGGATTGATTGCTTGGAAGTTCTTATCTAGTGAAACACTTTCTCCTTTAGGTAACACTATTTCGAAGATCTTCTCCAAGCAGCTTTCATAGCATCTGGACGTTCTGAACCTGCTTGACTTTGGCAGTTCATGTTTAGACCTGCAAAGATTCCTTATGTTGTACTGGTCAACAATTTCCTTTCAGCAATCATAAACCATTAGGAGTCCTGGCTGATGATTCTGGATCTGTCCCTTGTTTTTCTGCCACTGACCATAAAGCTTATCTATG
Organism: Platalea leucorodia; assembly: GCF_965183815.1. Taxonomy (NCBI): domain Eukaryota; kingdom Metazoa; phylum Chordata; class Aves; order Pelecaniformes; family Threskiornithidae; genus Platalea; species Platalea leucorodia. The sequence goes on along the minus strand of NC_138829.1, from coordinate 25,583,500 downwards.
GTCTCAAGCAGTTTGTGGGTCCCCCACAGGGTCACAAGTCCTGCCAGCAAACCTGCTCCAGTGTGGGCTCCTCTGTCTCCACGGGTCCTGCCAGCAGCCTGCTCCAGCACAGGCTTCCCAGGGGGTCCCAGCCTCCTTTGGGCATCCATCTGCTCCAGCATGGGGTCCTCCAGGGGCTGCAGGTGGGTATCTGCTCCACCATTAACCTCTGTGGGCTGCAGGGGGACAGCCTGCCTCACCATGGGCTGCAGGGGAATCTCTGCTCTGGCACCTGCAGCACCTCCAACCTCTCCTTCTACACTGACCTTGGTGTCTTCAGGATTGTTCCTCTCGCGTATTCTCACTCCTCTCTCTGGCTGCAGTTGCTGTTGCACAGCAACTTTTTCCCCTTAAATATGTTATCCCAGAGGTGCTACCACTGTGATTGATGGGCTCGGCCTTGGCCAGCGGCGGGTCCGTCTGGAGCCGGCTGGCATTGGCTCTATCAGACATAGGGGAAGCTTCTAGCAGCTTCTCACAGAAGCCACCCCTGTAGCCGCCCCCTCTACCAAAACCTTGTCATGCAAACCCAAAACAATAGGTTCATGTCTTCACCTCTTCTTATCCAACACAAGCAGCTGAAAGAATGAACTGACATCTAATAGAAATTTTCCAGTCAGGCATGATAATAAGGTGAATCCGGGAATGACTTGTGGTAAAGACGGACTGAGCAAAACAGCTGAAACATGTCAGAGGCTGTGCATTCCCCTAAGCTGGTGGATATACAGTAATCACAGAAACCCAAGTTGGTAACTATTCAAGATCAAGGTAGATTAACAGCAGTGTTTAGAAAATCAGTAGCAGACAAACAATACTTTCCCATCCCCATTGATCACAAGGTGAGCCTTCTCTTTCACATGCAGAGCTTGCTATTCCCATCCACCGCTTTGCCTCTTTTAAAGTAAACTGATGAACATGCTCCACTTATTTTTAATTGATAGCAATTCTGGAACTACTATTAAGGTGTCTGCCAACATGTTAAATGAGGCACTGTGCAAGCAGTGTATGACACTAGTACTTGAGAACTTGCATTTTTTATGTGTAAACATCTGGGGAGACTAGAAGATGCTGGCTCCAAAAGCCTTAAAGGACATGGGACTGGTCTGCCTGAGCTCTGACATCACTTGCCAGTTAGATTCAGTGGGACAACCAATGCTAAAACCTCTTTGGTGTAATGAAGACAAGGCTGCTGGCTGGATGGCTCTGTAAGAGGACTGAAGCACTAATTGGTCCATATTTGCTGACTTTTGGTGTAATCTCCAAGGTCTCTTTATTCCCCTGACTTTCTGGAAAAGAGCTGGAAAAGAGCTGGAAAAGTAGAGAACCCACATGTGGGCATGTAGTTCTTAGAGAACATCTTACTGTTTATTAATATAGGTTGTCTGACATTGTGTCTCCATTAATTTAAATATCTAGCAGGGCACAGAGACTCCACGTATGCTTTAAATTTCTTTCTCCCTTTATTTATTTATATTGAACAAGTAGGTCATTGCTTTACTCCAACTATGATAGTTCTGGCTGGTCTTTAAACTCAAAGAAAGAGAACTATATAGGCTCTGCTGTTGCTACTTATGACTTCTAGCCATGCAGCTCCTGCTTGTAACATCATTTGTTGTGCAAGAGAAAAAAACCCTTTTGGCTCTGCTGGGGCTTTGAGGCTTATTGTGCAGAAAGTGATTAACACTGAGTTTTCTCAGTCTGGGCTTTCTTTGTGTCCATTCAGTCAACAATCAATGAAGATAACTTGAATTCTGTTGTCATACCTCCTACCGCCTGATGGCTCCCAGTGCGTCATCCCAACAAATGTCAAATCACTTCTGCTCTCACTTGGGCCACTTTCTCTGATTGCTCTCTTCTGACTGTTTTAAAGATAGGTGCCCTAAGCTCTGACCTCAGCTTTTCTTTCTCTCAGTCCAGGACTGCCCGTCCTCCTCCAGCTATCTCCTTACAGTTAATGAGTCTCCTCATTCATTTATTCTGTCCCCTTGCAAGTATTTTTAGACTGTGATCATCTCCCTTGAGTTGGCTATTTCTTAAACAAGATAAATGCTATTTCACATCATCTTTTCTCGTATGTTCCCTGTGCCTTATTACTTGAGACTCTTCATGTTTTAACTCTATATCCTCTGAGGATATTCAATGAGGAGCTTTTGCATGCAGGCCTTGAGGGCTGCCCAATAGTGTAGTATGAAGAGGAAAACCATCTACTTCTTATTTTGTATGAGATTCTTACTATATATAAGAACAGACTTCTTCCTGTTTACTTCACAGTTGCATCCCCTAATTTGCTCTATACTGTCATTGCAAAGACTTCTGAGACATTAGAGATGGCACCTTTTTTTCAGGTAGCCACACTTAAAATAGACAAGCCACTAAGCAAAAGTCTGTGGTTTCTGTGCAAGGTCTTAAGCAACAGGGAGCTTTTACTTCAGCTACTAGCATTATCAGAGAAGAAATGATGCTCATCTGATTTTCCAAAGCCAGAGGAGCCCTAAGTGTTTTATTTTTAAAACCTTTATAAGTATTTAGACATTGTCACAAGAAATCATGTTCCAAAATATATTTGCTATTGCAGCTGCTGTTTAATAAAATGCAAATAATAAGTAATGGCTCTCTAAGCACAGAAAATGAGAAGCTTCTATTATTTATCCTTATAAAACTTTAGAGCCATTGAACAGATTTAGAATTTGTGACATTGCCATTGAGCTCGGCCTTCATTTACTACATCATAGCTAAGAGCAAAGGTTCTCTTCACAGTTGTTGAGCCCTGTTACATCTTCTTGCCAAGGATTTCTGTAAGTGGATGCACAGGCATGACAAGGAAGGGATGTCAGGGCAGCTGGGTATTTAAAGAGCTACTCTTAACTGTTCCTGCAGAACCACTACTCTACCCCAAACAGGGCAATCCACACACTTGGGAATGAGCAGAGAAATAAGCCAATATACAGGGTTGGTCTAATGTTACATTTTTATAGCTCTTTTCATCCCAGAGGATCATAACTGTAAAGGCTGTATACATCTGAAAGTCCCACCAGTACTGCTGAAATCCAGTAGTCTGCTGCAAAGGAACCGTTTAGCTGCATAAAATGGCGATGCAGCGTTTTACAGCCAGGAGCACAAGTGTCTGACAGAAAGAATAGTTGTGGGGAACTGTGCTGCAGTTACTCAAACTGCAATCTTTCTGTGCTTCAGCAAGGACTGAGACTTCGTGGTGAGGGCAAGACAACTGTGACCGTGGCAGGGGCCAGGCGTGGTCCAACCCTGGTGTGAAGAGACAACAGGCTTCATGGACAGCTAATCCTGTTGTGCTGCGCGGGGGCTGTCCTTGCAGAACGGCCCACCGAAACTCTGAGTTGGTTCTGCCCTTCTCGGCGTGCAGCCCCGAAGAGCTTACAGCCTGAGGCAGCGTGGCAGCAGGCGCCGAGTGCCACCAGCCCCCCGAGACTGCAGTGTCAATCAAACGCCAAAAGCAGAGGGCGAGGGTGTCAAACCATAATTTCTGCTGACGTGAGGAACCTGCTGGCTGAAACGTTGGGAGCCTGTTGCCTTTAGAAATATACAAAAAAGAAGCTGGATCAACCAGTCTGTGGAATAAGAATAATCCTGGGAATCCTTCCAAGGCGAGGTATATGGCACGAGGCGCTGGCTCTGGTTCCAGCGACAAGGTGACTGTCTGCTCACCTTGATGCCATTGTACCAGTAAGGAATAATTTACGTCGAGGTGCTGTTTGTGGGTGATGATAATAGCTTAATTTTCCTGTAGCTTTCAGTTGAGGTTGATCACATAATTTATAAATAGAAATTAGAATGGGTCTGCAAGTTGGTTATTAGATGCATTTTTAGATTGGTCATTACATTGAAGTAGGAAGGGTGAAAGGACTTGTCCAAAATCATATGATGAATTATTGGCAAAGCCAATAAACAAATCCTAAATTTGTCCTTCAACATGTCCGTATGTATGCTGTAACAAATGTACAGAGACAGCTAATGAACTGTCAAAAAGCACAATACAGCTCATGTAAAAAATCAGAACACTTTTTATTGTTCACTGTTAGTGAAAATACAACATATTACACATGGAAACATCGGTGCGTTCATGCGAACACACACAGTGTGGAAGGACATATACCCTACATGTTTTAATTATCCAGCTAAGGGTTTTTCCAGTATATTTTCATGGTTACTCTGCTATTCACAATAGACTTTGTTTGTTATTGATCCAAATGTGGATACAAGTGTGAAGCGGTGAAGGACGGTTACAAAGCCTGTAGGAATGAGTGCCTCTGTTCTGGCTCATGAGAAACGCAAGGATGAAAGCAGGTACGTTCCCCTACCTGGGATGCACGGAGAGCATTTCTGAGGAAGAAATGACATTTTTCACGGCTTGTCAGCATACTCCCCAGCCTATTAAAGAGAAGCAATCGATTCCTATCCAGCCCGCATAAGCCAATGCAGTTTGCCAAAATGGAGGCTTCTTGTAGCAGCTGCTGGGGAATCCAGCACTATGATCCTGGTAGAGATGTCATGGTATCCTTTCTTAAGGCACCTATTAGCATAGGATCTCAGCACTGATCTCATGGGCTGTTGCTGCAGCTAGAAAACAACTGACACATTAGGCTGATTAATCCCTGTAGTAATTCCATTAACCTCCTTAATGGAGTTATAACATGGATGAATTTACCCCTCTGCAGCAATGCGAGAGGGAGTTGCCCTGGAGAGCCTATAAATACGGTGTGGCAGGGGTGTCCGAGGTAAACATTTGTTTGTTTGTTTTAGTGCAAAGTGAAGCATCCTGACTGGCTGGAAAACCTTCCTGTCTTCTGGGATTTTGAACTCTTCACAGCACTAATGGTGCAGGTGCCCTCTGCAAGAGGGTGATGCATCAGGGCTCAGACACATCAGCGGGGCTCTCGGCACCCTCCTGACAGCTCGCTGTGTGTCCACGCTTCCCTCTCTCTCTCACAGGCACACGTAGCCTGCCTCATCACACAGCTTCTCAAACACAGCCTTTTCATTCACCTCTGTGGTTTCCTCTCCTTGTGCCTCCGTCTGATGATGATTTATCTGCTCGCTGCTCCCTGTCAGACGGGCAGCTTTGCCTGGACTGTGTCACTGGGCAAAGGACTGCTAAAAATAAGTAGCAGAGCTACAGTCCTGACATATCATTGCATAGGGAGCAGATCAAGAACAGAAATGAGAAATTCTGAATTTCTCTTTGTTTTCTTCCTGATTTTCTAGCCTGTGGAGAGAAGGTTTACCTGCTGCGTTAGCCATGTACATAGCCTGCTCCTAGGGCAGCCTGATTGCATTGCAGTTCTGTCATTAAAGGCTTCTCAGTACTGTGAAGTTACCTCAAGTATGTAAGAGCCAAAAAGGCACCCTGGAAAACCCTCCCAACGAACAGACACCATGTTTGCAGTCTACCACAACAGCCCAGGCTCTCTGAAAGCTCCTGCTGTGGTTCATTAGGGACTACATAGGGTAGCTCGTGGGGCTGGGGGCTGGAGGAGTCAGGCAAGAAGCCACAGGAGGGTCTGACTAATTTTTCTGCTAGTTCAAAGACTGTTGCCACGTACGCAGGTGCAGTGATGTGACTACTAAGCTGCAGTATCTCTTCATCTACATGGTTTGTGATCTCCTTGTTAATATGCTAAATTTATTCTGTTTGATAGCCAGTCCTTTCCTCCCACAGAGGCTGCAATCCCAAGAGATAGAGTAGCCCAGCTCTTTCTTTAGCGATTCAGGAGACAGTGGGAGAGAACAGGGGAGGTGTTGCGTGCATGGGATGCACACACACACGGGGATTTTATTTCTCTTTCTGCCTACGGTAGTCACCTCCCACGTTCAGCACAGGGATGAGAAGTCCTAGCAGCCACCTCTTGCCAAACACCTCTTGCAGGTTCTCCCTCCAGGGCCGGGCTCTTACCACCATCCCTTTCCGCACCTGGTACCGCGTCTGCCCACGCAGGATCAGCAGCATCTGGTGGCAGCAGAAGCCAGCGCAGGCCAGTCCGATCCCAAGCCAGAGGTAGAGCATGAGGATGACAAACATCTCAGAGCTAAGGAGAGCTCCTGCAGACCAAGAGTCGGGGAGGACAATAAAAGAAAGAGTTTAGACACACCTCACATGCCAGTGTAACACCCAGCCCCGAGAAACAATGAGCTGCCTATATTCTCTGGCCACAGGTGGAGAGTTAGGAGCAAGACAGACTGGTTGCTCTAACTATATAAAATTGTTTCCTTTGTAGCGTCTGATGCAACGGACCCCGCTGGGGAAATACTAAAATGACAATGGTCTCGATACACTTCTCCCTTTGCTGTTAATGTGAGGATCTAGATTACAGGGGCAAATTCAGCCAAAAGTGAAATATGTCTGTAAGACTTCAGCACTATTTTGAAGAATGGTTAATTTATTTAAGGATCTACCTGCTCATCACAGTGAATCTAAGATTTCTAGGTTCCTTTTGAAAAGAGATGTGGGTCCTACAGCATGTAGATGCTTCCAGAAGCCTTACTGTGTGCATTAATACTAGGCAGAAAGATTTGGGATCTTTCTCTCTCCCTCCCTCTATCTCTCTCTTGCTCATCAGTATATATATATCTATGAAAATATGTTAAAAAAGAAAAATAAATCAGTAATGACTTTCCTACCATCGGGCAAAGGCAGTTCTCATATGAATGCAAGAAGCAGAAACAGAAAACTTTCCAAAATGCAATCCAAATTCCTTTTCTAAACCTGCTGCTAGAATACTCAAAATACTTTGTAGGTCTGAAGCTCCTAATTCAACAGTTTTTGTAGTATATTTTTATGCTGAATGTATTTAAATAAAAATATTCTGTGGGCCCTTTCCTCTACAATGATTTTAGAACTCCTTCTGGAAAATATTAGTGTAATAGCAGGTATCACTGAGTGACCTTTCAGTATGCGTAGGCAGATCTAAACCCATTAAAATAATACTCTCTGTGTGTGCATATGAGTGTGTACACACATATTTTTTGTATATCAATATATTATTAAACACCCATATTTACACACAGGCACACAAAGGAAATTAAATGTGTGTCAGTACCGGTATAAATAGCTGATATCCTCTCACTGGTTCCTGCGAGTTTTAAAAATGGAAAAGCTCTCACATGCTCCTGTCCCTCTGGAAGACCATGAGGCAGACAGACTCGGGCAGGTGAAGGCTCTGGTCACTCTAAGGCCCTGCAAGAGCAATCCTGATGGAGCAGGGATTGCATGGACAGTAGAGGTGCGCTGCCTAAACGTGCCTGCTTCAGGTTTTAAGTTCAATACAAAGGTGGCCGGATAAGTGTCTCTTGCTTCTGTTATACAGAAGCCCGGATTAGATGGTGTCATCTGGTTTTGCAATCTGTGAATCCCGGCTTCTCCACCTGGCAGTGCTATAAGTGAGAGATTGGGGCTGACCCGTGACGATCACATCAAGCTTTGGCCTCAGCCAGCAGGCCCCTCTGAGGATGATTTGTAAGGACACCGTCTACAGCCTCGAGCTTTCAGAGGCTGTCCTCACTTGAAAAAGGCACTGGAGTCATTCAGTTTTCTTCCTAAATGCAATGTCATCTTTCCCTTCTCATTAGATCCCATTTAGCTCGGTGGGCTTCATATGCAATACAGCGAGGGAAGAACAAGCCCCTTAGGATGATGACAAATCCTCATACGAATTCTGTCGGAATAACTTAATCTATCAGGTAGGAAGCTCAGAGCCAAATATGGGCTTTTCTGCCCCTCTTTTGCTGGACCAGAGTGTGACAGACTTTTGTGCTTTCCTACAGCTGATATTCAGATGGGATATGGAGAAATACAGCTATTTTCTTTAGAGCCTTTGCAAGGCAGCTGTAAGCTTTATTTCTATGAGCTGCTGAAATTCACCATCAAGAAAGTAATTACCCTTGTTTCCCCTTGCAAATATTAAGCATCTCTGAGCCATGCTTTCCAGATACATGATTTTTTTAACCTTTTCTTCAGGTTACCTACATAAAGCATTTTCTATAATTTCTTTTGTGGATCCAATCTGACCTGTGTTTACAAAAGTACTCTCCATTTGTCCCTCATCACCACAGTCCACTTTAGTCTCAGATTCACTTTTGCTCTAACTGACCCGGTGTGATCTCAAGCTTATTGCCATACATTATCTATGCCAGAAAAGATGAATCACAGGCTGAAATTATAGACTCTGGGTCTGATCCTGAAATCCATGCCCGAGCACAGTCTGGGCAGAATGAGCCAACTGAAAATTTTCCCAGCATGAAAGCAGAAAACACTCAGTTGACATAAGACCAGCAGATTCACCCTTCATCCTCCTTTACTCCTCCTCCAGTGCAGAGGGCATGCTGGAGAAGAAGGAAGGTAAAGTTTTTTCCCTGCCATAGCAATGCTCTGCTTGGCTCCTACAACAACCCTTAAGTAATAGTTATGTTAACTGAAAACTATTGGGTGGACAACCCTTGCAGGTAACTATTCCAGGCTGTGTTTTTCTTTCCTGAACTGGAGGTTAAATGTGCTGGTAGAAACCCAGTAGGCCCTTCCTCCCAAGCAACCAAGACACCACGCACCCATATATTGCTGGGTGAGGCAGCAGTTCTGACCCCGGCCGAGCTAGAGGTGCGGTGGGAGCTGCTGGGAGCTGCTGCCTCTCGAGGGTGTTCTGGCTCCCAGCTCCCAGCCCTGCACGCAGCCCCGTCGTGTCCCACTCAAACATTGCCCACATGCTGTCTTTGGCACTGCAGTTGCTGACACCAGAGCTGGGGCACTTCAGTCGTTCTTCAAACATATGCCAGGGCCCAGCCCAGTGCAGATGAGCCCTCAGAGTCAGAGAGAGAGAACTAATTCCTTGATAATCTCCTCCCACATCCCTGCTCCCCCTCCCAGGCTGCTGTGCTGAGCAGAGCTTAGGCACAGGGGAAAATCATTCCCAGTGTTTTTAATGCTAGTGAAGCTCGTGCAACATCATTCACAAAAATTCCTCTGCTTGGAAAAATGACTCCATAAAAATGTCATGGAAGGATTTCATGTTTATTGTCTCTCAGTGATTACCATGACAAATCTGCTAATTTGCCAAGTAGAGAGATATTTGTTTGTTTTCAGATGGCAACCCTGCAAACCCAGCCTGGAATCTGAAAAGCAAGCTGGGGCTTCTCTGGCTCCTGTATCCCCAGCAGCGGAGACTCCAAGCTCAGATCATAATCAACACTTCTGGTGATGGTGCATGAGCCAAAACAGACTCCGGGCCCTTCTTACGGAGCTCAGCTGAATCTGCAAAGCTAAAATATATGGGATACCTATTGTAGTCTAAGGAAAGCTGATCTAAGTGTGCGAGGCATGAGCTGCATGGGGGGGAAATGGCATTTTTCTGCAGTCAGGGCAGAGTAACAGTCTAGGCTGTTTGCATAGTCCCTTCTCTGAGACCAGGTTGTATCTGCCTCTTGGGTTTGGGCAGAGAAAGGGCTGAGGTTGGAGAGTTTGAGGGCGTGTTGAAAGGTGAAGAGGCAAGGCTGGAAGAGCAGAGCAAGAGTTATGGGAGCAGAATCAGGAGGGGGAAGGGTAAGGGTTGTGGAGATTTATGGAAAGGCAGGGAGAGAGGGGAAAGGGGGAGAAGCAGAAGGAAGGGTAAAGGATGGTGACAAGGAGAAAGAGATATTTGCTTTTGGTGTGGAGCTCTTGCAAAGAGCGGGCAGAGAGAATTTCCCTTGGTTCTCTGTGGACTTGTGTCCCAGACTAGGGTCACAAGAGAGGTGGCTAATCATGTCACATTAACTCCTCTCTTGGTTGCTGTTGCCTGTACCCCAGTTCTCCTGTGCTGGAAGGACGGCAAGATCTCACTAAGTTTGTGCTGCCGGGAGGCAGGAGGTGGGTGACAGCGGAGGGGGTGAGTGGACCTGGATGAAGAGAATGAGAATATCTCTGCTGGGATATGGGGAACCCGCAGACTTGTAGGATACAAAAAGCTACAGACCCCCCACCTCTGCCTGTAGGACAGGCAAAGGATCCCCCTCACCTGCAGTACAATGAGTGAAATCCCTCTCCTCCGTCTAATTGCAACACACTCCCTGCACAACAGATAGCCCGATCCTACCAGCAGCAAGCTGGTTACGGGGTGTTTTCCAGAGCCCATCGCATTAGGAATAGGGCTGTGGCTGTAACCTGAGTGGGTCCCAGCCTCTATTTCAGGTGAAGCAAAGTCCTTTGCAAGGGCTGTCTCTAGCCTTTAAAGAGGGCTTTGTTGAACACAGCCAGTTGTCCCTCTTGCCCATTTCCCCACCACCGCGCCCCACACACAGCTATCCAAGGAAGGTCACGTCCCCCCCACCCCAGGAGCCCTGGAGGAGGAAGACGCTCCTCATCTCCAAGGAAGGAGTCCTTACCTGAGAAGAACTGGCTGATGGAGTGAGGCAGAAGAGTGAGGAAGGCCAGCGGGCTTGCAAAGGACATGGAGAGTGCAGCAGAAATGTAAGCCATGCCTGCCACCAGGGAGTCGAGGCAAGCCAGGGAGGTGTAGAGGCAGAACATGATGAAGTTTCGCATGTTCCTGCTCCCGATGCAGTTTCCTGTGAAGAAACAGTGGTGGTCATGCCTCTGGGTGACTCTGGCACACAGTCTACAGAAGTGAGTGCTGGGCAAGGCTGAGCCAGGGGACCTGCTTCCATCCAGCCAGTCCGCCACCACTTCGGCTCCTTCGCCCAAGTTTAAGCCCTTGCCCAAGTCCTCGGGGGAGCTCTGGATCACAAGGACGTAGTTGCCCAGGGCATTAGCTGAGAGGAAGAGGAAGAGGGCCCCATGCAGCAGAGCAGGAGAGAAAAGTGGGGTGGTGGAAGGGTCTCTGAACATGCTGGGGATGAAGAGAAAGATCTGAAGGACGAAGGTCACTAGGGAGATGCACAAGAAGTAGGCTGGAGCGACAACATTGAGCAACCTGAGAACTAGCATTGCGGATTACGTTCCTGCAGGGGAAAGCAAGGAGAGAAGGAACATCCCCGCTCCGGCTGCACACTTCATCCTTCCATTTCCTGCCGGGTGCCGGCCCCGCTGCTCCGGGAAATGCCCCCGGGGGCCGCTCTCCCTCGCCGCCGCCCCACGGCCCCGGCCCGGCCGGGGCAAAGGGGCAGCCCGTGGGCAGCGACCGCTCCCCGGCGCCCGGAGGAGGCACCCCGGCCCCGGCGCCTGCCTCCGGGGAACTTGCAGCAGCGATGCCCCGGAGGGGCTGCGGAGGCTGGAGGGGAGAGCCGGCTCCCGCGGTGTGCCGGCGGTGTGGGCACCGCTCCGCTCGCCTAGCAGAGTCCCTCTGCCAGGCAGGGTCAGTTTTGGTATTGCATGAGAGGAAAAAAGGTGGTGCTGGAGGAGGGGGGAGCGAATTGAAGGGGGGGGGGGGGGGGAGGAGAAGGGGAGGGGGGAGAGGTTGCTCTAATCCACTGCAATACGGATCAAATCCAATGCTCTAATTTATCCTTTAAAGCCACGGATCTACAGATTACCTCTATGACCGCTGCCCTGCTCCGCACGAAATTAGAAAATGCACAAAACAGCTGGTCAAGTGCTGTCCGGATGCAACCTGCGGCGCTGGGCTACCGAGCCGGGGCGGCCCCGCAGCCGCAGCCGCGGCTCTGGCCGGGCATGGCGCATCCCCGCCCGCCGGGCGGGCACCCCCGGCGCCGGCCCCCCCGGCCCCGGGGACAGGAAAGCCCGGGGGACCGAACGCAGCGGGGAGCTAGCTGGGTGGCGGTGTGGGTGCCCCGGCACCCCGAGCACCCCCTCGCCGGCAGCCCCAGGGGCTCCCCAGCGCCGCGGTGGCTGCAGAGCCCCGGCGGCCCGGGGGGGTCGGGCCCGCCCCGGTCCCGCAGCGCTGGGGGCCGCACGCCGCCACCTTGCAGCCCCCTTCTCCCCGGGCGCGGCGGGTGCCGCCCGGTACCGGCCTGTCTGGCGCCGCCGGAGCCGCCGCTACCGCCCGGCCCGGCGGCCGCCCCGGCCATGCCGAGACCCCCACGGCAGCCCAGCCGGAGCAGAGCCCGGCGTCTGCCCTCCCTCTCCCCTCCTGCCTTTTCCCTGTCCCGCCCGGTTCGGCCTCGTCCCTGTCTCTGTCCTTGCCCTGTGTCTGTCCCTCTCCGTCTCCTGCCCTGCGTCTCTCCCTGTCCCTGTGCTTTTCAGCTCTCGTCCTCTCTTCTCCCTCTCCCTCCCTCTCTCTCCTTGCCCAGTCCTGTTCTTCTCCGATCCTCTCTGTCCGTGTGCGGTCGCTCCCCCTGCCCGTGGCCCTGCCCGTGGCCCCGGCCCTGCCCCGGCCCTGCCCCGCCCGCCAGCCCCGGAGCTGTCCCTTCAGCACCACCGCACCTCCTCCGCCTCCCTCCGCCTCCCTCCGAGCACTACCCGGGGCCCCGGGGTTGAGAGGGGTGTGCTTGGGGCTCTGAGGTCCTGACAAGTCCCATGAGGAGGGCAGGGGGGTGGGAAGGGACGTCCTGCCCAGGGACGCCTCTGCTCCAGCCCGCAGAGCATCCTTCCTTCTCGCCATGTGGGTGAGGGAGGCAAGGTGAGGCTTCAGCGTGTCTCCCTGCTGCCCCAAAGCTGCCCCTGTTGGAACCAGCATCTGAGGCAAGGGCACATTTTGGGGGAGAGTCTCTGCAGGTTCAAAGCCTCCCTGGGTTTGCAGGGCTCCTTTGCACAACAGCAGGTAGCTCGGAAAGGCTCTCAGCTGGGCAGGTGGTGCCCGGGCTGTATGACATGCTGATAGAAGCTTTGCAGACATGTATTTGCCCTCTGACAGCTGCACACCCTCACCCTCCTCTGCCCACCCACGCAGTCCTTGTACTGTCTACACAGCCGCTGCGCACAGCCTCTCACTCTCCTACACACCTACGTGCAGCAACCCCCCAGCCCTGATGAGAAGCGTCCCTGTCTCCCTCCACAGACGAGCCGCCCGTGGCAGGAGAAGGGGAGAGAAGAGGGCTGCTGGGCTGCAGCTTTGCCCCTGGAGACAGTCAATCTCTGTGCTGGTCACAAGTTAAAGAAAGATGGGTTTAACCTAATCTTAGGTCCTAGGCTTACCAGTCAACCCCTCAGCACAGCCAGTGACAGACTCTGCTTCTCTAAGAGAGACTCTCCCTTTGCCTGAAGGTACAGAGCAAAATTAAAGTGTGTTTCATGTCTCAGCTTCTAGGGAGAGAGGCCTGGAGCAGAGAGTGGCTGTGTTTGTCTCTTGCACGTGCACTAGCGTGGAGGGTGGTGACAGCAACCAAGTGCTCAAGGATTCTTTATCAGAAATAACTTTTTCTCCCAGATAACTTTCATGATTCAACATTTCTGAGAAAAACAGTGGCAATAATAAAAGTGCAAACCAAGCCTGTAGGCACTGGATCTGCGTGACGAACAACTAAGAGACACCTTCGGCAGAACTGGAGGGAAAGCTGCTCAGAACCCGATCGAGCTTTCACTCCCACCTCCCTCATTCTCCTGTCACGACTACTGAGAATAAAAATCCTCCAATATTCCCTCAACTCATCAATTTAAAATAGACCAAGCCTTGCAATACAGATACGTGACCCAGCCTGGATTTTATCTTTAAATAATCAGACAGTGTTTTCTCCATATTTTAACAGCTTACATCAAAATAATAAAAAAAAAAAATCAGAGAAACCTTTTCATGTCATGAAATACTCCTAGGCTGAAGGGACTGCATCTCATGAGAGACATTGATCTGCCTGCATAGGGAGCATCATAAGCTGTAGCCAAAGGGGGGGGAAGGAAGGAAGGAAGGAAGGGAGGAAGGAAGGAAGGAAGGAGGGAGGGAGGGAAGGAAAGAAGGAAGGAAGGGAGGGAGGGAGGGAGGGAGGGATAGTAAGGGAAAGAGAAGACAGGAGAGGGGAAAGGAAAGGAAAGGAAAGGAGAAAGGAAAGGAAAGGAAAGGAAAGGAAAGGAAAGGAAAGGAAAGGAAGGAAAGGAAAGGAAAGGAAAGGAAAGGAAAGGAAAGGAAAGGAAAGGAAAGGAAAGGAAAGGAAAGGAAAGGAAAGGAAAGGAAAGGAAAGGAAAGGAAAGGAAAGGAAAGGAAAGAAAGGAAAGGAAAGGAAAGGAAAGGGAAAGGAAAGGAAAGGAAAGGAAAGGAAAGGAAAGGAAAGGAAAGGAAAGGAAAGGAAAGGAAAGGAGAAAGGAGGAAAACTGTTTTCCCACTGGAATGAAAAAAATGATGAAGCATATTATCCCCCACATTCTCATTAAAATGCTCCTGCAAATTGGTGCTTATGATTGTCACTGTCAAAATACTGGCTTCATATTTTAGAATATAGTAAAAAAATTCCTCTTTCAGTGCTGTTGTGCTGATATGATGAGCTGTTGGCAGGATGGGGAGAAGTTGTCTGGGGATGAATTTGCCTATGCACGTGCATGTGTATATAAGAGAGATATAGGTAAATAAGGAGATTAGCTTGGGAGTAAGTGAATAATGAGAACAGTAGTTGATTTGGAGCAAGAATGAAAAAGTAACAATATTTACTGCAGGAATTTGATTTTCTCCTGCTGTAAAATCAAGACAATGAGAGAACTTGGATGTGTGGCCCTCAGAAACAGTATCTCCCTTTTCCTTCTCTGGGGAGACAGAGGTTCCCTGAACAGAGTCTGGCTGTGACCCAGGAGATGGAGTATTTCCCCATCCTGCTTTTCAACTGCAGATAAATTACTTTACCCATGTGTCAGGATTTTCCTGTCTTTTGAATAGGGTAGGGATTATGCTACATGCCTTTCTCTGGAAGGCCTTGACAGCTGGGCAAAAGGAACACCTGTAAGAGCAATTTATTGCTGTTATTACCTACTGTGCAGATGTTCTCCAGAAATTAGCAAAGCATATCGCAGCCAGTCCCTCTCTCTCACCCCAGCCTTGATGTTACTGAGTCTCACCACTCCACTCTACCCTGCTGGTCAGTTGTGTGGAGGGGCTTTCTCTGGTATGGGGCCTTTCCCAATATGTCCCTTTAGCAAGCAGGGTGGGAAGCCACTGGCATAATCTATAACAGTTATCAGCCAGCTGGTGTTTTCATCTTCTAGTTCAATAACTTGGGCTACACTTGATGATGACTGGCAGATGACAATCTTGGTAGCTTGGTCCCCGGATCTCCTAGTTGCTTGTGCTCAGACATTTTAAGCAGAATAAAATACAGTTCCAGTCGATGCCATGCTCTGATACAGCCTGCTCAACATCTTTCAAGGTCTCGCTTTAAATTGCATCCCAAATTATGTATCATTTCTTCCAACTCAAAATGTGCATTGCCTCAGACAGCCCCATTAGTTTAGCATTCAAGATACAGTCTGATGGTGATTTTTCTCTGAAATGAGTGAGTTAATCTCTGCTATTTGCTGTGATGGTTTGGAAGAAATGAATGCTTTCTGTGGTAAACCCAGTGCTGCTTGCCTTAAATTATCACTTAAATACAAGCCTTATGAAGTTTTTGTGGGCTTTCCCCTCCCCCCCCCCCCCAGTTAGTTATCTTTCAAAATTTGAACGCCCACGATGTCTGGAGAGGTTTTCTGTTTGGTTAGGTAAAGTTGAATGGCCACGAAAAGTATCAAGCGATGCCTGGTGTCTTCAATTTAGCAACAAAACAAATATAGCATGGTTGGCAGCAGAGCTGCATGCCTTTATGCTGACCAGCTTCAAATCTGCCTAGGTGGAGACATGAACACTGAGAGGAAAAGGGAGCTCAGCCATTTCCTCATTCAGCTCTGGGTTATACTACTGAGGTTGTCAGGATGGACCTGATCTTCCTGAAACAGAAATCTAATGCTAAGCTCCTACTCATAGTGAGAAATGACCTTCAAATGCCAACTCAACTGTCTTTCCCAGTTCCTCCGCATCCTTGCCCCAAGTATACCTATCCCTTGCAGACAAGAGTCCGATCAGGTCCTGAAGATCTCTGGTGATGGGGATTCTCCACCACCCCCAGGGGAAATCCATTCAGTTCATTGTTATCCTTTCAGAGTATTTCCTCATGCCTAACTTGACACTCCCTTGCAGCAGTCTAAGGCCTTAGTCCTTATCCCATGCCCAGGGGATACAGAGAAAGATGAATCCTTTCCTCTCTCCAGTCTTTTATGTACTTGAAAGTGGCTACCATGCCTTCTCTAGATGAAGCCACGCTACTCCCTCAATCTTTCCTCTTGGGTTGTGTTTTGGAAACCTCTGAAAGAAAGACTGAAGGACCTGGGATATTGTATCTGTTGTGCAAGTACCTGAGAGCTGAGGGGCACCCAGCACTGAGGTCAGGCAGATTGACAGCATAGTTTTAAATAGCCGCATTTTAATCATTTTGGCGTAGATTGCCATTTGTGCTGCATCAGTTGTGCTGGGGGTTTCAGTGAGGAGGACACTTATGAACAAGGAAAGAGATGGTAACTAAATGGTTGACAGATGGTCATGACTTTAGCACACTGTCAAGCATGTGCTGTATCTGAATTTATGACTTAAGCTACTGAACCTCTTTTTCAGCTCCCATCTGGCCAATCTTCACCTGCCCTCCCCTTCTCCTTCCTTCAAGGACAGTGTTGAGAAAGAGAGGGGTTTTATACAGCCATACCTCCTGCCTCAGTGTGCCAAGCCTTCCCCAGGCTGATACAGCTGCTGTTTTCTCATTACAAACCTCCCAGCTTATCATTCAGTGTAAAACTAAGCTAGGAGGTAATGCTTGGTGTTCAAGGTATTTATGCAGGAACACGTTATGATTCAGATAGCGGTGTACATTGAAAACTAATGCAGACAGTTCTAGTAAATGAGTAAATAATCTGCCACCTAACAACATATCCATGGCTTGCTGTACCTTTGTATTTGAGAGACATTTTCAGGTCAATAAGCCATGTGAATGAAGAGGAAAAATGGAATTGAGGGGAAAAAAATGCACCTAGAACCCCACTCTTCAAAAGGGCTTGTTCTCCACCTTTCCCTATGACGATGTTCTTCAGCGAATGGATTTCCAGCACTTCAGAAGACAGAGCGAAAGGTTTGTTGACAAAGGGTCAATTGCCTCCAAATGAAGAATGAGTTGTTGAGTAGACTGTAAAAGATGCTTTGTGCCTGTCGAACAAAACCAACCTTCTGAACATCTGAATAGCAACCCACCTCACAGACCGGGCTGCTGTCATTTCTGCCAGAAAGTCCAAGACTCAGGCGGCCACAGTAGCGTGAGCACTAAGGGTATATTTAGACAAGAAAAAAAATGGTTGCTTTCTAAGATGTGTCTTAGGGGTCTTCTAACTCACAGTATTTTTTTTTAAACAGGACTTGATGCCTAGAGTACAAGGAAGGCTGTCCTTCAAAACATTAGCTGATTTGCTTTCTATGTTCTGCCTGAGTTGGTGCTGGCTACCTGAGACTGCCTCTCCTCCTGCAACCAAGAAGCTGCTGCGATGGCTACATTCCTCTGATGTTGGCAGTGACTGACAGGGGGAGTCCTGCGACTGGTATTTACAGGTGCTCAGCAAGGAATACAGAGTTCTCACCACAAAAAATCAGAGCAGTCACTAACATTGCTTCATCCCATGTGAAAGTCCTTATGTGTCTCTCTGTCCTTCTGTCCTTCCTAGCCTACCTACCTCCCTCATTCTTGGAGTCATATAAACATCTAAACATCTTTTGGGGCACAGAGGAGAAAGACCAAGCAGCCACCATGGTTCCAAGGAGCTGGGATATTTGTTGATGAGGCTCTGGGCTGTTCTAGCTGGCCCGTGCAACGAAGCACCAGGCCTGTTTGAAACAAGTCACAATTTATGGTGTGCCCTGCTGTGTTAAGAAAGCTGTTGCAAAAATCGACATTTGACTCATTTGCTGCTTGCTGGTGGTGTTGGGAAACAAACTTTTGCAGTCAAGTAAAGTTCAGTATATCAGAGTGTGCCAGCAGGAAGAGAAGATGTTGGTGATGGGTGGGAAGGGAGTGTTGCAGGAGGGAAGGCACTTACAGGCCTGAGCTCAGGCTGTTGTCCCTGGCTGTGGTGCACCCACTCCTCCATCCCCCTGGCCCTGCAGGTGCCCCTGAGCCCTGTCCCCATAACGGCGTGGGGAGTCTCCCCCTAAGGGACCCAAGATGCTTCCCTTCAAGTGCCTATGACTGCCCCCTTCATCAAACCCTGCCCACAATACTGGCTCAGCACCAGAGGAATGGCTGAATGCTGTGGCAAAAAACCCTATAGAAAAAAAGCTGAGGCAGTGAAAAAAAAAGGAAGGACAAGAGAAGGGGAAAGTACTACAGGCATTTCTTCCTGCAAAGCTCTGAGCATCCCCTGCAGGTGTCTGGGTGCTCTCGAATTCCCATCATCCCCAGTAAGCTTCAGTATCAGACATTATACCCTGACAACAAGGTGTCACCCTGGGACTTCATGGGAATCTTTTCCTTGCTTTCAAGATACTTTGGCTAGCAGGAAAAGTGCACAATAAAATGTCTCTTTTTGTTTCAGCTGACTGATTTGAAGCTCCTGAGCCATAAAGCTCAAGCCAAGTGAGCAGTCCCATCACCTCCAGGTGAATACCACAGCGAGGAAAGGTATTGGACCGAGGTTCCTTTTGTTCTGCATCATTTCCAGGCAGGACACTGCGGGAGCAGAGCTCTCAAGGAGCAGAGAATTAAAATAATAAATGTAAATGGTGTTTATTGCAGGGGAGGATTAAAACCCAAAGTAATGGGCATGAATAGGTGAGGGTGGTCATCTGAAGCAATCTGCTGTCAGCAGGAGCAGCTACTGCTCCAGAAGTTGTGCACTGCCCTTTTTCACAGGGGTGCCATCTTCCTCCCCATGCCCAGCTGGTTGCCCAAACCTCATCTGCCATGCTCTGTTGCTGTTGAGCATTGTGTCAAATTTCTATTGGGCACATCAAGGAGCAAGAGCCCTGGTCTTCCTTTCTGCTTGTGAAGTGTCATGCATACCTAGGGAATCCTATAAATAATAAACAACAATAACACATGCACATATTCATAACCAAGTCACTGTTTACATAGTGAATATTCAGCACCCACCATATGGTTCTTCTTTTGCTGTCTCCAAAATGGAAATGACCAGTTACTAAAGATAAAATATTCCTTCCCTTTTGCTGCTTCCCTAGGGCTCCTACTCGTTGTTCTCTTGCAGAACTGCTGCTGCCTAGAGAAGGAAGCCTTTCAGCCTTGGAAACAGTGAAATCAGATCTGAAATATGAAATGTTTCAGCAGGAGCTGCAGTTAAATGAACACAGTGTTAAATCAATTCCAGAAAATAGACTTGGATTAATCCTCCTGCCTGCCGCAGCAGTGCTCTGGGAGAAGCGATCTCTCCCCCCGCCATCACACGGCTGCTGCCCCTGCCATCAAGATGCTCCTCCAGTGGGTTTATAAGAGCAGTTCCTAAATTACTTTGGCTCTGCAAAAAATGCTAGCTATCAACTAGTGCACTAGATGCACTGCACACAACCGCTACCCCAGCCACACTGCAGGTGGCAATGATTTTAACTGACTACTTGTTTGCTACACAGAGGGCCAGATTCCACTTGCTTCATTTCCACCGGCCCCAGTGGGTGCAGTTCAGTTCCCATTCATGATTCCGTACGTAAAATGCACTAACAGCCCTGGGAGCAGAGACCAGGCCTTCAGCCACCCAATGCCAAGTCAAACACCATCTTGCTTCTTGCCCTTCTCTGTCCTCACACGCCATATGTGTGGTTGCCCAGCTCCATTGAAGGAGCCTGTTCCATCCCATTCTGTCGGGTAGCTTGGTATGAAAGACGCTGGGCTCAAACTCTGGCAAATTTAGGAGGAGCTAGAGCCCAGGCACTTCACTTTCTGAGCACAAGTTTAAGCCCCAGATTTGGTGCAGAAGAAGGCCCATTATCCCTGCCAACTGGGTGCCCATGTGGAGGGGATTCCCACGCTGATCCCTGAGCAGGTCAAGGTGCTTTCCGTGCAGCCCGGAGCTAGATGAGCGTTCAGCCCCATCACCAGCCAGGTTGTCCCCTAGGCAGTTCTCTGTCCCTACCGGTGATGAACAGCATCTTTTCCTGGAGCAGACCTGGCTTCCTTTAACAGAAGAAATTCAAAGCCCTGTTCAAGAAGAGGATGAGAGGAAGAACCAGGTCCTCCTCTGAAAAGGCTGGAGGCAGCCTCACGTTCACCTGTTTCCAGCCCCGCTATGGCCTGGACTCCCAGGGGAGGCACCTCTTTCCTTGTGCCAAGGGGGTGGAGATATCCCTACAGATGCTGGGAGTGAACACCAGGCCCTGGAGGCCAATACCCCTTCTGGGCTGGGTGGGGCTGAAGGGTAAACCTTGGTCCAGTAATATCATCTCCCTAAATGAACCAAGGAAAAATAATTGAGATGCTACTTTCTTTTCTTGGTTGAAGGAAAAGAAAACCATGATTTGATCATGGGTAGCTGTTTGCCAGATTCCAGGAACCACCTGATGTATTTGGTATCAAACAAATGAAGCCCTTAGTACTGCTTTGAGTAAGCCCAAAGTTAGGCTGATGGCACCATATCAAGGGCAACCACACATCAGGCTGCCTAAAGAAAGGGCATGCTCCTGTCAGATGGTAATTTCCCTTATCCCCAAGCTTTTGGGCATCTCCAAAGGCCAATGGTGGTCCAGGGCCTACAGAGACAGTGTGGTGTCTACTGTGGGGATGGCACCTTCGGCCTTACTCTCCCTCCTCCTCACAGGGGCAGTGACTGAGCGAAGAAAACCCAACAGAGGACTGTGGTGGAAGAGCAGTGGACCTCCGCAGTGGAGGACCACAGAGGATGACTACAGAAGACCACAGTGTAAGAAGCAAGGCGTTATGGGGGGAAACAGAAAAAAGGAGGAATAAATATGAGGGAGAAGTCCCACAGCAGTGAGACTTGGACTTTCTACAGACTTGTCTTTGATTGCTTCTCTCAGATTCCTGTCTGATGGATTTGGGGTAAGCACAGCCAGTACCCAGGTTTCCAAAATGCCTGCCAGAAGCAGAAGCCAGGATCTGCTTCACTCACAGCTGGAGAAAGGGGGCTGCCCCGCAGAGCTGGAGGGGGCCAGCGGGCAGGCTGTGCCCTGGGAACTGAGGGAGCAGCGGCCGCACAGTGGGGAGCACGATCACTTTGGGGGCTCCAAGGGGACCACGGGGAGCCCTGGGGAGGGCTTGGGCAGGAGGGGCCCTGCCATGGTGTGGAGGGCAGGACTGAAAGGAGCTGGGAAACAGGAGCGAAAGAGATGGAGGTGCAGGGATGGAGGGGATTTTGGTGTGATGTGAAAGCTGGAAAGAACAAGGGTGGTTGGGGTCAGAAAGAGCCAGCGGAGGAGCGGGGGTGAGCGCCGGGATGAGAGGAGGTCTGTGCAGGAGGCCCCGGCTTCCCAAGCACCCTCCCGACCCCGGCGCTTCTCATGGGACCTCCCCGGGCAGCCAGCCACCGCCCCCCGCCCGCTTTTCCAGGGCTGCCGCTGGCCCCGCTCCGGCACCTTCGCAGCCGAGGAAGAGCTGCGGGTCCGCCTGTGGCGGGGGAGCCGGTCACCTCCCGAGGAGCGGCCCGGGGTGCTGGGGTGGGCTGCCACACGGGGACGGGAGAGCATCCCCCACCCCGCGGCGGCGGCGGGGCCGCCCGGGCGAGCCGGCAGGTGGTGCTGGGAGCCCGCCGGGAGCGGCGGCGGGGAGCGGAGGAGGGGAGGGAGAGTAAGGGGGGGAGAGGGGAGGGGAGCGCGGCCCGGCCCGCAGCCTCACCCCGGCAAGCCCCGCCGAGCCGCTTCCAAAGGCCGCTCCTGCCCGGGCAGCCGCGATGCCCCAGGCAGGTCCGCCCCGGCCGGCTGAAGGCCCCTGCGGGTCGGGGAGAGGGGCCAGGCTTTCAGCGCTCCTTGGGCAACTCCCACTGGAAGATGCAGACACAGACAAACGGGCTTCTTCAGACAAGCACAGCCCCTTCCTACGCTCACCTTTATCAGAGGCGTTCGAAGGCAGCGGAGAAATGACCAAGGTAAAGGGAGGCAGCAATCCCACCCTCCCTCGAGCAGCAACTGAGTCACCTCCTGAAAAGCCTTTATCATCTTGCCCATGGGGAAGCAGTAGCAAATGAAGGGGCTGCACAGAGACAAAATCAGTACAGACCACCAAACTTGCTCCAGCACAACTGACTTTTCCTATGGTACCTGCTTGCACATCCAAGACAGACAACCTGGAGGTTCGGTTGGCTCCAACCTGCCCATAAAATATGGCCCTGGAGCTCCACACCCATCTCTTATCAAAATGCCATCTTGTCAGAGGCTAATACAAACTGGACAAAGTGTTAGGAACTGCACAGTGGGGAATGAATCAGCTGAGCAAGAGGTGTAGGTCAGTGAGTTTAAGCCACTTGTGGTGCTGTATTCTCAGCCCACTGGGTTGCAGAGGTCAGGGAGCTTGCTTGGCCCACAGCCCCGTGCTCACCTCAGCAGAGCGCTGGGACACTGCCCTGTCTGGGATGGTTGGAAGGCACCGGCCAGCCATGAGGGTGGAGTGTCCGTCCTGCGTCCTGCGGCAGTCAGCTCTTCTGAGCCCAACTCTTCATCCCTCATGGCACACAAAAGGCAACAGGGAGGCAGATGGTGTGGGCTGGAGAGAGTTTTCGGCGGAGGCTGAAGATACAGAAGGGGTAGGAGAGTGGGAGCCCTGCAGTCAGACGGGGGCAGTGCAGGGCACAGCGGTGTTGCAGGGGGTGGGCTGGGGGGCACAAGCGGCCAGCTTACGCATCCCTTCCCTGGGTCACCCACAGCACGGGGCTGCCACCGTTGTGATTCGGGAGCCAAGCAGCTCGAGGGCATTTGTGGATGTGGGAGGGGAGCCGACCATCACAACCCAAGAGAGACCTCTGCCCTGCCTCCCTCTCCAGCTCTGCCGGGCAGCCCCCAGCCCCGCAGCTGTGATCTCCCTTGGGAGCGCAGCGCTTGCTCCCCCAGCAGGATCCACCTGCAGAGCATCTCCCACCCACACCTCCCCAAATCGCCACTGATGAGGACTGCAGGCCTCACTGCAGGAGGACAAAAGCTGCATCAGATGGGAATCTTACCCACTGCAGTGATTCATGCTCTGTTGCAACATGGCTAAACATGCTCCAGTGGTTCTCCAAGTTTTTGCTTGGGAGCTCCAGTGCTTTCTCCTTGTTTGTTACACCACATGTTACATTCGTCACCAACAGAGAGCAAAAGAGCTGCTGCATCTGCCTTGTCTGTGTGCTAGAGCTCTCCCTGGAGCACCTGGAGGTCTGCTGAAGCAGAGGCAGAGCTGCCAGTTGCTGAGCTACCTGGGAAGGTGGATGAGGGACCAGAAGCAAGGTTGCGATCATCAGTGACCACCAGTGTTTCAGGACTCTGCTTTTGTCATGGGGCAGCATTATTAGCCCTTAATGGTATGCCATTCACTCACATTTCCCTTCTAGTTTCAGTTCAGTTGAGCATTCCCAGCTTATCCCTGGTGTAACTCCAGCCTGATAAACCCCATATTGCCTCTGCCTGAGTGGTGGCTTCATTTCAGTGCATGTGGAAAGGAGGGGAGGCAGAAAGGAGGTGCAAAGATCAAGATGAAGGAAGTTGAAGATGATAAATTATACACGTCGTAAAACCATAGGTAAAGCCAGCAGCATAAGCAGGGAAATTAATAAATAATTGTTTGTTGATGACTAGGCTCAAATGTTGACTGCATGTTCCAGGCTGAGAAGTGGGTGAAAGTAGCTGGTGAGTGGCTCAGAAGAGCTGCGAGGAGACGTTGTGCTCTTCACACAACGTGCAGCTTACCAGGGGAACACCTTGCTGCAAGGTGTTGTGGAGGCCCACATTTTATATGGCTTCTGAATCTCTTTCAAGAATGATGTATTTGCTGGTGCAGGAAGCCTCATGCTGGTGAGTGGGAGAGGACACTGCAGGAGCATCGACCTCCCGCTCTGTTCTTATGTTGTTCTCAGGCCACTTCCAGAAACAATGCTAGTCTACATAAATCCCTTTTCTGACCTAGGATAGCCCTTCCTTTTTCTTTCCTTTTGGTCTTTTTTTCATTCTGGTGCTATTCTGTACATGGAGGAAAGGCCAACGAGCTAGTTAGCAAAGATGTTTTTGTTGCATATTTTGTATATGAGACAGCCTATTTAGAGTTAATGACTTTCATAAGGGACCACGTCACTGTGCATTACCTAACTGGGCTGCTGGCGACTGTTTTAGCCGGGGAGAACATCAGTGCATTGAGTGTTTGCTCCTGGGAAGGCCGGGCATGTGGGCAGAGACACTGCCTGCACGCAGAGCCCTGTGTTTGGCCAGAATGGTAATATGGTTCATTACATGATGTGCATCTTCCTCGCTGGCTCTCCCGGCTCAGCCTGTCAGCTTACATCCTTCCCTCATAATCCACTGACATTCTCATTAAAACTACCATCACTTTTCCGCGGTATCTCCGCAATCAATCTTGCATTGCTCGAAGCATCATCGCAAATGCCATTTCCTGCTTCAGAAGGTCAAGTGCTTAGCCTGGATCTTCTTCTCGTCTGTCAGGAATTACCGGTTGCACCTCCTGACGCAGAGGGGTCATTGCCCTGAGATGTGCAGGAAAGATCTGACTCTGATCCATGACCTTCACTTCAAGCTCCACGTAACCATGGATTTATTTTGTTTCTCTTTCACACACACGTGCATAAGAAAGGGAGATGTATTTTCCACAGACTGAATGGAGCCGTGTTCCTATCTGTGTGCGGCTCCAGAGCCACAAGCAAGCGACACAGCACGCCCTGGGCTTTCAGAGCAGACATGGGGCCAGGTCAGGGCGCCCATCATTGACAGGGTAGGTGGGCAGTGGGCCTGACCCGTGGGGAAGCGCGGACTAGCTATTTGCAGAGTAACGCAAGGATGTCTGATGCACAAAAGCTGGCTTGGTGTTACCAAGTGCAAGCCTGCAGGTCTAGAAAATCTCTAACAGGTCTTTCTTCAAGGGGGTGAGTGAAGCACTCCATGTTGCAAAAGGCGGGATCTGGGGATGGAAAAGTGGAAGAACATTTGGTTAGTGGCAGGATGCTGGGGTGAAGGGAGGAAAGCCCCAAGCAAGAAGCTGCATGAGTTGCTTGCAGCGATACAGGAGCGGGTGGAAGCACCCACAGAGGCACCGCTGGAGGCAGCAGTGGCTGACAGCCCGGAGGGCTGGGGATGGGATTCCTTGAGATGAGCAGTTGGGTTTAAGCTGCATCTGTGGCTTGGACAACTTGATCTGCTTGTGCTGAGGCCCAGCCACGGTGCCTTTTGGAGTGTGGCTGGCAGTGGGAGGGCAGCACCACAGGCACACCTCGCTTCCCCAAGCCAGCCAAAAGACTGAGATCTGGAGGTGCGGAGAAATCCTGTGCCTGCGAGTGCTGAGCCGTACTGTCCTGCCTGGGCAATTGGGAAGAGCCAATTAGCATATTTTAATGTAACTGATTAGTGCCTGGTCACGCAGCCTGGGTGGTGGGTGATGTTTGAAGCAGATTTGAAATTACAGGCATGCAGACACCAAACCACGAGGGAGCCGGCATGGGGGAGAGATAATTTCCCAGCTTAGCAGCTGTGGCCCCAGTTTCTCTGCTATTCCCAATGGCAAGCTGCCTTCAAAGAGCCCTGCAAAGGTCTGGGGTGAGCACTTGAAAATTAAGAAATTAACTTTTTAATTAATGGAATTGAGGTGGCTGGTGTGATGGTGGCTCAGCCTCTGCTGCATCTCTTCCAGCCTCTTCTTTTGCAAAGAGCAAGTCTCATGGTCTGCTGTGGGAAGGGGGAAGCATCTTGCATGGAGCTGAGGGTCCCCGCCAGGCAGACCCCAGTGAAGGGCGCAGAGCCCTCCCCTGCGCAGGGGGACACGGGTCAGTCGCAGCCAGCTCTGCCCCAGATTTCAGGGGGTGTATGTGGGAGGTGCTGCCCTGCATTTGGGCTCTGGGAGTGGGCTGTGGCACAGCCCAGAGGCCCCTGGCCGGGCTGTGGATGGGGCTGGCACTGCCTCAGCCCGGGGTGGTGCCCGCAGCTCCCCTGCGCTCTGGGGACCCAGCAGTGGTTCACACTGCAAGAAGCTGCTGCCTACAGGAGCCCTGTTTCCTTAGTTACGGCAGGCAGGAGGTATTTCGGGAAGGAGGCAGGCAGCGCTGGGAAAGGCAGGCAGGTCTCTGGAGAGGGTGGCTAAGGCTGCCCTGGGGAGCAGCTGCTCTCCTGCCGTCGTCGCCAGGGTTGCGTGAGGCAGGGTGGCTCACCAACACTTCCCTTATGCGGTCACTAAACTGCCTGGATTTCATTTTCCAGGTGTCCGCTTGGTGCCCTGGAGTCCAGCTGGAAGAAATGCCGAGCGCCCATGGCTGGGGCTGAAGTTAGCACAGAAGGGCTGCAGTGCTGTGTGGTGCCAACCGCAGGAGAAACCGCCCAGCAGTGCTGGGTAGGCACAACTTTCACCTCCTCAGGTGTGAGTTTCCATCTCTACCTGGGGCATAATCCCTCACTTGTCCCAGGGATGAGAAGCATGAAGCTGCTTTTGAAGCACGAACATAACGTAATGATGAGGAAAAAATTCTCCACGGATACAAGTAATTCTGTCCTGGAAGCAATTTGCAGGTAAGAAAGTCTGGGGCCGCATCCAGGGCTGCTCTACGCCATCATCTGCCATTTTGTGCCTTTGCCCATTCCCAGCCCCACTTCTCAGGTGCCGTGTCCAGGCCTGCCCACACCGCATGGCCCTGTGAAGCCTCACGCTGACTCCTACCCCTGCACTAGGGAGACAAGGGCTCTCTGCGATGGTTGCCTACAAGCAAGCCCTGGCTGGGGGCTCACAGGCCATGCTCACCGCACCCCAGCTGGCCCATCCTGGTGGGGAGCAGCTGGCGTGGGGACATGTCGGCAGCACCATGCTGCACCAGGCTGGGCTGCCAGCCGGGGCACAGACACAGTCTGTGCTCCAGGAGCAGGGAGTGGGGACTAAAGCGTATTTTCATTCTGCCCCCTTCAAGTTTGCCCCTGGCCTGGGCAAACTGCAGTTTTCCAGGGACATACACCATCCCCATGGCGGTATTCAAAGGTGCATCCCTGGCTAAAGGCCACACCTTTGCCAACGTTTGGCTCCGAAGCTCAAAGACGCTGGAGCTGCCCAAGGAGAAACCACCAGCCTTTTTTTGAAACATGGGCAAAATAGTCTTTTTCTCCAGACGTCCTTCTCAGGAACAGTTGCACCATCTTGCCTGAAATGTGTCTAGACAAACTCAGCCCAAGTCCCTGAGCTTGCCTAGAGAAATTCAGCTTAACTATTGAAGCTGTAAGCAACGGAAAAGAGGAATTACAATTGGGAGCATCACACACAGCAGGATGCAGTGCTACAGCTCCGATTGCGAAGCAGCTCCCTGTGCCTCATCCTCCTGCTGCCTCCGGCTGCGGCTCTGCGTTTCTCTCACACTGCTGCAGGGTTATAAGCAGCGCGGGAAGGAGGTGACGGGCTCCTCCGCACACAGAGCTGGAGGCTGAGCCACACGCTACTTGTGCTTTCCAGGCGTGTGGAGGGACTTAAAAACCATGCGATGCCCGAGCCCTTGTGAGACCATACCGATAAGGCTCTTCTTGAGCCAAAGACACGGACCCTGAGCCCCAATACATAACAGAAAATGAAGGAGTTTTTCTCCTTGTTTGGACTGCTCTGTGTTTCCTGCTTGGTTTATTATTCTATTCTATTCTATTCTATTCTATTCTATTCTATTCTATTCTATTCTATTCTATTTCCAGCTAGGCACAATCTGGGCCAGAGTCAGGAAGAAACAAGTATCTCCAGGGAATGGCTTGTGCACAGGGTAAGTTTGCCCAGCTTTGTGTGATCCCTGACATCTTGGCGGGCCAAGGGAGGGGGAGTGGGTGTTCACTCCTTTGGGCCTGGGGCAGCTCACCAGCAGCAAGGTTGCCAGCTCTGCTCAGAAGCCAAGATTTCCCAGCAGCATTTGCCTTAAGTGATGGAGCATATTGGTTTCCAGTTCAGTAGGTCAGAGAAGCCATGGCTTATGAAAAACACATTCTGCACTTCCTGAGAAGT
This sequence comes from Platalea leucorodia, assembly GCF_965183815.1. NCBI lineage: Eukaryota > Metazoa > Chordata > Aves > Pelecaniformes > Threskiornithidae > Platalea > Platalea leucorodia. The sequence goes on along the minus strand of NC_138829.1, from coordinate 25,555,450 downwards.
AGGGTATCAAATATTGGGGACCCAGCAGCAGATCACAATCACAAGGCATTTTAGAAAATCCACACGGATTTGTTTCTCCCACAAGCCCCCATTGCTCAGCATTTGCAGAGCACATGTTGTACTAAGCCGGCACAGTCCCCTGCTCTCTCCTGAGGCAGACAGTGTCACCTGCTGCAAGGCAGCAGTCAAGGTCTCCAAGCCTCGGTGATGCTGTAGGACTGGCGCTGGCTTGTTTGGAGTGAGGGGGCAAGCTGCGTGACTTCTCCACATCATACATATTGCTGGGGCTGAAGGAGATGGCAATGAAAGAGATTTGGAAATCTTTTTTTGTTCAGCTGTTCTCTAAAGTTTTAGGCATGTGTTGTTGGGGCTATGGTAGCTCCTAGAAGTCACCAGTCGGGGACAAAGGTCTCATTTATAGTAAAGTTTTACCAAAAGGCATCGTGCTGTAGCCCACCTGTGCTCTGCACCATGCTCCAGCAGAGCAGAAATCAGCTGAGTGCTACCTCAGCCTTGGGGAGCCAGAAAAAAAAGGAAAGACACTATGGGAGACACCTGGTTTTCACCCCTTGGTTCCTGATGGTCCGTGAGCTATGCCAGCCTATTTCCACTGGCAGTATGAAGGGAGGTTCTTGGCTGGCAGCGCATTACATGTTTTGTTTCCCTGGTGCTTCTCCTGGTAACTTTCAGAGCTGTGCCTGTCAGACCGGAAGGTCCTTTAAACGGCAGGGGCTTAGTCCCTGGATTGTGCTTCTTCAGCCCGAAAGAGATGAAATGAGCCCAAACAAGCCTTCAGAGGATGCTGCAGAGCAACGCTGTTTACTCAGCATCTGGAGAAGCCACATATGTGGGACCCCAGGCCCCCCATACAAGGCGGTAGCAATGAAGCCTTGGGATGTCAGTGGGACTTCCCTGCGGTCACATTCTGGTGGCTGTTCCCTGCTAGCCCAGTTGCAGGCGTATCCCTGATCATCGGTTGGGAACACCGGTGGCCAGGCGAGACGCCCAGTACCGCACCCCTGGGCGTGCTGCTGGCCGTTTCTCCAGCACGGGGTGTGCTGCCTGCATCCTCATGGGTTGGAGAGATGGGGCACAGGGTGGGATGCTTAAGGAAAACCAGGCTCTCCAAGCCGCTTTGCACCTTGGTGGCTCAGGTCCCCGTCCCACCTGCTGGTCATTCCCGATGGCAGGAAGGCACGGCTGCTCTGCAGAAATAAGACCCCTAGGAAGTTTCTCAGCTACCACCCCTGCCAAGCAACTGTGCGATGCTGCATCAACGGGAGAGGTTTTGCAAACGCGGTTGAGGTCTAAAACGCTCCCATCCACCTGCCCCTGCCGCTGTGTCGGCGGGCTGACCCCCCGTGTGCCCCCGCCGCGCCGGCTGACTGCCCCGCAGGCCCGTGCCCCTCTCCCCCTCCGGCACACGCCCGGGCAGCCTTCCCGAGGAGCCCGAGCGCCGCAGGAGCTGCTCGGAGAGGCTGATGCGGCGGGCACAGCCTCGGCCCCAGAAATAGCCTGAGACGCGCAGACCCCGCACCCAGGCGCTCTGCCGGCAGCTCCCGCCCGCGCCGCGCACCGGCGGCCGGAGCAGCACGGTAGGCAGCGCGGCGGGGGGCTGCCCGCCCCCGCTCCGGGCCGGGAGGCCGCTCCCCGCCGCGGGGCCCGGAGCTCCGGCCGCTTTTCGGCCCGGCGGCCGGCAGCGCAGGCCCCGGCGCCCGAGCATCGGCGAGGCGGGGGGAGCCGCCCGCGGACCGCGGCCTCTCCGCCGCAGCGGGGCGGGCGGGGGGCGGAGCGGCGGCGGCCCCGGCCCCTTCCCCTTCCCCTGCCGGTGCCGGGGCCGGGCAGCCCGCGGCCGGGCGGCGCGGGGGGGCCGCGGGGAGGGGAGGAGGGCGGCAGCGGCGGGCGCGGCGCGGCGGCGGGCGCGGGGCCCGGAGCGGAGCGGGGCCGGGACCGGGACCCCCCATCAGGTCAGTCCGGGGCGGGAGCCGCGGTCCGGGCTGCGGGGCTCAGCCGGCGCTTGCCGCGGCAGCGGGCGGGGGCCGCGGTGGGCAGCGGGGCTCCAGCCGGGGGCGGGTGGCTGGGGGTCTCCTGGGGCGCAGGACGGGCCGGGGGGGCGTCCTGCCGGGGGCGGTTGGGGCGGGGGGGAAGCCGCGCTGTGCCTGGGGCTGGTCCTGGCCCCCCCGTGCTTAGCGGCGCCCCCCCGGTGGGCCTGGCTTTGGGAGTGCGCTGGGGGATGCTCAGGGCAACCTGGGCGGCCCCCGGGGCGGGTGTGCCGGCACCGCCTTGGGCAGCAGCCGCCTGTAGCTCCGCGGCGTAGCTCCGAGGCGACTCCGCGGGTCCAGGATGCAGGGATGGGTTTGGTTTGCTGTTGTAGGAGATTTTGGGGTACTTGGCTCTGTTTAGACGCTGTTTTCCTGCCCTCGTTCTGGACCACGTACCGAAGTAGCTTTAAGTAACGCTTGTCTCCACCCGCCTGATGGGCGGCTGAGGCCCAGCGAGGTGCGGGGGCTTCCCTGGGCTGCTGGAGTAAGTGAGAGGCAGAGAGCGAGCCACAGCCCCTCGGTGTCCTTCCCCAGTGCCCGCGCGCTGGCCTGCGCCGCTGTCCTCTGATGCGAGATAAAATGTCATCCCACCGCTGTGTCATGCCATGGCTTGTGCTCGGTCCCCACGTCATCCCGGCCACAGAACCCTCCTTCCGGGAGCCACACCTGGTGGTGGTAGAAACGCTTCGTGCTGGCAGGGGAGAAGAGGGGGAATCTCTCCCAATTTCTCCCTCCAGCTTTTGAGAGATTGATGACTCTGAAGGAGCTGTCAGGTCAGGATGATCTAACGCTCTGGCCAAGCTGCTCTCCCCCCAGCTTATGACTTCATCCAGATTTGTCCACAGATCAAGGCCCTGCCTTCTCCCTCGCTTGCTTCCCCATCCTCTCTGGCGGCAGGGGTGCTGCACAGTGAGTTTGGAATTCAGAAATCTCCTGAACAGAAGGGGTGTTATCCAGGAGAAAGAGAGACCGAGACCTTTGTCTGGCTGGCGGATGTTCTTTCTGCATGAACATCTTTTTCCTTTTAACTGTTTAGCCACCGTCTCCAGCACTGATCTGCACTCCGGCCTTCTCCCCTTTCAGAGAGTTCAGGGGGGAGTGAACAGAGAGCGAGGAGGTGAGGGGAAAGCTGGGTGGGCAAAAGAGGTACGAGAAAGCACCTTGACCCATGTTGGGGTTTTATGATGCAGTGTGACAGGTCAGGCTGCCTGTCTGAGCAGCAGAGAGAAGGCAAAATGTGCCATTTGGAGTAAAAGGTGCTGTTGAAGTGGTTTGCGGTATTTGTTCAGAGGAGAGAGGGGGGAAAGTGTGGAAAAAGCAGAAGGCAGAAAGACTAGCCCTGTGACCAGACCTGAACCCTGGCCTCGCTGCCTTCCCTGCTACCCTGCAAAGTGGTGTCAGGTCTGAGCAGCAGATGGAGAGGAAGGCAGAAGCAGCTCTTTCAGGAAGGATTTGTCTTAAGTAGCATGGCAAACAGCCATTGGCAAACAAATAAGTAATAAATAAAAGCAGGGAGGCCGCTGGCACCCCTGCAGCCTCTGACTCCATAGCACATATGGGCTTTTCCAGCTTCCCTGTAAGCTTAAACCTCTGCCTTCCTCGCATGGCAGCATCCTGGCTCCTGTCTTCCTGCAACTCCGTCTGAATGCCTTTCAGCTCTTTTTTTTTTTTTTCATGATAACACTTGAATCGCTCCGTAGCTTCTCTCCTCTTCAAAGCTTTCCCTGAGGTTAACTAGTTCATCCCTGGTTTGGTGGCTGCTGGCAATGGTAAGCATATTGCGGTCCTGCAAACGGGGACAGAAATAGCGGTGCCGGTCAGGGGTGTGCACAGGCCCTTGCAGGTAAATACTGTCCTCCTTCCATGCAGAGACTTCTGGCCCAAGGGAAAGTAAGGCAGATTTCATCGCAGCTTCAAAGCCTCCATCTGCAGAGTTGTAAAAGGAGGAGTGTCACTGCTTTAAAATATTCCTCGCAGGAAATACTCCTGTCTTAACAGACTGCGAGAGCTTTCCCAAAGCAGCAAGGAGAGGGGGAAATGTTTCTAACACCCACAAGTGAATTCAATTGATATTAAACTAATCAGTCACCTAAACTCTTAGGCAAACATCAGTGTGCTGTGCAAACGCTGACTCCTCCGTGAGTCCTATAAACACCAAAGCCTTCTACCATTGTCACTTCTGCGTTTGGTGAGACAGCTCTTCTTACCTACTTTAATTGCTGTAAATATATTTCGTGTATTTAGCCCTAAGTTTGAAGAAAACATTGCATTGCTGATGCACTGCGCTCAGAGCAAAAGCGGGTTCGCTTTGAGATTATTTCAGGAAAAGCAGCTCCAGTCCCAATTTCCTTCAGCTATGGCTTGATTACATTCAGTCCCTAACCAGCTATCAGATCACTCAACGACGAGAGGTCTTGGAGCTTTTGAGGATCCCACTTGGTATCTGCCCATGCTTTAAGATGCCTAAATATCTTTTAAAAGCTGGCTTGAAGTTATTGCTTCAGATGTATCTGGGATTGGTAATTAGGCTGTGATCACACCTTGTTATTAGGTGGGGACAATGGCAGCAGTTTGCTCACACCATTACAACAACAGCTGTGCAGGGGCCCTTCCCATCACCCAGGCTGCTATTGTTGCTGGTTAATGGGTGAGACTGGGCACGGCAGGTCCCGCAGGGCCTCTCGGCAGGGGCAGGGGGAGGTGGGGTGGAGAAGCCTGGCGGGGGGGGCATGGGCTTCCCTCTCCCAGCCCGCTGCCCTGGTCCCTGTGTCACCCTCACTTCTCTGGCAGTTCAGCTGCCACTCGATCTCACACCTCCTCACCAGGTTTGCTTTTTATGACTCTTTGTGGTGGTTACCTAAGCCCTGCGCTGTCCTGCCTTGCCTGTCCCGGTACAGCCCTCTCTTAGTGCGTGGCTGTGTTGGTGTAAGAGCTGCAGCCAAGCTAAGGGCTGCAGAGAAAACCTCTTTGGCTGAGAAATCGCCTTCCTAATTGAAATTACCGTAATGTTGCCCAGCCTCTGGGGAGCATGAATGCCACGGTACAGAAGCATTTCAACACCAGGATCAGTTGTGCAGTTCCTAGCAGAGTCCCCATGAGAAGCTGTGGGTACCATTTTGACCAAGGAGGGGCTTCTATGCTGTCATTGTTTGATCTCAAATAAAGATGTGTTTAAAATGGAGTACCAGAGCAGAGAGGCTCAGTGCTCCTGTTCAGTGGGAGCATGTGAAAGCTTTGGGTGATCTGATTCCCCTACCCCCAGCACCAACATCTTGTGTCTTGTCATCTGCAGATTGTGGGTGAGCTGAGAGGAAGGCAGGATCTGAACGAGCCAAGCTCCACTGCACCCCCAAGCACTAAAAGGTAGGTTGTGAGAGGTGGAAAAATATGTTATTGTGTAATTTTGAGTTCCTCCTAACAGAGAGAGGAAAGGGCTGTGGCCCTGCTCTGCCGGGGAGCCTTTTATTGTTAGCTGGAAGTTGGTGGTAGGAGGCAGCTGGGGCAGGAGGTGATGGAGATTGAGACAACAAGCCCCTTGATGTGCTGTGTTGCATGGCGTAGGCAAGACTGAAATTCAGAGAAGGTAGAGGTGGGGGAGTTAGGGCAACCTCACGTTTGGAAGGATAGCTGGGGAGCAGCTCCCAGCTGTGGCCCAGAGTGAGCCTGTGGTACCCTGAGACGAGGCCTGGGGACCCTGTGTTGGCCAAGCCAAGGTGACCCTGCCGGAGGAGTCCCCTTGCTGCGCTACTCATGCAGCAAGGTGACCCATGCTAGGGAAGGGGCACAGGCTGAGGTGCTGAGACATCGCGTGAGGGCTGGAAAGCTGAGGGGTGACTCGTGAGGCTTGGAAGTGGCCGACTGTGGGCCACAGGGCACCAGCGCAGCTAGGATCCCAGCTGGCGCTGGGACAGCCCCCAGTAGCCTGGGGCTTGGGACCCACCTGGCTGGAAGAGCTGGTTCCAACAGCAGATTGGGATGGTCTTCTCGGTGTCGTTCTGGCTTGGAGCAGAGTCTCCATCCTTGGAGGTACTCAGAACCTGCCTGGACATGGCCCTGAGCACCCTCTTCTAGCTGACCCTGCTTTGAGAAGGGAGGCTGGACTAGATGATCTCCCTTCAGCCTCAACGCTTTTGTGATTATTTGTCCTATCTTCTGACAAATTTGGTCACCATGGGATAATCCCCAAGGCAGCAATTAGAGAAATGACGAGAAGTTTGGAGGTTTGCCTAGCTCCCCTGAGCCTGCAAGCAGCCATCTGGAGGTCTCTACACCAGTAAGAGACTCCCAGGGCTTGCAGGCTCCAGGCTGGGGACATGCACCGTTCGTTGTGTTTCTGGGCTGCTTTTCTCAGGGAGAGGTCACAGATGGCAGAACTTCATGGAAGGAAAGTAAAATGACAAAAATGGCAGAAAACCAAACCAAACTTTGTAGACTTCAGAATAAGTTTGATCTGCGCCTTGTTTGGCTCTTGACCTGCTGCTGAGTAGGATGGATGGATTAAAGTCACAATTTAAATTGATGATCAGAAAGCCACGACCTAAGTACCTAGTTTTAATCTTGCTGTGTTTGTACACTTCTGCTCTTTTCCTAAGGACAAGTTGAGTCTCAGTGATGACTATGTTGTGGTAGTTAGGGCTGAGCAGGATGCTGCACCATGCTAAAGTGAGTGGGTTTACAGTGTAACATACGGTTATTTAGATTCTTAATGTCTATATTTCTTGCATTTGAAAATGGTGAGTGACACATTTCTCTATTAGATATCACTTCATTATTTATTATAAATTTGGTTCAGCTGTATTTCAGTGGAAAATGGAATCCAAATCAAAATGCAGAAAGCAAGCATTTAAAAAATGGTTTCTAGCTGGCTAAATCATAGAATCATAGAATACCAGTTGGAAGGGACCTCAAGGATCATCTGGTCCAACCTTTCTAGCACAATCTAGATGAGATGGCCCAGCACCCTGTCCAGCTGAGTCTTAAACGTGTTCAGCGTAGCGGAGTCAACCACTTCCCTGGGGAGATTATTCCAATGGTTGACTGTTCTCATTGTGAAAAATTTACCTCTCGTGTCCAATCGGAATCTCCCTGGGAGTAACTTGTACCCCTTACCCCTTGTCCTCACCAAATAAAACTGCTTGAAATGTATGGATCCACAAAAGAAAAAGAAGACATTTATGAAAGCATTATTTGTATATGTAATGAATTTAACAATGCTATATTACTATATTATATTGTATTACTAGAATACTATATTATAGGAAAAGAATTTTATTATTGGAGATGTAAAATATAACCAGTGATATAACCTGATTATTTCTGGCTTATAAGAATTCAGAAGAGTAGAGATTATCCTCTCACACTTCATCTTCATTGGGCTTGGAAAGGGAACCAGGCTCTCCTGTGTTAACCTGCAGTAATTTTCTGAACTTTGACTAAACTAATCAGTGTACTAAATTAATTGAAACATTTTTTTCCTGTGCTTTCAAAAAGGTTGCTGCTGTCAGAGCCGCTTTTGTGGTTCATCAGGCTTTAGCTCCAGGTGCTCAACCAGTGAGCGGATCTGGCAGCAAGGACATGCTGCATGAATTTCTACTGACTTATTTTTCACTGATGAGAGATCTGAGGTCTTAGCGTGTAAGCTGTTATAACTTCCAGTTTTAAATTGGCTGTCTTTTAATTTAAAAAGTTTTTAGTTCCAACAAAATCTGATTACTTTTAAGTCAGGTATATGTTTCCAAAAGTCATAATTCTTTATTTGTTCTAGTTCCAAGTCCTCTTTATTGCTTTTTCCTTTCATATTATGCTGCTGCTAATCTTCTCATCAGGCAGTTTCATTGGACTTTTCTGTTGGGAGGTTTTCATCAAATTTAATTTTCTTTCACCTGAGTTTTTAATTTCTTGTGTTTTCTTCCATGAAATTTCATCAAATTCTTCCTTGTTCAGAAACAAAAAGACCCCAACAAAGCAAATACTGCTAATAATAGCTTCAGTGGCTGGGCCACCTCCCGAGAATGGTGCGTTTTAAAGACTTTCAGGTTAGTTCAGCCATTGCAGGGAAGTCAGGGGATGGATGTTTCTGCAAATACAGTCCTCTGGTATCCTACACACTGGGCTGGATAAACCTAGCTACGCAAAGCTTTAGTAATTGGACTTAGAGAAACTATGACCATGCCCTAAGCCTTATCTTGGGTATGTGCGTACGCTATCACGACTACAGCTTTATGCGTGTTCTGGGGTAATCATTAGGTTTCAGGATTCCTTCATCCTGGCAGCTATGTCTGAGGGGCCGGCTGTTTATTTGGACAGCCCCTGCACAGAATCAAACTTCAGGGGTTTCTTTCCCTCCATAACAAGGAGGTGAATTTCTGGCCCTCACACTTGGCTTTTGGTACTTTTTTGGTCCCCTCCCTCCAGCATGACATCCACGTGCCCCGCAATGGAGCTGTGCTGCCAGGAGAAGCATGGAAAGCAGCCAGGCAGGATTTGGAGACTGGTGTGTCCTGCAGGTGGTCCTATCCCCAGAGAAGAGGCAACAGTGTAGGATTCAGCATCGCTTAAATATGGATCCCCACCACTCTGGAGGAGGGTTTGGCTGCCTGTGCAGAGCTCTGCTTGCCCTCTCGGGGCTGTGGTTGGCACAGGGATGTCGGGATGAGCCAAGCCTCCGCAGCATCTGCGGTTGCACAGCCTTTTGTCTCTAGTAAGTGCAGGTGTGGCGCTGGCACTGGTGAAGCAGAGGGGTGTTTCAGGGCGGGATGTGCCCATGCTTTACTGGAAGCGCTGGTTGGCCTGGGGAGCCAGGCTGGGAGGCAGATGTGCTGAGGTCTTGTGCACTCTCACCTTGGGTTTCCTCAAATTGGCTGGAGGCTCTTTGTGTTTTCAGGTGGGAAGATGCTTCCCAGAGCAGGGATGGCAGCTACACAGCACAGTGTGCGCCAAACTGCCCCTGACATCAGCCACGTAGTGGATGAGGAGGTGGAGACCCTCACTCATTTAGTAAATGCCTTGCTGGTACTGCAGAGGCTGAGTATGGGATCTCGAGGTGCTCACTGCAGGCCAGCCCAGCTAGGCAAGAGCAGCGTTCGCGGTGGCGGGTTTGGGATGTGCTGGGTGGGGATGCAGGCAGGGAGAACAGCATATCCGAAACGAGGCAGAAAGCAGGAGCCTGGGCTGGGGCTGGGCCAGGACACCCAGCCACTGGGAAAACCCATCCGTATCAATGCTGTGTCCCCGAGCATCTCTCCCAAAATGGGCACAGAACCTGTCTGATTCCCGCTAATTGTGGCAGGGCCTCAACAGCTGCTGGGTTGTGGAGAAGCTTGCAGTGGCTGTTGCTGGGATGCTGCTCCCTGCCTGGGCCCCCAGATCTCTTTGACTGGCTGTATTCCTGATGCTGGCACTGCTGTGCCCAAAGCACCCTGGAAGGACAGGGAGGCATGGGCTTGGGGAGGCTCCTTTTGCAGCCATCTGCTGCAGTGCCTCATGTTTAATTTCCTTTCCTTTTCTCTTCCATGTGAGCAGTGATGCTGTGGAGGGCAAGGGGTGGCTGCCCGGGGACCTCACGCTGCTGGCAGGGTGGGCAGAGTGGCACAGGGGCTGCCAGCCCTTCCCCGAGTGCCAGCCTGGCTGTGTGGCCCTGCCTGCAGGGAAGACAGGCTTGTGCAGAGAAACCAGAAACAATCTCTCTGCCTCCCTGCCCCTAAAACTTGCCATCCTGATCTTTTTTTCCCATTTTCCCCCTGATCCCAGATAGCCTTTTTCCAAGGCTGACTTGCCCATGGAGGATATCTGATGCTGGCTGTTGGATGTGGTGTGTTCGAAAGGATGCGACCCCCCCCCCCCCCCAAACCTGCCAGGCTGGGTTGGCAGCCCCTACGCAGTGTTGTGGCTCCTGTTCTTGTAGCGGGAAGAGCTTGCAGGTCACTCTTTGATCACCCTGCTGCCAAATCTCGCATCTGTCTCGCCATGTCCTCTGGGCGATGCTGCACCTCCTGGCCCATGGCTTCTCTCCTCCTGATGCCTTGTCCCTTTCCCAGCCTGGCTGCTGTACATGTCCAGATGTGACACTTTCTTCTCTGCCTGAAGGGAAAGAAACCATTTCTTGTGTCTTCCTCCATCACATCCATCACTCCCGACGTCCCTTGCACTGGCTGTGGGCAGCTGCTGGCCGGTGAGCACGGCCGGAGCAGGGCAGGAAGGCAGTGCGGTGGGTGCGGGCAGTGCTAGCCCATGGCACTGGCACAGCAGAGGCTGTGTGCTGACTGTTTGTGCCCCGCTCACCCCTGTGTGTTGGGCCACCCACCTGTGGTAGGTGTGTGTCAGGGGGATTCTGAACCCCAATCCTTGCCATGCATTTTGTTCCCACTCCCGCTGGCTTGGGATGCACCGATGTGCCCATCCCAACAGCCCTGTGATTTCCCTCTTATCTCTGATGCTCCAGAGCCATTTGACTCTCCAGGTCCTCTCCATGGAGGAGACAAGAGCAGGCTGGTGGGTGTGATGGGCTGTCTGCTCTGCTCTGCTTGGCTCTGCTCTGCCCTGTGGCAGGTACGTGGCTGGGGCTGTGCTCGGGTGCCCTGGGCAAGGGGAATTCCCCGAGGGCAACGGGAGCGATGGGGACAAGCTGTCTTGGCAGCACGCGTGAGCACCCGTTGCGCCAGGAGGAGGCTGGAACAATCGGTGCTTTGCAGAGCCGCACGTCCGCAGCTCCACGTGTGCCTGGGAGAGCCGCCTCCCCTCCCAGCCACAGCAGCAGCAGCTTTCCTCTGATCTTGCCCAAAGGCTGCGTGGGCTGCAGAGGCGGCTGGATGTGCGCCCCAGCGACCGGGGGAGACCAACTGAATGCTCCCTCCACTGCCCCAGCGAAAAGCAGCGCCAGGCTGGCGCTGCATGGGGGCAGGATTTGGTAGGAGGGCAGGCGGCTGCCCTGCAGCCCAGGCAAAGGCAGCGCAATCTGGTGTTGAGACTATGAGATGGGTTCAGTCTCTTCCCTCCTCCTTTTCAAGGACCAAATTTGCTTGCACGCCAGGGGATAGGTGGTAATTTGGTCGGTCCCTTATGGATACATCCCCAGGGGATAGAGGTGGCTGAGCCAGGCCTTGGGGAGCACCTTCTCTCTTTGTCCTCCCATTGCAGGCCCTTGTGTTCACCATCAAAGGCTTCCCCTTCCCTTTGATGCGCTATTGACTCGAACTGGTATGCTGAGAGCTGATCCCTCTGGCACGGCTGGATGCAGCTAGCAGAGCCGCTGCCGGGGCCATCCCCGCTTGTGCAACCTGCCGGTGCCGGAGCCTTTGCTGAGCTGCCGGCTCCCACACTCCCAGGGCGGCGTGATTCATCCCGGTCATCTGGTGTTACCCAAATCTGCTCGGAAGCTGGGCAGAGGTGGGAGGAAAGCCTCGTCGGGGCCAGGATTGGCAAGCGGTGTGCTCGTGGGCTCCTGCTGCAGCCCAAACCTCGCTCTGCTCCTGGCACTGTGCACAGGCGATAGAAATGTTCTAGCTCTGCAGATGCTCTAAAATCATATTTTATGTGTGTGTATATATATAGTGTTGTAACCCACTGCTCTCAGGAAGAAGCTTTTGGGCTTGCAAAGAGGGGAGCTGGGCAGGGCAGGAGTGTTTCTTTGCTCCTGCAGCAGAATCAGCTGCAGGAGACATTGTGGTTGCTCGAATCTGGGGAGGAGTGAAGGGGGGAGGCTGGCAGCAGCCAGGTGCCAAGGTCTCCCCCAGAGCAGTGGGGAGGGAGGTGCACAGGTGGCCCAAGGAGAAGGGGATCAATGGGACAAGCATGACTCTGCCTACCTTGTACTGGCCTCTGGGAGGCTGTGGGATGAGGGTGCTCAGTGGCAGGGTGCCCCCAGGTCCCTGTCAGGCAGCAGCAGGCTGGAATGGAGCAGAGCTGGACCCTTACTAGCCTGCCATGCACCCACACTCGCTCCCCATCGCACAGTAGGCTTGTGGGCATCAGCCGTGAGGGGGGCTGGCTGGAGCTCGGCAGCTGAGAGCAACCGTGCAGGGAACTTGAAATGCACCTGCTTTCTCCACCAGCTTGGTAGCGAGGTCCCTGCCATCCCCAAGCACACCGTGCCATCCTGGCAGGGCAGGACACTGGGTGCAAAGCCACCAAAGCTGCCCGGTCCAAGCAGTGCACTATTGAGCTCCTCCCCAGTCTGCATTGCCCTCATTGCACAGCCCAAGCACACTTGCGTGCATGTGTGTGCGAAGCACAGTCCTCTCCTTGCCTCTGCCCTGCGGTGAGGTTCCTCCTGCTCGCCAGGGATGGCTGTAGCAGTGCTGGAAAGGGCTGTGCTGGCCGCTCCCGTGGCTGGCAGTCTCTCTGCAGCAGGTGGCTTTATAAATGGCAGCAGATAAGCCTCCCACTTTCCTCTCCACCTCCCACAGCTCCCGCTCCCGGAACAGCAGAGAGGGCTCGGGGAGGAAGGAGCTGCTCTCCTGCCTTTTCCCCCATCACCAAGGACCACAGTGCTCCTGGCATGTTGTGGCACTGTGAAAGATGCCTGTGACCATCAGTGTCAGCCTCAGTCTGGCCCCTGACCGTGCCACGGCTGCTCCTGGTTTCCATATAGTTTTCCATGAGGGACTGTTCTTTCCCAGCAGAGGTGGCACTTTCTTTCTCCTTAAAATCCTCCTCTCTTTGAGCATGGTTACCTCAGTGGAGGAAGAATCAATCTGCCTCTACATGTCCAGCATCCCATCACCGTCACAGCCTGGCTGAGAGGTGCCTTCCTCAGCCTTTGATGCCAGATGGGAGCTGCTCCTGCCGGGCTGGCTGTGCATGGGCACAGCGTGCTGTGGTCCTGGAGCTGGCAGGCAATAAACAGCCCAGGGGCACCCTTTGCCCAAGCCATTCCCTAGGGCCGGCTGGTGCCACGGCCCTCAGTCACGCAGGCAGCAGGGGCTGGGAGTTGTCCTCATCTGCGTGTATCATCGGTAATTAATTGCAAGCAGGGTGGTTGCTCTGGGGACTGAAGCGGCCTTCAGTATCCCAGCTCGGAGCGGGGACCTGGTGGTGCCGGGAGCTCTCTTTACTGTTTTCCTGAAATACTGTTTTCCTGAGTGCACGTGCGTGTGTATGTCTGTGTATGTTAACTGAGAGCCCCGGGATGACTCCCTGCCCCTTTTCCACTTGCAAGCAACCTCTGTCCCCTGTAGACAGCCCCGTCTTTTTCATAGAATCATAGAAAGGTTTGCATTGGAAGGGACCTTTAAAGGCCCTCTAGTCCAACCCCCTGCAATGACCAGGGACATCTTCAACTAGATCAGGTTGCTCAGAGCCCCATCCAGCCTGTCCTTGAATGTTTCCAGGGATGGGGCATCCACCACCTCTCTGGGCAACCTGTTCCAGTGTTTCACCACCCTCATTGCAAAAAATGTCTTCCTTACATCTAGTCTGAGTCTACCCTCTTTTAGTTTAAAACTGTTATCCCTTGTCTTATTACTATGGGCCCTATTAGAAAGTCTGTCCCCATCTTTCTTATAAGGCCCCCTTTCCTGGCTGTCTGCTCCCAGCCATTACCCCCCAGCAGCCTGGCGGTTCCCTGCCCCATGCTTGGGCCAGGCCTGGCCTGAGTAATCCTTTGTGCTGAAGAGCATTGATTTAAGCGTTATCAGAGGACAAGGGTGCACGACGCAGAATGAGCGACGGGCCCCTGCCCTGGGGAGCTTGCAGCCCAATTAGCTCATGTTTGCTCGGTGCTTTGTGCACACAAAGTGCAGTGTGAGGGGCTAAGCACACTGTGTGCACAGCAGGATATTGAGATATAAAACAAACACGGGTTAGAGCCAGCCTGCAGTGGCAGCTTAGTCAAATGTGGTGAAAAGGGCTGGAGGTGGAACAAATAAACTCCGCTCCGGTTCTTCCTTCCTAATCGCCCTGCGCTGGCTCCAGCAGCCGCTGGCTTGCACATGCGTGGAGGAGGCACTGGAGAAGAGCTGCTCTGTGCACGGCGTCTCCCACGCACCGGCCCAAACAAACCTCCCCAGCTGTAGATCTCACCGTAAGCACCGTTTGCTCTCGGTCGCCTGAGGTTTCGCTTTATTCTCACGCCAAGGAGGGCTGCAGCGGGTCAGTGCTGCCCTGCCCAGTCCGCAGCATCCCTCCGGGAGAAGTGGCCTGTGCAGGTGGCTGCCTTACCGCAGAGGAAGGCCACAAACGTTGTCCTGCGGAGAGCCCCGCTGGAGGCCAGGGGCTGGGACACCTTCTCATCCAAAAACCTCATTCATGAAGCTTAGTCTGTCCCAGCACCAAAACTGCAGGGCAGTGCTGGGGAAGAAGGGGAGGGCAGGGAGCTGGGGGCAACAGGGCAGTCACCGCAGGGGGACGTGGCAGGGGAGAGTTTTGCTCTCAAATGCTGTGTTGTTTTAAGGTGAGTCTCAGTTTTTTTCCCTTGGGGCAGCATGACCCTGCACAGGGTTTCCTGAAGGTGGTGGCAACCCGCCACTCCTGAGGGCAGAAAAAACTTGCTTGGCTCCCCAAAACAGTGTCACGGTCTCTCGCTCCTGGTGGGTCACGTAGTTTAGACGGTCAGTGTTGGCGGGGCAGTTTCGGAGCGGTGGGTGAGGAGAGGGGAGCGGGGAGGACGTGCATTTTCTGTCCCCTCTTCCTTCATCTCTCATTCCCATCCACCCACGTGGTCCCTGGCTGTGGGTCCCTGCGCCTCTGCACCGTCCCTTTCTGCAGGGAGCACCCAGGGGGCCAGGGGACACACGCAAAGCGTTCAGAGATGGGAGTGGGGGTGCCAGAGGGGGCTCCCTGCGGAGTTTGCATCCCCAGGGCCTGGGCGGGCTTGCGGGCCAGCTGCTCCCCCCACCATCCTGCCCTGGCTGGCAGTGAGCCTGGTGGGCATTTGTGCCCCTTGAGGGGAAAGCAGTGCCAGAGCTTATGGGCAGGAAGGTGATGTTTATTTACACCATCTTTAAGCAGGTTTATTTTACTCAGCCATGTTCTCACTCTCATTTTCTCATTGATCCTACTTGCTCCCACACTCATACCGCCCCATCCTCACGAGCACCCGGACGCATGTGCCCAGGGTCACTTGTGGGTGATATGGGGACACAGGACACCGGCTGTCGAGTCCTTCTGACCTCTCTGAGCAATCATGTCTTGATTGGCAGTGACAAAGCTAGTCTTCGAGATGGTGTTTTATACCCGTTAGGAGTCATCAGTTGCTGCAGGGTGGTCTTTTGCCTCGAAACCTTACTGACACCAGCCTGTGTAGCCCACTGGCCAGGTTGCTGCTCATGGTGTGGTCCTCCTTGTTTGGAAGATGCATCTTGTTTCCAGCAGGCTAACGGGACGGGCTGGTGTATGTCCTGTGTGAGGCCGCTGCTGTCCTGCTGGTGATGGGGTGGGGGTCTTCTGCTGGTGGATTGTCTGTGCCATAGCCTTAGCAGGGTATGGGCACAGCGTTCACACCAGTGTCAGTGTTGGTGCTACCAGTCTCTCTGCATCCAGTGCCTTGGCTCCCCAGTGGGGTCTGGCTCCACTCTCCAAGAGTCTATGGGACACAGCCCCAGGGAGGCGGGTGTTGTCACAGCGGGGCTGGTCTCCTATGCAGGCATCTGCCCTGAAGATGCTGAACGCGGTTTGAAGAACCCTGCCCAGGGATGCTACTGCCCTGCACCCGCTCACCCCCCACGGGTTGCTGGAAGCCCACCCCCTCTGCTTTTTGGACCTGGAGGCTGTGACTCTAAGAGAGAAGGGTGGAGGGAGAGCCAGGGAGGAATGCCTTAGACCCCCATGGGGTTTTGGAGGGCCGTGTCTGTGGTCCCATCCTCTTTGTGCTTGTCCCCCTTGGGGATGGATGTGGTTGATGGTGTGCCTGTTCTCCTGTGCACCAAGCTGCAGGGATGGAGAGGTCACCGTGCCCTTTGGTGCCAAAACTGCCTCTGCTGGGGTGCGTGCTGATCTCAGCACAGGGTGTTTGATAAGCCTTTTCCCAGCCTGAGGTCATTAGTTGTGCTGAGTCAGTGCCAGTGGCTCTGGTTTCCTGGCCGCCCCGGTCACTGCAGTCCTGCAAGGTCGGTCACTGCAGTCCCACAGGGTGGGACACCAGAGGTTCACCTCCCTGCCTGGCCCTGAGCACACCAGGGCACGAACCTGATCTTCCCATGATGACTGTCCTCATTTTCCCCTCCCACAGCTTTCTCCTTGCGAAGGAAGAAGGACGCAGAGGCAGTCAGGTAGCGGGAATGCTTGCTTTCTAGGAGATATGGCCTGGCTCCTCAGCCTGGCTTTTCTGCTGTGTGGCCAGGGCCAGCTCCATCAGCAGCCCTGCGCCCCGGCTGCCCATCCACCAGCCGAAATGAGTAATGCCCTCCCCGCTGGAGCAGGACTCGGAAGCTGAGTGAGCGCAGGCATGCCGAGAAGCCCGGCTTAGTCATCTGAGCGCTCCCAAGACTTTGTTTTGGTGTTTTGCTACTCCAGCTGTCCGTGAATCCCCTAGCAAATGAGTTTGCTGGCAGGGTGCTTCAAGAGAAAGACAAATTTTGAAAAATTGCATTCACATAAAAGAAATGCCTTATTTTCAATTGGAAATCTGATTCTCTGGATTAGTGCCCACCCAACCGGAGAGAAGCATATGCTGGTGTTTCAACAAAACAAACAGGGCACTGAATATTCAAGGCAAACCTTACACACTGGAAATGCTTCATAGAAATTATCTAGCAAATCACTTTCAATGGCAGATCTCATACATTCACTGTCCATTCACAGCCACTGCAAAGAGGAGAAAGAAGGATTGCCTTTCTCTAGTACTCTGCACATTTTCTGATCCTATTTTACCATCTTTCCTCTAAGTAAGACCTAGATTGGATAGACCATGTATTGTGATTTCTGCCTCTATGCTATTGCTTCATTTTCCCAGCTGCAGCCCTGCCCACTCCTGTTTTTCTTGACTTGACCATCACTGTCGCTCCTTCAGGCCAGCGGCTGCTCTGAGGGATGCCCGTCTGTGGGTGGCATCTGGAGGCACTGCCTCATACACAGCTAATGGGAAGCTCACCCAACACCTTCTGGAGGCAAAGGCACCCACCCAGCTCTGTTATTCGCAACAATGTGTCCTCCTCTGGCCATTAAAGATTGGGAAAAGCACTATGACAGTGGTATAGGTGGGAATAGGATCTGGTCTGGCGATGCTATGGGGTTCATTTGGACCTTTAAGATCTGATCAGAGAGTGCTGTCACCAGAGTATTGCAAAATAATGAATTATCTTATACGTTTGGTGTGAAAATTTAGCTTAGGTGTTTTAACAGTGACTTTAAGACTGACCTACAGTGTCCATGTGATCTCTCACTCTGTATGCCAAGTAAGGTATCTCCTCCAGTTGGAGGGAAGTTGAAGATGTCCTACAGGTATGAGTTCAAGCTGTTCGTGGAGCATGTGAGCAGAAATCTCCTCTCCCTGTTTCTGCTGCATGTGCTGTTCCTAGAACATTTACATGATTTACTTTTAGCTGTTTGTTCCCAATGGTTATTTTAATGGTAATGCTGCAGCTATATAATTTGCATAAGCTTTTCTAAGAGCAGCACCATAAAAGGTGAGATTAGCTGGAACAAATGGTCTAGAAGAGTACTGGTTTGGGTATTTGGAGGTGGGTTTCCATGAGTATCTGGGGGTGAAGGGACCAGGGAAAAGGCAGAAGAATGAGCTTGAGATCAGCTTCATAGGAGCTGTGACATGCCACAAGGGCTGTGTTACAGGACTGAGCACCACGTGATGGCTCTTTCGGGCAGTGGAGTTGGAGACGCCTAAGAGAGAGGGGACAGAGCTGGACCGATGACTTCAGGACTCTTTTGCTCCTGAAATTTCTCTGTGCGGTGCTGGGTGGAGAGACAGGAACCAGTTTGGCTGGATGGCTGAAGGCTTGCGTTTGGGAGGTTTGTGGACAGGAGAGCTTGGAGCATGAGGTGCTAGCACCATCTCCAGGAGGAACCCATTGCTTTTGGCCACCAGGAGCAAAATGTCTGCTACTGGAGGAAGGAAGCAACAACAAGGACAGGAAAGACAACCCGTACTGATCCCTGTGACAATCCCCCTCACCCCGCCATCCTGCGGCAGGGTGTTCCTCCTACGAGTGTGAACACGGTGCCTAGAAACAAGCTGCAGGATCTTACGGCTGGGTAGTGGAGTGGTGGTGGCAGAGAAGGGACTTGGAGGTTGATAAGAATCTCCTTGTTTATTTGCTGAAGGTCCAACAGCTCCCTCAGTCAGAGACACACTCTCCTTGTTAACAAAAAGGCAGTGAATTATTTAGCAGCTGAAAATGCCAGATGGCGATGGCTCTGCTGCTTACAGGAGGAGGGGAGGGAGGGAGGTGTGCACATGGGGAGAACAGATTGAGAGCATCTCCGTAGGAAGGGGCTGACCCCGGCCGGAGGCCTCGGTGGCCCCGGTGGTTTCACAGCCACCTGACAGCGAGCGGGAGGCAGGCGGGCTGGGGCAAATGGCTGCCACTTGTCACCGTGGCCCACTCATTTCCCACAGGTCTCCCCTTGTTGGAGTTCCCTCTCCAGGGGTTGTTATCCCAATGGGGCCATGCTGGGCCTCAAAGTAAGGGAATTCCAACCCTGGCTGGGAGGCAGGCCATGACTGAGGGCACTACAGGGAGGCTTTGCCAGCCCATCCCTCACTTCACACCTGGCTGCAGGGATGGTACTTCAGCCCCAAGTCTACTAGGATGCCTTTTGGAGCACTATCAGCATATCTCAGGTGACCTGGCAGTTCTTTTGGGAGTCACACTAATGGTCAGCTGTCCCAGCTTGGGCTATGATGTCTCCAGACACCATGGACTGGCCAGATCAATATATATATATATATGGCTAGGGACCTCCAAGGAGAACTGAAGATGCTGTAGGCAGCATGGGCAGATCTGTAGCAGACACTGAAGCCCATGCCCCAGGTGACACTGCACCATATGCACAGTAAGAGGGACTGCCATGGGTATGCATGTCCTGAGGATCTTGAGGCCTGTAGTTCACTGGCTTCTGACATCCCTTCAAAGCATCTATGCTGGTAGCCAGGTGCCAGCCTAACCCTGGAGTGGGGTGAGCCTCAGGCTCTGCTGGGCTCATAGCCTTGGTCCAAGCATCCCAGTCACTCTTTGACTTCCAGTGGAGATTTTTCTTTGGGCTGGAATTTAGGCTTCAGAAGTGAAGAAAATAGCAAGTCACCATCTCTCTCTGTTTAATTTGGAAACTGCAGGCACCAAGACTGGTTCTTAAGCTCTTCAGCTGTCTCGAGAGCTTGTGTTGAGAATCTCTTGGGAATCCCTGGTGTCCACCTGACTGCATTTGTCAGGCTGTTGGAGCCTTTTATTTTTTTTTTTTTTGTCAACTCTGTGTTTGAAAGCTTCCCTCTTCCTCAGTCTTTCCTTTCCCCAGATGAGGAGGTAAAAGAGAGTCAGTGTCTCAGGCGTGCAATCTGTGTCAGCTCCTGCCCCAGCACCCGCATCCTACCCGCTCTGCTCAGCCACGGAGTGGGGGTGTCTGGACTCCTCAGGAGCTTTAGGACAGGACTAATCTCCTCAAGCAGGAAGCTGCACAGTCTAAAAGAGAGAGGCTGAGGCTACAGCAGTGCACATAAAAACACGTGCTGCTGTAGTCTCCCATCTGTCACACTGACACAGCAGAAGTAAATGTTTCCCAACAAAAGCAAATCCGTGTAGAGCTCAGGAAGATCCCCTTTCTAAGCCGAGGCATTTTGTGCGTGCTCTCTCTATGTTCCCCAAGGACCTCTGAATCAGGTTTCCTTTGGTGCTGAAGCAGAATTGGTGCTCTTTGGTCTTGATGGGAAAAAAAGCCACCATAAACACTTTGCATCTCCAGGTCCCTGGAGGTGCTGGCTGTCTTTGTTTGCATCCTCCTCCGTTGCTTAATCAGACCATGGCTCCTGCTCCTTTTCCTCCGTCCTGTCCACGTGGGCTGTGAGCATCCTGCAGCAGGGATCAGCTGTGGCTGGGTGACTGCAGGGGCTGCAGCAGGGTCCCAGTTGTTGCTGGAATATAGGTTAAAAGGAAGGAGATGAATGAATGCCCAACGGCTTGAATACAAATCTCACAGGAGTACATGTTAACGGGCATGATGAGGTTTCACATGGCCTTTGCACAGGTCACAATATACTATGCTCAACATGTCTGTGGGGCAAGGCACTAATGTAACTCCTTACAAACTTCAGGTGGGCCAGAAAATGTTCTTGTCAGGAGCACAAGTCCCTGAGAATAGGGATGTAGAGTAACTGAGGTTGGAAGGGACCCCTTGGAGGTCAGCTGATAAAAGCACCTGCTCAGGACCGGGCCAACTTCAAAGTTACATTTGGTTGCTCAAGGCCTCCAAAGACAAAGTTTCCTTCTCCATCTGTTCCCCTCCACCCCAGTAACCTCAGTCTTCCCCTAAGCAAGGTCTTCAGCCCTCAGGATTTATCTACCTAAAAAGTACTAGACATCCTACCTCGGGGCCTTTTCGGAAGAGACATTAGGGATGCAACCTGGTTGCCATTTTGAAAACTCCTCAATGACCTGTTAAGGGACTGTCCTGAGAACATGCTGAAGACCCTCCTGCTGTCCCAGGGTGCCTCTCACCCCGCGACGTGGTTGGTCTCACCATAGGCAGAGCTGTCCTCCTGTGAAGGCCATGCAGCTCTCCAGGCCCTCTACAGGCTGGCTGAAGGTGCTGGCAGGGGCTCCAAGGCACGGAGACATGGCAGGAATGCGAGGAGGAGAGACTCTGGCCCTGTTGTCTCCACCCCGTGCTTGTTAGCATTTACTCTGCTGGTTCCTTCTCCTCCTGTAGTTCTAATGAGTGCAATGGCCATGCAGCACTGTCCTGGCATGCAGGTCTGTGGCATCCTCGTGAGTGACGGCCATGCTGGTTCATGCTGGCTGCTGTAGGGTGCTTGTTCCCAGGGATCCCAGGCACTGCAGGTTTGGAGAGGATCCTCTCCTACTTAAAGCATGGCGATAAGAAAGGTTTTGGAAACATTCCACAGTCTTGGCCATTAATGGCCCAATGAGGGCTGTAGCCTGTGGTATCAGCTGCTGGGGAAATGGGGGAACCTTGGCATTTAGGATTTTGAGAAGCTGATTCTTCTGAAGACTTCAAGATATCTTGGAAGGAGCAATCCTGCTCTGGTGGAAAGATGGAAGGGAGGTCTCATGACTCCTGAGTCACACAGACCGTGAAGCTAGAGGAGAAGGGACGGCTGGGAGATGTTCCACACTCAGTAGATATCTGGCTGCAGAGAACGAAGCAAGCACAGCCCCAGCAGCCCAGTTGTTAACATCATCGTTGCTCTTATTCTCAGAAACTCAAGCAAATGCTTCGGCTCCTTGTTCCTGCCTGTTGACTGCACTAGGTGGCCATGACTCAACCCAGCTTCCAGGACTGAGGGGCAGAGGTGGTGAGAGACCTGTCTCGGGTATGACAAAGACAACCAAATACCACGGGGTTTAATGGGGTGGGGAAAGGGTATGAGGTAGCTGTGAGATTTCTTCAGCAACACCCCCTTCCCTGCGTCCCACAGCCCCTCTCTGGGAGAGACTGGGACTGGCGAAGCTCCAAGGTCACCAGCCAGTCCTCTCCCCTCCCTGCCCTTAGTGAGCTCCTCAGACCTCGCTGTAGGACCTGGAAGAGCCACGGCCCCTTTTCAAGCAAAGATTTCTCCATCCGCACTCCTGCCCCTGTGTTGCAGGGTGAGGCCCCACAACGGCACCAATGGAGAGCATGTACTCGGTGGAGCCAGCGCCTGATGGTGCCGGCCCCACCTCGCTGGATGTGCTCGGCTTCCTGGATGCCCTGGTGAACAGCACGGAGGAGCAATGCTTCAGCGCCCGCTCCCGCAGCACCGTCCTGGAAGGGCTGCCGTTCGGCGGTGTGCCCACTGTGCTCGCCATCAACTTCATCCTCTGGCTGGTGAGCAGGCCAGGAGGATGCCATGTCCATGGGCACTGCAGCTCCTGCCTGGGGTGTCAGAGACGGGCTGTGAGCATGAGTGTGTGTGTAATGGGTGTGCTGATAGCCACACGTGTGTGCAGTGTGCATGCCGGTGTGCCCAGCTGTTTGGGGGAATGGGTGTGAGTGCAGGGAACCACATCATGGTGGGCAGCAGGTGGCACTTGGGCAGCAGTGGTGAGGTCATGGAGCAGGAGCAGTTTGGCTTGATGCCAGTTTTGCATGACCTTGGGCTCATGAGTGGGAAAACAGAAAGGAGGGATGTGGGGAGACCCCATGGGGTTTGACCCTGAAGCAAAACCCTTCACCTCTCCTCTTCCCTCTTCTTCCAGCTTCTCCTCCTGGTCTTCTCCTGCCTTCGGAAAGCGGCTTGGGACTACGGGCGCCTGGCGCTGCTGATGGACAATGATAGGTGAGCAGGACGCGAGGCCACCGTGGGTGATGGCTCCAGCCTCTCCAAAAGGGCTGGCAGGAGGGCTGGCGCTGCGGGGTGGCCCATGGAGAAGCTCAGCAGGTGTTCCTATCCCTCCTTTCCACTAGGAATGGCCTGGCTGCCCTTGCCCATGGAGGCACAGGCACTGGCTGCTGCAGGAAGAGGGAAAACCCAAGCCAGCTTTGATTCCCTCTTGCAGTCACCATCTGGTGATGGTGCTCTCGGTGCCAGGGAGGGGACCGTCCTGGGAAGGACAGAGGCCCAAGAGCTGCTTTTGGGTGGGGACTGAGATGCTGCCTCTCCCCCTGCCGCTCCCCCTGCCTCTGAAAGCAGAGGGAGACATGCAGCAGTAACACTGTTCCTCATGTCAGCAGGGCAGCTTGCCTGGCCCATCCTTTAGGCTAGGTGCAGAATCCCCCCCAAAATACCAGCATCCTGGTAAAAGCAGAGCCCAGGCCAGATTTCCAGGTGGGCTGTGCTGCCCACAGCTGTCTGGCTGCCAGAGCATGGTTCACCCCAGGCAGCAGAGCATCTTTCTTTGTGCAGGCGGTGCACACAGGAGGGGTCTCTGCAAGGCTGGGCAGCTCCCGGGAGGAAATGTTGTAAAAGCCTCTCTCCTGCCTTCTCCCCTCTCCAGCTCCTCTTGGGCTTGGGCTCTGGAGCTGAGTCTGGCAATGGAGAGGCAATGTTTCCCTTCACCAGGGAGATCAAAAGGGCAATCAAGACTTAAAATTCAAGCACTGATTACATTCCTTTTACTGTAAAGCCATTTGAAGGCTTAAACCAGTGGAATATAAAAATCCAGTTCAGCAGTCTCTCATCCTGGAGCTAAGGCCAATTCTCCACCAGCCACCCTGCCATGGGCCAGGGCCACAGAGAAGCCACGGGGACTCACTGGTGCAGAGGCAGCGAGTGCAGCCCCTGCTCCAAGCCCAGCGGTAGTCACTGGTCCAGCCCCACTGCAGAATGCGGGGAGTGGGGAGGCATTTCCCGGGCTGCTCTCCTAGGGGAAGCTTCTCCAAGGGTGCTCATCCTCTCCCGTCTGCTGCTTCTCTCCTGCCTCACCCCTCCGCTCCTCCCCTCACTGCAAAGTTTGACGTCGCTTTTCTATGGAGAGCAGAGCGAGAAGGAGAAGTCCCCGTCGGAGAGCAGCCCCCTGGACATCGACAACAAGGACGTGGTGAGTGCTGGCGGCTGTGGCAGCGGGAGCCCAGGCTTCTCATGGGAAACCCAGGTCAGAAGTTAAATGGGAGAAATTAAATCCTCCAGTGTGGGGTTTCCTGCTTAATACCCTTTAGCAGCAGGATATTCCTGGGAAAGCTGGGGTGTTTCTTTGTCCTGGCTTGGTTTGAGGCATCTACCTTGAATGGCAGCTTGGATGGGATGCTCCCACCAGGGCAAGTGTCCGCCGGCTGCGTGGCCGTCCCTGCTGGCTGCGGGGACCTAGTCGGATGCATGCCCAGTGCCTTGCTCTGTGTGCCTGCCGGGACCTTTCTGGCCCTGGCAGGACAGAGTCCCCTGGATCACACCTCCAGCTCTGCCGGCATGGTGGGCTGTGGGGCTTTAAAGCCATCTTTTGTTTCTCTTTACCACACCAGGCACAAACCAGGTTTTGCTGGAAATGAGCATGGACCGATATGTTTTTCTGTCTGTTTCTTTCTCTTTTTTGGCAACAAAAGCTCAAAAATCAGTCACTAGTGTGACTATGAAAAAATGACAGAACTTCTTAAAAAAAACCTAGGCAGGAAAGGTAAAGAAGCAAAATCCTTGCAGGTGGCAGGAGGCCAGTTTAAAGGCTCAGTACTGGATGCTCTGGGCAAATATATATTGCTCATCAAAAAATAAGTGAGAAAGACCACAGGGAATGCCGACACGGCTAAAGAGCAGATTAAGGGAGATTATTAGATGTAAGAAGACATCCTTTTAAAAGTCAAGCTGTTCCCAAATGGGGAAAATCTAAACTCTGCCAAGTTAGATGTAAAATACACTAAGGGCAGGGGGAAAGAGGAGTTTGAGGAGAAATTTGTAGAGAGCCTAAAAGCAAGTACTGGATTTTTCTTCATGTATCAGGAACAGGAAACCTGCCAGAGGGTTTGTAGGGCTGATAGGTGTGAAGATAGAAAATGCTTGCTGGAGAAGGCGAGACTGTGGCAGGATTGCTAAATGGTTTTGTTGCCGGTGTCCAGTGAGGAGGAGCTCGACCAAATTCCTGTCCAGGACCCCTTCTCTGCAGGGAAGCACCAGAGCATCCTCCAACAGCAGGCTTGGAGGATGAGGTTGCAATAAAAGCAGCCTGACAAATACCCATTACTATCACAAATTCCCAGGAGCAGGTGTGGGACTTCTCATGCACCCCGAGATGAATAGCCAAGCTATTGACTGCAGCGTGCGACCTCTCTACTGCACGTGGGCATCCTGGAGAGCTGGGAATCGGCTGATAAATGCTGTTTTTTCAGGACGGTTTCTGGAAAACCCAAGAAATTACAGCCCAGGGAGCTTGGGGTCTGCAGAGACAACCTCCCAGACATGGTTCTCCAGAACCCAGAGCAGGGCGTAGGAGGGGAGTCAGCCCGGCTGTACTAAGGAGCTGTCGGGCACTCAGGGAGGCCTGCACCTCCAAAGCCTCCCACTGCGGTTGATCAGACGAAGCTAAGCTGTGGGGTAGGGGGGAAGGTCCTGGCTTGGGTGAAGCTGGGGAATGGAGAGGAGGAAGAAGCTGCTAGCTGTCATGGTGCAGGGTAAGGCAATCCCACAGGGGACTGCCTGGGGTCCCTCCCATCCAAGGTCAGCATAAAATCTCTGGAAAGGAGTCGAAGAGGAGGGGCCCAATGGCCGTGTTATTCGGTACAGCCATGACAGGGAAGACTGCAGAGGGACCTTGAACTTAGAATCATAGAATCATTTAGGTTGGAAAAGACCTTTAAGATCATCAAGTCCAACCGTTAACCTAGCACTGCCAAGTCCACCATGTCCCTAAGCACCACATCTACACGTCTTTTAAATACGTCCAGGGATGGGGACTCAACCACTTCCCTAATTTTTCCTAATATCCAACCTAAACGTCCCCTGGCACAACTTGAGGCCATTTCCTCTCATCCTGTTGCTTGTTACTTGGGAGAAGAGACTGACCTCCACCTCACTATGACCTCCTTTCAGATAGTTGTAGAGAGCGATAAGGTCTCCCCTGAGCCTCCTCTTTTCCACACTGAACAACCCCAGTTCCCTCAGCCGCTCCTCATAAGACTTGTGCTCTAGACCCTTTACCAGCCTCATTGCCCTTGCGCGAACTCCAGCGTTGGTAAAATGTAACATAATGCATAGGGGAGAAAAACTCTAACATTGCATATGCAGTGACAGGGAATGAGCTATTACACAAGATCTTGGTGTTGTCATGTATCGCTCTGTGGCAGTGCCAGCTCAGTGCTCGGCAGTGGTCAAAAAAGTGCATTGCATGTTAGGGGCTGTCAGGGAAGGCACAGAGGAAGGAGATGCTGGGAGCCAGGAGCCTGTGTTACAGACATGCACTGTGTTTCCTGCTCCTCCCGAGGCAGCTGCCTTTGGCCACCGCTGCAGACAAGCCACTGGGCTGAGCATCACCGAGCTTCCCTGGGTGCTGCCTGCATTTGCTCAGCCCCCTGGCCCCAGGCACTGCACCATCTCCACACACATCCCCAGTGCGTGCTGTGTCCCAGCTCCTCACCAAGGAGGTGGGAGTGGTCGCCCCCGGCTCATCCTGACTCTTCTTCCCTTCCAGGGATTCTGCTCCTGGCTCATTTCTATCTACCAGATGAAGTAAGTATGTGTCCTTGGCATCGCAGCCATGCCCTACCGCTGCCCGCCCCTGGGCAGCCGGTGCCCATAGGTGGTCACACATCACCCAGAGCTGCTGGGACCTGTGGCTGAGGAGAGCCCTCCTAAAACATTCCCCTGGGAGAGAGAGCAGAGGGCTCACCTCTGTGTTTTCTCCTGGCCCCTGGTTCCTGTCCCAAAGGAATGGGCTGCAACCTCTTCTGGTAGGAGCTGGTCCTGTAGTGGGATGGCAGCCTGAGGGCTCCTTGCATCCCCCATTCCCTCTGTGCCCAAATCCCACGTGCCACAGGCAGGATGCCATGAGTTGGCATGGGTTGTGTGAGGCCGGAGCAGCCAGTGTCCCCGGGGTGGGAGGTGGTGGGGAGGCACCACCAGCGCTCACCCCCACCCGCCTCTCCCCCAGGGACGAGGAGATTCAGAGCAAGTGTGGGATCGACGCCACCACCTACCTCTCCTTCCAGCGGCACCTCCTGGTCCTGCTGATGCTGGTCTGTGTGCTCTCTGTGGCTGTCATCCTGCCTGTCAACTTCTCGGGGGACCTCCTGGGTAGGTGCTTCCCCGGTTGCGGATGCCATGCTCCTGAGCAGGAGCATGGCACAAGCTTCCCCATCCTTGGGCCAAGCACCGTGCCCTGGGGACAGAGGGCAGAAGGACCCCTCTGTGAGCCGGAGCCCACCGTCAGCTGTGGAACAGAGGAACGCAAGAGGCAGGGAGCTTCAGGGCGGCGGGGGCTTGGCGGGGACCTGGGAGATGGAAAAGGAGGGAGCTAAGACCAGAGCTACTAACCCTGCAAGCATGGACACACACACTGCACTGGGTTCCCGTAACCTCCTGCTTCTCTTCCCCTGCAGGACACAGTCCCACCCACTTTGGCCGGACAACCATCGCCAACATCCCAACACAGTACGTGGCTCCCGTGTCCGGGGCGGCTGCGGGCACTGCTGCTGTGGTGGGCACTGCTGGGAGTGCCCAGGCACGGTGCTTGCCACAGTCGCAGAATGGGGACGGGTCCACGTGAGCAACATGCTGCTTGCGGTAGCCCCTGTGTCTGTCTGCACTGTGCACGAACACCATTGTGGAGGGCAGCCTGCTGGCACTGCTCGCTGCACCCCGCTGCTGGTAGAGGTGCTCTTGGGGGTTCTGGGTGGCCTCATTTCTGCAGTGTCTTGGCCAACACCCTGGACGCTGCCCCTCTCGGCCCTGGGGTGGGGGTCTGGCAGCCGGCTTGGGGAGGTCCTGCTGGGTTGTGGGGGTGGCTGTGGGTGAGGTGCTGAGCGCTAGGCTGGTCTGTGTGCCACGCGCCCGCTGCAGCTCTTGCTGATCCCCTCTTCCCCTCTTCCAGGGACCGTCTCCTGTGGCTGCACAGCATCTTCGCCCTCATCTATTTCATCCTCACCATCCTCTGCATGGCTCACCACTCCATCCACCTTGAATACAGAGAGAACGAGAAGGTGAGCAACCATCCCTTCCTCCAGCCCTGCCTTGTTCAGCACTAAGGGACAACTTTGTGCTTTGCAGAAAGGATGGTCCCAGTAGGTAGGAAGAGCTTTAGAACAGCCTGGGACTGGGCAGGCAGAGAAAGCTAAGGCTGGTTTTCTCCAGCTTCTGGAGAAAGCCTAGCAGCCTGGAGGCAAATCTGTCTCTCCTGCTGCCTTGTCTCTTGAGACTGAAGCTCTGCTCTGTCTGTCTGTCTGGGAGGTGACAGCTTCTGGCTGTGCCCTGGGGTCTGGGGGTGGGCGTTGAGGAGGTCTGTGCTGACCAGCCTCCAGGGCAGCAGTCGGTGCCCCGGCTTGCCTCTGCCATCCTGGCAGCTGGGTGAGCAGGGTGGCAGCGAAACAGCCTGTGGACCCCCACCCACCCCTCTGCCCCTTCTTCCCCCCGCAGGTCGCCCGGACACTGATGGTTACCCACATCCCAAAGGAGATCACAGACCCTTCCCTTATCATCAAGCATTTCCAGTGAGTAGTGGTGTGCCGCAGCCTCGCCAGGGCAGCTGGCAGGCAGGTGGCAGGGGCTGTCCCCGTCCCCCAGCTCCTGGTGCCACCGTGTCCCTGTGCCCGCAGTGAGGCTTATCCCAGCTGCACTGTCACCAATGTCCAGTTCTGCTTTGACGTGCGCAAGCTGATGAAGCTGGATGCGGAGAGGTGAGTGTGTGCAGGTCCCTGTTGCGTCTCTGGGTGGATGTACTGCTCCTGCCCAGCATGTTGAGGGACCCAGTCTGCATGTCTGTCTGCTGCTCCCTGAATGACCTTCATCCCCATCGGCTTCCCGGTAGGCGCAAGGCAATGAAGGGGCGGCTTTACTTCACCACCAAGGCGCAGAAAGAGGGGAAGATCATGATCAAAACCCACCCCTGTGCCCGCATCTTCTGCTGCCGCTTCTGTGGCTTTGAGCAGGTAGGTGGGTGCAGGCAGGGCTGCAGGCAGCACATCCCCACTGTGGGCAGGGCAGAGCATGGCAGCTCGCCCGTGCTGCAGCCCGGCAAGCATGGCAGAGCCCCGGCTGTTCCCGCAGGTGGACGCCGAGCAGTACTATGGGGAGCTGGAGGAGAAGCTCACGGATGAGTTCAATGCCGAGCGCAACCGCATCACGCTCAAGCGGCTCGACATGGCCTTTGTCACCTTCCAGGACGAGCGGATGACAGCTGTGTGAGTGCCCCTTGGATGTGCCAGCACAGGCATGTTCCCCAGCCTGGTGGCCACCACCGCTGGGGCACCTTGCTGGCTCCTCCAGCCAAAGCCAGGCGATGGGTCTGTCTCTGCTGTGCCTCTGCCACCTGCAGAGATGGCCGCTCTGTTGGGGCTACAGGAAGGATCTCATGAGAAGTGTGGGGGGGTCCTGAGCCCTCGGTCCACACCCAACCCCTGGCTCCCTCCTCCTGCAGGATTTTGAAGGACTACAGCCACATCCGCTGCCGCAAGCACCCCCAGCAGTCCTCTGTCACCACCGTGGTCAAGTCACACCACTGGGGCGTTCGCTACGCCCCTGCACCCAGCGATATCATCTGGTGAACTTCCAAGAGGGGAGAGGGAGGGAGGGCGAGCAGCTGGGGGAACCTGTACCTGTAGCTATAGGGAGCCCATACCCATAGTTACAGGGTGCCCATACCCATGTTTATTATAGCTGTAGGGAACCTGCATCTATTCCTGTAGGGTGACTTCTCAGGATGGCAGGGGCTGATGGTCCCTCCTGTGGCCATAGCAGGAGTCACCAGGGCTGACTGGGGTGATCATCTCATGGGTGGCAGGGCTTGGCCAGGCGAGGTTTGGGGTGATTGCCAGGCTCTGATGTCTGCAGCCTGACTCCAAAGCCTCCTGGTGGCACGGACCCCCCACTGCAGTCGTACTCTGGTCCTGGGGGCTCTGCAGGTGTCAGTGCAGCAGCACAGGGAGCGGGGGAGAGGATGAACTCAGAGCAGGGGCTGCCAGGGTGGTCAGTGGGAGGCAGAGCTTCAGGGAGCCAGGCTAGGAGACCCAGGACATGTGGCTTTTCCTCCACACCATGTCCGAGTCGTGCTTTCCTCTCACAGGGAGAATTTATCAGTCCGTGGCACATCTTGGTGGGTGAGATTCATCCTCCTTAATATCTGCCTCTTCGTCCTCCTCTTCTTCCTCACCACGCCAGCCATCATCGTCAACACCATGGACATGTTCAACGTCACACAGCCTGTGGAGAGCCTCAAGGTAGTCCCTGGGGCCCTGTGCCAGCTTTCCCAAAGGGTTTCCATTTCCAGGCTTCTCTCTGACAGGGGGAGGGCACTGGCTCCACACTGGCCCAAGAAGACGAGCCATCACTGGGAGCGTTGATGAGGGGCAAGGAGTGGTCATGCCCATGCTTGCCATCCATCCCCTTCTTGATGTGTTTCCAGGGGTAGAACCCTGGGGCACCTGTGCAAACCTGAGCTTAGGTGCTGGTGTCCGTGGGGGAGGGCAGGTTTGGGTCCATGCAAGAGGAGAGGGGTGGGAAGAGCTCCAGGAGCTGCCAGCAGCACATCTCCTTCCTGCTCATTGACCTGTGAGCTGTTGGGCGAGTGCTGGGGCTCAGAGCGTGCCCGTGGTGCCTTTGGCTGGCCTCAAGCTCTTACCTCCTGAAACAAATGCCCTTGCTCAGAGAGGGGATGCCCCAGCCCACCCGTTACACATGCCACCCTGTGCCAGGAGGCTCAGGGAGCTGCATCCAGCATGGCTGAGCTCCAGCAGGCTCCTAAGGGAGTGTCTGGTATCTCTCCTCCTGCAGAACCCCATCATCACCCAGTTCTTCCCCACGCTGCTGCTCTGGGCCTTCTCTGTCTTCCTGCCCTTCCTCGTCTACTACTCGGCGTTCTTCGAGTCGCACTGGACGAGGTAACAGGGCTGGCTGCCACGCTTCCCACGGGAAGCAAAGTGGAGCGGCAGACCCCCACAGAGCCCCGGGGTGTTGCCCTCCATGGAAAGAGCCCCAAGTCCATGCCTGAAGAAGCCATTTCCTTGCCATAGTCCCGAATGCTTCCAGTCTGCTGACAAAGGCAGGTGGAGCTGTTTTTAAGATGGGTCTGAAGAAGGTTGTGAAAGGGATGGTGTGATGGTAGACTGGCAGCAGCAGGGCCATGGCCCTGACTTGGGCAGCACATCCCAGCTGTGCTCCCAGCCCTCCAAGGTGGAGGTGCGGGTTCAGGATGCTCAAAGTCTCCTAGCAGAGGAAGCTCTGCCCAGCTCCTACAATGTCTTGACCCTCCACCAGCCCCAACAGAGTCCTTGCAGGAGCTTTGTCACCACCTTCCTTCCTTCTCCCGGGGGAAACGGGGGCTTCTGAACCTGTTGTAGACACCCAGCTGCCTCTTATTGGGTGTCTACACCAGCAGGGATGGTAGGAGAGGGCAGGGATGAAGGAGGTGAGAGGCTGGGAAGACAAGAGCTTTCACTACAGCAGATTCCTCATGGTGACTCCCCCTGTCATAGGAGAGTCTTTGCAAGGCCCCAGTAGATGCACAGATCAAACACACGTGGCGTCCTGGGGCTGGGAGTCGCTCCTTGGTGAAGAGCAAGACCCAGCCCAGCCTCTCCCCCACCGCCTCAGAAAAGGGCAACATTCTCTTGCCTCTCCTCTCCGCAGGTCAAGTGAAAATCAGCTCACCATGCACAAGTGCTTCTTCTTCCTGGTGTTCATGGTCATCATCCTGCCCTCGCTGGGGCTGAGCAGGTACAGACCACCCTGCCGCGCTGCTCTCCCTGCTCTCCAGCAGCCAGGATCGCACCCAGGCCCCTCACCTCCCACAAGCCAGTCCCAAAGGGCTAAGGGCCCACCGCCACTGAAACACGGCTGTCTCTGGGGAGGAAAACACTCGCTCTTTAGCCGCGCCGAGCTGCTCCCAGGTGGTCACAGACAGAAAGCTTCCCTGTAGAGGAGGAGGGGAGTGGAGCAGCTTGCCAGGCTGCCACGGCTGACCCAAGGGTGCTGGTGGTTCCCTGCTTGGGGTCAGCCCTTCAGCAGACCCTGAAAGGACCAGGTCAGGTATCTGTGTAGCCCCAGATACAGCAATCCTGACTGGGAGGCGAGCAGCCACACTGCGTTGGTCCCATGTGGCAGAAGGGGCTGCTCTGGCCGTGGAGGGTCCAGAGGGTCTCACCCACCTGGGGCAGGGGAAAGCACACTCTCGCTGGGTGCCCCCACGTTGCTTTGTGGCTCCCCCTCTTTCTGAGCTGCTCCTCTTCTCCCCCTTCCAGCCTGGACCTTTTTTTCCGCTGGCTCTTCGACACCCACTTTCTGGACGAGGCCGATATCAAGTTCCAGTGAGTAGCAGGGAGCTCCCGAACCTCCAAGGCGAACGGGAGCACCCAACGCCAGTCCCTGGCAGCTCTCCCGGCCACCTGCCCGAGCATCCTCTCACCCTTTGCATCCCTGGGGCAGGTGCGTTTTCCTCCCAGACAACGGTGCTTTCTTCGTCAACTACGTGGTCACCTCCAGCCTGATTGGGACAGCCATGGAGCTGCTGCGCATCCCGGGCCTCCTCGTCTACACTGCCCGCCTCTGCTTCGCCAAGTCTGAGCCTGAGCGGCTCCATGTCAAGCGGGTACGTGGCTGTGGTCACCTCTGAGCCTATGCGACCCCCAGCACGGCAGGGACACACTTGTTGGAAACTCAGGCTGTCCCAGTCCTATGGGGAGGCTTGTGGGGGCTTCTTCAGGCCTCATGGGGGGGTGACGAGGGGAGGCAATTGTGTGGGCCAGGGTGCAAAGGCAAGTGTAGCCTTTGCAGCAGCAGAGGCAGTAATGATGCTGTTGGTTGTGTCATAGAGCCAAGCCTACCAGTTCCAGTTTGGACTGGAGTACGCCTGGACCTGCTGCATCTTCTCTGTCGTCATGACCTACAGCATCACTTGCCCCATCATTGTCCCTTTTGGTGAGTATGATCCCATGCGCACAGTCCCACTGCCCCCAGCCACGCCAAGAACAGCCTGTCCCAGCCACCCGCAGCGCCGTGGGAGCACAAGCTTCCTGCATGGTACAGGAGAGCACCCTTGGGCATTGTCCCCTGGGCCTGCCCTTTTGTCCCTCCAACCTGGCTCTCCCCTTTGTCCTCCCCCCAAATGGCCCCTCTCCTCCTGCCAGGGTTGCTCTACATGCTGCTCAAGCACATGGTTGACCGGTACAACATTTACTATGTCTACATCCCCACCAAGCTGAACCAGCGCCTCCACGTCGCCGCCATCAGCCAGGTTGTGGTGGCCCCCATCCTCTGCATGTTCTGGCTGCTCTTCTTCTCCGTCCTGCGCCTCGGTAGGAAAAGCTTGGGAATGCGCCCTGCCCCCTGCTGAGGGTCACATATGATGCTTGGGGGAACGAGCCACTAGTGTCACCCCTGAATTAGGCATGGCATGGAGGGTGGGAAGGGGGATGGGAAGGGGGAAAGTGTGATGAAGACCTGGCAGATGAGGGGGCGTCAGCTAGTGTTTTGGGAAGGGGGATGAGAGCTTGTAAGACCCAAAGCAGGTGCCAGCCTGAGGCTCAGCTGGACATGCAGCAGGTCCTTGGAGGCTCATGTGCTGCCCCAGTGTCTCTGTGCTCTAGGTCCCACCCGCCCTGTCACCCTCTTCACCTTTGTGGTCCTGCTCTCCTGCATTGTCTTCTCCTTCTTTGGCCTCTGCCTGAAGAAACTGCAGCCGCGGAAACCCTCCAGCTACCAGGTGAGCACAGGCAGCTGCCCATCCTGTTCCATCGCCCCACTGTGTCCTCTCCTTTCCTCTCTGGGGTGCATTTGCTGTGGGGAGTCTGAAGCGGCACCTGCTGCCCCCCAGCTTCGGCTGGGGACCCCCAAACCATCGTTCCCTTCCGGCCTCTCTCCCCAGATGTCCGACCAGTCTGAGAGCGCCTTCAACGATGTGGAGCGGAGCAGCGTTTCCTCCACCCCCAACTCCAATGTGAGTACCCCTCCCCAGCCCCGCTGCAGCCACCCCACTCCTCCCCTGGGCCCTGACCACCCACTGCCCCCCCGGGGCAGCTCTTTGTGGCCACCGTCCTGCAGGAGCCTGAGCTGAGCCTGACGCCAGCAGCCTCCCCGGCACACCAGTCCTATGGCACCATGGGCAACCACCTGGAGCCAGCAGAGGACGGGGAGGATGGGGGACTGCAGAGCTTCGAGACAGAGCTGGAGACAGTGGAGGGCGAGTACAGGAGCGGCCCCATGATGGAGAGCCAGGCCCGCTACCAGTGAGCATCCCCGCCACCGAGGCGAGGACCAGCCATGCCGAGAGCGGAGGACATGCCGGGGGGCAGGAAGGACCCTTCCCAGCATTGGTGGGGGCCACCTCGCTAACGGGGCGAGGGGACGACAGGACTAATGTGAGGGGGAGACCCCATTGCATGGGAGGTGGTGGGAGGCTCTGCCGGTCCCTCCCGCTGCCTGGACTGACTCAGCCATCTCCATGCCCCCTCATCCCCACCTGCCTCTTCCAGCCCATCGTGGGGAAGAGGGGGTGCAGCGGTGTGGGGAAGAGTCCCACTGAGAGGCCATGCTTTTAGGGGAAGGAGGGAGCCCCTGGCCCCTCCGTGAGGGGGAAGCAGCCCAGACAGCTCAGATGAATGTGCCCGCCACCCTGCTGTCCCGTGGGTCCTCAGTGGCAGGGGACAGCCACCCCTAACCCTTGCTTCCCATCCTGCCCACCCACTGCTGGTGGCAGCCATCCCGCTGCCTCCCCTGGTGCCAGCCATGCAGGCTCCTGCCCGCCCCCGCTGCTGCCCCCAAGGCTTTGCCCATTAAAGCAGGGACTGCTGAGATGTGTGTGCTTTGGTGGACGAGGTGAGTGCCTGGGGCTGCTCCCATGTCTGCCTGAGCACCAGCGGCCCTGCCCCAAGGCAGGCATTAAAATGCAAGCCCAGCTCTTCCCCACCCTCCCACCCCACCCCTCTGTCGCTGCTGCACCATGCCTGTGCCCTTGAGTCCTCTGGGAAGAGCAGAAGGTCAAGGGACGAATGTGTTTAACGGCTGTGAGGGCAGCTCCTCATCATCCCGCTCCACCGGCAGCGTCCTCCTCGTGCTCGTGCTCTCCCTGGGGCTGGCCATGGCACCCTGCATGACTCCATCCTGTTGCAACAGAAACGGGGGGGGGGAGGTTGGCAGGATCCAGCCTCTGGGTCCTGGTCCACTGCGTCCTGCCCCCACCCACAAGCCACAGCCGTGGGATGCTCTCCCAGCAGCTGCACTGCCTCTCAAGTATGAGTCCTGCTGTGGTCGGTGTACATGCATCGGCTCCTGCCCGAGCAGCATCCCTGGGGTTTTCCAGCTCATCTGCAGCAGCTGTGGAGGCCCCTGGGGATGAGGGCAGATCCTCACCCTGCTCAGGCCCCTCTCCCACCAGGCTGGCCCGCCTGGGTATGCTGGCTCCTCGCTCAGCCCCGCTTTAGCCTCAGGGCTGATTTTCCTGTTCCTGATTTTTCTGCTGGCTTCAGAGCAATTCTAGCCACCATTCCAGGGCTGTGCAGGGAGGGAAGGCACGACGACGCAGCTCTGCCAGCACTGGGGCTGCCGGCATGGGGATTGCTGCTGTGCGAAGGCAGACGCTCGGCCATGGCACTGCTCAGCATTACTGGTGCCGCTGGGAGGCGGGGGCATGGTGTGCCAGTCCTAGGCTGGGGGGTTTTAAAAGGCAGCCCAGGAATGAGCTGTGGGTCTCTGTTGGACTGAAGTGGGCCCTGGGACATCCCCGTCAGGCTGGTGGGTCTCAGCTCAGCCAGGTGGCAGCCCCGTGGCCCCTGTCCCACCCATGTTTCTGCATGCCGGGGTGATGGCTGCAGCACGCTAGCCACTGAGCGGTTGCCTCAGGGGAGCCTTGAGCTCAGCCGCTGCCCTTGCTGCCTGCTCCGGGGGCAGCCCTGGCCAGAGGAGGGGGAGAAGGCTGGTGGCCTCTCTCCGGGTGGAAGCAAGTGCCTGTGAGCGGCACCGCGTCCTCGGGAGCTCGGGCTGCTGGTCCGATTGCCCTTGGCTGCCCTGCTGTAGGAATGTGCCAGAGGTCTGTACCTTCTCGTGATTTATTGCTATGACCGTGCCTTGAATAAAATGACTTCACCCAGCCGCTGCCTGGCATCATCACCCCGGTGCGTTCTGCCTGGCACCAGGAGACAGGGGACCATCACTGCTGGAGCCTGCAAAAGTACCCCAGCCCCTTACCCCACCTGCGGGCTGCTTTTGACCCTTCCTGGGGATGTCCTGCAGAGGCTTCAGTGGCGAGGAGATCACTCAGACATGCCACACTTCCAGGCACCTTGCCTACCACAGTCCCCACAAAAGCAAACCCCAGCAAGTGGGAAGAAGCAGCAAAGACACAGGAGCAGGGGAGCACGCCACCGTGTCCCCTTGGAAAGGCTGGCACAGCCCTTGACATCATTCCCAACATTGGGGATGGGGTGCAGCCCTGGGACAGGCACGTGCCTCGCCTGCCTGTCCTCTGCCAGTGCTCGCCCCACAGGCAGGGCTGGATCAGGACACCACCAAAGGGACACACACTGCCTGGAGGGAGCAGGAGAGTGGCCTGGAGCTCCTCTGGGACCACAGCAAGGAAAGTGGGGACCCATCCCATCTGGGGATGAAGCAGATGTTCCCAGAGCTGAACTGCCCACCACCAAGTCCCGGGGAAGGGGGTGAACACCATTTTGGGACCATTTCTTTAGGCTTTGAGCAGATAGCACTTTTCTGCTCCCCTCCTCCCTCCCAAAACACACTCTTCATACCCAAATTCCTACTTCAATGATTTACCTCTGGTTTCAGCAGGTGCCTCCTGCCCGCCCCTCCACGGCTCCCCTGGGGTGAGCCCTGCCCAGCCAGCCTGGCTTACAGCATGGGCAGGGGGCATGGGGAGGGCTTCCCTTGGGTGAAAAAAATGGAAAATTTAAAAACCCACCCCCCTCATCACACACCCCCACAGAGGCCCCCCCACAGTTCGTAATTAGCAGTTAATGGGGCTAAATGCAGGGCCTTGCTGGCGCCAGGGAGCTGAGGCAGGAGCACCTGGCTGTGAGCGAGGGCTGTAATTGCCCCCCTGGCTTGCGGCTCTCCCGGCCCTCACACCGGGGAAGCTCGTCACAGCCTAACGAGGCTGTGTAAGCCCCATCATGCTGTGCCTCCACCATTCTGGCCCTCAGAAACCCGCTCTCCTGATTACAGCCTGTGCATAAAAAAAGTCCCTCTCAGCCAGGGTTGAGCAATTACACAGCATCTCCCACTGCACCAGCCAGTGGCGGGCAGTGCCAGGAGCATCCCCGCTGGGCAGCAGCCGCCAAAGCAAAGAGGCAGTTTGTGGGAGCCATGGCAAACCTCCACACTGGTGCAGGGAGTCGAAGATGGGGGGTGTTGCTGGGGGGTGCCGCGCTGGCCGTTCCCCGCAGCACTGGGGTTGGGCTCCCACCGCCAGCCCTGAGGCTGGCAGCTGTGCTCCAGGCCAGGAAGAGCTGGAAAACTTATTTCAGCAATGAACCACAGGGAGGATTTCTTTGCGTTCAGGTCTCTGCTACTCACTCTTTGCAGCCCGTCGCACGTTGCCCTGCAGACCGAGCCCCATCCTAAACAATGCCCAAGGCAGAGCAGCACAGCTTTCTCAGAATGCTCACCGTGCTCTCCTGTGGCAGGGCTGGGATTTCCAGCCCCCCAGGAGATGCTATTACAGACCCTGAGCTGGCTTCCCTGCTCTAGGGACCATCCTCTCCCAGGGCTGGAAACCCACCATGTCAAAGCTAGAACATGCCCTGAGGGAGACAGGACCTCCTGCATCCCCACCAGCCCCTGGGGCAGGGCTGCTGGGGCGGCTCTGCAGTCCAGCTGGCAGGGTGGATGCTGCACGGTGCCTGGCCGGACTTCGCTGCGAGGCTGCGCCCTGCCACTGTGGGCAACCAGCAGTGGGTGACCAGCAGTGGGTGACCAGCAGCAGGTGACCAGCAGCGGGTGAACTGATGCTATCTCAAAGAACAAAATCAGCAGCTGAACAACAGAAAAGGGTTTTTTAGGCTGATTGCTTAAAATTCTAATTCCATTAGAGACAGTTAAATTTGAAGGGTAATGAGCAATCAGCAGGAGGGCGCCTTTGCTAGCCCCTCTGCTGCTCACCCATTCAATTACAGTGCACAATAACTCCCAACAGACATTTGGTGCTGGATGCCTTCTCACGTCAGTCAAGCTGGAGCACACAAGTGCTCCTAGTGACCAATATCTCCAAAGCTAGAGCCAACAAGAAACCAGTACACCCCCTTTGGCATCCTTTTTTTTTGGCTTGCTTGGGCCTTTTATATTAAAATAAACAAAAAGCAGCAAAAAGGGCCGAGACTTACCGTTGTTCTTTATTAAACAGTACAGCTGGGTATAAGAGGCACACAGACTAGTTCAGTTCTCTTGGGAGTTGTTACACAAAACATGGTACAGAAGAGGAGAAGTCAAGGAGCTGGGAAAGCTAGAGGGAGCGGGGATGGTTTGGGGCAGTTACACCCACACCCCACCCATCACACAGCTGCCTACTTGTCACACAGAGCTAGAAGGTCCCCCCTGTGATGCTGAAGGCTGATGCCCCAGAACAGGGTTGCAAAGAGGACGTCCCCATTCCCAAGCCCTCCTGCCCCATACCATGCCATCACAGCTAGCGCCTCCCCCAGCCCCGGCTCCTCCATCCCTCACTGCCTGGCACAAGAATGGGAAGGACCTCACTTGACCCAGCTGATGGAGAGAGCCATGGGCCAGGATGCACAACACCATGCTGCAGGACTACAGGAACAGAGCCTGGTACCGCAGGGAGGACAGCGAGCATCCTACATGGGGATGTTCACTGCCTGTTCCACAACATCTTAGCTCCCCTCCCAAACACAGCTGGAGGGCTCCTTGCTGGAAGCCCATGGCCACCACCAGTCCTGGTGGCAGGGAAGCAGAGCCCCATCTCACAGGGCACTCCATCATCCTTTCCATGGCATGCGGCTGCAAGGAGCGGGCAGCCCTCTCCTGCCCCAGAGTGGAGGATGTCTGAGTATAGGAGGAACGCGTCTCTAGAACAGGACCATCTCAGCCCTCAACGCCCTGCTCCCCCTGCCCTGAAGGAGCAACAAAAAAGGGCACTGCCTGTAACTGAATACTTGCTCCATGTCCTTGCCCTGGGGCTAGCGGTGGCTGGAAACATGGTTCTGCCTGTCCCACAGTGACTTCCCTCCCCATAAAGATGAACTCTTCTTCAGAGTGCTCAAGTTCAGCTCCTTCCAGAGCCCCCAGGTGCTGCGTCAGCCACTTCCTGGGATTTCTTCCGGCAGATGCTGTCTTCTCGCTCCTGTCCTAACACAGTACTGCTGCACACACCTAACTGGGTGCCTCACTCTGCTCCGAAGCGGC
Source organism: Platalea leucorodia (assembly GCF_965183815.1). NCBI lineage: Eukaryota > Metazoa > Chordata > Aves > Pelecaniformes > Threskiornithidae > Platalea > Platalea leucorodia. The sequence continues at coordinate 25,516,366 of NC_138829.1, read as the reverse complement.
TGTGTCTCAAGTATGGCTGGGAGGGATTACTAAAGGGTGAGGAGCTCTGCAGATGGGCACTGTGTGCAGCTGGGAAGCGCTCCAGGTCCTGACAGCATCAGCAGAGAAATTCCAGCTATGCTTCCTCTGGCCAAGAGCCAGAATGATTTCTGGAAGCTGTTGCCATGACATGATTGCAACCTTCATTTTTATTTTAAGACATCTTTTCCTTGTATTTACTTTATTCTACTTAACACAAAGCAATAAAGAGCCACTGCTGCTGCTGCATTTCAGCTGGCTCTGAGGTTAAATCAACTGGCCAAACCAACACAAAGCCTTTCCGCTGGCAGCCCAGACCTGCTAAAAGCAGCCTCACTTTGGGATTAACGTGACCCCACTGCTTGCAACATCCCTAGGAAACACATGGAGTTGTGGCCAACCTGACACAAGGAAAAGCCATGGATCCCATCCAGGGGAGAGGCAAGGCAGAAGAGAGCACCAGGATTACCACCCAGTAGTGATGTGTTGGTGAAGGGAGAGGGAGAAAAGCTCCTCGCAAGGTTTGGGGAGGATGGCTGCACAGCATGGCCAGCTCCCACCTCTGCTGCCGCTGCCCCTGCCCCTTGAGGGAGCCAAATCTGCCATTGCCACAGCTGAACCGGGCACAGCAGCGCAGGAGGAGCGAGCAGTGCCAGACCTGGCAGGTCTTAGGCACGGCAAATAGGATCTCGGGCAAATAAGCCCGAGAGGCCTATGCTAGCCGTCATCTAACTACGGTGGGTAGCAAGAGGAGGGAAGACAAGCCAGCTAAAAACTAGAGTAGGTACACAGGTGTTGGTGCTCCAGCTAGCCCAAAGGAACATGGGGCAGGGTGGCATACCTGCTCTGTGGCCCTCCTAGGCTTCACTGCAGAGATGTACCCTGCCAGCCCTTTAGCACAGGCAGAGATGTGGTCATGTCGAAGCAAGGTGGAATCACTGGGAGAGCCCCGAAGTACATGTGACTGGAGGAGACGGCGATGGGCTGGTGCACAGAGAAAGACAGGTGGAGAGAGGCAGAGAGCGTGGCGTAAGCGCTCCCCCTGCCCAGGACTGCTGCGTGGTCAGGGATGGGAATGGCTGGCAGGATCTAGTCCCCTTCTGGGAGGGTCTCCCAGCCACGTTGCATGGCTTTCACCACAGCACCGTAGAGTTTGCTCCAAGCCTCCCGCACATCTGGGCTGAAGGCAGTGCCAAGGCATTTCTCCAGCATGTACAGCAAGGACTCACCAACAGTCTGCAAACCAAACAGGGAGGTGTCAAGTTCAGAACTGGGGGATGATATGCAGCCCCTTCTCTCGCTTCACCACCTTTTTGGACTTCTCCCATTGCACGGCAGCTGCTCCTCCTCCACCAGCGGGGCCAGGCCACCCCATCCCTGGCTGCTCAGAGGGGGCCCAGAGCCAGCCCACGCCATCCCCTTCCCCTGCCCTATGCTGGCCCTCACCCCACACCCTGGGTGAGCAGGGAGTGCAGGCAGGGAGCAAGGGCTCACACCAGGGGAGAGGTACACATCCATCCTCCATGGCTCCCAGATGCGGGTAGCCAGCCCCATCCCCTGGCATATTAGTGGATCAGCAGAGCTGAGCCATGCCCTGATGCCAGGAGAGTAGGTCAGACCCCAGGCTGGATGCTCAGGGCCTGCCTCGCCACCTCTCAGGCCTCTCCACAGGGCACTGCTCCTCACGGAGCTGCGAGCAACCCCATCCAGGAGCACACGCACACTGAGCGCAAGGCTGGTGGGGATCGCTACCCCAAGCAAAGGGGACCCTGCTCCCCCTGAAGAGGACCAAAGCTAACGGTATCAGGAAGGAGGCGTGTTGGTTAGAAACCTTTCTTTCAACCTGCCCTTCCCTGCTGCATAATCCAGCATTTCTGTCTGTGCTTGATGGCAAGAGAGGAGTAAGCAAGGATTTAATATGGAGGATGCTCCTCTCTTACTGCCATGGAGGAAGCAGGCGGTGAGGTGCAGCAACCCCATCCCAGTGCAGACACAAGGAGAGGTGGATGCTCCCTTTCCGAGGTGCGGTGAGGTTTGCCCAGAGCATTTGACGCAGGGCCCGAAGGCTGAACCTGCAGCCCTGTGTTGCAGGAGAGACTGCAGTGCCCCAAACCATGGTCCTCTTCAAACAGGGGAAATGCCTTGCTCCCCTTTGTCCTTTCCCCCTGGGCTTTCTGAGGGAGGGCAGAAAATGAGGGGAGTTCAAGGGTTTCCCTGATCGAGCCAACGTCACTACGCGGGTGTCAGCAGCTCAGGGGCTGCCCTGAGCCACCAGCTTTCTCTCCAGCCAGCTGAACCCAGCAGGTGGGCGCAAAGGGATGGGGACAGCCAAGAGCTGCAGGCAGGGCTGCACAAACACAGCCGAAGCGGGACAAGAGAGGACGCCTCACCGAGAAAGACTCGACCTTCACACCGACTGCCTGGTGCTTCTTGCCGAGGTTGCAGAGATACTCTTCCAGGCAGGACAAGTTCTCCAGGTGGCTGACAGCGGCATCGATCACCAGCATCACCTGCAGGAGCACAGAGGCAGAACGGCATTAACAGCAAGGCTCTGCTGCCCTCCCAGAGGAACAAAGAGTCTGACCCCTCTACTTCACCCGTCTCAGCCTGACCACCTCCCAGCCCAGCAGATGCCCTCCGAGCTTGATCCGTGTGTCACACCAGGGAGGCCTGCTGGCAGCAACACACACCACACCCTTCCATGGGACGCTGCCAGAGGTGCCACAGCAAGCAGCACTGCTGACCTCCCTGTCCCAGAGCGGGTAAACAGCCCTACAGCAGAGCAGCTGCAGCCTAACATCTAACGCTGGTGCAGTCATTACAGCTCTTAGGACGCCAGGACAACTGCAGGGGAGCCCTGGAAGTTGCTATTTCCAACTAGAAGTTGCCAAGATGGTGCAAGTGTGAATAAGGCAACTCCAATTCTAAGATCAGCCAAGGTATTTTGAGGAGATGGGGTGGATAGTACAGCCAAAAGACCTGGTCTGGTAAAGCACGTACGACCGTGGTCTCCCAGGAGCATGAAGAGTCAAATGGAAACAGGACAGAGAAGGGTTAATGAGGGATGAAGGGAACAGACACATCAAATTAGAAGAAGAGATTAAATCCAGGGCATGGTTACCTTAGCAAAGCCAAGAGGTGGTAGAATTGTGCTCTATAATTTCAACAGGGAAATTATCTCCAACAAGAGCAAAGAGCTATTTCAGCTCAAGGCAGTAATAGCAGAAGTAAAAATGGACTTAACTTTGCCAATAAACAGAGGCTGGAAAATAACAAAAAGCTTGCAGCTATCAGAGGAGCACAGTCCTGAAACAGCCTCTTATGAGGAATAAAGACAGGCAAGCAAGGCACCAAACTGGTTTAAAGATGGAGCCAGACAGTTTATGAAGGTATCTGCAAGCCAAGGCTGTGCTCTGCCCTGGCGTGGCCACTCTTCAGGGCCCAGCAAAGGGTCTCTGCTGAACCGGGTGTAATTCTGTCCATGCATGACCTCCTCCAGATCACATCAGCATTGCTCCTCTCCCTATGTCAGGGGGAGGCGAATGTGTATCGCAGCACTCCCCCAGAGGCTATCCAAGAGATGCTGTGGGCCTTCTGGCTCTGCAGACGCACCAACAGCCTCTCCACAGTAGTGGGTCCGCGGGAGCCTGGCCCGCTGCCCAGCTCTGTGCCACCTCCTGGTCAGCATGTGGCCAAGCAGAGGGCTTCGGTGCTCGTCTGGACAGAAGTGAGCTCACTGAGGCACTTCCATGGCAGAAGAAGGGGGCTTCCAACTTTCACAAGAAGCAATCCACTCTCAGATGAGGGCATGGAAATCAGGATGGTGCTTCTTACCCGCCACAACCCGCATCCTCATCCCTCCCCACTGTTGTAGGGCACTTTGTCCTGGCAATAGCACCTTCTGCTAGCATGAGTAGCCCACTGCCGTTACCATCTCAGGAGGAGACTTCCCATGCATTCCCCAGTCAGACACCCCACAGTCCCAAGCCATTGCCTCAGGGCTTCCTCCTCCAGCGCAGCTGCGCTCCAGCCATGCCACAGCCCCTCTCTCACCTTCCTGATGTGATCCAGGAACTCGGGGGCGGAGAGGCACTCCTGAGGGCTGGCAAACTGCTTGCAGTTGTACTGGAAAAGGGGCAACAGGTCAGGGTCCAAATCAAACAACCTGCAACAGCAAGAGAGAAACCCCCATCTTCTCACTTCCTCAGTTTTATTGCGAGTCCTGCTCACCCCACGACCAACCCCATCAGCAGCACACCCGCAGCCCCCCCTCTGCCTCCTTTCCCACCTACTGATCCCTCCCCACCTGTAAAGGACCCAGAAGTTCTGAAAAGTCTTAGTTTGGGGCAATCCAGGTTACCTATAGTCAAAAAAGTCTCTATTTCCCTAGCCCACAGCCCCAGCTCTCAGATATGTGTTTAAGGCACCTGAGGACCAGTCCCAGCTCGCTGGAGTTCCTCCCAGCCTGGCCCTTCTCCCCAAAGTCTTGGTTGTTGTCTCAGCTCTTCCCATTCCCACTTCATGATCCCCTTGAGCCCCAAAGCTCCCAAATCTGGGGAAGGTCTGCAAGCTCCAGCAGCCAGCTTTCCGATTTTCTGAGAGTGGGTGGCATGTACAAACTCAGCTAATGCCCCACTCTCCCACTCCATCACCAGCTCCCATTTTTCCCCCCTCGTCCTCCCTGCCAGCGTATGCCAGGCACGCATGGGTCTCAGTAGCAGCCACCCAGGCAGATCTAACAGGCCGATGCTGTCCATGGAGATCACAAGGAATTCGGGCAAGACAGTTTCTCTTCTCCCCATCCTGCACATTAAACTACTGCATCCCTCTCCCCTCCACTAAAACTCCCAAACATCGCTGTCGCTGCTTGCAGCCCTGCTCTGCAAGGTTTGGCTCCAGCCTGCTACTCCCCACTCTGCAAGCTGGTCACCAACTCTCCGACCATCCTTTTTAAACGACTTTTCACAGATTTTTCCTTTTTCTTTTCCCATAATCGGGACATATTAATCCGCTTAGTAGAGGCAAAGAGTTGGGTTTCACCCGTTCCCCCCGGCACACCGCTTCCTCTCTCCCGAGACCGAATCCCTCCCCAGGGGCCGGGTCTTTGCCCGGGGCTGCAGGGCGCCGTGTCGGGGGCCGCCGGGAGGCCCCTTCGCTGCACCCCCCGGCGCTGGGCGGGCGCGCAGCGCTTCCGACAGCAGAAGTAGCGGTGGCAAGGCGGGGGATCAGCGGGCAGAAAGGCACACAACCGCCCGCCGCCCCTCTCCCCCCACCTCCCCGCAACAAAGTTCTCACCCGCGGAGGGTGGGAAAGGCCGGGGAGCAGCGCGGAGCGGCCGGCCTCCCCCCGCCGCCCCACGGCGGAGGGGCTGCACCCCGCGCCGCTCCCTCCGGGCCGCCAGCCCCCGGGAGGGGAGGGGGGGGGGGGGGGAGGGAGGCCGGGCGGAGGGGGCCGGGGGCCAGCGCCGGGCCAAGGGAAGCCTTCCTCTGCAAGCAGCAGAGCCCGTCCACCCCCCCACCCCCGGGTGGGTCCGGGCGGCGGCCGGGGCGGGGGTGCCGGTGGCCGCACCCCGTCCCCGCCGCCCCGCTCACCTGGTGAAGAGGACGAGGCCGTGCTGCAGGGGGCTGCCGCTCACCCGCTGCCAGCTCTCCCGGATCAGCGCCCGCTGCCTGCCAGACAGCGGCATCCCGCTCTCCATGGCGGGGCGGGGGACCTGCCCCTCGCCGCCCGAGGCGAGGCGCTGGCACCGCTCGCTCGGCGGCGGGGGGGCCCCGGCGGCAGCCGCCCGCCCCTCGCTCCGCTGGCGGGGCCGGGGGGGCCGCGCTCACCTGGGGCTCCCGCCCCCGCGGGCATCCGCGCTCCGCCCGCTGCCCCTCTCCTCCGCCCGGGGCTTCCCCGACCGCCTCGCTGCTGAGGGAGAGCTCGCTTCGTGTTTCCCACTCAGGGAAAGGCAGGAAGGAAGAAAGGAAAATTTAAAAATGAAAATGAAAATCCCCAACCACCCCCACAGGGCTCGCAGCCGCAGGGCAGAGCAGAAAGTTCAGCTCGTTCACGGTTGACATTTTCCGATCGGCCCGATTTTACAAGTGAAGCCGCAGGGCAGAGCAGTGCTAGCGAGGGGGCCACCGGGACCCGAGGGGGCCACCGGGACCCAGCCGCGTTGGCTCGCCGGGCAGCGCAGCTCCGGCCAGCGTAACTTTGCTGAGGAGGTCCTCAGCTGTGCTCCAGCACTACAGCATCCTCTTGCTCTTGGCCACTTCCACTGAGACTCGGGATGCCCCGCAGCCACCTGCTATCTCCATTGGGCAGATGCAGTCTAGACACTGCAAGATACATGTTTAATTTAAGGCTAATTAAGCCAGCTGAACCAGGTGAAGTTGTTAATAACAGAGCAGAAGACATGTCATCTTTGTCAAACACGTTCAGGACACCCAGCTTCTCTTTACTGTTCAGACAAAGGGAAACGCTGCTTTTAATTTGGCCCTGGGATTTAGGCAGCATGGAGGAAACAAAGCGAGAAGGGGCAAGCAGGGTCTCAAGCAGCACAACAGAAGCCAGGAAAGCCAAGGCAGTCATGCAGGTAAAGGTTTTCAGAAGGATGCAAGCAACACAAAAGCACAAATATGACTGAAACCATCACAGTCTGTTCTGAAATAACAATTGTGCTGATCTTATTGCAAGTTCTAGTTCTATACATCAGACTTCTTGTAATCAGGAGAGAAGACCTCTGACCCAACCCAGGAGCACATTGACTCAGTGCAGGCAGAAAGGAGGCTCTTCTTGTTGGAGTACTGAAAATAATCCCTGGAAGGAGACAAGTTCAAAGGCACAATGCTACGTCCTCAGCCCCAGCCCGTCTCCCAGGGGCCTTTCTCCTAAAGAGCCAGAGTGACAGCACTGACTGCAGTGACAGTAGGAAGCCACCCGGGAGGTCTCTGCAAGTGCCAGAATAAATTACTTGTTTTCTCCGGCTTTTGAGACCCCGCATTCTCAGCACAGACCAGACAAGACGCTGTATAGGAAAAGCTCCATATGCATTAGAGGAAGCTGGAGAGAGCCCTGTCCTCTTGAAGAGTCCGACAAACTCGCAAAGAAATTGAACTGTCAGATGGGACTAGGGAGCCTCACAAATGCTTCAGATCTCTGGCTACTGAGCCAGAAAATAAGTGATGTTCCAGATTTGCTGTGTTTTGAATGCCATTGCTAGAAAAGACTTTATTAATGTCAAAAGTCCCAGGTCCTGGAAAGATGCAAATGGTTTCTGTTAAATCATGGCTTCTGTTAAAAATACAGCATTTTAGCTTTCATGATAACTAAGAAAAGCCTGAAAAACATATGATCTCTATGCATCTACATTCTTAGAAAACAGGGGATAAATAGGAAGCATTCAATAATAAAGACAAGTCACAAGCTGCAGGGCCATCTCATGGCTGGGGGTCGGAACATGCAACCTGCCAGCCTGCAGTGCTTCCTGCTGTTGGCCACCATCTTCTGGTCCACAACAAGCTCCTGCTAAAACCAGCGTCTTGGCTGTATGGTTGCAAAGGAAACATTCACACTGGGGACTGATAATAAATCAGTGTGATGATAACTGCTGAAGCTGCAAGGAGTCTGAAAGAGCAGCGGGAAATACCGTGTTAATCTGAGCAAGGCAGCGAACACAAGCCCGGCAGTGCCAACGCAAAAATTAACCTTTAGCTATCTTGCAGCTGATCAGGCTTACCAGTAAAGAGCATGAAGTGTCATCTTATATGCATCTGCACAAGCCCCTCTGACATTTCAGCCTGTTGTCACAACCACACAGACGCGGAGCTTCACCAGAGCCTGGCTGAACAGTTCAGCCTGACCCTGCTAACAAGAAGGGGGAGCAGAACAGGCGGGCAGCGCTGTGCTGCCAGGGCGCTGGAGAGGAGAGCAGAGAGTCCTCCCTAGACCACAGGGTACCGAGGAGCAGAGTTGAAGCACGTATATGCAGTCAGAGCAGCAACCGAGGCTGAATGTTTGCCTAGCAACATTTTGAATATATTCAGAGCTGGCTGATAGAGGAGGAAGAGAAGTAACACAAAAGCAAGTTATTGTAGTTAGGACTGATCAGCTCCTAAAGTGTACTTGGGATATGGGACACCTTTCCTTAGGTCTCTGCAGGCACCATACCAGCTATCGCATCCCAGAGCGACAGTGAAATGCAGGTTCAGCCTTTGTTCCTGATGGCAAGGGTATCTCAGACAATAGCAGTGAAGCCATGATGGCAAGGGAAAATGGTGGCTCTTGTCCAAAGTCTTCCCCCCCGCACCTTCCCTCCGTGCTGCAGATGGTGGCTGCACGCTGAGTGCTCGCAGACAAGGCACAAATGTCAGAACAGACCAGCCGTAACGGCAGCAACGGGAGTGCTGAGCATGGCATGTCTTCTCCTTCCGTGGAACATACGGGTGCCCTAGCTGCTGAAAGGGGCAATGGGCTGGCCATACCACTGCCCACCTGTTGCACCCAAAGCCTACGCTGGTATGGCACTCAGCAGAGTCTAAGAGCCAAAGGGAGTTAATTCCTTCCCTGCCCCTCAGCACCAGCTCCTTCTGGGCAGGGTACGGGCACATTCAGGAGCAGTTTCCCCACCTTTCCTGCCCCTCTGAACAGTCAGTCCATCCCTTTGCTGCCTTCTGGCACTGGTACATGCTCTCTCCCTTAATAAAACAAGCAGTTTTTTCCCCTGTGACAGCATAGATCTTCCAGCACAGGAGGAGGGAGCTGTGAGAAGGGGCTTGAGATGTGAGACAGGGAGAGCTCAGGGGTAAGAAACATCTGATCCACCATTCACGTGACTTAAAAGAGCGAGGGCTCAGGAGACACGGTGCTCTTCCCTGCGTGCAAAGCAGCTTGTCCCTCGCAGCTGTGTGGCTGTCAGAGGAGTTCCTCCTGCTGCCACGGCACTGAGGTGCTGACAGCACAAGTGGAGGCCAAAAAGGATTTAAAGTACAAGGAAAAACAAACAAGCAAACCTCCCTTCTCATTCAAGTGTTTTGTGAGCCTTCAAGCATGAGGAAGCCCCAGGACGCACCAAGAGGTTGAACACTGCAAACGTTTCCACGGTCTGAGGGTTTCCTGCGGTGGTCCCCAGCTCCCTTGGCTCCCTGTACCTAGCCTGGCAGCTCAGCTCTTTTCTGAGATGTTCTTGGATTTCTACAAGACTGTTCCTGGAGCTGTCACAAGTGAAGAACCACCAGGCCAGCAGCACAGACTTCTCCAAAATCATCTTTAAGCCACTTGGAGAAAGAGGAGGCAGATTTCTGGAGAAACTCACTGACCCGCAAAGAAAACAATAAAGCTTTTTTGTGCTTTGGAAGAAGACAAATTTGTATAAAGTTTTGAATTTCCAGTGGCTCTCATTATTGTAATCTACAGCCCCTTCAAATTACAGTACCAACACTCATAATGCCCCTTGCCAAATGTTGGCTTTACTTGTTCAGTGCCTCAGCTTACCCACAGGGAAAGAAACCTGCCCAATCTCATAAAACGGTGTGACAGAACTGGGAATAAGCTCGCGAACACCTGGCCCCAACCCTGCACTCCAGGTTCAGGGCGCTTGGAAAACAGACCTCCCTCCCAAAGGAAAACCACAGCAGCCTTGCCCAGGGACAGCTGTTTTGCATGTGCTGCTGCGGCACTGTCAGTTTTCATCCCAGCTGCTGTACCAACAAACCCAGATCCCCTTTGGACTCCTGCTCATTTCCAATTCTACATCTGCGAGTCCTCATGAATAATGCCATTCCATTCTGGCTGCTTCAGGCTCCCTGCTCACCTCGGAGACGGGCTCCTGGGCTTGGCTAATCCTCTTTCTTCCCCCTTGCCTCCAGTCTCAAAACCACAGACCATGACAGCTCCTCTGTTCCCCAGGCTTCCATCCCCATCCTCAGGTGGGAACAGAAGTCATGCAAGTTCCCAGCAGTCTTCTCGAGCTACCCCCTCAGGCCATGGCGCGGCACAGCTCAGCAGCAAAGCAAATCACGAAATGCAGTTGCGTAACATGAAGCAAAAGAGATGCAGGAGGGAATAATCTTGCCCATAAAACAATGAAGGCAACAGCTGCAGAGCTCGCTGGCTGCCGCTGCGCCTGGGGGGAGAGCAGGGCAGCGCTACCGACCTTGAAGATTTGGGATAAGGGGAGAGGGATAGACAGAGGGAGGAGGAACAATGTGTGGGAGAGGATTCAACAGCAGAATAAAATGAAAACACATCTTTTTGACTTCGATTTGCTACTAGACATCCCCATGTTCCTCTTGGATCTCCCAGGGCCAGCTGAGGAAAGTTCATACAGGCAGGTGAAAACAATCCAAGGCTGACAGGGCATGAAGCGGGGAGAGAAGCCAAAGGGGACCACACAGAGAGCTGCTGGCCTGAGTACTTCTGACTTATGAGGCTGTTGGACCAGGTCTGGCACTTAGAGATGCTCAGACCTTATCTTGGTGGTTATTCACCTTGTGCTCTCTACCACAGTGATAATCCACCAGTTGTTACGCCCCCCACCAGGCTGTGATCTTCTAAGAAGCAAGTTCTGCCTTTTGTAAGTCACTCTACCAAAGTGAGTTCAAAAAGTCTATATCTACCATGTCAGCCTTGACCGAAAGCTGAATTTGATCATAAGACGCAACTACAGAGGTGTGTGTACTCCAAGCTGGTGGGATGCAAGCAGCCATGGTCCCAAAGCTCTCCAGCCTCATTAGTTCAACATGGTGCTCTAGCTAATATGCCTAGCAACTTGGCAAGCACTATGTCAGCAGTTACCTGGCTTCTGTCCTACCTAGGGACAGTGCACACAGGCTTGGATCTTCTTCCAGCTGTCCTGGTACTTCTGGACTGGATCATCCCTCAGCTGCTGAAACATCATGGCAAAAGCTTGGTGAAAGGATGCTTTATTCCCTGTGGAGCCTCCCCTGTAGTTTCCCCACTGGATTTGTCTTGCTGCAGAAGCGCTGCTGGTGCTGATCTCTGAAGTACTCATTGATTGTCTTCTCTCTGATCTCAGCTCCGTCTGTTCTTTCCCTCCTTCTTGCAATTTGAATTGGTATTATTGACCAGGGCATCTCCTACAGTCATTTGACCTACAGTAGTTGTCTCCGAGAACAGCGTCTTTGCTGTGATTTATTAAAAAACAAAAAAAACAAACGAACAATAAAAAGATTTTGCACTTAATTGCACCCATTCCTTGATGGCAAGACTGTGCTAGCATCACAACTTTTCAGCTTTGCACTCAGCCATCTGCTCTCAAAGCAAACCCCATGTGTTATTGCTTCTATGTGTGGGATTCCTTTTCTGCTTGAGGTCATCTTCTCCTCCTCACCTAAGTCATTCCAGTTTTGGGGCTCTGTCAAGAATATGCGTTAGTTCAGTGAGAAATTTTGCACTTGCAAACTCCAGAGTCCAAAATGCCTAATAAATGCACTGAATAAATCTTGTGGCTCTGTCTTGAGGAGAATGATATACTTATGCCACATCATAAAGCTCTTTCCAATCCATTAGTAACTAAATAGGATGTTAAACAGCAACTGTTAGCAATAAAGACTTAAAATCAGCAGGCACAGATAGCTTGCACCCATGAGTCCTACAAGAGCTGCCTGAGGGTATCTCCAACCCACTTATTGTTAATTTTTTTTTAATAATGCTTGAAACAAAGAAATTTCAGCAGACATATGGAGTATAAAATGTGGCAAGACTCACAAAGGCCAAACAGGATGATTAAGTAAAGAAGAAACTAACTAGCCTGATAAAAAACTACCATAGAGAAAATAATGAAAAACTCAGTAGGGAGTTTATTATAAAAGCGCTTGAAGATGGGTGTAGAACTTCTCAGGGTGATCCATCAGTTCATGCCTTTCCGTCTCTGCCAAGTAGTGGTCTAATTCTTGATCCGTCTCTTACTACCTACGTCCTGACAGTTTTTCATTAACTTTGATATTCCTCATTATGTCTTCATTTTGCGAAGCAGCCGTTTTGCTTTCCCTCCCTGCATGACTCTTTCACAGCAGCCCTTAGTAATTTGAGTTCTCACTTTCTGGATGCTTCTCTCTTGTATTTGAAGTCAGTTAAGAACTTGTTACTCAGCTTCTCATCTTTGGCTTCTTTGGGTCTTCCTGGCCTTGCTTTGCAGTGGGATAGTTGGTGCTCGTGCTCCTGGTGTCCTTTATTTAAATCTCTCCCCTCAGACTTCCTTCCAATGGGACTTTGCCTGGAAGTTCGCAAATTGTTTAAATTCACTTTCTTCAGCTGCACTGGCTTTATTTGGCTGTTCTTACACAGTTCAGAAATCTTAAATAAAGATGTACCATCTTATGCATGTTCACTTTCTCATCTCAACCAACTCCTCCCCGCTTCTCAGCTAGTTTCCTTCTCCACTTCGTAACCAAATAGTTCTGGTCCCTAAAGCATTCCAAGGGATCAGCACACTGCCAGGGTGGGACTCAGCTGATCCAACACAGATGCCTCCATATGGGCAAGTAACATAAACTCCCTTTCTGGTCAATGGAGAAAACCAAGTACTTCAGAATTACCTCATCCTAAAATATATGGTGAAAAAAAAGGTCAGATGAACGAAGCCTGAAAACTATCTTTTGTCAGCTGCAAGACAGCAGGATGACTAGCTTTGGATGAAATCTGGAGATAAAACAATGACTGTAAGAATGGTGAATATGGAAAATGTAATTTACAGCAAACATAACACTTGGTAGACTATGCCCATTCAGATAAAGCACAACCTTTCTATTTCCAGAGCATGGGCCAGAGCTAGAGAGTTAGAGATGGTGTATTAGAAAACAACTCCAAAGTGTACAACAACTACAATCCTTGGATGTAAAGCAGGAAGCAGTGGTAGGAGCAATGAAGGTTTATTTCAGCCTGGAGAAAAGAAGGCTCCAGGGAGACCTTCCAGTACTTGAAGGGGGTCTAGAAGAAAGCTGGAGAGGGACCTTTTACAAGGGAGCATAGTGATAGGACAAGGGGTAATAGCTTTAAACTGAGAGAGGGTAGATTTAAATTAGATATAAGGAAGAAATTCTTCACTATGAGGGTGGTCAGGCAGTGGAACAGGTTGCCCAGCAAAGCTGTGGACGCCCCATCCCTGGAAGTGTTCAAGGCCAGGCTGGATGGGGCTTTGAGCAACCTGGTCTAGCAGAAGGTGTCCCTGCCCATGGCAGGGGGGTTGGAACCAGATGATCTTTAAGGTCCCTTCCAACCCGAACCATTCTGGGATTCTATGACATGGAATTGAGGAGACTGATGCTGAAAGACAGTGCAAAGTATAGGAAACCATATGGGTAAACCGCAGAAAATGAGAAAACATGCACAGGAGATTTGAGGGCTAGAGAAAGCAACTTGCATTGAAAGTTTCTATTTAGTTAGCAAAAAGAAGACCAAGCAGCAGCTTGAAGACAGAGCACAAACTCTATATTTAAACACTAGGTTATAAAAAAGCCTCATTCTTGTTGAGGAACATGTAACGGGACAATGGCTGGAATTTAGAAGAACCTGGCAGGTTCAAAACAAATGCAAAATGGAATCATAGTCACCAGTGTCCACCCATGTGAGATCACTTACCTGCAGAAAGAAGCCATTCTTCCTTTAGAGGGCAGTGAGAAGTAAAGTGTTACTTCAGATATTGTCAGCATTTTCTGAACAATACTTCGTGGCTTTTCCTTACGGTCGTCTCCCTACACTCTTAGCACAGCTTCTGTATCAGCTGTCCTTCCTTCCAGAACGATAGCCCTGATCAGACCATATCCAAAGACCAGCTTGCACTTTCTGAAGCAATACGAGATGTCAATAGCCTTTTCAATAACGATCTATTAGCCTATTATGGCTATTATGGCCCTGTGCAGGCCATAGTCCCGTTTCTAGCCGTCCGGGCTTTACTTTAGCAGCCCTTGGAATATGTCTAAACAGACTGGTTGGCTCTGATCCAGGCATCAGCGTGTAGCCCCAAACAAGGCAGCTATATTTTGGTTTTCCCCATCTAGTTCCACCCCAAGGATGGCAGCCCTTTGTTACACTGTACTCTGCAGAGGCTGCTCTGTCACTACAGCCTGGCGTAGAGCCAGATTCTGATTTACGGCGTTCCAGTTTTATTACAGACTCTTGAATTTACTTCACAGCAAGGGCCTCATTTGTACAAAATTGTGTGTCAGGCTGATGTTACAGACACTACACACTCAATATAAGAATGACTTACAGAAAAATGTTGCGTTCCTGAATAAAGTGCTCGATCTGTCAAATGAAGTGTTCATAGGCAACCTACCAGAAGCTTGTTGAATATACCCATTAAACCTGACATATTATACATATTTACAATTTAACATATCTTTAACATGGAGAAATAAACCCACTTCAACAGACAGTACTTTATTCTTATTGAAATCTACTGGTTTCCCTTCCTACTGTGCTTATCAGCGCATTGCTTGGACTGCAGTAAAACCTGACCTCCTAGAATTGCAGTCCAGCAACATTTGTGTGTTAAAAGCTGATGTAGATCACAGTTGTCCTAGATCAAACTCTCCAAAGGGTCTGTTTAACGTTTGTGTTTCTACTTCAAGTGTGCATGTGAGGGAGAGAGGAAAGCGGAAAAACCCCACCAAAATCTAGACGCAAAGACAATGCTTGAAAGAAAAGGTATTTATTACAAAATTAAATTCCAAATTCTACCTCATTTTCCATGATCTCCTGTACAAAATACATTTATAGCTCATGGGAACATTCTCCCATCCACACTGTATGGTGCAGTAATTACACCTTAGTTAGAAGACCCTCAGTTCATGGACAGGTGCACGCACGCGCGCGCACACGCAGTGTTAGTAAGAAAGGTTCAGGATATAGGACAGAATTACAAAAGAACCCTTCTCACTGCTGCTCCAAACTCTTGCTCAGTCAGGGGCACGTTCTTCAAGGATGGCTCTAAACAGCGCCTCTTGTAAAACACAATAAACTCACTTGGCAAAGTTTTAGGACCAGTTACAGATTCAGCAGGATTGGTTTCTATGCTAGTATGTCCCTTACCTCAGATATTATTTGTGACAACCATAGCCCTTGACATTCAAGTAAGGAGCATAAGGGAGGTTAAAAAGTAAAGTACCTCACAACGAACCATGCAGCCAAGGCCTTAGTACTTTAAAGAAGACAGAGACAATTTTCAGTCCTGACTGCTTGCAGCCCACAGCCCCCTGAAAAGAGGAAGTGTGCTATGGAGGTGGTGTTCTTATCCTCAGCGTTCCTTTCCCAGCAGGAAAGAGCCTTATGATGTTCTAACAGTCCACACATTTTTGCTTTCATGACACACACTTGCCAATGTGTGGGGTCACTTGCTGTAAAGGGGGGGAAAAAAAAAAAAAAAAATCTTACCTATATTCCCCAGCTGGCGGAGGCACAGAGCACCGCTAAGGAGATTTTCACATTGGCAGCAGGATCCTGAGAGGAGGAAACAGTGTTATAATGGTACTTGTGCGCAGAGTGCCAGCCCAGAGGGTCAGTCACACAGGCCGCCGAAGGGAAGCCGCTAAGCGTAGCAATGGAGGATTTCAGGCAAATGCTTGCGTTCCCATCTTGACAGCTGGTTCACTCTCAAGTCTGTTGAAAACTATTC
The DNA here is from genome assembly GCF_965183815.1 of Platalea leucorodia. Lineage (NCBI taxonomy): Eukaryota > Metazoa > Chordata > Aves > Pelecaniformes > Threskiornithidae > Platalea > Platalea leucorodia. The sequence continues at coordinate 25,500,729 of NC_138829.1, read as the reverse complement.
TCAGAGGGATTCAGAAGGGACAGGAGGGAACTGTCAAATAACACATTTGTTTACCTTTCCATAACAAGGTTCTGGTTTTGCTCTCAATGCATGTGACAGGTATTCATCCACTCAGGATACTATGAGGTGTCCTGTCCTACCCCTTGTTAAGGCACCCGTAAGAAATGGATGCACAGCCTAAAAATCGGAGGAGAAGCAAAGACATGTCCTGTACTTTGGGCATACTTGAAGAAGCGGAAGGAAGGAAAGAGATATAAAAAGGTAGATCCTGTCAATGCCCGTTGTGCATCAACAAGCCCTTCCAATCCAGATGCAAAAAGAAAACTCTCTGCAGATGAGAGAGTGGTGGTGGCTCTCCCACCCACAGGGCTGTGAACGATGCTGGTAAGCAGTGCATACAAAAGTCTTCCACCTGGACCAAGGGCAACCTTGGCAGAGGAATTCACATCCTCCTCACAGTCACATCTGTGTCTCATAGCATGAGTAGTCCAGTTCCTGGAAACAGGCCAGTGCCTGCTGCTGGAATAGGGGTGTGTGCATTGGTGTCCTGAAGCGACTGTTAACAGAAACCTTTTAAGATGAATGGATTGTCTAGGATGAAGCTACATGAGCCTAGAGGCCTTCTATCAATCCTCCAAAGACTGAAGAGGCGAAAATAGAGTTTACACATAAAAAGGAATTTGAACCAGGGAACGTGGCAGCCTGCAGCTTTTTGTGATTTGAATCCATGGATACAGTTTGATGAAATACTTTGCCAGTGATAAAAGGAGCCCTGTCAAGCAAAGTTCAAAGAGAGCAGCTGCTCCAGAGAACAGCATCTTCTGGCCTCAGAAAGCACCGTTAGCTATTTTCCACATGACTGGGGAAGAGGACTAATACGCAGTCCTCAAAATGAACCCGAACTCATTCCACAAGCACAAATGGAAAAACTGAACCGAAGCAGCCCAAATTCCATTCAGAAAGCAAAGAGTGCCCTGCACCCATTGCCTCACGTCTGTGCCACTCAGACATTTTAAGTCAGAGTCAGTAAAGGAATCCCAATTATTGTATCTTATTGACCTCACAAAATACTGGTTACTGTTATGTTCCAGCTATGGCCTGAGAGGTTTTGTTTTGAGAAGCAAATATTGAAGGTCAAATTCTAACTAAAATAATTTTTCAGTATTTTTCTCCTGAAAGAAAACAGAGCAACATCAATTCACACTTACTTGAAAACCCAGCCCTTGGTGTCCAGAGGGTGCAGAGGAAATGTCTGCACTCTAGTCTTCAAATGTAGACCTTTTAATATTTTTAACTCCAGACTTAAAAAAAAGAAGAAAAAAAAAAAAAAAATCTGCTGGAGGTAGCTCCCTCTTGTGGAATAGCTAGATTTTTTTCTCTGTATGCCTCTATCCCCTTACCAGCACACGAGGCCTAACAAATAGGTTAGTCTCAACGCCAATCAAGTGCACTCAGAGGATTTCTGAAATGTCAGTCATAAAGAAAAATAAACATTCGTCTGCATTGTAACAGCAGCTGGGCATGTGCACAGGAAGGTGGGATGGGAGCATGACATTTGCCACCTTCAGCTGGCCAATCCCCAAACTCAGCCGCCAATTCCCACCCAAAAGATTATTAGCAATAAAGGATAGAGGGACCCTGGCCAAGGAAGGCACTGGCTCATCTTCCTCAGGCAGCTCCTACAAAGCCGACCCTTTCATAATAACTGAAGTAACCAAGGTTACTGAGTCAATCTTTGCTTTCACACAGATTTAATTTGATGAATAAAGAGTGTTAGAAACTGTAATTCCAAAACATTCACAAGTTTCTTAGTTTTCTTTGCTGTCAGTGTTAAGGGCATGCGTGTGATTGTATGTGCTGGGAAAAACCCTACACTTTAAATCACGGCTTTTATCAGCTCTTCTGGCAAATCCTCCCCATGGCAATGGGACTACCTTAGGGAAAGCTCATATTCAGGATAGCAAGGTATTAGGCCGATAATCTCACCACGAGTAGAAGATGCTGAATCACATTGCTGCAAAGGCAGCACTGCACAGTCTGCCTGCCATGTTGCCAACAGTTAATAATTTGCAGCTACTGTCAAATCAAACAGGATCTGAAGAAGTTTGCAGCCTTCTCCCTCATCCTTCTTGCCTATATATCACCTCTGTGAACGCCTGGCTCATGCAGGTGGGAGCACTTCCTGCAATAGTAAGTGGAAAAGCATCATCAAACCCAGGAGCTAATTAGTGCAATGACTTCCCACCATGTATTACCAGCAGGTGATTAACTCAAAACCTTTTGAATCAAAAGCATAGGTCCATACCATCTGAGTTAGTGTCTACAGGAGTCAGCTTCTGGAGAGAGATGCGACACCCCAAGCCAGAGCCTTACAATAGCTAGCAGCTGCCTTACTGAACAATGCTATGGATCTCTAATAGAGAGAAACGAAAACAAGTCTGACTGGAGTCTCAGTCCCCCACACAGAACAACTATGCTAACACAGCCCTTCTGTGTTGTAGGAAATACGTTAGAATTCAAGGTTTGGGAAGAGAAATGAATGCACAATTCATGTTTAAAGACGGACACGCTCACCTGCTGCTCTCCCTGTACCTGTAATTTTGATGCAAGCCTGAGAAGTAGAGCAAGAACTCTGAAATGAAAGGCTTGAGTTCCTTGAAACATACACAAAAGAGTTTTGCAAATATTACTTCTTGAGACAGGAACACAGCTGGGGTCTAAGTCTCATTCATGTTGGATACTACAAGGTAGCAACCTTGAACTGTGACAAGAAGTTGAAACTGGGTAAAGAGTAGGAGATGGAATAAAAGGAACACTTACAAAAATAGACCTAACACAGGAGAAAGGCACCTGATAAATAGTATTCCGCTTTCTTGGAAGGGGTGGCTTCAGCATCCAATGGCTCTTGACACCTAGCAGACAAAGAATTTTTGCCTGGCCTCACATTTTCTTCAATACAGTAATTTGATGGTCAGCCATCTATGAGAGGGAACTTGCTGGAATACAGTGCGCAGATACCATGGCACTGACAGCCCGTTTTGCAGATGCCACGTTCATTAAGATTAAGTCTTCCCCCTAAAAGCACAGGTACTAGCACTGGAATAGCTGGGATGAAAACATGAATGACAGCTGTCTGTAAAATTCCCAAGCTATCATTTCAGTCTCTAGTACACCCCCAAGAAGCCGGTCTTCACAGCATACTGAGGCAGAAAATAAATTGCCTGCTATTTCCACTGTAATTTCCTTTGCGGTTTCAGACAGAACTGCAAAGAAGCTACAAAGTGCTGACCTAGAACAGCCTGGCTCTGAGCGCAGGCCCGCTAGGTGATTGTTATAAATGATTAAAGGTGACCAGAAAGCAAGGCAGTATACAGGGATAAACAATCTCCATCTCCTGTGTCTGCAGAGCACCTGGGAGACAGGCAAGGCACGGTGGCTCAGGAGATTTCAAGCAGACCCCTTTCAGTCCAATTCTAAAAATTCAGGGTCAGAACAAAAAAATGCAGACAGCCAGGGCAGGGTAGAATGAAGGTCCCGAGATACTTACATGAAGCTTTCAAAAATCTTGCTATAAGAAAGGTTGTTAATCACGATAAAAGTCCTAATGTCTCAGACACTGTCTGGCTCTCAAACTGCAATGATGCTTAGATTACCAGAAGGAAGACACACACACACATGTGAACATGCAACTACACACAGCCTCCAACTTGTACTGGTCTGACAGCTGGAATGCCACGGCTGTTTGACTGATATATATTGCTCAAAAAAATTGAGATTTGTTGTCCAGGAATATAACCTAAGGGTTCAGGACAGGAGCCTTTTTAAGAGGACCTTCTCATGGTCATCCTCTGCATCTTCCAATGCAGGCAGTGCAAACAAATGCCATAGCAACAGGGCTACTATACCCAGAGTTCTCCAGAGAGGACATTTTACAGTCACATGTCTCCAAAGCTGCAGAATCAGCCTGAGATGCAGCAGATCTCACGTTTCTCATCCGCTGTTCCCAGGCTCCCTTTGCTGGCTCTAGAACTCCCAGGAGTCCATCCACCGGAGCCCTGCCATGGGGCTGCTGGGGTCAGAGGCCATGGGTCCTATCATCCCGTAAGACAGAGGATGGAAGAGGTAGAAGCTGTGGAAAGAAACCAAATGCTCATCAGGGACTGCACAGTTTTCTGTCTCAAGAACATTGCAGCAGAGTAGTGCATACAGATGTCCTACAGGACCTTTGGTTTTGGGCTGCTCTAAGCTCCACTGGGGACCTTCTAATCTCTGCTGAACACAATATATACATAGTACACAGTTTTATCACAGATGGTATTTTCTCTTCGAAAGCAACAGCTTTGGAGAAAAGCCAGCTGATAAAACCTACAGCAAGGAAGAATTTGCCTGTATTTGGGGGATGTGGCACCATCTGACATGAGGACTAGAATCAGAAACCACTGAGCTGTGGGTTTGGAGGAGAATAGAGTGTTCACACTGAGTGCTGGGACAAAAGAAAGATTCCCTGCAATGGAAAGATGTTTTATAATGTATACTGGGACACAGATGCTGAATCTAATAAAATTTGAGGGTTTAGAATTGGGCTTGATGATGTCAACAAGTTCAGCAGAGAAGAGAGGCAGAGACAAAGGTGAAGGATAATTAACAGGCACTAAGGTTTCCATTGAGACAGTGACTGTCACACATTCAGCAGAAGTTCAGCTTTCAGCACTCACCTGTACATGATGAGCAGAACCAGTGCCAGGAACCCCCCTCCATATACTTTTCTAGCTGTAGTGCTGGGTAACAAGAACCCGGCACAGAACCGCAGCAATGTGTCCCAGGTGATTCCTAGGAGAAGGAAGAGGTAGAAGTCAGGAGCAATGCAGAGGCCAAAGAACAGAGCTGCTACATTCAGCCATAGACTGGTCTCACAAAGCTCTGTTAACACCAGAAAACCTTGTCAATTTTTAAATTCATTTATCATAGAATGGCTTGGGATGGAAGGGACCTTAAAGATCATCTAACTCCAGCCCCCCTGCCATAGGCAGGGACGCCACCCACTAGACCAGGTTGCTCAGGGCCCCGTCCAACCTGGCCTTGAACACTGCCAGGGATGGGGCATCCACAACCTCTCTGGGCAACCTGTTCCAGTGCCTCACCACCCTTTGAGTAAAGAATTTTTTCCTAACATCTAATCTAAATCTCCCCTCTTTCAGTTTGAAACCATTCCCCCTTGTCCTATCGCCATCTGCCCTTATAAAGAGTCTCTCCCCCTCTTTTATATAAGCCCCCTTTAAGTATTGGAAGGCCACTATAAGGTCTCCCTAGAACCTTCTCTTCTCCAGGCTGAACAACCCCAGCTCCTTCAGCCTGTCTTCATAGCAGAGGTGCTGCAGCCCTCTGATCATCTTAGTGGCCCTCCTCTGGATCCGTTCTACAAGGTCCACATCTTTCTTCTGCTGAGGGCTCCAGAGCTGGATGCGGTACTCAAGGTGGGGTCCCACGAGGGCCTTCAGAACTACAGGGATTGTCTTGTGTCAGCAGAAGGGTTTTTTTTCCTACCTCTCCATTTGAGTAAATGCAAAAGAGATCTGGGCTACAGCATGCTAAGTTGGTACGAAATCACAGGAAAAACTACCAAGACTGAATTACAAACAGACATGACAGAAAAGTGGGGGAAGCAAACAAAGGGAAGTAACTTGTATAAAAGTATATGTAAGAACAGTGACACAGCAGAGAACAGGAATCACGTTCTCTAAATTTAAATGCCCTAAGCACTAGATATGACTACCTCTTCAGGGTGGTAACAAAAAAAAAAGACAATTTGGCACTGCAAGCTGCTTTGTGAAAAACATTTTGAACTAGTCAACGTTTTCAAGCACTTTGCACAAGCAAGCAGAAAAACTATAAAGAAAAAATACATTACTTAGTCTGAAAACATTCCATTTAACAGAATTGTCTTCTCCCAGACTCTAGTATTTACCTGTCAACATGCTGGAAAAAAGCATGGCAGGAAAGTAGTGGTGAAAGTAGAGAACTCGGCCCATCATAAAAAAAGGGAGGTAATGAAGGAGCCAGCCCAGCATGATCTGCCCTCCACCACGTAGCACGACTCTGGACAGTTCTGGAACACAAATAAACAGACTTCAGCAGAGAAAAACTCAACTACAGTGCCTATCTGCGAGCCTTATCATAGTAAGTAAACAGGAATGATCTTTGCAGGAAGTCATGTACTGGTCTGAAATGGCTCCAAGGCTCTGCAACATCCTAGCTGTATTGTTTATAAACATACAAACACTCTTCAGGAGAACAGTTATCAGAAAAGATATACAAAGGCATAAGTCTTAAGGGACTGGCAGGAGGTTGACCATGCTCTATGTTAAGACTGAACTTGCAGTTTCTCAGGACGTACATCAGACCAATTACGTCATTCCAGTTTCTGATGTTTTTTATTCTCTCTGCAATGAGACTACAAGCCATTGAGATGATCACTTTGCCAGCCCGACCTGGGAAGAAATGTTGCCAGCTTTCAGAGCCTGGGGAAGGGACTAAGAGCTCTGGTGTCTGCATGCAGCTTAGCCAATAACTTATTGTGTAACTGAATAGTTTCACATCGCATTTTAAAATTCACTTCCCACAAAGAGATCTACAAAATGAAGCAACCATTGATATAAACTGGAACGGTCAAAGTATGACTTATTAGGGTTTGTGAAAAGCTCTACAACCTTGGCATTGGACATAATAAAGGATCATTGTATCGCTTGCATTTATCATTTGCTTTTCATAAATATCAGGAAACATTTCTCATTTCAAAATACCATGCATACTACAGTAGTACAGAGCACATGCAGAGCTTGAGAGCAGGGCATTGATCCAACTGGTGTGTCTCCCTTACGGCCAATACCGGTAGCTCCTTGCAGTATTTTTGTTGAAGATCTGTCCTGTTCACTATTAAACTACCTGAGATATGAAGCTCCCACTCTTTTCCTTGTGGACATTGCTCAATAACCTAAGCTCAGTGGTTTCCCACCCCTGACACACGAAGTCCTGCCATTCACGCACTTTTAAGGTGCCTGCAAAAGGCATTTGTGAAAAGGAAGCCTATTATCAGTAACTTATGTGGGTAAGTATCTCTACTAGAAAAAAACATATTGGAAGCCTGCAAAAAAGAACAAGCTAAAAACCATGGGACCAGTAGATCTCTGCATCAGGAAGGTTTCCCTGACATACGTT